>NC_141154.1:103552904-104816154 GCF_053477565.2 Lygodium microphyllum | reverse complement strand
CCCTCTCTCTATTCCCAAAAAGAGGATATAGCATTGTGCCTTGTTTTGGGCCAAAGAGAGAGAGGGGAAAGAGAGAGAAGACAACCATTTCTCTCTTTCCCCCTCTCTCTTTGTGCCCCCAAATACGACATGGAATTGTGCTCTCTTTTTGTGAGAGAGAGAGAGGGGGGAAAAGCGAGAGAGAGAAGACAATCTTTTACAAAATTTATAAGTTAGACATGCACCATTCCTTATAGGTGCAACCAAAAATAATTATAACTTAAAAGTGTACTCATTAGGTCTCATGCAAGATCATCCCTGCTATGCACACTTATCAAGATGCATTGCATGCCTATATAGTAGTTGCAATAGGATACTCACATTGTATAGCTATAACATACATTATTCTAACTTGACTATTCATTATGAAAGGCATGTCATTGTCCAATATCATCATTGAGCATCATTGTCCAACACCATCATCAAGTATCATTATGAAAGGCACATCATCATCTAGCATCATCATCGAGGACCATCATGCAGAATGCCATTTGGTATCTCAAAGACCTTGGACATATATATTTGATGTGAGAGAGAGAGAGAGAGAGAGAGAGAGAGAGAGAGAGAGAGAGAGAGAGAGAGAGAGAGAGAGAGAGAGAGAGAGAGAGAGAGAGAGAGAGAGAGAGAGAGAGAGAGAGAGAGAGAGAGAGAGAGAGAGAGAGAGAGAGAGAGAGAGAGAGAGAGAGAGATTTGAAGCCTTTGGAGCTAGTAAGGCCATGTTGGGATGATAGCCATTCTACAAATTCAAAGTGGACTTATCTCATAAGTTTCTCCATCTTATGATTGTGATTCATGTGGGCCTTTTGAGGTTTTCAAATTGCACAACTGGAATGAAAAAGTTTGATTACTCTTTTATTTTACGTAACCGAGATAACCTCTATGTTTAGAGAGTATGGTTTGGGATGCTTTTGTATTCCTATGTTATCTAGAATAGACATTGCACATTGACCATACTTATCTTTTTAAAGACCACTTGGCAAGTTGGCGCACATGCAAAATGCTAGACTATACGGTCTACTCTTAAGCTAGATTCAGACCCATGCAGACGTCAAATGTTTGCAGGGTTGTTCAACTAATGTGGCGAGCATGCATGAAGTGCAAAAGTGTCCACAGTTTCTATCAAGCAACCAGCTTGCCTCCCCCACCTGTCTTGTCCACCACACAATTTGTAGGCAAAATAAGAATCGAACCAATGAGCCCCCAACATGCAATCAAAACCCTTTTTGCTCCACCACTTACGAACTTACATCTATATTAGTGAAGGATAACATTTTAAATGCAAGAACTTGTGTGTGAAAGCATAGCATCCAAATTTTTCCACGAGCAGACCAGCTATTCGGACTAGTTTGAATATGGTCTTAAAGTAGATTGATAGTGCTACTGGTATCAACTTGTGATGGTAGGATCCGCGGTCTACAAAACTACCTCGACCATCCATGTAATGTAGTCACACCATGTCACACACACACACACACACACACACACACACACACACACACACACACACACACACACACACACACACACACACACACACACACACACACACACACACACACACACACACACACACACACACACACACACACACACACACACACACACACACACACACACACACACACACACACACACACACACACACACACACACACACACACACACACACACACACACATTCTCTCTCTTTCTCTATGTGTGTGTGTGTGTCTCTCTCTAGGGGCGGCTGTGTTGTGATGGATCTTGCCTATATATTTTATCTAATTGCAAGGCATAGTTGATGCACATATAGGTCATTTTCTTTTGCTTCTTAAAGAAGCTAAAGAGTAGCCTTATAATTATCCTTTTGTACACTTGTACTGCAATTCCATTCCCTTCATATATTTGTATTGCAAATTTGTAACCCATGATATAATGGGATCCTTTAGATCTACTCACATGAAATGCACTTTTATTTATGTAATAATATTTAAATGTAAAGTTTATGCCAAGTGTTTCTTTGCAATGCTTATAAGTGTGTATTGACAATGTTTTCGGGTAGCAATATCTATGAGCAAGAATAATTGTAAATTGTGTGTGTGTGGATGGTTTAAAACTTACAACACTAAGAGGCAAACAACTCATTCAAGAGAAAGAACATTCAACTCTTTTTCTAGTTATAATATAATTGACCTTGAACTTTTATCCAAGAGTTGTTTTGTCAAAAAAAACTCCAAGGGCTCGAGCTCTTGCAAGACACACAACACATAGAGTGCATTCAAGAGAGAAATATAAAAACTCTAGTTTTTCTTGTTATAATTATTCTATGATAGTCTACTACAAACTATGAGAGAATACATTATATATAAGTGACCCATAGTGTGAACACACTAACTAGATGGATCACTAGATAGATATATCACATCTTGGGTAGGTGGATTGAGTTGTAAAGTATCACACCCGTGTTGAGCTTGACAACTCAACAAGAGAGAGAGAGAGAGAGAGAGAGAGAGAGAGAGAGAGAGAGAGAGAGAGAGAGAGAGAGAGAGAGAGAGAGAGAGAGAGAGAGAGAGAGAGAGAGAGAGAGAGAGAGAGAGAGAGAGAGAGAGAGAGAGAGAGAGAGAGAGAGAGAGAGAGAGAGAGAGAGAGAGAGAGAGAGAGAGAGAGAGAGAGAGAGGAGATAAGAGCCATGCTCAAATCTTGGAGGATTGAGCTACTCGTAAATCCCCTCACCTTCACAAAGTACCACTCTCCTCGTTCCATTTGTGTATTCCCAATTAATCCTTGTAACTCCACAACTATCTATACCAACCCCTTTCCATTCCCTTACTTTTTTCCAATTCCTATTTTATCACTCTCCAAGTTCACTTAAGAATATATAAATAACCTCCAATATGTCATATCTGTTCTTTGATCTTACTACCAAAGCTCACTCTTCTCGCAAGCTGAGACTTTCTTCTTGCTCAACCAAACTCTATACTTCCTTAGGTCTTATTCTTTTGCATTTACAAGCCCTTGACTTGAGGATGCACAAGCCCTAGAAGGACCATTAAGGATCCAAAAGGAGAAGTGAGATGAGGAACATGCTAAGAGAATTGGCATGTGCAAGATGGCCCCAAAACAAAGGAATGCCAAAGCTAGATGAGAAGTAGCACATATAAGCAATATTTTCATCATACCAACTCAAGTTTAGGTATCTCCCTTCTATTTTGAAATGTATTTTTAATATAATAATAATAAAAATAGTAGTTGAATTAATGATAGCAACATAGATCACAACTACTCGAGTCACATAATCCTTAACACTTTGAGAGTCAAATAGATGGAGAAAAACACATAGGTACTTAGGAGGGAATTCCGTTAGGATAACCTCTCCCATGATGATATCTAGTCAATATTTAGAACTTTCTAAACAATTGGGTCTTCATATTGCAATGATGAAATGACTGATTTGTTAAAAATTAGAGTTAAACTTCTTTGTTTTAAAATAAAATTCATGTGATAAAAACTCAAGGAAATTTAAGATAACTAGGGACATTGGTTGATACTATTTTAATTATCTCATGGCATTAATCAATAGAGAGAGATCGAACTCTTAAGCTAGTAAGGGTAGAAAAACATTGAGTCTTTATCAAAAACTTGTAGCAAAGTATCACGATGAGAGTTTTTATTCTTGGATAGAAAAATATATCTCAATTAAAGACCATGATATTGATACAAAAATATAACTTAGATCCTTTGAAGAAGGAAGCCCTTCGATACTTGAAATAGAAGCATCATCTTGTTACTTAGATCGGGAATGAAATAGACTAAAGAAACCTATCTCATTAGCAAAGCCTAAGACCCAGGATAAAAACCATGACTTAGATCAAGTGGAACCTATACTTGTAAGCTAAGGGCTTAGAAGAACACTTATGCATTATATACTCATCATATTTCTTGCCACATTGAAAGAAATGTTTGAACTGTTTGTGGGTTCTAAGTAACAACTTATTCAACATGGGTTAAGTCTTGGATGCGTGTGCTAGACCTCCCCCAAGGATAGCTGCACTAGCTCTTTACCAAGAAGGTAAATTATCACTCCGGATGTCATCTCATCCTACACCCATAATCTTTCTAAAAAAGGCAAAATGTTTCACTGAGAGACTTTTAGCGAGTAGATTTGCATGATTCTCATCAATTGAGAGATTGATAAGCTTAATAGAATTATCCTCTACCATTCTTGATGAAGTGATAACACACATGTAGGAGTAATGCTAATACCAAGGTGAGCCTAACTATGGGGACTCCTTACAAGCCTCAATGGCTGCATTATATCCAAGAAACAATACCTCCATTAAAAGTGAAGACATACCTAGAGATGGACTTGCTACTATCTGCATGTCTTACATAGTTGGAATTAGTGTAACCCACGACTGTAGTATCTTGGCTACCATAGCAAATGCACATATCTATTTTGCCTTTCAGGTAACTCATGACACCCTTCATGGTTTCCCAATGTTTCCAACTAGGAACATCCATATAGCATACCACAACTCCCACTGCAAATGCTATGTTAGGGCAAGTGGCTATCACAGCATACATCAAACTACCTATTGTGAATGCATAAGGGATTTTAACTATCTTGGCCTTTTGCTCATTTGATTGGGGATAATAAGCCTAACTAACCTTCATGTGGGAAGGTAAAGGATAGCCAATAGGCTTAACGTCTTGCATATAAAATCACTACAGCACCTTATGCATGTACTCTTGCTAAGATAGGTAAATGAGCTCCTTAGAGCAATCACATATGATGTACATACGAGGAATATGTGAGGCCTACCCCATGTCATTCATCTCAAAGCTCTTCTAAAGCTGAGTCTTCAAAGCATCTAGCTCTTCATGAGCTCTCCCAGCAATCAAAATGTTATACATAAAGTACTAAGATAACAAGGCTACCATCACAAGCCTTCTTTGTGTAGAAATATAGATCCATATCACTACAAGTATATCCTTGTGTCAATTCATAAATGCATTGAACTTATGGTACCATTCCTTAGGTGCTTCCTTAAGGCCATAAAGGATATTTCTCCACTTGCACACTAGGCATTCCCTACCCTTTTCTATAAAGCCCTTAAGCTAATGCATATAGATATCCTCATGTAAGTCCCCATGTAGAAAAGTCATTTACATCCATCTAATAAAGGTGTAGATCTACTGCACAACAAAGGCCAAAATAAATCATAGGGTAGTCATCTTGACTATAGGAGAAAAAAATTCATCAAAGTAAATACCATGCTCTTGCTTAAAATCCTTAGCAACCAATCTACCCTTATATGTTGGCTTGGGGCATTGAGGGGTACTCTTTAACTTGTACATTCTCTTACATGGCAATGCATGTTTTCCATTGGGCAAAGGAACCAAATTCCATGTACGGTTTTTTTAAACAGGGAATCAAACTTAGACTACATGGGCCATTTTCCAATAGTGACTATATACCTTTTCACATGGCCTCCTCATAAGTAAGAGGCTCATTAGAATTTATCACCATAATATAGTCCATGGAGAGTGCAAACTGATCAAGCTGATGTCTATCGCCTGTAGACCAAAATAGGATATGGGGCTTTTATATGCTATCTAACATCATGATCATAAGACATTGGAACATTAGCTGTAGACTATCTAGTTGTACGGTAATAGGAGGCTCCTCTTGAAAGATCACCTTACATATCTTAACTATTTGCTTAGGTTTCTCATGCATTTTCTCCTCATGAAAAAAAACATCATGGCTGCAGATAACCTTCTAAGTTTGCAAATCCCATAAGTGATAGCCTATCTTACATGCATTCTCATAATCAAGAAAGATGGATTTCATTGACTTAAGATCCAACTTATTGCATTTGTCCTTGGATCCATGGTAGAAAGCCTCACATCCAAAGATTCTAAGATGTGTATATGAGGGAGATTTGCCAGACCATACCACCTCTGCAACCTGACAACCAATAGTAGTGCATGAAAATTTGTTTATCAAATTTATAGTAGTAGTAAGTGTCTCAGTCTAAAAATGCTGTGGTAAGCCTACCTCACTAAGTGTATCAAAGACTCTTTCTTGAATGGTCTTGTGCATGCGCTTTGCAACATAATTCTAGGGTGAGGTGTATGAGGTGGTCAATTGAGATTTAATAGGTCTCTCATCACAAAACTGCTCAAGTGCTTTAGAAACATACTCACCCCCATTGTCATACCTTAGGTTTTTTAGCCTATATCTAGACTGGTTCTCAACAAGAGCAAGCCAATGCTGAAAGGTAGATAAGACATCCGATTTTTGCTTATTAGGTTATGCCTAAACCTTATGCGAATAATTATTAAAATGAATGTAACAAATAACTTTGTATCCCCCAATGAGACTGATAGGGCATGGAACCACATGTATCAGAATGCACAAGAGTTAGAGGCTCACCCATGCATGTAATGCTAGACTTCATATGAGCATTGCGGGTCTATTTGCCCATAAAGACAATGGTCACAAGAATTAAAACGTTTCTAATTAAGAGGTGGAAGATACGACAAATTAGTAAGCATTTTCATTCCCTTTAAGGACATGTGTCCAAGGCAATAATACCATAAAGATATATGTGGTAGGTCAGGCACAACCAAAACATGGTCAAAGAGGTTGCCAGTCTAGGCACCTCGAGCAAATATAAGATTTATGTGGGTAATCTTTCCTATAGAATTACCAAAAGATACATAATAGCATGTATTATCCAATTGTCCATAGATAGAAGACATTTGGTCAAAGTGGGTACATGACATACATTATATAGAGCAAAAGAGTTGCTTAGAGGAAACTATAGCCATACATCCCCAATGCCAACAATATCCAATGCCCAGTCATTTTCTAGTCTCATAGAATCTGTCATGCTACGATAGGACCAAAACCAATCCCTATGCATGGTAACATGAAAGGAAACCCTAGAATCAAGTAGCCAACACTGAGAATAGGTAGACAAAGCATTAGTCAATTGAGAAGCATCTAGAGAGAAGGTGAAGATATACTCATAATCTAACTCATTACATTTATCTTTTTAATATTTACTCTAGACGTACTAGGAGTAATGTTGCAATTATCAAACTTTTCTTGCACTTTTCTACCTTTCTTTTGGCACTTATCATCGTGCATCTTATGGCACTACAACTGAATTTGACCCTACTTCCCACAATAATGACATGTTAGAGAGGACTTATGACCACATGACTTATTGCGAGACTGTCCATAAGGCTGAGCTCATTGTGAGTGTCTATCATGATGATTATAACCGTTCTTACCATCATGTCTGCCCCTAATAGTCAATGCACAAGAAGTATGAGTTACATCTACATTCTTTCTATTTATCTCCTCTAAAGGTAAAGCACCCTCAATATCCTAGAGTTTCAAGCTATCCTTATTTATATTAGCATACATGGATGTACACGAACCATGACTCGGGAAGTGTCACAACCAAGAGCAAGGGAGATAGGTTATCCTTGAACTCAATACTTTGCAAAGTTGATTGGCTAAAAGTTGAATGAAATTCATTCAAATGCGAATGTCCATAAGCTAGTTCAACCAATACATCTATAATGTGAGACTTTTCTTGTTATAAATATTGCATATCTTTTTCCATAATTGCCAGGAATTATCCTTAGGTGCAACAATATTGAAGTAAACATGTTTAGACAATGATAATATAAGGGTGGATTTATATAGCTAATCCCAATCATCCTGATCCATGCCTTAGAGCTTTATACTCTTGGTTTTTAATGGCCTAACCTACTTCTTTTGAACTAGTACCTACCATATCTGTGTCTTTCAATAGGGATAATTTGTGCCATCAAACTTTTTAATATTGAAAATAGCACTATCATTCAACTAAACAACCATAATGACAATATACCAATGCAAAATCCAAGAGAGTGGACTTTTATAAATGACTATAAATCAACCCCTAAAACTTAGCCAAAAACATGGGCAAAATAGGAGGGAATACCAAAGTATAGAGTTGTCCACAAATTGCAAGAAATAGACTGCAAAAATACAATGCCTATTCTCTAAGACAATACTAAAAAGCTATAGTTATAGCAATGGTGAATAAAGACATCAATATATGTTGATCCATCTATGGGCAAAGAGCCAAGAAAGCAAGCTTCCAGTGTTAGGGATGTCTGAGTAGCAATTGGGATACAAAGAATGCAACTAGCAATGGTTAAGCATAGACCACAGGTGCCAAAGAATATCACGAAATCATAGTGTTAGTAAGCTGTACATCCCATTAGCATATACATCACTGATAAAATGTTGACAAAGGTAAGTGTTGGAGTCCAAAGTATACAGAATCAAATCATCCCACAAGCAAGAGTAAATGTATCCAATAGCATACATGAGAGCACATGCATGAACCGAGAGTCTCATTGCCTATGTTGGGAATAAAGGGCCAACGTGCCCATGCTCACCCATTAGGGCACTATACTACGTCACACACACACACACACACACACACACACACACACACACACACACACACACACACACACACACACACACACACACACACACACACACACACACACACACACACACACACACACACACACACACACACACACACACACACACACACACACACACACACACACACACACACACACACACACACACACCCCTATCTAAAACCTTAGCGGTACAATCTTTGTACCCACATATAATGTGTCAATGTCTCTGTCTCTCTCAACCTACATTGTTGCATCCATAGAAGCTCTGTACTTCATGGTCCATGTACTTCAAACTAGTATTAGAGCTTGGCATTCTAGAGTAGAAGCTTGAGCAAGCAGTGCATTTGTGTCTCTTGAGAAAGACATTTTATTCAATTCACAGTAGGGTAGCCATTGCTCTTTGCTTTTTGGGAAGCATTGCTAACACCATTACATTTGGGCTTAACTGGGAGCTTGTTTGAGTTCTTGAGGACCCTCCTCACCTTCCTTAGCATCAAGATCAGCCCCCGTCCCTTCCTAGACGTATAGGTGCAGCCATGTGGATAGTAGTAGATCGGTTTACAATAGACATTTAGTTTCTATCAGCTTGCCTTATTTGGGCTTCACTGGCAACATATTTGAGCATTCAAATGCTTGGTTTTATGCTTGTGCATTGGATCTTCTCTTGACATTAACATTTGGGCATGTTATGCTTTAGTTTTGGATTGTTATAATAGCCCACAGATAGTGTAAAACATGGCAGCAACATTAACATTTGATTTTATGCTTGTTGGGATTGGCATTTGATGTTTATTGGTCACTGATTGATGCCTAAATGCTAAGAGATGCTATGTCTATGTTATGGGATTGATTTGGAGCTAATTTTGCCACTAAAATAGCTTCATTTGACAGTGAATTCATTACTGTATACAATATAAGTCTGTGATTGACAGGTCTGAGAAGTCATCTGCTTCATGGTTTGAGCTCACATACGCTTATCGGGATGCCCGAATGGTCATGTATTGGTGCTACTACATTGGAAGATGATATACCTTGGGTCTAAGATGCATTTCACCTGGTGTTAACAAAGATTATACTCAATTTTACTATAAATTTTATTGTTTTTTACAGTAGCACTGAATGTACTTGGTAGAGGTTTGTTGTATGCCTATTGCATTTGGGTCATCTCTCGGGTACTAGTGAAGCGCTATACATGCATACTATGAACGGTAATCACTTGGAAATGATTTTGGAGATGTTTTATGCTTGATTTGGAGATCAGAAAGGTTGTCTTGGCTATAAGAAATTGCAGATAGCAGGTGCTATATTTGCAAGTGATTTTAATAGGGGGTTGTATGCTTTTAGTGAAGCTCATAAGCATGATTTTGGTATTGACATAAGGTCACATGCTTGAGGAGTGATTAGATATGTGTTATGTCTCATTTTTGAGGTGAAAACAGATTATTTCATGTAAACATCTTGCTATTGTATATTGTGACAGTAAAGACCATTTGCAAGCTGTTTGTACCTAGACTTCTCTGCTGCTATTTTTGGTGATGTCTATATTCATGCTACTAGTTTGAAATGTCAATGTCATGTTAAAATATGATTAGTAACCAGATCATCTGAGATTTTGGAAGTATACTACAAGTTGGTTTTTTGCACCTCTTGTGTGATGGATTAAGCTTGTTCTCTTGTCATTTTGAGCTGCAATCATGGCTAGCAACAATAGCAGTCATCTTATGCACATCAAGAAGCTTGAAGGGGCACATAACTTTGGAGTTTGGCAAAAGTAGTGCTACAACATCTTGGTGTAGAAGAAGCAAGTAACGTCTATCAAGGTGAAGGGGGCAAGACCAAAGGACATGGAACAAGAGGATTGGGATGAGCTCAATGAGCTTGCTTGTTCAACCATTGAACATTCCGTTTTTTGATGCCTTGTTAATAACATAGAAGGATTGGATTCTACCTATGCCATTTGGAAGAGACTTGAGGAGTTGTTTGCTCAGAAGAGTGCTGCAAGTAAAAGTTTACTAGCTAAAGAAGTTAATGGATCTTCGCATGAAAGAGAGTACAACCATGTCTACAGTGAGTTTAATTCCATTTTCATGCAGTTGGTTGCCTTGAAGTTCAATATTGATGATGAGTTCAAGGGTACTTTCTTGTTATGTACTCTACTTGAAAGCTGGGATACTTTTGTGACAACCATGTGCAACTTAAATGCTATGTTCATGTATTTCAATGTAGAGAGTGCTCTGTTTATGGAAGATATGAATTGACAAAACAATGCAACCAACAAGTCTTCCAGTGCTTTGCATACTAGAGGCAGGTCTTAGTAGGAGGGAAAATCTGAAAGCAAAGGATGTAGTAAATGTCATGGGAAAGATGTAGAATGCCATCATTGTGGCAAGAAGGGTCACTTCAAGCATGATTGCTACAAATGGAAGAAAGAGAAAGGGAAGGGTAAGAAGATTGATGATAGTAAGGATGAGAAGAAGGATAGTTAGCCAGCAAAGAAGAGTAGTGTTAAGATAGAAGAAGTGAATGTAGTTGGCCATGAGAGCAATAGTGGTAATGACATACTCTTTGTCTCTTCTTGCTTTAGTGCATATGCCTTCATGGTAGATACAGATGATGACATGCATACTTGGATCTTAGATTCAGGTGCTTCATTTCATGTTACTCCTCACCACTGTGAGTGGTTCTCTAATTACACGAGGGCTACATGGTGTTGTCTACTTGGGGGACAACTATGCATGTGATATTGCAAGCATTAGCAATGTGTAGTTGCTGTTTTAGCATGGTTCGGTCTTTACTCATCGTCATCAGAATGTAACGCATGTACCCCAACTCAAGAAGAGCTTGATTAGCACATGGTAGCTAGATGATGATGATTATCATACCACCTTTGGTGATGGAAAATGGAAGCTCTGTAAGGGATCTAAGGTCATTGCTAGAGGTTCAAAGAGTGATACTTTGTATCCATTTACATGTATCGAGTGTGCATGACCATGTTATTGCCATAGCCGGGGCTGTCTCTAGTAGTTTGAGTATATATCAATGGCAAGTACAGAGAGGTAGCAAATGACCAAACATGAACATTTAACTCTATCATAATCTATACCACTGACTTTTGGTCCTCCTTATTTGCAACATTATCTATAGCATTGACTATTGGTCCTTCTTAGCTACCAATCGATTGCAACATACCATTGCCAACAAACTTAAAGCTATCCAACATTTTTAAATTTCAATGCTCAAAATTTCTCTACTTCCCTTCCTTGGCTAGCATTTTATTTTCTTACTATTTTATTAAGGCTATCTCATTCATTAGTGTAGTAGCAAGCCCCAACAAACAAACATATGTTGTGCTATGGTGTCAAGTGTTATACATCAAGTGGAGCTTGCATGAAGTAGACTTCGCATTATGAAATCAAGGTATGCTATGGATTTGATTGCTATAAATTGATTGGTGCTTGCATGAAGTAAGTTGCAAGTCTATTTAGGTTTAAAGGGACCATAGTGCTTAACAATAAATTTCATTACTTGTATTTGTATCTAGTACCTCCAATGTGAGCATTATATGATTCAAGTAAAATATTTTGAATATAGGCATTACATGTGTGTGTAATGAAGATTGTGTATATTGGGGCCAAAATACTCTAAAGCTTTGGAAGCTTGATGGCTACTTGCATTGGGTGTGCCTTTGTCAGAGGTTGCATTGTTGAGACTTTAGCCAAAGGTGACAAGGGGATGTTTGTAATTGAGAGGAAACTCAACAATGCCAAACCCCACAAAGGAGCAACATTTTCGATGGACATAATCATTAGGCGCATTACAAAAATTATGGACAGAATCGTTAGGAAATAATCATAAGTATATTTCACTTTGATTAAGATTGTACAAAGAGTACAATGGTCATGGCAATTTATTTTTCTACATAGAGAGAGAGAGAGAGAGAGAGAGAGAGAGAGAGAGAGAGAGAGAGAGAGAGAGAGAGAGAGAGAGAGAGAGAGAGAGAGAGAGAGAGAGAGAGAGAGAGAGAGAGAGAGAGAGAGAGAGAGAGAGAGAGAGAGAGAGAGAGAGAGAGAGAGAGAGAGAGAGTGTGTGTGTGTGTGTGTGTGTGTGGGTGTGCATGTCTCTTAGTGTTGAAACACCATTCAAAGAGAGAGAGATACTATATGTCTCTTGGCATTTGGGGAGGGATGCTATGTAGTGATGGAGAAACACCTTCGATGACCTTTGCTTTGCCAAAACCTCTCCTCCTTGTGCCCCATAGGCTAGAGAGATTTCTCTTGGTTTGGAACTACCAAGGCAAAGTTGTAAATAATATATAGTAAACATGATCGCAATCATTTAAATGCAAAATGTATTGATAAGCGATCAAAAATCTTACATGTTCAGTGCTCCTATATGTAGACAAAATATATTCTCCCTCCTCTCTCTATCTCCTTTCTTTTTCACTCTCATATCTCTCCTTTCTTCTTCTTCTTCTTCTTCTTCTCTCTCTCTCTCTCTCTCTCTCTCTCTCTCTCTCTCTCTCTCTCTCTCTCTCTCTACACACCCACATCCACCCACCCACACACACACTATGTCAAAGGTAAAGAAGTTGAAGAAAATGGATTAGCCTTGTCCATAATATGTAGTGTTTAATACGTGTGTTTCCTCTTGTGTGGTCTCATAAGTGTGTGTGTTCTCTCTCTCTCCTCTCATCATTTTTCTCTCTTCTTTCTTTTTTTTTCATGAGTCCCCTCTCTCATATTTTTCACCTCATATGTGTGCATGTTGTGTATGCATGTGTGTGCATAAGTGTGTTTGTGCATGGATGTGAGGTGGATGTATGTGTTTTTATGTGTGTATGCATGTATATATGTGCATATTTTATAAGTTTGTATCAATTCTCTCTCCTCCTTTATTTTCACTCTTCTCTCTTTTATAGTTTTCTCTCTTTCTCATTGAATTTTCTAGTCTTCCTCCCCCCTCTCTCCATTTTTTCTCTCACTTGTATGTTTATGTGTGTACAAGCATGTGTGCATATGTGCATACATGAATGTATGTGTTTACACATATCTAGATGTGCATGCATGCATGTGTATGTGTATATATGATCTCTACATCTTTTACAGGATATGTACATTTGTGGGTGTTTTTAGAATATTCACGCATTACATGCACGTGTTTAGCAATTAAAATATCATTTCATCAAGAAAATTTCTCTCTCTTTTTATAGTATATGTGCATTTGTGGTTATTTTTAAAGTATGCACACATTGCATGCACATGTTCAACCATTAAAATATAATTTCATCTCTTAGAGAGAGAGAGAGAGAGAGAGAGAGAGAGAGAGAGAGAGAGAGAGAGAGAGAGAGAGAGAGAGAGAGAGAGAGAGAGAGAGAGAGAGAGAACCAAGTCCCGAGTTTTCAAAGACTCACCTCTTGTCCTTTTATTAGTAAATCACCCTTCAAAAAAACCCCTATTTATATCTTGAATACCAAGCCTCTCCTCTTTGTGCCAATAGGCCATGGGGTTTTCTCATTGGTTCAAGAGTCAACCAACCAAACCTTTAAATAATAAATAGTGAAGATTCAAGAAGGGAGGGCTTCTTAGTAATGTGACTTCAAAGGAAGATTTGAACTCTTGGAATTTAAGGGTCATGCCATCCACACACAAGTCCTCGTTAGACTTTTCCAATGTCTAATAAGTAAAGTTAGTCCCATTAATAGCTAGTATGGGGCTTAAACAAGGTGCCACATGTAATTCACTTTACTTGCTACACATCCAAAAAGTGTCACAACTAGTGCATGTGACATTATCTTAAAGCCAATAATTGGAATCTTTATAGGAATAGGGAGCATGGACACTTAAGAGTTAGTGGTCATTACTTTCATTGAAGTCTTTTAGTTACTAAGACAAACAAGAAGAGATAACATGGAGATGGACTATGTGGCTATAGTTCAATCTCATCTAATATCAATATGTTGCAAATTGAAAAGCCCATGCACGTTCATCAAAAGGTATACTATGAGAGGAAAAGATCCTCTCTATCTATGAATAAGAACATGTTGCAAGCACTATTGCCTTCTCACTACAACACACTAAGCAAAGATAAGAGGATTTTGCACTTGCTAGATTGTTCCTCAATTTCATGGGTTGGCCTCCTTCAAAATAGGAATTTAGCTGATGGCTTTGGAATATATACGCCTTCATTATCTCACTATAATAGTACAAATTTGTTAGCAAAGGATTCTATTCAATGGTTGTTGGATCTCAATCTATAATTTATTTGGTTATTATAGTGCCATTGCTTTTAGGGCAATCTAGTATATGCTTTGCCTTGGTCATCAAGCTTTTCTCCTGGTTATGTTTTACATCATGAATGTCATGTGCAGTTTTTTTCCCTTATTCAGGTTGCTAACCTTGCTAAACCATTTGGTAAGGCTCGTTACTTTTTCCATTGGACTCTTTTCAAAGAAAAAAGGCATGCTTATATTTATGATATAGGAGACATGATCCTCTTGAGGTACTCAAAATATGTGACATGAATGGAATGGAGCATGTGGTAAGTTTGCCCTCTTCCTTTAGTAAGCTCTAAGGATAATGTCCCTTTCAATGTCTACAAGAGTATGCAAGGAGAAAATCAACAAACAAACTCTTTGTAACAAGCTAACTCAGGAGAACTCTTCATAACAAGCTAACTCAAGAGAAGATTGATGTTTCTAAAGGAAAATTGAATAATGATTGAAAGAAGAAAGCCCTTCACATAAAGGATGGAAATAAAAGCACTTCGACAAGTCACAATGGCCCTATGGGAAAAGGGGAGGAGAATTTCCTAGCTATTAAGGAAAATTGATGAATACTAAGAGTAAAGGGAACAATTTTACTTCTAAAATGTACACATCCCACTGATTGACAGAAACTTCTATGGCACCCTAAAAGATGAGGAGGTTTTGGATATTAATAACTAGAATTAGTGAGCTATAAATTTAATGTCATTTCTTAGAGTGTTTGTGGTTTAGGTTCAAGTAAGAGGAAGGAAGTGTGTTTTGGGTTTCTCAAGAGGAGGAAGCTAGATATATTACTCTATAGGAGACTAAAATTAATTATGAAGATGCCTTTTTGAACTTGATTTTGTTGGTTATCATGTTTTTTGGTGACTCTTATAGAAGAGGTAGAAGGGGCATATCATTGTCGATAAAAGATATGGCTTGTTGAAGTAGTCTCTATTTATGCCTGTAATAGTTCAAATGAATAGGATATGCTTGGGCATAGCTTAGGAGAAAATTGAGGTAGGGGGATGTTTTGCTCTTTGGTGACCGGAAGATGGACCTTTGGGCACAATAGATTGCATAAGTCAAGGAATCTTCTCATAGAGGGAATGAATCCATGGAATGTATTCATATAAGTGATCATCATATTAAGGATTTGGATTTGTTGTGTATGCATCATGATTATCCCCCCTTCACTTGGCATAATAAGCAAATCGGTGTATTGTGGAGAATTGCAGGGTAGGATAGGATCTATGTGAATGATGAAGGATAATGGATAGGTCCTAATTATAGGTTTTGCTTGCCTTCAAATATCTTGTCTTTTGATATCACACATTGATTATATGTACTTTTTTGAGTTGTTTAAATTGGGGCACTTGAACTCCTCCTTCCCTTCATATTCAATGTCTCATTTTTAAGAGAATTTTAATTTGTGGAGAAACTAAGAGCTAGTTGGTCTATAAATAGCAAGAGGTCCATGAAGTGCAATCAAATTGGGTTTGATATGTCAAAGCTATTACTAACTTAGCTAAGAAGCATGGTAAATATAAATCTCACTTGTAGAGAAAACATTTGTGTAGTAATTCAAGATGTAGACTACCAAGATGCACGTCTCTATTACTTCAACAAGAAAAGGAAATAGTCCACCATATAGAGCCTGCATCAAGATGGTGATATGTTTTCACCATTGTGGGATGAACTTCTTGTGGAAAGTGGCTTTGGCATTGAGAATATCTAATTCTGTAGTGGTTAAAGTAACTTTGCAATCTCCAATTGAATTCTTCTCTTCTTCGCAATGGCATTTCCTTCATTTTCAGCCTCTTTTGATGCTTGTTGATGGCAGTGTTCCCCGGCTGCGCACCAAAAACATGGAGCCCCAAAAGGAACACCAAGGAAATAGAGTGTCTACTACAAGAAAAACTATCTTGTATCATCATCAACCATCTTTTTCATCTTTTATATGTCTACAACAAGGAACAAGAAATCTTCACACAGCTTCATAGAAACAATTCTCCCAGATCTTTACTTCATCAACCATTACTCCATGCTTCATATAGAAGAAAAGCAGAACAAACTGAAGCTTCAAAACCAATCAAAACCTCAACAAAACCTATCAAAACATCACAGAGCCTCATATCTCTACTGAAAAACATTATGAGTTTCCAAAACATAATCAACCTCATCCAAAACACTCAAACACTTCCAAAACAACTAAACATCATTCAAAATCCATCAAAAATCAACCATTCAGTCCTCAAAAACAACAAATCAACCAAAAAATCATGTCATTTCAGCATTCAACAATGTGGTAACTATTGGATCAATGAGATCTCGTTTTTGCTCCACTAATGTCCTAACGTTGTGTTGATCCTCAGCCTTTTGGTTCTATTGCTAGGACCAATGCGATATCTTACACTCATCCATTACTCTACATCCTTACTAGATGGAGGATTATACATACCATGATTCCTTGTTGGTAGGATTCAAATTTACCCTCCTTTCTAGAAATCATTGTGTTTTGAAACGTATCTAACTAGCTTTGGAAAGCAAATCGGAAGGACATTGTTTGAGAGAATGGAAGTAGATTAGAGAAAGATATTAGTTCATGCACAAATTTTAAAACTAAAAAGAAAATAAACTCATATGCATATGCATATAATGCATTCTAGATATGATTGAGTGGTAGAAAATTGCAAGAATTAGAAGATATATTTTCTTTTAGAGAAATAGTAGCTTTTAACTCTCAAGCATTGCATAAACTCAATTTGTGCATGTATAAAATATCCCACATATTGACTATAGCGTACTAGATTCTCATGTGGTCATTTAGAACTAGGAGGACAAAATGATCTTCAAAGTAGATTATGAGTTTCATGCTTGATATTTGGGCCTTGTCTTAGTATCTTTTAAGGGCCAAGGGAGAAGAAAAAATTCTATTAAGTGAAAACCGAGTAACAACATTTTTAAAAATGGTTTTCACAAGCCTAATGAATGCATATCTGAACTCTAAATCCTTGAGCTTTGCAAGAATAATAGTCTGACTAATCCTATCATAATCATTCTCAAAATTGATATTGATGAGTACAACATTACAATATTCATGATGCAAATCATGATCCATAAAAAAAAACTAGGTTTAGAATAGCATCATGAATCTTTTTTCCATGAACATAACCAAATCAAGGGGGATGTAGATCCTCAAGCAACACATATTTAACTATATAAGAAAGTGCTTTGCCAACACTTATAAGCTACATTAAGCATCATATGATGTTCTCCCTATGCTATCATCCTTCTATCAAGAGACTTTGGGATGAATTTTGATTAGTCCAATATTTTCCTTTGAAGGTACTTGACCTTTGATTCTACATTCATTAGAGAATTGCCACATGCTAAAATGATTTAAAAATCTTAATTGGCAACCCATTAGGACCAAGAAACTTACATCCTAATTACCATATAATTCCAACTCTTGAATTGAAAAGGGCATGCTCAATAGAAGTGTAACATGAGGGAAGATTTGGAGCCACATCTCATAAGAAATTAGAGAGTTTGGAATCATAGTCATTGAGATTCCCTAGCTTAATGCCAATGATTCCAACTATATGAGAGATGAAAAGAGTTTCAAAGAAAATGTTGGGTCATCTCCCATCATGTCCTTTTCAACCCTTAATTGTACCTTAGCACCCTAAATTTAGAGTTCTTCATTCTTAATAGAATGTTCAAGTTCTTGTGACATCCGGAAAAGAATTTGATCATAAGAGGTATAATAAGAGCATTAAGAACATTCCAGACATCATCAAGTGGGAGATCGTGAAAAAGATTCAGGAGTCGTGGTCAGTGGAATTTCACGAAAACAAGAAAGAAAAGAGTTGGAATTTGTTCATGGATGCTCAACAGTAGAACACGTGGAACGCATGGTGCAATGACAATCTCCTGTTTGTCCAATTAGCAACCCATTGGAAGTTGGTGGATAGAGTATTCTTCACAACAGACACTGTTGAAACCATCAGAAGTTGGCATTACTATGATGATGGCACCACAATGATCCTCATAAGAATGAGTTTTGATACCTTCAGAATGGAATATCTTCCCCTCTCTGTAGCGGACTGAAAGCTGAATTCAGAGAGGTAGAAAAGCAGGAAGTAGAAGAGATGTTGGCCAGAAAGTCCTCCAGAGACTGAAGCGCCCTCTGATTCTGTTCTATTGAGTATAGACCACTGGGTGGAGCCAACTCCCTGATGAATGATGCAATCAAGAGGCAAGCACTAGAATGAGTCCAGAGGTACGTGAGAAGAGAGAAAGTCAAAATCAAAGCCGAGAATGAGCTAGCAGCAGAAGCCTCCTTTGACGCCCTAAAAGTACTCTTTATGAAAGTTCCCATGGTGACTCAAGGTCCCCTTCCTAGTTAGATTCATCTTGGAAATATTGATGACATGCTAGTGAATGTAGTCCCATTGCCCATCTTTAAGGAAGAGTACAATGAAGATCCTGATCTTCATGTAGCAGAGTTTATGGTAGCATGTGTGGCTAACAATGCCATGACCCCCGAGCATTGGTCAGCAATATTCCCCATCACTTTCAAAGGCGCAACATTCCAATGGTGTGAGAGACAAGTAGCAGAAACTTTTGACACATGGGACAACCTGAAGTTGGCCTTCCTCATCACTAAATTCAGGCGTGAAAGTTTTGAAGAACAAATGCAAGAGTTCATGAACCTAAATCAATCCTCTGGTGAATGAGTAGAAGCTTATGTCTCGCGAATGGAATCCATACTGAAGAGATGGACCAACCATCACTTGGATGAAGGCATCTAGAAAAGGGTCTTCCTTAGAGGCCTATAGCTAGAAGTTTGCAAGTTCATGGAATTGAGAAGACTAGTCAATCCGCAAGCTGTAGTGGAAGGTGTAAGACTATATTGATGAAGTTGAAGCAAGGTTGTCAATGACCTCAAGAAGAGGAGTCTTACCTCCTCCCATGCCAAGAATGGTATACCCACCAAATGTAGTCTCATGGACAGTTCCCTACCCCTACCCCCAAATGCAAAGAGTGCTGCAATACAGTGCACCTAATCCACAGTGGTGGCCACAGATGACAGTGTCTCAAATGATGGTTCAACCACAACAACAATGGCCTCAAACAATTCCCCCCAAATGGTGACTCAACAACAGTGGAATCCTACCCATTGGAATCAACAACCCCAAGCCTCAACAGGACCTTTGAATAAGAACTAGAACAGAGGACCTTCTGGATCAACCCAACTAATGTATGCAATGATCACAGAAGCTTCCCAAAACCCTACTACAAGTACTCCAGGAGGTGAAAATTTGAAGGACTACCTATCCAATTCAATCTAGCATCAAGAAAGAGCTTATGGATGTGATTACAAAATAGCTACAGACGTTGAAGGTGAACACATCCAATATATCCACTCCTGTAGGGGGTGGAAGAGATGTGATGTGTTCTATTACATGGTGTGGAGAAAAGGGTCATATCTCACCAAACTGTCCAAATCCTAGAATGTTTATGGACTACAGATGTGACAATGAAGGATCTAGGCTTGCAAGGAATGAAGCCTACACAGTGGCTTATCAGATTGGCAAACCAAAGTAGAATCAAGCCTTTGGGCATTCTCCCATACGTAAAGACAACCCTCGTAGGAAGAGACTGATTGGTTCAAAGGAACCCTAACCCTAGATTGAGGATCTAACAAGGTGGTGCTGAAGTTGTATGGATCCCAAAAAGGTAATGGATCCACTTCCATCAAAGTTGTAACAAACTCCTCTAATGAAGTAACAAATGGTACATCAGGAGATGAAAAAGTCGTCAAACAAATCTTCCCCAAGAAAACAGAGGCATAGTCCCTAATAGTGGGCATTGTAAGCCAACTGCCAAAGAAAGCAAAGTCTTTGTCAATGGGTGAATACCTCCTGCTTGAACCTGAATTGACTTCTGAAATCACCTCTGACAGTGAGATAGAAGCATGGATGTATTGTTCTCCCTATTACATGGCAGTAGCAGAGACAGAGACAAAGACAAAGACAGAAGCAGAAGCTGGAGGATTCGGCCCTTCATAAGTAGCTTCTTCCCTTGTCCTTAAGCTGTAAATCAATTGACGTACTTCGGGAATTTCCAACAAGCTACAATACTCTGTCAGTTGAGCATGTAATTGCTCACTTGTAAGCACATCATCAATTGCCATCTTTACCTTCTTCTCGCAAGAATCGCCTTTGCTTTGAGAAAAGCAAAGAGACCTGCTCTGATACCACTGTTATAAGATCTGAGATACACGCTTGACCCTTTTATATACTTAAAAGACATATGGTGAATATTATGATTGTGGAGAGAGAGAATGGATGAGAGAAAAAAAAGATAGAGAGAGAGAGAGAGAGATTGGCAACGCACTAGGGACTGGAAGATGGGCCAGTCCCCCCCCCCTTGTGTAGTTATGTTATTGACAAGGAGCAAGCTCCTTTGTTACACATAAACCAGTTCTTAACTTGTAGATCTTGGGAACAAGATCACGGTTCCTTGCACGGTATACAACCAGCTAACACTTGCACAACTTGAAAGTTGGCACCTTTTGATCCTTCTTGAGTCTCTCCTTCTCTCCTACACAATGTGTAGGGCTCTCCTCTTGGAGCTTGATTTCAGCAAAGCTTCCGCAGCACTTGCATCTTCTCTCCTACACAATATGTGTAGGGATCTCCTCTTGGAGCTTGATTTCAGTAGAGCTTCCGTAGCACTTGCACCTTCTCTTCTTCTCTAAGAACTTGATTTCAGCAGAGCTTCCACAACACTTGGTCCTTCTCTTCTCCTCTCGGATACATGCAAAGTGATGCTTTCTTCACCTCCTCCACACCCACGGAGAGCCTCCCTTTTTATAGACTCCAAGAGCTTCACTTCTTTGAGAGAGACTTGAGTGCCAAGATTGGAAAGGTTGATCTTCATGCAAGATGTGGATAGTTCTAGGACCTACTATGTAGCACAAATTTTGAAATATCTCTCTGTGCGTTGCTCTCATGGAAAAACGTCCAACACAAAAGTTTGTAGATCTCATCGTTTCCAATAACCTTTGAGAGATGGTTTTAGAGATCAACTTTCTATCGCAAGATATTTTAAAAATGGATTCACCATGTCTATTTTAAGAAAAGCAGCTTTTTAAACTCTACTCTTAACTTATGGTCCATGCAACCATCTTAAGCCATAGATAAGGAGAGTTCATCAAATTGCATTGGGCCTCAACCTTAAGATTGTCTTTCCACAAAAGCTTGTGTCATCTTAGACCTTAGAAAGAGAAAATCACTTCTCTCCTCACTTTCAAAGGATCATGTCTCTCATCTTTCTTAGTGAGAGAATTACCTCTCTCGCTTTTCTTAATGAAAGAATTACTTCTCTTCTTAATTCATTAAGAGAGAAAAGACCTTAAACCTTGACTTGTAAGGGAGAGGATGACCCCAAATGAATGCAATGCTCATTACACACAAGTAAACGTTCCTAAGTGTCCCCGGATACACACATAAATACATATACACAATGCTAATGCACTTACTCTTCTTAGAACTCAATCCATCTTCATTTATGTGTAACTCCTTGGTTCTTGTGTACACTCTTACACTTGGCAGACACTTCCTCCTTGGTTCTTGTGTATCACTTTCTCAGGCTGCCTATGCATCTTGTCTTCATGGAAGACGACATCATGGCTGCGTACTATTTTCCGCGCCTGCAGATCCCATAGGCGATAGCCCATCTCTCCTGACTCACCATAGCCAAGGAATATGCATTTAATGCTATTTGGATCCAATTTACTCCTCTTGTCCTTGGGCACATGGCAGAATGCCTCACATCCAAAGACACGGAGATGCGCATAAGAGGGTGGCTTACCAGCCCAAACTTCCTCTACAACCTGGAAATCCAATCCATTGGAAGACGATCGGTTTATGACATGCACTGCCGTACTAACTGCCTCAGCCCAAAAACTTTGGGGTAGGCCTGCATAGCTAAGCATAGAGCGCACACGCTCCTGAATAGTCCTGTTCATGCGCTCAGCCAAACCATTCTGGGGTGGGGTGTAAGGGGCGGTCAACTGACGCTTAATACCCCTGTCATCACAAAACTGCTCAAAAGCACGTGAGACATATTCTCCCCCATTGTCAATCCTAAGGCATTTCAGCCTATACCTAGTCTGGTTCTCAACAAGAGCAAGCCAACGCTGAAAGACTGCCAAGACATCAGACTTTTGCTTTATGGGATAAGCCCACATTTTCCTAGAAAAATCATCAATGAAGGTAACAAAGTACTTCGCGCCACCCATAGACATGCAAGGCATAGGGCCACAAACATCGGAATGCACCAATGCCAAGGGCTCACTCATGCGTGGCCTACCCGATTTCTTATGCGTAGACCTATTCTGCTTACCATAAAGACAATGATCACACGAGTCAAAACGTGCATAGTCCAAAGGCGAAATATACTGCAAACCAGACAACATTTTCATTCCCTTCAAAGACATATGCCCCAAACGGGCATGCCAAAGTGATACATGTGGGATAGAGCTGACTGCCAAAACATGGTCTACAGAAGACCCAGATACAACAAGAGGATAGAGGCTGCCAGCCTTGGCGCCTCTAGCAAGCACAAGTCTTCCTTTGGTAATTTTCCAGGCAGAATCCCCAAAACAGACATGAAACCCTGCATTATCCAACTGTCCTGCAGACATAAGACTGCGCGTAAGCGCATGTACATGACATACATCCCTGAGCAAAAAGGAATTGCCAGTGGAAAACTGCAACTGAATATCTCCACAGCCCACAATATCAAGAGACCTGTCATCTCCAAGTCTGATTGATCCAGATACAGTACGGTAAGAGTGAAACCACTCACGGTAAGGCGTCACATGGAAGGACGCACCTGAATCCAATAACTAGCACTGTGCATACATACTAGATGTCTCAGTCAAGTGTGAAGCATCAGAAGAACTAGCTGCAAGTAGAAACTCATGACCACCAACGGACTCCTCAGTCTGTGTGACATTAATTTCCTCAATCTTGACGCTGGACTTCGCAGGTACTATGCTGTGATCAGAGGACTTCTCCTGCACTTTATCGTTCCCCTTATCCTTGCGCTTCTCATTGCACAACTCATGACACTGTGGTCTAATATGGCCCTTTTTCCCACAATGATGACAAGTGACATTTGCATTGCGCCCACGCGACTTACTACGCGACTTGCCACGAGATTTAGACCGACCCTTCTGCGAGTCACGGCCTCGGCCATTACCACGGTCATACCTGTCATTCCTGCCTCTAACTATCAAAGCATGACTACCACGAGAGGCATCCAAGTTTTTGCGATTCACCTCTTCCTGAAGAAGAGCACTCTCAACATCTGCCAATTTTAGAGTAGCACTAGAGGCACAAAGAGCAGTGCGGAATACATCCCATGACTCATTCAGAGTCCCAAGCAAGAAAAGAGGAGTTACTTCCTCTCCAAAGGTGATATCCTGCGAAGTCAGGTTCTTCAGTATAGCATGGAACTGGCTCAAGTGAGCAAATATAGTCACATTATCCTTCATGCGAAGATCCATAAGCTGCTTCAACCAGTACATCTGACTCGCCGGACTTTTCTTATCATAAAGATTCTTGATCTTATTCCATAGATCCCATGCACTCTGTGCTTCCTCAAATACATTATAATGTATCTGTTCAGTGAGAGACAATACAATCGTGGACTTGCATAGCTCATCAAGTTCAAGCCAGTTGTCATTGTCCATAATTTCAGGCTGCTCCCCACTCAACCGAAGTGGCTTAATCTGAGATTTCTGCACCAAAACCTGCCATATTTGACTCTTCCAGTAAGAGTAGTTGGTACCATCCAACTTTCTAATGTTAAAGATGGCACTATCATGTGAAGATGACGCCATTATGCAGGCTGGAAATGCCCAAACAGTCCAAAACTACTTGCTGTTTTACTGCAGAAACTGCCCAAAAATGACCAAAACGGGGTCCAAAGGGCGAGCAAAGTGTGCCAAAAGTTGCTGCCCACTTAGTACTAGGTGCGGTACACCAAATCAGGATATTTTAGCATGAAAAGTACACCTCAATCCACCAATAACTGCTTGTTGTAATAAATTGCAGGTATGCAGTCTAGAGAGCAAACTGTCCCAAAATAGGATCCAATGTCAAGCAAACAATGCTAGGTCCAAAGCCGGCATGAAACGGACATAAGCAAGGCCAATGATAGTGAAAAGAACATGAGCTCAACACCGAAGCATGTCAAAATAACATCTGCCAGTGAAAGGCACACCCCCAGACACTCTAGGCAAAGTGTTCCTGTAACTGCCAAAACCTGACACAAATAGGTGTCTGCTCAAAGAGAAAGATCCAAATATGAGACTCATCTCATAAGCATCCTGTGAACCAAGAGTACATCAATGCATATCCATAAAGATCGGAGTATAATCCCAGAGTCTCAATGCGTATGTAGCTGCTCAAGTCATAAACTGCTCCAAATACATGTAAGTGCTCCAATAGCATGCAACTGTCAAAGGTCAAGCAAGCATGTAAAATGCTCCCACTGGCACAAAAGGCATACAAAGCGAGCTCAGAAGCTCAAACAACCCAAGAGAAAGCACCAGTGATAAGTGACCCTGTCAATGCATCAAGCGCATCCAAGAGAGCATGACATACATGAAGCACCGGTCGTATTAACCATGAAGCAATACATAAGCCCAAATAAGCTCTCGGTCAACTCAATGACATCCAAATAGCAACCAAGATTAGTGATCAAGTAAGCCGGGAATGCTCAAATACATCCAAATCCAAGCTCCAAATGTCGGTATGGCATACACGAACCAACTAGCATATGTCACGAACCAAAGCATGTAATGCAAAAGCCTAACTGTCAAGCAGAGACATGAGGCATAGGCGGTCCACGAGCATGCCAAGTCGGTCCAAATGCCAGTGAAGACGGAGATAATGCGAAGCTAAAAAGCATCCCATAATCTCATACATATGCTCCAAGTCGTCCCCAAATGTCAGAGACATCATGCCAAAGCTCAGAGCATACATCCGGTATCGGTAGGTAAGTGCCAAAGCATGTAAAGTACCTTCAGCCCACTGTTATTCCAGCATGTATTTACTGTTATAAACAGTAGATTTCAGCCCCGTATTCAAGCCAAAATCGCTCCAAGTCGTCCCCAAATGTCAGAGACATCATGCCAAAGCTCAGAGCATACATCCGGTATCGGTAGGTAAGTGCCAAAGCATGTAAAGTACCTTCAGCCCACTGTTATCCAGCATGTATTTACTGTTCTAAACAGTAGATTTCAGCCCCGTATTCAAGCCAAAATCGCTCCAAGTCGTCCCCAAATGTCAGAGACATCATGCCAAAGCTCAAAGCATACATCCGGTATCGGTAGGTAAGTGCCAAAGCATGTAAAGTACCTTCAGCCCACTGTTATTCCAGCATGTATTTACTGTTCTAAACAGTAGATTTCAGCCCCGAATTCAAGCCAAAATCATGGTCAAACCAAATGCATACATCCCCAATACATCCGGGTAGGAAGTAGACCGCATACGGGCATCAAATAGCTCCAATGGAATGAGGCATAAGCAACAAATGTCAGTGTCAGGGGTGCTGCCCTGTTTCCAGCACTGTTATGCAGTGAATGACAGTTTCAAAACTGAGAATGATCAGCTCCCAACCTCAATGTCAAGCCAAAGCATCAAAATGACATCCAAAAATGGCTCAAATGCCCTCCAAATAGGCCAATGATGAGTACTCCATGAGCAACAAAGCATTCAGCTGTAAAACATGGAGGTAAAAGTCTGAAAATGGGTGCCATATTCAGCGTTTTGAGGCCTGGAGTGCTGCTTTAATCACGTGGCTGAATGTTGAGTGTGGGGGGGCTCAATGATGGCCCAAGGTAGGCACATACCAAGCCATGAAGGCCCAATGCAAAGGGGAGGGAAGATATGAGCTATGGAGCTCAAGAAGAGTGGCTGCCCTTTGTTCCTGCCCTGTTTCAAACTGAGAATACACTCAAATGCCTGCAAATACTGAAGCAATACCTCAAGGGCAAGGCCCTGATGAAGCTCAAGAAGGCCGGGATGGAGCTCGGGAAGCCGGGGAGAGTCGGGAGCTCAAGAGGTCGGCTATGGCTGCCGAGATGGAGACCCAATGCGTGAAGCGAGTCGATGCGAAGGTCGGGAAGCACCGAGTCAAGCTCGAGCAAGAGAATGCCAAGCTCTGATACCAGTTGAAAGGTGAGAAGGATCGAAGCTTGCACGCGAGCTATGGCGGGAGAGCAAGAGCAAGAAAGAGAGAGACAAGAAATGGGAACTCCAACAGTCACAATGTGTGACCGGGCCTTCCTTTATTCAAATTGTCACTAAAAGAATAAAGAATAAAGTGACGTGACGGGCGCCCGCCACCTGCAGTGTGCAGTGGCAGGTACTGTCAGTGTAGTAATACACGGGGAGGCACGGCGGAGGCGCCTTTACCCCCAACATGGTGGAGAGAGAGAATGGATGAGAGAAAAAAAAGATGTAGAGAGAGAGAGAGATTGGCAACGCACTAGGGACTGGAAGATGGGCCAGTTCCCCCCCCCCCCCCCCCCCCCCCTGTGTAGTTATGTTATTGACAAGGAGCAAGCTCCTTTGTTACACATAAACCAGTTCTTAACTTGTAGATCTTGGGAACAAGATCACGGTTCCTTGCACGGTATACAACCAGCTAACACTTGCACAACTTGAAAGTTGGCACCTTTTGATCCTTCTTGAGTCTCTCCTTCTCTCCTACACAATGTGTAGGGCTCTCCTCTTGGAGCTTGATTTCAGCAAAGCTTCCGCAGCACTTGCATCTTCTCTCCTACACAATATGTGTAGGGATCTCCTCTTGGAGCTTGATTTCAGTAGAGCTTCCGTAGCACTTGCACCTTCTCTTCTCCTCTAAGAACTTGATTTCAGCAGAGCTTCCACAACACTTGGTCCTTCTCTTCTCCTCTCGGATATATGCAAAGTGATGCTTTCTTTACCTCCTCCACACCCACGGAGAGCCTCCCTTTTTATAGACTCCAAGAGCTTCACTTCTTTGAGAGAGACTTGAGTGCCAAGATTGGAAAGGTTGATCTTCATGCAAGATGTGGACAGTTCTAGGACCTACTATGTAGCACAAATTTTGAAATATCTCTCTGTGCGTTGCTCTCATGGAAAAACGTCCAACACAAAAGTTTGTAGATCTCATCGTTTCCAATAACCCTTGAGAGACGGTTTTAGAGATAAACTTTCTATCGCAAGATATTTTAAAAATGGATTCACCATGTCTATTTTAAGAAAAGCAGCTTTTTAAACTCTACTCTTAACTTATGGTCCATGCAACCATCTTGAGCCATAGATAAGGAGAGTTCATCAAATTGCATTGGGCCTCAACCTTAAGATTGTCTTTCCACAAAAGCTTGTGTCATCTTAGACCTTAGAAAGAGAAAATCACTTCTCTCCTCACTTTCAAAGGATCGTGTCTCTCATCTTTCTTAGTGAGAGAATTACCTCTCTCACTTTTCTTAATGAAAGAATTACTTCTCTTCTTAATTCATTAAGAGAGAAAAGACCTTAAACCTTGACTTGTAAGGGAGAGGATGACCCCAAATGAATGCAATGCTCATTACACACAAGTAAACGTTCCTAGGTGTCTCCGGATACACACATAAATACATATACACAATGCTAATGCACTTACTCTTCTTAGAACTCAATCCATCTTCATTTATGTGTAACTCCTTGGTTCTTGTGTACACTCTTACACTTGGCAGACACTTCCTTCCCCCTTCATAACTTATACTACATGTACCAAATATCCTCGTCATAGTGCTCTAATCACCCCATTAAGTGATGCACTAGGAATACTAGTCTCTAAATGGTCTCATGGCCATGCTAGATCATACTCAATACTTAAAGAAAAGTGAGTCATAAGAAATCAATTTAGTGACATCCCTAGATCTTTAACCACATTTGTTTCCTTCCTTTTGTGAGGACAATTATGCTTCATATGCCCTAACTCACCACAAAGAAAGCACCTTCCTTCCTCTTTGTACTTTTGTATCCCACAGGGTGAGAGATACTTGTGCTTCTTCTTGTTACCCTCTGGCTTTGAATATTGGGCATGGATAAAGGTAGGTCTTCTTTGATTAGTCCTATCTCTTGGTTGATCATAGAGTTGCTCTTGTCTAGCTCTATAAGAACTCATCTTCAACTTTCAAGATGTACCAAGTGTATGCAAACTTTCAACTGTGATGGCAAACTCCATTATGCGAGATAAGGTTTCATGTGGATACACCTTCATGGTTTTGTGTAAATGAGGGAGTAGGCTAGCTTCAAACCTCCTTTTCTTCCCTTCAATCATTGATCTCCATGAAAGGAGTAACCTTGAGAAGAGTAGACCAAAACTTGTCCATATAACTAGTGACCTTCTCATGCTCTTTCTCGGGCCTAACCAATCCCACTCCTTCTTGACATCTTTCTCAAAATCATGAGGCAAGAACTGAGCATAAAAATCCTTTTTGAACTTTTCCCAAGTTATAGGTTTCCTTCCCTCCAAAATGAGAGTCAACCACTAATTGCTAGCGATGTCTTTCAAGTGCGTGCCTACATGCCTGATCTTGGACTTTTCTGAGAGATTACCATCAGAAAAAGCAACTTCAAATTGCCTGACAAAGGCTAACGCCTTGGTAGGATCTCTTTTATCGGAGTAAGAGTCAAACTTTATGTCCTTATCCCTAGACTTGAAAGTCTTAGTCTTCTTAAGCTTGCTCCTCTTATGGTCCCTCTTTGTCCATTTGTGGATTGCACGAGACTTAGAACCAAGAGAGTAGGAACTAGAAGATGATGGGGAGGAGGGGGAACTTGAGTAATTAGGGGAGTAGCTGGTTGCTGAGGGAGATAACTTCCTTCTTATCCGCCTCACTCGAGGTGAGGTCTTTTTACTCTTCTTGACCCGAAAGTCCTTCTTCCTTCTAGGAAGCTTCTTAGCAATTGGATGCTTTGCACCTTCACTATCAATTGATGCAATGGTGTTTCCTTCAGTATCACCATCTTTTGGAGGATTCGGTCCTTCATAAGTAGCTTCTTCCCTTGCCCTTAAGCTGTCAATCAATTGACGTACTTCGAGAATTTATAACAAACTACGATACTCTGTCAATTGAGCTTGTAATTGCTCACTTGTAGGCACTTCATCAATTGCCATCTTTACCTTCTTCTCGCAAGGATCGCCTTTGCTTTGAGAAAAGCAAAGAGACCTTCTCTAATACCATTGTTATAAGATCTGAGATACATGCTCATACATGCTCGGCCTTCTTATATACTTAAAAGATATAAGGTGAATATTATGCTGGTGTAGAGAGAGAACATATGAGAAAAGAAAGATGGAGAGAGAGAGAGAGAGAGAGAGAGAGAGAGAGAGAGATTGACAACACACTAGTTAGGGACTGGAAGATGGGCAAGTCCCCCTCTTGTGGAGTTATATTATTGACAAGGAGCAAGCTCCTTTGTTACACATAAACCAGTTCTTAACTTGTAGATCTTGGGAACAAGATCACAGTTCCTTGCATGGTATACAACCAGCTAACACTTGCACAACTTGGAAGTTGGTACCTTTTGATCCTTCTTGAGTCTCTCCTCTCCTACACAATGTGTAGGGCTCTTCTCTTGGAGCTTGATTTCAGTAGAGCTTCCACAGCACTTGCACCTTGTCTTCTACACGTGTAGGGATCTTCTTTTGGAGCTTGATTTTAGTAGAGCTTCCGCAACAGTTGCACCTTCTCTTTTCCTCTTGAAACTTGATTTCACCAGAGCTTCCGCAGCACTTGCTCCTTCTCTTCTCCTCTTGGATGCATGCAAAGTGATGCTTCCTTCACCTTTTCCACACCCAAGGAGAGCCTCCTCTTTTATAGGCTGGTTGCTGAGGGAGAGGACTTCCTCCTTATCTGCCTCACTCGAGGTGAGGTCTTTTTACTCTTCTTGACCCGAGAGTCCTTCTTCTTTCTAGGAAGCTTCTCAGCAATTGGATGCTTTGCACCTTCACCATCAATTGGTGCAATAGTGTTTCCTCCAGTATCACCATCTTTTGGAGGATTTGGTCCTTCGTAAGTAGCTTCTTCCCTTGCTCTTAAGCTGTCAATCAATTGATGTACTTCGGGAATCTCCAACAAGCTACGATACTTTGTCAATTGAGCCTGTAATTGCTCACTTGTAGGCACTTCATCAATTGCCATCTTTACCTTCTTCTTGCAAATATCGCCTTTACTTTGAGAAAAGCAAAGAGGCCTGCTCTGATACCACTGTTATAAGATTCGAGATACATGCTTGACTTTCTTATATACTTAAAAGATATATAGTGAATATTATACTGGCGTAGAGAGAGAACAGATGAGAGAGAGAGAGAGAGAGAGAGAGAGAGAGAGAGAGAGAGAGAGAGAGAGAGAGAGAGAGAGAGAGAGAGAGAGAGAGAGAGAGAGAGAGAGAGAGAGAGAGAGAGAGAGAGAGAGAGAGAGATTCACAACACACTAGGGACTGGAAGATGGGCCAGTCCCCCCTCTTGTGGAGTTATATTATTAGCAAGAAGCAAGTTTCTCCATTACACATAAACCAGTTCTTAACTTGTAGATCTTGGGAGCAAGATCACGGTTCCTTGCACGGTATACAACAGGCTAACACTTTCACAACTTGGAAGTTGGCACCTTTTGATCCTTCTTGAGTCTCTCCTTCTCTCCTGCACAATATGTGTAGGGCTCTCCTCTTAGAGCTTGATTTTAGCAAAGCTTCCGCAGCACTTGCACCTTCTCTCATACACAATATGTGTAGGGATCTTCTCTTGGAGCTTGATTTCAGTAGAGCTTCCGCAGCACTTGCACCTTCTCTTCTCCTCTTGGAACTTGATTTTGGCAGAGCTTCCACAGCACTTGCTCATTCTCTTCTCCTCTTGGATGCATGCAGAGTGATGCTTCCTTCACCTCTCCCACACCCAAGTAAAGCCTCCTCTTTTATAGGCTTCAAGAGCTTCTCTTCTTGGAGAGAGACTTGAGTACCGATATTGGAAAGTTTGATCTTCATGCAAGATGTGGATGTTCCAGGACCTACTCTACATCACCAATTTTGAAATATCTCTCTATATGCGTTGCTTGGATGGAAAAATGTTCAACATAAAAGTTGTAGATCTTGTCATTTTCGATAAGTTTGTGGGCCATTTTTAAAGATCGGTTTTTTATCGCGAGATATTTTAAAAACGGATTCACCATGTCTATTTTAAGAAAAACAGCTTTTTAAACTCTACTCTTAACTTATGGTCCATGCAACCACCTTGAGCCATAGATAAGGAGAGTTCATTAGATTGCCTTGGGCCTCAACCTTAAGATTTTCTTTCCACAAAAGCTTGTGTTATCTTAGACTTTAGAAAGAGAAAATCACTTCTCTCCTCACTTTCAAAGGATCACGTCTCTCGTCTTTCTTAGTGAGAGAATTACCTCTCTCGTTTTTCTTAGTGAAGTAATAACTTCTCTTCTTAGTTCATTAAGAGAGAAAAGACCTTAAACCTTGGCTTGTAAGGGAGAGGATGACCCCAAATGAATGCAATGCTCATTATACACAAGTAAACGTTCCTAGGTGTCCCCGGATGCACACATAAATACATATACACAATGCTAATGCACTTCCTCTTCTTAGAACTCAATCCATCTTTATTTATATGTAACTCCTTGGTTCTTGTGTACACTCTTACACTTGGCAGACACTTCCTTCCCCCTTCATAACTTGTACTGCCTGTACCATATATCCTTGTCACAATGCTTTGATCACCCCATTAAGTGATGCACTAGGGACACTGGTCTCTAAATGGTCTCATGGCCATGCTAGATCATCATCAACACTTAAAGAAAAGTGAGTCATTAGTTTATTGATATAAATTTACTAAATAGAGAATGTGTAATAAGCAATCAATTTAGTGACACTTCCTTTTCCTTTCAAACACCATTCAAGGGGTTGGATACAAGCCCTAGTGAGTTGCCTTATCCTTAGTCTTCTCAACAAGAAGGACTGATAGAATAGATGTGTGTAGTAGCATCTATTCTAATGGTCAAGATTTGATTGTTGAGATTTGATTTTGGTATCTTTAGGGTTCAATTCCCCTTCAATATTTTCCAATCAAGGTTTCTATGTAATAATATCTCCTAGAACTTATTGTTTAATATATGTAAGACAAAATGTATGCTTATAGGTATGGTTCTGTGGTGGATGCAACCAATTACTAATACTAGAAGAAGGATATAAACTTTAAGTTGTATAGAGACAAGATTTAAGGATTACTTTGCAACATCTAAGCCAAGTTAAAGTAGTAAAGAGCAAAGGGAATATGGGGGTGCATGGGGAGTTATAACTATGGTTCCATGCATGAGCACTATGAATACAACAATATGCAAAGGGTCATTATTTTGGCACTTTCATAAATAGCGACACTCTACATTGATTTACTTTAGAAATTGAAGAGAGTTATCATGTAAAGAATGCCTTGTCATTTTACATTCACATGCTAGCATATAATTTGAAAACCTTCTCCAACAACTTTAGCATGCAATGATTACCTGAAAAAAATTCAATTCTCAACATTATGAGACCATATATTGATCCTTTAAGCTCTTTTGAGCAAGTAGGACAAGTCCACCATGGGTTAGATAAAAGCATATTACAAATGTATGTAGTGCTTACTTCCACATTTTTCATTGACAATTGATGGAGCAAGTGAGAGATTTGTGAATGTATTTGTCACACATGTTTGGTATTAGATGTATTATTTGATGACAAGATCATTAATTATCTCAATAAGTTAGACTATGCGTTCTTTGGTCCCAATAGCATGGGACTTTGAAATATTGATTCCCCTTTGGACCCAACAATGTGGGTCATGGAATTATCTAAATCTGAAATTGAGAGATAGAGAGAGAGAGAGAGAGGTTGCAACACTCCCTTTGGACCCAGCAATGTGGGTCATGGAATTGTCTAAGCCTCAAGTTGAGAGAGAGAGGTTGCAACACCCCCTTTGGACCCAGCAATGTGGGTCATGGAATTGTCTAAGCCTCAAGTTGAGAGAGAGAGAGAGAGAGAGAGAGAGCAACATCTCTTAAAATGTCTTAAGTAGAATGCCCTCATTCAACGTTAGAAATTGGACCTTTGTAAAATTATAAAGCCTTTTAGAGAACATTGATAATTCTTGAAGTAGAAGAATGAAGATCACAAAAATAAATATTTATTATCCCTACATCCTTTGGTGGGCTATATCTGTCAAGTTTTGGATATCCAATGCCTTGATGTTTATGTGTGAACCCCTATTGCTGCATGAAGAAGCGTGTCTTAGAACATGAAGTACCCTAACTGCCAATAACGTTAGTGCAAAGCACTGGTTTGGTGCCATCCTTTGCATGGCCTAGACATGGAGCACTATCTAAAATTGCACTGGCCCAAGCTAGGCACACTGAATGTTACTAATTTCGATGTTAGTAACAATTACTAACACCATGGTGTGAACTTCCCTAACTATTATAAGTGGGCGGGTGCGCGCTGCGACGCAGATTGACGCGTGTGTGTGTGGGGGGGGGGGGGGGGGCGGGGGGGGTTGTGCCGAGCCTTCTTGATTGATACGCGAAAATGTGACAAACAACCGTGATGAGGGACTTCTCTAGCCCCGGGCTTCGAAGGCTACTGCACAATGGCACCCACAGGTGTCGATCTCTTATGGCAGCAGTGCTGGTTCAGTGACCCTTCCCAATTGTGCGACTGTGGGGACTGGAAGCTGACTCATACCAATCCATGTCCATTTCACACAATTCATGTCGAAGTTTTGCATCAATCCCAGAGGGGCCCCAGGCCCCCTGACTTCAGGCACAGGCAATCAGGGCAGCGTCCATTGGTTGATGAGTGCAGCAATCCGCCTCAGGTTCACGAGGAGTTGAGAAGAAGAAGCCCTGTGAAAATGAAAGATGGAGAGTTCTGCACTGTGTGGCGGGCACGCCGCGACTCTTACACGCCCTTGGAGGTGATAAAGGCATGTGCTAGACAGAAGGACGTGCGCCTAGCCACCAGGGCGCATGCAGATATTCTCCAGTCCGGGTTGCTTAAAAAGGACATTTATGTTGGTACCGCCCTACTGCATATGTATGCCAAGTGTGGTGCCCTAACAAAAGCGCAAGAAGTGTTCGACGAGCTTCCAGAACCGAATGTGGTCTCGTGGAATGCCTTAATTGCAGGATATGCTCAGCACGGCCATGGTCATGAAGCTCTGGAATGCTTTGAGCGCATGCGAGATGAGGGCCTCTCCCCAAATGTAGTCACATATACTTGCATTTTCAAAGCTTGTGGCAGCATAGGTGCAACCAAGAAGGGTGAAGAGATACATGTGGAGGCCTGCAGGCTGGGGCTAATTGAAAATCATAATATTGTTCTAGGCACTGCACTGGTGAGCATGTATGCCAAGTGTGGTGTGCTCGAAAAAGCAAAACAAGTTTTTGATGAGCTTCCAGCACGAGATTTAGTCTCTTGGAATGCCCTAATCACTGGATATACTGAGCATGGGCATGGTGACAAAGCCTTGGAATGCTTTAGGCGCATGCGAGATGAGGGCCTCTCCCCAGATGCCTTCACCTTTAGTTGCATTTTGAAAGCTTGTGGCAGCTTACAAGCAACCGAGAAGGGTGAAGAGATGCATGCTGAGGTCCGCCAGCTGGGGCTTATGGAGAATCATAATGTTGTGCTAGGCAATGCACTGGTGAGCATGTATGCTAAGTGTGGTGAACTTGCAAAAGCAGAAGAAGTGTTCGATGAGCTTCCAGCTAGGGATATAGTCTCTTGGAATGCCCTGATTGCTGGGTATGCCAAGCAGGGACATAGTGATCAAGCTTTGGAATGCTTTAGGCGCATGCGAGATGAGGGCCTCTCCCCTGATGCAATCACCTATACTTGTGTATTGAAAGCTTGTGGCACAATAGGAGCAACCAAGCAGGGTGAAGAGATACATGCTGAGATCCACAGGCTGGGGCTAATGAGAAATCATAATGTTGTGCTAGGCAATGCATTGGTGAGCATGTATGCTAAGTGTGGCATGCTTGCAAAAGCACGAGAAATGTTTGAGGAGCTTCCAACACGGGATGTAGTTTCTTGGAATGCCCTAATCACTGGATATACAGAGCATGGACATAATGATGAAGCTTTGAAATGCTTTGGGCACATGCGAGACGAGGGTCTTTCCCCAGATGCAATAACATTTACTTGCGTTTTGAAAGCTTGCGGCAGCAGAGGAGCAATGGAGAAGGGTGAAGAGATACATATGCAGGTCTGCAAGCTGGGGCTAATGGAACAGCATTATGTTGTGTTAGGCAATGCATTGGTGAGCATGTATGCTAAGTGTGGTGCTCTGAAAAAAGCGCAAGAAGTGTTCGACGAGCTTCCAGCACGGGATGTAGTCTCTTGGAATGCCCTAATCGTTGGATATGCTGAGCTTGGTAATGCTGAAAGGGTTATCAAATCATTCCGGAAAATGTTAGTAGAGCATGTAGAGCCAAATGGTGTCACATTTCTTGTTTTGCTTACTGCTTGCAGTCATGCAGGGCTAGTGGAGGAGGGGCTAATGTACTTTGATACTATGAGGACTGCGTATTGCATCATCCCAACTGTGGAACACCGTGTTTGCATGGTTGATCTTCTCAGCCGCGCAGGGCAACTTGACAAGGCAATCAGCATAATCCTAAAGGAACCAATTTTAGAAATGTGGATGTCTTTGTTGAGTGCTTGTAGAAAATGGGTAAATGTGGAGCTTGGGAGATGGGCATTTGAACATGCAATACAGCTGGATGAGAAGTGTGCTGCAGCATATGTTTGTGTGAGTAATGTATATGCAACTGCTGGCTTGAAGGAGAAAGCGGACAATGTTGAAAACTTGAGAAAGAGAAATGGAGCATGGAAGATGCTAGGATGTTGCATTCCTTTACTACGGGGGTAAGAGCCATCCCCAGAGTGAATGTTCTATGCAAAACTAGTAGTTCTGAGGTTTACAAATTGTGCCACAAGCCATAGCAGATGATGGAAAGGAAGGTCTGCCATGTTGGCATAATGAGAGGTTGGCCATTGGATGTGCTGTTATGGATACACCTGACGGTACACCTGTGTTATGAAGAACATATGTGTTGTTGTACTGTGCTTATTTTGGAGATGCAGAAGTACAAAATTCAGGTCAAAGACACTTATTTTGGAGATGAAGCATGAAATTCAGGTCAAAGATGGAACTTGCATTTATGAGGAATACTGGTTACTGTAGTGCCATTGCAAAGCTTTTATCTCTACTCCAATGTTGTTGCCAGACTTGAGTCAAATCAAAGTGGCTCAAATGCATATGTGGATGGCACACTTTAGATTTCTGACTTTCTGCATTTTGGTTTCATAGGAAGCAAGCACTTTTGAATCTTGCAGCCCTCTTGTCCCACCAATCAGAGCTGCATTCACTTGAGGGGATAAAAGGGAGAAAAGCTGCTGGAGTAACTTCTTTATCGAGATCGGGATTCAACTGCTTACGAGGAACAATGAAGTGGCAAGGCCTGCTGAAGAGGAACTTGGATCAAAGAGATAAAGATGGATCTTGACTAGACTATGCACTTGAATTGATCCATGAAAATCTAATGGGCTTAAGCCACCTAGGCAAGTGTAGAACCAATCTGGAAGAGAACCTTAAAGTACATTCGAAGGTTCAAGAGCATGCAGCAGATGCAACAAGAAGAAATGAGCACAGCAGCATTTTTTTCTCGTTTTGGAGGGCTTTTGTTTTAAGATGTGATTTACTGACATGACATCATCAGTGGCTATGGACAAGCAATTTTGTTAGTGAGCAGTGTGACTTATTCATGATGGCAAGGCTTTTGTCTCATTCATGATTTAATTCCATAAGGAACCTCAATTAAAAAAGCTGGTTGAATCAGGCTTACAAAAGATAGATGCTACTTACAAGCGTCAGGTTATGACAGTGGATGATATGAGTTGGCAGAATCCATTGGATGAAAATACATTTTTCTCATGACAATAGGAAAAGGTATGTGGATAGTTGCTATATGTGCCAGAGGATTCCTCGCCCAAAGTCTTAAGGCCCATGCTACTTTAAGAAAATCATGCCACAAGCCGGTGCAGTATCTATCCAAGGTGGCAATAACGATCCTGAAGATATTCTGAGCCTGCTCTTATAAAATGACATCCCTTACTTTACTATTCGAGATGCCTCAAGATGCAATTCAGGAGCATGGAAGGTATTTGGACTCCTGATTGTGTTTTATTTCTCTGGATTTCGGTTTTGTGAGGCTGTGAGTTTGCGGAGTACTATTCCTTTCATCATTGCACCTGATGAGTCAGTCTACAGCGGGGCACAGGGTTTGTGATGCCTTGTGTGTGTAGCAGGAGGGCTGGGTGACTGGATCAAGGCAGTTGGCAGGCAGATTTCTTCGGTCCTAAGCAGAGGATGCATGTCTCCAAGGCCTACCAAGGGTCTATCAAGGGTGGCCGCAGGGATGAATGTGGTCATTGAGAACGCGCTCTCTTTCGCATCGGCAAGATCTCTGATTGGAAGTGGTCAAGGTCTTCCCTCCGCGAGTCTATGTGGGACGGTGCGAGCGTGAGCAAGTGATTCGAGAGGGACAGAATGGACTGTTAGTGGCTATGCGAGACTGAGCACGACGGCCGGAGGAAGATCTTGGACCTGCCTTGGGATAGGGAGTGCGGGAGTGTGCTGGATGGCTATGGGAGCCTAGATCGTTTCTGCGGAAGCAAGAGTTACCGTAGTTCAAGAGAAATGACGGAGAGCTTTCAAACCACAATATGTTTTGAACCATATCCAAGCAAAATAAAGTGCTCTCTCTTTTAAATTATACTGACTCAGCCCGGCGCTTCGCGTCGGGGCCGGCGTGATTTTTGCGGGCGGGGGCAGGTGTTGGACGCGTGGCACCCGCCCCTGCGTTCTCTTTTTTTCTTGTGGGGGAGGTGGGGGCTGCCACGTGGCACCCGCCCCCTACCTCTCGTTAACTAATAGTAAAGATATTATATAAATAATATTTACGAGTTTTTGAAGCTAATTAGATTTGGTTGATAACTTGTAGAACTTGAAAGGTTGTGTTGAGATAGTGCCCCTTCCAAAACATAAAATGGAAAATAAAAAATTTGATTGATCAGAGTTTGAGATACATCTTTTATATATATATTTAAAGAAAACATGTTTTGCTTTAGACTTCATAATTTCGTAAATACAAAGTAGTAATGACAAAAAACACATAGGTATGTTATATAAGCAACATGTCGAAGATGCACAAGTTTTTTCATTGTTTTATAATTTTCTCTTTTGAGAATGTATATACTTTTCTTTGCTTTTCTTTATTTTCTTTTAATATTGACGATGCCAAAAGAGAGAAGGGGTAAATTCTAACCTTGTAAAAGATTGTATGTATGAAGATTGTAGTTGTCTTTGCTAAATTAAAGCTTGCAATGATCAGCCAAAAGCAAATGAATATGTTGTATTAATTTCAAATAAAACAAATATTAGTTTATTGATGAAAAATAGCAACCACCAATTGTGCATATTTAATTACAGCTAGTTCATTAAGTTTAACACCTAACTACCTTGTCTCAATCTAATTAGTTTAATTAAACCATAGGTACTTGCTATGGTAGTTCATAAGCCATGCCAAGCTTGGAGAAGAAGTTGATACCATGCAATTATTGTACATCACTATCTTGTCCATAGGTTCTTTCTATGGTAGTTCATAGGCCACGCCAAGCTTTGGAGAAGAAGCTGGCACCATGTAGTTATTGTACATGACTATCTGCATTGCCATGGAGCTTGACGTCTAGAGTCAGTTCTTGCCTTCTAGGAGCTTATGCCTCTATAGGTCCTTTCAGCTTGTGTTGCCTCTAACTCATCAGTTTGTCCAGTAACCTCTTGGAATTTGATGATAGAGATGCCCTTAGGAATGTAGAGGGAGACTACGTATTATCTTAGAGAAGGGTATCTATAATTTCAAAGCCAAGCTTCCTTCAACTACTCCATTCTATGAGAATGGAGACATCTACTAAATCCATGAGAGCACCTGTCATTATATCCATCACCTAGCAATGCATGGTAGATCACCAATGTTATGACGCCTCATTCATCAACCAGTCAAACCAATACTTGAAACATGTATCAATCAAACTAACACTTTGAAGCACATTATCTCCTACTAATCAAATAATAACAATGTGGAATCTGGATTAGTGAACAACGTGGAGATTTTGATACATTGAGACAGTAAGTGCAAGAGGTCCATGTTGCATTACACACAATCAAAGCACCATTTGGTATTATCACTAGACTAGATGGTTGAATTGGAAAAGAACATGTGTCTTGTCACTAATCAATCGGCTTGAGACATCTAGTGGCACCTCTTGATCAAACAAGAAGGATTTCGATGCAGACCACTTAAGCAACAATAAGTACATCGAGAACCTTGCTAGAACATACTTTTATTTCAGTTCTAGATAGATGGAGATGGATTGAATGATGCGGTAAATACTATAGAGTAGTACCCTTTGGCTCATCCTCGAGTCTTGTAGTAGTAGCAACAAGCATTCCACGGCCATATATTGCCAATCTTCGAGCTGCAACCGTGGAGCTCCACCCAAGACGATATTGGTAGATGGTTTGCAGCAAGCCAAGCCTAGGTGGTGAGTCCTCATTGGCAAGGCCACTCCACATGTTAGGTAGTTTAATGAGGAAGCTGGGGTGGCAAATGGTGGGGAGGTACGTCTACTTAAAGGTGAAGCAGGATGAGCTAGAGGAACCATCATTGGAGCTCATTACCCCACTCCTTGGCCTTGTGGCCCTCCACATGGGGGACACCTCTGATCACCACATGGGCCTCGTATGCACCTTGATCAAGAGCATGCAGTGGTAGCGCAGGTGCGTCTTCTCGAATTGCATGAAGTGGGTATTGTGTCTCAAACTACACGAAGTGGGTGTCATGTCCCACTAGCTCCATCATCAACTCCAACATGCCAAGCCCTTGCATCGTGTACATGATCTCTAGTGATGCTTCTGCATCTGCTAGGTTCATCGCTAGCTCCAACATGTTTGGCCCCTATACTACCACTTGCAAGAATGTCAACTCGTAGGATGCCAAGTGTCCGAATGGATGCATTGCCACCCCTCTACTCCACCCATGTTAGCCTCCCCTTTAGAAGCCCCACTACCCCCTCCATTGCACTCTGCATGAAGTTCTCCCTATTCGTTATATATGACTGTTGTGTTTACTTTCAATCTTTTGCTCAAATGAACTTTGTGAATTTAGAGCTTGATTTTTCTTTCTATCTTTTTAATTCAATTAAAAATCATGATCACAATAAAAATAAAGAACAACGAGAAAAAAGATAAATCAAATGTGCTTGTTAGCTACACATGTAAAGAGAAGTGATTGAAACATGACATGCTATCTATTATGAGAGGCATGTCGACGCAAAATGTACATCATTGATGCTATTGTCAAAACCTGATAACGATAAGCATTGAGCTCTCATGGAGAGCCAAGTGCCATAGTATTATGTCATGCATATATATTTGTGTGTGGACCTTTTGACTTGCTTTGTTAGGTCTAAAATATGAATGATTATATTGTTCTAAATTAAATTGGTCTTTTATGCCCGTAATTTTTCTCTTAAAGAGTAATTGATAAGCAATATAAATATATAAAAAGGTTGCTTGATCTAGTATCAATATTCTCTCTCTCTCTCTCTCTCTCTCCAAGAGTACAACTTAAAATATTATAGTCATAGAGGAAAACGAGAGCTACAAAGTGAGGTAGCTCTACTAGGCATACGATGGTGGTGTGTAACATCGGGCTACAAAGGTAGAATTTGGAAGAACATGTTGGAGAGAATCAAAGGTACACCAATTTGATTTGTATATTTAGCTATGCATGTTTAACACCCCTAGTCGGTCCTTCATATTGCATGGACATTATTGTCATTGTCGTAGTTACCAGTTGGCACCATTTCATTACTGACTGAGGTTATCCAAGTACATCTTACAAAGTTCTCCATGATGCCATCATTTTCCTTTGATCTAGGAGATATGTGAGATTGGTTTGTGGCTTACAACTCGCATTTTGCAACATATTTATTGAGCTACCCATGGTGCATGCCAACCTAATAGTGATGTGGTGTGGGAAATGAACAAAATTTGCATTTTATCTCTTCCTTAAGAAAACAGATAAAATCCTTGTTTTCACAGATTCTTCATTTCCATATGAGAGAGAGAGAGAGAGAGAGAGAGAGAGAGAGAGAGAGAGAGAGAGAGAGAGAGAGAGAGAGAGAGAGAGAGAGAGAGAGAGAGAGAGAGAGAGAGAGAGAGAGAGTATTGGGAGCAAAAGGAGAGCCTAAGAGATGAGATGTGTGCCCCAAGTGTGAACAGGAGAAAGAAGAGATGCCTTGAGGCATCCCATCACCCCAACCCTGCCCAAATGCAACCCCCTCCCCCCCCCAAAAAAAAAAGCATGACCTAAACCCACATCTCTTTTCATTCAATTAAAGATCGAAGATATATAGTTTAAGGTTGAAACCTTCAAATTGAGATAGTTCATATGAGAGATGTGGCTTTATAGTCTTAGCTAATTACATGATCTCAAAATGAATCAATTTAAAGGTATTCGGTCAATGTAAAGTGAGAATAACCTACCTAGCTTTTGCCTTATTTCTCAGTCCATCAAGGTCCTTGCCAAGGCTTCCTTATCCAAAAGACATGTTTGCCCATTTCATTGACTAATTCTTGGTGTGAGAGGTCATTCTTAGAGGGAAGGTCTAGTCCTATGGTGAGACAATAACCAACATGGCTTTCATTGTGCTAGTAATCATTGTCCCCACTCTTATGATGGACTAGAGGACCTTATGAGCCTGATGTGTGTATAAGACTGTCCATTCTAGATAAAGGCGAGGTGAAACTCATGAATGGTGCCTTGTGTGTTCTTGTAGAGGGCACATATGATTGTAACCACTTGAGTTGAACAAAATGCTATTGTTTTTTAAGGACATTTTGTCTTTGTTTTTGTATTTGTGTCTAAGTTATGTGAAGTGACATTGTGAAAATAGTTTAAATAAAAAATCAATTTGTATATGTTTATATGGTATGCTAGGGTTTAATTTAAAAAACTAAAGTATGCCTTGGGTGTATGCACAAAAAGCAAGAGAATGCTATCCTTGACATGCGTGTCCTATGGAGAAGTTGATCTCATTAGTCGAGTGGCTTTCTAATAGGATGATAAGATAGAGTTGAACACCTTCTTACTTATGAAAAAATCCTAGAATCTTGGCTAACATCATTTTATGGGGCTAGATATGTGACTATGCTATGACATAGGGGTTGATGCTCAATTCCCCTTGTTTCACTCTCCTTGAACCAACAGTTGTGTTCATCCACTCATATTTGATGGGTTGCAATGTGACCTTTCTTAAATGGGTGTTAGAATGTTGTTAGGAGACCTAGAGTTTTAGGAACCTCAAAATGATCTTATTTAGGTCATAGCATTACGCATTTTTGCAAGGTAGACTTGGAATTCCACTCGACCAGCCAAGTCCATGTGTTCCATGGATCCTGATGGTGTTTCTCATGGAGACGAGCCGAGAAACTACTAAATACTACTTTCTATGGGATAGATATGTCTCAATTTTATCCGCAATCAAGTTTCATTGATAACATTGAAATATACTTTTAAACAACTTCAAAACCTAAGAATTCATGTGATGAAGAGATAGGAGAAGATAAGGTCTCCAACTAGGAATGCAATGGACACAATGTTCTTTGTGGCTCAATTAGATACTCATTTATTATTTACCTTGCAGAGGAAGGGATATGTATCCCATATCAATGAATATTCAAAATTATTAATAGGAGAGATAACTATGTTATTAAAATTAAGGATGTTGCTGAACCTAGTGGTGTGGAACCACAGGACAAAGGCAAGAATGCGGTTATTCTAATTGGCATGGAGGAAGAAATAGTAGAACTAGTCAAAAGAGCAAGAGTGAAAGATAAGGGGAGAGAAGGAAATCACCAAAGAAATAAGAACAAGGAGGTTGTAGAAGGTATGAGATACCACATCCAAGAGGAAGTAGTGATCAAGAGATTCGCTAATGTTGATTTTAAAGAAGAGATTTGCTAATGTTGATTTTCAAAAGAGATGGATCATTGTATAATATCCATCTCTTTTGAAGAAGAGGACTATTAACATTGATTTTCATCCACCTTGGAAATAAGAACAATAGATATGCAAGATATAGCATTGATCTCCTCTTAAGCTTCTTTAGGCTGATCAATTCCACGTGTTTCTTCTCAATTCCACATTGAGAATAACTTTCTCTCCATTCCAAAAGAACTCCATTTTGCATTTTGTCCAGGTCCATAGAAAACTTACAAAGCATCTAAAGTCAATCGTAGTCAAGAACAATATCAATAGGATTCATATCAAGAGCTATAAGATCGGCCATATTAGTACAAGATAATGATAAGATAATAGGAGTATATAGGCATACCCCCTTACTATTTCATGTTGCACATTGGCTACTTGTACTCTCAAAGGAAAGTCCATCTCTTTTAGATTTAACTTTAGCTCATCAAGAGACTTATTATTGACAAAGCTATGTGTGCTTCCTGTAATAATAAGAATGTGAGAAATTTTACCATTGATATTTTTTGTGCCTTAATGTGTTCTCTCCCTTATATCTAGTCCATACATCATGAGAAATAGAGCACATCAATGAATAGTATATCTCTTTCAATGAATCATCCAAATAAAATCCACTAGATCAAATGGAAGCCTATCCATAGGGTCATAGAACTCATTATACATATTCTCTACAAAAGTATGTGGCTCATCTCATAAATAGAGTGCGTGTGAGAAGCAAGCTTTTTTGGGCAACCTCCATTTCTTGTTCCACATAGTCCATTTATTCCTCCTATTCTCTTGGGCATATATCAAGCACCACTACTGCTCCTCCACTACCACCACCATCTCCATCTCCATCTCCATCTCCATCTCCATCTCCACCACCACTGCCACAACCAGCTCCACCGTTTCCACCACCACCATCCCCACCCATGTTTCTCCCTCAATGTTAAGTACCTCAAGTACAAGTCTCTCTCTCTCTCTCTCTCTCTCTCTCTCTATCACTCACAAAGACACACACACACACACTCTCTCCCCCCTCTCTCTTTTTCTCCTCTCTCTCTCTCAATTATCAACTTTTCTCTTTCTCTCCCTCTTACTCACACACTCACACACTCACTCTCTCTCTCACACACACACACACACACACACACACACACACACACACACACACACACTCTCTCTCTCTCTCTCTCTCTCTCTCTCTCTCTCTCTCTCTCTCTCTCTCTCTCTCTCAATTAACAAATTCCCTCTTTCTCCCCCTCTTTCTCTTACTCACTCACTCACACTCTCTCTACTTCTGTTGATCTCTCTCATCCTCATTTACTTGGCCTCCGACACAAATCCACGTCATGCATCCATTTTTCACAATCCTCTTAATATTGCAAGGGTTAAGGGTTTGCATGAGATCCATTGCCTTAGACACTTTTAGTAGTTAACATTAGGGCTATAAGAATATCACATTATTACTCCCACATGCATACACATATTCACATACCTCTCTCTTTTATGTGAGTGATTTGCAATTATATCCCAATATATAATCACTTTCATTGTTCACACATATGTGAAACTACATCGCACATGTTTTCGCTACATTTAATTGAGCATTATTGTGTGAACTTACTACAAGAGGGTACAATATCAAATAGTTTGTTACACTTAATACAAAAACATGCAATATTTGTTGTTTTCAAAATTATTGAAATAGTTAATATCGAGACAACAATATTGCCTCATTGTTTCTCAATCCACTATGCACCTATATATTCACATGCGTGCATGCATTTACACTCCACCCTTCCTTAGATATTTTGCATGTGCTTTATTTACACATATTATAGTATTGCAATTGAGCGAAGGCCTATACACAATCTCTTTCATTTGCACATTCCTCTCTCTTTCTCCTATTCTCTCTCATCCTCATTTCATTGGGCTTGAAAATCAACACAATCAAATATTTTTGAAAGTACATATTTATTATACACATCAAATATCAATCGAGTTCCATGCTGGAGGGTGGAATGTGTGATTTCTAACAAAGTCCAAGACTGAACCATGGAGGCACACTAGCTCAGTCAAGTAGAGAAGCATCTGCTCCAAGAGGATAGTGTCCAAGGGGTTTCCCTCAAATGGGGGTGGGCAAATAAAGGCGTTGGGTGGGTTCCTCTACATCTTCACTGTATTATCATCCACAAATAGTGGTGTTGTTAGGTTGAAGGGCGGCCAATCAATGTCATCAAAACATTCCAAGAAAAGGGGCTTTGTGTAACTCCTTTTGGAAGAAGTGGTTGTGGAAGTTGCCTTGCACTTGCATTGTTCATATTGAAATACGAAGGTTGGTGCTTGCTTTGACGACTTTACACATTCACTTGTAACTAGTTGGAGTAGCTTGCTCAAGTTGTCTTCCTTCATTGAGCTCCAAATGGCAATGTCAAATAATGTAGATATTTCCTTCAAAAACTTTGCGATCCCTGGCTGCAAAATCACCCAATACCTACCCACTTCCCAAGGCTTCATTGGTAATGATCTCTTTTACTTTGGTCACCTATGTAGAAGTAGCCCATTCACATCGAACACAATTAATTTTCGAGTTGTGAGAGGTAGCTATACATGCACACTTGAAAAGGTAAGCACCCATATATTGGTATGACGAAAAAGAGTACCACATTATAGTTAAATATTATACAAGATTATGTAAACATAGTATCTTTACTCGTAGAAATCTTCCATCTTTGGCAAAGCAATACAGACATGCAATTTGTCTATTGGAATTTAGTGCTACTGATGCAAGGTCACTACATCTCACATTGTAATCTAAAATTGTGTCTCTTCCTTTTGTGTACCTTTGCAAAAATGAGCTCCAAAAAGCCTTGTCATGTTGAACCTCGACCGTCTTGTATTGGTTGACCTCCTCCAACACCTTCGTCAATCAGGAGAATGCCTCACTTGGTTGATTGCTTTGTAATGCATTTGCTGTCATGAATGGGTCGTAGAGTATTAACAATACGCCACTCCACCTTCGCCATCATAGTGGCATGGGAGACAACATCTTGCAAGGGGTCTTCCATGCAACTTTTAGTATGGACCTCTGCACGTTGACCTCACAATAAGCAACATATTTTTCTTTCTGAATGTTACTATAGATAATATTCGAGGCACGTTTATTTACCTGTGTGTGTGGCTGGCACATCTTCCACCATTGTAGTTGCATGGGAGATAGTGTCTTGGAAGGGGGACTTCCATGTGACTTTTAGTATGACCCTTTGCATGTTGACCTCACAATTAGCAATGTATTCTTCTTTCAGAATGTTATTATAGATAGTATTCTTGAGGCATGTTAGTTCACCTATGTCTATGGGACTGGCACATCCTCCACCATTGTAAGTTCATAATATTGAATTGTATCCCCCCGTGCAAAGGGACATATCATCTTTATTGACATTGTATTGTGGGAAAAAAAAAACCCATGAGTCACACTTGTTTATCGATAGTAGCTGCCACATCCCTTGGCACTACTAGTCCTTATTCTTGTGCCCCCTTCTCACGAGAGGGGGGGGGGGGGGGGGCACGCCTACACACATAGCTCTCTCTCTCTCTCTCTCTCTCTCTCTCTCTCTCTCTCTCTCTCTCTCTCTCTCTCTCTCTCTCTCTCTCTCTCTCTCTCTATTTAAATACTTACACAAAAAAGTATTGGTCTCATTTTCTCATTTTTCTTTTTAGGAGATTGATTAAATAATTAAATAAGTAAATATTTATTAATGATATTTTTAAATTTAAAAATTAATTTATCAATTAGTTAATAATTAATTTATTAACTAATATCTATTAATAATAGTTAATATTATTTAAATACTTTATTAATTACTATCTCAATCAATTAATTAATATTAATTGGTTTAGTAATCAATAATTTATTTATAAATTAGTTTTTTACTTTATAAAATAATATCAAATCATTTATTAGTTAAGTAATATCAATTAGTTTAATAATCTATTTTTTATAAAGTAGTTTTTAAATTGATTCATTAGTGAATACTAGTATAAACCAATTATTGAATATTACTTATATTTCTTTTTACATTGGATGACTTTTTAGGTAGGCACTAGCGTAGACATATGCTAGGACAACAAAGGTGATCGTTTACTCCAAAGAGGCAACTTCTCTATAGCTTCAACTACTTGCTTGCAATGTCTCTTTACTATTGGAATCTCCATTGGATCATATTGGATACCATCTCCACTTTTGGAGTGTAGTGCTTCCCAAAGCCACCAAGCTCACAATTCTCCCACATAGGAAACTTGTACAATTAACTCCTTTCCCAATCACTAAGGTATGAAATCCTCCTTAGCCTTATAAAGGCTTCACTCTCCATTATAGCATTAGTGAGGGAATCAAGACCAGAGCCCCATCGGTTACCTCGCCATGATAGGAACGAATTGTTTTTCTATGAACACCTTATCTATCCCAGCTATCTTCCAATTCTTTGAGTCGCTTCTTTCTTTCCAAGTGTAGAAAATTTGCCAAAATATTGAGAAAGTCTAGGGGAGGCACAATACCAAAATACTTATTTACGTGCCTTGCTAGAATACACAAGCATCCATACTGGCAATAGCCTAAGGGGGCATGATACCAAAGTACTCTTCATTTACTTGTCTTGCTAGAATACACAAGCATCCATAAGCAAGTGTCTTAAGAAAAAGAACAAGTGGAAATCAATGCCAATAAGGATCCATGAATGCAATCCTTGGAAGATAGTGTCTTTTGCAATCATTTTCTCTAGAACCAATTACTAAGAACCATTTACTTTGACAATTTCTCCTTAACTTATGGTCACTATTATTTTTTAGGATTGACACTGGTCTCTTGTGTTTTTATCTCATTTAAGTATTCTCTTTATCTGCTTGATGTGTTTCTTATGGATCAAGGTGTGTGTAATATCATGGGGTCATTGTATATATTTCACAATGGTTTCATTATGACACAAGGTTGCTACTTATTATAACCTAAGGTTAAAAGGAGATACATTCTTGACATATTCTTATAGGTTTTTTTTAAAATGTAGCATGTTGATGTAGATCTCTTTCTATATTAGATTCATGTAGTTACCCTTTAATGCAATTCTAATCCTGATAGGGTCCCCTAATATTAACCCTTTTAGGAGGACTTCATAATCAAAGATGTTAGCCAACTTCACCTTTCCTTTGCTTCCCTCTTTGATTTGAACAATTGGTCTCTTTTGTCTTTGGTTTTGCATTAACAATGGGCATGAGACATTGATTAAGTATATCTAGACTATTGACTTTTCTATCTTATGGTTTCTATTGTTCTGTCAACTAAATCTCATAGTAAGTCTCAATAATTTTAAGTAGATGTAAGCATATCTTAAGTGTTCTAACTCCTAATCACTACACACACATTTTTATTCCTTTCGAGCTCTCTAAGCCTTCTAATTATTGTAATTTATTGTAATCCCCTCTTAAGGTTTGCGAGTGTGTTCAAAATCACATGGAAATATGCGTAAAAAATTGTGGCATACATTTACATTTGGGCATTGTTAAAAATGTGATAATATACAAGAAATGAAATTGTACTTTTAAGTTTGCATAAACAGGCTTACATCCCAATAGATTTTTAAAAACCTATGAGCACACTATTCTCACATTTTTATTCTTAGTCACATAACCCTTTCATGAGTGATATTTAATTTCAAAATCCAAATCTTTAGTGTTTCTATTCACCTTCTTTGTCTCATGTTTAGCTCAACTTCGATAAAAATCCACTTAAGACTTTATCGTATGTCAATAAAGTGGCCTCCACATCTTTAAGGCATGGATCAATGTAACTCTAGGTCATGTGTGGCATATTTCAACTTATACGGTTTTAGCTTTCTTGAGATGTGAGCCATATATCTTCCTTCTTGAACTAGTACTCCACTGATTGCAAGTCCACTTGCATCAATAATCACTTTGAAATATTGAGTAAAGTTTGAGATTTTTATTACTAGGGTAGTAGCTTTACTACTTTGATTTTTATCAAAGCTCTCTTAGCGTTTAATTAACCATATGATCACATTGTTCTTATTCAAGAGATTAGTTAGGGATGCTACTATGAAGAAATAATCCTTGATGAAGATTTGACACCATCATGTCAATCCTAAGAATCCTCAAATTTCCTTGACTATCTTAGGTATCAACCAACCTAGAATGTCCTTCACCTTATATGTCTACCAAGATTCTATAAGACATATGTAATATATCTTAATATTCAATTTTTTCAAAAAAAAACACATGCTCTTCTTGGTATAGAGTTGATTATCATAGAGGGTTTGTAATGTAATTCTTAGATGATGTAGCATATCTGGCCCTAGGTAGGCTAGAGAATACATTGTTTTTAGTAGTTGCTTGGATACCTCACCCACAAACAATATCATCCAAACCCAATTTGGATACACAAACTTAGATGATCATATAGTCCTTCAGTCTACCTCCTAGTAAAATGGCCTTAACCTAAAGGATCGATATGATGATTCCTAAACTATGAAGGTCTCCTAGATATCAATCTGCCAAGTTAAGAAGGATTAATTTATAACCAATCAAAAGTGAGAGTGGGCTAATATTGCCCTTGGTTCCTCACAGTAAAATATCAAGGCTTCAACCCAAAGGATCAATCTAATGATTCCTAAAATACACAAGTCTCTTAAACAATAGTCTAATGCCTACCTAAGAAGGGTCAATTTGTAACCAATCAAAGGTAAGAGTGGACTAATAGTGCACTTGGTTCAAAGAGAGTGGAGCTATCTTTTGGACTTCCATGGCCATTAGGACCTATACTCAACTCCACTCCTATCCCTTAAAACAATTTTAAACTAGTTAATTATCCTATCAAGTGTCATGTTCTAGCAGCTCTATCTAGTGTTTAGGAAAGTTACTCAAAGGATAGAATCCACCTAGCTATAGATTCTCAATCATTAAGACCAAGGCCTTCCATTTTCCTTGACATGTTTGCTTTAGTTATCTAATTAGCAAAAAGATACTAATACACTGTGAGAATATAGAAAAGTAGCTTCCTTTTATTGTCCCTTTATACAAGGTTCATTGCACATAACTTAGGCATGAGACATAAACACTCTATAAGAAAAACATTTCCTTTTAATTAGGGTTCAAATTATTTATTATGATCTAAAAGTATTTGATGTAGATGTGCAATCAAAGGGAGATGGCACAAGAAATGGAGGCTCAATCCATCTTCTTATTCATTCTTCTCTTTTCATCATACACACACTGAGTATCTCCCAAAGTGGATAGATACTTTGACTTTAGGACACTTTATATATAGCCTCTTTTCCATTTTCATACAACCATAGGATATGAATTAACCTATATTATATTTCTCAACACTATCCCTCAAGCTCGGAATGAGCTTGCTGATATAATGCCCCAAATACACTTCTAAAGTACTCAAACTTATATTTACATAATGCTCTGGTAGAAATATTTTCGATTTGGTCATTGGTTTTGATGTGTACCAAGTCTCTCTCTCCATCCATGGCGCTCTCTCTCTAATGAAATGATAGTGCACTTCACTGTGTTTGTTCTTGTATGATAGGCTGGGTTCTTTGCAAGTATGATATTGGTGATGTTATCACAATATATGATAACTCCACCATCTATCTCAATCCCCATGCTCATCCCCATGTCACATAAAAGTAGTCTCAACCATGTTTTCTTACATGCTACTAATGCTATCCCTCTATACTTTACTTCAATACTTGCCAAAGAAACTATGGGTTGCTTCTTGCCACTCCAACTCACCATCATTGAATGAAATGAAAAATCATAGCCATTGGTGGATATCCTATCCATAATACTTCGTGCCCAATCTCCATCTATATATCCAAACAATGTCAGCTTGATCCCTTTGTCATAGGACAAGCCATAATTAATTGTCTTCTTGACGTACTCAATATTGTCCTTATTGCATCAAGTGTGACTTGCATAGCCTTAGCATGAATTGGCTTATCATTCCCACTAAATAGCTTAAGTCTAGTCTTGTTATGATTAACTAGATCAAGCTCCCAACCATCTTCCTGAACATAGTAATATTCATAACATAATGTCCATCATCAACCATCTTTATGTTTTGATCCAAAAGTGTATCAACTAGGTTAATGTTGTCATCCCATACTTCTCTGACATTTCCAATTAATATTTTCTTTGCACCAACCAAATTCCATGTGGTGTATCAATCACTTCAATGCGTAGAAAGTACCTCAATATCCAATATCTTTGGTGTTAAACTCCTTATGCAAACTATGCTTTACTCCAGCAAATTCTCTTTCAAGAGTGCCTATTATGATAAAATCATCAACATAGATGACAACAACCACCATCCCATCCTCCATATGTCTAACCATAAAGTGAATAATTAGCCATGCTTTACTGAATTTCCATGCTACATAGAAACATGTTTATCCTCTCATATCAAGATCTAGGTACTTACTTTAACCCATTCAATGCATTACATACATAATGAAAATACTTAGGGTGCACATACCCTTCAGAGTATTCCATATATACTTCCTCTTCCAATTTTTGATTCAAGAAAGCATTCTTGACATCCATTGGGTATAAATTATAGCCATAAATTGAAGTCAAGGCAACCATTGATCTAATTGTAGTTTTCTTTATAAATGGACTAAATGTCTCCTCGTAGTCCAACCCATGTGTGTGTGCATAACCCTTTGCAACCAATCTTACTTTTTATATTTCCAAAGAACCATGCCGCTTGCACTTAACCTTATAAACTCCTTATGTCATAAGGTAGCTCTACTAGATCCCAAGTCTTATTCTTGATCAATGTATCCATTTCCTCATCCATGGCCTCCTTCCAATCTTTGCTTTCAATTACTTCTTCAAAGAAAGTAGGCTCTACATGCTACACATAAGATACCATGTAAGCATAATGCATCCATCTCAACTACGACTTTGGGTAACACAACATACACAACCAAACACCTTGAAATATGCAACTGTAGGTATTCTCCCATACATTTTCTCATATGATGACATGTGATGAGTTAATGTTGTGGGAGTCATGTCCATAATATGAATTGTATCATGTACTACCTCAACCCAATAAGTCAAACATGTATGCATTTGGTTCATCATAGCTCTTGCAATTATATGTCTCCACATACATTATCATCATTGACATAGTCAAACTGTAAGAGACCTTGAACAACCTATCTAGACTGCACTTGTTTCAACCTTTGTAAGTTATATGCCCAATTCTTCTATTCCAAACTCAATATCATTGTCTTGTCTAGGACCCAATCTCCACATACATAGAGCTTTTTATGATAGGAGTATCTACATCCAAAGCAAACAATATGCCTTTCTTTTAACCATGAGCAAACAACCTACCAGGTTTTCCCATTTCTAAACTCATCAATCAAGCAATCATATTTATTGAACCTTACTTGCAAACCTTGATCGGCCATTTGTGTTCTTAGTGATGGTAGGCACATACAAGACATCTCCAAGCTTATTCTCCATCCCATCTCTAGTCACCAATGGAACACTATCAATATATCATCTTTTGTAGCAACATGATCCTCATTTTGCATTAGTTGCTTCCTATCAAACCATTTTCCATGGTGAGTCATTTGATTTGTAGCTCCTAAATCCAAAAACCAATCATCCTCTCTAGGGCAATGTGTCGTGCTACCAAGTATATGCTTCATAATAAAAAGATGACCTCTAGGTGATGAACCACCTCTAGAAACATAGCATGTGCCTACATAGCCACTTGCATAATGACCATATTAAGTTCTTTCATGGGCTTCAAGCATAGCATTCTACTTATAATAGTATTCCTTCTCAAAATGGCCAACTACCCACATTAATGACAAGCACCATCTCTATGAGGAGTAGACGGTCCTCCTTTACCTCTAGAAAAGGATCTTCCCCTACCTCTAGACACAAAGTCTCCATGACCAAAAGAGCTACAACCATAAGAAAAGTTGTCTCCACCGCCATATAAAGATCCTCTAGCTCTTCATGAGCTACCATGACCTCTATGATGGTAGGATACATTATCTTGGCTGGCATTTTTCCAACTACTAGATGCATTAAGACCAAGCTTTATCTCTTCAGTAGTAGCAACAAGGTAACCAACTCCTCAAAGTCTAGTGTAGAACCACCTCTCATAGAAATAGAAGTGTAAAGGGACTTACAAGTCCAAGTCCATTCAAAGTAACAAAAATTAAGTCACCATCATCCACACGTACATTAATCAAAGCAAGGTCCTTTGCAATCTACTTTATCTCAGCAATATTATTGCTAATGCTTTGATTCCTGCTCCATGCGCCATACAATCTCTACTTTAGCTATATCTTCCTTGCCTCTATGTAAGTGCCATACATTTGCTCAATGATCTCCCAAGCATCTTTACATTTGCCTTTCTTGATATGGAAGATCAAGATCTTTGAAATGCATATATAAATCCAATGTAAAACCTTTCTATTTTTACCCATCTAGTCTTTGTAGCCCTTCTTTTGTTCTCTAGGCTCTTTGGAAAGTTCAAGGCATTCATCTTTACCTATTATAAGGATCCATAGATCGGGATTGATCTGATAGAGAGGCCGGGATCAATTATCAGCTCAATATACGAACCCCTCTAGTCTCTTAATTAGGACTTGCAAGGATTGCCACTAAATTGGACCTTCTCAATCTCTTCTACCCCTGATACTGCTCTTATTATATCGACTCGACTACCGCTTGATTATATGATAGATGTACATGTGTCCTTCACACCTTTTACATGTCCCTAATTTAGCTTCTTACATTCCATCCCCACTCAGATGTTTTGTCCTCAAAAACAAAGATGGGGCTTATTAAAATTTTCAAAGTGGTGGAAAAGCGATAGGATATTGCTATGTTTAGATGGGTTAAAGACTCCCTAATCTTCAAAAATGAACATGAGAGTTGAAGAATGACAAATTGAGGACCAAATGCCATATATGTATACATCCAAAATAAGCCATACAGACAAGGCTTTGTTCATTGATTTGTCAAGTAAGAGCTCTTCTGATGGTGGAAAGTGACCATGTTGTGCACCATAGACCATGATGTACTAAATTAACAATATCTCTTAATAGGTTGATCTAATTGGGTGTATGATAGCTCAAAACAAAGCTCTTTTTGTGCAGTTTCAGGTCATATGACTTATACTCCTTTTTCATTAAATTAATATCAATTTTGGTGCAAAATAGAGAGCAAACAAACTATAGTGAAACAAAGATTATAGAAAGACATCATCATTCTTCAAATGATTCCTTAAAGATGTGGGAATGTTTCCAAGGCAAGGTAAACACAGATTTCCTTTCCAAATGTAATCCTCTATTCTCTAGAATCAAAAGAAAAAGGATCACCATCCACGCATTAAATTTGTGACCACCAAACCATAGGTATCATCATCCATAAAATCATATGCATGTACTTTTGGAACCACAAAAGCATAAACAACCGAATCAAATAGAAACTCGTGGTCATGATCTTCGTCTTGCTTATCATGATCTACATAATCTTCCTCATATTGGTCTTCAAGTAAGTTTCCAACATAATCTTCATAAGCTTCATAGGTTGCTATTTTAAACCCTTTATCTTCCTCATATTGGTCTTCAAGTAAGTTTCCAACATAACCTTCAAAAGCTTCATAGACTGCTACTTTAAACCCTTTATCTTCCTCTTGACCTACATCAAGATTTTCCTTAGAATGACCATCTTTATCCTTTTCACTTGAATATTCAATTACCAAGAATATTTTTGCATTCTCTACCTTGCATATGTATTTGTCATTGGAGCACATTGGTTTATCACATCTGTATTATAACCCTCGAGTATGCAATTCTCTGATCTGGTCACTAGTTAAAAGTCTAACTTTATTGGCTTCAAAAAAAAAAAAATCCCCATCGTCATTGTCTAGATTAGCAATAGATTTGTCAAACTATTATCCATGGTGCTCATGATGATCATGTGACTATGAATAAAATGATTGATGCTCATAGTCATACTTCTATCCATACTTCTACCCATGTACATAATTTTTCCCATAAGAGTGTGCTTGTCTATACTCAATGTTGTACAAATTTAGCAATGATTGCATTAGCTCTTGTTGAGCTACTACATTAGCCATAGCAATCAATGCAACCAACATATTTTTGTCTTGTATATGAGTTAATCCTTCTTGCAAAATAGCATTACCATGAAGATTTGTGAGAGCTTCTAGAATACATGGCTGTATCAATTGACCAATATGAGATGTTGTGTTGTTCTATCCAAATTGCATCTACCACTTCTACTGCCATCATGGTATCATCAAAAACCATAAGTGCATGTGCCAATACATCAATCATGTTAGCCATGTGAGCTATTGAGTTATTGAATTCCATTTCTTTTATGATGCTCATAATATTTCCCTATGGCACATGGTAAGGAGCAAAATCATGTGAGTAATGCTCTTGTTGAGGCATCTATTGCATCATAGACCACTATTGCTAACAGAATTTTGTAGATATTGTTTCTTGCAATTTTAACCAGAATTAATTGCTACTATTGCTGCTACCACAATGGGTATTGCGGCTAAAGGACTAATGGAATCAAGGGAAGTTGAAGTAAAAACATGCTTCTCTGATGACAATTTAATCCCAAGGATGTGTGATGCTCAAGCTAGACCTAGAAAACTAGTTGTATATGTTGAGGCACATTAGCCTGTGTTGAACTGCCTTTTCATAGTACTACAGAGTGAGATCATATTGTATCATCTCTAAGTTGAGTACACATAGAGGCTTCATAATACTTTTGAAGTCTTTCTTAAACATTTTCTAAGAGCTTTAGGCTTGTCCCAAGGTTTGTCAAAGCCATTGCCAAGTTATCAAAGACAAGCTTATAGCTTGGATCTATAAGTAAATCCCAAGGTCTATAAATGCCATTGTCAAGTTCTCAGAGGTAGGCTTGTAGCTTGGATTTGCAAGCAAGTGTTGTGGTAGGCCTCAGCTACTTCCAGCAGCAAATGTCCCTCTTCTTTGTTAAACTGTGAAGTTTGCATTGTCATTACTGATCGAACATGTCCTTGGCAAAGATCTCTAACTTTTTGTTGTAGAGATCCCAACCACACAATAGTCACCAATTTACGTAGGTTCGCGTCAATCAAGGAGGACTATGACCTCTACTTTAGATGTTATACTAAAATTGAGAATGCTTTAGATTATGTTAAAATTGACAAGATAGTCCATTGAAATTCTGAATGTGTTGTTGCCTATAGATCATGTCCATGTTGTTTGTAACATGGTGTTTGATCATCTGGATGAGTTGATAGTTTAGTAGATATGAAGATTGAAATATTCAGTCGTGAATGGGTTGGGACCTTATTCTTTCATCCAACCACGATGAGATATATTTCAATTTGATGGCCACATTGTCATCGTACTCCTATGAGTAGATTCATCGGTCGATGCTGCTATCAGTGTTTATAGCTTGGTACACTAGGACTTGAGCCTTGACTTCAAAGCATCGGAAGAAGAAAATTAGAACTAACAGCTTGGTATACTAAAACTTGAGTGGAACTTGAGTCTTGACCTCAAAGCATTAGAAACAAATTAGTAGTTCTATGGCAAGTATTGCACTAACTCAATTGATGAGGGTTCCAACACTGTGTTGCATATTTGAGTGTTCCAGCAATGTTGCATATCATGAATCACACCAACCAAAAATTTTATAATGAGAATGATTCGCATGATGTAGACTATGATACTAATCATATACCAAAACACTATTGGTCCAAACTCTACTCTAGCTCTAATGATTGATCATATACCAGAACATTGTTGGTCCAAACTCTCCTCTAGCTGCAATGATGTAGACAATGATATTGATCATATACTACGACAGTGGTGGTCCAAACTCTGCTCCAGCTCCAATGGTTGATAATCTTGATTTTGAATATGACTTTGAGATTTATATTTTTAAGGGTGTAAAGTATGTAGTGCGAAGCTTTGGTAGGTTAATGCTAATTCAATTTTTGACAACATATTAGTGACTCATGATCCTACATATGCAAGTATAGTTGTTGAATATACTACAGACATATACAAGTGTTGTGAGCTCCCTTGGATAGCCTTTCCTTAAACAAATATCACTCACCTATGTGGAATGGTGAATGTACACATGATGTACAGTGAACTCATATCCAATAGCATAGCAACAAGGGGTACTGTGCTTCATGGATGTCTTTTATGAAGCTTTTAAGGTTTGTGAAGAGGGAGACTTTGAAATTGATAAAGATGTTTGCAGATAAGTCAAAAGGCCAAGAGCTAATCATAAAGCAATTTGTGACACTAATCATAGATCCCATACTTGGAGATTATGTACACAATACTTCTTATGTATGAGAGTTTAAAGTTTTATTATTATCTCTCTCAAATCCAACAATAGCAACTTCTAGTTCAGAATTTTCCTACTGATGCAAGAGGTGATCAAACTTGGGCAACAACAACAATCAACTTAGGCATTTAACCTTTCTTGCGACCCAAAATGCTTCATGAGATTTGTACAATGATCCTTGACTAGAATGGCCATATATTGCTTTGGTCTAAAGTCCAATTCCATGTTTGTTGGGGATTCATAGTTGGATATTTTGTCTTCATAAAGTGCTTGTCTTGCAACACAATTTGATGCCTCTACATCATGTGACCTATCTTGTGGCTATTTTGGAGGCATATGCTCTTGATGAGCCTATAATCTCACATGTGGCTTCATACACAGTTTTTCTAACACACCCAACTATCAGCATAGCGTTCTGCTTGTCCTGAGTTTGTGTCTATCTTATACTTTCCCTAGCCTTGCTATCTGAGTAATCTCCTATGTGTATATAGATCCAACTTTGACTTAGGAACTTCCCCTATTAATGCAAAAAGCCAAATTATGTGATTTTCTTGAGGGTTTATATTGAATGAAGGGTAGAGAATTAGTCTTTGATCTCCATTGCCTTTGATCAAGACAGTAGCACCTTATAGAGCCTTTGATCAAGACAGTAGCACCTTATATTGAATGAAGGGTAGAGAAGTAGTCTTTGATCTCCATTGCCTTTGATCAAGATAGTAGCACCTTACAGAGCCTTAATTTGAGAACCTTAGCTTGAAGCCTAAGGATCAAACATATAAGACTGACTCAACTCAATCTTGTAAAGAATATAAGCCTTGATCTTGTTGAAGTATAATCTAGTTGAAGCTTAGCACTCAGGTGAAGCAATCAAACAACTATCTAGAATCTCTTTACACAAGCCATTGCTCCAAGAAGAGAAGGATCTTGAAGGAAAATGAAGCGTTTTTGGAATGCACTACTCCAGTTATGCATGCTTGAAGACGTACCTGAAGTGACACACAAGCGCAAGTATATGTCTGGACTCCTTGGGCATTACTACGCTGAAGTTAACATGTTCAAGCCTGCTACTCTTGAAGACGCAATTTCATTAGCTCACGACACTGAAGACAAGCTGCGAGGTAGAGACAAACGTCCACAGCAATTCCAAGCCAATGGTAACTATGGATCTAAGCAATTCAACTCAAATTTTAGAAGATTTAATCAAGGTCGTTTTCCTTCATCATCTTTCCGTAAAAATTGGGCAAAACCACTTGCCTTACCATCCAATACCAACCAAAACCCTAAGCCTATTCCACAGCCAAATCCTAATATCCCTAGACTTCCTGCCATTGCAAACAATGTAACCAAAGCCAAGCCTATAGTCTGCTATAAATGCCACCAGCCTGGACATCTAGTAGTAAATTGCCATTCAAAGAAGCCACCTGTCCATATCAACTACCTTGGAGTAATGGAAGAAGACGAACATGAAGAAATGCCTGATTTCACGGAAAATGAGGACGACACTACTACTCCTTCGGATACTTTACCAGGTATGCCAACTCCACATTCTTTATTGACTATGAAATGTTTAGTGCATGGAAAGGAAAAGATTATTTTGCATGATGATGGTAGTACTCATGATTTTATTTCAGCAAAGCTAGTAAAAGAATTGAAGTTACAGACTGTACCTACGCATTATCGCATCAAAGCAACATTCTTAGGCACTAGGTATAATGATACACAGGAAGTGCATGACTTAGAAATTCAAATTGGTCAATACACTAAAAGAAGAAATTTTCTAGTTGTCCCATTACAGTCCAGTGACATTATTTTAGGTATGCCTTGGCGTCATCAGCATAACCCAGATATAGATTATTCCACACATTCAATTAATATTAATTTTCAAGGAAAACATATTACATTGTATGGTATACATGCATCTAATGCTTTTCCACTGCTTTCGCATACTCAAGCTAAACGTGCATTACGCAAGAGTAGTAAATCTTATCTCATTTGGGTGAATGAACTGCAAGTTAAAGAAAATCATATACATCCTAGGCATAAAGAATTTCTTGCACATTTTAAAGACTGTTTTGCCAAAGATTTACCACCTGGTTTACCTCCTTCAAGTCCAGAAGACCATAAAATAGATTTGATTCCTGGTACACAACCACCTTGTAAAGCACCATATAGGCATAACCAAATAGAGCAAAAAGAAATTCAAAGTCAAGTTGAGGAATTACTAAATAGAGGATTGATTAGACCTAGTAGTTCTCCATTTGATGCACCTGTTCTGTTAGTCAAGAAAAAGAATAATACCTATCGTATGTGCATTGACTATCGAGCTCTAAATAAGATCACAGTAAAGAATAGGTATCCAATTCCTAGAGTTGATGACCTTATGGATAAACTGCAAGGATCTGCTATATTTAGTAAAATAGACCTTAAATCTGGTTATCATCAGGTGAGACTAGATAAGTCAGACATATTCAAGACTGCATTTAGGACACAGTTTGGTCATTATGAATTTTTAGTGATGCCATTTGGATTGACTAATGCACCTGCTACATTTAGTAGAATGATGAACCGTATATTTCTGAAATATCAGTATTGTGTAATTGTCTTCCTAGATGATATTTTGGTGTTTAGTCAAAATGAGAAGGAACATTATGAGCATTTGTCATTGGTTTTCCAATTATTAAAAGATAATCAACTGTATGCAGATCCTGAAAAGAGTGAATTCTTTAAAACAGAAATTGAGTATTTAGGTCATATTGTATCATCTGATAGAATTAAAGTTGACCCTAAGAAAATAGAAGCAATATTGAATTGGCCTGTACCTAAAAATGTCCATGAGTTACGATCATTCCTAGGTTTTGCTAGTTTCTATAGGAAGTTTGTGCGTAATTTTTCATTACTTGCTTTACCATTGACTAAACTTCTAAAGAAAGGTGTTGTTTATCATTGGTCCGATAATCAACAGAAATCCTTTGACTTATTGAAACATGCATTCACCCATGCCCCTGTCTTACAGTTGCCTGATTTTAATAGACCATTCTTTCTAGTAGTGACTAATGCTAGTGGATCAGGAATAGGAGCTGTACTTATGCAGGACAATCATCCTATAGCCTATTCTAGTTGTAAGCTGAAACCCTCTGAACTGAAATATTCCACATATGACAAATAATTATTAGCTGTTGTACAAGCCTTAAGACAGTGGAAACACTACTTAATGGGCTCTGAATTTATGATCAAGACCGATCAACAAAGTATTAGACATTTACTTAGCCAACCCCAAATATCTGACCGACATATCAAATGGGCATCTTTTATCCAGAGTTTTCATCCTATCATTCAATATCAACCCGGAAAAGAAAATGTAGTGGCTGATGCATTAAGTAGAAGACCTGCCATTCATAATATTTCTATCATATCTTTTGATTCTTTGATTGCTATGAAAGATACTTATCATCAGGATATTACTTTTCATGCTGATTGGAATAAATTAGTTCATAATAACTTGATTCCTATTGATTCATTATCATATAATGATGGATTTATGTTTTATGAAAAGAGATTATGTGTTACAATTCCATTCAGATCTTTTGTTTTGAATGAGATTCATTGTCCTCCATATCAAGGTCATAGAGGTATCATATCTACTTTACGTACATTAACTGAAGATTTTTATTGGCCGCATATGGACACTGATGTATCTAACTTTGTTTCTGAATGTTTGATTTGTCAAAGAGTTAAGAGACATCATGGTAAACAGTATGGATTACTTATGCCTTTATCTATTCCATCTAGACCATGGGAACAAATTTCTATGGATTTTATTACTGGTTTACCTAATACTAAATCTAACTATGATATGATCTGGATAGTAGTAGATAGGTTTAGTAAACAAGCATATTTCATTCCATGTAAGAAAACTTTAACAGCATCACAGGCAGCACAATTGTTTTTGAAAACTGTTTTTACTAACCATGGATTACCAAAAGTTATTATTTCAGATCGTGATTCTAGATTTTGTAACAACTTTTGGATTACTCTGTTTGCTAACCTAGGCACAAAAATTGATTTCTCATCTGCATTTCATCCTGAAACTAATGGACAAACAGAAGCCACTAATAGCACTATTCTAGATCTTTTACGTGCTTATACTATTTCTAAACCACAGACATGGGATACACATTTGCATTTATTACAGTTTGCATATAACAATACACCACACACATCTACAAAGAAAGCACCGTTTGAAGTGATTTATGGTTATAGATTATCTACACCTGTTGCATCTTTGTCAAATAGAATTCAGAGTGCTGATGATATTGCTAGTATGCATAATACTATTTTTGATGAGGTTAAAGATATGATTGCCAAAGCCCAGCAATCATATACCAAACAAGCCAATAAGAAAAAACAAGCAATGAATTTCAAAGTTGAAGACTATGTTTGGTTGAGAATAGAAAAACGTAGATTACAAAGTGTAGATAGACACCCAGTTGTGAAATTAGCCCCTAGATTCTATGGACCATTTAGGATTATTCATAAAATTAATGACAATGCATTCAAGTTAGAATTACCACCTCACTGGAAAATTCACAACACATTTCACATTAGTTTATTAAGACCATTTAGAGGCCAATTACATATACACCCTGTTTATGAAAACCCACCTTTGTTAGAGGAAGAGACTGAAATACTTGAACCTGAAGCTATCATAGACACTGAATTTATGACCACTAGAACTGGCCGAAGATATTCTAGATATCTAGTTAAATTTAAGAACCATCCTATAGAGGAAGCACAATGGATGCACGCTAGAGACTTAAATGCTTTCCCCACTCTGTTAGCTCCACATTGAGCTAATAGCAATTGAGGTCAATTGCTATCCCACCCTGGGGGTATGATGCCAGGAGGCATATTTCACGGTGGATTCCGTGCCACGGTGGATTCCGTGAGGTTTTACGGTGGATTCCGTAAACTTTGTTGACCGGGGCTCATACACAAAGTGGATTCTTTGTGCGAGAAGTTGATGGGGACGCCTGTCCTTTTCAGACATTTTATTAATTTAGTGTGTACATGGGTGATTCCATAGCGGGAGATTCTGCAAAAAGCATATTAAATTAATAAACGTTTATGAGTTTAGAGTGCGCACTCGTAATAAATTAAGGTTAGGATTTATTTCTAACCAGTTGATTTATTTATGTAGCTGAAGACTGCTAGGTATTCACTTTTGTCGATTTAATTGTATTATTTTACTAACGATTGTGAATGCTTCAGTTGATGTGTAGAGATAGCGGCAGTGGCGGAGGAAAGCATTGGAGGATAGCGAGTATTCGATTTATCATTTATATTTTGATAGGCGCCACGCCTATATTTTGTCGCACCTATTTATTGAGGCGTTGGATATTTATTATTATTTTGTATGCATGTGGACGCACGATTATGTTATTTATACTTGGACATTGTATTGGGCATGCCAGACTCTTTGGGCACCGCCCATTAGCTTTATTCCTATTTTGTGCTAAAACAAACTCAAAAGCTAAAAGCTTGCGATTTTGTAATTTGGGCTATTATTTGAGTTTGGTCTCTTGTTCATGTCGTTCATGCTTTTTACCTTGTAATTTGTGCAAAAAGTAGAGTTCTATTGTTCTTGGGGACCTTCCGGCATTCACTACGCGAGCGTACAGCATCCGATCTGCACACCAAAAGGAGTTCTAACCCTTGAAATTAAGAACATAAACAAAAAAATTCAAAAGAAAAAATGTTCATCACCTTGTGATAGCTTGATAGATATTTGGGGATGACCGATGCCTTGCATTCCTGGGGGTAGCACCTAGCAAAAAGAAACTAAGAATGGTTGGAGTGAAAACAAAGTTGAGTGGAAAAAAAGGATTTAGTATCAGCTCACAATATTTTGGCAGGTTCTTGGGTATCAAGACTAGACTTGAGGCCGATGCCTTATTCTCTTGGGTCATACTATGCTCAGCTTCCTCCTTTTTACACAATTAAGTACCAAATAATAAAGACTAGATAATAAAAAATAAAAAAATATATGAATTTAAGTGAACCAAGTCATAAGAGTACTTGCCTAGTAGAAGTTCCTAGTATAGTTGTCCTAGGTTAGTCTTAGGTGAGGTGGGCAGTCTAGACCACCACTTAGGATCACTTCTTTAATAAATATTTTAGCCTTAGAGCAAGTGGTTAGCAACTAGCTCTTGATCTTTTTGTTAGATTATGCTTGGCCTATCACTTATGGAATGCATGCCTTGATCTTGCTGAGGAGGTGGGGTGAGAGCTATGTTCTGTGTTATGTTGTGTTACATCTTGACTGAAGTAGCTTGATACTCTCTATGTTTTACTTGTGTATAGATCAATCCATGGGTTTGATTGATCTAAGTCACCTATCCCTGTGGTCACCAATGAGAGGTGCGATTGGGCACCAAAACTAAAGTGAAAAATGAAGCATTTGTGGTAAAAATGAAGAGACAATGGAGTTTTCTAAGCAAAAGTGAGTAGCCCAAAATGCATTGGAAGCATCTATTTATCAAAAGAAGTTCACTAGACAAGCCATGTAAAGAGATGTAACTTTAGCATTATGAAACAACTACCTGATCCAGAAGTCAAAAATAGCATCCAGAAGGTCAACTCATCAGTAGAAAATAATGCCAAGAACATGGTTGTGCTTTCAGATCTCGTTTGGGTCTCCAGTTGTAATTGAACCACTTTCTAACAATACGAATGCATGAGAAATCAACTAGTTATTTGATAATGAGTGATTAAAAGAGGCTTAATAGTCCAAAAATCTCATGATTGGGAGGGGTGCATTTTTTTCAGTGCATCCCTTCAATCCCTACGAAATTGATTTCTACAAACTATCAGATTGGAAAGAAGTAACGTTGGCCCCATGAAATGTTGAATTTTTTTTTCTTTTATCATCGTAAAAATGGCTAAAAATGATTTTTTTGCCTTATAGCATTGTAAAAATTACAAAAAATGATCCATTCTATCAAAATATCAGGTTTAAGTTTTTCTCCCTCATTATCGTGGTTGTTCATACGAGCTAAGAAGGAGAGGGAAAAGGGGCACCAGATTGTGATACGATATGAGCAATGGATGGAGCATGAAGGTGGCTATTAATGGCTATGTGGAGCATCAGGGGACTGCCTAAGTAATTTTGAAATCATAAAAAATAAAGTGGTTTTATAAAATATTTTACGATACGTCTTTTTTATTTAAAAATGGCAAGAAGTGAATGGTTGTATACGTACAAAGAGTTCTTGTTGAGTAAAAAGTAAAAATATATTTTCTAAATGCTTGATCAGCATGCTTTTCAAAATAATAAGTAGTTTTTAAAGTGCATTCATATGCAAAAAATTGTGAAAATTGGGGTTTTGAAACAAATTGAATGATTAGATGGATCCCATGTTATGGAATGATAAATATATATTTGTGCAATATTTGTATGGGTTCTGTGGCATGCAAATTGCTTCATTGTGGCCTCATATTGTGTGTTAAAGTGCATTCTTATGTGGTTTTTCTCATTGCACTATATACCTAAGAATATGACAATGCTTGCAAAATCTGTCAACAAGGGGTTGTGTGAGAAGGGAAAAATGAGATTAAATGTGTTGAAATTTAATTGTGTTCATGTGGATATAGGTTGATTGTTTAGTGTAAGGAAGATAGTAGCACATGTTTTCTCGTTGCTATCTTCTACATCACTGTAATAGTACAGTAAAAAGCATAAAAAGATATGCTTGTGCACATGGAACACGATGCTATTTTCCTTTTACTTGTACACTTTAGAGTATTTCACCTTGGATGGAAAGAGCATAAAAGCATGGTATCAAAATAAATCTCAATTGTTTGAAAAATTCCTATACCCACGTGGAGTGTACGAGGATCCCTAACCGTAGGTTAGTGTATTTATTCTTGGAAAAAAGATTATGTAAAGTTATGAAAAGTCTCCTTAAACAATAGATATCAAGAGAGGAGTATATTAGGATGTTTCATGTGTTCCAAATGTATTTATTCTAAGGGTGTAGGAGAGGAGCCATACAGACCACAATAGTCAACTGGGGAGTGCTCTTCATGTATGTGATTCGAGATGAGATAGTCATCTATGTGTGGAAAACTCCTTTGCTTGGATTTGAGAAGGGTAAATAGTTGGACCGCAATCCACAATTGCATCTATAAACACAATAATTAGAAGAATCATTTATAGTACCCAAATGCTCCTAGCCATGAGACCATGTGGGGTCGTTTGGCCTATTAAGGAGCTTGTCGGCTAGAGCCATGAGAGCCAGTGTTGGGCCCATTTTAGATCCTGATAATTCTTTCTGTCTGTTTGTATGTTGGTATGTCTGTCTCTCTCCCTCTAGCTCCCTCCCTCTATCGGTTTTTTATTCTTTTCTTTATTTTCATATGTCTCTCTCCTCTCTCTTTCTATTTGTCTCTCCATTTTTTTCTCCATCTCTCTCTATATGTTTTTCTCTCTCTATTTTTCCTCCCTTTTTTATTTCTCTCTCTCCTTTCTTCATCTCTCCCTTCCTTTATTTCTCAATCTCCTTCTCCCTCCCTCTTTTTCTCCCTTATCTCCCTCCCTTTTTCTTTATTTCTCTCTCTCTTTATCTTCTCCTCCATATCATTATTTCTCTCTCTCTCTCTCTTTGTTTCTCTCCCTTTCTCTCCTTCCCTTCCCCCATCCCTCTTTGTTTCTCTCCCTCTCCCTCCCTCCATAACTCTATCTCTCTATTTCTCTCTCCCTCCCTCTTTGTTTCTCTCCCTCCCTCCACAATTCTATCTCTCTATTTCTCTCTCTCTCCGTCTCTTTATTTCTCTCTCCCTCTCTCTCTCTCTCTCTCTCTCTCTCTCTCTCTCTCTCTCTTTGTTTCTCTCCCTCCCTCCATCTCTCTTTGTCTGTCTCTCCTCCCTCCATATCTTATTTCTTTCCCCCTCCCTCTCTTTATTTCTCTCTTCTTCCCTGCCTCCCTCTCTCGACGGTGGCAATGGCAATGGTGATAGGCTCTCTCTCTCTCTCTCTCTCTCTCTCTCTCTCTCTCTCTCTCTCTCTCTCTCTCACATTTACGATGAAAATGCCCCAGTCATATTTTTGAAACTTTTTTTCCTCAATGCACCATTGCTATATGTGTCGCAATCAGCATCATAATGTATCATTATGTCCATTGCAAAGTGTCACAAAGTGGTGCTATGTGCATCACAAAGTATCACAAAAAGTGTCACTACATATAGAGACACAAATAGTGACCCTCTTAGCAACACTGTCAATTCACATTGGAAACGACTATCACTGTGGTTGTGTTTCCTTCTAGTGATGATGTCTTGGGTGTTGTAAGGTGCCCACCTATCGGCTGTCTAGGCACATTTTAGTGGTCCATTGAGAGATGAATCTAAGTATCACTACTTGGCACTCCCATGGAATGTTGTGGGGTTTATCGCCTAGGGTTTCTCGAGTCCACCTCGCAATGGAATGCTCGCAGCTGAATCCACTGGGATAGACCTAAAATTTGGGTTCCTAGTGGTCAAGGTCTCCTGATAGTATTCTAGCGTCGGGTCATGGATATCCTACTTTACGTAGAGACACCCAAGCCGAAGCAGATCCATGCCACACTTGGTTCAAAGATCATGGGGAATGAGAGGGATGCACCGCTCAACCTCTCTACCCATAGGGCATAGTCTCATTCTAGTCCCCTAAAATGGCATGAATCGGGGTTCTATCCTAACAATTTCTAAGGGTCGATCGTCGATAAAATCTTGTGAGAAGCCTCCTAGTTCTCTGGGACTACCCTACTATAGGACGCACCCATCGGGGGTTTCACCCACCCCCCTCCCTCAATAGGCATTCTTTAGTTTTTTAATTAGGTTCTATCACATTTATGTGTGACATTTAAAATCAACTTTCTTAATTAAGCCTTTTAGGGAACCAGGGTTCGTTCGTGTAACTTATAGCACTGACATAAAAATAGAGCAAGCAATCCTTTTGACAAACAAGTTCAAACAAGCTTCTTAACTTATCTTCAAGTTAATCTTTGTCTCCTACCCATACAAGAGAAATTGTATATCCATTCTCCCCTACAGAAGTAACTGGTCCAAATCACATGGCACCAAAAATTCCATCCTTTATCTAGAATAGGATCTCCAACACCACTGATGTTGGGGCCACATAGGTCTTCAACTCCATTTCGGACTTGGCAAGGGGTGTCCAGAGCTCCACATGACCCGCAAGCTGTCTAGGAGTGAAACATCATTCCCGTGGTTTTTTTTTTCACCACTTGACCTTCGGCCCATGAATCAAGCAGTGCCCTTCTCGAGTTAGTCCACAGTGCGACCTTGGAGTTGATCCACCCATGCAAAATATCCTTTCTTAATTAATCCAATTAAGAATCAAGCATAGTCAAGGCAGTCAGCCCTAATATCATCTTCCAAGAAAACATTCCTTTATTCTCATGGCAATTTGTCATCACAGACCCCCACCATGAATTTACTATCAATCACAAGCATTTGGAATAATCATCCAAACAACAATATTAGCTGAATGTAAAAGCATTTAGGATGTTGTTTGATCAACCAACAAAGACCAATGGTATTTTTCCAAACAATGCAAGAATAGACGTGATATCATTTCCATTGCATATTCACTCTCCCCCTTAGGATCAAAGAGTGATACTATGTAAAATTTTACTTAATACTCCCTTCCTTCAGCTAAGGTATATGTTAAGGGTTCAAACACTGTACACGACATCAGTTTTATAGATTACTTACATTGATCGATAACCCAATCTTCTTTCTGACAAGTATAGAAGTATCGATCTTCTCTTTGACTTAGGGTTTTCCCAATCCTTGGACTCTTTACTTGCCTTTGAGACCTAGAGTTGTTGTTTGCATCTAACCTAACCCTGAATTGGACTGAAGAAAATAGTAATTAGCATATGGATTTCAAGGCATCTTAGTTTTGATCCTTATGATCATTGCTTGTACTAACTACGCACATCATCAAGATCCCAATCTATTAAATATGAGCTATCAGTTCGTGCTATTAACAAGAGCTTGGGTAAAGATCTAGAGTTTCTAGGATGAATTTCCTTTAGACTAGATTGCTTCCATGCAATCCATCAAGCATGCAAACTACAACATACCTTCAGTGTGGTGAAAAACATATCTAATATTTACAAGAAGAGGGAGTCGACAATACATTGGAATTTTATATGTTGTTTATGCTACGTACGAATTTGTCGTATATCATCTAGATGCAATTTACTTTTCTTGACACCTGCACTTTGCAAACTCCATCTTTTGAATATGCGAGATGAAATCTATTCTTTTCGATGACCTATTCGCGTGCGGCATAGTACAGCCTTGATATGTCTCATGCAGAAATCAAAGTGGGTTGCCATCCGCATGCAACATTCTTTGCTTGGGGGCCATCGTCTGTAAGTGGATTCAAGAAATAAAGAAAGAGGAATGAATTTGAGATGGGAGAGCATAAGAGAAGATGGCTTAGTCGAAGACTGAGATAGGGGGAATTGAGCTAACTCTCTCCCTCCTCGCAGCCTCTTGGTGTAACTCCTCTCTCTCTCTCTCTCTCTCTCTCTCTCTCTCTCTCTCTCTCTCTCTCTCTCTCTCTCTCTCTCTCTCTCTCTCTCTCTCTCTTGGAGGGGTATCCCTCTACCTCTCTCTCGCACCCTCTCAGGGTCTCCTTGTGCTTCCTTGTGCTTCCTTGTGCCTTCTTATGCCTCTTATTATAGTGAATTAGAGAAGAGGAATTGTGGCTGAGAAGAGCTCTTTGTGGAGGGGATCTTGGAAAAATCAGTGATTTGATGCTGAAATCATAAATCTGATGGTTCCATTGGCTCTGAAAGGGGGTAAAAACCCAAGACACTTCTTGGAAATCTTGTAGATCACTCCTTTTTCTCTATGTTCGAAGTGCTAATTACTGCCTACAAACTATGATTGTGGCACATGCGATTTCACCAATCCTTCTTTTTTTCTTTTAAATCCCCAAAAATAGCTTAAAAATCACTTGCTTTTTTTTAAACATGATATCCAATTCTAGAAATTTCCATATCTTTTAGGATATTTACAACAAGTAATATCTAAAATATCTAAAACATGCTAGTTTTGCCCAAAAATCTAATATTTTTGAACCATCCATACTATACACATTAACACTAGTGATTAATATAGCTCATAACTCTTGTTCATGTTGTAACTTCCGTAAAGACTGGCTACGATCCTTGTCAATCTAAGAAAAATGTCAGATTACGGCTCTCGTTTTTTTCCAAATATATTTTTAATTAAATAAAAATTGCTAGTTATTAATGTTAGTTAGTTTTTACTTTAGTTAGCCTTTAGTTAGTAACCTTACTAGCTTATTAATTGACTAACTAACTTTTGAACTAACCAACTAGCTTCTAATTGCATGGAAATATTACAAGTATAGTAAGGTTTTGTGATTCCAACTCCTTTATTTATACATGACTATCAAGATCATTATCATAATCTAATGCATCATTATAAGGAGCATACTAGTAGTAGCATTACTCTTTCTATTCTATAGAATATCCAAAAGAGATATATTTTTTAGTCTCTGAATCAAGTTCCTTTTGCAAATGGGTACATAAACATACAAAATACAACAAAAAACTTTTAAGTATGATACATCTATCTTTCTTTCTATAAGATATTCTTCAAGGGGTCATACCATGAACTACAACTGTGGAAATTTTGTTCATAATATATAAATGACTACAAATATTCTCATAATAAAAATAGTATAGTGTATTCTTTTTAACATCAATGCTCGTGCAACTTTTGCAATCTGCTTATTTTCCTTTCTGCAATCCCATTTTTCTATGGAGTATACTTGCATGTAAACTATTGCTTTATACCATGAGACCTCAAAAAGTCACTAAACTCATTAGGAAGAAATTCTCCCCCTTCATTTGGCCTCAACCACTTAACTTTCAAGCATGTTTTTAGATTTCAACAATAGCCTTGAAAATTCTTAAGTGCTCAAATACTTTCACTCTTTTCCTTCAAGAAATACATCCACAGATTCTAGAATAATCATAATTAAATGTAACAAAATACTTGCTGAAACTAAGACATACACTCTACATAGACCCCCAAACATCTGTATGCATATTATCAAGTATATTTTTGCATATAATTTTGTCATGCAAAAATGTTATATTGTCTGCTTCCCAAATAAATACAACAAGTATAGCTAATAAACTGATACTAACATGTTTCATAGACCCTATGTAATTCTGCAACTCTAAATGTAGGCAAACCTTTAAAACAAACCCTTTGGAATTTATTACTTTTAGCCTTTGCACATTTTAACCTTTGCACATTTGTATGTCCAATACATCTATGTTATATTTCAATGTCTATAACCATACATTTTCCTTTAGTGTACATAGTAGTATATTTACAGCAAGGATTCCAACATAGTATCATATTTAAAGCAAGGATTCCAACATTTAAAGTAAACATTTGGCCAAATCTATTTTCTTTTGAGATCAAGCTTCACTTATTATTAATCTTTTTCATAAAATAGTAATTTTTATTAAATCTTACCTACAATTTTTATTCTACCATCTAGCCAATAGGTATTAAATACTTTGTATTGGAAGGTACATGTAATATATCAAACAAGCACTTTTTTTAAACATCATGCAAGGACAAAAAACTTTTACAACATATAGGATCGGGTAGCATGAATCATCACTTGTCTTGACATATCTTGGACTCTATAGATCATGCATCTCTCCAAACCATTTAGTATGGCCGATAATTAGATACACTTGAATCAATATACCATATATAATCATTTATCCTCTTTCCTATAATAACATCTATCATATATTACATGAAAAATGGATACTCATTTCTATAATCATTTTTCCTTGAAGATGATGCATAATTTCTTTTCTACAATTTACCACTTATAATGTTGTAAAACAATGTACTATATAACATTTTCTTCCATAGTAGGAATAAACAATGCCTGAATTACCAGAACCTCTATTTTGCAATCCAACTCTTCCTCTAGAGCTCCCCTTACCTCCAAAATTGTTACAACCTCCTGAAACTAACATATCACAAAACTGTTAATTTAACATGTTTTGCTAGTTACCACTATTACGTCCCCCATACCATAGCCTTTTGAAGAGGACCTACTATATATTCTTCCTAAACTCAAGTAGAATTCTTGGACTTAATTGCCATTTCTTTTTTATGATTCACTCTCCTTATTGATCTCTTTAATAATCATTAGAGAGACTAGCTCATCAAAATCTAGAATGGCTTTTGCATATATGTAAAAGTAACAAATGATTTATATGCCTTTGCATTATTATGACCACCCAAACTAGGCAAAATCAAATCATCATCATCTGGTATTGCATCATTAGTTGTTGTCAAAGAATCTGTAATGTTGATCATTGATTTCCTTTCTTTAGTGTATCTAGCTCCTTACTTGAGCTTAATCTTCCTTGTCTTTATATTTAGAAAAAATATATTCTTTAGAATGGTCCAAGCTATATGGGAATTCTTTGCATTTTTAATATGACCTAACATAATATCATCACTACTAGTAGACAACTAACGCTTCACTTTTTTATCCTTGGTATTGTATTTTTTCCATGCCTTCAGTTCTTATACAGTCAGATGCTCACTCAATGATAGCTCCTTTTCCTCACCTAAAATAAGCTCGTGTAGGCCATTTCCAATAGAAATTTTGTCACATGAAACTTCCATGATGGATAGTTATTCTTATCTAGCTTCTAAATGATGGGGTTTCCACTAGTCTCAACATAATGACAAAAATTAGTACCAAAAAGCAAGCAAGTCCTCTGTGACCTTTCATAAGGAGTGTACACAACAATAAAGTAGACAATCCTTTTCATTGACTACTCAACAAGACACACAATTTGTAATCTTTTTGCATATACATATTGTGGTTTTTTCCAAGAAAACACCTCTAAAATATAGATTTGAAATTTGTAACCTATATATTCAAGAATGACTAACACAATAAGAATTGTAGTATACTCTGAAATTGTGATTCCACAAGCTTGCAAAGCTAAAACATGCCCCAAAATATGCCTTGCATGACCAAAAAAAAAAAGCACACAAGCCTTTATAGTCTTATCTACAAAGTATACAATATTTCTCACACAACAAATCTCACACCAATCTAAGTAAATCATCACTTCTTCTTCATCACTTTAGAGGTGTCCTCCTCCTCCACTTCAAGCTCTAAAACCATCTTGCATTAATGGTGTAGCTTTGATACCATGTCATGAATCATGTGGTGGGAGGAACTTACTTAGATTGTTGCATCAAATATACACATTACATATAAGGAGAAGCTCACTCAAGAATACAAGAACTGATATGGAGGCAAATTCTTTTTTTCAAAAGTAACCCTAACTTAAGTCTCCCCTAACTCTAGTAAGGTTCCAAACTTTAAAATGACAGAGAAAAATGCCTAAAACTGAGTGATGACCTACTATTTTGACTTGAATGCCTCCATATCTATCCAATATTTCTTAAAATTTCTCCAAATGTGGTGTCTACTATGTGCAAAAGTTCTATTAATCCCTATAGTACTCCATTTCTGCATTTGTACCTCCTCTATTTGTCTAAAATAGAATTTCATGAATGAAAATGAGATTGGATATGAAGAAAAGGAAAGAAAAATGGATCAAAGGCCTAGGCTCTAATACCACTTGTAATAAAGGGACTTGAGAGGAGAGAGAAGACTATAGAAAGGAAAGAGAGTGTAGAGTACAAAGAAAGATTAAACGAGGAGAGAAAAAGACTAGAAGTGGAGAGAGAAAGACAAGAAAGGGAGAGAGAGAGATGGTTGGCAACCATGAATGGACAAGAGAGAAGATTGGAGGTGAAAAGACAGAGCTGTATTATTTCAAAAATATGATACATGTACATACATGTGTCATTCACACCTTTTATATGTCCCTAATTTATCTCCTTATAACTCTATTCATCGATGCCCGTCCTCCACAAACTGCTCAATGAGCTCCACCATGGAGTGTGCTATGGCAATGAAAATATATCCTTGTATCCTTGATCATGCGATCAATCATATGCATGTTATGAATTGACTCAGCTTGAGTGTGGGAGTTCCATGATGGAATTCAATCCCCCAATCCATGCATAGCAATGTTGTTGGGGAGATGAACCATCATGATTCACATGCAATGTTTTGTTGGGATAAAGGGTAGTGCTCGTGTCCGCCCATAACGGCCAGGATGTACATAGTACATATACCTATCTAAAACATTGTTGTACACTCTTCAATACCACAAATCGTGAAGCTCCATTGCAGCTACCTCAACAAACGTGCAATTAGGAGCTTGACATTTCTTCAGGTGCAGGGGCTTGAAGTTGAAGGAGAGTTCACCGTGAAGATTCTGCAGCATGTGGGTAGCAAGGTTTCAAGAAGAGGCAGCCATAGCTTCACTTGTTGGAGCTTGTTTTCTACTTTCCCTTGGCTTGAGCCTTGGTAGGCCTATTTGAGGCTAGTGTATCCCATCATTGGCACTTGGTTTAAGGCCTCCCCACCCTGTTTTGCTCAACCACGTGTTAATATACCAGCAATGTGATTTGCGCTAGGTTCATTGCTTGAATGGTCAGCAACTCTTTCACAAGATAATCATCATGCTTGATGTCTAGAGCACCTTGGACCACTTGGCAATGATCTATGACACCTATTGAAGTTTGCACATGACTTGGGGCTTTGGTCTTGAGCTCCTCTTGGTTGTATAAATAGTAGTAGGCCTGATTTCAGCTTGTCCCAGACATTTATAGAAACCCTAGCTCATTTACTTTGTCCGGCACTTGGTTATGGCTTGTTGAAGACTCCTGACACTTGGCTTTGGGTTTGGGCACTGATATTTATGGTTGGCATTGAGCTTGGAGCTGATTTAGCTCAGCGATGGACTATTTGAACCAGGACTATCATAAACAGGACATCACCCTATCATTGATGTTTATAAGTACATGTGATGGCCATTTGATGCCCAATTATCCCCGGATGGTATCTATATGTCAAGGAATGTATGGCTATGTATTGAAGTGCATTTGGTCTGATTTTGACTGAGATTTCACTCGGTTTTGATAGAGATATGGGTGTTGGAATAACAAGGTTGAACGACATTTTGAATGCGTATGCATTATGTCTTGCTTCTAGACTTGGTCTTGAGCATTCTATACCATGTATTCATGCTCATGGTTGATGTTATATGCTTGGATTTGATTTCAAAATGCATTTGAGGAGTGATTAGAGCTCATTTTTTGGATAAGCTTTGCTTACAAGTCTACTGTTGTACATTCATGGCAGTTTCCTGAATTGCACGACACCCACCTGTATTGTCAGGAATTTCAGGACAGTTTCCCGAATTGCAGGACATCCACCTGTATTGTCAGGAATTTCAGGACTGCACTCCTGAATTGCAGGATAGCCACCTGTATTGTCAAGAATTTCAGGACTGCACTCTGTTTTTTGTCAGGAAATTGGTATGTTCACTATCATTGAATGCTTTTGAGGCTTTTTAGGCAATGAACTTATGTATGTTCTTGTTGTACATACTTGGGGATATTCCTAACATACTATTGAGTGGATTTTGGAGCTTTCATTGCTTGGCATTAGCTGTCATTTATTGTCTACAATTATTTGGCTGTGAATCATGGCTAGCAGCAGTGACAATCATCTTATGCATATCAAGAAGCTTGAAGGAGCACACACCTTTGTAGTTTGGCAAAAGTAGTGCTATAATATCTTGTTGCAGAAGAAGCAAGCAAAGCAGATTAAAGTAAAGGGAACAAAACCAACTGATGTAGAGCAAGATGACTGGGATGAGCTGAATGAGCTTGCACGCTCGACCATTGGGCTATCGATTTCTGATGCCTTGCTGTTTAACATTGAAGGGTTGGATTCTACTTATGACATTTGGAACTGACCGGAAGAGTTGTATGCCCAGAAGAGTGCTGCAAGCAAAGACTACTGACTGAAAAACTCATGGATTTGTGTATGAAAGAGGGTACTGCAATGTCTACTCACCTTGGTGAGTTTAACTCCATTTTCAGCTAGCTTGTTGCTTTGAAGTTTAATATTGATGATGAGTTCAAAGCTACATTCTTGCTTTGCACTCTGCCAGAGAGTTGGGATACCTTCAAGAGTGCTATGAGCAATTCTTATGCTATGTTTTTGTATGCTGATGTAGAGAGTGCTCTACTCATGGAAGAAATGAATCGGCAAAACAATGCATCCAGTAAGTCTTCTAATGCTTTGCATACTAGAGGCAAATCACAACAGAAAGGAAAATCTGATAGCAAGGAACACAATGAATCACATGGTAAGGATGTTGAATGCCATCACTATGGCAAGAAGGATCACTTCAAACGTGATTGCTATAAATAGAAGAAAGAGAAAGGGAAGGGCAAGAAGATAGATGACAGTAAGGAAGAGAAGAAAGAGAGTCAGCCTGCTAAGAAGAGTAGTGTAAAGATCGAAGAGGTAAATGTAGTCAGTCATCATTGGAGCAATAGTGGGAATGAGTACTCTTTGTCTCTTCATGTTTCAATGCATATGCTTTGATAGCCGATATGGATGATGACACGCACACTTGGTTTTTGGATTCACGTGCCTCTTTTCATGTCACCCCTCATCCTGAGTGGTTTACAGACTATACAGAAGGTCGACATGGTGTTGTCCATCTTGGGGGGACAATTATGCATGTAGCATTGCAGGCATTGGCAATGTGTAATTGCAGTTTCAGCATGGATCTGTCTTCACTCTTCAGAATGTAAGGCATGTACCACAGCTAAAGAAGAGCTTGATTAGTGCTGGACAGCTAGATGACGATGGTTTTCATACCACTTTTGGTGATGAGAAATGGAAGATTTGTAAGGGATCTAGGGTTATTGCTAAAGGTTGCAAGAGTGATACTTTGTATCCACTTCATGTATCTAGTGTGCGTAACCATGTTGTCACCGTGACCAAGTAGCCAAGTGCTTTCTTGTGGCATGGCCGGTTGGGACACATGAGTCAAATAGGAATGAAAGTACTTTCTCGTTTGGGTTACTTGCCTTGTCTTCGTTATGCTGATTTTGAGCAATGTGATCATTGTGTTTATGGTAAGCATGCACAAATATCTCATAAAAAGTCTTTTTCACTGAAATCTTTGCCTCTAGAGTTAGTACATTCTGATGTATGCCAGATGCCAGGATTATATCTAGGAGGAAAGAAATACTTTGTCACATTTTTCGATGATGCTACTTGGAAGATATGGGTTTACCCTATTCATAGCATGAACGAAGTGCTTGGAAAGTTTCAAAAATTCTTGGCATTGGTTGAGAATGAAACAGATAAGACACTTAAGTGTCTTTGTTCTAACAACAGTGGGGAGTATGTGTCCAAAACCTTTCAAGCATTTCGTGATAGCAAGGGGATAAAGAGGGAGCTCACTGCCCCTCATAATCCACCCCAAAATGGAGTTGCAGAGCGCATGAATTAGACCACACAGGATAAGGTTCGTACGATGCCATCTCATGCTACATTACCCCATGGCTTTTGGGCAGAGGCTATTATGACAGTCATTCATCTGATTAATAGGTCACCAAACATGTCTTTGGGGGAGGCGCAGCAAACTCGAACCAAAGTCCTATAAATGCATATTCCTAGGATACGGTGACAAGGGTGAGATGGGGTATAGACTTTGGGATCCCAAGAAAAGAAAGATAGTACGCAGCAATGATGTCCTCTTCTATGAAGATCGCATGCATAAGCAACATGATAAGATTGAGGAATTCAAGAGGGTTGTTTTCAGGGAGGATGTACCTTTTAGACAATCATTTGTACCCAGTAGATAACAGCATATACCTACTATAAATACTCTTGAAAATGCAAGAAATGGTGCAGGAAATGACCAGTAAGATATTGCCCATGATACACCACAGTTTTAGCTTGAAAACATGAAGCAAAGTCTTCATGGAAGCTTTGACATGAAGGATCTTGGTGATGCCAATCACATTCTTGGGATGTGGATACTCAAAGATAGATCAAAGGGGTTACTCTATCTATCTCAACTGGAGTATGTATCCAAGATTTTACAGCGTTTCAACATGGAGGGGGGGAAAGCAATCGAAGTTCCATTGCCTCCATATGTGAAACTCAATGCAGAGGACAACCCTACATCTGATGATGAGAAGGCTGAAATGGCCAAGATTCCATATGCTTTAGCCATTGGCAGTTTGATGTGTACTATGGTTGCTACACATCCTAACATTTCCTTTGTAGTGGGAGTGGTTAGCAGGTACATGGCAAACCCTGGCAAGAAGCATTGGGAATCCGTGAAAGGTATTATGAGATACCTCAAGGCACAAAGGATTTGTGCATCTTCTTTGGTAAGCAGAAGGCATCTATCATTGGCTTTACGGATGCAGACTATGCTGGACGTGCGGATTGTAGGAAGTCCACTACAGGGTTTGTGTTTAACTTCACAGGGGGATCTGTCTCTTGGATATCCAGGCTACAGAAGTGTGTTGCACTGTCTACTATGGAGGCAATGTGGCTGCCACTAAGGCATGCAAAGAGGACTTAGGGCTCTCACGTTTGGTTGCTAAGCTTGGGATTACTGAGGTTCTTGTCCTCTACTGTGATAGTCAGAGTGCTATCATGTTAGCATGGAACCTTGTCTTTCATGCAAAGACAAAACACATACATGTGAAGTATCATTTCATCAGAGAGGTACTTGTTAGCAAGAGCATTGAGTGGTCAAGGTGCACACTGATGATAACCCTGCAGACCTTCTCATGAAGGGTCTTCCAGTAGAGAGGTTTGCCCATTGCCGGCAGATGATGGGTATTGGATAGGTATACTCTCTTTAGCTTTTTACATACTTAGACTTAGCTGATTCTTTTCCCTCTACCTTTGGGCACATTGCCTTTAGGGGGGAGATTGTTGGGATAAAGGCCAGTGCCCGTGTCTGCCCATAAGGGCTAGGCTATAATAGTACATATAACTATCTAAAACATTATTGAGGTACACTCTTCAGTACCACAAATCGTGTGTCTCTATCTCTTCTCTCTCTCTCAACCTGCATTTCTACACAGAAGCTCCATTGCAGCTACCTCAACATGTTTGTGGTTTCTTCATCAAGCTTGAACATTTTGTGTTGGTAGAAATCTTCCAATGCCTCTACCAATCAGGATAATGCCTTGCTTGGCTAATCACTTAGTAAAGAATTTCATGTCTTAAACGGGTCACAGAGAACAGTATGCCACTCCACATTTGCCATTGCGAAGGTGTGGGAGACAATGTCTTACAAGGGGGAATCCACATGACTATTAATATGGACCTCTCCAAATAGAGCTAACTATTAGCTATATATTTCCATTTTTTAATATTGCCACATAATATTCACAAGTCATATTTTTTTTACCTAAATAGGTAAGTGCCATGTCCTCTTAGGTTCATATTCTTGAATTGTTTCCTCTTCTACACAAGACAAAACATTCTTATTGGCATTTTAAAGGGGAAGGAAACTCAAAAGCTTTCATATAATATGACTCTGAATATAAAAATCATGAGTCACATTTGTTTACCTATGTATATATATGCCATGTTCTTTAGCATTGCAGATTTGCATTGTTGCATTCTTTCCTCCCTTGCATAAGACAAAACATTGCTATTGATATTGTATAGAGAAAGAAGGTTCAAAAGCTTTCACATCATATGATCATGATAATGAAATTTATGAGTCATGTTTGTTTACCTATATGTGTAAGTGCCACGTCCACTGGCATTGTAGGTTCATGCTGTAGAGTTCTTTTCTCCTTTGCATAATACAAACATTGTTATTAATATTGCAAAGATGAAGAAGGTTTAAAATCTTTCACATCATAAGATTGCATCACAATCAACCTTACCATATTGATGTTATAGAGTATGCATTTGAGTGGGGTGTGATATTGTGTTTGTAGCACTTCCCTTTGCGCTTTCCACTGCTATTGTGCCTCTTCATACAACTATATGGAAGATAAGCCTCTCCAATACAAGATCTAGAAGAGTCTCCTATATTGTTCTATTCATACTAATGATATAGACTTTCTCAATGGTTATTTTCACTGCAATACAAGTCCATCAAAAACATGTTTAAATATGGATTAATAAATAACTTTTGTTACAATTTGGATGAATATACAATAGATGGTAAACTTACACATGGCCTATAGAAATATAGTCTCATAAATCATGTTTAGCAACATATTTCCACTGTAGTAATACAAGAGATATCTAGGTTATCAACTGTATAATATCAAACCTATGGGGAGTGGAGAAACCAAATTAATTGGTGACGAGAGCCACTCTTCACTTGACCTTTCTTGGACAATAGTAGGTATCTGCTTGCTCTTCTATTTTCCTTTTTCAACTACCACACTACTAGTATCACTTTCCTACAGACCAGGTCAAAGTCTCTTTCATACAATACATGTCATTTTACTTACCAAGGCTCTAGATCCTTGCACATCTTATGTTTGATTTTTCTTTGAGTATTTTAGTATAATACTTTTTTTTATTGGAGGGGAAGTTTCTATAGCTCCCCTCTTCAAGACAAAATCACTATTATGTACTTGTGGTATAACACAATCCTTTCATTCTCCTAGCAAAGTTTGTATATCTTCTCTCTCCAACTACCTGTACATGAACCTATCAAACAAAATCACTATTATGTATGTGGAATACAATGACAACATAGCATTACAAACATGCTATTATAGAAGGATAATATGCTATTCCTATAGAGTAGCCTCAATGCCACCAACTTGGATGACTTCTGAGACTCTATATATTCATTGGGTTTGAAATCATGGAAGACTATATGAAACATGTGTTCTCTATATTTTCTATTTATCTATTGTGTGTACTCAAAGAACAAATCATTATCCCACTTGAACATTATAATAGTCCTTCTGGCTTAATAGTAATCTCATTCCACAATCTTGTAGCATGGCCAAGAAAGTCTCTTATGTGAGCCAATTTTGAAAAGGTGCATCTCCATGTGCTCAAATCATAGTATTCTCATTTAATAATAATGTGTTTGTCTTATGATGCATTAAATCTAGATTAAAGAGAATAACCTATGTTCAAGCATGCCCATCAATGCTTGAATTTTCTTGTCAAATCTCTTCCTAGTCTTTAATATCCTTACATAGTTTGGTTTTTTTTTTTGCATCGAGGAAGCCATTGTGTAGACTCTCTTCTCATTTAGAACACTTTCAGTCTTGGAGCCTCATTCCAAGTATGAGACTGTATTGCAATGCTAAAAAACACTATTACTTCATATCAATGTGGTTTGAATGGAGATGACTAGTAACTATCGAGAGATAGCAACTTATTGGCACCAATTCTCTCCAAGGCTTGGGTTTGCAACTCTCAACAAACGTCATGTTTTCTTAACAGGATTTTCATTAACACTATAGTACATCTTACCCCACTTAGACCTAAATTCAATGTCAAAGAGATATATCCATTTTTGTTTGATTGGCCGCATAACCATATTATACAGATTGTCCAGTCGTAGGTCAAGGGGCAAGTTAGAGGCCTCCTCCAAAGACTCATCAAATTGTCTCTCTTTCTTGCAATGAACAAAAAAAGCTAAGAGAGGGGGATATGGCATAATAATTTACTTCAAGAGAGGAGCTACTTTACAATTAAATCAATCAACCATTGCATAATCACATTATCTTGGAAGTCAATCTTGTTGTTATCTATATCATAGGCCTTCATACCTCTCCAATGCGCAACGGTGATGAGAACTCACACATGTCTAGGGAGCAAGCTGTGTGAGGTCATCACCTGATGGACCAAGCCTTCTCCTATGATTTGATCAACCTTGAAAAGGATGATATGATCTTTGGAAATCTGAACTCACCATGATGGCAGGGTGTTGATAATTACTAGTTATGGAGATATTGCTTGCTAGATTACCTAACATAAATAATCAAGAAAGATAGATCATGAGGGGGAGAGAGAGAGAGAAAGTGAGGGAAAAGACTGAGATAGATGAGAGAGGGGGGAGAGAGAGAAACAAAGTGAGTGAGAGGAAGAGAGTTGGAGATTAGAGAGAGAGAGAGAGAGAGAGAGAGAGAGAGAGAGAGAGAGAGAGAGAGAGAGAGAGAGAGAGAGAGAGAGAGAGAACCATATACTAAGGGTCGAGGGAACAAATCATAGTGTGGTTTTAGGAGAGGAGAGGAAGGAGTCCTTTTATAGGCAAAGGAGAGAGAGAGGGGGGAGGGAAAAGAGATAATGTGACTCACTTTGTTTTACTTTTTTTGTCGTAAAGGGGCTACTCATAACCCCTTCATGGTGAAAAATAATTTCAGAAGTCCCCTGGGAGAGGAAAGGAGGATACTTGTAAAAAAAAAAAAATTGCTAAACAAGGGACTCTCAACAACCCCTTCTTAGGAAAAAAAAATCACAAGTCCCTTCTCTCTTGTCTTTGAGGGGACTTTTTTTTTTTCATTGAGAAGAGATTGCCAATACCCCCTTGTGTGACAAAAAAAAACCTCACAAGTCCTCTTAGAGAGATGGAGGGGACTTGTGAAATTTTTTTCATTGGGAAAGGATTGCCAGTAATCCCTTGTCTAGTGAAAAAAAAATTCACAAGTCCCCTTAGAGAGACAAAGGGGACTTGTGAATTTTTTTTTAACAAGAAGAGGATGCTAGTAGACCCTTGTCTAGCAAAAAATATTTCACATCTCCTCTTGGCAACCCCTTTCTAGCAAAAAAAAATTAATATCGATTCGCAAAATCTCTCTCTCTCTCTCTCTCTCTCTCTCTCTCTCTCTCTCTCTCTCTCTCTCTCTCTCTCTCTCTCTCTCTCTCTCTCTCTCTCTCTCTCTCTCTCTCTCTCTCTCTCTTTCCTCTTACTCTCTCCTCTCTCATGTTCATCTCTCTCACTTTCTCTCTCCTACTCTCTCTTTCTCAAGATTAGCAATAGGGAGGCGAGACATAGAGAGAATGTGAACATGATTGCAAAGTTCATTGGATTTTTAAATAGGCAAGGGGAGAGAGGTTGTGAGTGTGTTATGGTCATTTTATCACTAAGTAAGGGGTCATTGACACCTCAATATTTGGCTAAAAATAATATATCCAACACCTCTCCCAGTTCTATCATTGTGTCTTGCACCTCTCTCTCTATCTATCTCAAACTCTCATCTCTAACATGCATTTAATGCTCCACTATCTCAAAGTGGTTATGTAAGGCCACAACCCTCCTATGCCCCCTTCTAGTTGTGGACTAGTTATATCCAAATATAATTTCTCTTCCCCCGATAGCTCAATCATTCCCATATATATGTGTGTATCCCTCTCTCTCTCTCTCTCTCTCTCTCTCTCTCTCTCTCTCTCTCTCTCTCTCTCTCTCTCTACACACACACACACACACACACACACACACACACACATACATATATCTATCTATCTCCTTCACTCTCTTTCTTTCTCTCTCTCTCTCTCTCTCTATCTCTCTTTCTCTCTCTCTCTCTCTCTCTCTCTCTCTCTCTCTCTCTCTCTCTCTCTCTCTCTCTCTCTCTATCTATCTATCTTTCTATCTATCTATCTATCTATCTCTCTCTCCCCCGTCTCTCTCTCTCATAACTGACACCCACACCCACACTAAGGCTCTTTCTCTCTTACTCTCATATGTAACATGCATATCCATACATGTGTAGAGTGCTTGGAAAATGGATCCATCTTCAAGTGCTACACCAAATGCACGAACTAAGGTTCATATATACATGGCTTCTCTTATTGCCAAACCTATTATATAGTATACAAATAGCCAGTTCTTAATATTGAAGAAGGAAGGCATTTGCATTGGCAATGGCAGATGTGTTCTTGCTATTACCCATGTGAATGGCCAAATACAAAGCACATCAATCCATTACAAGAGCGACCATGATGTTGGCCATGTATATGTTCTAGACACCTTGGTCTCACAAGACTATCTTATCAGACAAGAAAATGGGCCTACATCAAAACCTTTCCTTACAATAGACCTCACCAAGAGCCCTTGCAGCATGGGGCAAATAACAATCAATGTGGAAGGCTCACTAGCCCCAGTCATGGCTAGTCCCAATCACACTTGGTATGGAAGAGGAGGAGATGGGGCTAACCTCATATTAAAAGTCTTGTTGAGTACATAATGTCTTCAAGAGGGAAACATCGAGTCTTATGCCGATTGCTTCAGAATATTACTGTAGAGAGAGTGGAAATCCCAATTTTGTACAATTGCAATGTGGCTTACGCACTTCCACCGATAGTAGACAACATGCATACTATGGAGGGTATGGAGCAAAAGTAAGATGGCAATTGCTGAACAAATCCCATGTCAACATCAATGGCATTACATGGGGAAATTTACCAAAGCAAATGCATCAGAAAACAAGAGTGTCCAAATAGAAATTGCACTGGTTGCTCAATATCTAGGACACCAAACCATGTGGCATGGATAGGTGTAACTCTCTTCATTTGCAAGGTTGTTAAAAGCATTGTGGGATAACATCCTACCTTTTGTACCCTAATATGATTATGTACTACAAATTAACTCCTATCTCATGGCATGCAAGAAACTTAATACCTACATACTAGTTGTTGAAATGTCATCTGATGGTCTTAAAAGCCTTGGATTTTTCTATTGCAAGCATTCCCCCGTTTTTCTCTCCAAATGCAATTATGTAGTATATTATGTGATGTTAATAAGCACAATGTCAGATTATCATCCATCAAGATAGACATAAACATGAGGTGCAAAGAGGTACATGTAGAGCAAATGTAAAAGAGGTTCAAAAACCCGTAGAGGAAATGGTGAGGGACTTTACTGCATCTAGACCTTGACACTTACAAATGATTGTGGCTAGAAGACTAATGACAAGTGCCTTGGTTCATGAGCAAGACATTTCCATGTCAGATTACTAAACTCTCAATAATGCTTGAGAAACTTCAACCACTTGTTCAAAGGAATAGGTAACATATTATTATTTTCAAGGAATGAACTTGTATCGTGATATAGGAAAGAAAAGCCCAATAAATGATGTTGAGTATTCCATGCATGCAGATTCAAACATATGATTCATGTAGCATGTGCAAGGAGCAATTAGGGGATAGAATCTTGTATTTTGAAGTTAAAGAAACCTTACACATACATAATTTTCCATGGTAGCCTATTTCTTGGGCAAGTCGGGGCTTCATATTCAAAATGTTAATGATAGGGCCAATGTTCATGGTTAGCTTGGTGAACCATATGCAAATGAATGGCACCAAGGACATATGCAATAGTTGGATATGCTTCGACCATGTGTGCCGTATTAATGATTGGGTCACCATGGCAGCACGTGTATGACCCAAGTTACTTTCTCTTATCTGAGTAAAGAGAGAAGTAATTGATGTAGCACATGTCATAACTCAATAAAGCGCATGTTCTATATATATATATATATATATATATATATATATATAGAGAGAGAGAGAGAGAGAGAGAGAGGACATATCCAAATTAAAAAACCCATTATTATATGCACATTGTTAGGGTGTGTGTGTGTGTGTGTGTGTGTGTGTGTGTGTGTGTGTGTGTGTGTGTGTGTGTGTGTGTGTGTGTGTGTGTGTGTGTGTGTGTGTGTGTGTGTGTGTGTGTGTGTGTGTGTGTGTGTGTGTGTGTGTGTGTGTGTGTGTGTGTGTGTGTGTGTGTGTGTGTGTGTGTGTGTGTGTGTGTGTGTGTGTGTGTGTGTGTGTGTGTGTGTGTGTGTGTGTGTGTGTGTGTGTGTGTGTGTGTGTGTGTGTGTCTCGTGAGGACATATCCAAATTCAAGAAACCCATTATTATATGCACATTGTTAGGAATGATAAGGAGATTTGTGTGGGTGTGTATGAGAGAGAGAGAGAGAGAGAGAGAGAGAGAGAGAGAGAGAGAGAGAGAGAGAGAGAGAGAGAGAGAGAGAGAGAGAGAGAGAGAGAAATGAGAACTTAATAAACTTACATGTGCATAATTGCTAGATGTTTAACTAAAGAAAATTACTTGCTATCACAGAACACAAATGTGTGTTGCCTCTAGAAACTCAATTTCACAGTCATCATTGTTGCCAAATATCTAGTTATGACAAACTCATTGTTTCATGGACCTCAATGCTTAAAACATGGTGAATGAAAACTTTGATGATTCTACATGTAGACACATGCAAGATTCCAAAGCCATTCCAAACACAATAGCATGGTGAAATGGAATGAGAGTTTGGCATTTACAATGGATGCCTTCACTAGCTTTGCAAATTATAGAGAGAGAGAGAGAGAGAATATATATATATATATATATATATATAAGGTAAAAACACCTTATTTGACCATAATGGAAGAGGCCTTACCAAGAGTTAAGGATCAGTCAAGGACAAATACATAAAATAGTGTGGCTCTCTCTTTAGGCTATTGTTAAGCCTTAATCCTTATGATGGCATGGCTTATCCACAATTTGTTGTCGCTCGCCAAATCTTCAGCTTGCTACCCATCATACTTTGTTTGCACTAGAGTATCACTACCTCTTTTAATCATCATCACAAGGGATGATGGTTAGAGTTTTAGTAGGGGGTTTGGCATAGGACTAGAATAAGCCCTAAACTTCCAATGTTCGATGAAAAGGAGGGGCTGATGGTATAGATTTCAGACTAAAAGATTATTGATCAGGTCTTTTAGTCCATCCTCACATACCTAAAAATGGTGCACAACTATTGTGGGCCTTTGAATTGAACAGTCATGATTATCATCAAAAGGTCTAGGCCTTGCACCTTATTTTCTTGGAGGATGAATATCATGGTTTTCAACTCCCTCATGTTGCTACTACTTTTTCTTCATGTTTGTATCATGAATTACAATGGTGAAGATGATTGTCATGTCTATGTAGGTAGGGTAGTGCAATGCAATGTAATAATCACCCATGTCTTGTGACATACTTATAGATTTCCTTTTTCCAAATATATTTCTTAAAGAATCTCATACTTTGACTTTGATTATCATTGTGCTATGTATATCTCTAAGAAAATCAAATCAAGTTCTAGCACAATAGGTAAATGTATAGCCCAAATTGACTACTCCTACTATAACGCGAAATTGATTATGTCATAGTAGGTTACCTTTATAAGAGTACTACTTGAACAAAGTAAAATGAAACAAGACAAAACACCATGGCTCACTTTCATGCTAACTGATGAATCACCAATCATGTTGGCTATTTGAACTTTTGATCCTCGCTTTTATATTTGCAATATTAGCTACTAGGTTGGCTATTTGTAAGTTTGATATACTATCATATGGAGATAGTCAACATACACGGAGAGTTATGGGCTCTAATGTTTGGACACAATAGATCAAACTTACAAATAACCATGGCTTTGTTCTTGGATAGCCCAACTAGTCATATTTGCCTTCATCCCAACCTACTTTAAAATCATTGGGTTGTAGATTTCTCAATGGCCTAGCCATTCTCTACATAACAGAAAGACACATAGCTAATGTGGTTTGCATTCTCGAATATGCTATGCATGATAACATTCATAACTATAATGCTATGTAGGGGATGGGGGAGGGGGCTTGGGGAGCTAATTAGATGACCTCATCATCATACCCTCAAACATGCTTGAGATGAGTTGAGTAAGCTCATCATCTTTTAATGATATCACACATCTCCCTTCATCATTCTTCATTTCCATATTGCAAAAAACATATTGTATCTTTTCTCCTCTACGCTCTCAACTTTGCAAAATATTTAGTAAGGACAACGTTCTTGAAGGCCATGTAAAGGAGTGAACTAGGAGAGTAGAGAGAAGAGAGAGAAAATTACAAGAGAGAGAGAGAGAGCTTAGACTAGGAGAGAGAAAGATAGGAAGAGAGAGAGTGTGTGTGTGAGAAGCCATGAAAGCTGAGAGAGAAGAAGTAAGATGAAGAGACATGTATTATTCAATGCTAAAAAAAGTCTCTTACACCTTAAATGCTAATCCATTGTAGCTAGTATTATTTCCCATTATGAAAAATAAAAGTCTCTTGCACCTTAAATACTAGCTAGTATTATTCCCCATTATTATTTTTCCATTCTCTTACATTCTATCTCTATCTAAATGTTTTGGTCCTCAAAAACAAGACTAGGACTTATTGCGATGTATGAGATAGGAACAGAAGAGAGTACTACTCTATCTAGACATTACAAGGTATAAACTAGTGAGGAATCCAAGAATCTTGAAAGAATAAAGAAGATACAATCAAGTATATTTTATGAACATCAGTGGAGAATGAGAAAATCCAATACTTGATCATGAATATTTGGTGAAATGAGAGTTGTAGATAAGAAAGCACATATTATCTGCTACAAGTCCCTGCTCTACTAAATCTAAGATGAAACTCCAATTGGGGTGTGCTATACATCAAAATAGGAAATTTTCAAATCCTTTCAGCCTATGTATGTTGTCTTTTTCAATGAATAGTGCAAAGTAAAATTTTCCTTAAAACAAGAGCTATATGCAGCTTGTTTGAGCTGGAATTATGCCAAAAGAAAATGGAACCTCACTGACATAATCTACATGGAAGAGCTTGTCTAAATAGAGCCTAAAAGCAACCCTCCCATGAACAAAAACGAATCCCAAAACCAGGGTAGAAGCATCCAAACTCTATGCACATGGCTAAGCCATTAATCTCAAAACAAGAAAGAATCACAAATCTCACACTTAACAATGAACAGAATCATCATCTTCATTTTCATTCTCCATAACTTCAGTTATATAAGAGAGAAGAGGAAAGGGAAAAGAGAAAGAGAGGAGAACTTTTGCCAGAGGAGAGAGGAGAGAGAAATTTTTGCACCACACAAAAGGAGAATGTGTGTGTCTTGGAAGAAAGGGAGAGAAGGAGGCACATAATCACAGCCGTGCACTCCACCCCACCATTTCCCCAAAAGACACACGACCCTTCTTATTTTTTATTATTTCTTTGAATTTTGATACGCTTAGATTCGTATTAGCCTTTACATTTCAATTATTTCTAACTCTTTACAAATCCATGCACGTACACTCTTGTGTATACCATTTATTTTGATGGATGTGGATGTGGGCCCCCCTCATGTGTAAGGGTGTAATTTAGTGATTTTGCAACAACGTGAATATTATTTCCTTTACAAAAGATAAAATTGTGATATATGCATAAACATCTTTGTGCCTTGTTTTTATGCTTCTTTTGGTGTCATCATTTCCTTCCACACTGAAACATGAAGCATCCTCGTGAACCTTGTTAAAGAACCACGGTACACAACACAACTCATGAAACTATTGGCAAAACAACTTCAATGATGAGGATGAGGCCTAGCCATGGTAGGTTATAGGGACTCCAAAGCCATGACCACTAGAGTAAGGGAATTCCTGCCTATGTCACACTCCCACACTAAAAAACTTGTATAATCTCCACCAAAACATAGGGTTCTATCTTCAACATAGCCTCACAAGAAGAACTCCTTCATCCCAATAGAGAAAAAAATAATGATTCCCTTCATCACGTAGCTCCAAAGGGTAAGGGAGGAAAGGGACTAGTGTCTGTAAATGGATATTCTTGTATCCTCTCCAATTGTACTTGTGTCTCATCTTTTGAAGACTAAGGGAAGCTATCAATGAGATAAGAAAGAGCATGGGGATTGATATTTAATGTGAGATTTTTTTTCATTTAAAAAAAGTTAATCTATGCTTGTTATTCTCATTTTTTCTCTAGTAGGGATCAAAAGCATTGTGGGAATAAGCCCTTTGAAGGATATAGGATAAACTTATCTTAACTTTTGCATTGCCTATTGTCATGTGAGACAAGGTGTGGGAGGAAATTGAATTGGTAGATGAGGAGGAGAATTGGGATAGAAGAGGCACCATCAAAGGGAAAATGAGGTTAGAGGATAGGACTGCGGAAGAAAAGGACATAGGAACAAAGTTTTCTTTCCTTTGAGAAATGGTGGTTTAGTGTATTGAATAGGTATATTAGGACTTTTATTATAAAATTAGGGTTACGAGATGGGATAAGGTATTGGGGGAAAGAAAGAAGGATCAGACATGACACTCCATAGGCAGGAGAAACCACCATGGCAAAGTAATAATTAGAAGGGTTCTTCTTGTTACATCTTCTTCTTCTCAGACCTCTTGCTGGACTTCTTTGTCATGTCAATTGCCATTTAGGCCTCTCCTAGGTTTATGGCTCGCTTGGTGTGCTTTAACTATAGCATTCGCATTGATATGCCTCAACATGCCACAATACCCTACATTTGTTGCAATATATCCTTGCTTTGTTATGCTCTTGGCAGCCCCTTCTTCTACATACGACTACACCCTCTCTCGCACCTATTGTTGCAATTGCTCTTTGCATCCTGTTGTTGGGTTTATCCCATATGACCAAGGAAAGCACTTGCAACCTAAAATAATTTGTGGCCATTGAGGGGGGGACCAACTTGATCATTTTTTTGGTAATGGGAGGAGAATATCAGAGGGGCATGGACAAGGTAGGAGAGAAGCATTAATGGGTCTTCTATGGTTTCTTTTTTTCTTGCTTATCCCTCTTCATGTGTTTCTTCCTACTGATTCTCTCCTAACACTTCTTCTTTGTCTACATCAACATCAAGGTCTAGAAGTTGTTTTGGCTATTGCATTCCCCTTCTGTTGCTCTTCTCCTTTATTTGTCAATCTTCTTCCTCTTCATCTTCTTCTATTCCTCCTACTTTTTTCCCAACTTTCACAAGAGTCTTCAACTTTGTAGCCGGTGGCCACCCCAGGAAAATTGGGCACTAGTGGAGGCCACATGTGCACATGCGGCAGGCACATATCCCTTCCTCTAGAGCATGGTAGGTATTTGTGCTCTTAGCACCAGGTTGTCTTCTTCTTCTCACCATCCCCCACAAGGTTGTAGATGTAGTTAGGAAAATCAAAAGGCAAAAGGGCCAAGAGAGGGAATGGTGAAGGGAAAGGGGCATGAAACAAGGAGGAGGAGGAGGGGGATAGGAAGGGGCTTCTTGTGGCAACCCCCTACCTATGTTTTTCTATACTTCTTCTTCTTCCTATTCTTCTTTCCATCCACGTCGCTTGGCCTCTTCAATTTAACCACATTCTCTCCCCTAGAAAATGACCTTCTATGGAACATCTTCCTTGCATGATGGTTGCTAACTTGTAGGTAGAAGGCACTTTTGTTTTTGTCACACATGGGAGACATAAGCAGCGTCAAGTTCTCTTTTGGAAGGACCTTGGGTTAGGGTTAGGGTTTTTTTTCACAAGCATTGATTCCTTGCTACATTTCATGATGATCTCCTGCAACTTTCCATCTCTCTCTCTTTTTGTTCTTCTTATGGCCATGTTGAAGTGGATAGGAAATGATGCAGAAGATCACTGTGAGTTTGAAGATATTATCTTTGTCATTGCCTCCAAAAAATCCCACCTTGGTGGGTCATTTGTCACTAGTCCTTGCAGTGTATCCCACAATCTTGAGCTTGGCTTCTAGCTTTCTCCTTCTCCTTTAATTCTTTCTCTTAATCTTGCATTCTTATCCCATGCCATCTTCATATTTTATGCATAAGATCTTCACTCCTCTCTTTTTTCTATCTCTTCCTTATCTTCTTCTTCTCTTATCCTTTTCTTCTCAGCAATATTGGTGTGCCACCAGCTTCTCATTTCAGTGCCACATTAGTATTTCTTGTCACCATATAATCTCTGTCAAGTTGTTGTTGAGAATAGCTTTTTCCCCAATTGTGCACCAAAATGAAAGCAGCCCTCCGATGAACAGAAATGAATCCCAAAACCCAAGTAGAAGCATGCAAAATCTATGGACATGGCTAAGCCATTAATCTCAAGACAAGAAAGAATCATAAATCTCACACTTAACAATGAATGGAATCATCATCATCATCTTCATCCTCCATAACTTCAATTGTACAAGAGAAAAGAGGAAAGAGAAAAGAGAAACAGAGGAGAACTTTTGCATAAAGGAGAGAGGAGAGAGAAATTTTTGCACCACACAAAAGGAGAATGTGTGTGTCTTGGAAGAAAGGGAGAGAAGGAGGCACATAATCAGCAATGTACTCCACCCCACCATTTCCCCAAAAGGCACACAACCCTTCATATTTTTCTATTGTTTCTTTGAATTTTGATAAAATTGGATTCCTAAGGCTTTAGCCTTTGCATTTCAATTCTTTCTAACTCTTTACAAATGCATGCACGTACATCTTGTGTATACCATTTATTTTGATGGATGTGGATGCGGCCCCCTCATGTGTAAGGGTGTATTTTAGTGATTTTGCAACAATGTGAATATTATTTCCTTTACAAAAGATGAAATTGTGATATGTGCATAGACATCTTTGTGCCTTATTTTTATGTTTCTTTTGGTGTGATCAAAGCCTTTTCTTTTCAAAAGTGATCCTCTAACCTCTAAGATCAAAAGAAAAACTGAGGTCATTGCCATCCATTGGGTCAATATCCCTAAAATCATAAGCAAACAGAGCTAAATCAATTAGTGTCTCATGGATGTAATCCTCAAACATCAACATAAGATTAATCTTTTCTTCTCCTATGATGCACTTAAAAGCATATAAGGCTGCACATGCTAAAATATTCACTACATCATCCTTTATATTCATTGTGGTGTATGCCACTCGATTAGTGATTCACTCATGATATTCAGCTTGATCAACAATTTGCCGATTATCTTCTTCATTGAACTAAAGTTTTTCTTCCATCTGACTCTCATTAAGATTTCCTTTATAAAGATCTTCTTCATTCTCTTCATATGCTTCCTCTTCACATTTGGACCTTTAACCCTCATCATGATGCGCCAATGAAATGCTCACATCCTATAAGGATGGCTGAATTTGACCCTCATGACTACACCAAGTAGCATTTAATGCAAGCATTTTCCTTTTCAATCCAATATTCTTTAACAAAAGAGTGCCATCTCCACACAAGCACAAAGGTCCTCATTATAAATACATAGGCGAAGTAGTATGAAGGCAATGTGTTTCTTGGTCTTAGTGGAGCCTATCTCAAGTAGCCAGACCAATGAAGTCATGCCTTCTACAAAATTCCATGCCAATTGCCCATCCAATGAAGCTCATTGCTACATGACCAATGGGTGTGTGTGAGCTACCATGGCCCACTCATTAGAAGTAGCAACCTTTGTAGTAAGAATGGAGAGTAGTGCCACTATATATTCTTGTCGTTGACCATTTTAGTAGTGATACGAGTAGTTGGGCCTTGAAAATCCTTCAAAAGAGTTACATTACTGCTGTAAAAATACCTCAATGACTACATTAGGTTTGCTTGAACCTTTGAATTGACCATGGTTATCAATCTAACCAGCGTTCTCTTGGCTTCCATATTACCTATGTCTTCTTGTAAAACAATATTGTCATAAAGTCCTAACTTGCTGAATTCCATTTCTCTTATGATGCTTACAAGATTGCCATCTAGCACTTGATAAGGAGCAAAACCATGTGAATAATGCTCTTGCTCAGGCATCCGTTGCATCATAATCCACTATTGTTGATAAATTTCCATTGCTATTGTTGCTTACAACTCTAACCAATAGTAATTGCTATTGTTGCCACAACTACTACCAATAGTTAACTACTGCTATTACTACTACCACAGCTATACTGCTACTTGTTGCAACAACTGATGTTGCTGGTAGCCACAATTGCTACTACTACTAAAGCACCAATGGCATCAAGGGAAGTTGAGTAGAAATAGGTTTCCCTAATTCTTCTATAACATCATAATCTAATCCCAAGGATGCGGATACACCAATTCAGGTCCAAATAGCATTGTATTTATTTTCTTCCCTGAATGCACCATCAGTCATACATCCCTCACATGACAAGGTTCAACATTGCCGAAATATCAAAATATCTCTAGTATTACTGCTGAGAGTCAAATCTCCAAGTTACCTTCAAAAACTTCCACTCAAGATCCTTCAAACTTCTAATATAACAGTATATGACCAACCTCACAAAGAAGTATGTTTGTCTAGCTATTTCTACTTGCAGAAAAGTATGTCTATTTCTAAAACTTCCGCTCAAGTTCCTTTCAACTTCTAATATCAATGTATATGACTGACCTAACAAAGAAGTATGTATATTAGTTATTTTAGATTCACGGTCTAGCAAACACAATGTTGTTGTTCATCAGGCATATTGGAGTATATTCAAGATAATTCTCCATCTTTGCCTTTCTTGCAAGCTGAAGTATCCTTCTCCAAATTCGTTTGCTCATAAAGATCAAACATGATAGAGCCCAACTTTAACAACTATCTCAAGGAGTCACGATGGAAGACCTACACATTGTTGAACTTGGCAACCTTTTGAGATCTGAATTGGAAAATGCCAAGCATAGCTCGGAAAGGCGACTGTAGTGATGTGCTATTTGCAAGTTTTCCTATCATTGATGTCTTATTGATCTTAGATTTCCATCACTACCAATCTAAAATCCATGAACATCACAGTGGCGGCTTGTGCAAAAGCCTACAGAGTTGGATGAGTTCTTACAATAGAGATATGGAAGTGATACACCATATTAGACTATTATGGAGCAAGTCAGTTTATGATTTGCTTCATATGGTTTTGCATTGTGATTAGACAAGATCATGGCAATGCACATGGCTCGATCTTCTAATGTCTTAATGATTGAATCATTAGCTAAGAATCCCTTGAAAAGAAAGCTCTGAAAAGGTATTTGGCTGCATCATATGCTGCATCTAAAGCTTTGAGGAGAGCTCCAAAGGGATCTAATGGATGTCCCCTTCCCTCTAATAGCAGACTTTGGTTATAATGTCAATGCCAACATTATTCTAGATTTTGCAAAAAAGGTTCTTCAATCATGGGTTTTTATCAACGCAATGATAATGTCTACTATTTTTGGAGCAATTATTTCTATCGTGCAATGTGCTTGGGGTGTCACAATGCTTGGAGCTACCAAAGATGTTGTGAATCAATCGCATCAATAGCATTCATTAGATCTCCTCCTCACCCATGGGTGATTTTAGACAAATCTTACCAATCATAATGAAGGGCTCCTATGAGGATATTGTTAATGCAACACTATGTTACTGTCATTTGTGACAATATGTTAGGGTGTTAAGACTGTTTGGGAATATGTAGATGTCAATAGTGGATAATGGATTCATTAGCTGGCTTCGAGGGATAGGGTACAAAGTGGGCATTACAAAAAATTGTGATGAGTTATGTATTCCATCTAGCATGGTGTTAAAATGACGCTCTATTGAAACCATGGTTAATAGTGTCTACAATGATTTATCCATTGTGAGTGAGTTTGGAGCATATTCTAGTGAGTGTGATATACTTCATTGAGAAATACAGAGGTGGTTGCTTTGAATCATCAATGAAATGATCTTTGTTAATTAGTAGATGTATCTATATTTACATTGTAATTTTCTACAATTTTAGGTGCAAAAAAAGGGGAAAGACTATCATGTCCCCCATGCTGTCACCATGATAAACAATAGCATCATGACCTGCTTCACTAGTTCATGTTGTACTGGGGGATGAAAATTTTCTCAATGATTCCTCGAAGAAAAGAACACTCCATTTTGGTTAGGCCTGTTGGATTTTATTTTTTTGGTAGATATAGAGGCCTTGTTTAGCACTTAGATACAATTGGATAGGCATAGACAAACAAATGGAATGCCTTATATTTAAGTTTACGCTTTGCTTATATAAGGTTTGTAATTGACATTAGAATGCCTTACATCTAACTTTATGGTGTGAAGTTTTTGGCACAATGTTTAAGAGAGACTATAGTCTTGGGCTCTACTTCACATGTGTGCGTTATCCTTGAATATAAAAATGAATCCACAAAAATGTAAAGAAGGATTCTTAACCTGAACTGATTTAGCCTAATTTCAGCTATGAACATGAAATTGACAAGAAATGGACAAGAAATTGGCAAGAAACCATAGCTAGAACTGTCATTAACTATGAAATGAAATGGTTACAAGGGAAGAAACAAACCAAACTTCTTGTTCCAAAATAGCATGATCCCAAATTGAGTGGATGCTCCCCTATTTATAGGTAACCCTAATCTAACCCTAGCAAGCCTTAAAATTCCTACATTACAAACCATCCCTTCCCGAAAAAGCTTTTCCTCAAAGCTTGGGAATATAGAAAGAATTACAATGAAGGCGATGACTGTAAACTACTAAAAACTGTCCAAACAGGGCTGTTGTAGGAGAATGGTCATAAATTTTGAAATACATGTCGGTTTTTAGCATATGAGATGTCATAATGAAGTAGACATCATATAGTACCTTGTCCAATCATAAAGCTTGCAAATTGACTGAGATAAGTCAATTTATTTTATGACAAAAATTTTGGACTGCAAGTTGTCCTGTCTTTGGAATGCACTTGTCCATATGTAGTAACCATAGGAAAATCAATAAAACTACATCACCTATTTATGAGTTACTACCTTGTAGGCAATACTCCAAATAAAGATATCAAGTACCCCTGGGATCAAAAGGAAATCCCTCAAAATAATAGTCACAATCATGGGTACCTGTCCAAGAATCATGCATATCATCTATACCTCCCGAGTCAAATGGGAAACCACCCAAGAATTCATGATTACCACCATGAATATCAGGATCATAGGGAAATGAGGCATCTGAAATCATATGACATGTCAACACCATGATCATATACATGAGAATCAAAAAGAGCATGGTCAACTATAGGCTGATGTATCTCATCATCATAAGTATCTTCAAGTAGATCATCATCATATGAGTATACATTCTCATCCACTTCTGTAAATAACTCTCTTTGTAAGCCATCATCACATATCTTTTCATCCTCATACTCTTCATTGTTTATTAAACACTCTTCTTCACTTTGATCTTCATCTTCTTGACTATCTTCATGCTGAAATTTCTGCTCTTGGTCTTCTTGTTCTTCAGCTTGGTCCTCTTCCACATCTTCTTCATTGTCATCCTCTTCTTGAGTATTGTCTCCTTCAGTTTTCATCTATGTTGTAATCTCCTTTTCATCTATGATGTAATCTCCTTCAGTTTGCATGTTATACAATCTTGCATTAGTTACCATAGGCTGATCATAATGATTTCCTGCATTACATGGTTCATGCTGTCCATGGTCAACTAAATGTGGCCAGAAATAAGATGTATGATGCTCATTCCCATAAGATTGCTCTTGAAAGCATTCATGACAACTGCATTTGACATTGCTATGCTACCCATAAGCATAGGCATTCTCATAGGTATGGTTATAAGTGTGCTGCCCAACATCATTTGGATGAGGTTCCAAAGAAGAAGCATATCCATCATGCAAATAAGACCCATTAAAATAACCTTGTTGCTGCTCATATGCATCATGTTGATGATCATAAGCATAAGAGTCCATATAAACATCATGTCTATTCTCAAAAGAACCACAATAACCATTGACTTGACAAGGAGGACTGCATACATGGAACAAATCTATCATAGACAACCATTTTGTTGATGCTCAAATCCATTTGGAAGTGGATGACTTTGACCATCTTGGCATGAAACATGACATCCTTAATGTCCAAAAGAACTCATAAAACTCTGTCCATTTGAAGAAGAAGAGGCATAAGGTCCAGAGCCATCATATCCATAGATTGGAGTATCATAGGAAACACTTCCATATACATCAGTGCCATTCTTTTTTTCATGAGAAATACCATATGCATAAACATTTTGCTGAAATCTAGGCGCTTGTTCCATGCACCTATCAACAAGAGACACAAGCTCTTCAACTTTTATCTTCATTTCCCTGACATCTTTAACCAAACTGTCCATTGTAACCATGCTGTCCTGATTACCCCTATGCACTGTTTTGGCCATAACTTGAGTAATATGGATCCGAATGAGGTGTTTGATAGCTCTAATTGAAGCCCATGATGTCTAGCTTCAATTAGGAATCCTGATTTTAATTTTGGTGTACCAATACCCCATTCTGGAAATGATTCTTCAATCATGTCCATAGTAGACAGCACCCTATTTTACCCTATTTATGCCCTGTTTTGACCAAAAATCAACTTCATACCAACTCCAAAGCTTAGATAAGCATAATAGGCATTTGATAGGGTCACTTAGGCATCAAATGACTTGCATTAAATGCATAAGTACCAACATCAAGTCCTCTGCAAAGCTATAGGCATAACTCATTGCCAACCCAAAGCATTACATCATGATCTTCATATACATTGAGAGTATACAAATGTTCATGAGTCAATCAATGTTCATTGAGGCAAACCAATGACAAAAATGTTCTAAACTCCAATGCATTTGAGGTTGCAATGGCAATGAAGCATTGTAGTGAATCAATGTAAATCAAAGAGTTTGATGTTGATGAAAATCCTTACTGCCAAGGATTCAAGGATGCAAGAATCCAATTGAATTCAAGTCAAATAACCCAAGAAATGGTCAATTATGAATCCAAATCAAAATTCATTGAAAGAGAGAGACTCTTTTGCCCATCGGAATTCCAATGAACATGTATGCCCTGTTCATATTCCTGCATACATCAAAGTACTAACTCTTCCAAGTGTAGGGCTGAAGAAGATTGGCTTCTATATTCATTGCATACTCATCCCCGCATTCCATTTGTCCAATGGAGAATACATCTTGCTGCCATACTTCATTACTATATTGCATCCATAACATTGAACCATTTGTCCATAGATGTTCATTGATCAAACACCCAAATACCTGCTAGAATGACAAATAACAAAGCAAGAACTAATGCTCTTCAAGCATAAAATGCCTTGCCAAGAGAAGTATAACATTCCATGAATATGGCATTTTAAGATTATATCCCAACTGACCAAGAAAGCTTAATGATTGAAGAATAAGTAGGTAACTATAAGAGACTTCTTGTAGACTATTGAAGCTTAAAGAACTTCAATTTCAGCTTGAGAAGAAGTAAAATAATCCTTCCAAATGCTAATTCCAGGAGTAGGCATTTACTTATAGCATCATACCCTTGAGAATGCTCCCTGGGTCTTCCATAGGCAATAGGTTGATGAAGAGGAGTCAAGTGGCATAAGATTCTTCAAATAGATCATGGGGGCTGAGCCTTCAATTAACAAGAAGAAGTCCAAGATTTGAAGAAAAAACTTAATGTCTTCAATGGAAATTGAACCCTATGCTGTCCATAACCTCCATTGATGAGAATAGGTCCATATGTCTTCAATGTCGGTACAATGTTGGTTAAAGCTTGAAGCCACGGGTATAGGGAAGCTCCATGACTGATTAATCTTCAAAACCCCTTTGATTTGAATAATGAAATTTGGAATTTCTTCATGCTGCCCCAAACTGTCAAGAAACAATGTCTTTAGACTCCATATCCATACCAAGATGAAGCTCCAAGCTTGAAGAAGGCTCAATATCTGTAGTATGGAATGTATGGAAGCTTCAAGAGATGTAATAGAATGAAAGCCCCATCATCTTGTTGAAGAAATGTGAAATTTTCTTATGCTGTCCTGGACTGTCAAACATAAGGTTAGTATGAGAGATGAAAGCTCAAATAATGGTCATGGAAGTTGAAGATCACTTGGGAGAGTATTTGCTTGTTTACTGTAAAGCTTGCTTGAGCTCTATAAGCTCCATATCCTTCAGATTTTACGCGCTGGTAGAGGAGTTTGAATTCAGCGCAAACAGCGCAGCCAACACAGATTTATGTCCTGCTCAAGACGAGATAAACCATGGCTAATATGGTACTCCATAGAGGGCTTTTGAAGTCTAGGATCAAGCACAAGGTGCCATAGGAGAAGATCTCTTGGTGTGAGCTTCAATGGAAGCTTGAAAGGAACTTGAAATAGGAGAGAGAAAGACTGTTTCGAAAAAGAAACCCTTCCCTCTCAAAAGTAACCACAACCAAACTTACCTCCAACCCTGGTTATCCTCATTTTGTCCATCTTCCATCATTTTTGAGCCAAGAATGAGCCACGACTTGCTAAATGTAGCTGGAACCCACCATTATCCACTAGATATTGCCAAGATCCTCCATCTTGCATGCCAAGAACCATCTTCTTGACCATGGTTTGTGATAGTTACTTCAGATCTAACCATGGTTCTATGTAAGTCACCCCCATATAACTAGACACATGCTTCCATGGTGAGACAGATCAACCAAGTCTTGATGTAACCAGCTCCTCCATGATTAAGTCCTCCCTAGCAAGATCATAACCAAGTCTTGATGTAACCAGCTCCTCCATGATTAAGACCTCCCTAGCAAGATCATAACCATGAAAATTGATGTAACCAAGGATCAAAGACATAAAGCTCTGATACCATTTTAAAGAAGGATTCTTAACCTAAACTGATTTAGCCTAATTCTAGCCTATGAACATGAAATTGACAAGAAATGGACAAGAAATTGGCAAGAAACCATAGCTAGAACTGTCATTAACTATGAAATGAAATGGTTACAAGGGAAGAAACAAACCAATCTTCTTGTTCCAAAATAGCATGATCCCAAATTTAGTGGTTGCTCCCCTATTTAGAGGTAACCCTAATCTAACCGTAGCAAGCCTTAAAATTCCTACATTACAAAAAAAAAGAAGAAAGCTCCATTTTAGTAAGCTCACTTGGAGAGAGTCTTATTTTTTATTAACATCGAGAATCTTTGTAATGCTTGGATGCACTTAGACTTTATGGTGCATTTCACCATAGGAATGTTGTCTCTAATTGTAATACTCAACGATAGAGCTATTTCTAGATATCACTCGAAGATACAAACAAAGAATATGTATACATGTATATGTGTATGGATACCAGTTTACAAGTTTGATTCATAAAAAGGCATTACATGTATATACGAGTCTCTACATGTGATTTCTTACACTTAGCAATACAAACAAAGGATATGTGTGCATGTTAGAATTGTGTACATGTGTATGGGTACAGGTTTACAAGTTTGATGCATAAAAGGCATTATGTGCATGTTACAGTTGTGTACATGTGTATGGGTACAAGTTTTACAAGTTTGATGCATAAGAGGCATTACATGTATATATTAATATTTTATATTATGAATTCTGTAATTTCTTTTTGTTTTACTTTTTATTCATAGCATTAATGCATGCTTTAAATAGCTTGAATAAACAAATGTGGGTTTGTAGCCTAAAAGACTTTGTGATAGAGATCTAATCCTCACACATATTAATATTTCAGCATGTCATAAATACATGTTTTTTTAAAAAGAGAGAGAGAGGTACAACACTGAGAGAGAAATATTGCCTCATGTGTCTACATCTCTCTCTTAACACCATGTAGTGTTCTCTTTTTAAAAATCTTACCCCCCTCTCTCTCTCTCTCCCTCTACGTAGTACGCCACACATGCAGCACACACACACACACACACTCTCTCTCTCTCTCTCTCTCTCTCTCTCTCTCTCTCTCTCTCTCTCTCTCTCTCTCTCTCTCTCTCTCTCTCTCTCTCTCTCTCTCTCTCTCTCTCTCTCTCTCTCTCTCTCTCTCTCTCTCTCTCTCTCTCTCTCTCTCTCTCTCTCTCTCTCCATTGGCTAAACTAAAAGCATAGCGAAAAAGGAACCCAAAATAACAACCAACTAGACCAGTCAAAAAAGCATGACTAGGCAGCCAAGCTAGGAAGGCCAAGTCATTTGACGGAAATGGTAAGGCCCCTTTTTGAACCGAATGCTAATGAGATTTCTTTCATTGGAAAAGAAAAACTGGGCCACCTTGCCTGTAGCAAAGTGGCGTGAGCCATATGCAAGAAAACTTGCATGTACTAACCCTATTGGGGGGATTTAGCTGATAGAAAAGAAGTGCCTATCCAACTAGAGGAACATAAAAATTAATCGAGTATAAAACGTATCTGTAAGCTTTACCTCATTTTGATCATTCGAAGGGCGACTGTGGAGCCATCAAATGAAGCCAAGAGTTGCAAGGAAGCGTAGCAAAGTGAGTATTTTTTATTGAAATATAAGATATGGCAAATACTCTAATAGAGAGAGAGAGAGAGAGAGAGAGAGAGATTTAACATATTAATATATGTAATATATATTAATGTATATTTATATGTGTGTGTTAAATTTAATTTAACAATATATAATATATGATAACTATTAATATATTACTTATTGATATTAAGAGATATATAATATATTGTGTTTTAGAATATTATGTTATATTACATACATTAATAATAATAATATATTATATTAATATATCATATGCAAATGTTAATATACATTATATTTCCTATTACGTTAATCATGTAGAGAAAGAGAGAATATCTCAATACACACACATACACATAATATGATAATTCTATGATAACGTAAATACATATTAATATTAATATAAATAGAAGCTTTTCGAGGGGCCATGTGTTATAATTCTGGCACCCTCGAAAAACTTCCATAGGTATGTCACGTTGCACCCTTGAGTGCGCCTTCTCTCTCTCTCTCTCTCTGTGCTCGAAGACTCCTCCTTAGTCTCTCTCTCTCCCTCTCTCTCTCTCTCTCTCTCTTTGTGAAAGTGATGGTGTATACATACATAAAACATACATTAAAACGCACTATCTTAATTATTTTATCGACATTGGTGCTTTGAGCTTTAGTGCAAAGCACCAAAAGAACACCAGCGTGAATAAAGCTCGAAGCACCAAAACAACACGGGCGTGAAACGCTCTTAGGCTATTAGTATTAGCTTTGCTATGCTGAAGGTTCGGTAAAGGTCAGATTGTTGGGTTTATTGTTTGACAGAGGCTGCAGCGAGAGAGAGAGAGAGAGAGGCGCAGCGCAGGATGTCTGCGGGGGCCGCTACAGGAGAGCACCCTTTAGGCTTCTTATGCTCTCAAGATGCTTCTTCTATAAGAAGGTGCGGCACCATCAGCAGCCACCTGGACCTCGTACCGCCCAGAATGTCCACACAGAAGCTTGCAGCTCGGACAGCCTACCCGCCATCATTACTACTCAGGTCACGGCCTTGGCCCGCAGCGCCGCATTGCTCGTCCCCATTGTCGATTCCCTCCTCCGTGCTTCGGATACTCTTCCAGATGTCAAGTGCATCCATGCCCACATAGTCATGAATGGCCTCGAGGTAGACCCCGTCCTCGCTGCTCGGCTAATCCGGAAGTATTGTTCGTTGGGAGCTGCAGGAGACGCCCTCGTGGTTTTCCGCAGCAGCATGCAGGAATTGGATGTCCACTCTTGGAATAACATCATTGGGGTTTACTCGAGGCTAGGGCATTCTAGTCAAACCCTGTTCCTGTTTGAACTTATGCAGCAGAAGGGAATTGCTCCTGATCATGTCACATTCGTGCAGGTCCTGTCTTCTTTCGACAGCAGCGACTACCTTGAGAAGGGGTGCCACATACATGCACGGGCTGCGAAGAGTGATATTGAGTCTAACATTTTCGTTGCAACTGCCCTTGTCAGCATGTATAGTAAATGTGGCAGTTTGGAAAATGCACGGAGAGTTTATGAGAGAGTGTCGGAAGATAGTGTAGTCTGTTGCAATGCGATGATTGCAGCATATGTGCAAGATGGTGTTGGACATGAGGAGCCATTTCACTGCTTTGAACAGTTGCAACAAAAAGGAGCATTGCCAGATAAGGCCACATTTATCGGGATTCTTTCAGTTTGTGCCATGCATACATTCCTAGTTGGCGGAAAGCGAGTACATTTATATGTAATGAACAGAGGATTTGACTCAAACATAGTTGTTCAAACTGCACTTGTCAACATGTATGGAAAGTGTAAAAACATCAAGGGTGCAGAGAGGATCTTTGAGGAGTCAATGGATCAAGACATTGTGGCTTGGAATTCGTTGCTGTCTGCATATTCTAACAATAATTGTGCATCGGAGGCTTTGGAACTTTTTTATCATATTCAGCATTGTGGGATGCTCCCCAATAGAATCACATTCATCAGTGTCATTGATTCTTTATCTGATTCAGGACATTTTGCAGAAGGCAAACGCTTGCATGCTCACATTATTGCAAATGGTGGAATAGAGGAGGACGTTGTCCTGGGAACAGCCCTTGTTGGTATGTACGGAAGATGTGGCTCTGCTGAGGATGCAGAAAGGGTATTCAACTTGATGACCAAACGTAATACTGTGACTTGGAGTGTTTTTATTGGAGCTTGTGCTCAGCATGAGAAAGGGGAGAAGGCACTGGATTATTTTACTGAAATGTTGGAGGAAGGGGTTATTGCAGACAAGCTCACATTTCTAGGTGTTCTTGATGCGTGTACTTGCGAAACAATCCTAACGGATGGGCAACATGTGCACAAACACATCTGTATCACTGGAATGGATGTGGATCTCACTCTTACAAATGTCCTTTTGAAGTTTTATGGAAAATGTGGAGCTTTGGAGGATGTTCAAAGAATTTTTTCAAATATGTCAGTGCAAAGTGTTGTCTCATGGAACTCCTTAATCTCAGCATATTCTGAGCAGCAGAGTATTGCTCAGGTGGTTCAAATATTTGTTCAGATGTGGTTCGAAGGAGTCATTCCTGATAAGCTGACGTTCCTAAGTATTCTGCCTGACTGTACAGATCTAAGAGAAGCTAAACGCATGCATGTCTATATCATACACATGGGATTGGTGTCTGATATCTCTGTTGGTAATGCTCTCATCAATATGTATGGTAAATGCAGTAGTGTTGAGGATGCATGTGCTGTATTTGATAAGTTAACTGAGAGGAATGGGTTGGCATGGAATGCTATGTTTGCAGCATATTCCTGGCATGAGTGCAATCATGAGATTCTTCTTTTGTTCCAAGAAATGCAACGGCAAGGTGTTGTTCCTGATGTATATATATTTCCAACTGTGATCTCTGCCTGTGCTAGTCAGACTGTATTGCTGGAAGGAAAACAACTACACAGTCAAGTTGTGGATGCTGGCTTGGAGTGTGATGCCATCGTGGGAGGTGCCCTTGTGAACATGTATGGAAAGTGTGGCAGTTTGGAGGATGCTCGCCAGGTTTTCAATAAAATGGCTAAAGATGTAGTTGCTTGGAATACCATGATAGCTGTTTATGGAGACAGGAAACAGACTGCAGATGCATGGGCATTGTACAGCCAGATGCAAATAGAAGGCATCTTTATTGGCCAGGTCACATTTATCAGCATGCTTTCTGCATGTGCTAACCAGTCAGCCTTGCTAATTGGAAAGCTTGTTCACATGCAAGTCATGTCGTGCCGGTTTGATTTTGATGTCATTGTGGAAACAGCACTTATGACCATGTATGGGAAGTGTGGTAACCTTCAACATGCACAGAAGATATTTGACAACATGCCCATTCGTAATCTCTATACATGGAATGCCTTGGTCTCGGCATATGCCCAGCATGGGCACGCGAAAGAGACTCTGCATGTGTTGGAACAAATGTGTATGCAAGGATTTACTCCAGGTGTCGTTACCTTTGTTTCTGTGTTTTCGGCATGCAGTCGGGCCGGTCTTATTGATGAAGCTTGCCAAATTGTGGCTCAGTTGAGGCAACACCATGGTGGTATGGTAGCTGCAAGATTATATGATTCATTAGTTGACCTACTTGCCAGGGCAGGTCGTGTGGATGATGCAGAGAGACTAATTCGTCGCATGCCAGTGCAACCAAATTTTGTATCCTGGACTAGCTTGATTGGTGCCTGCACAAATAAAGGTGATGCTGATCGCGGGGGCAGAGTTGTGGATCATATGCTGGAAATAGATCCAAGTGAGCCTGCAGCATACATTATGCTGTCTAAACTAGAAGCTGCCATTTGATATGTACAATCTTGTAAGAAAGAGGATCATGTACCCATTTTATGGCTGCCGGTTCCTTTATTTGCAGAGTGTTTACATGTCTGTCCCATATCTTCATGTTTTTGAAGATGATGTTTGAAGCATGCAAGGGTGTGCAGAATACCATCACATTTTCTGTAAAGTCAAGGTCTGATTACATTGGGAAAGCAAGATTTAAGGCAATAATGGGCTTAAGGATTGTATGTTTAAGCATTGCAGCTACTGTGATTCTGGGAAAGTGACATCATTATTAGTCTATGAAGATGCCTTCTCTAAATAGCTATTTATTTACAGTGGCAAGGTTGAGCAAGTGCATGTGTCTGAAGCCTCAATCACTAGTGGTTTCCTTTCACAAATGTTGCCCATCAGAAAGAGATGTTCAAAAGCAGCTGTAAATTATTCTGGGCGCAAAGGTATAATGGAAGCCAACTTTCATGTCTTATATTTTTGTTTCTTATATGAGCACTCTTGTATCTATCATGAACTGATCTTACCCAACAAATATTCTAGTCATGCAGTATTAAACCTATTAAACCTATAATGTAACAGATACCTACTATGTGGAACTTCTATCTCTTATCTCCAGGAAGAGGCGCAGTGAAAAAATATTGCCACATATAGAATGACTTTGAAGTGGCTTTTTGATGTTGCCTTGCACCTCAGTCCATATTGCACTTCGATCGTTTGAGCACATAAATACGTTCTTTTCGTACAAATAAAGTATGCAACAATCTTTGAAAGAAAAGCCCTAATCCAAGGGCTGAAATTTGAATCCCTGTGTTGGCATTCTTTAGGAATCCTCCTTGGTCCAAGAAGTAGAGAACTTGAGTTTGGACTTACATAAGAAAAACCTACTGTGACATTGGTCTTGATGTATTAAAGAAAAATATAGTGATGTGATAATAAGGTAGATTGGCATTGGATCTTCTCTACTAAAAGGAGTGAATCATAATACGACGAGACAACTATGAATTGGTAATACTAAAAATTGGGATTGGATATTCTCTAATCAAGTCAAGCGAATCATAATGTGACAAGATATACCATTATAGTAAGAAGGGTAAGCTGTGAACCATTTGGACAAAGTGAATTATATGATATCTAAAATAAAGCAATGTGGGCCAAGCATGAGACATCATAAGAAATTAGCGTTTAGCACAATGGTCAATTCAAGTTGTAACTTACGTTGTTGATATCCCTAAATATTATCAACATGCAAGTCATTGTGCGTTATATTCCTAAAATGGAGATAATATATTATGCTCATGTAGATGCTAAGGATGAACTATGTCATTCACGATAGTAACAAATATTGCTTTGTTTTGTTCAAATTTTTGCTCTCCATTCTATAGATACCATGAGATAAATTTATCTATACATCCTAAAAGTGCCATGTTTTGAAATCTAACACCTAACAATTCTAATTATTGCAACAATTATTTAATCTAGCAGCATAATCATACAAACAGTTAGAGACAGCATAACACGTAGCATGAATCTAACACTTGCCAACAATAGACCTAGCCCACACGATGTGATTAGGGTATGTGCACCAGGTAAATCTAGGTTTCCTGCTAGCTTAAAAGTAGCCTAACCCATGTATGTGACTAGGTTATGTGTGTTAGGTGAACCTAGGTTTCCTACTATCCACTGGTAAAGCTATCCCATATACATGATCAAGGTACATGTGTGCTAGGTGAATCTAGGTTTCTTACTACTTGGCAGTCGTAGACCTAGCCCACATACATGACTATAGTACATGTGCCAAGTAAATCTAGGTGTCTTACTTCCTAGAGGTTATAGAGTCATTGCCCACATATATGACTAATGTACATGTGCCATGTGAATCTGGCTTTTCTACCTATCTAGTAGTCGTAGTCCTCGTCACATACATTTCAAGGCTATGTGAGCAATATGAATGTAAATGTATTATTATTATGTTCCTCCACGATTCCATGCATAGCTCACATGTGGCTAGGATGAGTGAGAGAACATTAATGCTTTTAGTGACTCAATCAAATTATGTTATTTATCGAATCATTTTTTCTCTACAACTCCATTCCTACCCTACATACGTGGCTATGATGAGCATAGAGAGAGAAAATGAATGAAGTAATTCAAGTTATTTATTTATTTTTATTATGTTTCTTTATAGTCCCATTCCTAAATCACGTTGCAAGATGGAGGTGTAGAGATAATATTAGTTGGTCACTTTAATTAGTTACTTTATTTAGATTATATGTAATTCTTTTTCTCTTAGATCCCATTCCTAATCTCCATATGTGGCTAGAATGAGCATACATAGATAATATTACTTATTTATTTGGTTAAATAAGTAAAATTATAAATTATAAATAAAATAAAATTCTAATATATAGATTTTGGAGTAGGAGCTATTGATGTGGAGTGGAAGTAGAAGCACAATAGGATGCACCAATAAGGAAGCATATATCGCCACCGCATGCCCCCCCCCCCCCCCCCCCCAACACACGCACACACACACACACCCCAAATTGCTACTTTGGGGATGTTTCGAGCTCATCTATAGTTGTTTATATGACAATGCAATATTGTTAACATGGGACCTCATTTTGGAAATATGGTTGTTTATGTAGCAATGCAATGGTGTAGTAAAAAACATTTAATCAATGAGTGAGCACTAATTTTAGACCACATTTTATTGAGGATGTACATATGAAAACCTCAAAATCAAGAGAAACACATGAGAACCATAAAAGAACCAATGGAAAAAAAATTCATGGCTATGCTTCTAAGGTGTCACTTCTGATATCCAAAACTAGAACAAGGTTGTTGACCTCCTCCACATTGAAGCACTCAAAAGCTATCTTTTAGTCCATTTTGTCATCGCTTTGTCATTCTGCAAGAGGCCATATACCAAATCAACAACACAAATGGATTCAAGAAATTGCATTGCTTAGTGTGAACAAAGCCAAAAGTAGACCAGTTATACCTACAACTACCACTAGAATCTGCGACTAATATCACTCTATTGGCAACATGCTTTAGCTCAACCATCTCTCCACCATACTCCTTCCACTAGATGGTCCACTAACTTATTTTATTACTTCAATATGCCATGGATCTTGAAACATTTCCATCCTATCCATGCATGCTACATGCTTGTGAAAAGATTCTTTGCCTTGATCTTATAGTAACAATTGCAAGCATACTTTTTTGAAATTACCCTCACTTCACTATTCACCACTAAATTATATAATTAATACTTGGGTTCCAAAACAAAGCTAGCTCTGTACATTGGTGCATGAAGTTGCCCCCATTGCTAGTTTGCAAGCAACACTATTTGGCTTCTCTCCCTTAATGTAACTCCATTGTACTCTCTTACTATCCTATTAGCTTCATACATATGCTAGCACACCTTGCCAATAACAAACTCATAAGTGAGGTAGGTCTATAAATGATTTAATAATATCAATCACTTTTTCTACATTGTACCAAAAGAAGATTGATTGCACAAGGCAAACACATTTGTTGGCATTCACTTGATAACAAGGGCATTTCTCCTCTCATCACCTATTAACCACTATCTCTTGAAGCACTTATCTCACAAAAATCAATGTACTTAGCATGTAGTACGCCATGGAAAATCATATGGCACAAAAGATTTAAAAGGTCTTCAAGGAAGGCTAGCTCTAAAGCTAGCAAATGTAAGCTTAGCTCCCTTATGAAATTGACAATGTGATTTGAATCAAAGTATGTGTTTTTGATAAATTGGAGCTTGTCAACATCCCTAAGCAATAAGCAACACAACATATCTACGTAATTTTAGGATATTTCTCCTTATCAAATCAACTCCTTTAAAGTTCAAAGTAACAGCAATGACATTATTGGGCCCTCCAAGACAAGCAATGGCTCTCCCATATACTTTAGCCAAGTATGTGGAAGTTTTCTTCTTGAGGGAAGTATCAATCGCCTTAACGAACATCAAACATCGATGACAAATATACACGAGATTGATCAAATGTTTTTTTTGACAACTGGTTCATTCATCTAATGCTATTGTGCACCCATCCATTAGCACAAAATCAAGTATAGCTCTTTTAAGCACATCTTCAGTATTACTCTTAACTTTATTTACATACTCTATCTGCATTTTATTATAATCGGGAAAAACAACGCCTTTTTTTAACCATGCTAAGCAAAGCATCTTGAAATATGGGATTTCAAATCATATTGAATAGTATCTTACATGTCATAAAAGGTTACATCCACTTCAAGTGAAGTTCAACCATTATAGATTTATCAAATGCCTCATGTTTGTGTTCTTGTCTCTTTAGAGGCATGCAAATTTGTGCCTTTTTTGAAAGAGTATGCGTATGACCCATACCCTCTTGTCTCTTATTTCTTCTAAATGGAGTTTATCTCTTGTTGAGTGCCACCCATATATGAAATAGAAGGCCTATTATCATGAAGATTCCCTTGATTTCTTCTTAATGTCAACCTCATTTGTCTTAGGTTTGGCTATATATTTCTTCAAGCATACATGCATATCAACTTGGTGGAGATGTGCACCTATTGACATTACCAATAACCTTGAAAAGATGCTCCTTACTTTGTACAACATTGCCTACAAATGTGTGACCACAACTCTTATGTCATAATCATGAATAAGTTTTTCCAGCCACCAACTCTTCCACATATGTCCACTTTGGTCCATGAACCATGATTTCAATCTAGAGCATACTAAGAAAAATTAACAACACAGTAAAATAAAATAAGCTCCTCGGTTCTAACTATTAGAATGATTCAAAGTGTGAGAAATTCTCCAACACAATGAAATAAACTCCTAACTATCACACTTATTCCAAAGTGTGAGAAATTCTCTAACACAATAGAGAATAATCAAACTTTATCGATACATTTATACAAATAAAGGTTGTTCACTTTACTTTTATGAGCTTATCTTAGAGTGTAAGTATCTAACACAATAAAATAAACCCCTAACTATCACAATTATTCTAAAGTGTGAGAAATTCTCCAACATAATAGAATAATCAAATTTTATTTATATATTTATGCAAATAATAATGCTCACTTTACTTCTACGAGCTTATCTGAGAGTGTGAGAATGTCTCCAACACAACAAAATCCCAATAAAATAAACTTCTAACTATCATAAATATTGTAAAGTGTGAGAAATTCTCTAATATGTAGAATAATCAAAATCTCTAGATTTTCATAAAATCTAATTGATGAATCTCTAAATCTCAAATTCATACTCAATGTCTTAAACTAATTTAAAAATCAAAAAGTAATTTTATTATAAGAGGTCTTAGTAAATTGATATAACAATTATCACTAAATTAGAATTAATTATTACTAAATTACTAAATGATTAGTAATTAGTTAGTTAATTATTATTACATTAATTTAAATAATTATTTTTAAAAATATTGTATCTAACTTATTTTAATATCGATTGTTGATCTTAATTAATGATTTTTGACATCATTGTAAATCACAAATATTCTAGAGTGTGAGATAATCTCTCGCACAATATGTAAAGAGTGAGATCATATGGAAACCATGGTGAGTCACACTGAGCAAGGTATAAAAGATGTGGACACATCTAGAGGTAATAAGGTCAAATTAGCAGGTCGTCATACAAAGTTTTGTGCTTAGTTGTCATTATAGCGATTTTTGGAAAAGAAGGCCTCCACGGAAGTTAGAGAATGGGCAAACCACAATTACTAGTTGTGAATTCCTTCTCTCTCCTCTTCTTGCCAAGCTACCATGGCTAGCTTAGAAGAAATGTTGCCCTCTCTCCATGATTGATCTTCATCTCTAGGAGACAAGGACCATTTAGCAACATTCTCTAAGCAAAAAAGGAGTAGATTAGCCACCATAGTACAAGCTATCACCCCTATTTGAGCTAGCAAGATGCAGCCCTTAATCATGTGCATAAAGAATGTGTATATTAGCCCCAAGGTCCACCTATAGCCATTCTTGATTGAGTTGCTCGAGATTGAAGACATGGAGCTCCAATTTCAAGGATTCTTCATGGGCAACCATGACTACTTCACCTAAGCTTTCAATTTCTTGAATTGGAAATTGTGGAAAAAGCTCAGGGGAGTCCCGTACATCAGTGCATGCTTCAAATCCTTGAAGGGCATGACATATTGAAGATATCTTGCTCCCACGGGCTGATTTGGTAAAGGATTTGTGTCTCTTGATTGAGGAAGCTTCATCCACTTACTCCAAGCATGGAAGAGGTATGTTAACTAACTCTCTCTCTTAATCCATTTGTTGAGATTGTACCATTTGTTTGAAAGATTTTAGATATTTAGCCCTCTTCTTCACTTAATCATTTGCATTACATGATGAAATGGATCAAATGAAAGCATGGGTCCCTCCAAATCCTTCATTGTATGGATTAATGATCAATGAGCTCGTAACCCCTTTTGATTTGTGTGCTTCCCTCATATCATCAAAAGAAAAAAGCTCTTTTATCAAACTTCCATTGCATGTGGTTTCATTAGTATAGTATGCTATTACCATGTCTATTTCAATTAAGGAAAAATGTCGATGCCAAGCAAGGTAGCAAGACAATGACCCTTTACTAACGACCCTAAAGGGGTGTGCAACCCAACTTGAGGATGAACTTTGCACATCCCTCAAGTCTTGGAGTCCAATACTCATTTGTAGGTGCAAGCACACTCCCCTTTTGTCCACCCACACTCCCTTTATTCCAATTGAAGGCATTTACAGTTGCAAATGTGTTCTTGAAAAAATATATTGGTAAAGAGTTTATGTATAGCATTCCAAGCTTATGTACAAATTGCTTTGTTGAGAAACACTGATCTAGAACTAGATCGGCTATGGTGGGGCGCAAGTCAAACACACGATACGTTGTCAAAATGAGGAGTTGTAACTCAAGTGAATTAGGTTCCAAGATAGATTAGTTTGGACTCATAAACAAATCTTGAGTGACTCAAATTGATAGTACCATTGCATTGAAATGAGTGTCAAGGACATGCTTATATAGCTTTTGGGTAGTACCAATTTCCCTCTCTGTGCTTATGGGATTTTAGACATCTTTTCCTAGAGCATACATTATTGTATTTTTTCTAGTACAAAGCCACTTATGGCAAGCATCATTTGTTATTCTCAACACCCCCCCTCAAATGATGAGTCTCTAACCTTGCTGGCTTTTTGCCCCCCCCTACATGCAAACATGGACCAAGAGACTAGCTCTTTGGCAGCCTAGTCAAGTTAAGGCTTGAAACTTTACATCTTGGTTGGGTTTTTACATCCACTATGGGAAGTAGATCCACTTAGGGAATTCAAGATCCTCTATGGGAATTTTTTGCAAAACATTTTGTCGGTTTGTAGCAGTGGAAAATATTTTCTTCATCGCTTTTGTTTTGTTGCTTCTTTGGCAACCTTTGATCTTCTTCTTGGTCTTTTGCTCCAAACTTTGATCTTCTTTGTCTTCTTGGACTTCTTTATCTTCATGCTCCTTGGCTTTTGTTGTGCTCCTTATCCCTTTTGTCGATGTGTGGTACATATTGTTTACTCCAGTCTTCTTGACACATTCTTTTTGCTTCATGCTTTTATGGTTGCTTTGCTTGACAAGCTCTCTTTTGACATACATGTCATAGATTTTGGGATACATGATTTGTTGGATTTCTTTGGCTTGGGCTCATGGCTCATCATTACATTCATATTGATTGTTTGAGTGTGGTGCAAAGAACTCATTTTGAATGCAGGAAGGTCCTTCTGCGAGTATACTCGGGTAGTGTCTAATCCTAGAGCAATAGGAAATAGGATGAGGGAGGGATTACCTTTGTAGCTTAGTGACTCATTAGCGACTAACTTACCTCGTGCTTTGACAGATATTGAGAAAGGCACACAATGCTAGTGTCTAAAGACACTTGATGGCAAAATGGTTAATCACTTGGATGTCAAGAATGAAATACAAAACATTGTGATGTAAATGAGATTTATAGCTTCAAGTCTGAAAGAGAAGGTGTGAATGTACTTTAAGGCTAGGGCTTTAACCTTAGTATTAGCCTAAAGGTGAGTATTGAGAGAGAGAGGGAGAGAGAGAGAGTATGGCATTTGCTTCTACACCAGCCTCTTCAGCAACTTCCTTTCTGTCATTTTAGTCCTACAGATCTCTTACAATGATGGAGTCTGTGCGATGCTAAATGCTGCAAGTGGACAATCCTTGACCAAGTTTTGCTTTCAAGTCGATCAAGGCATCTTCATTCTCCTCCCCAATGCTTACAGCGATGCCATCAAGCTTGACTATGGGAGCACATTCTTGTCAGTGAGGAAGATGTCGCATGACCCATAGAGCTTGCAGTGGGCCTCGAAGGGCTTGTAGTTCGTAAGGAGCCAAGACAAGCCAATGACCTTGGCAATGGAGATGTTCTCGGCACCGAGCTGCTGCTTGGCTTCAACCTTGCGGTGGGGGGCCCTATGGTCATCGACGAAGAGGCAGGCCTCTTGCATACCATCAAATGCAAAGATTGGGTGCGGGATTGGGATGCAATAGGAGTTGGCAGAGCTCAAGCATCTTCTTGAGAGAGACCACAAGGTAGAGTAGCTGGTCGTCCTCGAGCAAGAGGGGTCTCTCTCTCTCTTCAATTTCCTGGAGTGTTCCCATTTGAACAAGGAATCCACAGCCTTGGCCACCAGGTCCCTCGCCACACGCTCTGTAGGGGAGCCCTTCTCGGCCTCTACTGCTACCGGCTTGGTTTGGGCCCCTCATATTGTGATTACTTTGGGTGGATTTTAAATGAAGAGAAGGGTATGAGATGATGAATAAGCCTAAGGTATGGATATGGCAAAGGGTATTAAGGTAGGTTCAACTCCTACTATTCATTCATAAGTACAACATGGCTAAAGAAGGACTCTACTAAAATCGAAATAGGAAGGATTTAAAGTGTGCAAGGAAGAAGCAAGATGCATCCACTAGTTATCTAGCTCAGTCATGGCTCTAATACCATGTTGAGAAATACGGACCTAGAAATAGATCGGCTATGGTGGACGCAAGTCAAACACACGATACATTGTCAGAATGAGGAGTTGTAACTCAAGTGAATTAGGTTCCAAGATAGATTAGCTTGGACTCATAAACACAATCTTGAGTGACTCAAATTGATAGTACTATTGCATTGAAATGAGTGTCAAGTACATGCTTATATAGCTTTTGGGTAGTACCACTTTTTCTCTCTATGCTTATGGGATTTTAGACACCTTTTCCTAGAGCATACATTATTATCTATTTTCTAGTACAAAGCCACTTATGGCAAGCATCATCTGCTATTCTCAACATGCTCAATGAGTTGTAGGCATTTGTAGTTGAGTTCCCAACATGTATGAAATGGTCTATATGCTTTGCAAGAGGTCCCACAAAGTATTCAACCCAAGAGGTTAAACAATGCAAATTTGGTCATAGACAAGCTGTAGAGAAGGTATAAGAATTTTTAGACTATCACAAAAATCTGCTTACAAATTTTTTAAAGATCTCTATAGCTCATTGCGAGGAGGGCATCATCTCCTTTGATTTAAATCAAAATCTTCTCCAATTGGAGTTACAAGCTAAAAGTTACAACCGTTTTTGTGTAGCAAGGCCCTGTGCAAGCACTGTACTAAAATGGCAGGACATAGAGGCAAAGGAAAGGCTCAAAAAGAGCTTCAAAGGGACATTAGAGACTCCTAAGCATCCATGAATGATGAGCCTAGCTCATCCCAAGAGTAAAATGGAGAAATACAATAAGAAGTGTCGAATATGGACCTCTATAGCATGCTGAGACAAATCTTATGTCAGTGTATGAACTTTGCCATATGGAGAGACATAATGACATGGTCGCCAACCACCACCAAATACTCTCTAAGATTGATCTAGCAATCAAAAAAATGTCCTCTCCAACTATCAGACTCAAGAAGCATTGGAGTATCTCACCACTCTTGTCACCCAATTAGCTACCACTCTAGTGCAAGAGAAGGTAAATGAGTCCAAGCTTGAAGCACAACAGCCTCCACCATCAGAGTAGGTACGTGGCCCGCAAGGCATCATTGGAGCAAGGGATATTCCATCTAGAACTTATGAGGTTGGTGAGGCCTTCCATAGAAATGAATAGCCTCTTTTGAGCTTTCCTATTATCCATATATACAACCCCCTAGTGAGACCCCCCACCCACCATTGGTAGAAGCTCACCCACTTTCCATAGAAGCCCTTCCAGAATTAGTGGTCCAAATGGAAATTATGTGGCTCAACCCAATCATGGAGAGAATGGCACTAATGGCCAATATGGAAATCATGGACAACATGGCATTAATGGTGGCCAACATGGCATTGATGGGCAATATGGTATGTATGGGCAACAAGGTTTTCATGGGTAGCAGGGCCCCAACGACCTTCCTGGTAAGATTATTCTCACCAAGTACAATGGGAAATCATCATCCCCACATCTGACTTGAAATAATGGACCTCTAAACTGGAGTTATACTTTAATATCTACCAGTGCCGTGATGATCAAAAATTATCTTTGCTCTCCATTTGCAAGGGTTTGCACACACTTGGTGGCACTAAATAAACAAAGAAAATAAAAAAATCATTGATTGGGAAGATTTAAAATGCACGTGGTAAAGGTATTTGTGTGCCATGTGGAAAAGAAGTAGTTGGCAAGGCGATGGTTCCAACTTAACCAATGAAACCTCAGAGTAAGAGAATATACAAATCAGTTCTCATGAACTTGACCATGTATATTGCGAGCATCAGGAATGATTCCAATTCATACAAATATATCTATGGATTAGATCCAAGCCTCTTTATTGATGTAATGGCTCAAAAACTATTTACCTTGTTTGATGTAATGATTTGAATGAAAGATATGCAAGCAAATATAGCAAGAATGATGGTTTTCAATAAGGTTTTGGGTAGCAAAGAAGTCCCATAAGCCAAGGCCAATATGGTGGTCTTTATTAAGGAAATCCCATGCCTATTACTAGCCCCAAAATCCCCACTTACCCTTCTTTAATGCTGAAAGGAAACAATGCAATTTTGGGACAACACTTAGTAGACATAGAGATGGTAGGTATGCTACAAACAAGCCATGAAATGCACCAACCTTGAGTGGTCAAAGTGGTCAAAATTTTATTCCACGCATATTTCTAACTTATTACAGCAAAGTAACTCAAATGAGAATTTAATAAATGCTCACAAATATTTGTTTTGCATTTGAATAAGGAGATTAAAGATCAATTCTCAAAAGTGACCAAAATTTCAACATTGAAAACCTTACTTGAAGAGTACAAAGATTTTTTTCAAATGCCTACATCCCTTCCTCCTAAGAGGTAGGTGAATCACCCCATCTATCTAGAGCCATGTTTTAAGCCAATGAACAAACCCCTTGTAGACTCTCCAAGTGTGAGAATGAAGAAGTTACAAAGAAAGTCAAGGACTTGCTTGAGATGGGGTTTATTGGGCCAAGTTCTTCTCCCCTTACATCCCCAATCTTGTTAGTTAAGAAGAAAGATGGATGTTTCAGAATGTGCATTGACTATAGAGACTTGAACAACATTACTATCAAGAACTTGTATCCCATCCCCAAGATTGATGACTTGCTTGATGAGCTAAAAGGGGCATGGTACTTTATCAAGATTGATCCAAGGTTTTGGCTATCATTAGCTATGCATGGGAGAGGGTGATGAGATAAAAACAAAGTTAGAACTAATCATGGCCTTTATCATTTATTAGTGATGTATTTTGGGTAAATGAATGCCCAGCCAGCAACATTCTAAAACCTCATAAATAAAATCTCACACCCTTTCCTCTTCAAGTTTGTGCTCATATTTTTTAATGATATTATTATTTATAGCAAGTCACTGGAAGAGCACTTGGCACATGTTAGAAGAGTGTTTGACATTTTGAGAGACTGTAGGTTATCTTTTAAAGAAAGTAAGTGTGTATTCATGCAGATATCAGTGGAGTACTTGGGGCATATTGTGAGTGAAAATGTCATACAAGCTGACCCCAAAAAGGTGCAATGTGTAAAGGACTGACCCACACCCTCCCAATACCATTTCCTTATGTGGTTTCCTTGGTTTATCCTCATTCTGTAGGAGATTCATCAAGCATTATGCCACAATTGTAGCACCCTTGACTGAACAACTGAAGAAGTAATCATTTTTTGGGGTATTATAGTTTATCACAACTTTAATCAGCTAAAGGAAATGCTTACCCAACCCCTATCATGTATGCCCTAACTTCTCAAATGAGTTCACCATTTAGTGTGATTCTAGTGGCAGGGGTGTAGCCATTGTTTTGCTACAAGAACATGGTATAATTGCTTTTCAAATCCATAAGCTTAATGAAAAGGAAATGTAGATGAATGTTTATGACCAAGAGATGTTAGCAATCCTTCATGATGTCAATAATTGCTTTTCACAACCATAAGCTTGATGAAAAGGAAATGTAGATGAATGTTTATGACCAAGAGATGTTATCAATCCTTCATGACGTTGATCAATTGTACCATTACTAGTATGGAAGCTGGTTTAGAGTAAAGAGTGACCATCGAGTCCTCAAGTACTTCTTGACCCAGTCTACCTTGACTCCTAAGTAGAGGAGATGGGTGGCAACCTTGCAACAACATGATTTTGACATCTCTCACACTAGATGTGAAAATAATGTAGTGGTTAATTCATTCTCACACATGTGGGCATGTAAAGTGTCATCCATATCAAAGTTGCATTGGTGATTGGATTGAGAAGCTCCATAAAGCCTACCTGCAAAATGAAGGATTCGATCATATATTTCAAATATTACAACATGGGGCAATGGAAGAAAACTCCCGATCTCAGCTTAAGAATGGACTCATATGTTCCCATGGTGAGATTGTCATCCCCCCACACTTCTCACTTGATATGGAAGATCATGGAAGATATGCATTCTTGCCCCACTTCTGGTCACTTTGGTATCTTCGAGACATATAACAAGATTGCCAAAAGCTCTCACTAGAAGGGCCTCTAGAGGGATGTCAAGGATTTTGTGTCTAGCTATGTTCCATGCCCAACAGAACAAGGACAATACTCTTAAATCAACTAGTTTATTGCATCCCTTGCCTATCCCTAAAGGAAAATGGATGTATATCACTATGAACTTTATAGTATGCCTATCCATTACCAAGAAAGGATGGAATAACATATATGTGGTAGTAGACAAGCTCACCAAAGTTGCCCACTTTATCCCTACCAAGACTCAGTATAGAACGTCTCAAGTGGCCACTCAGTTTATAAAGCAAGTATTTAAATTTCATGGATTATTGCAAGTCATAGTGCATGACAGAGATGCTAAGTTTACGAGCAGCTTCTGATAGGTGGTTTTCACATCTTTGGGTACCAAACTTGCTCCATCCACAGGATACCACTCCCAAACTAATGGCCAAACCAAGAAGGTTGATAAATGGCTTGAGACCTATCTGAGACACTTTGCCATGATGTACATCACATTTGGGATTTGTGGCTCCATTTGGTTGAGTTTACATACAACAACCCCACTCGCTCTAGTATTGGGGTCTCTCCTTTTGAGGCACTATGTGGGTATAAGGTTCCCCTCCCTACGGTCCTATTCAATGATAAGATAAACCTTAAAATTAAAGAAGACTTAGAGTGCATGCATGTCTTGTTTCAAGAATGTAAGGTGAATCTTCAAAAAGTACAAGATCACATGAAACTCTATGCCAATAAGTGGAGATAGCACATGGAGTTCCAAGAGAGAGAGCTAGTCCTTTTGAAAGTGTGAAAGTCCCATTACTCCATTCTCAAGGATGGCATCAGCAACAACCTGGCCCATAGGTTCATAAAGAGAGTTGGTGACTTGGATTATCTCTTAGAACTCACCTCCTCAACAAAGATTCACATGTGTTTCATGTTAGCCAATCGAAGCCCTTCATTGGCACCTCAGTGGACTATATGGAGGAGTCAACTCACATAAACGAAGAGAGCATCATCTAATATACCCCTAAGGCAATCATTGGGCAATGAGATAAGCATTTGAGGTCTCGATCCATCAAATAATACCTCATCAAATGGCAAGGCCTGCCCTTAAAAGAAGCCACTTGGAACCAACCATCATTTTGGAGAATTTTTCCTACTCAAGAGAGGTTCAATGGGCTCAAGACTAGCTCCTATAACTAGTACTTTTTCCAGGAAAAACAAAAATGGGAGAGGATTGAACCAATAAAAATATATTTATTTCCTTCCCCATGATTTTTGAGGTGGGTGGAGGGGTTGCAATATAGCCGGACATGCCCTATTTTGACCCCAAACTACGTACAAATAGCACTTTATTTTAGAAAAGTTTTGGACTTGCATTAATTACAATTAAGATCTTGTAAATGGACTGAAAGTGCTTCCCATAAGCTCCATTTTGACATGTAGCATGCCCCATTCAAAGTAGCCAATCAAAAGTTATGGAAATTTTACCCAAGCATGCTTGTGGTGGATAACATGCTATCCATAATCTAGAATTGGCCGGCCTATTCTATATTACCAAAGTATCTAAGTATTTCAATCCATGTCTACCCTTGATGATTTCTTTATAAAATATTAGAAAACATCATGTTAGCCTTATCCTTGATGGTCTATACACCTGAACCACCTCACATTTTAGAGGTTATCACATCCTAGGCAATTGCATGCCATTGATGTCCCTCTCCAAGTGATCATAGAAAGTTCTTAAAATACCTCTCCAAATCTTTCCATAATGAAGTTCTAAATTCAAAGATTCCAATAAAAACTATGCCTAACTGACATAAAGTTGAGGTTCACTAGCTTTCCACCAAAAGATACAATGAAAAATCTCACTTCTCTTCACCACTTTAAAACCATATCTATAATGTCAAGATTGTGGGAGAGAAGGAAGGAGTCTCACTTGTAGCTTTCTTGCTTGCACAATGGGGGAATACACACAAAGGTGGAGGCTGAAAACAGTTTTCCTTTTCTTAGTTGTGTAAGCCAAAAAGAAGTCAAGTACATAGAAATAGAAGAACCCTATATATGGGTCTCAAACCAAACTCAACTAACTAAGGTGGCATACTAACTGAGCCACGAACTAGAGTAGATAAGGATAGCTGTCATCTAGCTATTATTCATGGGCGGTGTACCAACCGCATCTGCAACTGACAATTCGGTGACATAAATGCACAACGGTCACCCTGGTATATCACGAGTGGAGCTCGATATCTCAACACTCCCCCTCGAGCTCAATCCCAATTCCTGCACACCAAGCAGGTCTCTGAACTTGCGCAGCTTCTCTGCGCCCAATGCCTTCGTAAATATGTCAGCTACCTGATCCTCTATGCTGACATAAACTAGATCAATAAGACCTAGTAAAACCCTCTCCCGCACATAGTGATAATGCACCTCAATGTGCTTTGTTCTAGCATGATAGACTGGGTTATTTTCCAAGTGTATACTACTCATGTTGTGACAATAAATGACAACTGGCCCATCTGTGTGACTGATGCATATCATAAAGTAGATTATGCAACCAAGCTACCTCACATGCAGCCATTGCTGCACCCCTGTACTCAGCCTCTGTGCTCGAGAAGGCAACTGTGGGTTGTTTCTTGCTGCTCCAAGTGACTGCAGCACTCCCAAAAGAGAACACATATCCACTGGTAGATCGTCTATCAGAAATACTACCAGCCCAATCAGCATCAGTGTATCCATGCAACTGTATCTGAACCCCAATCTCATAAAATAGTCCATACTACAATGTGGACTTCACATACCTGAGTATGCGTCTAGCTGCATCCAAATGCGGTTTCCTTGGAGCCTGCATAAACTGACTTACCAATCCAACAGTATAGCTCAAATCTAGCCTGGTAATAGTCATATAAATGAAACTTCCTACTATGCGTCTGTACATAGTAGGGTCTTCCAGAAGCTCACCTGCATCTGCGCTCAGCTTCACATTTTGCTCCAAAGAAACTGAAATAGGCTTACAGCCTATCATCCCATATTTGGACAGCATGTCCAATCCATACTGCCTTTGCAAGAGCCATATCCCACTTGGTGATCTAATCACCTCAATGCCCAAGAAATAACACAGCTCTCCCAAATCCTTCATCTCAAACTTCTGCTCCAATAGCATTTTCACATGAAGGATATCTTCATCACTGTCACCTGTCATAATCAAATCATCAACATAAATGACAAGTAGCATAATACCTTTCTCTGTTTTTCTCACATAAAGTGAGAAATTTACCTTGGAAATCTGAAAGCCAATAGTGACAAGATACTGTCCTATCTTGTGAGACCATGCTCTAGGTGCTTGCTTCAAGCCATACAAGGCTTTCTTCAACCTGCAAACAAACTCAGGATGAACAGCATGCACATAACCTGGTGGCTGCTCCATATATACCTCTTCTTGCAAATCACCATGCAAGAAGGCATTCTTTACATCCATCTGATGTAAAGACCATTCCTTTGATGCAGCCATAGCAATGACTGCTCTTACGGTTTCCATCCTTGCAACCGGACTGAATGTTTCTTCATAATCAATGCCATATGTCTGTGCATACCCCTTGACTACTAATCTTGCCTTGTATCTGTTCACAGAATCATCTGCATTGTGCTTCACCTTATAAACCCACTTACAACCAATTGCATTCTTACCTTTAGGCAAAGGTACCAATTCCCATGTAGCATTTGCTTCCAAGGCATCCATTTCTTCATCCATGGCTTTCTCCCATTTTTCTTTTCCCATGGCTTGTTCAAAAGAAGTGGGTTCTGGTTCATGTATCACTTTGACCATATATGCATAGTGAATGGCTGTAAATCCATCATATTTCAGCCTATTCACAGGATACCTAGCTCTGATAGATCTGCGCAAAGTAGATTCACTCCCAGGTGCTCTCAAAACATCCCTGGTCTTCCTTACTCCAGGTGTAACAATAGAAGGAATACCCAACTCATCATCAATGCTCTGTTCTGAGCCACTCGATTCACCATCCACATAAGAGTGACCTGCATTCACATCAAACATGGGTTGATCTACCTTCTCTTTTCCTTTTCGTGATACCTGCATACCACTATCTGCATTGCTTTGAGAAGATTCTCCTGATCTCAATCTGCCTGTCCATGGCAAAGAATGTGAACCACTACTAGAGGATGCTCCAGGTCCACTAATATCTTGTGACTGCTACTGTGAATTCTGTGCAGCATTACCATTTTGTGCATCTACATTATCAATCACATTTACTAGTTTATACCAGCTACTCATCTCATCAAAAACAACATCTCTGCTCACTGCAAACTTACGAGTAAAAGGGTTATAGCATCTATACCCTTTTTGCTGTAGAGAATAACCAATAAAGATGCACTTCTCAGCTTTTGGATCCAACTTGGATCTCAACTCATCTGGCACATGAACATAGGCAATGCAACCAAAAATTTTCAAATGAGAAATATCTAGTTTCCTACCAGTATACCTCTCCTCTAGAGTCATCCCATGTATTGCTGCAATGGGAGTCCTGTTCATTATGTAGACTGCTGTAGCAACTGCTTCAGCGCAGTAAAAATCTGGCAAGTCTTTTTCGTTGAGCATGGCACGAGATACCTCTCCAATATGCCTGTTTTTTCTTTCTGCAATTCCATTTTGTTGTGGGGTATGACTGCATGAATATTGCTGTTGTATGCCATGCTCTTGCAGGAACCTTGCAAACTCATTTGAGAGGTACTCTCCCCCTCCATCTGACCTTAGGCATTTTATCTACAGGCCTGTTTCTTTTTCAACCATAGCTTTAAGAGTTTTGAAATGCCCAAAAACTTCACTTTTCTTTTTCATAAAATACACCCAAACTTTTCTGCTATAGTCATCAATAAAAGTGACAAAATAACGACAGCCTCCAAGAGATGCAACTTTAGTAGTCCACACATCAGAGTAGATTAATTCCAATGGCTTCTTACTCTCTTGAACATGTCTAGGAAATGGTTTCCTTGCCTGTTTTCCAAACTGACAGACTTCACATACCTTATGCATTTCTGTAACCTTGAATTTAGGCAATCCTGCAACAATATTTTGGGCTTGCATTGATTTAAGTCACTGTACATTAACATGACCAATGCGTTTATGCCAGATATCAATATTTGCAACTACACCGATCCCATGTGCAAACATTGCTGCACTCAATTCAGGCATGTCTGCATCCAACGTAAACATTCTGCCCTTCTTCTTTCCTTTTGCTATCAAGCGACCTTTATTTTTCATATCCTCAACAAAGCATCCATGAGAATTAAATCTGACCTGCAAGCCCTGCTCAACCATTTGACCAACAGAAACTAGGTTCTTGGTGATATTTGGGACATGAAATACATCCGATAGGTATTTCTTTTTCCCATCCTGCATAGACAAAGGAATTTTTCCAATCTGCACAATAGGATGTGCAGTATCATCACCAGTCTCCACAAATCCTGGTTTTTCCATTTTCCTTGCATCCTGCATCCATTCTGCATGACCTATCATGTGGTTTGATGCACCTGAGTCAACATACCACACATCGTTGCTTTCTTCTGCACTTGTCACAGAATTGGTCATGTGCTGCACCATAAACAAATGCTCATTTCTGTCATCACCCGGTCTACTAGAAGATGCATAATTTCCTTGTTGTAATTTTTCATTCATGATGTCATTCTGCTTTTTATAGCAGTCTTTAGCCATATGACCCATTTTACCACAGTAGTAGCATTCAACATTGTTGTTTGCATTTTGGCCTCTTTGCCATCCACCACGACCTCTTTGGCTCCCCCTGCCTCTAGAGTTACCACGTCCTCCTCCATAGGACTGGTTTTCTTGAGTTTGCTGCATATTCTGATTTCTACCATGGCCTCCAGATCGGCCTCCTCTACCTTTGCCTCTACCTCTTCCAGCATTTGAGTAGAAGACAGCTTCTTTTGAAGTTCCTCCTGAAGAAGATGCACCACCAAATCTCTGCTCCTCAGAAATTAGAAGAGCAATCAGCTCCTCAAAATCAGGAAATCTTTCATGGACGAAAATGGATGTTCGAAACTGTGCATAATCCTTTCCTAGACCATTCAAGGTCACAGAAACTAAATCATCATCTTCCACTGGCGACCCAATGGAAGCAAGTGCATCTGCAATCTTCTTCACCTTCATGTGGTAGTCATTGATGCTCATGCTCTCTCTTTGCACATTGTGCAACTCTTGCTTGAGCTGCATTTTCCTGGCTTGCATATTTATGCTATACATTTTTGACAAAGTATCCCATGCCTCCTTTGGCGTACTTGCATCTTGAATATGCACAATCATAGAGTCTGAAATGCTGATAGATAGCCAGTACATAACTTTTCTGGCTCTCTCATGCCATGCTTTAAATGCCTGCATTTGCTGTTGATTGGGAACATCAGGAAGAACTAATTCTTCTTCATTTCCTGCAACGAATTCCCAATATCCTTTTTCCATAAGGAAATTCGTCATTCTGAACTTCCATACTTTGAAGTTGTTATTGTCAAGCTTTTCAGTGACAATCTGTGAAAGAGAATCAGACGCCATTACAAAACACTGCAAAAAATTCTATCACTGCAAAGAACACAGCTTCAGCCTCACAAGGGCAAATCTGCAAAACTGACGAAAGTGGTATTTGACCACACAGTCACTTCCTAGTGACGATTTTGCATCAATAGGCAACAAGGATGATTCTGTAACTCCCAATGTCTTTGCGCACAGGCATACGATGCAATTTCTATAGTAACTTTTCACTGACCTGTAGAATAGTGGTCGCACAGCATAAAACAGGGCCTTTTCCTGAGTGCGTGCAGAAAACTTCTGCCTCCAAAACAGGCCCCGAAATGGCCTCAAATAAAAAAAACAGAGCAACTATGGGCTAAAGCCCTCTCCCGCAGCATATACTGCCCTCTTGCTACACCGCGAAGGGTGTCTCAATCTGAGACAATGCACTCTTGCACTTTCCAGCTGTGCTACCTGCAGAGACTTGCTCCCAAAACAGAAGAATGAAAGCAACACTGGTCCTCTTACCAGAACACCGCGAACTTGGCTTGCTTTCTTGAGCTCCTTACCATGAACAAGGCTCTGATACCATGTCAAGATTGTGGGAGAGAAGGAAGGAGTCTCACTTGTAGCTTTCTTGCTTGTACAATGGGGGAATACACACAAAGGTGGAGGCTGAAAACAGTTTTCCTCTTCTTAGTTGTGTAAGCCAAAAAGAAGTCAAGTACATAGAAATAGAAGAACCCTATATATGGGTCTCAAACCAAACTCAACTAACTAAGGTGGCATACTAACTGAGCCACGAACTAGAGTAGATAAGGATAGCTGTCATCTAGCTATTATTCATGGGCAGTGTACCAACCGCATCTGCAACAACTGACAAGTTAGTGACATAAATGCACAACGGTCACCCTGGCATATCACGAGTGGAGCTCGATATCTCAACATATAAATCCGATAGCAAGCTCAACATGACTCTAACAAAATTTTTGTTTTGCTATAGCTAATCACAAAACCTGAGAGTTTAGGAGAAGATTCGAATGCATACATTAAAGTATTAAGGAACTCATGATCAATTCTCGCAATGGGAGAGTTGTCATAGACAAAGAATTGTTAAACCAAATGTACACCCTCTCTAGAAGGTTTAGTCCCCTCAAATTACCCTTCTAAACTAGCCAATCAATCCTCTTTAACAATGGATTTGTGATAATAGCAAGCAGTATTGGAGCTACCAATGGACAACCCTACCTAATGGACCATTTAAGACAAAAGGTCTTGAGCAATGTACTTTAAGAGAAAAGGACCATTTAAGACAAAAGGGCTTGAGCAATGTACCTTAAGAGAAAAGGACTTGAATGCATACATGAGTTGAATCATTCACAAATAAAGTTTTAATCATACCCACAAGGGCTCTTCCAAAGCCAATGCCTCTATAGTTAAAAAATTAAAACTCTCTAACTTACAAGGTCAAAAGTAAACAATTCTATAAAATGTCCATTAATACTTGGGGATTTTCCATCTTTCATCCACCTCAAAGCATAAGAGATTTCATAATTCAAAATGAATCTTTCAAGCATTAGAGGAAGGATCCATTGTTGCTAGAGAGCCTTTTCATAGCTTTAAAGAAAGATTGAGACCTTATCTTCATAGAGTGCTATGCTAGTAAAATGAACAAACAATAGAGGTCAAATGATGTTGGAAGGTCATAAGGATATCCTTAGTGCAGTTGAGTCTCAACCCTTTCGAACTTCAATGCAATTGATAGTATCTCTCATTTGTTTTTTATTGAGCATGTTGAAGTAGAAAGTCAAAGGGGGATCACCATTAGTCTCATCAATGATAACCTTTCTACACTCAATCCGGTAGGGAAAATATTTTGCTAAACTTTCTTAGATGAGATTTTTAGAGCATCAAAGATTTGAGTTGCAATTTATAATTGAGATTTCTTCTTTGACCTCCAATTTAGTCTACAACATATGTACCTCCCTTTTTCAAAGAGTAGGTCTTCCTCTTATAGATCCTCCTTGCTTTTTAGATGACCTTATACTTGACCCTCTCTCCCCTCCCCCCACTCTTTTTCCCTCCTTGACAAAGGACCCCATTACCTTTTACGTCTCAACCTTTCATTTTGTTCGAACTCTCTCAAGGCCAAATCTACATTTTCTAATTTCCTCTCATAGTTCTCCCTCCAATGCTTGCCCTATTTCTTTTGGGATATCCTTTCTTGGCCTTGTGCAATGATCCATATTTGAGTCTCTCCCTTATGTTTTTCACATAGTGTCCATCTACGTCGTACACCTCTTTCTCTCTTGAGATGTCATTTTCATCTCTGCATTGGCCTTCTTCTTGGGCTACTTATGCCTGCCTTTGGGCCACACTTAGTCTATGGATCTCTCTCTCTCTCTCTCTCTCTCTCTCTCTCTCTCTCTCTCTCTCTCTCTCTCTCTCTCTCTCTCTCTCTCTCTCTCTCTCTCTCTCTCTCTCTCTCTCTCTCTCTCTCTCTCTCTCTCTCTCTCTCTCTCTCTCTCTCTCTCTCTCTCTCTCTCTCTCTCTCTCTCTCTCTCTCTCTCTCAATTGTTCACATAGTCTTTGAACTTTTAAACCCATGCACAAAACATCAACAAGTTGTAACAATTGCAATCAAGAATTCACAGTTTTGGGATTATCACTACTTTAATGGCACAAAAATTATATTCAGTATCTATTTATGCATATATTAGATATCCTGGTTCTTGCAAGATCAAATCTCGTTCATTTTTTTGTAAAAAAATAAAATGCTAATGATGCCAAAAATAATTGGGATCTACTAGTATCCTATGACTAGCATACAATTTAGATTTATATTGAAAATTCTTAAGCTTGTAAAATTTGGTGATTTTGACCCCTAATTTGAGCTAAAAATGCCTAGTAGGTCATGTTCATAGTTGTTTTAAAGGTTTTTTGGTCTTCTGAGCCCAATTTTGGATCAAAATCACATTTTTCAAGCTCTAAAGTGATCCATACTAGTGTAGACTATCTCAGAGCTTAAAAAGTTGCAACCTCAACTTTTTCTAGAGTTGAAAGAGGTCATGTTTACAATCATTTCTATGGTTTTTGAACCCTCTAATCTCAATTTTGGGGGTAAAATAGTTAGTATCACTATAAGCTAGGGCAAACCATATTAGAAATTAAAAAGTGTAAACAATAAAGCTCACTTTTCAAGCTTCTTAGGTCGAGTGTGTGGGCCATGAGAGGCACGGTTAAGACTCAAGGATAAACCTTCTGGAAATTGGAGATGATTTTTGAGGATTTCATTTTTGGAAGGAACTATTTTCATTCCCATAAGCTTGAGGTATGATGGCCTAAAATTTTGGGAGGACCCAAAATTTCTAGGTGCCTTTCCTTTATGCTTGGAAAGAAAAGAGAACTAGCAACCTTAATGACGGAAGGGTGTTTCCATTCATGCATATATGTATATATATTACATGAGCACACATATAGCCTATCATCACACACAATCAATTTTATTTTCTAAAGATATTGTGGATTAGTAAGTATGCCCAAAAAGCTCCCCTAACTAGGCATATACTTAAAAATGCTTGCCTAAGGAATCTTGTCAAAAAAACACACCCAATTGAGATTATGCATAAGTTTTTAAGTGCCTTTACCTGTTATGTACAACACGTCATCATAGTGTAAGGTAACATTTGGTGCTCACTCAAGTTCTTATCCTAGTCATGCGTATTCATACTCCACAAGAATTGTCGGATTTTAACTTGACTAGATAGCCTTGGATCTACCTCGTAGTGATGCACCTAGTCTTATTCCACGAGGATTGACCTAATGGGTCCTACAAACCTAATAGTCAATCACTGATAACATTCTAGTGCCCAACCAAGATTATCACATTATAATGAAACATGGCTAAGAGTTGACTAATCGATGCACTTGGTTCAAAGAGAGTGAGAGACAAGTGGGAGTGGGATTCAACCCCTCTACATGTAAGGCAAAATCTCAACTTCAGCCCCTTTAAATGGTGCTTAGTTAGGATCTAAGACCATACCCTAGGAAGTTAATGTTTAGTTCTGACCTAGTTTTCATAATTGGAAAGCACCCAACACTTTGGGTCTTAGAATTTTCATTGGGAAATTTTGCTTGCCCGCTTTCCATTTGTAAATGTTTCACCCTACATATAGTCACAGGTTCCCAATGCTTACCGCATCGTATTCATATGGATTTCTTATCTATAATAGGATCAACTACGAATATTGCCAAAATTTTACCAAAGCCCCTTGGTTTGTGTACTATTATAAGAGGGAACCTTCTATGCATGACCTCCTACCTTGACATAGATCAAGCATTCATAGGCAAGTAAAAGTTCTGGCTCGTGTGTAAGGGCCCCAATTGTTGCCCTTGGCGAGGTGCAATATTGATCAATTCCACCATGGATTAATCTTAGTTTAATTATGGATGTAAATCACAATCAAGTTTTGTTAAACATAACTATTAATCAATCTTTTCTAGGAAGTATTTGTTTGATATCACCACATTTTTTAGCATATTAACACACTTCTCTATAAGAAAACATTTTTCTTTTCAAGAATTAGCTAGTGACTATAGTGGGTTTTGATCTTTTTAATGTTAAGGATCTCTTAATTTGAAAAAAAAAATTATTGAGCTTAATAAATTCCATAGCATAATAACCCATGGCATAAATTATTCTATAATGTATATTAAAATCCCTATTATTTACTAAAGATTCAATCCTCCTACTCTTGTCACATCTTATTATTTTCTATTTGTGTTTGAAGGTATTTGTTGTATAACTACATTGTCTCTTTAGGTTTTCTATCTTTTAATTCTAGGCAATGATCCTTGCTTAATAAAATTATATAATGGATTTTTTGCTCTAAGCTTTAATTATTTGTTTCTCATTCTTCATTTGGATTCTCCTATATGCTAGATGATTCATGCCTCTTCTTACTAGATATGCTAAAGAGCCAAGAGTGATTATGCAAGTCCCAAAAAACCTATTGTTTCAAAGCTAAGTTGTTTTGATTAGTGAAGTTACATTATTTATGATATTCAAGAAGATTTTTATGTAACAAATCCACCTGTAAAAATAAGTTTCTTCAAATATCTATGCTCAATGTTAGGCTAGGCAAAATTAGTTGTAAGTTTCAAGGATTTATTGAGACTTGTATATTTACCAACTATGATGTGGAAATTGAGATGAGAAAACCAATAAATATGTTCGCTCATCACATGTTAATTACTTAGTCTATTGGCTTACAACAAGTGAAGTGTGCCACCTCTTTGTCCTAATATTAGTTTAAGATGTCTAATCAAGTATGTTTCTCTAAACATGTTAGGAGATATCATAATTTAGGCAATCATCTATCATACTTTTGCCTTTAAGATTTAAAAGGGACATGTTATGCATAAGGAATGTGTTAGAATGGATATTTCTTTTATAAGAATTAATGAAAATTGAAATAATAGAAATGTATTTACAATGCAATCCACCAAACTTATTAAATTAATATTATTGTTCCAAATGACTTCAAATAAAGTGGCACTTCAAGAATTTATAATTGTGGATGTTCGTGCCCCTAGAAATTCAAAGCACCAATGATTATATGTTACGCATCCAACATTCGACAAGAAGCTATAGGTCATCAAGACTATTAGGAAAGTAAATAATTTGTAGATGAAAAAGAAGAATATGATATAAGTCAGATTAGTTAAATATTTTCTCTTTTCAATAATGGATAAGATCAAAATAATTTATTTGTTACTCAATGAATATCATGACTCTTATTGAGAAAGATAATGAATCGTATTGTAACAATTTTTTGTATCGCTTGATTTTTTTTACAAAAGTTGTTCTCGCCTATGTGTCCACAATAAAGAAAATTTTCACAAGAAGCTGGCAAAGCTGACCCTCAAAATGAGTTTCCAAAGAAGAAGATAAAACCTAAGAAGGAGGCACTGAAGCTAGTTCAAAGGCCAAAGGAGAGAATGGTTTGGCAGGGGAAGAGAACCATTGCTAATTATCATGAGTTTGATTCAGCGAGTTCTCTTTGTGATGTGAAGCCTGATGTGAACCTCCTGCAATTGATCAAATTATATCAAGGAGTGTGTAAAGAATTTAAAAAGATTCTTTGCATTGGGTATAACATTGAGCCCTTGGCAGGAGCTCATGTGGGAGAGGATTGCTTGGCATGCTGAAAAGCGTTGCTCAAGGGGAGCATCATATGTTGATGGAATATTAGTGGATCATGCTATTGTAGACACAGGATCCTCCGTCAACATCATGAGTTCGGAATTGATGGAAAGGTTGGGATTAGAAATCCAAAAGGATGCCTCCACAATTCTTCGAATGGCTAATGATAATTTAAGACAACCTAAAGGTTGCATTACCAAAGTCCATGTGACGGTTGCATGGCCAAGTTATTTGTGGTCAATAAGGACCCCTTGTACTTGAAGTCCCATCATATCAATTCCTTTGTGAGGTTTCATTGAGAAGGGAAGTGAAGGGTTAGAGTTTGAATAAAAGGGATTTGCTAATCACAAGCTCACCTTTAATTGAATTTGCTTTGCCTTTGAACACAAACACACACACACACACACACACTCTCTCTCTCTCTCTCTCTCTCTCTCTCTCTCTCTCTCTCTCTCTCTCTCTCTCTCTCTCTCTCTCTCTCTCTCTCTCTCTCTCTCTCTCTCTCTCTCTCTCTCTCTCTCTCTCTCTCTCTCTCTCTCTCTCTCTCTCGTTTTTGTTCTAGATTGACCAGCCTATCAACTTAAACACCTCAATGTGCTTGGTCTTTACATGAAAGATCAAATTAGCTATTAATTGGATGGCCCTTATAGAGTATGAATGCAAGGTAGAGTCATAAAAGTGATACCAAGGTTTGCAACTAGACGGCCTAATGATAGGGCCTCCTTTGCAAGCCTCTAACTGTGATGTACTCAACCTTAGTACTAGACAAGGTAGTGCATTTCTACACCCTAGATAACTAAGAAATAGCATCTCTAGCAAAGGTGAAGACATAGCCATAGGTGGACTTCCTACTTTTTGCATATTCTACATCATTTGAGTCAGTATGCCCATGACTCCAGTATCTTGGCTACCATAGCAAATGCACAAGTCTACCATTCCCTTAAGGTATCTCATGATACCCTTCACAACATCCCAACGTCGCCGGCAAGGTGTCACCATATAATGAGCCACAACTTCCATTGCAAATGCTATGTTGTAGTGGCTATCATGGCATACATCAACCTACCCACCACATGTATATATGAAATCTTGGCCATCTTGGCCCTCTCATCATGTGGATGGGAAAATTTTCCTAACTCACCTTCGCATGGGAAGGTAAAGTGATGCTAATGGACTTATCACCCTGCATATGGAACTGCTCATGTACCCTATGAATATACTCCTTCTATGAAACAAGTAGAGAAGTCCCTTAGAGTGATTGCATGTAATGTGCATACCAACTATCTATGAATCATGCCATATGTCCTTCATCTTAAAGCTTCTTTTGAGCTCAGTCTTTAAATCATCCAACTCATCATAAGCACTCCCAACAATCAACATATCATCAACATAGAGTATCAAAATGATAAGGCTACCATCAAAGGCCTTCTTCTTGTCAAGACACAAATCCATAGTGATGCAAGTATAGGACTATGAATGTATAAAGATACTAAACTTATGATAACGTTACCTAGGTGCCCTCTTAAGTTCATAAAGACTCTTCCTTAACTTACATAGTAGGTGTTCCCTGCCCTTTTTCACAAAGCCCTTAGGTTGATGTATATAAATATCCTCATGTAGGTCCCCATGTAGAAAAGGTGTCTTAACATCCATCTAGTGGAAGTCTAGATCATAGCCAAGGCCAAAACTAAGCAAAGGGTAGTCATCTCGACCAAAAGGGAGAAAATTTATCTTGAGTTATTGCAATTCAACTTATTAATGTTAAAGATGGTGCTATCCCAGAAGCACTTGCCATTATGACTGCAAAATAAAGAGAGAGTGAGCTACTGTAATGATAGTAAAACATCCCCATAGATTAGCAAAAAATGAATGCAACAGCAGGAGGAGAACAAATCAATGTATTCCTATCCACAAAGTAAAAGCAGTAAAGCACATGAAATAAGTGTTTCCTCTTAGTAAAGTAGCTCAAAATTGAATTTCAGCAATGGTACTAATAAAACTACAACAAATGATAAGTCAAATAAAGGAAAATGTTCAAAGTAAGATGCTCCCATTTCTAGAAAAGTCTAGATAGTAACAAGACTTATAATGCAACTAGCAATGTCCAAGAAAGAGCATGCAACTCCAAGTACCAAATATTGTCAAAAAAGTGCAAACGTTTCAAACACATCTACATCCCAAACAAAAGGGTAACCAAGTACAAAAACTAACTATGCATTAGAGATCTCCAAGAAACATTGAGATTTGTCGAGCTACAACCAACTCACTGCACTCATGAATCGTGAAGCTTAGTACATAATGAAGCACATGTCCATGACTAGTAATTTGAAAGCCTTTTTCAATGCTTCATGGGAAGTTGGCATTCCTTTGTCCAAGCCTAGTTAATTAATAGCTTGTAGAGTGGTCATGAAATAGCTCCATAGTTTAACACAAAGTGACAATAATACTTAGTATGGCTGAGGAGGAATGGCACCCCATTTGGGTTGGTGGGTAGAGAGAGATTCATAATGAATTTAATTTTAGCAATGTTAGTTGCAATTTCAATTTTAGACACGACATGGCCCAAGATTATGCTATACTTGATGAGAGGATTCAAGGATAGGTTATACTACATGCATTTCTCAAAGAGACTAGCTGAAGATTGTCAAGGTGTTCCTCCTAGTTAGAATGAACGCAATGGTCATTAGTGAACACCTCAAGCAACTTCCACAACATGTCATTAAAGATTGTGGACATGATCCTTTGGAAGGTTTTTGGAGCATTATTTAGCCCAAATGGCATGGCAATATAAGTGAGCACCCCCCATTTGGTGATAAAAATAGCTTTCTAAAACCCATCTAAGAAGCTATAGCCTTTCTTCATTTTTTTGTTTGTTAATTCATATGATCAATGTATGGTAGCAAATAGTGCTCTCTCTTGGTTTCAATATTTAGTTTCTTGTAATCAATGCATACTCAAATTTTTCCATTCTTCTTGAGTATCACGATGATACGTTCCTAGGGAATGCCCTAAGCCTATATACATTACTAAGGACCTCAATGTATAGGATGAGGAACATTTAATTAACTTGCTGAAAGAATATTAGATCATTTTTACCTAAAATTATTTTGACCTTAAGGATATACCATCAAAGTTCTCCTCTTAAGGATGATGCCAAGGTTGTCAAGTAGTGACCCTACCATATGAACCCTCGATAGGAAGGAACCTTTATGTAAATGATACCCAAGTTTCTCTTGAGATGAGGACATCTCAATTCCTCTAAGGGAAGAGAATGCAATAACCTTAGTCCCTAAATAAATTTAAAAAACTCAATACTTTCACAAGCAATCGTCATCTATAGCATCAATGTCATCACCATCATTAGCCTCTTCAACATCATCTTTCCACCTCCTCCTCACAAATTCGAAAGCAATGTTAGTCATGGAAAGGGAAATCATCGTTATCTCCACAAATATCACAAATCATTTTGAGGGAAAAAATGAATAACATCACAAAAATTAGTCTATAAGTATTTAAAGAAATACATGTAACTATTATATATTAAGTGTTATTAACTATCATTAGTAATAGTGTTAGTGTCTTAAGTTACATGTGCTCCAGACCACCACACTCTATTGTGCACTCACTAGAATCTCCGTTGAACAATAGGGAGACACACAATGTGTCCCTATAGTGCAAAGGGATGCAAAGCACATGGCATGGTAATTATACTTGCATGGCATAACTACTAACATTAGGGCTTCATCAACACAAAAGGATACCCCACATGCAACACACATTCTTGGAAAAGTTATGATGTCTACACTAGAGAAGGTTCTAAAGGGAAGAAACAATATGTACTTGCATGGCATAACTACTAACGTCAGGGCTCATCAACACAAAAGGATACCCCACATGCAACACGCATTCCTAGAAAAGTTATGATGTGGTTCTAAAGGGAAGAAATAAGGTGTACTTGCACGGCATAACTACTAACAGTAGGGCATCATCAACTCGAAAGGATACCCCACATGCAACACACATTCCTAGAAAAGTTATGATGTCTGCACTAGAGAAGGTTCTGAAGGGAAGAAACAAGGTGCTGGCCCTCCCTCAACTTTATGCAGCATCTCTATCAAGTCAGTGTGCTGCATTTGTAACTCCTGAAGTGTTTTCTTCTACAACTCAATATCAATCTATAGTGCATAAAAGGCATTTAGGTAATCGATCAACCATACTACATGAATGTGAAACAACATAGGAAGTAATTTTAAGAAATCAAGACAATTCACATCAATTGAGCAAGAGTATACACCTCTATCTTTAGACCTTGCTCGAAGCACATCTAGCATTGATCAATGTAAAGCTAACTACTCTATCAACATCTCTCATGTTACAAAATCTAGGGATTCCAATCAAGCTCCAATAGCCTCTATCTGGGTCCTCAATAAATCTATGGCTTGCAAAAAATCTTCGCTCAATCAATTTCACCACTCTTATGTCCTCCAATTTTTGTTGACTATTTTCTAAAGCTTGCTTTGCCACCTATACTCTCCTATGAGTGTTTCTATTAATGGTTTGATTTTTACTGCCTCAACTTGATCTGGCACATGATCTACATGGTGCTGATTCCATTGCAGTACTTCTAATCACAGGACCCCTTGCATGAGGGGTGGCCACATCCTTCTACATGGCTTCACCCATATTTTTTTTATTAATCTTCCACTTTGGGGTGGCTATAAAAGTAACCTACCTTCCTGAGATCATTGTTGTGGTCATTCGCAAATGTAGCCCATCAAAATTCATTGATCTTCCTAAATGCGGGGTTGAATTGTCTAACTAACCTCTTGCAAAGGATGGTTATCTACATGTTAGTAGGCCATTTTTTATATACGATGATGTAGAACATCATGTCCCGAAACATTTCTAAGATAATTCTATTGCATTTGATCCGATATGCCATGTGATACCTAGTTTGCTTAAAGATCAACTTCAAACATGTCAGAGTCTTTCAAGACTCTTGGGTGTATGCCATCAATTGGAAGGTCGTAAACTCGATTGAATTCCTCTTTTGTGTAGTGCAATGTGCTTTGTTGTAGGCAATGTACCTTCAAAGCCCTCCATCTAGCTACTAAGGGAATAAATAAAAGATTGGCTAATTCAATAGTAGTAGTATCACTAGTGTTGGCTCACCATGCTACCCAAAAATGGCACCTATAGACTCCATGCCCCCCTTTGCGTTCAGGTTCAAGACCCCACATAGTCGCAATACTCCAAGACATCAATATGTTACGAGTATCGCCATCATGCAAGTGTAAAATCAAAGGACAATTTTTTAATTACAAAAGTATATCTTATAGACAAGAAGACCAGCCAACTTTATGCTGGTTAACCCATGCTTTTGAAACCTACAAACAAGCAAAAAAAAAAAAAAGGCTAACCTACTTATATCACTAAAAGCCTAAAGATGGGATTGGACACCCCTATATGAGTAGAATATTGCATGGATGTATATAATCTGTGGAAGAAGCCTATGTGTTGTTAAGATTAGCATACACCCCACTCTCAGCCTCAAATTAACCCCTACATTGCTCCCCTAGCTCGAAGCTAGCACACCATTGAGCTAGTTTGAAATCTATTTTATCCCAAGCTATAAAGAAGTGATTTGCCCCAAATTTCGGTTGCTCTAAACTCATACTTTGCTATGTTTACATAGAAAAAAGCACTTTAAATACCTCTCTAATCAACCCAAAAACAACCTAAAAATCCTACCTATACTACTAGACTATTTTGCTTACTATCTCTTAATTGTCCATTAATTTATCGACCTATTTTAGAGGTGAATTTAAAGGTATTAAATAAGTATTTTGAGTATCACAATCCTCTAATTTTCTTTATCATATACTTGAATATTTGTGAATATCATCCTATATTTCTTATAATACTATTCTCAAGCTTAGGACTAAAAGCTCTACAAGCATAATGGTGCTAGTACCATGGGACATTCAAAGTGATGCTTATCTTGTAGAAAATTATATTGTCCTAGTCTCCTAATTGCAAATATTGTTTTAACAACACTTGTGGCTGGCTATTGGCTTGAGGGTAATAGGGTGATGACTTCCTATCAATGATCAAGAAGATGGAAAATAAGTGCTCAATCATGAGATATCGTATCTTCCCAAGCATGACTATATACCACTGAAAAACCAAATGATTGAAAATTCAATAAACACTAAATTAAGAATAGATGATTTTTTAGCATTTTGGGTCTTTGAATCTTTATCACTTAGTAAATGCACGACTGATCATATTAGAGTAGGACTTTTGACCTTTTTGGGTATTCCTTGGCTGGGAATTCCCTTGGAACCTATATAATGCTATTTGCCCTTAGTTTTCACAATCCTTGATCTTTCACCTTCATGAGCCTTCATCTTCAACCTTCCATTGGTATCACTCTTATTGCTAACTTTGTCCAAACAAAAAGGAACATGGAACCTTCACCTATATACATGTTTATCACAATGATTTTCTATTAACTAAATTGAGTAAAAAGAACTAATATTTCTAACTTTTATATAAAAAGAACTAATAGTCTTAAATAAATAAAATGAACCAAGCCCTTCATGGCAACCACTTCTATCAATACATGAATACACCTTCATGGTTTCCATGCAAAGCTGGGCTTCCTTACTTGGAAACATCAATTCTTGCATGTGCAACTTCAAGCTCATTCTTGGCATTTTGAACATGGCCCCCTTAATTTTGGATGAGAAGAAAGTTAAAGATAGATCCCTGTAAGTTTTCTTTACTCTAACCCAACATTCTAATGATTTGGTTATGTGTGAGCAAGGGATTTATATTATTCGGATAGTAGAGGCAAAAGCACAATTGGCTATCAAATGGAAGTCTTAGCTCTCATTCCATGGATATATCAATTATGAATGTTAAGAATGCCCCCTATCTAATGGGACTATACACCATGCTTTTACCATCACTGTCCTTTAAGATTATCATATCCCTTTCATTTCAATGCTATTCATTATTTTCATGCCTTCAACCCCAAAAGAAATAAATAAATTGATTTTCTCATCCCTTTTCAAATATCTTCGACAAGTTGATTATCATGATACATCTACTTAGCGAATGTCAAAACCACCCAAAGTGCCTACAACACTAAACACTAGCTACACATACGTACACACATACATACATGTACATATGCATATACACATACATGCATAATACATAAGCAAGCATGCACACATGCGCACATCTACAAATACATATATATGTTCATGCATGCATATATGCTAGATATATGGATTCCTAAAGTCTACTATTGATGATGATATGGTGCTACTTCTAAAATTCCACACTGAATTGCATAAATATTAAATACATTTAAGGTTTTTTGTGAGCAAGGAGATCTCATAATCAATTTTGAAGGGATACAAGACTATGATCTTCAACATACAATCAAATAAAAAGACTCTTTTTTATAAGTCTAAATGTGAATATCATATGTTGATATGTTTATCATGGCATTACTTTTATTGGAGTGATAATTGAGACCTATGCCAAAATCCAATGTACAATGCCTTCAAACACATTTTCACAAAGTACGCATTCCATTTTGTCTTTGTTATCTCATCTCATCTATGATGATTGAGAGCGAACCTTTAAGGTGCCATATCCAAGCAACAAACTTTAAAGAGACGAGCAAACCTTAAAGGGACCATATCCAAGTAAAGAACTTTAAAGAGAGATTTTTACGTTATTAGGGAGTTACACAAAACATAATGTCTAAGACCACATCACCCAAAGTAACTTCGCATGGTCGTGATATTCTATTTCAAGTCAAAACACTATTACCTCCCCCACACCCCCTCCCCCCCAAAAAACAACACACACAAAGGTATGTATATCAACAAGTTTCAACGGTCAAAGAGAATAGCTACCATTGAAGATTTGAGTTTCTTAAGGTAATGCCTCATCATGCACGTGCTCAAACCACTTCGGCTACAACTCCATCAACCAAAACCACACCCTCGTTCACTTTGAATGACCACAAGCTGAGATAACCTTCTACCATGCACTAACTCATTGCATGGAAATTTCTTTTGGAAACCAAACATTTATACAAACTCGTGCCCAAAAACTACCAACCAGTAAGAATTGCAATTGGTAGTTCAACAGGTACGGCAATTTATGGGCACCTCTTTTGCTCTTTAGGTTGGCATTAGATGAGGAAGGGATTTATCAAAATTATTGCATCGAAACATTGACACCAAAATTGGGTCAAGACAGCATCTTCATGGTATTTCACTATCTCACAATACTTCGACACTATTGGATTGGGCTGTCAAGGCTGCAACCCAAGCTCTGAACCCATGTGCCCCTTGAACTCAAGCCACTTGGGCTACAACCCCATTGGCTTGCACAATTTCCACCAATATATTAGAGATGCCTTTTTTTTTGGCTCAAGATGGAACATTCTAAATACAAACTAGAGAACCTCTGACAAGATCTTTTCTGATGCCTGAAAATCTTCACACAAATTTGTTACTACAGGTATGGGTCTGTTCAATATGAGTATACTTAATAGTAGACGATTTGAGTGTGCTTGTCTATGTTGTCCTTGCTTGTAAAGAGACTCACCTGTATACACCAGGCCTACCATATCCTGGTAATTTTGTCCTTGTGGATGTAAAATAAGTTGTATACAAAATCACTCATATATACTGAGCTCCATCTTGACACTACACGCTGCCATGAGATACTAGGCCATGCAAGTGACCTTAGGAGCCTACAATCTAGCTTACATAGATCAACCAGCAGGCTACACAGCACTGCATAACAGATATAACAATCTTGCCATTACTCCCTCTCTCTCTCTCTCTCCCTCTAAAAAAAAAAAGAAGTAAGCAACAAAACTGCTATTCCAGAGCAGAAAGACATTACTACTACAGTCCTTCAAATGAACACCATGAGCTCTTGATGTAAGATTCTAGAGACTTGGCTATCACTAAAAACTCCACACAATTTACAGTTTTGCAACCAATATCACTTTGTAAACATAAAAATCCTAAGTTGTCATATGCTTCTTTCCCACCTCCTTAAATCTTTAACTCTTTATTCACCTGCATCTCTTAACAGCTCCAGTTCCAGACAACCACAGGTGAACTGTAAACTCCATTTCATTGACAAAAATCAACAAATTGCTTCTCCTAACTCTCCAATAACACAGGCATGCCATGCAATCTGTCCAGCATCTCATTACAGCACAACACACCATTAAGAAGTGCATGCTCAAGCATCTATAATCACTTAGTAGATATACAAATCTTGAGCATCTCTTTCTATATGTAATCACAGGGTCAATCAACAGATTACATCTCCTTACTCTCCAAGAGCTTTTGTATGAATTTATATCAACGGTCCTTTACAGTGAGCACCTGCAAATCTAGCAGTGGCAATACAGAATAGTTGAGACCTTATTTTGCGATCACAGAGCTTAAATTGTATGTCTGCTCATTCTATAGCATGGAACATAGGATCTCCATGCACGACAATTTCTTTATACATTTGTACAACAACAAAACAGAACATTTTCTTGCAGTCAGCAGAAAACTGAGCAAAATAACACAAACCAACATTTCTGAATCAAATATACAATTAAAGAAGACCCAACAGTATCTGCCTTCTGTGCGCATGTAGGGAGAATTGATTTATACCTAAGAAGTCTTCTACACAGCTCTGACCAACTTGCACAGATTGCCAGGTACATTCTCGAAAGAGCTACATTGATTATCTATCTCAGCAGTTAAATTTGCGTTTTGGACCTCCCAAACATCATGCTGAGCAATTTCTTCGGCTTTTCTAGCCAGAACTATGAGAGGCAGGTGTATTTTCTTTTGTTTCAGAAGCACTGACTTTCTCCATTGCTTTTTGACCTGCTTCTCCAGCTGCTTTTGAGACCTTGCTAAATGCTCCTGTAACCCAGGCAGCACTAGTAAGTATATACTTGTTTTTCATAAGAGCTGAGCCTGCAGTGCCTATCTTTTGCTCGGCAGCCACAAATGCTGAACGAGTCTTCTCAGAGACCTGGTATTTTTCATCCAATGCCTTCACATGTTCATTGACAACAGCTGTCCCAGTACTTAACTTTTGAGAGAGTCCAATTTTCTTGTCAAGTGATGACACAGTAGCAGTGGCATTTGCTGTCAGATGGTGTTTCTCATCAAAAGCTTTAGCCTTGTTCATGGCATCCTTCCCCAAGTCGTAGCCCTTAGCAAGCATTGTTGTCATCACATCTTGGGCTCTATTCACAGCAACTCCAACACCTGAATTTGCAGCTGGCTGCAGATGATGCAGAATCATGTATCAGTATGAGACATAAGTGTGAAGAAATTGGAGGGCTAAATCCAAAGGCAATTACCACTGCCTCTTTGGCCTCCTTTACACCAGAAGTGTGATAATCCTCCACTTCTGTGATGCTCACAATTTGATCTGCAATTCTGGCTCCCTAAATTCAAACGAGCAGTTAGACATGCCATAAAAGGAGCCAACAAGACACTCTGCATTATCTCAACCTTCTACACCGATCCCAGCACAAATTGACGGGACACAAAGCATATTCAAAACAAGCCATGACTCAGTGGAATTCTTGAATAGAATTCACCTACATGCAAAATTTGAATGGCGAATGCATGAAATAGTCAAATACATACAGAGAGTAAAACAGCTGTGTCCAATGCCTCTGGATCCTTGAAAGTCACAAAGGCAACCCTTGATCCATCCTCTGAGCTGCATCAAAGTTCTCAAAAAGAAGAACACCTAGTAAATGGGGACTCAAAATTAAGTCGACACCAAGGCAAAACAACTCGAGAGCTACCTCTGAACTTCAACATGCTCTATCTCCCCAGAAAAGGAAAAAAAATCATGAATATCACGTTCTGTTGCCTTGAGTGATAGATTGCTCACTTTCACAGTACGAGTCTGCATGTAAGCAACAAGATAAAAGGTTCCTGAGTGTAAATTTAAACGATCAAATATTAGAACTTGACAGAAGCAAAACCACAACATGCCTGGACAGGGCATACATGCATTTGCCTGAGCATAGATTCATTAATACAAAATGACATAGAATATCTTTTCCAGAAATTCCCTAAGGTCCTCGTAACTTTGGCAAAGCAGAAGGTTCAAATAAGTATATAAACTAGGGGATTAATCTGACTCCAGCACCCCACCACCCTCCTTTGTTTTAAAAGGTTTGAAGAGATTACAAGTACCTTAGCCCCTTTCTATTTGGAATCAAGATATTGTTCATTTTTGAAAGTAGACAGCTTGTCAGGCTTACAAGAATAAATAGATTTCAAAAGAGAAGCACGTCCGTGTTAAGCTACCTAAAGTTGAGCCACAAATCAATCACATTTAAGTGGGTAGTTTCTTGCACACCAAAAAGAATTACAATATAAGATTATATGAATTTATCAAATCTTTTAATATTTGGTAGAACCACTACTTCAAAAACTTCTATAAGGATCATGAGCAGGCCACTTCTCATCCCTCATTCTTTCACTTCCCTACCAGTTTGCCATCTCCATCCTCTCCTTGCCATCAACCCTTACAGCCACCCTGCTTGATCTCTAAGCCTGCTTCCTTGAAGCAATCACCTTCAGGGGCTCTATCATGTTTCATTTCTCCATCTATGCTAGCTTTGCAGGAGTGGTACATCAACCCTTCACCTCCATCACCTTCTATAACTATGAATCCTCATCATAGTCCATCTTAGGACACATCCTGGCATGCATCATCATTTTAACATCAGCATCATTGCCCCAAATCCTTGTAAAGGTGCACATGAAACCGGTTTTCGGTGAACCAAAGGGCAGTGCACTTTCACTTGCAAGCACTTAATCTTAAAAAACAGAAATTCGGCAACAGAAAAACAAATCAAACAATGGAGCTAGAAGGCTTTACACCCAAACACAAGAATGATTGACCCAAGAGCCTAGCACCCCTTGTGACACTTATCATTACCGGATTGCCTGTACAATTGCTATTGCTCGAAACACCTTGCTTACTGGTGTTCCAAACTCAGCCTTCGGTAACCCACCCCAATATAACTGCTCACAGATCTGCAGCACTCCAGTACTTGTCACCAACTGCTCTCACTAGCCACTATCAAGGACACATTTGCCCAACATTGAATCTTGCCAGAAAAACCCAAAATGACAAAATATATCACAAGAGGTCTTTCTAGAATGCCTTGAACCATAGCAGAAACGAAGTCTAGCAGAAAACACCTCAAAGACCACTAAGTTGGTCTGTGAACTGCATTGCCATACTCAAATCAGCTTTTGCCCTGCTTTCGGCAATCATTGCCTAGCTCTAGGCAGCTCCAGTCCAGCTGCTCAGATCTGCCCAATAACAGCATTGTCAAACTCAAGACAGTTCCATTCTACTTAGGAACGACTTCACTAGTCTCAAGACAGCTTTGCCCTTGCCTTGGAACAGCTTCACAGCTAAGGAAACAGCACGATCAGCAGTAGAAACCTCAGAATCAGCAATAGCAAACGATAGATGTCCTCTAGCAATCACAGTCTGCCCAGTTATAGGCCAATGACAGAAAAGCTACATTTTCACACCTTTAACACATTTTTCTTGTTTTTCCTGCATTTTCTAAGTTTTTCACTTGAAGAATTAAATCTAACAATAAAATATGATTATTCAGCAATTAATTTATTACATTTAAGTGTCCTGGCTTGAAACTTTGGCATGCACCCAAATTTAATCAAGCAAGGGTAACTTTCATTAAGATTTATTCAAACTAAATTAAATAGATGTATGCACCAACTTACACTTCAATTACTGTCGTTTTTTACTTGCATTAATTATTTTCTCTTTTACCCAATAGAACCTTAATCATTGATGGAGTTCCCCATGTCAAGCACATCTTATGCAATGTCCTAGACCCGCCAAAAGAAAGTTCCAAAAGATCATATACCCATGAAAACAAAGGTGCTACCCCCCTCATGAGCACCAAGCAATGCTCCAAATGTAAGCTTTGTTGTACCTGTCTCAATCCCAACCAAAGTGGGTTCCAACTGAAATGCCTCCAAGTAAAGTCACAACAACTAAGGCGAATCTACTAAGTCAACATCTTTCATCCACTTCACATCCATCGGTGAATAACTCTTAAACTTCACCATACAAACATGAAACTTCATCTCTTATCTTTCTTCCTTATGCCAATATCTGTTCAAGAATCAAAATCTCATTAAGTTCATCAACCTCTAGCTAAATCTCATCAATCATATATTCTAGAACATCTCCATGAAAAGCTGTCATGAGAACATGTATTTTTAATAACCTCACTTAGCATGTGGATTAATTTTTAATCACACAGTTAAGTAAATGTTGCACATGTGAGGTGTAAATGGGGTTAGAGTAAATTTAGGAGCTTGGGACCTGAGAAAATCACACGATGTGAAAGGCAAAACTTGCTGTAAGTTATGTTCCACAGATACTTGGTGGTATCTGGTGCTAGTTGTTGGCCTAGGTCATTCATTTGGCCATAAGTATCAATTGGTGACACTTGAGAAGTGACGTTTAATAGTACCTAACGCCAATCTCATGATCAAAGATGGTGCAAAGACACTCGGGAATGAAAGTTGCCTAGCTAATTTAATTATTGGACATTCAAATTATTTTTCAAGACACCAAAATAATTATTAGATTAATTTTTAGTATTTAAAGACTGAAAAATAATATTTAACCATGGATAATGCTGAAAAAACCATTTGTGAAAACTGCCACTTGTAAAAAATGCCCATGAAAGACTAACGAACATCTTTAGAGCCTGGAGAGAGGCATCTTAGTGCATTCAGCCTGCAAGAGAGAGGAAGGAGATGCTGCTAGTCTAATTTACACCCATTGGAGAACCTTCTAAGGCAGCCAAGGATAGGAGAAGACCAATCAACAGCAGATCACAGTGTCTACATGCTGTTGAGACAAGTCAGCAATCATAAATGGCTGATTTTCTTCGATTCTTTGCATCTACAAGCTATTGAGACAAGGCAATAGGAATAAATGACTGATTTTCTTCAATTCTTCAAGAAGAAAGTCTAAATTTTCTCTCTCCTCAACACTCTCTTATCTCCCAGTCTTGCTCCAAAGATTATAGCATTGAGATCATCAGAGGCTTAGAAATTTCAGATTTATCTACTATAAACCCTAATGTGCAATAGAAGTTAGAATTTAGCAACAGCCTCAAGAAGCATGCCAAAAATTGGAAGCTCCAAGACTTGATTCAACAAGGCTGAAGCTGTCTTCAGTCAAATTCAAATGGAGGGACCAGCAAATTAATGAATTTCAAGCATTTTCCATCTCCATCAAAGCGGCTGAAGACCAAGTGACTCCTCGAATCAAGGGGCAAATCAAATTGAAGACTTGCTGGTCATTTTGGACAACAAGGGGAGTTGGAATACTAAAAGTGATTGGGAGAATCCCATTGTACATCAACTTCTTCTTCAATTAAGTTAAAGAAATACCGAAAGGGACACCAGCTTTGGGACCAACAAGATGTCCATTGTCCAAGATTGTAAGTTACCATTGTAACAAATGTTACCACTGTAACTAAGTTGTAATCAGGGAATTATCATCCATCCATGGAAGGAAGCATGATTTCAGCTTCTCAACCCTTGCTGGACTGTCAAAAACAGCAGATTATTGATGCATCAAACATCTTTGACAACCTAAAAGTCCAAAGGGTATTGTAATAGAATAGATTATCAAGTGTTAAGAGAAGAAAAGGGCTTAGGCTACTCACCCATGCAACCCTATGTATATAATGTGTAATTAATAGAAACTCTCACTATTGTGTGTGAACTTGAGAGCTCTTTATTCCTTCTTCTACATCTTCTTGGTTCTCCTCGTGCCTTTTATCTGTCGCACTTGACCTTCTTACATACAATGCTTGTATGTACAAAGGCTTCTTCATCACACCTAAAAGTTAGCCAATAAAAGAAAGACTCCATTGCACTATTTTCACCATTGTATCAATTGCTTGATGCCTTGTAAATAATGGAGCATGACTTTCAATCATCACTTTTGATCTCAATTGCTTTGTTACACAAACAACCATGTATCATAAGAAGCCATCCCTCAAAGTATAATACTCATGATGCTGACCATCAATCAACTAATCCTAAATCCTTTCAAAGTCTTCATCCTACACATATTCTGCCTTAATCTCATCCAATTCTTGATGATAAGAAATAAATACAGCTTAAACATGCAGTTTTTTGGATAAAGCATCAGCACAATACTATTTCCATTTGGCATCCACATACAATGAACATTCTAGACACATGAACAATCTGGAAGCGGAACATGGACAAGAAGTTAGCCAATCTAATATGCTTCTCGAACAACTTTATCTGGATTCTGAATGAGAATACATCTTGAAGCCTGATGATCAGTCTGAACATCAAAGTCAGTGACTAGCATGTAGTGCTTCCACACAGAAAGAGCATGAATGACAAATAGAAGCTATTTCTTATCAACATAAAAATCTGTTCAGCCCCTACAAAACTCTACTCTCATAGGTCACCACACAACCATCCTGCATGAGAATTGCACCAATTTTATTTTCACACGCATCAAATTGTACCATCAAAGCTTTTCAAAGATCACTAAGCTTTTCCTTCAACTAATTTAAGGCTGTGATCTCTTTTTCAGCCCATTTAAAAGGCACTCCTTTCTTATGCAAATCATGACAAGGAGAAGCAATCCTTGCAAAAATGGCCGATGATCCTCCTATAATAAGGACATAATCCAAGGAAACTGCAAATATCATGTAGATTCCGCAAATCTAGTCAAATAAGAACATCCTGTACTTTACCTTTACCTTGATCCATGCAAACACCATCCTTAGATACTGTGTGCCCCAAGAACTTGTAAGAGAGCACAACGGAAGTAGATCTTGGACAAGGGGAGAGAAAGCAGCCTCCGTGTGTGTGTGTGTGTGGGGGGGGGGGGGGGTGGGTTTGGGTATTGATCAGAATATTGAATACAACCCTGCAACAGGGGCTGGGTGGGACACAGAGAGAAGGAACAGAACTCCATTGATCAGAATATTGAATACAACACTGCAAGAGTCAGCCCCTGCATGCTGCTGGGCTGCCTCAATGAGGGCACCAAAACATGGCAGAAGAATGATGAAGATGCAAGTAATAAATTCTGCAGACAATGGAGACAGAACAGATCCATCGAATGATCAGGCTTGAATGTGGCAGCAGTACAAATAGGCAGAAGTTATGGCATAAAAATCTGGTCCAACCAGTAATGCGAAATGCTGGAAAACTGGCCACTCATGACTACCATGCAACAAAATTGAAATGCAAGGGAGAACAGAGCTGGAAAACGTCACATTCAGGCTGGAACAAAATGCTGAAATGCACACAAATGCTTGGCTGGACAGTCAAAGCTCCCCCCTATCTAAGAAAGAAGACTGGTTTAGGTTTCATGGTTCCATTGCCAAGATACATTAATTCCTTCGAGTAGGTGGGCTCGAGGCACCTGATAGTAAGCCGGTGTGATTGAACTTTGCTGAATTTGTAATCAGTTGAGCGCATGACAATAAGCATGTTATCATCATACACCCTAGTGAAATGGGTTTAAGTGATGGTGATGCGTCACAATCTGAATGATCAAGAAGCATTGAAAGGAATGAAATGCCTAATCTTAGAATGGGCACATAGCATGGGCAGCAAGTAGAGAATGTTGGTTTTGACCAAGAAGCAAGTCCTTCAAGGCCTCCAAATGCTGATGACCAACAAAGGGAAGATGATTATGATGACCTGTTCCACAATTAAGTAGAACAGCTGATCTCTTGGCCCAGTTAGCAAAGAAGCCTTGAGTTGCGCAATTCTTGAATGCTTCTACGAAGGACAAAAAGGGCAAGGAGAAGAAGTCATCTTCTAAAGCTTCAAGACAACATAAGGTTCCAAAAGAAGAGCCACTTCAGCTACTAGATACACAAAATATTGGCAATGATCAAAAGTAAATGATGCCACTTTGTTTGGGGCTCATGGAATGAATGCTAGTCATGCCAATGCTTCGTATAGTACTGGTCATGAGTGAAATGCAGCCAGTGTACAACTTTTGCCACCAATGTGAAAGTTTCAAAGACCTGTGGTCCAAAGGGACAAAGGCCTAATGGAGGTATCGAAGCATTTGATGTGTTTTAGTTAGCGCCAACCTAGGATTGGGCTTATTCATGGTCAACAAAGCATAAAGGGCCAAGAGTATTGACTAATGCTCGAGGGGGAGGTTGCAACTCCACTCCCTAGTCATAGACAGCTCAGTTATGTAGTGGATCTCAAATGTACTGAGTTTTGCATCCAAGGTATTGTATGTTGGCAATGTTTCTACCATTGGGAACACTATTCAATGTACTAGTCACTATGAGTTGGTATGTAGATACATATGGCATAGCAAAAGCTTGCATCATTGTATCAAGTGCACAATGAAGCGCACATTGCTTGCTTACATAAGCAATTGGAAGATGTTCACATGGAGCGAGGTAACATGGATGACTATCTCACTAGCATTAAATATCTTATTGAGCAGTTATTAAACATTGATGAAGAAATCCCAAATAGTTAACTTGTTTCTATCACTCTTAACACTCTACTAGAGTTATATCAAGGTTTTGCTACCACCTTACATTTGGTAACTATGGGTAATCAAGTTGCCTATAGTTTCAATCGGCTTGTGTCTCTTTTGTTGCAAGAGGAAGAAAGTCGACTCAACTGCAATGCTACTACCATGGCAACCGAACAGGCCTTTTCCACCCATCATCATGGAAAACCCAAACTAAAGATTAAAAACAAGGCTGCTAGTCAAAAACCAATGAAATTTCATGTTGGTCGTCCTTCTTCTTCCACCCCTTTTACATCAAAGACATCTTTCCATGCTGGTCCATCCTCTTCCAATCCTTCTAGGGGTACAATCAACAAACCTAAGCAGTGCAATCACTACCGAAAGACACAGCACAACATCACTAAATGTTGTAAGCACATTGCATTAAAGAAGAAGAAAAAGAAGTCCCGTCTTGCTCTCACACATGAGATTGCAAACTATTGTCAATTCAAGAATTATACTTTTTTCATTCAGTGCTAGTATAATCCTTGTATTCATGATGCTTGTTCATCTATTACTCATACGGCTTCTACTTGATATTTTGACAATGGCGCATCTAAGCGTATCACCTCTTGTCGAGCATTATTTTCATCTCTCTCTATGCTAACAATGTCTCTTATACAATCAAAGGCATTGGACATGTACAAGTTGTCTCCATCTTAGGCACTCCTTTGACATTACATGATGTTCTCTATGTGCCTGGCATCAAAAAGAATCTTATTTCCATTTTAGCTATTGCAACTTTAAGGTTTTGCATTTTTTTATGCCCCCCTCCCCATGTGAGGTATATGATGATCAAGTTTCTTCTTCCATCATCTTGATAGGCACCCTCACTAAAGGTCTCTATCGACTTGATACTTAGGATGAGCAAATTGCTGAATATCCTTATTGACACTGCTTTATTAACAAAGGAATCTTTTCATGACACACATTTATGGCATCAGAGGCTTGGCCACGTTAACTATCGAGGACTAATGAAGCTCCAATTAGAGGATATGATCAAAGATCCTACAAAAATTCACTTGCCATCGAATCACATTTGTGAAGGTTGTTTACGTAATAAGATACATCAATTCTCCTTTCCTAAGAATTCTCATGTTCATTCGCCATTTATTTTGCATCTCATTCAAAGTGATGTTTGTGGTCCTATGCGAACCAAATCCATTGGTGAATTCTATATTTTGTCACATTCATTGATGACAAATCTCAATTCACTTGGGCATATGGGCAGAAATCTAAGTCTAAAGACTTTTCTTACTTCAAGATTTTTATTACCATGTGGAAAACCAAAGCGGCTTTCACATACAAACCCTTCCCACCAACAAGGGGATGAATATCTTTCTAAACAATTTTCAAAGTATCTTGCATCTCAAGGTATTCATCATCAATGCACCATTCCTTACTCCCCACAACAAAATGGAGTAGTGAAACAAAAGAATAGGTCACTCATGGAGATGGCAAGGTGCATGCTAAAGAGTAAGAACGAACTTAATTATTTTTGGTTCAATGCTATTTTGTGCACTGCTTATGTTTTGAACAAGTATCCCAAAAGAGCTTTATGCACCATCACTCCTTATGAGGCCTGGACTGGCTCCAAGCATTTTCTCTCTCGTATGAGGACTTTCAGACCATTGCCCTACGCTCATGTGCCTTCTCATAAAAGACATAAGCTAAGCTGGACGATAAGGCTATTTGCTATATATTTTTTGGTTATAGTGCTAAAAGTGAAGGATACCGTCTTTGTCAACCCTCTACAAGCAAGGTTATTATCAACCAAGATATTATCCTTGCTGAAAATGCTACTTTCATGAGGACATGTATTTTTTATAACCTCGCTTAACATATAGATTAAATTTTAATCACATGGTTAAGTAAATGTAGGACATGTGAGGTATAACTGGGATTAGAATAAATTTACGAGCCCGGGACTCCAAGAAATCACAAGATGTCAAAGGCAAAACTTGCTATAAGTTATGCCACACAAGTACTTGGTGGTATCTGGTGCTAGTTGTTGGCGCCTAGGTCATTCATTTGGACATAAGTGCTAGTTGGTGACACTAGAGAAGTGACATTTAATGGTACCTGACGTCAATCTCATGGTCAAAGATGGCACAAAGACACTCAAGAATAAAAGTTGCCTAGCCAATTTAATTATTGGCCAGTCAAATTATTTCTCAAGCCGCTGAAATAATTATTAGATTTATTTTCAGTATTTAAAGACTGAAAATTAATATTTAAATATTGATAATACTAGAAAAACCATTTGGAAAGGCTGCCACTTATCAAAATGCCAATACACAACTAAAAAACGTCTTTAGAGGCTAGAGAGAGGTATTTTAGTATATTCAGCTTGCAAGAGAGAGAGAGGAGATACTGTTGGTCTGATCAACAACCATTGGAGGACCTTTTGAGGCAACCAAGGGTAGGAGAAGACCAATCAATAGCAAGTGACAGCATCCATAGGCTGTTGAGACAAGGCAACAGCAATAGATGAGTGATTTCTTCAGTTCTTTGCATCTACAAGTTGTTGAGACAACGCAGCAGTAGTAAATGATTGATTTTCTTTAGTTCTTCGCGAAAAAAGTTTGAATTTTCTCTCTCCTTAACATTCTCTCTCATCTCCCAACCTCTCTACAACCTTGTTCTGAAGATGACAGTATTGAGATCACCAAAGGCCGAGAAATTTCAGATTTCTCTGTTGTAAACCCTAATCTGCAAACAAAAATTAGGGTTTAGTAATAGCCTCAAGAAGCATGCCAAAAATTGGAAGCTCCAAGACTTGGATTCAATAGGGCTGAAGCTGTTTTTAGTCAAATTCAAGTGGAGGGACCAACAAATCAGTGAGTTTGGGGCATTTTATATCTCTGTCAAAGCGAGTGAAGACCAATTGACTTCCCAAATCAAGGGGCAAATCAAATTGAAGACTTGCTGGTCATTTTGGACAGCAAAGGGAGTTGGAATACCAAAAGGGATTGAGAAAATCCCATTGTACATCAACTTCTTCTTCAATTAAGTTAAATAAATACCAAAAGAGGCGTCAATTTTGGGACCAACAAGCTGTCCATTGTCAAAGATTGAAAGTTAATTAGCATTTCTCAATTTTGTAATAAATGTTACTGTTGTAACTAAGTCATAATTAGGAAATTACAACCCATCCACAAAAGAAATGATGGTTTCATGGTTCCATTGCCGAGATTACCACTCAATCCCTTGATATGGTGGGCCTAAGGTACCTGATTGCAAGCCAAAGCTTTGTGCTAGTGCTGATTTTTACTCTCAACTAAGATATATCTTCATACAGTGAGATCAACTCAAGCAATGATGATGCCTCTTTGTATGAACATTCACATGGGAATGAAGAAAATGCAATGCTTGACCTTGGACAAGGCTCAAACCATGGACAGCAAGCTGAAAATGTTGTTGGGCAAGATGCACGGACTTCAAGGTATAAGGAGGCTGATAACCAGCAAAGTGAAGAGAAATTTGATGACCCGTTCAAGAATTGGATGAGAACAGCATCAAATCTCTTTGCTGAATTGGCAAAGAATCCTCAATTTACCTAATTTTTTAATGCTCCAAAGAAGAACAGCAAAAGCAAGAAAAAGAAGACGCCTTTTACACCTTCGAAACAAAAAGATGCACTGAAGATAATGCCAAACCCTTCATTCGAAGCTTCCAAAGATGCTAATCAAATAAAACAATTGGTACCTACAGGGCAAAAAATGCAAATGCAAGGCCATCATGGAAGTACCAATCCAATGGAGTTTGGACAATCGAACATACATGCTATGATGGGGCAGTCAAGATATTTTGGTGGAAATACGAATTTTCATACTATGGTTAGACAAGGACCGCATATGGGAATGTATGGCACAAATCCCTATGGTATGCAACCCCCAATGCATGTTATGCAAGGCCCAATGTATTCGGATTGGCTGGAAATATGCAAAACCCTATGTATGGCAGCATTGGCTTGATGCCTAGGGCACAAAGTAGCATGTTTGCTATTGCATCTACACCCCCGAATGCTTATAGGACTCAAGGATTCAATGCTAGTCATGCAAATGCTCCATTTGGCATTGGTTTTGATGTAAATTCAATAAATGCACCCTTTTTGCAACAGCTAATGTATGACAACTTAACATCCAAAGGGGCAGCAAAAGACTATGATGAGGGTGGAAACGCAGTGAAGTTTTTGAGTCCTTCAGTGGTAAACAAGATAGGCCAAAAGCTTCGACTTTCATTCAGCAATTTGATGCAACCTATTTAGTCGGGGGGAACTTCACGGAGTCCTCGAAGATTGGAAAAGCAATCACTTTCTTGAGAGGGAATACATTACAATGGTAGTCCACTCTTTTGATGCAAGGTAGAGCACCATCAACATGGTTACAATTCAATCAAATGTTTGCATCGAATTGATTAACAAGTACCTTTGAGGTGGATGCCATGATAACTTGGAATAAGCTAGATAATAAGGAATGTAAAAATTTGAAGTAATATAATAAGAAGTTTAAGGATGCATTGCTGCCTATTACTTCTTATCGCCCCATACCCCTTCATGAACAAGTGGAAAAATATGTTTGTGGACTGCCCAAAGGAATCAAGGATTTTTGCATTAAATCCATCGTATCTAACACGTCTCAACTCATAGAAACTACTGCTACAACACATGCTTTGCTACGTGGGAAGGATTTGGGCTTCCTAGAGAGTGGGGAGAAGCCAAATAAAAAGTTGTTTAAGACTGATAAAAGGGGCAGATCTGCAAAACAGCCTGAAAAGTGGCCAAAACAGCAAAGAAAGGGCTCGAAAACATTGGCATTGGCACAACATAGGGAATTGAAGGCTGCAAATAAATGTTTTATTTATGAACAAGAGGGTCGCATTGCAAGGGACTATCCCAATAGGCAACAAGCTGAAAAATTAGAAAATCAGGGAAATTTTAAAATAAAGAAGCCCAAAACATCAATGGTATTGGTACTCGATGTTGTTAGTGATCAGCCCAATGATGATACTACTGTGTTATACAAAGCATGAGGCAAAATTAGTGATAAGCATGAATTGATTTTCTTTGATAATGGTGCACGAGCCAACTTTATCTCTTTTGACATAGCCGCCCGTCTAAGCATCAAAGAGAATGAGATGGGACCCATGGGAAAAGTTGAAATGGCATGTAAAGACCATGCAAAGCCTATCACACTGCTCGTTGGAAAGCTTTGGTTGCATATACAAGGATATGTGGACAACAAAGAGTTCTTCTTTACTCCACTTAAGGGTTGTGATGCATTGCTTGGTATGCCATGGTATCACTGTATGCATGCAATGATTGATTCTCGTACAAAAAATATCACTATTCAGCATAAGGGAAAGGTACTCACACTTGATATACAATTGAAAGGTGAATCTGTCCCTGTTGTTTTTGTAGCTACCATTTCTAAAGTAATAAATTGGTTTTAACTAAGGATAAAGATGATAGTTATTGGAAACATGTCTAAGTTAGAGAAGGATCACATATCATTTCTAAAAATGTATACTTATTGCTTTTCTCAGTCACTTCCACGGCAACTACCGCCTGAAAGGCCAAAAGATCATGGCATAGATCTTATCCCTGGAAATAGCCCACCTAATATGCCACCCTACAGAGTCAATGCAGCACAATAGGAGGAGATTTAAAGTTAGGTAAATGAGTTGTTAGAAAAAGCGTTGATTCAGTCCACCTCGTCTCCCTTTTGTCCTCCAATGCTTTTGGTGCCAAAAAAGAATAGTTCATGGCGTATGTGCATTGATTATCATGCTCTGAAAAAGATCACAATAAAGAATCGCTTTCCGATTCCTCGGTTCAATGATGTTATGAATAGATTGCAAGGGGTAGCCATATTTAATCGTATAGATTTGAAAAGTAGGTATCATTAGATACGCATTAGACTCGGAAGATATGCCTAAGACAGCTTTTAGGACATCTTTTGGATTGTATGAGTTTCTTATTATACCTTTTGGTCTTACAAATGCTCCTGCCACTTTTTATCATATAATGGATCGTATCTTCAAGCCACATAGAGGATTTGTGGGCACTTCCTTTGATGACGTGATTGTTTATTCAAAGAACAAGGTAAAACATAGAAAACACTTGGACGTTGTGTTCAATGAACTATGTGAGCATAGACTGATTATCAATGACAAGAAAAGTGAATTCTTCTTGCACGAAATCCACTTTTTGAGGCATATTGTGTCAGCTAATGATATTCGCATGGACCCTACAAAGTTTGAGGCAATGCAATCATGCCACCTTTGAGGAATGTGCATGAGATCTGCAGCTTCTAGGGTTTATGTTCTTACTACAAAAAGTGTGTACGCGGGTTTGCTGAAATTGCATCTCCATTGTATACCTTGCACAAAAAGGATATGTCATTTAGATGGACAACAGCAGAAATTTCAGCATCTAAAAAGTTGAAGGAAAAGATGACTTCAGATCCTATGCTTGTGTTGCCCGATCTAAGAAAGTCATTCATAGTTCAATGTGATGAATGTGGTAACATTGATTAGAATCAAAATAAATTTAGATTCCCTTTCAAGAGAAAAAATGTATCTTTTCTTGTGGGAATGGAAGAAAACTCTAGTCTCATCTTATCCCATGTATAAATTTGTAAAACAATGAAAATTTTTATTTCCTCGTATTTAATTTTTGTCAAAGATTCTAACAAAGAGTCTAGAATTGAAAAATCCATCTCAGATATAAACAAGGACCGAATGAGTTTCTTAAAGGAGTATGAAGATTGTTTTACTGATACTTTACCTACAGAGTTACCACCAAAGAGGCTAGAAGATCATCACATTGATCTCATTCCTAGAAGCTCCCCTTCAAATAGGCCACCCTATTCTGTGAGTCCAACACAACAAGAGGAGATTATGAAGCAAGTAGATGAGCTCTTGAAGAAAAGTCTAATAAGACCCACTTCCTCACATTTTTGCTCTCCGATCCTCTTAGTCCAGAAGAAAGATGGATCTTGGCGCATATATATGGACTACAAGGCCCTTAATAAAATTACAAATCGGAATAGGTTTTCCATTCCAAGAATTGATGATATCTTAGATAGATTGCATAAATCCAAAGTATTCAACCGAATTGACTTGAAAAGTAGCTATAATCAGATAAGGATACTCCTCAAGATATTCATAATACAACATTCATGATAATTTTTTATTTGTATAAGCTTCTTGTACTACCATTTGGTTTTACTAATGCTCCTACAAACCTTTAATAGAATAATGAAAAGAATCTTTAGAGCACATTGAAAGTTTACAGCTAATTTCTTTAATGATATTTTGGTTCATTCGAAAGATAAAGAAAATCATAAGCAACACTTGAAAATAATGTTTCAAGAACTCCACAAACACAAACTTTATGTGAGTGGCAAAAAGGGTGAATTTTTCCTAGAAGAGATTCACTACTTGGACCATATTGTATCCAAAGATGGGATTCGGATGGATCCAGCAAAAGTCAAGGCTATTGTAGAATGTCCAGAACTGACTAGTCTTCATAAGTTCAAAAATTCTTCAGATTATGTTCTTATTATAAGAGATTCGTTAAATGGTTTGGAGTGGTTGCTGGACCATTGCATGATTTAACCAAGAAAGCAATAGCATTCCAATGGACCAAACTAGAGAAGGAAGCTTTTGAAGCTCTAAAGTTCTATATTAGCAAAGGACTTGTTTTGATTATACCTAATTTGTCAAAACTTTTTTTTGTGAAATGTGATGCTTCAAGAGACTGCATTGGTGCAATCTCAAACCAGAAAGGACATGCAATTGCTTGTATAGCAACTAGAAATGTTAGAAACGTTTAGAAACGAAACGTCCAAAGCGTGCTTCGTAAGTTTCTTTCAAGGAAGGGGGTAAAATAAGAAACACGATTTTTTTTAATATAGGGATTTTTAAAAGTTTTTATTGGGAAAAGAGGTTTAAATCTCTATGAAACTCTCTTAAACAAAAAATGGTTAATTGAGCTTGAGTGATAATAGAGTCAATTGAGAATAATACATTATACATTAGATATCCATTATCCATTATTGACTTGTCACTTATGTCAAAGTTAGTCTTTGGACATGCTATACTATGATTTAGAACTCAAACATTATGATTCATATATATCATACAAAGAAAATTGAAATTAACATATAAATAGCCTATCTATAATATCAACTGAGTCAAGTTGCAACATCATGATTCTCATTTCAAAACAAACTGACAAAATGTCAAAATCAAAAATGAATCGTAATATATCATAAATAACTCATAAATAAGACTAAAGTCGTATTCAAATCTCAAGACAAGAATAGATACTAGATTAACAAAGTCCAATAACTAAACAAAATCACAAAAAAATCAGTCTCTCATTCAAAATCTGGAGCCCTCACGAGTCATTACACATCATCATCATCATATTTAACATGGCCCAATAATTTTTGTCAAAAAAATCATATTTTGGATTCCAACTCACCAAAAAAATAAAAATAAATAAAAACAACCACATTTTTTACTCTCAGAAACTTTTCGTAAGTTTCAAATTCAAAGAAACGCGTTTCTTAGCTGCTATGATTACTTCTACAAGCAAAAGGTTGAAAAATGCAAAAAAAAAGCTTCTACTTAAGAAAGGAGTTAATGAACATGTAATTGCTTATACAAGCAAAAGGTTGCAAAATGCAGAAAAAAATGCTTGTACTTATGAAAAGGAGTTAATGGCCATCATTCAAGCTTTAAAAGATTGAAAACACTATCTTTTAAGTGGAGAATTTCATCAAGATGAATCATGACATCTTAAGACATTTTCTCAACCAACCAAAGATTTCTAAAAAGCATATTCAATGGGCCAATTATTTAGCTCAATTTAAGTTTCAAATACTACATAAACTTTCAAATACTACATATTCCTAGAAAGTAAAACAAAATAGTTGATGCCCTATCAAGAAGACCTCAATTCATGCAATGTCCACGATTTACTATACAGATTTCACTAGTATAAGGGATATATATGCTTCTAATGAAGATTTTAAAATCATCTCAAAGAGTTTACAACTTGGTAAAAGGGTGTCTTCAACAACTATCTCAAATTCTTAACCATTTAAGAGATTTTCAGAGTAGAAGGTTTAGAAACTTCTTTCTCTGAAAAAGTTACATATGACATCTAGAATAGGACATGTGTCATTTTAAAGAGAAGTGTCCGTACACTTATCATTTTCAATAAACACTTATCATTTATAACCTCTACTTTTCACTTTTAAGCACCCAAGTCCCACATCTACATATTGAAGGTCTCTCTCTTCATTTAGAATAAGCTATCATGCTGAAATTTCAACCACATGCTTTGTACTCTTCTATCTATCTCTCATCCAAGAAGTCTTTCTACTTAGCTTGATCTAATCCAAGCACTAAAGAAGAAAATCAACTTGTTGCTCGAAGTTTGCAAACATTAGGATTTCAAAAACCTAATTTTCAAAATTGCAACAAATCAACCTTTTGTATATGGCTCAAGCACTCCGTGCCAATGGTTTTGTTTCAATAAACTCCTGTAAAGAAGAACGGGCCGATTTCCCTCTCTACATGGTCTCTCTCTCTCTTTCTCTCTCTCTCTCTCTCTCTCTCTCTCTCTCTCTCTCTCTCTCTCTCTCTCTATGTATGTATGTATACACACACACAAGGTTGATTATACACTCTTTGCATGGATATTCTAACAACGATTGGGTTGGATATTCAAATTCTTGTGTCTCTCATAGTGGCAATTGCTTCTTCTTAGTTACATCTCTTGTTTCTTAGTTTAACAAGAAACAAACTACAATTGCTACTTTCAGTTGTGAAGCTAAGTACAAAGCACCATTCACAACCACAGTGGAGTGTGTTTGGTTCCACAAGTTACTTACAACTCTTCATGTACAACAAACGGCTCAGACACTTATCTACACTGATAGCAAGAGTACTTTGACAATTGCACATAACCGAGTGTTCAATACCCACACAAAGCATATAGAAGTTCATTATCATTACATTCGTGAGCGAATGTTAACTGAAGAAATAGAATTATCTTACATATTCAATAAATACACTGAAGACAACTTGGCAAATCTTTTCACAAAGGCACTTTCTCGACCAAAGTTCCTAGCCTTTCGGTAAGCCTTAAACTTGATTTCATTTATTCCATGATCTATCATACTCTATACTATCATATATTGATATATCCACTTGGATAAACTTGTGTGACCATGACCTTACAATTTTTTTCATTTTCTAAGATTTTGTTATTTTTCCTAAACCAATCCACCCATTTCATTGAGGGAGGAGAGAGAAGGGGGAATGGGGAGTTTGTAGGTCATCTCATGGGCTACACACTAATGATCTTTGATCCATGATTCAAGCTCCCTACACATTTAAACAGTCATTAAACGGAATTGTTGCCTCTAATGTCCTAAGCACTAAGTGACACTAGGATTGGGACTTAGTTTAGGGTTTCCTATGACGATTAAGTTGTTAGGGTTTTTATTTATTATAAAAAGATACTTTGTGCCTCATTAGCACATAAGTGTGGCATCATTCAACATGATCCCTTGAGCATTGTACTCTCTCTCACTCATTAATTCACTCCTCATTAGTGATCAAGTAACGTTGTGCATTGATTAGTTCTTTCATTCTCATTCATTTTCCATTAAATTAATCACACAATTGCTCCAGGCCTGGACCAACAATACTTAAGTTGGGATACTTAAGTTATAAACATATAAGATTAAGTTAAATGTGTTTCACAATGATAGATAATCCGACCCTTTGTAGTAGGGAACATTGATAAAAGATGTCGTAGACAAATGCCAATGGGATACCTAGGATAGATCTTGATTAAGGATATTGAATTTTTCCTTGGAAATAACTTTTGGTATCATAGGAGTTTTAAATAATTTAATATCCTAAACTAAGGTTTATAAAAAGTTTTAATACTTTCAAGGTCAAAGAGATTAGTAATTTAAAATTGAGATCGGGCAACCTTCAATATTATTTTAATGAAGGCAAGGCTAAAATGACTAAGCAGCTCAATTTTACATATGGAGACCCCAATGAAAATGAAAATTTGCTAAATATCAAGTTTGCATCAATTATGGGCTACATGCAAGTGTATCTTTCATGTTGGGCTATTTGGCTACATGCAAGTGTATGTTCCATATTGCAACCAATTAATCAGAATCTAAAGTCCTCAACCAAGAAAGACCACACCTACTCGACGTTTGCTATTCACTATCTTAACCTCAACTAGAAATGAAGTTAAGTTCATACATCTATTTGGATTGTATGACTCTCTTTGTTGCTCTCTCTAGCATGCAAGTAAAAGATATAAGCTCTCATAGAAGAGTTAGATCTATATCAACATATATCTTTTCTCTAATATGCAAGAGAATCATTTCTTAAAATTGGGTTGGGATAATTAACATGGGACATGTCCTTTATAGAAGGTGTCAAGGTATAGAAAAAAACAAGTAAACCAAGTCCATACCTTTCTTACAAAGGATCTTTTCATCAACTAATTATAGCTACGGTAGATGCACTGGTTGAAAATTAGATGGTTATATAAGTAAGAGTACTAAAACTTTTTGACTACCTTCTTGTCCATGTTGTTTGCTTACTATAGAGTGTAGGGCTAAGAGAAATCTCACTATCATTGACATCCATATATCTTTGACAAAGACATCATTGCAACTCAATGTTCTGGTAATTTTGATCCATAAGGTTCTTCTACAAATGATCCTATCCATATGTTGGCTAACTATGGTACCTAGGGGTAAGACAAATCTCATTACCTTTGACACACATTTCCAAATACACATCTCTAATGAAGACATCTTTGTAACTCAATATTCTACTAATTTCAATCCACTACTTATGGACTTTTATGTCTACAAATAACCACACCTTAGTCGACAACAAAAGTATGCAAGAGCAATTTGTCTTTCCTTTAGCATATATATGTGGTAAAACTTAGAACAACCTTCATTTTACATTTTCAACTTTGCATTCAAAGCCCCATCTACTCTTGTTACTTAACACCTTCATGGCTTTGGTATTAAAATTCCTCCTTTATTGTAGTAATAACTTTTGGCTGCCATTGTTAATTCAAAGTAATCCATCATGCAAAACTTTGAAAGCCATCATCGAGTTAAATATAAAGTGCAACTTTGACTATTAGCTAGAATAGATGCATGTTCTCATTTGCTACTAATGAACCTCAGAAGCGTGTCAAAGATAATTACATCAAGTTATCATCCTCTTGTTTAAACAAAGATTCCAACTTGATGCTAGCTGCAATTTTTTCAAAAGTTTTCAACACAACCTCCAACAAGTTCATTGAACTAATAGCTCTCTTGAAAAAGAATGCCATAGCTTAAACTCACCTATGAACAATGTACCACACAATGCAAGCAAAAATATAAGTCCTATAAAGATTCAAAACCACATGAATCGTCAGCATTTATTATTACTTGTGCAACACTTACGACCAACTCTAGAACAACCTTGCAATGTCACTAAAACCAAAAGGCACACACTCCATAGAGAAAAGAGATTTAACATACTGTTTCTAAATGAAACAAAACTTATCATTCAGCACGCTTGAATCCTAATATTCGTGATTCTTTCTTTGCAAGCAAGCTAGGCAAATTTTGCAACCTCTTTACCAGCGAAAAGAATATTTGACTCAAAGTTTAAAATGCTGCTAGAATTCTGCTACATTTGTCTCAAAATTTAAAACACTGGTAGAATTGTGCAAGACTATTTGATCCTTTAGGAGAGAATAAGCTACGAAATACTTTATAATTATAAGTGCCCATAGCATTACAGATGGTCACACAAAGAATGTAACGATTCACGAGACCATGCTTCCAAAAGCTTAAATCATCCATCGCAAAGCACTACCAGACACATGAATCCCCCACAAAACACAGCCTACAATTGGCCAGCATACTCACATCTGCATCACAAATTCCACATGCTTCCTATCTCTATGCAGATAGGTGTACGCCTACTCTGCATACGTAAAAGATGTGACATCCAAGCCACACGTTCTAGAACCTCTGCTGCTTGTGAGCTTCCCAAACGTTTCCAAATACAGCCATGGAGCTTACAGCTTCATACAAGAATGGGACATGCAGCACGCGCGTGGTCAATGGGCGACATACATATATGCGAGAGAGGAAGAAAGCCAAGGCGTGCAGTTTCCACTTCTACATTGAAATGAAACTGATCGAGGACTTATTTTTGAAGAAAGCGGATAAAGAAACGGAAAAGGAGCAACAGGCATCCATCGACAGATGCCGAGGATGCAGACCGACAAGCAGATCGGCCACAGCTGAGGGAGAAAAAACAAGAAGAGCAGAAAGAGAGAAGGAAGCGTACCGGCATGGCTGAGAAGGAAGCGGCCTCGCAAGAAGAAGCGCGACCGGACATCAACTGCAGATCTGCTCCGGCTTAGAGCGCTCGCTCTCTCTCTTTCCCTCTCTGGACCGATGATGATGTGCGCGTGTGATGCGAATGAATAATGAACGAAGGCTTTTGAATCTGAGACTTGGGTGGGACCAGGACTCGGGGCCCACCCGGTGGGTCCTTGCTTCTTTGTCCTTTTCACGGTTCACCCCTCCCGCATTGTTCCTTCCCATGGGTTGGGATGAACGTGCTCAAATCCATCGGGAAAAAGCCCCATTCGTTGTACGTTGCTGCTTTGAGACGGCACGCTTCACAAGGCTTCCATGGTCTCCCTTGACAAGTAAACCGGCCTAGGGTAGAGGAGCTAGTTATATGACACCCTCCAAAGAACTCCATCTGATTTGAGCTCTGATGCATCAAATGCTAATTTACAATCGTAGAGATGAACAACACATGATCGCCATAGTGCGAAACAAAACCGAGAATGCTTTTGTTGGTTGCCAAAATACTCCATCTTGTCCACTACAATATTCTCGCCTTCCCTATCTCCTTCTTCCCCTTACTCTCTCTATTCGTTTTCCTATTTCTATATCTTCCTATTCCTCTCTCTTCTTGACCATCTATCTCTATCTCACTATCTCTATGTCTCTCTCCTTTCCTCTGTGTCTCTATTTCTCTCTCCTTGCATCTCCCTCTATTTATTTTTCTCTCTCCCTTCATAGTTTTTCTCTATTTATCTTATCTTTGTCTCTCTTTATTTTTCTATCTCCCTCCTTGTCATCTCTATATCTCTCTCTTCTTCCCTCTCCATCTCTCCCTCCCTTCCTCTCTCTCTATTTTTCTCTCTCTCTCTCTCTATTTTTCTTTCCTCCTTTTTATCTCTCTATCTATTTTTCTCTCTCCCTTCCTGGCCTCTCCCTACCTCTCTCTCCATTTTTCCTCCTTTTCTTTTATTCCTACATCTTCCTCCCTTCCTTTCTCTTTTTTCTTCTCTCTTTTTATTTCCCTCCCTTTATTTGTTTTTTATCCCTCTATTTCTCTCTCCTTTCCTCCCTCCCTGTATACGCATACACACATATATATTTATATTTATATTTCTCTCTTCTTGTCAATATATGATATTGTGTATATGCGCGCACATGCACGCACATTCTTGAGAGGTGTAGTAGGTACCAAAATTGAACCAAAAATGAAGCATTTGCAATAAAAATGAAGAGACACTAGAGTTTTCTAAGCAAAAGCAGATGGCCCAAAACGTGTTGGAAGTGTTTGTTTGTCAATCAAAGTTTGTTAGACAAGCCATTTAAAGATATACAAGTTTAGCATTACAAAGCATCTACTTGATCCCAAAGTAGGAAGTTGCATCTAAGAGGCCAACTTATTAGAAAACGATGCCAAGAACGTGTTAGTGCTTTCAACTCTCAAATTAGAGTTCATTTGGTCCTTCGATTTTAGTGAAACCACTTGCTGACAGTGCGAATGCATGAGAAATTGACTAGTTATTTGGTAATAAGTGATTAAAAGAGACTTAATAGCCCAACAATATTACAATTAGGGGGAGAGAAGAGGCCATTTTTTTCGGAGCATCCCTTCAATCCCCATGAAATGGATTTCTGCAAACTGTTGGATTAGAGAAGAGTAACCTTAGCCATGAGATGTTGAATTTTTTTGCCTTTGATAATTGTAGAAATCATTGAAAATGATGCATTCTATCAAAAGATTAGTTTTTAGTCTTTCTCTCTCATCTTTTTCTCTAGCCATAGTGACTGTTCATACAGACTGAGAGGGAGAGGGAAAAGGGGTACCAGATTGTGATACAATGCGTACAATGAAGCAAAGAAGCATGAAGGTGGCTATTAGCATATATAAAGTGTTCTAAATGTGGGTAAAAATCAAAAATATATTTTGTAAATGCTTGATCATTGTGCTTTTCATAACAATAATTGGTTTTTTTAAAATGTTCATATGCAAAGAACTGTTAAAACGAGTTTTTGAAGGGAATTGAATGATTAGATGGATCCCCATATCGTGGAATAATAAATATATTTTTGTACAATGTTTGTGTGGGTTTCACATCATGGAGATTGCTTCAACATGGCCTCATATTGTGTGTTAAAGTACATTCTTATGCGATTTTTCTCATTTCATTACATACCTAAGAATATGACAACGCTTGCAAAATTTGTTGATAGAGAGTGGCAAGAAGGGAAAAATGAGATTAAATGTGTTGATTTTCTAATCTTTTTCATATGCACATAGGTTGGTTTCTAAGAGTAAGGAAGGTAGTAGCATGGTTTTTCTCGGTGCTATATTCTACATCGCTGTAATATGTATAGTAAAAAGCATGAAAATATATGATTATGCACATGGAACATGACACGACTTTTCTTTTATTTATGCACTTTAGAGCATTCCACCTTGCATGGAAGAGCATAAAAGCATAGTATCAGAAAAAACCTCCTGGATGCATAGTAATTGTTTGAAAAAACTTGTTGATCCACATGGAGTGGACAAGGATCCCTAGCCATAGGTTAGCATGTTTATTCTTGGGAAAAAAATTATATGAGGTTATGGAAAGTCTCCTACAATTATAAATATCAAGAGAGGAGTATGTTACAATGTTTTATATGTTTGAGATCTTGCATCCTAGGGCCAATCCAAGGGGTGTAGGAGAGCCATACACGGGCCACAATAGTCAGCTAGGGGGTGTCCTTTATGTATGTAATTCGAGGTGAGATACTCATCTACATGTGGAAAAATCCTTTGCTTAGAGTTGACAAGGATAATTAGTTGAACTACAATCCAAAATTACATCTATAAGCACATCAATTAGAAGAATCCTTTATAGTATCGAAACACTCAACCACAAGGCCGTGTGGGGTCGTTTGGCATGTGTAAGAGCCCAATTAGAGCTATCAAAGCTAGTGTTCAGCCCGTTTTAGGTCTCGATTGGTAGTGTGTTTACCAAGAGTCTTTAGGATTTCCATAGGGACCTAAGATTTGGTTCGTGAGTGTGTGACTCTTCATCAAAAGCGGAGAAAGAGCTATTAAGGCAAATATATGAGTGCCATGTAGAAATCTCCTGAATTCAATGAGAGCAATGTGAAGAACGGCTAAGGAAATGCATAAGGTTTTTTTCAATTACTCATTGGACCATATTAGTCCAATATCCCTTCAAGTGAGGGGGCTTATAGCCCCTTGTAGTAGTAAGTGGTGCACATATCGGATGCCGTAAGCGCGCGTAGTGAGCATCAGAAGGTCCCCAAGAACAAAAGAACTCTACTTTTTGCACACAAATCAATGTAGAAGACTTGCACAACATGAACAAGAGACCAATTGGGTGCAATCTCCCCCCCATGCCTTGTGTGAGCGCTCCACAAAGCATGTATTTTATGTATTAATCATCTTCAAGCTCAAATAATAGCCCAAATTACAAAATAGCACGCTTTAGCTTTTGAGTTTGCTTTTGTGCCAAATAGAAATAAAGCTAATGGGCGCCCAAAAAGTCAGGCGTACCCAAATACAATGTCCAAATACAAATATCTAAATCGTACGCCCATGCGCATACAAAAATAATAAATAAATATCAAACGCCTTGATAAATAGGCACGATAAAATATAGGCGCCATGCCTAAGATATGCGCCCATCAAAATATTGACGATAATTTTGAATACACACTATCCTCTAATGCTTTCCACCGTCACTGCTGCTATCTCTACACATCAACTGAAGCATTCACGATTGTTAGTAAAATAATACAATTAAACCAACAAAAGTGAATGCCTAGTAGTTTTCAGCTATATAAATAAATTAATTGGTTAGAAATCAATCCTAACCTTAATTTATGACAAGTGCGCACTCTAAACTCATAAACGTTTATTAATTTAAATATGTATTTTGCAGAATCACCCGCTATGGAATTACCCATGTACACACTAAATTAACAAAACGCCCGAAAAGGATAGACGTCCCCATCGACTTCTCGCACAAAGAATCCACTTTGTGTATGAGCCCCTGTAATAAAAGTTTACGGAATCCACCATGGCACAGAATCCACCGTGTACCCCCGGGGTGGGATAGCAATTGTCCTCAATTGCTATTAGCTCAATGTAGAGCTAACAGAGTGGGGAAAGCATTTAAGTCTCTAGTGTGCATCCATTGGGCCTCTTCAACAGGATGGTTTTTAAACTTGACCAAATATCTAGAATATCTACGGCCAGCTCTAGTGGTCATAAAGTTAGTATCTATAATAGCTTCAGGCTCAAGGATTTCAATCTCTTCATCTAACAAAGGTGGGTTTTCATAGACAGGGTGTACAGGTAATTGGCCTTTAAAGGGTCGTAATAAACTAATATGAAAGGTGTTGTGGATTTTCCAATGTGGTGGCAGTTCTAGTTTAAATGCATTGTCATTGATTTTGTGTATGATTTTGAATGGTCCATAGAATCTAGGTGCTAATTTCACAACTGGGTGTTTATCTACACTTTGTAATCTACGTTTTTCTATTCGTAACCAAACATAATCATCAACTTTGAAATTCATGGCCTGTCTTTTCTTATTTGCTTGCTTTGTATATGATTGCTGAGCTTTGGCAATCATATATTTAACTTCATCAAAAATAGTAGCGTGCATGTTAGCAATATCATCAACACTCTGAATTTTATTTGATAATGATGCAACAGGTGTAGGCAATCTATAACCATAAATCACTTCAAATGGTGCTTTCTTTGTAGCTGTGTGTGGTATATTGTTATATGCAAACTGAAGTAAATGTAGATGTGTATCCCATGTGTGTGGTTTTGAAATAGTGTAAGCACGTAAAAGATCTAAAATAGTACTGTTAGTAGCTTTTGTTTGACCATTAGTTTCAGGATGAAATGCAAATGAAAAATCAATCTTTGTTCCTAAGTTAGCAAACAAAGTAATCCAAAAACTATTACAGAATCTAGAATCACGATCAGAAATAATAACTTTTGGTAAACCATGATTAGTAAACACAGTTTTCAAAAACAATTGAGCTGCTTGAGATGTAGTTAGAGTTTTCTTCCATGGAATGAAATATGCTTGTTTGCTAAACCTGTCTACAACAGTCCAAATCATATCATGGTTAGCTTTAGTGTTAGATAAACCAGTAATAAAATCCATAGAAATCTGTTCCCATGGTCGTGATGGAATAGATAGTGGCATTAGTAAACCATACTGTTTACCATGATGTCTTTTAACTCTTTGACAAACTAAACATTCAGAAACAAAGTTAGATACATCAGTATCCATATGTGGCCAATAAAAATCTTCAGTCAATGTACACAAAGTAGATATAATACATCTATGACCTTGATATGGAGTACAATGAATCTCATTCAAAACAAAAGATCTAAATGGAACTGTAACACATAATCTCTTTTCATAAAACATGAATTCATTATTGTAAGATAGTGAATCAATAGGAATCCAATTATTTGCAACTAATTTATTCCAATCAGCTTGAAAAGTAAGATTCTGATGATAAGTATCTTTCATAGAGATAAGGGAATCAAATGATATCGCGGAAATATTATGAATTGTTGGTCTTCTACTTAAAGCATCGGCTACAACATTCTCTTTTCCTAGTTGATATTGCATAAGGGGATGAAAGCTTTGAATGAATGCTGCCCATTTAATATGCCGGTCAGAGATTTGGGGTTGATTAAGGAGATGTCTAATGCTTTGTTGGTCAGTTTTAATCATAAACTCAAAACCCATTAAATAATGTTTCCATTGATGTAAAGCTTGTACTACAGCTAGCAATTCTTTATCATATGTAGAATATTTAAGTTCAGATGGTTTCAGTTTACAGCTAGAATAGGCTATGGGATGGTTATCTTGCATAAGTATGGCTCCTATTCCAGATCCACTAGCATCAGTAACTACTAAAAAGAATGGTCTATTGAAATCAGATAGTTGTAATACATGAGCATGGATTAATGCATGTTTCAATAAATCAAAATATTTTTGTTGATTATTAGTTCAGTTATACACAATACTCTTCTTTAAAAGTTTAGTCAAAGGCAATGCAAGTAATGAAAAAATTCGCACAAACTTTCTGTAAAAACTAGCAAGACCTAGAAAAGAACATAACTCATGTACATTTTTGGGTATGGGCCATTTTAAAATTGCTTCTATCTTTTTAGGGTCAACCTTAATACCTTCTGATGAAACAATATGACCTAGATATTCAATTTCTGTTTGGAAGAATTCACTCTTTTCTGGATTAGCATACAATTGATTATCTTTTAACAACTTGAAAACTAAATACAGATGTTCATAATGCTCATTCTCATTTTTACTGAATACCAATATATCATCAAAGAATACTATAACACAATGCTGATATTTCAAAAATATGTGATTCATCATAATGTCCAAATTGTGTTCTAAATGCAGTTTTGAATATATCAGATTTATCCAATCTCACTTGATGATAACCAGATTTAAGATCTATCTTACTGAATATGGGAGAACCTTGTAGTTTATCCATAAGATCATCTACCCTTAAATAGTTGCGCCAAATGGAGAACTACTAGGTCTTATTAATCCTTGATTGAGCAATTCTTCTACTTGATTTTGAATTTCTTTTTGTTCAATTTGGTTATGCCTATATGGTGCTTTATATGGTGGTTGTGTATTAGGAATTAAATCTATTTTGTGATCTTTAGGTCGTGAAGGTGGTAGTCCAGGTGGTAAATCATTAGCAAAACAATCTTTAAATTGAGCAAGAAATTGTTTATGCCTAGGATGCATATGTTTTTCTTTAGCTTGAAGTTCATTCACCCAAATTAAATAAGATTTACTACTTTTATATAATGCACGTTTAGCTTGAGTATGAGTAAGCAGTGGAAAATTATTAGAAGCATGCATACCATGCAATGTGATTTGTTTTTCTTGAAAATAAATTTTAATTAAATGCGTGGAATAATTATGTCAGGATTATACTGATGACGCCAAGGCATACCTAAGATAATATCACTAGACTGTAAAGGTACAACTAGAAAATTCCTTCGTTCAGTGTAGTCACCAATTTTAATTTCTAAATTATGCACCTCTTGTATTCCATTATATCTTGTGTCTAGGAATGCTGCTTTAATGCGATAATGTGTAGAAACAGTTTGTAATTTCAAATCTTTCACTAACTTTGCAGAAATAAAATCATGTGTGCTACCATCATCATGCAAAATAATTTTTTCTTTACCATGCACTAAACATTTCATTGTCAACAAAGAATGTGGAGTTGGCATACCTGGCAAAGTATCTGAAGGAGTAGCAATGCCGTCATCATCTTCCCTAAAATCAGGCATTTCCTCACGTTCTTTATCTTCCATTGCTCCAAGATAATTGATATGGACAGGTGGCTTTTTCGATTGACAATTGACTGCTAGATGTCCAGGTTGATGGCATTTGTAACAAACTATAGGTTTGGCTTTAGATACATTGTTGGCAATGGCAGGAAGTCTAGGAATATTGGGATTTGGCTGTGAGGATGGCTTAGGGTTTGGATTGGTATTTGATGGCAAAGCAGGTGGTCGTGACCAAGACTTACGGAATGAAGATGGAAGAAAACGACTTTGATTGAATCTTCTAAAATTTGAATTGAATTGTTTGAAACCATAGTTACCATTAGTTTGAAATTGCTGTGGACGCTTGTCTCTTCCGTGAATCTTGTCTTCAGTGTCATGAGCCAAAGAAATTGCATCTTCAAGGATTGTTGGCTTGAACATATTAACTTCAGCATTGTAATGTCCAAGTAAGCCAGACATAAACTTGCGTTTGTGAGTCGCTTCAGGTATATCTTCGAGCATGTGTAGTTGCAGTAGGGCATTCCAAAAATGTTCGGTGTATTGGAAAATAGGTTCACGATCTCTTTGCTGTAGAAGATCCCATTGCTTAATGGCTTTTTCATGGAATTGAGGAGGAAGGAAATTCTGCAAAAACTTCTATTGGAAACTCTCCCAGGTAGTGGGACAATCAATGCTCTTGCGAACCACAGTCCACCATAGAGATGCTCGATCGACTAAATGATTAGTGACACATTTAATTTTGTCTTTCTCAGCATATGTCTCTTCATGAAAGTAATCATCAAACTGGCAGATAAATGCAAGTACAGTCTTTTCATCTCGAGATCCATTGAAAGTACGAAATTTGAAGTTTCTTTTACTTATCTTTGTTTCTTTGCGGATGGATTGAGCTTCAAGTGTCGCATCGATGGTACGTCGAATAAGATCTTCGGGTTGCGGTCCATCTTTGTCAGTGGGGTAGATCGTTGCAAATTAGCCAATTGAACTTGCAAAGCTTGTCGGGGTCTTCGTTCTTCATCAAGTTGCATCATAATCAAATTCAATTTTTGTTCCATTGTTGGTTCGGGAAGATCACCTTCAACCATAAAATCGTCCATGTTTTGTTCAGTCATCCTGTAAAATCCAAAAGACCTCACACTCTCGAAATCTGATTAGCGGGATGAGTGTAGCTCAAAGTCGGGTATACAAGGCTTATATATTTTTGTTGGGCTTTTGTAGTCTTTGTCTTTTGCGGTTGCGAGATTCGTTGTCTTCGTAGAAACTGCGTATGACCTTCAGATTTGCTGAAACTGGTTCAGCAAGTCTGTGTGTGTGAACAAAGTCTTCTAGGGAGCAGTTCTGTAATTCTGTGCTTCTACGCAAGAACAGTCTTTATGGGAGTAATTGAGATAAGTCTGTTTTGATCCTCTGTGGACTTGCAGGACTTGCAGAAGTAATAGGACTTGCAAAAACTTGAGTGATTAGCCTTAGTAGACTTTGAGAACTAAGAAGCTTTAAGCTTTTGATTCCGCTGTGAATTTTTAGGACATATTCATGTCCTTGACGGATTCGACACCGCCCACAATGTCTTCTTGCCGCCGATTATGAAATTTATAGGATAAAGCTTTTTAAAGCTTAGTTCTAAGCTTTGACTTTAACCTTTTAAGGTTTTAAGCTATGGAGGCTTACTCTTGACTGTGAAAAAAAAACGTCTTGAAGAAGGAGATGTAGGAGTGGTCCTCCACCTCCTCAGGCCAGTCCTTCGCGATCAAAGGCTGCAGATAGGGGTTCTTAACCGCTAGGAATCCACCCGTATCGACCGTTTGCAATGAAATTGACTGTAGAGCTCGATTGTTCCAGGAGCTCCGCCTTCGTGCAAGATGGCGATAGGAAGCTCTCGATCTCAGCTTCGCTTTGATACCACTGCTGCACAGATCGGATGCTGTAAGCGCGCGTAGTGAGCGTCAGAAGGTCCCCAAGAACAAAAGAACTCTACTTTTTGCACATAAATCAATGTAGAAGACTTGCACGACATGAACAAGAGACCAATTGGGTGCAATCTCCCCCCCATGCCTTGTGTGAGCGCTCCACAAAGCACGTATTTTATGTATTAATCATATTCAAGCTCAAATAATAGCCCAAATTACAAAATAGCACGCTTTAGCTTTTGAGTTTGCTTTTGTGCCAAATAGAAATAAAGCTAATGGGCGCCCAAAAAGTCAGGCGTACCCAAATACAATGTCCAAATACAAATATCTAAATCGTGCGTCCATGCGCATACAAAAATAATAAATAAATATCAAACTCCTTGATAAATAGGCGCGACAAAATATAGGCGCCATGCCTAAGGTATGCACCCATCAAAATATTGACGATAATTTTGAATACACGCTATCCTCCAATGCTTTCCACCGTCACTGCTGCTATCTCTACACATCAACTGAAGCATTCACAATCGTTAGTAAAATAATACAATTAAATCGACAAAAGTGAATACCTAGTAGTCTTCAGCTACATAAATAAATTAATTGGTTAGAAATCAATCCTAACCTTAATTTATCACGAGTGCACACTCTAAACTCATAAACGTTTATTAATTTATATATATATTTTGCAGAATCACCCGCTATGGAATCACCCATGTACACACTAAATTAACAAAACGCCCGAAAAGGATAGGCATCTCCATCGACTTCTCGCACAAAGAATCCACTTTGTGCATGAGCACTTGTAATAAAAGTTTACGAAATCCATCGTAAAACCTCACGAAATCCATCGTGGCACAGAATCCACCGTGTAATATGCCTCCTGGCATCAGCAAGAGCAGTCTTAGTACATACAGAAGTGGAAGGCTATCTTTAACACCTAAAGCTAGGTGGTCAACTCCTTCTAGGACCAGCCAAAATGGTGGATCAATACCACCATCTAATGGTCCCATGATCAACATCGTAGTTGTCCCTCCTAAGCCTATTTCTATATTTGTAGGGATGGTACAACCATCCTTAATACCTTCTCCAACAATACGAATGCCAATAGCCACATCGCTCAGAGGGGGGGGGGAGGGGAGAGTCCACCTGTAAGAAATTATCTATATAACGTGTGTTCACAAAGGATATTAAGAAATGTATTTTCTTTATATGTTATAAGACCTTAAAATGACCCTTTTTATTTTACTAAACTTATAGATTTTTTAAAGAATTATAATTAAAAAACCCTTTTTGTAAATATAATCTCGTAAATTTTACTAAATATAATACCCTTTATTTTGAACTCACATGGTATCCTACATGTTTTATAAGATGGATCCCCCAAGCCACTTCGACTCTACATGCTTTAGGGAATCCACCATTGCCTATCTTTAGGTGGAAATCCAAACAAAGATGTAGAATTACATATCAAAGACTTCTAAAAACTTATGTTTAACACAAGTCAATGAGAAATCACATCACTTGATGTTCTTTAGCATGACTTTGAAGGGAAATAAAGCCCAATGGTACTACTATTTTTTGCGATAAATTCAATTGCCATTATGCAAGCATTCTATATTGTGTTTCATAGGGAGTTCTCCCTTAAAAAGGGGGGCCAATATTGGCTACGTATCCTAAATGAAACTTGATAAGAATTCAATGAAAGTGTAAAAGCATTTGCTCAAAAGCTACGCGAAGTCTTTCGGTGTTTGGATAATATTATCTAATTATCCCCTACCACTCAATTGTAATTTTTATTAAGAGGGTTGGATTTCATGATCCAATTGCACTTAACACTGCACTAAACAATCTAGATGCAACTATAACAATAGCAAAGGGAGTCGAGTAAAAAATTCATACTATCTATGTGGCAAGAGGGCAAGCTTTCTCAATGAGGGATGGTGCAAAATGCAGTGCTAGTAGAATATGACTCAATACCACCACCACCCAATAATATCATGGGTCAAAGTTGAGGGACTTTAAATCAAGTGTTGCTTCAATTACCCTCACCTATAGGGACGAATGTTGCCCAACAAGACCCATAATGTCAATGAGTAGTGGGAAAGGTCCCACCATAAACCAACGGTCTATATAACCACCAACCCCTTTATAGATTGTGAAACCTTATGTGGGGGTGGCTCTTGATACCATGGGTTATGAATCCTCCGCATCAAATATTTTTGAGGAAGTTAAGGATATGATGAAACATTACATCAACATGATTACTAAACAATATCGATAGATCATTGTGGATGTTAGTTTCCTAAAGCGTCAACAAAATCTGACGGGCACTAGAATCCTGATGATGTAGGTCCGTCAAGATTTACTTGTAAGTGGTGTGGTGAGAAACACTTTCCTCAAAACTGTCCCAATATTAAATGTGATATATGTGAGAAGTCCAGCCACTTACCCAACACTTTTTGGAGCAAGATTAGTTTCCTTCAATAAGAAACTAGACAACCAGGTCCTATTAATCACCAAGGACAAGCAAAGAATCTTCAACAAATGAGAGACCCAAGCAAATTTTGCAGAGAGGAAATGTTATTGTAGAAGAACTACCTAGTGGCAAGGGTGTAAGTTTGATTGAAGTAGTGTCTATTAATGCCACTGATGCATCTAAGAGGTCAGAAGGCCAATGAGGGAGATAAAGATAATACAAAACCTATTGAGGCAAAACCTAAACATGAAAATAAGGGCAAGTAAATCCTTAGCCCTAACATACAAAGTGTTTCTTTGAAGGTTGCTTATGGTAAAGCAAATCTAAATAAGGAACCAACGAAGAAGAAAGTGAAGGCCAGGAGGGAGGCACCTAAGCCTATGAAATGACCAAAAGAGTAGATGGTTTGGCAAGAGAATAGAGCTCTTGCTAACTTTTAGGAATTGATCTAGCAAGTTTTCTTTGTGAGATTAAGCTTGATGTTAACCTTATGCAACTAGTTAAACTATCCTTGGGAGTGCATAAGGAGTTTAAGAATATCCTTTGCATTAGAAATATTGTCAAACCCTTGGGTATAGCCTTTGTTGGTGATGATTAGTTTGAGCATGTTGAAAAAAATTGGGTAAGGGTGCCAGTTTATGTTGATGGTATATTGGTGGACAATGCCATTGTGGTGATAGTTTGAGATAACCAGAAGATTGTATTACTAAAGTCCATGTGATAGTTGCTAACATTGAATGTATTCTGGACTTTAGGGTCATTAGGTTTGTAGGGCAGCCAAGCTATCAAGTGCTATTAGGAAGGCCATGGATCTTGCAATTCAACTGTCAAGTTGACATACTGGCTAGTCATTTGATCTTTGGTAGAGGTGCTAGACAAGTTATAATTGATGCTTACCCGGAATCACCTCAAAGTAAGAGAGCACCTATATCCTCAATAGAATTGGAAGCACTAGAGGGGGGCCTTCTAGTAGTGAGACTTTATCAATTGATGAATCAAAAGAGAAGTCTCCTATGGAAGATATTTACTAGGTAACTCTAAACAAGCTTATAGAAGCTTAGGATAGAATGATTCACGATCCAATTAGGGTCTATGCTCAGCATGGAAGAAATGACTATGTGTCCTTAATCTAGGAATTCTACAATATATTTGCTTGGAGTTATGATAAATTGAGGGATATTTCCCTCCTTAATCTAGAGAGTCTGTGACATATCCACCTAGAGTCATGATGAATTGAGGGGTATTTCCCCCAATTTAGCCATGCATACTATTTCTTTCAAAGAGGGAATTCAATCTATCTGGTAGAAAGTGAGGCAAATGCCTTTTAAGGGACAAGCTATTTGAGGAGTTACAAACATTATATAAGGTTGGCCTAATATTTTTTATGCAGCACATGGAGTGGTGTTCGTCAATGGTTATCAGAAAGAATAATAATAATCAAATCTAGCTTTTCATTGATTTAAGAGAGCTCAACAAACAAATAGTTAAGGATTATTATGCATTGCCATTCATTAATCAAATCTTAGATCAACTAGCAAGTAGGGATAATACTCATTTATGAACTATTTTGCTGACTACAATCAAATGGTCATCATAGCAGAAGACAAGTTAAAGATGACATTCATAATTGTGTTTGGAACCTCTGCGTATCATGTCATGGCCTTCAAGTTATATAATGCATTGGGTTCTTGACAATGCACAACCAATAAAACCTTTGGTGATATGTTCTTAGAAGAGCTAAAAGTTTTCATGATTGATGATTTGGGGACAACTACCACTAGGGATAGACACTTAAATTTTTAAAGGAAAATTTTTGAGTATTTTGGGTAGTTTTGCATTACTCTAAATCCGAGGAAATGTGCCTTTGGAGTGCCCTATAGATTACTATTAGGCCATGTAGTTAGTTCTACCAAAAGTGTAACTAATCTAGAAATGTTAATGTCATTATTATCACTATGAGTTCACCACGAAACCCCAAGGAAGTATATAGTTTCCTATCATCACTCTGATATTACCGATGATTCATTAATGCAATAGCTGAAAGGACGTTGCCATTGAAAATTTTATTATCCTTCAATTGTTCATTTGTTTGGAGTGATAAGTGCAAAATATCCTTCAAGGATATGAAGCGGGAATTGGCTAAAGCGCCAGTCATGAAAGCACCTAATAGAGGTGAGATGTTCTATGTGTTTTCAACAGCCATGATGTATAGTATCAACTACTTCTTAGCTCAAATATGGAATGAAAAATAGTATCACCCAATTGTGTTCGCTAATCACAAACTAGGTGTGTCTAAAACTAATTATAGCAAAAAATTGTGCCTCTAGATGACTTTTGCCATAAATAAATTTAGGCACTAGATTGTGTATGTGAAGGTAGTATTTTATACAAAGGTAGAAGAATTGAGATTATTATTGAACAAGTTGTGGCCGCTTGATTGCATATCAAAGAGATTAATCACTTTGCAAGAACTTGATTACAAGATTAAGAATAAGCCATCCAAATTGCAAGGCATCATAGAGTGTCTTGTAGAATTCAGAGAGTAAGAAGTATTGGCTAAAGTTAGCAACCTTGAAGGTATGTTTAAAATAGACAAGGACGCCAAAATTGAATAGCAAGCCTTAAATTTTGCCTTAATTACATAAACTCTATATCGACAAAGGATAGATGATGTTTATCATCTATGCATTATGGCTAATAAAAGTTTCGTGAAAGGGAGCGACGGATCGAAGGTTGGACTCGAGAGCTATGGCGGGAGAGCAAGAGCAAGAAAGGGAGAGACTAGAAATGGGAACTCCAACAGTCACAATGTGTGACCGGGCCTTCCTTTATTCAAACTGTCACTAAAAGAATAAAGAATAAAGTGACGGTGATGGGCACCTGCCACCTGCAGTGTCCAATGGTGGTGATTGTCAGTGTAGTAATACACGGGCGGCTAGGCAGAGGCGCCTTTACCCCAACAACCTCCCACTTAAAGGTGAATCTACCCCAATGAGGAGTGAAAAGAAAAAGAAAAAAGACAGTACAATATGTACACATGTACAATAGGATGAGGAAAGATATCATCTCATCCCACGCCCATCAACCTCCTGAGGAGGCAAAGTGCTCTGTAGAGAGGCTTTTCGTGAGCAGATCTGCAGGATTCTGGTCAGTCGAGATCTTGACAAGATCAACAGACTTGTCCTCAACGACCCCACGTATGAAGTGATACCTCACCTCAATGTGTTTCGTCTTCACATGGAAGACCAGATTCTTGGCTAACTGAATAGCACTCATAGAATCCGAATGCAGTGTAGGGATAGCATCAATACCAAGGTCAGCAACTAAACGACCCAACCAAATGGCCTCCTTGCAAACCTTAGTGGCTGCAACATACTCGGCCTCTGTAGTAGAAAGGGCCGTGCATTTCTGCACCCTGGACATCCAAGAAACAGCACCTCGAGCATAGGTGAATACATAGCCGGAAGTGGACTTCCTACTATCTGCATGTCCTGCATAATCAGAGTCAGTGTACCTCACGACTCCTGTATCCTGGCTGCTATAGCATATACACATATCTGCAGTGTCCTTCAAGTACCTCATGATACCCTTCACAACATCCCAATGCTTCTTGCCAGGTGTAGCCATATAGCGTGCCACAACACCAACTGCAAAGGCAATATCTGGACGAGTGGCTATCATGGCATACATAAGACTGCCCACTCCAGATGCATAGGGAATCTTGGCCATCTTGGCCCTCTGCTCATCTGTCTGCGGACAATGAGCCTGTGATACCTTCACATAAGAAGGCAATGGACAGCCAATAGGCTTTACGTCCTGCATGCGGAAGCGCTCAAGGACTTTATGAATGTACTCCCTCTGTGACAAGTAGAGGAGTCCCTGATGCATGTTGCATCTAATGCGCATACCAAGTATGTGAGCGGCCTGTCCCAGATCTTTCATCTCAAAGCTCTTCTTGAGCTGAGCCTTAAGAGCATATAGCTTATCATGAGCTTTCCCTACTTTCAGCATATCATCCACATAGAGTACCAAAATCAATAAAGAACCATCAGGGCTTTCTTCGTGTAAAGACATGGATCCATAGCACTCCGACTGTAGCCCTGTGACTACATAAAGGCATCAAACTTATGATACCACTCCTTAGGTGCATGTTTCAAGCCATAAAGACTTTTCTTCAATTTGCACACTAGGTGCTCCGTGCCAGGTTCTGCAAAGCCCTTAGGTTCCTCCATATAAATCTCATCATGTGAGTCCCCATGTAGGAAAGCTGTCTCGACATCTATCTGGTATAAATCCAAGTCAAGCTGAGTAACCAAAGCCAAGACTAAGTGCAGGGTGGTCATCTTAACCACAGGAGAAAAGACCTCGTCAAAGTCCACACCATGCTCCTGCTTAAAACCCTTTGCTACCAATCTAGCCTTGTATGCCAGCTTGGGGTGTCCAGGGGTACTTTTTAGCTTGTATACCCACTTGAATGGCAAAGCCTTCTTGCCCGTAGGCAAGGAAACTAAATCCCAAGTGTCATTCTTATGCAGGGAGTCTATCTCAGACTGCATAGCCCTCTCCCAGGAGCGAGTGTCACCCCTGTGCATAGCCTCATCATAGGTGAAAGGCTCTCCTGCATCTGTAACCAAGACATAATGCATGGAGGGTTGAAATCTATCAGGTGGACGTCTGTCTCTAATAGACCGTCTCACTGCAGGCTCTACTATCTGCCCAGCTGCCTGTCCAACACCCTGACCATGAGCATCTACTGCAGCTGTAGGCTAGCCAACTGGCTATGCGGGAGCTCTCGGCTCCTCCTGAAATATGACTCTGCGGATCTCAACAACTCTCTTAGGCTTCCTATGCATTTTGTCTTCATGGAAGACTACATCATGACTACGGATGACTTTCCGTGCCTGTGGATCCTAGAGACGGTAACCCATCTCGCCTGCATCCCCATAACCAAGGAAAATGCATTTGACACTCTTGGGATCTATCTTACTTCTCTTGTCCTTGGGCACATGGCAAAATGCCTCACAAAGACATATAAGAGGGAGGTTTTCCAGTCCATACCTCCTCTGCAACCTGGAAATCCAAACCACTAGAGGGTGATCTGTTTATGACATGCACAGCTGTACTAACTGCCTCAGTCCAAAAGCTCTATGATAGGCCTGCATGGCTAAGCATACTGCGTATACGCTCCTAGATGGTTCTATTCATCCGCTCAGCCAAACCATTCTGAGGGGGGGATACCCCTCTCATCACATAACTACTCAAAAGCACATGAGACATACTCACCCTCATTATCTGTCCTTAGGCATTTTAGCCTATACCCAAACTGGTTCTCAACCAATGCAAGCCATCTTTGAAACACAACCAAGACATCGGATTTCAGCTTAATGGGATAAGCCCAAATTTTCCGTGAAAAATCATCTATGAACGTAACAAAATACTTTGCACCACCCATAGACTGACAAGGCATGGGCCCACAGATATCCGAATGTACCAATGCCAAGGGCTCACTCATGCGTGGCCTACCAGACTTCTTATGCGTAGGCCTAGTTTGCATGCCATAAAGACAATGCTCACATGAATCCAAACATGCATAATCAAGGGGCGGTAAGTACTGCAAACCAGAAAGCATTTTCATTCCCTTCAAAGACATATGGCCCAAACGGGCATGCCAAAGAGATACATGTGGGATAGAACCCACAGACAAAACATGATCAAGGGAAGAAGCTAATACAATCAAGGGGTAGAGACTACCAGCCTTGGCGCTTCTCGCAATCACAAGTCTACCACGAGTGATCTTCCATGCAGAGTGTCCAAAATATACATGATATCATGCGTCATCAAGCTGTCCAGCTGACATGAGATTGCGTGTCAAAGCAGGTACATGACGTACATTCTGCATAACAAAACTGCTACTAGAAGGAAACTGCAGCCTAACATCACCAATGCCCATAATATCAAGAGAGCTATCATCACTCAAGCGCACAGAACCCGAAATAGTACGATATGAATGAAACCACTCTCGGCAAGGTGTTACATGAAAGGACGCACCTGAGTCCAAGAGCCAACATTGTGCATACATAGAGTGTATCTTTGTCATCTCCGAAGCACTAGAAGAAGCTGCTAGGATATAATAATCATCATCAACATTCTCAGGCTGCATAACATTGATCTCTTCAATTTTAACATTGGAATTTGCAGGTACTATGCTGCAGATCAGAAGACTTATCCTGCACTTTGTCTTTCCCCTTATCTTTGCGCCTTTCATTACGCAATTCATGGCATTGTGGCCTAACATGACCTTTTTCCCACAACGGTGACAAGTAACATTTGCATTCGTGCCACGGGATTTGCTATGTGACTTCCCACAAGACTTGGACCGAGATTTTTGAGAATCCCGTCCACGGCCACTACCACTGCCATGCTTTTCATATCCATCATTCCTGCCTCTAACTGTCATAGCATGAGACACACGAGAGGCATCCAAATTCTTACTATTAACCTTTTCCTGCAGAAGAGTACTCTCAACATCAAATAATTTCAAGGTAGCAGTAGAGGCACATAATGCAATGGGGAATACATTCCATGACTCATTAAGAGTACCAAGCAAGAAAAGAGGAGTGACATCCTCTGCAAAAGTGATGTCTTGCGAAGTCAAGTTCTTGAGTATAGCATGGAATTGGCTCAAGTGAGCAGACATAGTCACATTCTCCTTCATGCGTAGATCCATAAGCTGCTTCAGCCAATATATCTGATTCGCTGGAATTTTCTTGTCATAGAGATTTTTGATCTTTTCCCACAACTGCCATGCACTCTGTTCTTACTCAAAGACATTATAGTGAACCTATTCTATGAGAGACAATACAATAGTGGACTTGCATAACTCATCAAGCTCAAGCCATTCCCCATCTGGCATAGTTGTAGACGGATGCCCGCTTAACCTCAAAGGTTTGATCTGCGATTTCTGCACCAACACCTACCAAATCTGGCTCTTCCAATAAGAGTAATTCGTACCATCAAGCTTAGTGATGTTGAAAATAGCATGATCAATGAGGGACGAACTCACCATAATGCAGGCTGGAAGACTGTAGACTATTCAAAACTACTTGCTGTTTATTGCAGAAAATGACAAAAAAATCACCAAAATCAAGAAAAAATGGCGAAGAAAGTGAAAACAAAGCTGTTGCCCACCAAGTACTAGTGAAAGTACATCATTTCAGAGTGTTTCAGCATGAAAAATCCATGTCAGTCCATACATATATGCTTGCTGCAATAAATTTCAGATTTCAGTAAAAGAGAGCTAACAGTGCCAAAATCGGATCCCAAGGCAATCAGATACTACCAAGACCAAAGCCGGCATCATGCAGGCATAGCATAAGCATATGACGGTCAATAAGCATGAATCCAACACCCAAGTATGTCATAAAAACATCTGCCAGTGAGTAGGCACACCCCCTAGGCAATGGGGTAAAGTGTTCCTGCCACTACCAAAACTTGAGACAAGTAGGTGTCAGTTCACAAAGATATGGATCCAAAACTGAGACTTAGCTCATAAGCATACAATGAACCAAGACATATGATATATCATCCCAAAAGGTAAGAAGTCTCGAAGTCTCAAGTGTCTATACTGCTCAATAGCATGTAACGGCTCAATACACAAAATACCACTTGCTCAATGTCTGATAAGCATTCAAGAATGCTCCCACTGGTACAAAATCCGTATGTACAAGCTCAAGAGCTCAAGCCAAGGCAAGACATAGTGCCGATGACATAAGTCCAAGACAATATATCAATAGTACATCCCGAACATGTAGGTGGTAGAGCATCCGTATGTAGCATCCATAAGCATGTAAGACATCAAGTACATCCCAAGATACAACTCTGGCAAGCCAATAAATAGCTCAAGTAAGCTCCGAGAATCCAAGGTCAAGACAAGACCGAGCTCTAGTAGCAATAGGCTCCAAACAATGTAACTAGCATGTAGTAATGGCATAGGCTACGCATGTCAAGTCCGGTCAAACATAAGCAACATACATGCCATAAGTACATCCAAGATGGAGCATCCAAATGCTTTGCAAAGCGAGCTCAAGCTCAACCAATGATCCCGAATCAAAACCAAGTTCTATATCGAGCCCCAAGTGTCAATACATTACCATATATGTCCGAAACATAGTCCAAAAAGCATAGGCATAAGTATACATGAGTAAAATGACTTCAACCCAACTGTACAGTGATTTACTATTCAAAACTGAGAATTTCAGCACCAAAATCAGATCCAAATGGTTGCCAAACAATAGGCATACCTTTCCCTAATATCCGGGCATCAAACGGGACCAACCGGGCATCAAATGACAATGCCAAACAAGCTGTAGCATCAAATGTCAGTGTAACACTGTCATAAACTGCCCGTGGACTGTTATGACAGTCCGAAAACAGTGTTAAATCAGTCCAAATGCTATGTCAACACATCAACTATCAAAACCAAGCATCAAAGCATGCTCATATGCTTGAAATGGAGCCTTTCCAAGTGCCAATGGAGGGGGAGAGCTGTTGTTGTGACTGTCAATGCTGAAGACACATATGGGAGGGCTGCGTGATTCTGCCAACTGTAAATGTTGGTCCTGGGGCCGCCACTTCTAAGCGACTCCCGGTAGACGTACCACTGATGGAACCTAAAACGGGCCGGCACTGACTCATGCACTAGCCGGACCTCTATCATGCGCTCAACAACCCCACGGCCTCGCGGCCAGGAGCGTGGATGACACATACATCATCTTCCTAAACATATTGCGTTTGTATCACGTCTTGTAGTCCAACTCTAACCCAATTAACACTCCTCAGAGGGAGTCCCAACACATTGCCCAATAGCACGAAGTACAAACATAGGAGGTCCTCCCACGGCTGACTGCCGCTACCTCACTGCGACTCTCCTACACCTTGGGGATTGGCCCTTCGATGCGTTGCTAAACATATATAACACATACGCACACAAACTTCTCTCTTTTATGATTCGCGTATTTCCAGGAGATATACCATGCTTCCTCACTTTCTTTCCCTTAGACCCAACGCCTAGCCTACAGCTTGGACAACCTTACTCACTTTACTCACTCAACGTTGGTCATATTCCTCTAAAAAGCAATTGCTATGTATCCAGGAGGTATTATCTGATACATTTTAAATTTCATGCTTCATGCAAATTGTGAATGTCCACGTGCTCAAACGATTAAGAAAATCAGCATTGGTGCACATGTGGAAAACATTTCTTTCAATGGATTTCTCTATCACTCGTATGCGGCATTGCATGAACCTAGCACTGAGAAACCCTCGTGCTACTAGGTCCTTAATTTTTAATTATTAACCGATCTATATGGTATGCATAAAAAAACCAACAAGTTTTTCATCATTTCATTCAACATTTACACACTTTTCATACACTCTACCCCCTCACCCGTTTAGGTTATGCATGGTGCATATGTTTAGGGTTCATTTCTCCATATTTTTATTGCATAAAAAGCCATAAAACTCACTAAAACATAGAGGTAGGGCTGAACTGAGGCTAAACCTCATACTTCAGATCCCACAAACATGAATCTTATTTTTCCTTAATTTTCGGCACTCAAAATCTATTTTTTCCCTATTTTTCTCTTATTTCCCCTATTTTCCTTGTATTTTTTGCAATATTTAATGACTAAAAATTCAAAATGAGTTATGGACTGTGGCCCTTAGGTTCATTTGCAGCAAAAAGACAAGTTTAGTTGGTGTGTCTTATGATATTTTCCATTGATATCTCAAAAACACCCAATTTCCCCCCTATTTTGCATATTTACGGGTTTTTCACTACTAATTTCATCCACAACACTTATGATTTTCTGATTTTCTAAGCATAAACAGTTGAAAGACATTGTGAACAACATTATAATGCATAATCATCTCATGGGAACAAGAATTCATGAAGCAAATTGCATAAAAACACCATTTTCCTTTGTAAAAATGAGATTACCGTTCTTTGCGGGTTGCGGGTTTTTATTTGCCATATCTCGGGACTGATTTCCAGCCACCATTAATGCTCATGACAGTCCACAATCAGCAATCTTCAATCTTCTTACACCACGGAGCAATCCGGTCTTCATTGGACAAGCATCCATCATCCATTCTTCTTCTTGCTCTTCACCACATGAATCTGCCTTTAGGGGAGAGAGAGGGAGGAGAGAGAAATACTAGATTTCTATCTTAGCATTCAGGCCACCATTTGACGGGCGAGAGGCGGCGATATGACCAGCAGGGAGAAGGAAGACAAGGCCAATGATCAGTTGGGTGGGTTGCTTACAGCCCCCCATCACCCTCATCCTCCCATATGGCGTGATTTTCGGGCGCAGTCTTCTCTTCCTCTTCTTCACGTTTTTTGCCTTCTCTTTCATGCCACGATTTTTTGTGGCATAAAATGCCTCCCAAGACCCCAAGGGTCACTTACCATTTGGCCCAACTCATGTCCACCTTTTCAAATCTTGACCAATTCTTGGCCATTTCCCCGTCCGGACTCGGAATTGAGCTCTGAAAAATACTGGGCGTCCGGATCGGCATCCCGCATTGGCCAGTAACTCGTGTCAACCCGCGCGACTGTCTGAAAAATTATGAAAAATCAACAAGTGTCGCTTGGGCGCCTTTAAAGCACTTTGGCGCTTAAAATCGTCCTAGATCGAGCCGCCGCCTTCGACGTCGAGTATTTTTCCCTTGATATTCATAATTTTTAGCTATTTTTAAGCGCTTCTTGGCACCGAAATTCCGCTCTCATTATACGACGTACCATCGATGCAACACTTGAAGCCCAAACCATTCGAAAAGAAAGAAAGATAAGTAAAAGAAACTTCAAATTTCGTACTTTCAGTGGATCACGCGATGGAAAGATTGTCCTTGCTTATCAGTCAATTTGATGATTATTTCCATGAAGAAACATATGCTGAGAAAGACAAAATTAAATGTGTCACTAACCATTTAGTTGACCGAGCATCTTTATGGTGGACTGTGGTCCGCAAAAGCGTTGATTGTCCCACTACTTGTTGGGAGACTTTCCAAAAGAAATTTTTGCAAAATTTTCTTCCTCCCCAATTCCATGAAAAAGCCATTAAGCAATGGGATCTTCTACAACAAAGGGGTCGCGAACCTATTTCCCAATACACTGAACATTTCTGGAATGCTCTATTGCAACTACGAATGCTCGAAGATGTACCTGAAGCAACTCATAAACGCAAGTTTATGTCTGGCCTACTTGGACATTTCTATGCAGAAGTCAATATGTTCAAGCCAACAACCCTTGAAGATGCAATTTGCTTGGCCTTCAATTCAAATTTTCGAAGATTCAATCAAAGTCATTTTCTTCCATCTTCATTCTGTAAATCTTGGACATGACCACCTACCAAGCCTACAAGGAGTTCAAAAGAAAAAGTTGAAAACGCTTTAGAATTGTTGGCTAACATGCACATCCTCGAATTTCAAATGGTGCTTGCAATTATTTGCACATAAAATATAAACAAATAGACTCTTAATATGATATATCTATGAGGGATTTAGAAGGTAGTTTATCATCCATAAAAAAATCTCCTTGAGGGCAAGCCTTAGGGTTCCCATAAATGATCTACTGTAGAGAGGTAATGGATTCAAATTAAGAAGGTAAATGAAGCTCTCATGTAGCTTTAGATCTTGAGAGGAAACTTTATAATGGGAATAAAGAAATTTGGTTTTTGTACTTGCTCTCATAGATTTGAATTGAATTTTGATTTAAAGTTGAAATTGGTTTAGATGTACCTTATAAAACATAGGATTGATTTTCCAATTATAAGACAAGATGGATATATATGCACTAGCAATGCTTTTCAAGATTGGAGGAAGCAATTGATGATGATTCTTGATGGGATGTATAACAAATTTCCCCTCTATGTCGAGTGTTCTTGGATGTATCTTAGAATTTATTGCTTTATCAACAAGCCACTTAGCTTAACGTTAAGTGAATTTGTTGGATGGAGGAGCTTAAGCTAGTAAAGATCTTCATATTTGAGGAAGCCTGGGTGTATTTGCTATTACACTTTAGTGGCTAGTGAGTCCCCGAACTTGCTACATCTATGAGTGCATAATCCAAGTGTTGTCTCTTGACCTAAGTAGCAACATTAGCAAGGTCCCAACAACATAATTATGTAAAATAAGGACTTCTTGACTTGCCTAGCTGATACAGAATCCATGATGTATTTGTTGAGCCACCTATCTTTAGCATAATGAACCTTAGAGATTTCTACTAATAGATCTATTGTACCCCATACCTTGAATAAAGCGAGTCTCCCAAGTCCACCTTGTATTTTCGTTTAATAATGAAATATGGATCTTTGTTTATTTCTAGAAGATTCTCTCTTACATTGAAATTGTGATGTTTGGATTAATTCTTTCCTCTTATCTCGAAATGCAAATGATTATCTAAGCTATGCAAATCCTAATATAGAGTAACTTCTGTATTAGGAAACTCCACACATTGCTAAGCTATTGAGTTGCAAGAGAATAGATTTCTTTAAAGGCAAGTTAAGCCTCTTGATTTTGATAGACAAGGGAAGGATGTGGAGTGAGATGCCAAGGTTTTGATTGAGTTTATGGAAGACTACCAAGCAATGATATCCAAACTTAAGCTTGTTGGTAAGTCATGTCTCTGATGGAAACAATGGTAAAATAATAATGGCACCTTTGAAGCTACAGTTACATGGGAGAGATTAAGAATGCTATATACATAAGAGATTTACTTGCCACATACAATTTTATCAAGATGAATGAATTCTTTAACTTAAAGTAGCAAAACTTCTCCCTAGAAGAGTAGTACTCACACTTCGTGGCCTTAATGAAGTATACATCGATAATGGATAGAAAAGACAAAGTGGCAAGGCTTTACTATAGATTGAACCTTCCCCTAAGTGCCCAGTTGTTATTTGCACAATCGAGTGATCTACAAGATCCTCTTGTAAGAGCTAAGCCATTGGTCAAAGTTCCAAGTGAGGCGAATCAAATCAACAATATGGTCAAAGAAAGAGGGGACCTATAAACTTTGCAAACACTCTAGCCCAACCTGATCGAAATAATGATGGGCAAAGGTGCTCTAATTATGATGAGATTGGCAATTCCAAGGCTTCATGTTGCTCAAAGCTAAATAATGGCAAGGGAAAAAGGCAAATTGATTATAGAAATACAACATACCCAACTATAAAATAAGAAATTAAAAGAGGAATTTAGGTGGCCATAAGGGTTTGAGGCACTAATTTTCAATGAGCTAGGTGCCAACAAATCGAAAAGGTATTCCCTTCAATGTCCTGATTGATTATGATAGCAGTCGCTCTTTTTCTAAAATGTGTTAATAACTTATAACTAGAGATTGAAACTCCTAAAATGTTACAAGTCCAATCAACCAATGTTTTGTCTACCAAATAAACTAAAGTAATCACAATTGAGCTAGAAACAAAGAAATTTAAGATCAAGGACATCCAAGATTTACATACCATGATCTAGAACTTCTTACAATAATTCACATCCTTCAGTTATAGCATCATTACCTACTAGGCAAGAAGTTTACCCTAGTAACAAACCATAAGAGCCTAATGTGTATCTTCACTCAGCCAAACCTCAACAAGAGGCAAAGGAGATGTATTGAGGTGCTTCAAGAATTTGATTTTGAGATCAAGTATCACCCAAGGAAGGAGAACATGGTAGGAGATGCCTTAAGTCAAAAGGCATTTCTAAATGTAGTAATCACTAAGGAGATTTTTAGAGGAGTCACTTTAGTGAACTTAATCTGAATGCCAAGCCATTCTATTCTTGAGATAGTTGCTAAAGCCATTCTTAAATATTTAGACTATCTACACAAGTATAAGGATTAGCATGTAGAGGGAGAATATTTATACTTTCACAATAGGTTATATGTTCCAAAGGATTGGGAACTCAAAAAGAAGATACTTTGGGAACCCCATGATACACCCAAAGCAAGTCACCTTGCTTATGCCAAGACTCTTAATGTGACAATAAAAATTTTTATTGGTCATGCATGAAAGATGATATACTTATGTCACTCAGTGTTTAAGTTGTTAAAGAGTCAAACCTCAAAGGAAAGCTACAACCTCTTGACATCATATAGATGAAAAGAAAGTTTGTTAGCATTGGCATTGTGCTAAGACTTCCCATAGTTCAAGGGGGCTATGACTCTATTCTAGTCATAATGGATATACTTACTAAGATAGCCCATATATTCTTGGTGAAGACTATTCAAAGAGAGGGAAAGAGACAAACAAGAATGGGAGCCATGAACAGAGAGTAGTGTACTCTCTCTTCTTCCATCATTCATTCATCGTGTAACACACAATGATTCGAAGTCTAAGTCACACATACAATGTATGCAAGTTGGTCACTAATTGAGTAGACATCTCTAACCTGAGTTAAGTCACACCAACTCATTATTACATCACACATGATTGGTAACAGCCAGCTACAACTATACTGAGTAGAGTTGGTGTCAATACCATTGATTATCTTGATTTTCATACTTCCCCTCAAGCTCAAGTCAATTGTTGTACTCCAAGTAGCTCCTTGAAGTAATTAAACTAATCTCTACCAAGTAATTGGGTAAAGATGTTAGCTATCTGGTCTCCACTCTTCACATGCCATAGATCTGTCTTTCTTGCAAGTACCATTTTTCTGATGAAGTGATAATGAGCTTTTATGTGCTTTGGTCTAGCATGGCAAATTGGGTTGCTAGCCAACATCATACTACTCATGTTGTCATAATGCAATGTGACATTCTTGTCCATTTGTATACCCAAATCATATAACAGTTTCAAGAGCCAAACTACTTCACATGTAGCTAAGATTGCACCTCTACACTCTGCCTCTGTGTTAGAGAGAGTAACTGTAGGCTGCTTTTTACTACTCCAGTTGACCATACTACTTCCAAGTCTGAAAGCATAACCACTGGTTGATCATCTATCATATGCACATCTAGCCGAATCAGCATTTGTATATCCTATCAAATCAAGTGGATTTCCAAACTCATAAAACAGTCCATAATCAGAATTACCCTTCAAATATTGCATGATCCTGCTAACGACATCCAAGTGAGGTTTGCATGGCTTCTGCATAAACTGACTAATTAGCCCCACTAAATAATTGAGATCAAGATGAGTAATGATAAGATAGGTTTGACCTTCTTAATTCTAGTGCACAATGAGATCCCCTCTTGAGGTGGTACATACTTGCTTTGCCTATCTCTAGGCGTGGTAACAAACGGTATACCAAGTTCACTATCAAGACTATCACTGCCAGGTGATAACTAGAAGTAAGTGGCCCAGCAACATCTTCAAACATCTTTCCTTTGCATTTAGCTAATCTCCCCCTCACTAACATATCCATGTCAGTGGACATAGAAGTATGACTGCACGAGTAACTTGTCCGTGGACTAACAATAGAGGATGTATCTCCTATAGTCCCAATAATAGTGGTACAATCAATAATAAGAATTTTAGCATGATTATCAACTACTAGTCCATTATAACAACCATATTTGGACCACCATACCATGAAGCCAGCTCATCAAACACTACATTCCTAGTAACCAATGTCTCACGAGTAGTTGGACTATAACATTTATAGGAATTTTTATTTTGTGCATAGCCAATAAAGAGACCCTTAGTAGCCTTTGAATCTAACTTCATTCTCTTCTCATTTGGCACACATACATAAGCAATACATCTAAATACTTTAAGATGGTTGATATGTGGTTTGTTCCTATATAGTTTCTCATATGGTGTAAGATTATGAATACTAGTTGTAAGAGTTTTGCTTACAGCTTCTTCAGCCCAATAATACTTTAGTAAATTTTCTCATTTAGCATGGTTCTTGCAGCTTCCATAAGCACCCTATTTTTTCTCTCTACCACACCATTTTGTTGTTGTGTATAGTTGTATATGAGCTACCTTTAAATGCTATACTTAGCCAAGTATCTATCAAATTCACGAGAGACATACGCACCTCCTCCATCAAATCTCAACATGAGATATAACATCCAAACTCTTTTTTCAACATGTGTTCTAAAATCCTTGAAAACATTTAGCACTTTATCCTTGTGCTTTAGAATATACATCCAAGTATATGTATTGAAATCGTCAATAAATGAGACATAATATCTTGTAGCACTTAAGGATACATTATGCCTCAGACCCTAGACATCTGAACATACCAATTGTAGTGGTCTAATACTACTTCCAACATGTTAGACAAACTAAAGTCTTTCTTGCTTTCCATATTGGCAAGTAGAGCATATATGTCCTAACTTTGTATACTTAAATTTTGGCAGACCAACTATAATCTCCTTCTGTTGCATGGTTTTTACTTGTTATATGTTTGCATGCCTAATGCGCTCATGCTAAATTTTCACATCTCTAACTACTCTAGTGTCATAAGCAAACATGGATGCCTTTAACTTAGAAATAGTAGCATTCAAGGTAAACATCCAGCCATCCCTTTTGCCTAGCAATAAGCTTGCAACCATTTCCATACTCTTCAATAAAACAACTATATCTATTAAATCTGACTTGCAGATTCTACTTTGTCCATTTGACCTTGTGCATTTTGATTTTGCCAAGCATTTTGTTGTTGTTGTCCATAAGAATTTTGTGTATCACCAAGGCTCTAGGAGCCCTGCCACCTCTAGCTCTCTGACTAGAGTAAAAGACGATATCTCTGCTTTGAGAGGTACTCAAACCTGTACTTAAACCAAGCTTGACTTTTTCATGCAACGCCAATGCAAGTAACTCATCCCAACAATCAAGGGCATTAGGTCGTGTAAAAATTGATGTGTCAAAGGCTTTGTATTCCTTACCCAAGCCATTCAAAGTAATTGCAATCATATCATCATCCTCGACCTTTGACCCAATAGAAGCAAACTAATGAAGGTTTTAATTTTCGTGATATAAGCATGTACGCTTTTTCCATTTCTTGACATGTTATTGAATTGGTACTTTAGTTGAATTTTTCGTGCATGAGTGACATTGCCATAGTTTTTCATAAGAATCTCCCATGCATCCTTTGGAGTTCAACAGTTAGTGATTTGCATGTCCATAGCATCTGATATGCTACCAGTTCAAGACAATGCAATGTCTTCTTAGCTAGGCAACAACAATGCCTTCAAACAGTCTCCACAACCCTATTATAGTTTACTAGCTATAGTTGCAAATATCATCAATTGCTCAAGACATAGACCACATGTATTTAACAAAATCAATGGTAATGTAACCAAGCTCCAAGATAGCAAATCTAATTCAAATCTGTAGCTTAAAAACTCCCATAAACATCTTCATACATGTACATGACACCCAAAGATTCAATACATCCACCAGAAGTACTCGATCAATATTAAACCACTTTGTGGATGACTTGTCTAGATGAGTGCTAGTTGTAAATTTTACTATAGAAACAAAATAACAATTTAATTGAGCTCAACAAAAGTTCAAATAAGCTGAAAAACATCTCAAGACATCACCATATCATCCTAGCATCAAAACATATCCATATGAGCACCAATAGATGCATAGAACTCATGCAAACATGAAGGAGATCCTTGCCGAGAACAATAACCAGCGTATCTCAAGACATCACCATATCATCCTAGCATCAAAACATATCCATGTGAGCACCAATAGATGCATAGAACTCATGCAAACATGAAGGAGATCCTTGCCGAGAACAATAACCAGCGTAAGGCTTGCTATAACTAGCAATTAACTAGCTCTAAATTGAGCAAAAAATGCTCAAGGCATCATATATTACAATATAGAAGCATCTAGAGCATGCAAAGAATAAATCTATATAGTCACTATCAGGCATAAATCAATGTATTCAGCCCTCATCCAATGACGTACAATAGCAAAACATCACCTAGGAACTCCAATACATCAATGTTTACCATCCATAAGCATTGTTAAGCATTTACCAAGCAGTTTATTGACATATCAAGCCAAAATGAGAGTGTTGTCCATTGCAGTAAACAACTAATCTACACAAGTTTGTATTGAATGTCTCAAAATACATTCAAGATTTGGAAAACAACTTTTTTTTGCCAAGTTGTAAATCACCTTGAAACGGTTCAGGATCTAGTAATTTCTTCAATATCCATTTTTGTAGCCAAGATATGGCTTTTGCAAAAAAAATGGGATATTGCAAGGTTTTGACAAACTAAAGTTTCACAAACTAAAGGTCAAGTCCAACTCTACGACTCTAGCTCCTGCAAAGTCGAGCTCTGATACCATATTCAAAGAGAGGGACAGTCAGGAATAGGAGCCATGAATAGAGAGTAATGTACTCTCTCTTCTTTTGTTATTCATTCATTGTGTAACACACAACAATTCTAAGTCTAAGTCACACATACAATGAATGCAAGTAGGTCACTAATACATCTAGAACATGAGTTAAGTTTGATTGACTCATTATTATGCCACACATGACTGGTAATAACAGCTAGCTACCATTGTACTAAGTAGAGTCCGTGTTAATACCACTAACAAGCTTCATTTTCAACAAAGACCACATTCAAGGATTTAGATATTTCTAGAATCTTTATGAAGGATATCTTTTGACTTCACAGACTACCTAAAAGGAGAGTGAGTGACATGGAGCCTCTCTTTGCCTTCCACAAATCGATAGCCAAACTAAAAGAGCGAATCAATCAATTGAGGATATTGGAATAGAGAACCTAAGAGATGGATTGAATATATACCCTTGGTAGAGTTCGCCTACAATATCTCCAATCCTCATAGCATTGGGATGCCTTCATTTCAAGCATTCTATGGACAAGATTGCTTGTCTCCTTTGAGCTTCTCAAACCCCATAATTGAGGTGGAAGAATTTATGAGAATGTTGGATGAGATGTAGGAACGTGTAAAAGTAACCCACCATGACATTAAAGTTGCTTAATATTAATAGTAAGGCTTATGTTGATATGAAAAGATTGAAGCAGATTTTCAATGAGGGAGATATGGTCTTCTTAAGGGTTTGACCTAAAAAGAGTTTGCTATCATGAGAAATTCAAGAAATTGAGCCTAAGGTATTGTAGTCCTTACAAGCCTAGAAAGACATGTAGAAGCTATAAGTTCCATGTCTCAAGATTCACAATGTGGTTCATGTTAGCCTCCTCAAAGCATATGTCTCTAATCTAATGCATGTGTTAGATGGTAGCCAAATCATAATGCCTAGAAAAGGGATCCTAAAAATACAACTATAAAGAGTTCTTGATACTAAAGAGAGAATCCTTAGGAATAGGACTATTCAAAAGCATCTGATGCAATGAAAAGAATTGCTCAAAGAAGATGCTACTTGAGAAGATGAAGCCACTCTTTTTAAGGATATCTTCAGTTTCTATCAAGATGAGGACACTTTGATTTCTCTAAGGGGGAGAGGATGTAATATAGCTGTAGAGGGAGCTCATGCTCAACCACCAAGACCCACGGATCGCTTATTCCTTCAAGCGTTTCAAGCGAGCACCTATGGCTATCTCTCACCAAGCCGACACGCCTTCGATCCTACCAGGGTGTAGTGAGCTTACCTTTATGCCCAATTGAGTTGCCTCCTCACTCTAGTAGCTCCACAATTCTTGATGCAAGCTCAAGCATCCTCAAGCCCCCACCTCCAAACTCCATCCTCTATAGCCACATGTGAGACAAGAGAAGAGAAGAGAAGAGAAGAAGAAGAGAGGAGGTGACGGAGAGCTTCACCTCCAAGATTCCTCACTCTCACACACTCACTCCTCACACTTTCACACTCCCTCTCTCAAGCACACATAAGCAAGCAAAGAGAAGAGAAGGAGAGAAGAAGACGAGTCCACTTTTACCACACACCAAAGACTGAGTTCCTCATTCACTTTTTGACTTTATATACAAAACCCTAAATCCCTTTTGGGTGGTCATCCCCTTATCCCCTTTTTTACATGGCTGGTCATGCCCTAGGCCCTCTTTCCCATTGTCCTCCTATCTTTCTATCTTTGTAGCTTCCTTTCTATCGTCCATATACCTTTACAATTTGCACAGGAGGAAGCATGGCACTCTTTTACAAAAACTTTTAGGGACGCCTTGCATTTAAAAATGTGCTTTTGCCTTTGACTTAGCTTTTGAGGCTGCCCTTGCGCTTTCGGCCATTTCCCTTCCTGCTTCTTCCATTGTATCTGATTTCTTTCATGGCCATCTCTTTTAGGTCCCAACTTGCACTTTTCCACTTTTTCTACTTTCTTCTTGTGCTGATGTTAATATTACCCCCCACCTAGCCCAGTATCAGTCCCATGGCACTGATGGTGGGTAAGTGGTAGTTGGAAGGTGGGATGGGTGTAGCCAGATGGCTGTTTTGAGTTTGTATACAAGCCCTTGTGGGGATGGTGTTGGATGGATCAGCCCTTGAAATTGAATATGGTGTTGGGGTTGATCCCTCCTTTATGCTGACAATGGGTGGATCTATCCTTGAAATTGAAGTTTGTGTTGGACAGATCCTTGCTTGGAGAATGGCGAATGGAACTTGTGGCACAGTTGCATCTCTCGACTTTGGTCGTGGAGGTGAGACTGGTGTGCTTATGCTTGATAGATCATCGATCTCATCTTCTAATATGGGATCAACATCCTTTAGGTGCTCCTGGTCTTCTTTCACCCACTCCTTGACCTTTTTGATGGCCTCGAGTTGGCGCTTTGGGTTGGGGTACTCCCTGACCTTTGCACTCCCCTTCTTGGCCATCTTTGGAGCTGATGTTTCTGCCTTTGCATCGATCACCTTTTTTCTGGTAGGTAGAGTCATGGCACTCTCTGTTTTCAGCATCACCTTTGTGTCAGCTTTCTTTCTCCTTCGCCTACAATTTTTCTTTCCAATTGAGGCTACATCTAAGTTGCTGGTCTAGGAGACAGTGATATGCCAGCCTGCTTTGTTTGCACGCGGGTCATGACATGCAACGGGATGGGTGTGTCCTCTCCATTAAATGTCTCAACTCCAAACAACCCCAATGGTATAGATGGCTCGTTTGCCGCACTTGAGGGTGGCCTTCGTCTAGGGCATTCGGTAAACATGTGAGTGATTCCACATTCTGGGCATCTAAGATCACCAATTAGCTTGCTCCCATTTGGGGCAGTGTGAGGAGATATGTCCTAGGTGTCCACAAGTCCAACAAGAGATTGGTTCTTGAGTCTACCCTCCCAAGCCTCCGCCTCTACCCCTACCTAATTCCATCACCAATATAGGTCGGTAATCCATAAGGATTGCATTGCCCACTTCGTCATATGACATGTAAGGGTGCACGTAAGGCTCTTCGTCGTTCGGCTCCTCCACATAGTGGACTAAAGCGTTGATGGGTCTAGGTGGTCTAGGTATGCTTGTGGGGTTTATCTCCATCGTAGGAATGGCTGGTTTGGCATCATTAGGTGTCGCGAGAGCTAATGGGGCTCCCCTTCCAAAGAATTTTGGCGGCCTATCCACTAGGTAAGGTTGATTGTATGGTTGTGAGTATGGGAGTCTAATTGACAGTTTACAATGCATGGCATCGTGGCCGAACCTACCACAATTGGTGCAAGGTCGGGACCTAGGGTCTTGACACTCAAATAGCAAGTGGTTTTTGCCACAATACACACATTGGACGTGAGGGTGTGTTGGTCATCTCATCATCTCTTGTAATCTACCTAGTTCCATCTTCATCTCTGCTAGATCTTTGCTTGAGTTAGTGCCCTTTCGTTTATCTTGAGTACTTGGGCTTGATCTTTTTCTTGTCATCGAAACTCTCTCAGAATTCCTAGAGGTAGTGTCCTCTCGATTTGAGCTCCTGGAACTTCTCTTCTTGAGTTAATCGTCCACTCTAATGGGCTCTTCAAAGACCCTAGGTAGCGCATCTCGCTGTAAGCTCGAGTTGCCTACCAAGGCCTTGTAGAGCTCTTTGCTTCGTATTCCATTAATGAAGATTGTAGACACCGCTCTCTTCGTGGGTTGTTTGGTCATTGGGATTCTCTTAAAGAGACTCCTCACATGATTCAGATAATCCGTGATGTTTTTCTTATCTCTCTACTTCATATTCATGAGTTGTATGATCAGGTTGTTTGAGTACCCAGCCTTCGAGAATCTCTTAATGAAGAGATTCTTGAGGTCATTGAAGTCATTGCACTCTGCGGCATCTAGGTTGGTGTGCCAAGTTTTTCCCTTATTTCCTAAGCATAAGCCAAAGGCTTGCGATTGTTGAGCAAGTTCAATGAGGCCGCTGGCTTCACAGACCTACTCAAACTACTCCATGAAGCTGTAAGGGTCATTGTCTAGCTGGTAGTGAAAAAGGAAATTTAGTATGGTAGCCTCTATACTATGCCAAACTCCCTTTTGCCACAAAGTGAATGAGGTAAGGGCACCACCTAGTCATGGAAGAGTGGACTAGGACGCTATACAAGAGGGAGAGGAGAGGAAAACTGAGAGAGAGAGAGAGAGAGAGAGAGAGAGAGAGAGAGAGAGAGAGAGAGAGCTACAAAAAATAGATGAATCAATAAAACTTAAGAGGGCACAGGAGATGGAGAACCCTCAAGACATAACCAATATACAGAATATGGACACCAATAGCATAGGCTTATTACACTGTAGAGCATGCATAAGCTATAGTAAGGGAATGAATTGCATAAGCTCATGAGAGAGAATGGGGAAGGCTCAATAGGGCTGAAGAAGGCCTCTTGGCTCTCTCTTGCAAATTACAAAGGAGAAGGCCTCTTTATATAGGCCTTGAGGGTGTTTAGGGAGGAGGTTAAGCTAGAATAGGAATTAACACCACCAAAGCTGCATTAAGGCAGTTCCACCAATGTGAAAGCTCCATCTAGATGTTTTGTTGACCAATTTTGTACTTAATCAAGTTCCATCATAGGTGAGTTGTCTCCATTCTCCCCCCCATAGCTTGAGTCCAAGAGCTCTCCTATAAAAAAATATAGAGAATCTTCATAAAATAAGATCATATCTAGCAATAATGGAGAGAGAGTAGTGAGAATTCATACATTACTACTACAATTGAGGATGATTTGAGGGTGATTTAGGAGGGGAATTCTAATGGTTTATTAGCTTGAGAGAGAGGAGAAGAGAGGGGAAAGGGTTGGGACTCTAATGAATAATGTTTTATGGAAGTGTTAAGTATGGGGAAGAAAGTGTGGGTGTGTATAAAATTGGGAGGTGGTCTCCACCACAGTTGGAAAAAGTTGGCGTCCACCATTTTGGCCATATCTCCCGACTCATAGCTCCAAAAAATTATAAAAAAATACCAGCCAAAACTTTAGCTCACACGCTACAACTTGCATGTCGAGCTTCACATGCCCTTTCGATGGCTCCAAATCCATTTCATGTCTTTTCTTTTCACATTATACATTTTCCCTTCACCTTCCTCCATTGATCTTTACTCTTCAGCCCCCCTTAGTAAACTGGTCCATGAAATATTTCCATCCAGTGATTTCTTGGATTTCCCAAGAGGTTGTTCCCACCCTCTTCTTTATTTCAAACCTCCAAATGTACAAAAAATCAACAAAGTGTTAGACAAATATTTTTTTGTGATTTTCTCGGATCAGTAGTTATTTAGCTGTTTTGCAACTACATGGATTTTAGACAAGCTCTTGGAGCCCTGAGTAACCCCTAGTCTTGCAAGCAACGAGATTGCCATTGCAATGGCACTTCGCTCAGTGGAAGAGTTGTCTAGCAGTCACTTCATGAGAAGCTCACTTAGCATAAGATCTCCTTCTAGCACTCTTTCCCTTTCGGCATTAGGGCCTGTCCTATTCCTGTTTGCTAGCACTAGCGTCCTCTAAATTTCATGCACTTCCATGTTCTGCCGCAAGCTCCTGGCCTGCTGCTCCTGATTGTAGGTTACTAGGCTTCGTAAAGGTGCGAGTGCTAGTCTCCTCTCCTCTCCTAGGTTTGCTATGACATCCTCGGATGTCCTATTGTGGTGATCTATCCGGGCCTATAAATTGTAATTGGTGACTAGCCGCTAGATTTCTGTTAAGAGGCCACCTAGGTCGAGCTCTTTGTCCGCCGCCTGTGGTTAGTGCTTGTCTTTGCTATATCTGCAGTCTCTCTCTCCACCAAGTTGTTGATGAGATTGATTAGATCGGGTAGATCCACTCCTCCAATGGTGTCTGTTCTTCTTGGCTTCTCTGTTGCATTTTTTGCTTGGTTTTACGCTTAGGGTTTCGATCACCCAACTATGTCTCCAAATCTTCTCCTACTATTGGTGGGCTCGTTCTTGAGTTACGTTTGAGTGCATTCCTTGTTAATTACAAACAATCTTTAATTTACAGTCACTTTGTGCGTGCGTGCGTGTGTGTGTGTGTGTGTGTGTGTATGTGTGTGTACTCTTTTCCGTGCACTGTGTGCAATTAGGCTTTCGACTTTTCTTAGATGTACTTCAAGTGCTGGAAAATAGTATAAGTGCGAAGGCAAAGTGACTACATGACTCTCGCACTCTCATTTACGGATTTGGCTTGATAAGTTGTAAGCTCAATCTCTCTCTCTCTCTCTCTCTCTCTCTCTCTCTTTCAATGCAACAATTGCAAATGAGCACTTCCTTGGCCTCTTGACCTTTCCAATCACTCTCTTAATGGCATAAATCCTTTAGAGTTCCCTTTTTCCTTGATCTTGCCCTGTTTGGGCCTGTTTTACAGTAGTAATCCTAAAGCTTTCCGCTTCGATTTCTCAATCCTACCTACTGTAAATGCAACAAAAATCAAAAGCAAAGTACTGAAATGATTTCTCCCACTCAACTAATAATCAAAAACCAAAAATACTTGTAACATAGATTAAAAACCCAAAACCTCCTATCTAACTAAAGCTTCGGTTTAAGGATGAAACCCTTGCTTTGATGCTTGATTTGAGGCATACAAGCACTCAAGCTTGAATCCGTAGGTCTCGGCAATGAATCAAAATGTAGAGAGAGCTCACGCTCAACCGCCAAGACCCACGGACTGCTTATTTCTTCAAGCATTTCAAGCGAGCACCTATCACTATCTCTCACCTAGCCAATGTGCCTTTGATCCTACTGAGGTGTAGTGATCTTACCTTGATGCCCAATAGAGTTGCCTCCTCCCTCAAGCACTCTGGTAGCTCCACAATTCTTGATGCAAGCTCAAGTATCCTCAAACCTCCACCTCCAAGCTCTATCCTCCATAGTTGCATGCAAGAGAAGTGAAGAGAAAAGAAGAAGAATAGAGGAGATGATGGAGAGCTTCACCTCCAAGATCCCTCACCCTTACACACTCACTCCCTCACACTCTCACACTCCCTCTCTCAAGTACACACAAGCAAGAAAACATAAGAGAAGGAGAGAAGAAGATGAGTCCACTTGTGTCACACACCAAAGAATGAGCTCCTCATTCACTTTTCAACTTTATATACAAAACCTTAAATCCATTTCGGGCGGTCATCCCCTTATCCCCTTTTTTACATGGCCGGTCGTGCCCTAGGCCTTATTTCCCATTATCCTCCTATCTTCCTAGCTTCCTTCCTACCACCCATCTACCTTTACAATTTGCACAGCAAGGAGCATGACGCTCTTTTACAAAAAAATTTAGGGGCCCCTTACATTTAAAAATGTGATTTTGCCTTTGACTTAGCCTTTGAGATTGCCCTTGCGCTTTTGGCCGTTTCCCTTTTTGCTTCTTCCGTTGTGTCCGATTTCCTTCTAGGTCACCTCTTTTACATCCCAACTTGCGCTTTTCCACTTTTTTTACTTTCTTCTTGTGTTGAGATTAACAATAGCTATTTTTAAAATTATTTTTGTTAACCCTCAGATGAACAGGGTGGAAAATCTAGAAAATCTAAAGCAGAAGACAAGGCCAAGGCAAAAGTGAATCGGAAGACAAAGGCGTGCTAAGAAAAATTTGGAAACATAAGAAGTGCAAAAAAGTCCTAAATCAAGGAGAGAGGTGCACAAGAAAAAGTGCACGTCAATACTTTTGTAAAAGAATGCAAGGCGCACTATGATTTAGTTTGTAAAAGAGCATCGGGCTCTCACTCATGCAAGTTGTAAATGGTTAGAGGCATGGGTTGAGGCCATGCCAATATAGAGAAGAGGAGGAGAAGGGTTGGACCAGACAAAGAAGGGGATGACTGCCCAAAGGAAATTAGGGTTAGGGTTTTGTAAGAATGCGAAAAGTGAATGAAGAAGCTCATTCTGGTGTGTGGCCAAAAGTAGCTCTCTTCTTCTTCTTCTTCTTTCTCTTGTTTTACTTTCTTGAGCTTGTGCTTGAGAGAGAAAGTGTGAGAGTGTGAGGGAGTGATTGTGTGAGGGTGATGGACCATGGTGGAGAAGCTCTCCATCTTCTCTTCTCTTCTTCTCTTCTCTTCTCTTCTCTTGTCTTGCTCGCGGCAATGGAGCTTGGAGCATGGAGCTTAAGGATTGAGCTCACTTGAAGCTTGCACCTGGATTGTGGAGCTATCAGAGTGCTTGGGAGAGGAGGCAACTTGATCGGGCATGGAGGTAAGCTTACTATACTCAGAGAGAGATAGTGCGTCAGCTATGTGAGAGGTAGCCATTAGTGCTCGGCTTGAAATACTTGAAAGAATAAGCAGTCTGTGGGTCTTGGAGGTTGAGCATGAGCTCCCACTACATTTTGGTTTCGTTGTTACTAGACCAAAACAGATTCAAGGCTTGAGTGCTTGCACGCTCCAAATCAAGTATTGAAGTAGGATTTTCCTTGAACTCGTGCTTAAGGTAGATAGGTAGGAAGTGAGGGAGTTTGAAGAGGTATTCGATTTCCTTAGCAAGTAAGTTTTTGGTTTTTTGGATTTGGAAAAGTAGGTTGGAGTAATGTAGGTATTTTCTTTGTGATTTGGATGCATTAGGGTAGGAAAAAACAAAGAAAAAAAGAGAGAAAAACAAGCATTAGGGTTTTTGCTGTCGTAATAAGATAAGAGGGTTTGATTTGTTTGCTGATTTGTATTTTGGAGTTTATTTGCTATTCAAGGTGTCTATTCTTACATTCTGGAAGTTTGTATAACCCCTCATAACCAAAGTCATTAGAATTGAGTTGATTTTCATTATCCCTAGAAACTCACCCACAGGAACCGGACATTGTTACCAGAGTCCAATTCCCACAATTAGTATGATTACTAGAATGGAATGGTCTGATTTTCGAACTCGAATACCCTAAAAACCCATCTGATCGGACACACGGGACTCATCCGATTTGGATGCTTGGACAATCGGACAATTGGATGCTCAAAATTGGGCTACTTGGAAATCAGATGGATGAAAATCAGACAAACAAAAATCGGACCAACTTGGACCACCAGAATCGGACCAACCAAACCACTTAGACTCGGACCGTTTGATCGGACCAACCCAAAATCGAATGTTTGATTCTTATAATCAGACTCCTGAGAATCGGACATTTGAGAATCGGGTTAAAATTGGACAGGTGAATAGAATACAAATTTGACACATCAAACCCCTAAAATTGACCAGAGACCGTATAGAGCCGAAAACACATCATAGATCTATCTCACTAAGCTGAAATCTACAACAAGTAGTTTAAAACTTGGCTATGAATGGCCCTTCAAATTGTGCATGGTGTTTAGTGTAATGGCCATGTGGGCCGAGGGGACTGCCCCCCTTCCCCCCCGGATCCTCGTCGGAGGGGGCTCTGCCCCCTCCGCACCTTTCCCAAGTAGGCTGGAGAGAAAACGTGCACTGTGACAGGTCCTCCTCCAAAGTAGATCCTAGTGTAGTAATGGCTCTGCACAAGCATATATTCCCACTTGAAAAATAGTAATCAAAAGCCTATACCTGAACAAAGATAAATAGAGACCCTAGAACCTCAATGGGCCAATCTATCCAACAGGGGCAGAAATGCCACACCACAAAAACATGTATATGTTGCATTCGGACTACATCTAGTCAAAGTGGAATGCAACAGCATCAAGCTACTACTGGCACTCATCTAGGACAGGGTAATGTTAACCTTCAGACAAACAAGGTGGAAAATCCAAAAAATCTAAACCAGAAGACAAGGCAAAGGAAACAGTGAAATGGAAGATGAAGGCACATGAAGAAAAATATGGAAACACAAGAAGTGCAAAAAAGTCCTAAATCAAGGAGAGAGGCGCACAAGAAAAAGCGCAAGTCAACACTTTTGTGAAAGAGCGCAAGGTGCACCATGATTTATTTTATAAAAGAGTGTTGGGCTCTCACTCGTTCAAATTGTAAATGGTTAGAGACACGAGTTGAGGCCATGCCAATGGGGAAGAGGAGGAGAAGGGTTGGAGGAATGGGCCAAGCCTGGACCAAAAAGGGGATGACCGCCCAAAGGGAATTAGGGTTAGGGTTTTGTATAAAAGGAAAAAAGTGAATGAAGAAGCTCATTCTGGTGTGTGGCCGAAAGTAGCTTTCTTCTTCTTCTTCTTCTTCTTTCTCTTGTTTTTCTTGCTTAAGCTTGTGCTTGAGAGAGGAGGTGTGAGAGTGTGAGGGAGTGAGTGTGTGAGGGTGAGGGACCATGGTGGAGAAGCTCTCCATCTTCTCCTCTCTTCTTCTCTTCTCTTCTCTTCACTTGCCTTGCTCGCGACAATGGAGCTTTTTGCCTTTGCTCTCTTTCTGTTCTTTTTGCGTTTTTTCCTTTAATTTTTCGCCATTCCGATTTGAGCTTAACATTATCCCCTCCGAGATGGGTGCCAGTCCCATGGCACATCGAGCTATTTGTTGGGGAAGGGTAGGCGGTTGGCAAGTTGTTGGTTGGTCAAGCAATGGTAGGGCCATAGGTGGGTTGGGTTACCATGGGAGTATGGGCAATACTGTCAAGTGGGTGATGGGGCCTCTGAAGTTGATGGTTTGGCACATCTTGCAGTGTCTACGAGGAGAAAGTGCGATGCTCTTACCTAAGGGGAGTGTCTTCTTTATTGTGGGGTGCCTTATGCGAGTGCTGGTGGAATGGGGAGCTCGGTCTAACCACAGTCTAACCACAGGCCTAGCCGATGTCCCACACTTGAGGACCCTGTTCGTGCGATAGGGAGGTGCGGTGAGTGTAGCATAGGGTGATAGTTCTAACCGTAGGTGAGTGTTGCCTCCCTAGGTGTGTCCTGCCCTTGGTGTGCCCTAAGTGTGAAGTGTGGGGGCAAAAAAGGGCTAGGGGGTTAGGAGCGGGGCTGGCAGACTGCGGTCACCGCACCTAACTTAAGGACCCCTAGGTGGAGGGATTGTGAGCAATGTGCCAGGACCGGTGTGCGGATGCTTTTTTTATTTTTTGGGATTGGGTTTAGTAGTAGGGAATTATTAGTCCTTGTCCTCAGGAGGGGGTGGTGAAGGAGATTTAATGGAGTGGCTCAAAAATATCAAACTCTGCAGGAAATTCTTATGGTTCAAACGAACTTGGAGGGGAGTGGTGGAGAGGAAAGGATGGCTGCAGCGAGTGAACCGGCTGTTGCTCATGTATTCAAGAATAGCAATGCAAAAAGAAGGGAGGAGGCTAGCTTGCATCATGAGGCGAGTCATGGTTCAGCTGTCGATTGCATTAGGATAAAAAAAGAGCGGGGGAAGATTGCATTCGGCCAGGGTGGGGTCTTGCCTAAGTAGGATTTTTAGGAGCCTAAGATAGTTACAAGTGGTGATGAAGGCAGGATCTAGGCAGGAGGAGAAATCGGCGATAAAGCGTGTCATGGTGGCATCTAAGCTATTGCGCCTTTGCCACAGTGGTTGGCACTCGTATCCGGGCATGGACCGTGGCACTTCAAAAACTTTATTCTGCCAGTATTCCACATCCTCGGTGCCCCAGAGGGTGGGATTCTTTTCTCTTTCCTGCAGCCACTGTTGGCTTAGGCAGCTTCCGACGTTGATCACCTCATCCACTATTTTAGTGGGAAGAGCTCTACGCAGGGCATTGGGGGTGAGGAAGCTGAAGGTGAAGGGTTGCTTCTCTTGTTCCTGTCTCTCCCAAAGTATGAGCTCTGCATGAAAATCGGGGGGCATGTCTTTTGGGCATGGTGAGAGGGGTACATAGGGTTGGGCCATAGGGTTACCTCTTAATCTTTGTCTGGCTTCTTCCACCAGTTTCCTCCTCTTCTCCCTTGCCGTGGTTTTCCTCTCCGCAGATGCTTTTGTTGGCTGCCCTTGCCCTTCAAGATGAGGTGAAGGGGGTTGTGGAACCATTTCTTCTTTGAATCCGCCTAGGTCGATGTGCAGTTCTATCTCACTCCCTGGGCGCTCTTGCTGTTGCATCCTTCTACGAACCCTAAGGCATCAATTTCCTGGGGGTTTAGGTTGGCCGATTGTAGATACCTACAGTGTTCCCCCGGGCTTAGCCCCATTACAACGGGTTGGGAAGGCATGTGTAGCCCTGCTCGTAGGGCTCTGCGCGCTATGCTTAGTTTCTTTTTTATTGCCTCTACGGATTCCCCTTCTTCCTCATGCGCGGCATCCATCAAGGTGTTCAGGAAGATTTGTTGCTGAGTGTGGAAGGCCACTTGGGCTACCTCTGCTTTGCCTTTTGCTAGGATTTTCTCTTTCTCCACCAGAGCTAGGCGATGCCCCAAGGTCTTCACTCTTTGATCATTCTGGCATGCCCACACTTTAGCCATTTTCTTCATCTCTTCCATGCCTTCTCCCTGTCTTTGCACCAAGGCTATGAGCCTCCACTGCCGATCTTCCAACTCTCTGTGCCCATTCGCTCATGTTCTTCTCTTTTGAGGCTCAACCTTTCAGTCATTGTTTCCATTTCTCGGTGGTGGTGCTCCTCTTCTTGTATCCTCCCTTCCTCGCGTGCAGTAAACTCCTTCATGCCCTGCTCGATCCACCCTATCTTCACTGCTAGATTCTCGTATTGCATGATCAGCAGGTCATATTCTTTTTGCATCTTCTTGAGCTCTTGATTTTCATCTATGAACTATTGCCACCAACTTTGCTCCTTTTCTTCTTTGGTCTTCGGTTCCCTCTTCAGGTCAAGAATTTCCTTTTGTTGTGCAGCCATTTGCTTCGTTTTTTTGAGCTGAAAGGCCGCTACCGCTTCCCTTTCTTCCTCCAGCCCCCCAACCACCGTGATCCTCATTTTCTCCCTTGCCCTTTCTAATTGCGAGGGTAGTTCATCGACGTATTCGTCATGATTTGCGTGCGGCATCATGGTGGTGGGGATTGGGGTGGTCGAGGCTTCCATTTTTTTGCATTTTGGCTCCCTTGCCCTTTCTAACTGCGAGGGCAGTTCATCACGTATTCGTCATGATTTGCGTGTGGCGTCATGGTGGTGGGGATTGGGGTGGTCGAGGCTTCCATTTTTTGGCATTTTGGCTCTTGCCTAGATTCGACATCCGTAGTTGGCCTTTTGTGCCCGCCTTCAGACTTGGTTTGTGACATCCCTCCTACATCACCCGTTTCTTAGGTGTTTATTGCATTTACTTGATCTTGATTGGTTTTAATTTGATTCACTTTTACCCTATTCACCTTCATGCTACCCTCGTACCCTCTCCCCTTCCAGGTTGAGAAGGATCCTTCCTAGGATCAAAGGTTAGGAGATCCAGGGCATTTAGCATTCGGGTATAAGGTTTACTTGCACATGAGCCAAGGATAGAATTTTGGGTTGTATTCCAATTGAGCCTTGGGGTCCAGAGCGAAGGGTCGGGTGCTTATGTGTGTGATGTAAGTGAGGACGTCGGTTAGGAAATCACCAGAATTGACGCGGCTAGTGATGTGGAGCTCTTCCTCGGTCAAGAGGCAATCAAGATATGGGTGTCCCTTGACGTGGTCTTCCATGGGTCGACCACAAAGAGTGGTTAACACTCTATATGAGGTGGGTGCGACATAGGTTGGGTCATACTCCAATGTCTTGATTGCATGGCACTGCTCAATGTTGGTCATGATTTGGCATCCTTCGAGTTCCCACTGCAATCACAGAGAGTGTACCAGTTTCCTAAAAATGGGAAGTCGGTATCAGCTAACACTTTCAACTCCTCGACTTCTTTGTCAGTGATGGAGGAAGTCACACGCTTATCGTAAGACGTAGTGAGGCATTGTTTGATGGCTTGGTCTCTTGATATCTCAGCGCGTAGCAACTCGACAACTGAGTGGGGTGTTTTGACAAATGCGAATTCTAATGTTTCCCAAGAACAAGGCATCTTGTGAACTTCCGTTGCTAAGGGCTCTTGCAGCAGGCCTAAGTCCAAGCGGTTATAACTTAGGGCCAGTGACATGAACGTGGCATCCAAGCATCTAAGACAAGTAATAACGTCATCCCCTGTGTCTTCGGCTAGGTCTGCGGCTAGAGTTAAGAATGATTTCCACTCATAAGATGGTTTAAGGCCTGCAGGTGGCTAGGGTTTGATGGGGCTAGTGAGCTTTCAAACATAATCAACCTCATTCAAAACACTTCCAAAATAACTAAAAATTATACAAAATACATTAAAAATCGACCATTCAATCCGCAAAAACAACAAAAATCAACCAAAAAATCAAATCATCTCAACCCTCAACAGTTATCTTAATAGATTTTTTGCAATGTTGTTGCAGATGAATCGCCATGCATGCTTATACTCTTACACTAGAGAGCATTGCCCTTGATGCACAACTTGTTTCTTTGAAAGTTTATCATGATAGGTTTTTGACAATGTTAACCAAGGCTTCTTTGCCATAGTTTGCTTAATATATGTAATCTCTACAAGGCTTCTTAAATGAGTTATTTGAAACACATTATTTGTCTCTTGCAAACTATAAAACTATTTTTAACCCATTTTAATAGTCCCTTTTTCCCTTGTCTCTCAATTACTATACATTTTACTAAAGTGCTTTTAGAACTTGGATTAGATTAGATACATAAAATGATTGAAGCTTAAATGTATTGGGATGCTTTGTATAGTTTGATTTTGCAACCAAAGTATATCTGCTTCTCTCTCTCTCTCTCTCTCTCTCTCTCTCTCTCTCTCTCTCTCTCTCTCTCTCTCTCTCTCTCTCTCTCTCTCTCTCTCTCTCTCTCGTAGGGAGCTTTAAGTTTAACATCAAGCATCATGTATGCATGTGTATGCATGGCTATTATTTTTCATTTTAGTCTAGGAATGTTCAATTTCAGTATTGGAACCAATAAGTATTTGATGTGCTTACATCTCAAAATGTAGTCCTATGGGATGTTCTTTCACCTTGCTTGGTGTGCATGGCTATGCTAGAACTAATGTATTGCTATTCTTGCGATTTTGAGACTTGGGTATCTTCTCGTGTAGGACACATTCTTTTCTTTCAAGAATATATCTATGTGCAAATGTAGATGAATGAACATCCATTAGAAAGTCTTTAGGCAATGATTGGCTAGCCTTTAGTGAGTGCCATGTATGCATGGCACTCATGCATGGCCATGCATGCATTTTTTCATGCATTTAGAGTTTGGAATTGCAAAGGTGTCTATCACTTATGTCTTGAATATCTTTGAGATTTATTTTTGTGTGACTCTTATGTTCTCTTGAAGGTTTGGTGTGGTCATGGAACAAAGCAAAGCCATGGGAGATATACCAAACATAGTGCTTTGGACTCCATTCAATGTAGTGGATTCAATACAATTAAACAAAACGACCATGAAATCATCTCTTTGATGCTTGCTAGCTTGGAGCCATTTACATGGGCATGGAATATAATTGTTTTAATTATGCTAGTGCTATACATATTTCTGTAGATAATCATTTATATGTTCATTGCAGTCAACATATGGACTCTTATAGAATGAACATGCAAAAAATGAAAGAAGTAGCAAGTGGACAAGGAATGAATATTGCTAAATATACAAGAACTGCAAGGATTCAAAGAAATGCGAGGACTACTTTGAGTTCTTTGAACTTTAAAAATCTTCAAACCAAGATGAATGAGTTGATAGAAATGCATACATGTTTACGTGCATGTGTTGATTATGCACTTGCCATGTACTCAATGGAGTTACACGAATAGGCTAAAGATTTTGTATGGTGTTGTGTATGAGACAAAGCACACCTAGAGTGTTCTTCAACAAGTCTTGATTGATCTATGTGTTGCATATTCCTAGGGGTGAGCTTAGCTCCACAAGGTTTGAATGATTGTAGATTGCTAGGCTGAGGGCTTAGAGAGGGGTTTTAGATCATGATAGATTCATTCATAGGGATGTTGAAAACCTATCTTTTCATCAAGAGATTCCAAATGGTCATCATGAACTAGGCCAACAATTGGTATAGATCTGGCTAATTCTTTGCCATCACCGGTTGGTTGCAATGCCTGACATCACATGGATGTAGTGAATCATGTGATTGCCGAGTCATGTGCTGATAATGTTCTAACATGTAACTCCCAAAGAGGGATTGCAAGTGGCAATAATGAATTGGCTCAGCGATAGTTTTTGGTATGGATTTGACTAATGTGTTACCATCAGTGGTGAGTGGTTGCAATGGATGGAAGCACAAGAATGTGGAAAATCATGTGATTATTGAGTCACATGTTAATAATGTTTTGATTTCTAATTTTGCCAAAATGGAAGAAATCATAATGGAGTGGTTTATGAGAGTGTGTCTCACCATGTTGAGCTTGTAAATGGGGTGATGAACCAATTGAATGACATTTTGATATAGGTTACTATGATGCATGTTGATCATGTTGTGCCTAATATTTTAACATCAATAAATGGTTGTGATGTTGGAAATCATTGTAATGTGGAATATTTCGTGGTTAATGAGTTACATAATTTTGTATCCCCAAAATGGTGGATTGTGCTCCATTTTACATACTTTGTTTGTAATGGATGTTCATCCAATGACGATGGTATTGCTATTTCAGGAGTTGGATGTGCATTCCATGGAGACTCTTTCTGAAATGTGTGAGAGGTGTAAAGATAAGTTGTGGAGATACGAGGCTCAAGTACAAGGGTCAATTTTGTTGGGAAAGCATTGTTGTCAAAATGGAAAAGTAATATTGCCACCATTGCAATGCCCACCACAGTCATTGCATGATTTGTTGCATGGTATGCACCCTTAGAGTAGGATATTTAAAAATAACATATGAGCATACAATAGTGCTCTTGTATAAGTATCACTCAAAGCTAATATTGATGAGCTGCCTATTGTCGAGAATGGTTACACCTTTAGAGTGTGTGGCTTTGTTTATCACCGTATAGGTCCTCTACTTCCTAATGTGCAATGTCAAGAAGGGCCAAGATTTGCACAACTCTATGTTTATGATACTAAGCATGGGTTGTTTAATTGGTTGGGGATTATGCATGATTTGTAACCAACTTTGCTTAGGAAGATTTATTGTATGATGCAGCAACACAAAATATATGTACAAGCTTTTAGGTCTATGGGTATGCAACTGCAAAATAATCCCATGCAAGAATTAAGAATGAGTATTTTTGGTGTTCAAAGAGCTAGCAAATAGTACTATTTCACTGGGTTCCCTCCAGTAATGTCAATGTTCCTATTAACTTATGCCAATGCTATATGTCCTCCTTTTTCTTATGGATGATAACGATTGGCATGTAAAGGTTCCCTACGATAATGTCAATGTTCTTGTTAACATGAATTGTTCAATAAAAAATTTGTTACCCATATGCAATTTTATGCATTTTGACTTCAGGTACGTGAAGATATTGGGGTGTACACATTGCGTGGTGGTTGACTATTGGAACAATTTATTATTGATGCTTATTGTATTATAGACTAGTGTAGGTTAACTTGGTGTTAGTAAAGTTAGTCTATGTTGTGGCGATCGGAGGCCTACAAAAAAGCTTGGGAGATGTTGTGGGGGCAAATGATAATGAGCCAATGCAGATTGTTGGTGCCTCTATTGGCAAGTGGATAGTTTTACTGTCGTCATTTAGAGGTGGGGCGCCAAGCACATGTATCAATTATATCAGGATGCCATGGCTATAGCATGATGCAAGGGAAAACATGAACTTTTTATAACAATGACATGCAATCCAAAGTGGTTGGAGATAAATAATGCTTTGTTTCTTGGCCAGAGTGCTTATGACCATTTAGATTTGACTACTCAGATGTTTCATAAAGAGCATGCTAATTTGATGCACACATTATTGCAAAAGGATCTCTTTGGAAAGGTTGCAAGTTATGATATTGTGATTGAATTTCAAAAGAGGGGGCTATTGCATTCTCATACTTTGCTAATTTTGGAAAAGTCTTTCAAACCTTTTGAAACATGTCACTACGATAGATTGGTTTGTGTGAATTACTGGATAGAGTTAAGTTTCTAGCCTTATTTGAGACCATTTCAAAATGCAACATTCATGTCCCTCTTGCAGAGGATTGAACTCCAAGAGTCCTTGCATGGACAAGGGTAGATGTACTAAAGATTACTTGCAAAAATTAGTGGGCATGACAACATTTGATAGTTTTGGGCTATCCCATCTATCAAAGGCAAGAAGATGGAAACTCTGTGATCATAAATGCTAATGTTATTGATAATCAATGGGTTGTTCTATATAATCCTTACTTGAGTAAGAAATACAATGTACACATAAATGTGGAGGTACACTTGACAGTAGCGGCTGTTAAGTATATGTATAAGTATGTGTACAAGGGGTATGACTATGCAACCATCAAAATTTTCTCTTGCGGTTGATTCAACACAGAATGGTAGCAATGTTCAATAAGTGGACAAGATCCAAAGTTATTTTGATGCATGATATATTTCTACCTTTGAGACATGTTAGTAGATCTATGATCATCCATTGCATAATAAAAATCCTAATATATAGTGTTTGCATGTACACTTGCCCAATGAGAATTATGAGGTGTTTTGAGATACAAATAATATATTGAATGTTGTAAAAAATGAAGACCTCTCGAAAACTACTCTTACTGAATAGTTTGTGTGCAATCGCATTCATCCGGAGGCTAGAACTATTCGCTAATAAGGGTTTTCAATATACTATGTGTGGAATGTACGACATAAGATGTGGACAAAGAGGAAATGTCGGAATATATGTGGTCATATGTATTTTGTGGCATTACCTGTGATGAGCTTTACTATTTGCGGATGCTTTAAACAATGTCAGGGATGTGCTTCTTTTGAAGATCTATATACTGTTGATAATGTGATCTACGATACTTTTAGGGATTCTTGCATTGCAAGGGGTATGTTGGAGAGTGATGAGTATGCTATGTACTTGGAAGTCGTCTATGTGCAAACTGGTGCTCAACTTCGTACTTTGTTTGTTGTGCAAATCTAGTGTTTTGTGAGCTAGCTTGTCCTGACTAGCTATGGGAAAGATTTTTGGTACCAATGGTAGAGGATATCATGTATAGATTGCAACTACAGTGCATTCATGTCTCCCCTGGTATTCTACACCATGAGGCATCTAACATGGCTTTGTTACATCTCCAAGACCTTTACCTTTTACACCATATAGGGTGAAGACTCTCTAATTTTGATGGTTGCTAGAACCTCATCAATCGAACTCTCATCTATACGCTAACCCCCTTTTGTAGGATGAATATGCATACAACACATCTGAACAATGTAGTGTTTCTGAATCTATGGAGGCAATGTTGAATGAGGGACAAAGAATTGCCTTTAGTGTAGTTATGGATGTTGTTTGATGCAAATACTAGGGATATAGTCTTGGCTCTGGGAAGACTTTCTTGTATATTGTTTGCTTATGAAGATGTGTAGTGGTGGCCATATAGCATTAGCAATAGCATCATGTGGCATTGCTGCCTTGCTTCTGTTAGGTGGTCATATAGCTCACTCACAGTTTAAAATCTCAATAGAATTAAATAATTGGTCCACCTATAACATTCCTTTCAAAGTGACAGTCCAGTCTTATTTTGTGGGATGAGGCTCCTATGACCCATTGATATGCCTTTGAAGTAGTTGAAATAACTTTGAGAGATGTTGTGAGTTGTGATAAGCCTTTTGGTAAATGTTGTTCTATTTGGAGGGGATTTCAGGGAGGCAAGTCTTGCTAGTTGTGGTAAAGGGAACATGTGAGGATATTGCTAATGCTGCATTATGTTACTCTGATTTGTGGCATTATGTGAGGGTGTTAAGGCTATTTGGAAATATGTGAGTGTCAAACAACAGCTAGTAATGTAGTGAACAATGGGTTCATTTGTTGGATTCATAGAATAGAGGATAGAGTAGGCACTAGCAAAAAGTTTTATATGATATGATGTTAAAAGGGCACTTTATCAAAACCTTAATTGGTAGTATCTATAGTGATGTGCCCAATGTGGGTGACTATACAGCATATTTCAGTGAGCAGGCTATACTTGCATCGCATAATACAAAGGTAGCTACTTTGAATGATCATGCATTGTAGTCGATGCCAGGGGGAGGTTAGATAGTATTATAGTGTGGATTCGATTGCAAAGAAAGATGACTCATTTTTGTACTCTATTGAGTATTTAAATATTTAGAACTTGGAGGTGGATTTTCTCCTCATTTATTATTGCTAAAGATAAATGCACCTATTATTCTTCTTAGAAACCTAAACCTAGGAAGGGGTATGTGTAATTATATATGGTTGACATGCATGGATTTCAATAGAAAAGTGATAGATACTAAGATAATAATGGGGAAAAATGTAGGCAAATGAGTTTTTATTCCTGGGATTGCTTTTATTTCCAATGCTACAGAATTGCCATTTACTATAAAACAGAGGTAGTTTCCCATTCGATTAGCATTTGCTATGGTAATCAACAAGTCAAAGGGATAAACTCTATCCATTTTTGGATTTTATCTAAAAGTGCTAGTATTTACACATGGTTAGTTGTATGTTACATTTTCAAGGATAAAATCTTCACATGTTGTGAAATTTCTATTGGGTGAAAAGGATGGGGATATGACAACATCTTCCCTTCATGGTATGATCTATGGAAAGAGGCCAAAGACACTAGTGTCAGGCTCTATTTCACTTGTGAATGTCCTACTTGGAGATAAAAACAATTCCTCAAAAAAGGAGACAACTTCGTTTTGACTAGGTCTCTTAGAGAAAAGTCTTTTTGTATTGCTTGGTCTTAATTTTAATTACAATCCATTTTAGTATAACATTGTTGTTTCTAAATATCATGCAAAGTAAGTTTGTGATTCCTTACATTGGTATAAAGAAAGTTTGTAAGTATGGTACATAGAAGAGATTGTTTGTATGTCTGGCATTCTATGTTACAAATTTCATAAACTACTTTTGGCTTTAAGTTTGATGTGTGTGTGTGTGTGTGTGTGTGTGTGTGTGTGTGTGTGTGTGAAGAAACCGTTCTAAACATCACACGGGTCATGTATAGATGAGATTGTATGTATATTGAGCATTCTATATATATATATATATATATATATATATATATATATATATATATATATATATATATATATATATATATAGAGAGAGAGAGAGAGAGAGAGAGAGAGAGAGAGAGAGAGAGATAGTAAAATAAAATAAAAGGTGGAGATAGAGAGAGGGAGAAAACAACTTAGAAATGGAGAGGGCAAAGAGGAGAGAGAAAGAGGAGAAATAGATTATTGAGTGAAGTTGCCGTGCTATAGCATGGCAAGTTCACTTGCCACTTTGCAATAGCTTCATGTGTGAAGCATCCATGAAGCGACCTAGTGTTCCGTGCACACAAAGCATGCACGAAACACTAGTCTCTCATCATCAAGCTCAATTTTGAGATTGAGCTTCCATGATAAGAACCTCTTACACATTAGGTCTCAATTTTGAATTTGATTCATCATAAAAAATCTAACTCTCCTTTTTATGATGTTACATCCCTCTATTTTTTATGTTTCACTTTGAGATCAAACCTTAAAAAACTTTGAGATTAAGCCTTAAAATGAGATTTAAGTAACTCCTCTATGGTGATATGCCTAAAACATGACTTCATACTTGATTTTGCAGAAAATAGGTTTGACTTTCATTTCTATACCAGTCAAACCAAGAACCCTATAATATTAGGATTTTCATCACAAGTCGATGCTTAAGTTATGTCTCTTTCTCTCTTCGGGTCACACTCAATTTTGAGATTGAACCTAAATCATAATAACCTCTCACCTGTTGGGCTTTAGATTTTTATTTGAGTCATAATAATGGATCCAAATTTCCTTTTTATGATGCTATATCCCTCTACTCATCCATGTTTCGTTTTGATATTGTGCCTCAAAAATGAGATTCAAGTAGATCCTCTATTGTGATATGCCTCACACATGGCTTCATGCTCAATTTTGAAATGATGTCTTAACAATGAAATGTTGTATCTTTTCTCTTGTCATTACACTATGCATTTGAGTCACAATAAGCAAATAGCTTTGAGCTTCATTCCTATAACACTCAAATCAAGTCCCCTATAATGATAGGGTTCTCACATGACTTCATACTCAAGTTGTGTCTCCTTCTTTCTCCTTGTTAGGCTCAATTTTAAGAATGAGCCTCCATAAGGAGAATCTCTCACACATAGACCTTCAATTCATCATAACATATCCAACTCTCCTTTTTATGATATTATATTCTTGTGTTCTTTTGTGATCCACTTCGATATTGAGCCTAAAAATAAGATTTAAGTTATCTATAGTGATACGTGTCACACATGGCTTCATGGTCAATTTTGAAATATTGTCTTGATATTGAGATATTGGCTCATATCTCTCCTCATTCCATCATGCAATTGAGTTACAACAAGAACATAGGTTTAAGTTTTATTTCTATAATACTCAAACCAAGACTTCTATAATGCTTTACTTCTCACAAATATTCATACTCAAGCTATGTCCCTTCCTCTCTCCTCATGATGCTTGATTCAGAGATTGAGCCTCCAACATAATAATCTCTCGTTATATTATGCAATTGACTTGTATTAAGAAAATATGTTTGAGTTTCATTTCTATGATAGTATGCACCCCCCTCGTTTTTATATTGAATATTATCACTAAAAATATTACTTATAATTCTAAGCTAGAAACATAATGTGTTCTTTTTGTTGAAATCTTGTAGAATATATAAAACTTGTCTTTATGACTTTTAGTCTCTTAGGTACAATCCATATGAAAAGTTGAAGACAAAGTGTTCTTGACTTATGAAAACTCAAGAAACAGACATGGTAACATTCATTCTACCAACCCTTTTGAAAAATATGGCTTTGAATGTATTGGCAATATGTGTGTCTTATTCATGTAATGGATAGTATTGAGGATGCATGGATACTTCCTTTTCTAACAATGGGAGCAATGATAATATTAGGAGTTGGAAGCATTGTCAAGTGATCAATTTGCTGATGCGTCATGCACGTATTTTTTTAGCATCAAAATATTATTGGAAGCTAGAGTTACCATCGTTCCAAATTTTCAAAAGAGTACCAATTATGCTATAGATCTATCTAGTGACAATAGCATCCAAATCTATATTCTCTACTAAATATGCTATCCCTTTGTTTTATGGATATATTTTAAAATGTGAAATCACTTTACATATTGGTGTGCCTCTTTTGATGATGTTCCAACAAGTATCTCACATATCCTCCTCTTCCGTAGAGCATATCTCTCTAAATAGCTTGTACTTACATACTTCCAAAAGCATTTTAAATCCAATTTACTCATATTTCCTTTGGAATGTGTTTTTCCCTTAGAATCCACACCCAATAAGTTGATCCAATAGAATGTATTGATAAAATGTGTGTGTGTGTGGGAGGGGGGGTGCGTGAGTGCATGCATGTGTGTGTGTGCGTGCATGCATGTGCGTGCGTGCGTGTGTGCGTGCGTGCGTGTGTGTGTGTGTGTGTGTGTGTGTGTGTGTGTGTGTGTGTGTGTGTGTGTGTGATATAGTTAAAAAGTTACTAATATGCTAGGTAATGTGGATTATCTAGTGCTTGCTTTGAAATATATATATGAATAATAATGTGGTATCAAGAAGTACATGGATAAACTTAGTGCTTGCTTTGAAATATATATATGAATAATAATGTGTGTGTGTGTGTGTGTGTGTGTGTGTGTGATATAGTTAAAAAGTTACTAATATGCTAGGTAATGTGGATTATCTAGTGCTTGCTTTGAAATATATATATGAATAATAATGTGGTATCAAGAAGTACATGGATAAACTTAGTCCATATATCAATAAATTTTAGTGTGGATGATTAATAGAGTGATTAAGTATCACACATAAGATTCTCTTATTGCAAATGGTTAGAGATATGAATGCCAAACTTGAGGGTCTGAATCCCTTTCAAGGGCTTGATCATAATGCTTTGATGGAGAGGGATTCCTTCTTATCATCAAGAGCACCAATGCTAGATTCTATTACCTTATGTGGCTATAAGGGATGTCTCTTTAGACAAGGAAACACTCAAGTGGTCAAAGATACAATATTAAATATCCTACTTTGATGTAGATTTAAAGGCTATATTGCCCATAAGATTGCAATGCCAAGCTTCAAACTTCCAAGGAATTTTTCTACATTGAGAGCTTCTTGGGAAATATAAGAGTGCTATAGTTCGAAATGCTTAAAACATGGAAACTCTACAATGAAGATGGTTCACCTTGAGGTTGGTTTTTGGATGGAATTAAGTTAGAATAGTGAACATAATTATAGAGTGGTTAATAGTTGATATACTACTTAGTCCATATATCAATAATGTAGCTTATATGGAGCATAGACAACTCTTACAAAGAAGAAAGTCTACTACTGTGCTTTTCACAATGGTTATACTTTTTTTAGATATATGAAATTAGGCACACTAAAGATGATATCCATTAGCACCAAAGTCTTAAAGATATGGGACATAGATACCATAGTTAGTGCAAATCACTACTTGTTGTTTTTCCTAAACTCCATAAGTTGACCAATCACATGCATAGTCAATAATCTTCGTGTCTCTTTGTAAGACTCATCCATTGGATTGTTTGTTAGACTCCCATTAGGTTATGATACTTAAATGCAATTACTAGATTGGATAATTTATTGCATAGTGAGACGAGGTAAACTTTGTACCTCTCTAGATGACAAAATCATAACAGTAAATATAGTATCTTGTAGTGCCAACCCACGAGGTAAACTTTGTACCTATCTAGACAACAAGGTAAACTTTCTACCTCTGTAGATGACAAAATCATAACACTAAATATAGTATCTAGCATTGCCAAGCCACAAGGGCTTGGGACATAGACATCATGTTTAGTGTGATATTCTCATAGATGATTCAACAACTCATTCACTCACATAGTAGATCACTTTCAATCTCTATAGATGACAAAAAGCACAATGCTAAATATAGTGACTTGCAGTGCCAAGCCAAAAAGACTTGAGACACAGACACCATATTTAGTGCAAACCTTCATATTGACATAGATAATTTAGCAAATCCTTGACTCACATGATACATCAATTTCTATATGCCTTGATTAAAACAAATAGGTACCACATATACATTTACCTTCATTTTCATGTTAAAAACCACATTAACAAATCCTTAACTCACATTATAGATCACTTGCTAGTTGTCTTGATTAAAACAAAAGGATACAAAATATACATTTGCCTTCATTATCACATTAACAAATCCTTAACTCACTTGATAGATCACTTACTAGATGTCTTGATTAAAATGAAAAGATACCACATATACATTTGCCTTCATTATCACACTGACCAAATCAAGGTGCAAATTGATGGTGCAATGAAGTAATGACGGCACAATGTCTAGCATGTTTCTTACTAGAAATGTTAAAAAATTGTAATTCAATCCTCAAATTTATAAGTGTTGAATTGGGCACGCTACTAGACTACACTCAATCATACACAAGTAGCCCAAACTAGATCACACACTACTAAACAGAACCCCTATGTTAGCATTGTGAACACACCACGTTGCTCATCATGATGCATGTACTAATATTGCTAACAAAATGGTACAAAGTAGAAGTACAAATAGATAGGGAAGATCAAATTAAGGTCTCCTAAACTAAGCAAATACCACATTAAGTATGCATCACCCTTGCACCCCTAAACATATTACCAATTTCTCATAAAGGGGTCTTTTCGATGATCAATAATTATAGTAAATAGGATATATGCCCGTTCTATCGAGTAATCTTGTATGGAATATGCTACGTTCAAATTGGAAACTTTAGATTAAATTAATTTTAAACCTATTCAAATTTAATGTAACCTTTAAAAGAACCCATAGTCAAAATGGCAAGAATCAACTTGCATCCTAGTATAGTTATATCTAGTAGCAAGGAGTAGAGCTTGGGACAAACATCACAAATAGGCTATTTATTCTAGGATCCTGTACAATCCTAGACTCATACCACATGTAGTTGCTAAACATGTCATGGCTATACTTTTGTTAATCCCATATTTTAGTCCAAGCATAAGGTGTCCCACACTAATGCAGGCTCATCACCATAACTATCACCAATAATGTAGGCTATTATATATCAAATTAGGTTCTTTACATGAATCAAATAAGATTTGAGTTCTTATTGTCATGTTGATTTGAGACCTAACATAGAAGCAATATATTTAACTAAGGATCGTCCATGGAGGGGAGAAAAAACATGGCACTATAACCTCAACACATTGAAGCTCTTGGCCAACCCAAAGATCACAACCAAAAAATATTGAGCATGCCAAAGCATCCTAGGGAAAAGGTTAAGAAACCTTGGATAATCTTAGGATAGAGCTTAAGTAACCTTGAATCCAACAAAACCCTAGCACCTTTTTGGAGTTAGAGTGGATAAGACTAAGAGGATGACCTTGTGCACAATATAATCTTCTAAAATCTAGTCTTATCCCCTCTAGCTCTAAAAATCACAAGGAAAATAAGGGTGTGTTGATTTCTTAACCTCCTAGCCAATAAAATCGTGGCATTAAAAAACCCTAAACCAATCTCTATCCTCCCAACTACCCCAAGAGTCTAGATCCTACATCACTTCTAGCCCCTTTTAACACAACCCATGCATTTATGGCAATACCAAAAACCCTAGGATTGTCTATGGCAAACATTAGCATAGTTCAATTGGTTGAATAAGAGCATTTTCTTATGTTGTATCTTTCCTTTTCTTGTCCTTAAGAAAATCTTAAAGGTTTCCATCTCTTATTTTCATTGGAAAACCACACATTGGTGGGTGTGTATGTTTATCATTCTTAACCTTTATAGTAGCATAAAATGGAATACATTTTTCTCTCTCTCATTGACAAACAATAAAATCAATAATAAAAGCCCAAGACCTCAATGTATTTTTGTGAGTATGAAAAATCAGATTCTTCATGATGAGAGCAAGAGCACTTTGGTTGTCAACCTTTAACAAGGTAGGTCCTAACTAATGAAAACCAATCTCTGTGTGTGTTGAAGGCACACCACCTCCTAAGCATGGTGGAACACAAGGGTTGAAACTTGGTCTTTGTCAATGAAAGAGCCATGGTAGGCTACATCTTACTGCTCCAAGATACTACATCATATCTAAGGGGAAAGGAAACTTTAGCAGTCAAATATCAAGTATCAACATCTCCAACCCAATCAGAGCCACTCCATCTAGTAATAGTGCCCCCTATAAATAGATGATAGTGTAGGATTGAGTCATGTGCAACGGAAGATGCTGAGAGTGACTTAACAATAAGCTTGAAGAGGAGCCTTCATGAAAGAAGACAACAAGGGTACCATGTAGGAAATATTGCATTAAATGTGGATAAGCCAAATAAGAAATCAAATGAGGCACCAATAGTGGGTAGTATATAAAAGAGAATCACCTACTAAAGTAAGTTTGGACTTAGGGTCCATGGGTAAGAGATAGGCTTACCCATGGACAATACATTTAGACTTAGAGTCCATGGGTAAGAGATAGGCTTACAAGAAGCCATGCCAAACTATGAAAATAGCTCAATTTTTCTATGAAATCAAGATGCCCTAAGAAAGCTCATAGATATCAAGACTAAGGAAGAAATGGAGGAGACCAAGATCACTAACTCTTGCTAGAAAATATATTTTTCGTACACATAGTGAATGTCCATATTGTTGATGTAGTTAAGCTAAATAATTAGGACCCAATAGTACCTCTTGAAAAGAGGTAACTCGATAATCTTACATCAACTTCTAAAACCATTGGGGGATATCATAGGGCTACCACCTATCTATTGTTGTCCATGCGTCTCATTGGAAGTGGGGACTGCTCACAACTAAATCTATGCTATCAACAGTTGAACTTTGTTTTAAGTGCAATAGTTCCATCAAAATCATTTCAAGAATTATAGGAGAGAACAAAATAATCGTGTTGTGACATCTCATTAATCACAAGAAAGGGCTCGTACCTGCAGTGCTAGTAACAAAGCTAAGAAATAAAGAGTTGTGGATCAATATGCAGTTGTTGGCATATGACACTAGTTGTACATGGACAATTGACTATATAGGTATCACAAAAATCAATCATATCTAAAATCTCACTCCCAAATGGTACCAAAAGTGTGGAGTATCCTATCCTCCATGTGCTTTGGTAATATTAAACATCATCACATAACTCATAGCTAATGGTAAATCTTAAACATTATGGATGACACATCTTTACAAAAATGAGAGAAGGGACTACAAGAGCAAAACTTGAAACTGGTATTGCAAAAAATTTAAACTCATGTGAAACAAAAGAAAAGAACAAATCCACTAAGGCTTTTGATACAAATATTTACTAGGACACAAGTGTGATAAGTTGGATGAGCATGACGATCTTCTTGTGGACCAGGTTGGATGACACTTTGAGTTTGGGTACCTGCCAAGGATACCCATTCTATTTAGATATTGAGGTTATATCAAGGGTTGATAACTAGATATATATATATATATATATGTAACCCTAGTTTAGGGTTGGTCACTGGTGCTATGTGATAGTAAGTTAGCAACGCCTTATTTGATGATGTTCTTTATCATTGTTGGGTGTTGTGTGATCTTTGCACACATGTAGCATGATCTCTATGGTGTGTTATGACCAATGGAATAGTCTTAGTAGAGCATTGAACGTATAATCTCTACAATGTTCAACGTGCAATCTCGGTATTCAGAGCTACTTTAGAAGGCCATGAACTTTTTCAGTTCTCCTTGAATCATGCCTAGCTTAGCACCCAATGCCTTGTGTAGAGCCTAAGAATCATCCAACCTTCAAGCTAAAAATCATCTATGCACTCTCTGCAATGAAATACACACAGTCTAGGTACTCATTAACAAAATACATGCAACTTGGGTACTTTCAAGATGATGCTCTCTTTGGTCACCTAGTAGTCCAGATGGCTACCAGAAGCATACAAATGGCGACTAGTAGTCAAGATGGTGGCTGCCAGTCACAATAGTAATGAGGGAGGGAGTAAGCATATATATGGAGATGGTTCCAGTGGTCAAGATACAAAGCCGCCAGACACAATGATGAGAGGAGGGAGGAAGAAGCATGCAAATGGTGATGATACCAATAGTCAAGACGAGAATTAGTCCCAAATTAGTTAAAAAACGAGAGAGAGAGAGAGAGGTTAAAAAACGAGAGAGAGAGAGAGAGAGAGAGAGAGAGAGAGAGAGAGAGAGAGAGAGAGAGAGAGAGAGAGAGAGAGAGAGAGAGAGAGAGAGAGAGAGAGAGAGAGAACACCAAGAAAACAGGAAAAGTACTATAAGAAAGTCTAGTTTGTATAGCAAGCATGTTTTTCATTCTTTAAGAGATCTCAAGAAAGAAAACAATACCAAGAACAACAAATCTTCACGTAGCATCATAAAATGAATCTCCCACAAATTTATCTTCAACAAAACACAACATATTATTCATATTCTTCATAGCAAACAAAACCAAGAATAAAATACACAAATAATTAATCAATGGTGAATGGAAATCATCACATAGTCTTCATTATTCTTCATCATCTTGCCTTTGTGTCTCAATCTCTCTCTCATGCATACAATGTTTCTTCATAAAAAGTGGCTATCTCTCATACAAGATCTCTCTCACACATACTCAATAATACATGAGAATACCATATAATAACCCTCAATAATCCTCCCTTGGTCATGGAGTTTCCCTTCAAAAGGTATGTTTGATCTAAAGAGGCACTAGAGCCACTGCAGTGACTATTCACAATCCAACACTATCACTTTCACTTTAGTCTTTTCTCCAATTTTCATTAGTTACTTATTTATCCAAGATAGCTAATTTGGAGCTTATATTATTTCTTTCCAAGATTGGAAAAAATTTTCAAGCTAAGTATTCATCCCACAGAACACTCGAAGAAGTAAATAGAAGCCAACAAAAGACTCAATAGTACACCACAAAGGATCAACATTACACCATAAAACTTCATAGCTTCAATCAAAACCATTTATACTCATAAAAAATCATTGAAAAAATACTCAATCACACTTAAATCCAATCATTTTCAATCTCAATATCTCAAATAGGATAAAAAATAGTATCAAAATAAAGGCAAATCAATCCTATCAGAACCAATCAAATATACATCAAAACATCATAACTCAATCAAAAATAATCATAAGCTTATCAAACATATCAAACCCATTCCAAAACTCTACAAACCACTTTTAAAACCACTCAAATCCAAAAATTCAAACATAAAATCAACCATTCAGTACCTAAAAAACAATGAAAAACTAGGTAAAAATCAATCACATTCAACCCTAAACATATATCCACACTTAACTAAGGAGGGTCCTCCATGACCTTGAAAAAAGAAGAATACAAATCCCAAATAACCAACTATTCATTTTGTTGTCATCTTCACTCAATTAGCATTCTCGAAAAAAATCACGACCCCATCCAATCTTCATAAACAACTTGGATGGATCTAAATAGATATATGAAAGGAAAATAATAAACTATAATTAACCAATCTATTGATAATAATAATAATAACTCAAACCATTGAAGGATATAATAGTTTTTTTTTTCATATTAGCACATATTCAACCAAGAAACCTTTAGCACCATGAACCACTAGTCAACTGATTAGTGTTCACTTCAATGTCTTCAACAAATCTACCATGACTTTGATTTTAACTTTAACTTTGATGAGGATAATATACACTCACTCACATACACACTAAAATACACATTCATATAACATGGTAGTCTAAATGGCAACAACAAAGCTCCAAAAGTTAGAGAGTAAAAAAATAATTTCATCAAAAAGCTTGATATACCATATCACTACTCTAGTAGCTTGCTAGGATATAAATACTTCTTCTTAAATTGCATACTACACTTGAGTCTTTCCAATGTTTTTCTCTCATTCACAAAGTGTATAGGAACATTTTGGAGGAACTAGAGATAGCACATGCATTCCATCAAGATAACAAAGCAAGTAGGTAATGCTTGAGCAAAGTAATACAAGACATCCATTTAAACTATTGACACATCCTCATTAGGATTAATAATAAGAGGAGAGATAGACTTCCTAGTGTTCATATGTGAGTGCTAGTGCATAAAAGCCAAGTACTAACAAAAATGAGTAGCCAAGTGCATATATGACATCTTTTGATTGCGAGCAAACTAGAGATAGAAAGTTGAACATGTACACAAAGTCTCCCATGATCTTGAAATGATAGGCCAATTAAAAACTAGTCATGTTAATGAATCCTGTAACATCCAATGCTCATGATAGAGTACACTATTATCAAACTCACAGGTGTCCATAACTAATGGTGGAGGAAGATTTATATAATCAATAAGCTAGGGTAATGGAATAATAGTTGAAAATGGAGAGGGGGATATGATAAATCATAAAAATGGAAAGGTGAAGTGATAGGGATGTTGGAAAGGGAGGGAAAGCAAACAAAAAGATCTAAAGAGATTATACAGAAAAAGTGGATGGGATAGGGGAGCAACAAGAGGATTAGGAAGAATAGGTGTAACAATAGATTCAATCATGAATGGACAAGTGATAAAGATACTGATATGAGGAGATGTTACAAGGTTAAAGGTGAGCATAGGGATTGTATCAAGATTAGTAATAATAAGGGAGATATAAATAGGGACACATGGGGAAATCTTTTGATAGGAAAGAAGATCAATAGGATCAAATAGGTAATAGAAGATTGTTAATAAAATGCATGAAAGAAGACACTAGTAAATAAGGGATATTTAGCAATATAGAAAAGACTTTGAGTGCAAAGGATGGATATCAAATTTATAGAATGTAATCCACCACCAATGTTAGACCATCATATCCTCCTCCAAAGGTGGATGCCAAACATAACCTTTGCAACACAAAGTTATCTTGATATATATTTGCAAAGCATTTGAAAGGGTAAGCTCCACATAGTGAACATAAAGGGTTTCCTATAGAATAACATCCCCCACATAATCCTCCTCATCATCAAGGATTTGTAAGTCTCATGTGAAATATATGAACAACAACAAGTGTGCCTCATGGAAAATGAGATCATCTATGGCATAATCAAAAACCGATTTAAGTAAATCGGTAGCTAACCAAATGTTATGCCACCCATCTTTTGGTGGTTCCAAGTCAACAATGCTCAAGGAAATATACAAGGTTAACCTCTGTTGATGGTATTTGATCCAAAAGATAGGGTGAGGCAACACAAGATCAGCATAGCAAAGAAAATATTCATGTAAACAATCTATGCATTATTGAAGAAGTTTCATCTTAGCAAGAAGAGTATCACACAACTTTGCTTGTTGCTTTGGTTTTCAAGCTCCTTTGAGGAAGATGTAATAGAAGAGACCACAAGAGTAGGGGCTCAATTGTCTTTTGTTGTGATGCAACGGTTTTCTTAGAATGCTCCAACTCACCCTCACAAGTACCGAGTTTAGAAGCTAAAAGAACCATCTCAGACATGGCAAAATCATGCTATTTTATAAGTGAGGCATTAACATCCTTTGCAACAACTAGCTTATCAGTCAAAAAATGAATATCATCTTTATAAGAATCCAATAGATCCGTAGCCTCAATCTTCTATTTGTGAATGTCACTCAGGGTAGCTCTTTGTGAAGCTAAGTCCTCCAAAGCTTTATTTAGTTTGCTTGTTCGAGAACCCACTTCATCTTGCAAGGATGTGTAGACTCCTGTATACATTGCTTGGAAAGAAGAAGTTACTATTGTTTCCAAAGTATCTTGGACACTAAAGATTATCTATGAGAGTATTGGTCTAGACAATAGTGATTGTAAGGATGATGGAGTTTGAGGATCACGTTACCCTTCCCTTTTTGTGCTCAAAACAAGTTTGTGTAGGAAAGAAATGAAGGAAACTAATAGAAATATCAAGCATAGGAGCTTGTGTAGGAAAAGGATCAAGAATAGGAGCAGGATAGGAAAGAGATTGTATATGGGAATGCTTCATGTGGATCATCTTGATAGGAGGCTCATCTTCATCATTAAAATTCTCTTGTATGGGAGGAGGAGGAGCTAAAGGTGGAGGTCATACAAGAAGAGAAATAGGATCAAGGATAGGGACTCCACTTGGGGGAGGTAAAAAAGTGATCAGCTTATGAAGGAACACTCCATAAGATACATTAATCAATTGGCCTTTCTAGACCTTTTGAAAATGCTGGTCCATTTTAGTGAAAAGAAACATTGCCCAATTAAATTTTTGATAGGAATTTGGTGCTAGGTCTCGCAAGAACTAGCAAAGCTTCTTTCATAAAGGGGAAGAAATAACAACCACCAATACACATGAACTGTTAATTCCTTACTTGGCATCAAGGGTTTAGTGGTTTTCTTATGTAAACCTCCACAATATGCTCATTTGATAATACACTAGCACCACTCACTAGGTAGGGGCAAGTGGAGCAGAGTGGGGCATAGATAATGCCTCATTGAGATTACTCATTAGGAGAAACATGGACTCTCTTTTTGGCCCCTTAAGGAGTGAATAAACAAATATAGGCCTAATCAATGAGAGAGATGGGATTCCAAATTCATGTAACATGAATCTTCTAGCCATATCTTGGCCCAAATCTTCTCTCAACAATAAAATAAGGGAAAATGTGGGAAATACAATGATGTCACTTCCTGGAAGTTTGTGACTCAAATTTTCGTTTTCATTTTTTTAAATGTTTGACTTTTCATTTCTCCCCTTTTCAGTTTCCTCCTCTTTCTTAGGTAGAACTCAAATTTATCATATCTCTTTCCCCGCTTCTTCTGTCTCTTGACAATATTTTACAACCTCATTGTTGATTGTCCTATCTGTAACCCTGTGAAATTTCATTTCCTCTACACAAACATCGAGTGAGTTTCACATGTTTTATGAGAGGAGAGCGTGTTCTGCCAAAGCCCTAAGATTTTCTTCACAAAACTTTACAAGTATATTGTTCTCTTCCATGGATGTTCTATGGTAAAGTTTTATCTCATTTGGACAAAACCTATGCAAGTCATGTGCATTCTTTGACATGTAATTTCTTTTGTTTTGGTGCTCTAGGAGTCTCTTATAGTCAAGAACAAAGATCTTTTCTTTTTGAACACTCAACTTCTTCTTCAACATCTTAGGGTTTCTCTATAAACAAAGTTATAGGTATGTTGTCTTGTTTTTTTATTGCTTCATAGTTAATTTTTTTCTCATTTGGACAAAATGTATGCAAGTTATATGCATACTGAGCTTTCCTTTGTTTTTTTACTCCAAGAATCTCTGAGGGTGAAGAACAATGATTTTTTTAAAACTCAACTTCTTCAACATCTTTGGGCTTCTTTGCAAAGAGAGCCACGGGGATGTTGTCCTTTTTTTCCTGTTGCTCCATGGTTAAGTTTCAACTCATTTGGACAAAGCCTATGTAAGTTATATGTATGCTTTGACTCAAGATTTCTTTTATTTTTTTACTACATGAATTTTTCAGTGAAGGAACAATGGTCTTGTTATAAGTCAACTTCTTGTTCAACATCTCTGGGCTTCTTTGTGAAAAGAATTATAGGTACAATATTTAAAAAAATCAATTTAAATTTTATTTAATATGGAGAGAACATTTGCAAATTATACACATGTTGATAGATAACTTTTCTATTTGGTTATTATAGATGTCTTCACGGAGGAAAAACATCAGTAACATGCTTGTAGTGGAGGTCTTCAATAGAAAAGATAGTGGCAGTAATTGGATTTGTGCTAAGTACTATAAGTTGGATTGGATTTTAATGCACCCAAGTACTTAAGGGAGTTTCAAGGTCAGGCGTAAGGATTTGCAAACCCTAGCAAACATTGGAAAGGTAGAATTTTAGAGTTCGAAAAAGTGTTTAATGGAACAAGTACATTAACGAAAGTATTGATCCAACATGTTTATATGCACAAACAAATCTCTGTACATGATGAGAACTATATTGCAAATTATTAAAAAATAGTAAGTTTTTAAATTTTATCATTGCTTATTCTTTTGCATCATAGTTATTTTTAAAAATCTTTTCAATGTTCTAATTCAATCTTGTTTTACTAACAGCTCTATATCCATTGACTTTGCATGAATGGCAGAATGTGGAATGTTTGAGTGGTAAGATACATGTTTAGCATGAAGACATAGGTCCTTTGATCTATGATAATAACTCTGTAAGTCAACTTTCAACTCAAAATATATATTTTTATAATGCATTGTATGTAGTAGAAAGCCAAAGATTGCAACATTTCCCATTGCCGCCACTATCTAGTGGTGATGGTTGATTGGTAGCTTGGAGTTGTCAGGAGCATGTAAGTCCAAGATAAAATCTGACATCAATAGTGCTATGAAACCCACCATAGGCTCCAAAGATGTGCATCTTAGTTGGTTTATTCCATTCTCATTGTTTGCACATTTGTTTGGTTCATGTGATATTCTGAAGAAAACAAAGATTACTTATCAATATAACTATCCATCCGAGGAATGGATGAGTCAGCATTTGGGTGAGTCTTGGCAAGTCAAAAGAACACATTTTGATGAGATGATTGAGTGTAGGGCCAATGAATTTGATCTTACATTCAAGTAAATTTTTTTTACTAATTGCATGCCTTGATTTAATTGACATAAGTCTTGCTTAGATGAATTGTTGTGTTAATCGCATTTACTTACCATTTTTTGTTTTTATTATAGGTATTTCATCGCTAGACAAACTTTCTGTGTTCGCTTTTGATATAGAAGATGGCAACTTTTGCAAAGGGAGTGGATCAGCTTGGATCAAGATACCCGAGATGAGACACATACAGCTCTCATAGACGTGGTTATCTTGTGGAATGGTCATAATCATTTTGTGGTTAATGCAGAGAGTCATTGGCCCATTTCTTTTCTAAGACAAGAAATCTAATTAATGTCCAATGAGCCCCTCTGCAACTTCTATTTCAAGTTAGATAATAGAAAAGTCAATATAGTGAGCAATCCATGACATGCAAACAATGTGCTTCTCCACATGTCCTTGAAATAATGGAATCCTTGTATAAAAATTTTATAAAGAGTGAATACAAACCTTTTTAAACTTTTGAGTACTTTCAATTTTGATAATCTTAGTTTACTATGATCTAAGCTAATACATATTGTAATTAGTCAATCGTGTTGTGGTTAAAATCATAATTAAATTACAAGCTAGAGTTATATAATCTATGGAATATTATCTTTGCATAATGATATATTGTAGCTCATCTCTTCTACACATTTCTTAGATTTAAATATTAAATTGGATCCAAATGTATTTTGAAGGTCTTTTATATCTCTTTTCTTTAAAAAATTCTATATTTTCTCTAGTTGGACTTGAATATACTCAGCGATCCAAGCATATTTGAGGATATAATAATGTAGAACGAAGCGTTTGTTTGTATGAGTAATTTTAACGGTGACTTTAAAGTATTAAAATAAAGAAACAAAGGTAAGAAATTAAATTTGAAAATTTAGGGTTAAAATTTTTATAAGAACCTTTATTTAAAACCCTAGATACCTAAAAGCTATAACTCCAAACTCATTTTCACTTTCATTCTCTACTTTCCTACACTTGTGCTCTCCTTCCTTCTCTCTTTGTGTGCCATGGGTACCACTCCCGCCTTCGTTGTGTGCATGGATTAGCTCCACATGCTCGGCGCACATAATAGAAGACTAGATATACCCTAGGTTTTGCATGACCTTGAGTCTAGAGAGCTTGCTTTCTGTCGCCATAGACCCTAGCTCTAGTATGGTGGTATCGTTTTGTGATGCGACAAACCCTCTCACTTGCTCTATTCTAGACTCAGCTCTCACGTGGATTCCCATAGATTTCTTGTATAGTCTACATGCCGGATCAAGCCATGAAAATGTGATAAATTGAGCCCTAGTGCATGTGGGGCAACATCTCCGCACTAGAGCATGTGGGGCAACATCTCCGCACTAGAGCAGTATCCACCTCATCCCAAGACAAGCCACGATGGATCTCATCGAGGGCAATAGAGCCTTTACTATATATGTTTTGTGCACTGACGTGTAAGAGGATAGTGATGAGTGATGAAGACATTGACGCATCCTCTCAGCCATTGCTACCTTCTTAGTGTACAAGCAGTGATCCACTTGACTTCTATGAAAGCCTTGGAAATACATGAATGTATCAAACTTATGATACCATTCTCTTAGTGCTTGTTTCAACCCATACAAACTCCTTTTGAGTTTACATACCATTTTTTCTTTCCCTTGTTCAACAAACCCTTCAGGCTGTCGCATATATATGTCTTCATGTAGATCACCATGTAAAAATGTAGTTTTTACCTCCATCTGTATGAGCTCCCTATCCTCAACTGCAAACAAGCCCAAAATGGTTCTCAATGTAGTCATCTTGACTATAGGAGAGAAAATCTCATCAAAGTCAATTCCATGCTCCTGCTTGTACCCTGTTGCAACCAATCTTGCTTTGTACTTTGGTGAGGAACCAAAAGTGACCTTCATCTTGTAAACCCATTTGCATGGAAGGGCTTTATGCCCTTTAGGCAACTGCACCAAGTCCTAAGTGCCATTTTTTTCAAGAGATTCCATCTCTGACAGCATGGCTTTATACCATTTCTTCCTGTCCTGTTTGTCCATTGCTTCCTTGAAGCAAGACGGTTCACCACAGTCTGTCAACATGGCATACTCAACCACATTAATTGCACCAAGAACAAACCTGTCAAGTTGTCTAGTAGCCCTAGATGATCTCCTAACCCAATGGTCATTGTTTGCTGGTTGTTCCTGCAAATTTCCATTTTCAGCATGCTGTCGTGGCATTTCAGCCTGCAAATCAACATTAATAGCTTGTTGTCATGGCTATTCTTGCACATGGAATGGCTCATTTTCATGGGCAATAGCTGGTTGATCATTTCTTGCATTCACAAGTTCATTTATAGCAGGTATTTGCTGCTGTACAGTGGGCACATTTTGCTGTCCAAAATGTATTTATTCTCAGAATACAACATTACGGACCTCCTCAGTCTTTTTGAGTTGTTTGTGCATGCGATCTTCCTGGAAGATAACGTCATTACTGCATACTACTTTCCTTTTCTTAGGATCCCACAATTTATACCCCATTTCACCCTCGTCACCATATCCTAGGAAAATGCATTTACAGGACTTTGGCTCAAGTTTGCTGTGCTTTTCTTTATGAATGTGCACAAAAGCCTTGCAGCCAAACACTTTCAGATGAGCATATGAAGGTGGCTTGCCCGACCTTCATATGCTTCATGGGGAACTCCCCCCCCCCTCCCCAAAGACCTATTTGGTGATCGACTAGTCAAGTGAACGGCTGTCATAACAGTCTCTGCCCAAAAACCATGGGGTAATGCAGCATGAGACATCATCGTACGAACCTTATCCTGTATGGTCCGATTCATACGCTCTACAACTCCATTTTGAGGTGGATTATGAGGGGCAGTGAGCGCCCTCTTTATCCCTTTGCTATCACAAAATACTTGAAAGGCCTTGGACACATATTCCCCACCATTGTCAGAGCGAAGACACTTAAGTGTCTTATCTGTCTGATTTTCAGCCAATGCCATGAATTTTTTAAACTTGTCAAGCACTTCATCCTTGCTATGTATAGGGTAAACCCATACTTTTCATGTAGCATCATCGACAAAGGTGACAAAATATTTCTTTTTCCCTAAGGATAATCCTGGAATTTGACATACATCCGAATATACTAACTCTAGAGGAGAAGATTTCAAAGAAAGAGACTTTTTGTGAGACGTCTGTGCATGTTTGCCATAAATGCAATGATCACAATGCTCAAAATCAGCATAACGAAGACAAGGCAAGTAATCCAAACGAGAAAGCACTTTCATTCATGTTTGACTCATGTGTCCCAACCGGCCATGCCACAAAGAAATGCTTGGCTACTCGGTCACGGTAGCAACATGGTCACACATACTAGATACATGAAGTGGATACAAAGTATCACTCTTGCAACCTCTGGCAATAACCCTAGATCCCTTACAGATCTTCCATTTTCCATCACCAAAGGTGGCACGAAAACCATCATCATCTAGCTGCCCTATGCTAATCAAGCTCTTCTTGAGCTGAGGTACATGCCGTACATGCTGAAGTGTAAAGACAGAGCCATGCTGAAACTGTAACTACATACTGCTAATCCGGGTTTTTTACAACCCGGATTATTACCACAAAATTTGGCCAAAGCCCCTATCAAGAGCTTACCATATCACTTTGGGTTTACTCTTCAAGCACTAGGTATGCTACATTGCTTCTCGATTATGATAACTCTAGCAAATGGGAGGAACAAGTTCTTAGGAGGCATGTCAATGTAAAGGGTAAAAGGGATGGTTATCTTAGTGAAGAAGGAAATGGATTACATCTAGGAGTTGAGTGAGTGCATAGATTTTTCAAAGGACTAGCCTCCAACTACACATGGGCCCCGTCTGTATCACTAAGATTTGGAATCTATCACCATCATTAGAGGACACCTCACCCTAGCACACAAGTTAATATCCACATCATGGTGTCATTTGGATCTTGCACAAAAGCTTACAAGCATGGACCCCTTTTGTCACATGCTTATATGTATTTATGTACATATAGGGGACTAAAGTTAAAGCAGCTTTTAGAAGCTGTTTTTTATAATCTCAATAACTCCCAATAAAAAGAGAATTTCAAGAAAATTCCCACTAAACCCGATCGGTTTCGACTTGGTCTACAAAGTTGCAGAAGAAACTTTTTTCAAATTCCTCACAGATTTGAAGTTACGAAGGTGCAGACTACTGGCTACATGCAATTTTCTTCTCTCTTTCACCACACCAACTTTCCACTCTATCCTTATTGTAAATATATTACAATAATGTGATTCTTCTCATTCCATGTAGCATAATGGCAAGCTTCTTCTACCTCTTCTCCTCTTGTCTCCCTCTCCTCTCATCTCTCTCTCTTATATTCCAATATGGTGTCTAGTACGTATATTCTCTCTTGTAAATTTGTGTCTTGGTTCTCTTGATTCTCTTTGAGAAAAGGGATGTCCTAGCCCATCCTCCCTTTGGCTAGGTGGTGCCCCTCTTTAGTTCTCTTAGTGAGGATTGGAGGTTGGATGGGTAAGAGGCAACCCGTTCATCATTTCAGCCCTCATTTTTGGTGCCCCCGCTGAGGACATTCTCAACCACAATTCTCTACCTCCTTATGTGGAATGATACAACACATGGTGGTGCATCCTCTACAACAAGTTTCCCAAGTGGCTCTTCCTCAACGCCTTCACCAACTATTTTTGAAGTTGGTCGAAGTCCACGACTCCCAGAATTGTCTCCTAAAGAAGCTCAAGAAAGAAAGTATGCCTATCGAATGACGGCACGTATGCGGGTAAAAGGTGTTCACTTTAGAAATTCCATTATCTCACAATGGAAAAAATTATATTGCCATCAATTGCTAGGTTCTCATAATTGTGGTGAGTGTTTTGCAAACAAAGTGAAGCCCTTCCGAGAGGTCCTCGTCTCCAAATCATCAAATTCCTCTCTCTCTCTGGCCTAATCCACATCAAAGGAGGACAACTATGCATGAACAGTGTGGAGTTTTGTAGAAGTGCAAAGTATGGAGACTACCTTCAACTGTTGTTAGCTCGAAGGTTGGGTGTGGTTGAAAAGGTGGCCATCACACCTTATGAAATATATGTCACCGAGGATGGACACACCAAGGCAAGAACAATCATCACTGGTGAGAAAATTCTCCGTATAGCAAAGTTGGTGGGTTCCAAAAAGAAACACTCTAGAAAAAATCCTTCATAAAACAAGAAAGTGCATTCCCTCTACTCCCTTAAGTAGTCTCCACTCATGAATAATAATAATGGCCCGAATTTCTACACCTTCCACTCTATACAAAACATCCGAGTTAATGTATGCATCAGTCGGAAGATTTTCTTCCAGCAGCGTCTTGTCATGTACTTTGGGGTTGAAAGATTAAGGGAGATTCTTATATCACCAGAACCTATAATCTTCCCAATGCTAGACTACAATGCATCCTTCAATGTACATGTCTTTATCCTATTATAATAGTTTCTCATGAATTAGAACGAGTTGTATGGACCTATCCGTCCACTTGCTATGCAAACTGTGCATATTGTAGCTAGCACAAAGCTTAGATTCCAAGGCATTATTAGAAGCATAATGGGGCCTAGACGTCTTGCTGAAATCAATACATCTGTGAACCCATTCATCCTTCCCCTTATAAAATACAACTTAAGTCTAGACGTTTTCATCTTCGTACTCTACTAAGGCAACATGGCATTTCCAAGTTTTTTTGGGCACAAAGGGGAGAAAGCTCTAGACTTTTTGGATGACTTAGAAATGGCCTTCCTAGTCACAGGCCGGGATGATGAAGCAACCAAAGTACGGGCTTCTCTTTAGTTCTAAAGGGTGATGCTCGAGTGTGGTATCAAGCTCTCCCGGAGGCTACAAGGGGTAATTGGGAGGATCTCAAGACAGCATCCATGCACAAGTACCAAGATACAGAGCCACCTAAAGATATTTGGAGACAACTCTTAGATCTTCGCCAAAACTTACCAGGGGAGTACCAAGCATATGAAGGCATGTTTATAAAATTATGGGATAAATGGACAGCCTCTTTAGCCGAGGGAGAAAGAGTACCTGATTGCCTTAAGAAAGATTGTTTTCTAGCCGAACTCCATCCTCTACTAAGGGAGAAGGTCAAAGGAAAGTTTCCCACATCCTATGAAGAATCAGTCACTTATGCGAGGGAGAAAGATAGAAAATTGAAGTATCAAGCCCAGTTGAAGGGGGGAATTGAGCCCATGTAGGTTTTACCAACCATGCCAAGGCCTAGAGAAATAGCAGAGGCCCCACCTGAACTGGAGATACCACAGCAAGAGCTCCTACAATGCATTACTAATCAACTTGAAAGCCTTTCGTTAAATTTGGTGCAAGGAGTACGACCCCCTCCCCTCATAAATGAAGGCAATCAAGGTTTAAGGAGACAAGAAAGAGAGTATGTTTACTATAAATGAAGGCAATCAAGGTTCCAACCAAGAAGGAGGGGACAACAAGTAACACCACCTAGGGAAAGGTTTGTTCCACCAAATCCAGGGCCTCCACCACCGGTTCAAGTTCTCCAGCATCCTCGACCACTTGCAGAGGTGCCGCCCTTGCCTGTCCAACCGCCAGAGAATCATGATGTTAGGATAATTAGTTTAGATGAGAGTGATGTCAAAGGGAAGGCCAAAGTAGTAGAGGTTGAAGCAATGCCGGTGAAGAAAGCCCGGAGAATTGAGAGAATGGAGCCTACACCACCAAAGGAGGTTGAAAATATGGAAGAGGAGGCAGAGTCATCAATGGCTGCAAAGACAGGCAACAGTAAAAAGAGGAGGGCTTGCTCACGCCGACACATTGAGCCAGATGATTTTTCCATGGGTAAAGGTACTAGAGCTTATGATTTGCTTGCTGATGTGAGGAATCAAGGGCCAAAAATTTCATGGCCCCAATTACTACATCTATCTCCAACAATGCGGCGACAATGGTCAAAGATGGTAAGCATTAGACCCATGAAGAATAGACATGTGAATGCAATCCAGGCTAGAAAGATGAAAGATATTGTGCCTCTAGTGGAAGCCGAAATCAATGGGCAGAGAGTGTCAAAGACATATGTGGATGGAGGTGCAGAGATTTGTGTCATGACAGAAAAGTTGATGCATCGTTTGGGATTAGAGGTAAATGAAACTACTAAATTTGGGGCCAAAATGGCTAACAATGTAGTAGTAAATTGTTTGGGAGTTATAAAGAAAGTCAAGGTAAAGGTGTATGGAGTGCAATTGGAGCTTGACATGTATGTGATGCCAGTGAAGGGGGACGGCTATCCGCTCATTCTTGGGCGACCATGGCTAATGGGAATGAAATCCAGACAAGATTGGGAGATAGGGGCTTTAGAGCTAAGGCCACAAAAGGGGCTGCATAAAAAATGGAAGAGGACTATCTACAACATGAAGGAGGGCCGACAGGAGGATCTTGTGTTAGAGACCACCGCTGATGAATGGAGTTCCAGCAAGGGTTGGTCATCTATGACAGAGGGAGAGTCTTCTAATGAGGAGGAAGAAAGCTCTCTAGAAGTGATGGGGATTACATTAAAAGGGCCTTCTAGTAGTGAAATTCCACAGCAGCTTCCAAAGGTCAAGAAGGAGGGGTTAGAAAAAATATTTGCTAAGGATCTATCAGTTGAGGAGAATGCGGCCTACATGGAAGTGGTGATAAAACACTCTGCACTTTTTATTTCTGATTATGAACACATCACAGGTGTGACAATAGTACAACATCACATTAATCTAAAAGAGGGAGCGCGGCCAGTGGTGCAACGACTACGACGATTGGGAGTAGTTCAACAAAACGCTCTACTCACACTGAGGTGCAACGACTTTTGAAAGCAGGCTTCATCTATCCAATAGGGGACTCAGAGTGGGTTTCACCTGTGGTGGTGATATCCAAGAAGAATGGAAAATGGAGGATTTTTGTGGATTACAAGCCGCTAAATGCTGCAACTAAGAGAGATCACTTTCCTCTTCCCTTTCAGGATGAAATACTCAACGAGGTGGCCGGACATGAGAGATACAATTTGTGATGGGTATTCAGGTTATTTCCAGATCCGAATAGCTGAGGAGGATCAACAAAAGACCACCTTCATTACACCTTGGGGTTGTTTTGCTTACAAAGTAATGCCATTTGGATTAACAAATGCCCCAGCTACCTTCCAGCGATTCATGAATTATGTCTTCCAGCCATATTTTGGGAAATCCATCAGGGTCTTTATTGATGATTTTTGTATTTATAGTTCTAAGGCTTTACATCTAGGAAAGGTGGATGAAGCTTTCAACCGCCTTGCACAAATGGGGGGGCAGTTAAACCATGAGAAGTGTCGCATTGGCGAAAGCAGTGTAACTTTGTTAGGGTATGTCGTAAGTGAGAGGGTCATTGAAGCAGATCCAAACAAAGTTAAGGCCTTATTGGCAGTGCCATCACCATCTTCTGTGAAGCAACTAACCTCTTTCATTTAGAAGGTGCGATATATGGGGCAATTCATTCATCTCCTCTCCCAATTAATATTTCCACTGCAACAGTTAACCCACTCTGAGGAGCTCCTTTGGAGTGACAAAAGCGAAAGGTGCTTTCACGAGGTGAAGAAGGCTCTTAGCACCCTTCCTATAATTTTACAGCCTTGTTGGGATCAAGAGTTTTTTGTCAATCCGAGTTTTGGGGAAGATGCTCTAGGGGCAGCACTAATACAAAAGGATGCTAAAACTGGACTAATGAGACCGATTTACTTTTCTAGTAGAGTAATGACAGCATCAGAACGAGGGTACAAGATGGTCGAGGTGATGGTTTTGTCTCTAATGTTTGCTATAAGAAAGTTTCGTCCTTATCTTCTCCCTAGGCCATTCACAATGATCACGACAGAAGAGCATTTTCCCTATGCCTTACAACACATGGATGTTTCAGCTAGAATCGCTAAGTGGGTGATACAACTCCAAGAGTTTGACTACACCTTCAAGGTGGAGGATTCTACTTGAGCTTGCCTAGCTGATTTGTTGACCCATAGATGCCATCAAAAGAAGGAAAAGGAGAAGGGAAAGGTAAAAGAGGAGACACCTCCTCTTGAGGAGCCGCCACGGGTGGAGAATGCCCATGCCCTCTACTTTGATGGGGCCTACAAGCGTATTAAAGACAGAGCAGCAGCAGGAATAGTGGTGTTCAGTCCCGAAGGTGACAAACTTTATGGAGAAGGTATCAGCTTGGAGGATGTCCATTCTAACAATGAGGCAGAATATCAAGCCTTGCTTTTAGGTTTGAGGTGGTGTCTCTCACATGGTGTCACTCGACTTAATGTTTTTTGGGGATTCTATGCTAATTGTTAAGCAAATGAAAGGAATCTGGGCTTGTAAAAATGATATCTTAGCAGTGAAAATGAGAGAAGCTAAAAATCTCATGAAAAAGCTACAGAAAGCCCAAATCTATTTTGTGCCAAGGCGCACAAATGGCGACACAGATGCTCTAGCAACTGAAAAATTGAAAGAGGTAATGGTGGGCATCATTACAGTAAAGCTTCCCTTGTTTCAGGGTAAGTTTCAACTACAAGATGTGCTTTATTTTCTTGAGCATGGTGAGGCACCTACACATATGAGTAAAAGTGAGAAAAGGTGGCTAGCTACTAAGACCACTAAATACCGCTTGATAAATGATGTGTTGTATTGCAAAGGAAAGGATGCAATGCTTAGAAGGGTGCCAACAGCAAAGGAGATTATAGATGTGATTAAGAGCTGCCATGAAGGGGTTTGTGGCGGACATTTTGCTCAAGAAATAACCAGTAGGAAGATTCTCCAAGTCGGTTTTGTGTGGCCTAGTCTACATCGAGATGTGCAACATTGGTGCCACACTTGTGACAATTGCCAAAAGGCCGGACCAAGGAAGCTAGTGCATGAGGAACAAAATCCCATAACTACATATGGCCCATTTGAGAAATGGGGGATTGATGCAATAAGACCACTCCCACGAACTCAATCTGGCAAGGAATACATCATAATGGGAGTGGACTACATGATGAGGTGGGCAAAGGCTTCAGCAACTAGTAGGATCACAGCCCAAGAAGTGGGAAAATTTGTGTTTGAAAATATTTGTTGCAGGTTTGGCACACCTTTGGAAATTATCTCTAATCGGGTCCTGGTTTTAGGGCGAACCTAGTAGGAGAGCTAATGGAAAGGCTAAAAGTCAAGCACAGGCATTCTACTCCCTACTATCCATAGTGTAATGGTTTGGTCGAAAAAGTGAATGGGCTGATTTGTAAGATAATTATCAAGCAGGTACACATGCACCCCAAGCACTGGGATAAAAAATTGAATGCAGCTCTTTAGGCCTACATGACTTCATTCAAAACCTCACTTGGCTATACTCCATTTCACCTCGTCTATGGCCAAGAGGCTTTGCTTCCTATAGAGGTGGAACTGGCCAGTTTGCGTGTTTTAGTAGCCAGTAAAGAGAAGAATCAAGATAAGAAGTTAGCGGAAAGGATCTTGGATCTAGAGAGGCTGGAGTTAGATAGAGAAGCAGCAGTCCAACACTATTCCATGCAGGCTGAAGAGAGGAGGAAGACCTTTAATAAGAAACTGGCTAGCAAACACATAAGGGAAGGATCACTTGTGCTACGCTATGATAACCCCTTTGATAACAGAAAGGATGCTAAACTTGTGTTCAAGTGGGAAGGGCCATTCATGGTCATAAGGAGATATCCAAATGGCAGCTATAAGCTAGGTGACATGGATGGGAAGGTTCACAAGACAAGGGTAAATGGATGGCGACTGAAGCCTTATTTTCAAAGAGATATGAACACTTTGGAGTAGTCGTTCAATGAAGAGCCACCAATGAGGGGGTGCAGTCCTCCTTGCTCTATTGGACCATCATTATCAAGCTAGAGGCATGAATACCTCTAGCCTAAGGGGAGGGCTAATGATCTAGGTTTTTTACAACCTGGATTATTATCACAAAATTTGGCCAAAGCCCCTATCAAGAGCTTACCATATCACTTTGGGTTTACTCTTCAAGCACTAGGTATGCTACATTGCTTCTCGTTTATGATAACTCTAGCAAATGGGGGGAACAAGTTCTTAGGAGGCATGTCAATGTAAAGGGTAAAAGGGATGGTTATCTTAGTGAAGAAGGAAATGGATTACATCTAGGAGTTGAGTGAGTGTATAGATTTTTCAAAGGACTAGCCTCCAACTACACATGGGCCCCGTCTGCATCACTAAGATTTGGAATCTATCACCATCATTAGAGGACACCTCACCCTAGCACACAAGTCAATATCCACATCATGGTGTCATTTGGATCTTGCACAAAAGCTTACAAGCATGGACCCCTTTTGTCACATGCTTATATGTATTTATATACATATGGGAGACTAAAGTCAAAGCAGCTTTTAGAAGCCATTTTTTATAATCTCAATAACTCCTAAGAAAAAGAGAATTTCAAGAAAATTCCCGCGATGCCCGATCGGTTTCGACTTGGTCTACAAAGTTGCAGAAGAAATTTTTTTTCAAATTCCTCGCGGATTTGAAGTTACGAAGGTGTAGACTACTGGCTACATGCAATTTTCTTCTCTCTTTCACCACACCAACTTTCCACTCTATCCTTCTTGTAAATATATTATAATAATGTGCTTTGGACACCCACCTCTTGTAATCTAGCTCCATTTCTCTATTTTTTCTACCACCACCCTTGGCTTCTTGCATGATGACCAAGGTGGGGACTTGTCTCATCCACTATTCTCCATATTTTCAAAGATGCCATACATCATCTAGGATTATGTTAATCAAGAAGATTAGCTTAATCTAATCCCTCATGGAGGCTATATAAAGAGCCCATGGAGAATGAAGAAGGGGGGAGGAAGGACAATGACAAGTCCATGAGAGCATTCTAGAATATCCTCATCTCTTTGAGGTAAGCTATGAGTAAGTTCTTTTATTATGTAGTATAATGGCAAGCTTCCTCTACCTCTTCTCCTATTATCTCCCTCTCTTCTCATCTTCTCATTCCATGTAGCATAATGGCAAGCTTCTTCTATCTCTTCTCCTCTTGTCTCCCTCTCCTCTCATCTCTCTGTCTTATATTCCAATATGGTGTCTAGTACATATATTCTCTCTTGTAAATTTGTGTCTTGGTTCTCTTGATTCTCTTTGAGAAAAGGGATGTCCTAGCCCATCCTCCCGTTGGCTAGGTGGTGCCCCTCTTTAGTTCCCTTAGTGAGGATTGGAGGTTGGATGGGTAAGAGGCAACCCGTTCATCATTTCAGCCCTCACTGCCAATACTTGCAATCTCACATGCATAGTTGTCCTCCCCAAGATGGACAACACCATGTCAACCCCCTGTATAGGCGGAAAACCACTCATGATGAGGGGTGACATGAAAGAAAGCACTTGAATCAAGAATCTAGGTATGCATGTCATTATCTATATCTGCAAGTAAAGCATGTGCACCAAAATGTGAAGAGACAAAGAGTACATCACTCCCACTGTCACTGTCATGAGTGACTACATTCACCTCTTCAATTTTTACACTAATCTTCTTAGGCTGATTGTCCTTCTTCTCTTCCTTGCAATCATCTGTCTTCTTGCCTTTTCCTTTCTCTTTCTTCCATTTGTAGCAGTCACGTTTAAAGGGACCCTTCTTGCCACAATGATCGCATTCAACATCTTTGCCACATGATTTACTACATCCCTTGCCATCATATTTGCCCTTTTGCTGTGATCTACCCCTAGTATGCAAAGCACTGGAAGACTTACTAGATGCATTGTTCTGCCGATTCATCTCTTCCATAAGTAGAGCACTCTCTACATCAGCATACAAAAGGATTACATTAGAATTGCTCATAGCAATCCAGAATGTATCCCAACTCTCTGGTAGAGTGCAAAGCAAGAAAGTAGCCTTAAATTTCTCATCAATCATGAACTTCAAGGCGACCAGCTGGCTGAAAATGGAGTTAAACTCACTCAAGTGAGTAGACATTGATGTACCTTCTTTCATACGCAAATCCATAAGCTTTTCAGCCAATACACTTTGCTTGCAACACTCTTCTGTGCATACAGTTCTTCCAGTCTAGTCCATATAGCATATGTAGAATTCAAACCTTTAATGTTGAACAACAAGGCATTAGAAATTGATAGCTCTATGGTTGAGCATGCAAGCTCATTCAACTCATCCTAGTCATCTCGATCCATGTTCGCGGGCTTTGCCCCTTTGGTTTTGATCAGCTTTGCCTACTTCTTTTGTAATAGGATATTGTAGCATTGCTTTTGCCAAGCTACAAAATTGTGTGCGCCTTCAAGCTTCTTTATGTACATCAGATTACTGCTGTCATTATTGCCAGCCATGATTTTTAGCCCAAATGTGACAAAAAAATCAGTAAATGCAGGCCCAAACTGTCACCCAAGTGACCAAGGTACAAACAAGTACCAATCAACAATAAGTGACCACACATAAGTATAGATTTCAGATCTGTAATTAAATTTTCAGAAGTGCCAAACCAAGTGCTATAGCATTATCCAACTGATTACAACTATTCCAAGGACATGTGCATCACATTACATGAGAAATCCCAAAATTTCAGCTGCAATTTCTATTGTACATGTACCCACGGGCATAAAATTTGACACGAATTGTCAAAAGCCTCAAAATTTTGTGCTAAAAAATGTCAAGCACACATCTACATTTCCTTTGTCATGCATAGGACAGTCCAATTTTGCCAAAATAGAACAATTTCAGCAAAACCCCCAAATTCCACCAAGTGTTGATATCCAAATTGTGTGAAATTCAACTTGCATGTACATAAAATGACCAAATGTTGCACAAATTTTTCCCAAATTGCAAAAGCCCCCAAATTGCACGGGGTCCAATGTGCCTCAATGTCGAGAAATTGGGTTAATTTCAGCCAATTTGTGCATGTACATGAAAAGCCCCAAATGTCGGGGACAATATGTCACAAATTCCTACAATTTTGGAGACAGATATTACTGTTGCATCTTGTTCACATCAAATTGGACAAATCCCCAAATTTTCCAAGCCATGTGTGCACTAATTTCAGTGAAATTGAAGGAGTTTCACTAAAATGTGAAAAGCCCCAAAATTCTCAGGAAAATGTGCACCGACTTTGCAATTTCTGAGTTAGATAGTCCAATTCTGTGTTGAGATCCCCAAATTCGGGAAAGCCCCAAATTTCTAGGCCAATTTTGCATAGATCTAAGGTATTGTGCTTGCATGCAAGAAACACCTTGGTTAGAGGGGGAAATTTCAAGGGAATTTGAAGAGAAAAAAAAGATCAATGATGGGTCCATTGACCCGTCAATTGTGTGCCTTAATGCTGACGCAGCCGTTGCGCCCGTCACCTGTTCACCTTAATGCTGACGCTGCATGTTCACCTGCCATGCACCTGTCGCTCGTCACTAGCCACACAGCCGTTGCGCCCGTCACCTGTCATGCAACTGTCGTGCTTGTCACCAGTCACGCAGCTGTCGCGCTCGCCACCTGATGAAGCTGTCGCCTAGCTGCCCTATCGACGTTGGTCTGCAGCGTGGTCTCAAACCTAGTCGACCGCCTATGCAGACTTTGGTTTTCGAGACCTGTCGATTGACAGTGCAGCACACACGTGCCTGAAATCAGTGGCAACCTGGAGATTTCGAGTGAGCGAAATACTAGAGATGTTTGGCACGAACTCTGAGGAGCACGAACACCTTAGCCGAAGCTCTGATAGTAGTTTGTAGGGGATCGGTTAGGCATGAAGATCAAGGTAGACAGTCATTACGCACAGTGAGAGAGACAAAGAGAGTACGAGAGAGCAGAGAATAGAGAGTGAACACGTTTTTCGGTACAATGATGAGTGTACCACTTTAGGTTTTTAGATAGATATATATATGAAAGTACAATGTGCTAAGGGTGTGTTCACACCCATGCACATATAAAAGGCACGATGGCCCTTTATTCCCAACACCTCAAATATTGGAGCTTGAGATGGTGACAATGATCAATGCAATATTATCCACAAATGCCGGGTCATTTGATCCATTGAGAGATATATTTTGGAGTAGCTATAGGTTAGCTAGTGTCAAAGGGCAACATGGCTAAAGATTGGCTAGTGTTAGAGATATTGGTATATATTTCGGAGTGGTTACCAATGGTGGATTCAGATAACACAATATTGTGGATGATGCTGAAGGACAACAATAGACTAACAGGAGATGTGATAGTCAAAAATGGGATAGAGAAGAGGATAGGTGGCACCATGGATGAGAATGTGAATTGTTTTTGTATGTTGCACTATGTATCCATGGAGAAGTAGCTAGGTAGTACTAGTAGGCCAAAAGGAAATGGGAGACAATGCAATCAAAATTTTGGCATAGAGCATGGTGTCTAGTCGGATATCTCGAGGGCATGGAGGAGTTGCCATGATTCATGCCTACAAGGTGGTTGCATGATGCATTATTTGTTGTTGTATCTAGCAATTATATGCAACAACTAACCTGTGTGTCTCAATGTACAATATAAAATCTATAATCTGGCATGGATTCTTAGTTGAGTATATTAACAAAATGCACTCCACAATGGATTATGGTATCATGGTCAAGTTCATGCGAGAGAGTCGACGGCGAGTCACAGATCCAAATATTATAGTGGATGAGATAGAGTATTTTGACAACCTACAAAGTATTATTTCAGTAGACTATTGTAGGTGGCATGATACCATATGCCACAAATAAAATAATGATGCTAAAGAGACTATGATGGGATGTAAATAATACTATGTTGAGTATGACTGATGTGATTCCGAGCCTAAGGTGGAGCCAATCCAACCAAGATGCACAGATCAAGATTGTAAGCAATACTACCAATCCAAATTTAGAGCAAAAGGTTTTTGAAACATACCTCTATGATGAGCCCAGAGAGTCCACCTATAAGTAATCATCTATATAACATACATTCAAAGGATATTAAGAAATACCATTTTTTTATATGCTATAAGGCCTTAAAATGATCCCTTTTTCTTTACCAAAATTACGATTTTTTTCCAAATTGTAATTGAAAAAACCCTTATGTAAATATAATCCTATAAATTTTACTAAATATAATACCCTTTCTTTTGAACTCGTGTGGTATCTTACATGTTATATAAGGTGGAACTCCCAAGATGATGAGAGGGATGGAAGCATTGAATCACTTTGTGTCGCCTCCCTTTAGAATTTGTTGCCTCCTCCTTCACTCCACTTCTTGATTATGATGATACCACACTCTTGCTCTTAATAATGTTGGGCTCCCAAAGTTGAGCATTTAAGAGTCAACAAAAAGCCAAAAGCAAACATATTTTCCAAAAGCAAGTTCCTAATGCTACATTTTCTTGTCTTAATGAAAGAGGTGCAAAAACACACAAAACTCATGCAAAAAGTAGAAGTGGCCTAGTATACTCTACCAACACTTATATGGATGACTTGAATCCCTCTGTCTAATTGTTTTAAGATCTGCCCTTGACAGGAAGTTGAATCTATCACATTTTCATACTTAGACACAAACTAAGATAGTCCTATTTACTCACATGGATGTCCTGTGTAATGCGTTTAAGTGATGTTTGATTATTTTAGCTCTCTAAAATCCCAAAGGTCTTGAGCTTTCCCTTCAAAGCATGATCTTCTCAAATTTTCTCATAGCAACACCATAAAAAGAATGATCATCCATACATATTCCAATAAACAACAAGAGTTTGAGTTTTTCATTTTTGTGTTTTATGAGTTTTACTTTTGAATTTTTTAATTAATATATTTAATCTTCTCAACTCAATCTAATGAATCATTTCCTCATAGTAATCTAGATTTTTAAACTAGCTATGTGTATTTTGAAATAAGAAGGTCATTAATGTGGGAGATTGGTTCCTCACCATTTCACCCCACATTCAAGGGGAAAAGCCTCTTAGTTTGCCACATACTAGGAGTATGAGAATCTCAATGATTGATTCCTTCCTTTTTCTCGATAACAATTGAACCAAAAACGTTGGGCTAAAGGCACTATAATCACAACATTGAATGGAACTCTTATTCTTTCAAGAGCTTCAATATCCTAGGTTAAGCATCTCTCAGCTAGTTGTCTCATATTCCAACTCCAAAAAAACCTTGCATCCCTTTTCTCTACTCCAAGAAAGCAAAGAGTATAAGACTAGATTTGAGGTGTAGTGAACTGACCAAGTTACCTTCCCAAGTTGTAGTTAAAATACTTGAAGGCTTGAAGATGGTTCCATGGTCCAAGTGATACACTCTTCACAAGTAGATGCCTCTAGCCCTTTGCATCTGCATCAAGAACACCTACCTTTGAGAGAACAATATAGAGAATAAGAAGGACAAGAAGAACACATAGAAAGCTTCCCCTCACCGAGTCTCTCACTCTCTCACAAACCCTTCCCCACACAAAACCTCAAGCTCAACCTCTTATCAATATGGAAAGAAGACAAGGGAAGCAAGACGTGGTATACAACTTTACTTTGTTGAGTCTTTCACTCATATATATACTCTCACTCTCTCTCTCCCTCTCTCTCAAGTGATGGGTGCATAGAATATAAAAATAGAAGCAAGATGAGTAGTTGCTCAAAGTTTGCACACACATAAATAAGGTACTCCATTCACTTTTTTGCATTTTATGCATGAAATTTACTATTAAGCTTTGGACCCTCTATGAATTAGGGTTAGGATTTGAACCCTTTGTGAATTAGGGTTAGGGTTTCCGTGCAAGTTGGGTGCTCTACCCATTATTGTGGCTTGTGACTCCTTGCTATGTCTTACCCTTGATGGGCCATGAGTAGCTAGAAAAGATAGGAAGAGGGGCTAGGGAGTTAGAGATGGAGCTAACCAACCAAGGCCACTAGGTATACGTAACTTGGGGTGCCCTAGGTGATGTGGTGCTCATGAGTGCACTCTTTATTTTCTATCTGTTCTTTTTTTTCTTTTGAATAAATATAGTATCATAACTTTAAGCATGCATCCTTGCATAAGACCAAAATTTTGGCATTTATTCAAGATTTTGGCACAAATGTTCATTTGAGTGATGTGCTAAAATGATAGAGGTTACATGAAAGATGACAAGAGAATATGAGGAATATGTAGTTGTTATAAGTAAATATTTCTTTTTTGTAGAAAGTGTTCATGTAAATTTGTGGTTTGTGATATAAATTGGTTAGGAATCTTCACACATATCATAATAGAAAGTGAGAGTACTCTCAAAACATATTGGTGGAACTTTAAAAGTTGAGTTGGTGATTGAGTATTTGAGAACACACAAAGCATAATAAAGATTTATTTGAAAAGGATGATGGATAACACAAGAACTCAAGAATGAGTAGACATGGAGCAAGTGCGAGAGAACCATAAGAAATGCTATCAATGAACATTAAACTAATCAGCAGAATACAAGGGTCTATACATACAAGAAATAAAGTAGTGGGTGCCCAAGGATGGGTAGCCAAACCACAAACCTAAAGTGCCTAAACATTCTAACCTTAGGCAATCAAACATCCCATAGACTTTGGTGGACTCCCAATTAGAGATGTCAAGGAAGATTCCAATGTTTCAAAAATGAGTTTGTGAAATGCTACTTATCTCATTTACTCTAATAACATGATGACATAAAAGGCATTTCTCAATCCTCAATCCTATGGGATTCTTCATCACTTTCTAAATAACAATCACCACCAATACAACCTACAAGGTTTTAACTAGCTTGACTTTTGTAACAACAAATTTTGGGATCTTCATAGACTTTGGAATTAGTATATTCTCTGGCTATAAGGTGATTTCATTTGTAACTGTTGGTCTCCAACTCCACAATATGCTATTAACTTGATCCCATCTCTTAGAACCCTTTCTATTGTATCTCCAATTTTTCTTCTAACATTAGTAGCATTTTGTAATAGGAGCCTAGTATTGAATCATTACCCTCATGTAGTTTATAGTTCCTTTCTCCTTATTCGCATTAAAAAATGCAACTTCCAACTACACGTGATAGACCTTATCACCAGGTTGCACTTTTCCCTTTGCTATGTTAGTGCTTGGTCTAAATCCTTCCCTATGTTTGTGGACACAATAGTGCCCTTCATTTTCTTCTATTCCCAAGTTTTCTTCACTTCTATATGTTTCATCAATTATCAAATTTGGCGAAGACATGCTTTTATGCTAAAAATCACGACAAAATGTTGTTTCTTGTGCATTATGATTTTTCAAGGCATCAACCATTTGCTCCCAGTATTGAATGATAGGTCCAATCCATTTTGCATATGCAAAATCTTCCCCACTATTTTCCACAAATTGACAAATAGTCTAAGCCTTCTATAACTTTCTCATAATTTTTTATGTGTTTATAGACTGGAAGAATCTTAGAAACACCTTGAGGAAGCATTGATTTTCCATCATCACTATGTTTCCATAGTTTGATCCCATTAGAAATAGGTGACCATTCACTCTTAATGGGGTATACCTTGTATTGCATCAATGGAACTCCATTAGCTACATAGAGCCTAAAGTGTAGGGGTTTTGAATGGAAACCTAATCTATTTATTGTTCATGTAAATAACTTTTAACATGCTCTTTCAAATAAGGTACATCTTGCATGAGAAATGGCGCAAGATGAGACTTTGTGCATTCACTAAAACTTCTCATCAAATGAAGAAATATGAATGTTTGATTTATTATTAGCTTCTCAAAAAAATTATTAAACAATTAATCAATGTCCTCGTGTTGTACCTCACCACTAAGAATCCCAATTGCGCCATATCAAAAACTCCATTTGCTAGAAGTAGAAATAATTATGCAAATACATAACACATTATGTTCGTTGATCCATAGTTATCTAGTTGAAGCAAGAGTGTCTTAGGTAACCTCTTGAATGATCTATTCCTTTGAGAGTTGGGAGCCACTTAATGTTCTCATTTGCATCACTTTTCAAATTTTTAAGATATTCACCAAAGCACATAGTCATATTTGCATCCCTTGTTTCTTCATTTATGCATGCACCCAAAAGGTTATTCCAATAGCGTGCATACTTATCTTACCCTCATTTCTACATATATTCTCATGACACCCATTGTTTTTAACAATTCTATTATTCTCATTTAAACATGTGAGTTCTTGGCCTTTTGCATCAATATCCTTTCTTTGTACAAAAAAACATATTTTCCTCATTCTTAAGAGTCATATGATGATCGATATCTTTTGTAGATATTAGACAATAAAAAAAACATTATTGGATGTTTTTGGAGATATGTACTCATGCATCTACTCTCCACACATACAGTTGCCAAGTCTTTCCAAGTCTCTAAATCACTTTGATAAGGAACCAATTGTGAAATTGGGGTCACTTGGCTAAAGCCCTAGGGAGAAGTGTCCATAAGCATTCCATCCATGACCAAGTGAGAGCATTCTAGTTACATATATTGGAAGAAGTATAACTTGGTTCAATGGCTTTTGAATGGGATTTAAACATGGTATACATGTGTTCTTTTGGTCCCTCTTTTTATGAATAAGGCAATGATATTTTGATAGATAAATTTTTTCTCATGTTCTGTAAGCATAATAAACATTTCTAGAACTCATTTGTTGTAGCATGTGCTTTCTCCTTAACATGAAATATTGTGCACATTCCTCTTGAGCTTTTGTTGACTCAAATTTGAGATTTATTGATGTAAATATGTCAGACTTGGAGAATATGTTATTTTTTGCAAGAGACACTATCTTAAGATTTGTATTCCAAAGGCATGAAAAGATGGATTGTGAAAGGCTTGCATATCCCAGTGATGTTAGTGTCATGTTTACGTCAGTTATTAGTATGTCTACTTACTTGTACATAGTAGGTAAAATCAATTGTGTTTATGAGTGCCATAGATCGATGTTCTTGATTTTTGAGGCATTCTCTCTGCATTTTTTTCAATAAACTCTTAATGATTGCCTTTCTCATCTCCATATGTTCATGACCTTTGCGAATAATTTGTGTTTTCATGACTTTTTTTGTGCCCTTGAAGAAACTTCTTCTTATACCTATAAAAAGTCATTCTAGTAATTCCATGTATTGTGTATTAGCATATGTTGCAAGTTTGTCTACCATGATACATGAAGTTTAGAGTTTCAATGTTTGACTCAATGCTCAACACTATGCTCATATTGTTGTATATGTAGGTTGATTTGCATGTATAACCCTGAGGTAGCCCAAAAGTCCAACCCTACACCATTACTTTACTTATATTTACCATTTGACTATACATTTTGTCACAACAATCAATTGTTGCAACCTTTTTTACATTAGCAAATGTAGATTTCTCTGAGTATACTAGATTTGCATTGGTCTTTGTAGCCCTAACTTTCCTTTCATGTCTTCTTTACCCTATGTTAGTATCATTGCTAGTTTGACCACTTTGCATTGAACAATAGAACTTAAGGCACTACTATCATTTTCATATTTATCCTCAGAGCAACTTTCAAAATTAAAAGACTAGTAGCATTGGCCAAATATCATCATATGAAACTTGTTGAGTTTCAATGGATTTGAGAGGGTTACCATTGTCAAAAGTTAGTTGCTTAATTAGCCAAGTAACTAAACTCAAATGTGGTAGGTTGGAGCCATTATCCCACGACTCATTTTCTCCTTGTAGGGGCTTTTCAAGGATAATACCTAGATCATTTTCACCAATCTCAATAAAGTTGATTTCCTCACATGGTTGAACCAAGAAAATCACTCCTTCCCCAAGATTCTTTGTGTTATCCTCATTCCATACAAGAGCCCTTTTTTGTCTCCATGATTCTCTGACCATATCTGGTTCCTCTAGCATAGCAATGACCTTCATATTTGGCATTAATCTATATATGATTATCAACATTTAATTGCATATGGTTGTTTTGCATTGACCTCTACCTAGTGACATGCATTTGTTTTGAGGTGCATTATATGCAGAAACATGAGTTGCAGGATCTAAATCTAATAGAAGCATGAACAAATCAATATCATGGGATAAAAAGATGTGATCTATCTATGTTGCTCGTAGACAAAATTCTACCACTTCAATGACAGGAACTGAAGAATAGGTCCATCCAAGTAGCTATCCACGTATGTCTCATGTATAGTCTACGACTTATCTGAGTGAAGATGAGATTATTCCAAGGGATCATCTAGGAAAAGGCACTTATGGTTTTGTTTTCAAAGTGAAGATTATTGGAGTAGTAGGATTTTATCACAATAAGATATATGCATGAAAGTGTTATAGAGGAAAAGACTACATAAGGTAAGCAAAGCAATGAAGAGAGATAGTAATGCAAGTCAAACATTCAATGTTAGTATGTGTGATTGTAGCTACTGTAGAAGAGCTTTATGGACCCTCACGTCATACTTTAATGGTGAAAATCTATCAATTTTCATCATGACGATTTCCTGTATCTTATAGGCAATTCACAAGGTTATTTCATGCTTGGGACATAGGAAAAAGAAGGCATGATGAGGAAGATCAATTAAGAACTGATGAAATAGTGCTAATAAATATATTTTGCAAATGAGTTAAACCCATTATGCATGCATTAGTTTTGGAGATGTGTCATTTACACAAGGCAAGGTGGTTGCACACTAATCTACATCCTAGTAATATTGCATTGGATTTTGTTAGTGATGTTCGCCATGTGGTTGCACACTAATCCACATCCTAGTAATATTGCATTGGATTTTGCTAGTGACCTTTGCCATGTGGGAATTATAGATTGGGTAGAACTTTGGATTTATCAAAGAAGAGAAAAGCATTTTCTAAGCCACATTTAGAGCATACTAATGATGAAAAGGTGTATACAAAGAAACCAGAGCAATGCAAAGCAAACCATGCATGGAGAAAATGATTAGCCGTGCATTGCAAGATACCATGTTGAAGGGTTGTTATAGCCCACAAACTGATGTTTATGCTCCTAGGTAGATACTATGGGAGCTTTGCTATTTCAATGAGGATGCATCTAATTACTTTGATGTAACCAAAGTTATCTCTCCATCCTTGACAATGATTAGACATCTTTTGAATGTTATAGGAAATCAAATTATGAATGTAGATTCATCTTAAAGGGTCTCATTTGATGACATAAATGACCATGTCTGTAAATGCCATGGCATGAATGGTGAATTGGCAATGCATCTCTTGGAAGAAATGGAACCATGCTTTATCTAGCTACATTTTTACATAATCAGTAACATTGTCACATGACTTATAACTCATTTTACTTGGTTATATAGGGATAGAAATTCTTTTAAAAGCTTATAAATGCTAAAAAATACACTTTTTATTTTGTATATATAGTTTTGAAATGATGGTACTAGACTTCTTGTAAACCAAGTTTTTCTTCAATGGGACTATATTCATTTGAATTTTTGCAAGTGATTTGAATTTTTTATTCCACTTTGATAATCATGGGTTATTTGATTAAATATCATTGGACTAAATAGCCAAGCATCCTTGTAGTGCTTTAAGATTAAGTTAGTTATGTGGGTATAAATCATGTTGTAGAATAGTATGTATAAGTCTTCACTAGTTGTAAGTGTGCAAACATTAGTGTCTAGCCTAATGCATATACAAAAGTATTACTAATTATATCACCATATTACATCATAGACTTGGAGTGCTTACTACACCATATTAAATAAACATGATACTTAGAAATATGGGGCTTTCTCATCTAATTAAATGGCATTTTTAGAATATCCTCTAGATGTTGGATACAATTCTCACTTAAGGAATATCAGACTTAATATATGGGCTTCATGTAATCTTTTCACAAGATGGGATTCAAGTGATCCTTAATGATACTCAGGAAGAATTAGGACTTGTGAGAATAAGAAAAGATGGATCCAAACCCATCTTTGCTCAATTCTATACACAAATTGAGGGTGATGAGCTTGTAAATGGATCTTTTGACTTCATCGAGGATAACTATCTTGTTAAGAAATGACAAGAGGAGCAGTGGAATGTTGGTGAGAACATTCAAGTTTTTATCAAATGGAGTGTTAATATCCCAAATGGACTTCCTTCTTCAAACACACAACCATGTTTAGAATAAATTAGAGAGAGAAAAAATGACACTCTAGGTAGTCAGACCAATGTAAGAAGTAAATTGTTAAGTCTTAGGATTCTTTGGACTTTGAGACAAGAATGTAATAGAGTAAGGATAAAGTTTAAAAAATCCAAAATCTCAAGGGATGATGGGTTTGAACTACACAGTGATGAAGATATTAATGGAGAACCTCAAGCTCAAATTTCTATGGAAACAACACATTGGAAGGAAAGAATGTCGCATATACTTGTTTATCTAACTTCATGAGAACACACATTTTGGAATGTAAAAAACATGAAAAAAATTATCTTATGTATCAAGGGCTTACAAAGGTGAAAATAGAAAATATGGCAATGGAGCAAGAATCGCAATGATGATTAAGAAAGAAATAGAGGCTTCAATAGAAATGTTACATTCTTACATGGAGAAAAATGAAGGTTTTTCTTTTATTTATTTGAGTAATATAGATGCTATATGCATATCCTCTACATCATGTGCATTCAAGGCATATTTATAAATATCCTTGTCTATGAATTTTTTAAATAAAACATAACTCTTTTCTATTCAATCTGTAAATAATCCCTTTATAGTATATCCTTTACTATGTAAAAAATATATAAAAATGGTATTTTAAAAATACCTTGTTTTGAACCCACGTGATACACACATATATTCATGAGTAACTTACCCGAGTATAGATGTGCTTTCTCCCCTCTTAAAAATCAGATTATGTACTAAATGAGGTTCATTCATACTAAACTTATTACATAACATAAGTTTAATTCTCATGCAGGTTGGGATTTTGATGTCATCAGAGCTACATTACATGACTTCATAATAAAGCTTTGCTTGTATAAGGTGTAAGTATGATGATACATGGTTGCATCTATGCCCTCCAAGGTCTGATTTATAATACCATTTTTAATGAATACACAAAATCAAACTTGCACACAAAGGTGTTCTTGTGCAAGAGGTGGGAAAATCCAAACCATTACTTACAGGCTCACATGGACATCATCGAAAGGGAATGACACATGATCCAAAGCAAACAACTCTCAACAAGTTTGTATTTTCTACAAAAGTAGGAAGCTCAATGATCCATCGATCTCCTCTCTAGAAAACCATGAAGATAATGGAGGTCCATTAACAACTTTAAGCTTAGTATGTTGGGTTTTATGGAGTCATGTTATTATAGTGAAATGTGAAACGTTTATTGGATGATCAATGTGCTAGAGAACTTTGGTTTGTAGAGCCTTTTACCAGAGCAAATCTAGATTATGGAAAATATATATTTTTAAGTAGACAGTTGCTTGTGTCATATTTGATTGTCTACATGTTTCAACTAATGGACAACCTTTCACATACTTCTCATGTAGCCATTGCAAAGATATATCTGGACTTAGTGACTTTAGGATGAGAGTATATAGTACAAGAGAAGAGAGGAAATAGGGAGATAATATTTGGTAGAAGACTAGACTATCTCAATAGAAAATAGCTTAGGCAAACAACACTTGTTGCCAAACAACATGTAAGAAATCTTGCTCTCAAGTTATGGATAACTAAGTCTCAGTTTGTAGTGCTTTGAGTGAAAATAAGGACCTTACATGAAGCTAGCATGGAATCTATAAATTGAAAAGATACCAAGAGGTTTTGTAACAATATAATAGAAGCCCATAGGTTGGGGAAATTCGGTATAATGCTTTCTTTATGGAACTTTTTACAAGATATAGCTACAAACATGATATAGTCAAAGGAAGGCCAATGATACAGTGCAAATGCAAAAGCTTTGTTTGAGTTACAAAAATGTGGTATGGATCAAAGTTTCATGAGTTCCTTACTACTAACCTCAATGGCCCTTTATTGCTCTTAACAACAAAGAGGGACCATAGACAAGCCACCCACTTTATACTTGGGATACATGGATATACCTTTGATGCCATTTTTGAAATATATCAAAAGGAGAAAGAAAAACATGGCATCAGAGGAAACATCCCCTTTATTTTGTGGAAGATGAGATAACCATAGATAAGTGAATAAGACAAATGCACTACAATATTTGTTTTATTGATTTGCAACAACAAGTATTCTCAATCGACTTTTAGATTTCATAACATCTACCGTTTTCATTGTGGGTGGAACCCTAAGAATCGTACTCTTGTTGGATTTTATGGACATAAGACTTCAAACCATGAGTATGGGACTTCATGCATGATTAAAGTGGGAGAAGGAAAAGTAGGTTATGATGTGATTATTGATTCATTTGAGATACATATCATTGGTGGTTATGCAAGAGCCTTTGTTACAAATCTACTCCATGTAGCACTTCCACACTTGGTTGTGGTTGCTCATTGTACTTGTAATCAATTTGATGCAAATTTTATTCACAAAAAATGGACTGAAATTTTGGCATTATGGATGAGAAGCTCAAACCCATAGTAGGTCCTATCATTGGGCATGCATCAAATGGAGAGAGTCAACAAAGAAAAATGATGTTGGTAGATTATCTCAATAAAGATGGCAGCATATATGATATTAGATGGGATGGATGACCTCTTTTAGCTAAATTATAATATGGAGAGATTTCAGGCATACATGATCAAGATTTCATACATATTGGGAAAAATCTAGTTAATATTCTTGACAAACCAATGCGGTAGTTAGCTCTTGGTGATGTTTGGGTTACTTTGAATCATATTCATATTGTTTATGATTCCTTTCTAGCCAATAAGCATATGCTTAAGGAATGAGATATCAAGCAAGATGATTGTCAAAATTGGTCTGCAACATAAAGGATATATAGCAGACAAGTCGAGTGGTGTTTGGGGGAGCTAGCAAACAATGGAAACTATAGAAAAAAGTGGGACATGGTAGGAACACAAGCTTATCTTAAATTTGTTGGAGACTACATTGATATTTTATTGTCCCCACACTTGAGCTTGCTAGAAAGAGTCTATTTAGCTATAAAAATGGTATTCTTCTTCCAAATCTAGAGATCTTGTATTACAAAACATGCCATGTATAACTATCATATAATTTTAGTATTAAGAAGGCATTCCTAACGTAAACTTTCATGCCACTTCATTGTACTGCTCAAAAAATATTTTAGATACTTTAATCCAAGTAAGATACTTCCAATACATTTGGCTAGATTTGATGCACTTGCATGGTTGGGCAAGAGGACAATCATGACTTGATGGACATGTTGCATAGTATAGGGGTCTTGAATAGGCTTTTGAATTTTGAATTTAGGTAGGATTGTATCAAATTTATGCAAGCCCATAAGAAGTGAGAACATGTATGGAGAGAGTTAAATCTCAAAGAGACCATGAAAGAAGCAGATTTAGGTGATTATAAATGTGTCCCAAATTGATGACAAGATCATCGATGCCTTGAAAAGGGGGATTGCAAAATACTTGAGAGATTTGTGAATATTTGCAGATGAAGCCAAAAGGTAAAGATAAGAAATGGTGGCTAGAGCCTCGGTCCAAAGGCTTTTTTTAGGCTTATACCAATTCATATCTACAAGATTCTGATACAAAAGATGAATCTTTATTTTTTGCAAATGAGGGAGTGGATTCTGAGGAGAATGTATGTACAAGTGAGATAAGGCATGTAGTAGATTCTATGTTGGGCAAAAAAGATAAAGTGAGCCTATTAGTGGAGCTTGAAAATAGTAGGTTTATTTTTAAGTCTACATTAGTAAACCAACTCTATGTTATCCAAAGATAGGCTTATAAGGGTGTAACAAGGGGTATACTACAATAAAGATGACAAGTAACAAACTCAAACAAATGTTAATCTATTTGGCATTGTTTCAAATTGTGATGTGTTCTTCCAAGAAGAAAATACAAATGGAAACATCATGAGGTCATCAAAGGCAAGCTCTTCAATAAGTATGAGGGAGAAAAAAGTCAATGTGTGTAGTAATCAGGGTGAGTTCAAAAAATGAGAAGAAAAGTTGGTAGTGCCTATGTGGAGTACAAGAGAGGGTTCAGCCTATCGGATAGGCTGGTACATGTTCAACTTGGATTGTATCAAAAATCAAAGGGATCAAGTAGTTTTACATATGATTCAATGGACCTTGATATGGTAGATATTGAAAGTATCACTGCCCTCATAAATCTCATATATGATTGTAACAATAATAAATATGAACTTGATAAAAATGATTAGAAGATCTTAAATGAATTTATAAGGGACCATTGAGAATAGGTAAAGGAACATTATTTTTTCTCTTCTTCAATATTTCATGCTATGTAAAATGACTAAAAAGAAAGTCTTGTCAAGCTCTTTTTTTTCATTTTGCTTTATGCTAGTTTGTTGTGTTTTTGTATTTGCTTTCACGAACATGACTAGTGCATTATGGTGATGCATCTATAGATGTGAAACTGAGGATGAACTTCAACTTTGACAATTTGAGATACTGAGTAGAAAACATTTATAAGATGCTAGATGAAAATTGTATATATTTACCTTTATTGTATAGCTTTATATACTTTATAAAAGAAAATGAGATAGGTTTTGCATAGATGCAAACATTAAAAATCATGTTTTTAATTACATCATCATGTAAATAACTTTGGGTTTCAATTGAGGGTAATGAAAATGCAATATATTTTTCCCTTTCAATATAGCTACCTTCTTCAACTACAAATCAAGCTCATATTCATTGTCTCTTCTGTTATGGCTTGATAAGATTTCAATCAAGTGTAAAATTTTGAGTATTTGTCTCTTCTTATCTCTAGAATTTGTATGTATATGTTTGTATGTGTGTATTACATATACACTTGGTATGCTTTATAGAAATGGTGGAGAAGACAATTTAGCATGAATTAGATACAAAAGATGCAATGATATAGTCCATTATCATGAGACGGAACAACACCAATATCAATATTGCAATATAAGAGAGCCTTAAGATAGTAATAGGATGGTCAAAATATGTATTCCTACATTTCTATTTCAATTTTTGTGCTTAAGGACCCATAAGGCTTATTGTAAGATAGGCTTACTCTAAAACATGCCATGAAGGTTACATACTAAACTCAATGAAGTTGAACTCAATGAAGCTAAAATTTTCACATTCTGGGTACCTCTATTATATGAGTTAGATCTATCAAATTCTCCTAATATTTCCCTTCCCATCATCATGGGTATATATATAATTGTTAAATTTTCCTTTAGATGCATCACAAATGATCATACTTGTCTCTTCTTTGCACTTTCATTACTCCTCACAAAAGGTCTCCAAGTTTTGGATAGATCTATCTAAGAGTTCACCAAAGGGACTACACAAGGACATCTTCACTTTGTCTACCATCCAAACAAATGCTTATTGGACAGTCTAAGCTAAATATGATTTTTAAATCACTATTCTAAGACATTTTTGAATTTACATACTTTTAATATTATTGCATGCTATGAAGCTATTCCACACTATGGTCCCATATGGTCTAATGGAATAATGATTGGTTTAGCAAAGTTGGCCAAGACAATGGGATATGTGAATTTCAAAAAAACTAGAAATACTTTTAAGATGACAAAGAAGACAATGAATGTATTTCTAAGTATTGAAAACTTTATTGAACTTAGTAAGAAGGTACTTTATAACTATTTTCTACGAGTTGCACAAAACTATAAAAAAATAGTTAAAGCGAATTCCCACGGGTTACCCATGCTTGCCCTTATGATGTGACTTATATCTTTTTTTAAAGATTTAACTTATAAAGATATTCTCTAGATTTAGAAAATTTGATATACTCTCTACCTTTAGACTATGGTCTAGGTTCATTGATCATTTATGTTCTATAAATAACAAATTCATTATTGAACATTTGCAAGATGGTAGGCTCTATAAAAAGATGACCCATTTACACATCATATCCATAAAAAGCGCATATACCTTGGTGATTATACTTCTTGTATGGCTTAGAAGAAAGATAAACTACCTTCTCAAAGCATTAATTATATCCATGCCCACAGTAATGGATCTAAAAATATGGCTCAAAAGATATGTGTGTCACAAGTGTTGCCCATTTTTATATAGGGCTTCTTCTATGTCTATACCTTATCAATATCTCTTGTATTCATTTTATATGTTTCCAAAGAGTACTTTTTGTACAAACACCATCACTAATCAAGTTGTTAGTATTCTAAAAGGTGGAAATTTTCTTTAGGTGATTCACTATATGTAAACCCTTTATAGCACACATGCATTCAAACCCTATTTAAAAGTACCTTTATTTCTGAATTTTCTCAAAATAAAAACATCCTTTTTCATTCAAATTTCAAATGGTCCCTTCATATGGTACCCTTTTGTATGTAAAAAATGTAAAACAGCCTCTTTATATGGCAAACTTCTATATGTGAAAAATATACAAAATTGGTACTTACAAAATCCCTTCTTTTGAGCCCATGTGATATGCTTCCCTCCCTCCCTCTCTCTCTCTCTCCCCCTCCCCTCAACCGAAAATTTCTAGCCATTCATTGTCAAGGTACAAGATATGTGCACAGTGCACCCTTGTGAATCTCCCCACCACTTGATGTCGAGTCTCATTATAGGGTATTTTAAGCATTATATAATGAAGGGAGATGGTGGTTCTTTTGTCACTCCTTTTCATTGCTTCTACACTCTCTTCCTGTGTATTCTTCAAAATATAGCCTTCATCCTAGAAAATGTTGAACAAAATTTTTTAATGATCTGTTTCGTTTTATGCATGTTGATAGTAATGGGGACTTACCTCACCAAAGAACACTTAAAGATCTTCACAAATTTCTTATACCTCCATATGGATTTGCTTTTGATAGCCATTCATCATGTGAATGTGAGCTTTGGCATGCTCAAGGCCTTTGGGAAATATCTTATATCATCAAGGTTAAGGTGATATGGAGTCACTATATGATACATCTTCAAAATAATACACCATGCTACATTACTTTAAGAGAAAATAGCATAGAAATAACACTTGAGAAAGCAACATATAGAACTCTAACCTAGAGAGGCTTTAATATTTTGAAAGTAGTACAAGCTTATCATGTCCAAAGTGAGCTAGAGAGAGAGAGAGAGAGAGAGAGAGAGAGAGAGAGAGAGAGAGAGAGAGAGAGAGAGAGAGAGAGAGAGAGAGAGAGAGAGAGAGAGAGAGAGAGAGAGAGAGAATACTGTAGAAGAGAGAGAAGAAGAAGTGCAAAAGAGAGAGAAAAATAGTATTGAGGAGAGAGAAAAACTAGAAATGGAGAGAGAAAGACAAAAAAGAGGAAGAAGCCATTGAAGTTGAGAGCAAGGTAATGAGGAGAAAGACAATAATGTATTAATGTGTCAAAAGATGAGAAAATTTGCATGTCCCCTCCTTTTATACCTATGTTCGTGTGACATGGTATCACTATTATATTTACACACTAAATCACTATTCTTCGTAGCTTCTTACAATCCATCCCGTCCCAAGGGTTTTTGCCCTCAAAAACAAACTTACAAAGATTGGAAAAGGATGGATAGAACAAAGTACTACTTTGTTTTCAACTTTACAAAAGGGAAAATGAATGAAAGATGAAAGACATATGGACTAAAATGAAGGAATGGAAGTAGGTCTCAACTATATACATGAGCAAGAATGCTTCAAAAGTACTTAGAGCCTTAAAGTCTACAATTGATGAGCTCAAAATGAAGTAGACAACTTGCTATATAAACAAACCCTACTAAATCAAATTTGCAATAACTTTTGGTAGAAGTATCCAAATGAAGTGTGCCACATATCAAAACATAGCTCTTGAAGAGTACTTTGACCTATACAGGTGGCATAATTCTAAAAATTAGGCAAGATAAAAACTATTCTAAAATAGTCTGCTCTAGTAGGTCCCTATTTGCACCATAACTGGCTTCATAGTCTATAAGCTTCAACCACCAATGTGTCCCTTACGTAAGGAAACTCATCTAATATAGAATCAGGCCTCCAAGAAGCTTTCTCAGGTGGTAAACCTCTCCATTTGATCAAATATTCAATGATGGAACGAGATCGAAGCTTCTTCTCACGTTGACCTATGATAGCCTTTGGGATGTATTGAATAAGACCTTCTTCATCAATAGGTGGTAGCTCATCAATTGTATCAATAGGATCACCATAAAAAGACTTGAGCTAACTAACATGGAATACATTATGAATCTTAGTGAAAGGGGGTAGCTCCAATCTATATGCCAAGTCTCCAATGCACTTCAGGATCTGGTAGGGGCCATAAAATCTGTGAGCAAGATTGTTACTAGATCCATCTTTCAAAGTAGAATACCAAGACTTAGGAACCTTCAACAAAACCAATTCTCCTTTTTTGAACTCTAAAGGTCGCCTCTTCTCATTTGCATCCATCTTCATTTGGTCTTGGGCATTCCTAAGATTCAGGGTCTGCATTCTTTCCAACTCTTCTTTCCCATGAGGATTGATTATTTCATTGAAGATGACTGTGGGTAAAGGCACCTTATAACCATACATAGCCTCAAAGGGTGAAACTCCAATGCTAGCATGAGTGGAGTTATTGTAGGCAAACTCAGTCAAGTGTAACCAAGAATCCCATGAATTTTGGACATCATAACAGAAATAACAAAGATAAGTCTCCAACCACTTATTTATCCTTTCTATTTGTCCTTCAATTTGTGGATGATAGGCCGTAGAGGGAGCCAATTTAGTGCCCATGGATGTAAATACCACCTACCAAAATTTACTCATGAACTTTGAATCTCTATCATGAACAATCACATGTGGTAATCCATGTAATCTAAAAATCTACTCCATAAACTGAGTGGCCACTTGAGAAGCAGTAAACTAGGGCTTGGTTGGAATAAAATGGACTACCTTGGTGAGTCTATCTACCAACATATATATACTATTCCATCCCTTTTTTGTAGTAGGCAAGCCAGTAATGAAGTCTATGGTAATATGCATCCATTTACCTATAGGAATGGGTAATGGCTACAATTGACCACTTGGCTTATAGGTGCTATCCTTATTCTACTAACAAGGCATGCACTTCATGACAAAATCTTGACATCTTTTCACAGTTCTTTCCAATCATTAGGGGAGTTTTGAGGTCTCGAAAATGCATTTTAGGATGTGGAGAGAGAGTGCTCTAGACCAATAAGAGCAAAGCCTCGGTAACGGAACTTCTATTTAAAAAAATAAAAAAATAATTTTACAAAAATATATAAATATAATAATATTACGAATTTGTATTTTTATTATCTATTTTTAGTCTCTTATATTCGTGATTATGACATCTTTTGTATTAATGGCATAGAGTCTCGGCTACTTTTATTTAATGATGTTTCTAGATTAATGATAATGACTGATGTAATCAAAATTCAAATTGGTGAAAAGCATGGCGCTCAGTTTTTTCCCTCCTTTCTTTTATTCCTCTATTGTTTTTCCCTCCGTTATGGTAGCCTAGTCCTCTCTCTCTCTCTCTCTCTCTCTCTCTCTGTGCATGTCTCTCTCTCTTCTACCATGAATACAGAAATTCAACCAACAAGGCGTCCAAGCTCCCAAATCACATCCATGTCAGTGTTTAACTCATTCCAAACTGATGGAAGATGGATTCCTACTATCATTAGCAAAGGTAGTTGGATCACCATGCAACAAGCAAAACATGGAAAAAGGCAAAGACATGAGAGCTCGTTTATCTCTGCTTGGAAGGGCAGAATCTGAGATTTTAAGCTTGGAGCAAATAAGAATAGCATCAAAGAGGTACTAGTGCAACATGTGTTCATGCATAGAGAGCTGTGTTTGAAACCTGGATCTTCAAAGCTTCCAATGCATAGACCAAATGGTAAGAATTTGATTCTTAAAGTTTTTCCTTTCTTAAACATGGTTTAGGTTTTTTCATTATAATATTTGTTTGTCTTGTAGATGTCTATCCCTCTAATCTTGAGGAATGGCAACCAGTGGAGTCTATTATTGATGTTATTGATGTTATACATGGTTCAATTGGAGAAGAAATGTATAGAGGCAGAAAGAAGACAGAGCTTGCAGAAAATGGAATATTCTTTTATGGCCATTCTTATGTTATTCCTATGCGGCGTATCCAATGGGGATCAATAAAACTCCTTCCTTTGCCAGATTTTTCAAGCTTTGAGTGGCCTTTGCCAAGTCCAGCTACTAGTGAGGGCTATAGATGTAAGATATTTTCTGAGATCCAGAAAGCACTAAAATCTAATATCTCAAGTAGGCTAAACAAAGTTACTTTGTTTATGCCTATTAATATATTTGTTGATTTCTTCTCTAATATGGAGATAAGAATAACAAAAACCATGCTTTTAGTGAAGAGACTAACATATGATCATATCATACAATTTGTTGATGAAGGATAGGATACAAGGACAGAAGGAAAAATTATATGTAAGATAGATTCTCTATAGCTTGTAAATATATGATTGCTACTCAAAATTTTATCCTTAGCTTTTACTATAGTCCATGGCATTTTGTTGGTAGTAGTCTAGTTGCTTTAGACCAGAATCTTAATGATTTCAGCAAAGATCCTATGGTGGATCTTGATATTTGGTTCAACGAGGATATTATTGCAATCTTAAAGATAAAAAAATCATGTACGCTACATCAAGTGAGGATGGATTTACAAAATGAAGACATTGAACTACCATGCTCATTTGTATTCCAACTTGACAAGAAACGAGTAAGTTTTCACATCATATTATATCTACTTAGATGTATATCAAGATCTCACTTTCTAACTAACAAACATTTGTAATTTATTTTTTGCAGATATCGAAAAGGAGAGAAAATAATATACACTGCAAGGACATTCAAGAAAAGATATCTTTACTATCAAATAAAATATATGTACAAATTTTGTAGCAGATGTCTATCTACCATCTCTATGAGATATACAAGGGCTGAAGGGCAAATTTCTATATATGAAGGCTTACAAGGCGATATGGCAAAGCTATTTCTTTTTTGGAGAACTATCCTTTCTAGGAGTCATTTTGCCTTTCTTTGATGTCTTGGGTATAGAAGGTGTTGAAGCTGTGGCTTTGCCTTCCGTGGTTATAGGCACTGCATCTCCTTCATGGTGCAAATCCCCGCCAATCTCTGTTGTTGGTTGTATACAATTGACCATTATATACTTCAAGAGCTTTGCTCTGACGTACCAAACATGCTCAGATGCATAGCAATCCTTCGAAAACTGTCACACATTGATAGAAAAAAGAGTTTTAGTTCATTATTGTTCTTACAATAGACTATATTTTTATCATCAATGGACTATTTGCAATTAATATCTATCTTAAAGTTTAGCATCTTTCATTTTACATTTACATGTTTATCATCATTAAGATAAACAAAGTTAACCATTCTTCTAGCATTTGCAATCACCCTCCAGCCACAACAATGGCTATCATCCTGATGGGGACACTGCAACCACCAACACAAAGTAAAACTATAAAGAGGACGGATGGTAGTTCATAGAATAAACTTATGTTTCAATTATTTTAATGAATAACTTACCGCAACTTGTCTATATTGCATTGTTGCAAGCAAATCAGACAGCATAGGGGGTCTTTTCTCTAGCTCTTCAATTAATCTTTTGGCACCTCTATATATAAAATATGTTGAAATTTAGAGTACTTACAAAAAAAAAATTTGAAATATCAAGGAGCCCTTGGTGGATAATATAACTTACAATTTAACATTTCCATGGCTTCCTTTCATAGAGTTGATTAAAAAACATTGCTTATCCACAAGGTCTATTGCAATCAAGCTCCAATGAGAACTAAAAGCAATCATATCTCAACAAATTAGTAGGATAAAATCTCAAAAACTCTAATAGAATATTGAATCACTTACTTTTCATTATATGGAATTATAAGGAGCTCCAAAGTATCGAAGTCAATCAAATTGAACTAGTGCTCAATAAAACTTGTATCAAGCTCGTTCCTCATAAAGAATGAGATAGATGGATCAAGAATCTCAATTTTTTGTTGTATATCCAAAGGAAACTCATGCATTATACACCTAGAAAAGGCATAGAAATAGTGAGTATAAACAAGAAAAATCTTATTGTTAAAAAAATATCAAAAAGTATAAGTAATTATGGATGGATATACCTTAGGCCAACAATAATAATACTGTCATTTACTTCTCTTCTTTTATCCTTAAAAATCTGAACACATGCAGCATCAAAGGAGATAACCTCAGTTCTTTTGCCTAAGTCACCAGGTAAGAAACAAAACACACTGAATCCTTTTGGATTAGCTGCTTCAAGAAGGGTGGCTAGCTCATTTTCAAAGGACTCTAGTTGCTCTGTTTCCCTTTCTTCAGCCCTTTGCCTCCTATACTCTCTCCATTTATATGAATGTTCCTCTTTAGCTTTCTCCTCTTTTTCATGCTGCCTTGTATCCCTCTCATGGGTGACATCCTCAACCCTGAGACCAGAATCATCTTTCTTTCTCCTAGCTGGGGGCACATTAAGGATATTAAATGTCTTCACATCAGTGAGGGGAATTGGCTCAAGGACCTTTGAAAATCTATATCTTAGCCTCCTAAGAATTACCATGTCCTTATCCATGAGTGTGAGCCTATGAGAATGAGCAGCACAAATATAGGCATCTTGAAAAAACTCAACTAAAAAATCCTTTGTGGCTTCTTGTATACAATTAAAAGCTGTTCTTGTCCATCTGAAACTATCCAAACTATATTTGTCACAAATCTCCCTGACAAGCCTCTGAAAAGACAACTTTGGAATTGCATTGTCAAGAGCCTTTACTGCCTTCCTAATCTCCCTTAGGCACCTGATATTTTGAGAAAACTTTCTCTTTGGCTTTGACTTTCTAGAGAGCTTCTGAGGCTTTGAAGATTGATGAATCTTTGATGTTAAGCCCCTAGGATCAATCTTTTCCTTTCTTGCTGTTGCCTTAGTCCTAGCCATCTGCCAAAAAAAGACATGTTACTTCTTCTCCAGCATGTCCATCAATACGCGAGTTTTAGACAAGAGGTATCCATACTGCATGTCGTTTTCACGTTTCAACTGACTTTTTCTCCAGCGGGTCCAGTGAAACGCGAGTGTCAGGCAGGGCGCCTCCTTGCAGCTGCTTCTTTTCGCGTTTCACTGGACTTGTTGTCCATTGTGTCTAGTGAAATGCGAATTTAAGACAGGAGGCCTCCTTGAAGCACGTTCTTTTTGCGTTTCACCAGGCAACTCATGAATAGCAAAGAAATCGACAAAACCAAGAAAAAAAAAGCTTTGATCTAAGGAAAGCTTTTAAATTTACATAAAATATCCACAAAATTAGGAAAAAAAGTTTGAAGATTGCCTTAAATCTCCACAACATTAAGGAATGCTCCCACTGTGGAAAAAATTCTTTTGTAGTGCTGATAAGCTCATAATAACATAAAGGATTAAGGAAAAGTATCAAAAAAATGCATTGAATGGAGCCTGTTATTGAAAAGCAGGATGCAGAAAACCATACCTTCTTTTTAGCTTGTTCTTCACAATCTCAGCCTAATGACGAGAATATGCTCGAAGGTTTCCTTTGTTGGGGAAGCAGTGAAATGCTTGGAGATTGGAAGGAACACCAAAGGTAAAGGCAGAGTAGCAATGTTTTCTGCTTGCTGGAAATGCGGTGAAAGGTGAAAGGCGAAGGCGATGAATTTGCACTGGACTCAACGTTCTTGGCAAAGTGTTAAGTAACACACGTGTGACGTATTCTCGCTTACTGGAATTTTTTCATCGATGGTACAAGCATTACTTGGCAAAGTGTTGTGTAACACACGTGTGACGTATTTTTGAAAAAAGGGAGTGCGCACGTCTTCTGAGGAGTTTGATACGGAGTATTAAGTGAGACACGTATGCACGTATTCTGAGGTATTTCGTGCATGCAAAAATATTGGAAATTTCATCCAAATTTGTGGTCCCATTTATTTTTCCATCATTACACAAACTTTTTCGTTGGAACCACATGCTTAATGGTCAATATAAAAGCTTTCGAAGCCATTTCTCCGAAATTGTCTTCCTTTCTGTCCAAATTTCGTCTCGACTTCCCTTCAAGGTCCTTGCTTTCTATGTGAAGAGCAGTTCAACAATCTCTGATAGGTAACAAATTTTTTTTATTACAAGTATTTTAACAAAATAAATTTGATTAATATAGAAAGAATTTTTAATAACACTTGAATAATTACAAATGTTATGTGCTTTGTATCTTTTAAAAGCAACATAGCTTTTCTAGAAAGAATTTTATCATAAATTTCTGTGTTTCCATAGAATTAATTTATAGTTCATGTTTCTCTTCTTGATTTGCATCTTTTGACCGGTGAAACGCGAAATAATGTCCCTGTTAGTGATATTTTACTAAGTATCGCGTTTCACTGGTGAGATATTGAAATAATTTTTGTCTTCAAGTAGTGTCCGCTGAAACACAATTTCTTCACAGGCATTTTCCTTGGACACTTTAATTTTCGTGTTTCAATGGTCAACTAAAATTTTTTCTCATTTTTTTATTTTTTTGTCTTGAGAAATGCAATTTTGGGGCCTCTTTCCATGGTTCCATATTGTTTTATTTGATATTGTTGCCATTTTGCTTTGTTTTCAAGGATAAATCTTTTCCTGCTCAAGATGACAAAGAGGAAGCTATCTCTAGAAGGAATGGATGAGGAGGAGCTAATGGAGACATCTGATGATAGGCTCTTTGATTTCTTACACACCACTGGAAATTCTTCCAAGTTTGGCTATATCAGGGAAATTTTCAATGTTCCTTTTGATTTGAAGGAGTTATTGGAGGATCTTGAAGATAAACTTAAGGAGCACAGATGTTTTTATGATAGACATGTGCAAGGTTTGGAAGTCAATGGATTTGTTCATTATAGTGATGTCATGGGAGCCACCAGTACATCCAGGTCAACTTTGCTAGGCAGGTTCAACCTCATTGATGAGGAATTCAGAAAGAAAGAAACATGTTTCCCTTTCCACAGGTATCAACACCAATGCCTTCTGATCCACAAGGACGTTGGATTTATTGTGTATCTTCAGTACATGGAAAATTCTTCTCCAGATATAGACCAATAGGGAAAGCTAGAGGATATTGCAAGTATGGATAAGGAGGTCGAAGAGAAAGAGGAGATGTTCCAAGAAGATGTTGAGAATCAACTTGTCCAAGGTTTTGATGTAGGTTTGTTCAAGAGTGACAATATCACAATGGTGGAAGAAAAGGAGATCGAGCCAAGTACATAGGTTGATGAAGAAGGTCCTCTTGCATGTGTTCCAACATTTCCCACTTATCTTATCAACAAGAAGAGATATGTGTTGCTAAATGATATTCAACATCTTTTTGATCTTAGAGAAGATTGTTGCTTAGCAATCCTTGCAGGTTGGGGCAAAAATGACATGAATTTTATAGGTTATGAACAAGAACCACTAGCAAGTCTTGATGTTGAGGGAGAGAATTTCCAAGATAGCTCTATAGCCTTATATACATGTATTAATCAGATCATAGAATACGAAAAGGGGGGGCTACCTACAGAAGAAGAGTTCTTGCAGGTCCAGAAGAAACTTCATATTGATGATGTAGGGTATGAAGAGAGATTGAAGTCTCCATCAGATGAGAAGCCCAAGAGTTCAATAAATCTTTATGATGATAGTCTTCTTGAAGAAGACGAACACCCTAAGGTATGAAATATAATTCGAAGTTGCCCATTGAGTTTATGTTAGACTTTATTATGCATTATAGATAAATATCTTATATCTTGTACTATTGTGGTTTGTTGTGAAGATTGAGATTGAAGATCTGGACAACTTTCTTGGAAGGGCCAAGGGCTCTAGGCCAATGAAGCTTGGAAAAAATCAAAGCCTTGGCCATTATATTGGAAACTTAAACAATCAAACAATTGTAATATATCATAGTAGATTGTCAAGCTCTCCAAGTCTACCAATGATAGCTTTGAGAGCTATCTCAAAGGTAATTGGATCTCAAGTTTTCAGCAGAGGTTTGGACAAGATCATTTTAGTGGAGAAGGAAGAAGCCATAAGAGTTTTTGGCTTCATGCCTGGATACAGTGGATCTAGAGCTGTATATTTTGGAGTTCTTGGCTCCTATTTGTTCTCTTATGTAGAAGATAGTAAGAATTTGAAGCTTCTTCAACGCTATCGAAAACAAGAGTTTTTGAAATACAGAGGTCTTATTGAGTGGGATGAAACAAAAGATTCCTCTAGAGGCCTTGTCGAGCTACTTGAAACCAAGGACTCCTCTGAAGGCCCTATTGAGGTGCCTGAAACTAAGGACTCTTCTGCAACACAATCAGACTAGAAGATGCCAAAGATTAAGGGTTTCTTGAAACCCATCTTTTCCCAACTCTTTGTTTGGTTTGTAACCATTCTGTAAATCTTTGCTTTGCACAAGAATGTAAATATCTATCTTTTCTTCTCTGGGTAACAATTTGTATAGTCCTTGCTAAAGATTATGTATTGCTTGATGTGGTTGTATCTTTAAGCTTGAATTTATGCCAAATTTGTCGATAGAACCATTGAAAGATCTCTAATAAACTGTTGGCTTTGTGTCTTCCACCTCCTTGTCTTGTGTATTTGAAATATTTTGTTCTTGCTTAATAATGTGATTTTTCCATACCTTGGGTTGACCAGATAGATAGAGATCCATATTGTTTAATAAAGTATGGAGCATGGTTGTATAGAATATGCTACATAGTCAACAAATAAAGAAAGTTATTAAAAAGCATTATATGAGTTCGACAATGAAGAAACAAACATATACAAACTTCTTACCATATAGTGAGTAAAGTGTTGATCACCCCAAGCTTCTGTCATCACCTTTTTGAAAAGGTTCAATTGGTTTTTAAAGTCTTTGAGATCATCATCATTCCATTCAGTCTTATCACAATAAAAAAACACTTTGTCTAGTGTTTCACAAACTTTAGCTTTTCTATTCCAAGCTTGTCCATTATCAGTGTGATCCTTAACTGTATTATGTAGGGATTTCCATTGATTGAATTTAATAGTTGAGCCACCATTTCTCGAGTTTATCTTGCCAAGTCTCCCATGAAAGCCTAGAAACCTTCTAGCCTTCACTCCACCAATAGATGGTTTTTTTGGGACACAATTACCATCCTTAGACTTCTGAAGATCTGGTTCAATAACAACATTGCCACCATGCAAACCAATTGCAGAGAGAACTTTATTCAACCTTTGTTATAGCATCTGTTCTAGTTGATAACGGCTTCAACTTCCATGCAAATCCTATATAGAGATGAACAAGCTTTTCAATTATCCTGCAAAGTGCATAAAGTGTACAAATATAGGCATTCGCTAAAGGAATGTCCAAGACTGGTTTAAACTGTGGATCCTTATTGTGCCTAGAGGGAGCTCTATTCCAATTGCTTGAGTTTAACTCTGCAGCTGGTGACATGCAGTATAAGCAAGGAGATCTCGAGTTGGCTCCCTTTGATACATTATACATACATTTGAGTGTCTTTAGGTCACCAGCTATGTGCCACTCAATCTTGTAGTTCCCAAATCCTTCAACAAATAGCTCTTCTCCTGCTTGTTGCCTTTGAATAACATTAGGTATTGATGTTTGATGAAAAACCCAATATAGTATATCAAAATTCACAGTATCTACCTCAAATGCTCCTAGCCACCAGATGTTATATTCAGATTGAACACTAAATGATGTTGAGTGATTGCAATGACCTGACGAAAGTGCTCTATTCATCAAGGTGATAGAGATTCTCTTCAAATTTTTACATTTCAGAATCTCACTTTCATCAAGTTTAATCACAAATCTAGCCACTCTCTGTGCCTCTGCTACTACTGACAAGTCATAAAATTTGATCATTAAGCATTGTAGGGTGGGCAAGTCAAGGAAAATATTGTTAAATTCATTGAATGTAACCTCCTTTTTCTTGCCCTTGAAGCTAGTCTTGATATGAAAAGGCTCACCTAGAATCTCCATCACTTTGTTATTAACTCTCTATCTGATAGTCCTAACCACAAATGGCTTCGGAAGTATGCAATTGCTACCTGTCCTTGCTTCATATTTGATTGTAAAAAGCTGGAAAAGTTGCATATAAGCATCTCGACTGATACCAATACTATCCAGTGTCTTCTATACTAACTCAGAATCCAAAGAATGATCCTTTACAAATGACTCCAAGCATTGTTTCTTTGCCTTTTTAAATATCTTCTCCAAAATATCCTTTGAAACTACTGAAGGAAGAAGATGATAATAAAACTGAGCTGCTTTTAAAGAATCTCTTTCACTTGCATTTGGTTGTAGAAGAGATCTAAGCAAAATTAACATCACAAATCAATGCAAGTAATTTAAATAAAGCCATATTTAAGATTTTTTAAGTGAAAAAAAATATACCTTGCTCCTTGGATTCTTTTACCAAAGAGGCTCCTCCTCCTTGTTTGAGATTCTCAATATTTTTAAGAGCTCTTTGTTGATTTTGAAGGCCTAATAAAGTTTGCTTTCGTTGATAAGCTTTGATACACTTTTTCAATGAATGAATTTTTTGTTGACAATCCTCTAGCTTCTGCAACAACTCTATATTGTGTTTCATCAAAAGATGATTCTCTAGTCCAAGGATATCCTTTTCTGCAACAAGATTAAGTGTATAACCTAAAAATCCATTGTGGCCATCACCAATAAACCTCATTAATGATGAGCTATTATAGAAAGGAGGAGTGCTATTTCTACTAGGATCTTTGGGATATAGCTTTCCATCTAACCAAAGATCAATATTCTTCTTTCCTTCAAACCTCAATATATGTTTCATAGACTCTGTAACTGTGATAGATTTTGTTCTCTTTCTTATTGGTTCATACTCACTATCCAACTCAATATGAAGATGATAGAGAGGTCTTTTATGAGAGCTACAGAGATCATTAGATGATTGATCCATAGCTGAGTTACAGAGATCATTGGGTGGTTGATCCATAGCTAAGGATATGATTAGAAGCAAGAACAAAAACAAAGAAGAGACTACTAAGGAGGAGAAAAAAAGAAGAGAGAAACGATTGAGAGAGGCAATCGAGTATCCACCAAAATTCAAATTGAATATTACTTTTCACTTTTATGAGGAGAGGTAAGATCTTCATTATGACAACCTTGCCAACTTTATGGCGACCTAGATTTCTAGGTTTGATGTGACCATGAGAATATCACGACAATGACTTATTAATGAATTTTGATATTTTAACTTACCAAAATATAAACCTTTTAAAAATTCTATAAAATAATTTTATTTCTTAAATTGTTTTCTCCCTCTAGGATCTCTTATAGGGCATTTTCGAGACCTCAAAACTCCCCTAATGAGAAGGTTTTGTTGATCCTATCATAGGCTTTGAAAACTCCAAGGTGTCCAACTAAAGGCGAAAAATGCAACTCCTCCATAATTTTTCGTGTAAAAGTAGAGGGAATGATAATCTTGTCATTTAACCAAATTAGGCCATTTTGAAGCTGATAATGCGAGTTATCTTCCATGAGACCTTGCTATAATTTTTGAAAAATATGGCTAAGCTCTTCATCCAAAAGATAAGCCTCCTATAATTCTTCAATCCAGTCACTATGTAGCTCAATCATTGTTGAAACTTTGCAAGCCCACATATGAGAAAGAGAATTAGCCCCACTACATTGTCTTTGCCCCTTGTGTGAGTGATGTCAAAATCATAATTTGCAGTGTGGCTACCCACCTATGCTACTTAGGAGTAAGATTGGACTGAGTGAGAAAGTACTTAAGGACCTTGTGATCACTTTAAACTCTGAAGTGGCTACCATACAAATAATGGTGCCATTTCTTATTGCATGCAAGATAGCCAACATCTCTTGGTCATAAACATTCATAGCCATTTCCTTATCTGTAAGCTTGTGGCTTTCAAACACAATCACTCCATGCTCCTGTAACAAAACAGCCCCAATGCCTCAACCACTAGCATCACACTATATGGTAAATTCCTTCGAAAAATCATGGCATACTAGAATAGGAGTAGAAGTAAGGAGTTTCTTTAACTTGTTGAAGCTACTATCTACAAGAGCATCCCAAAAGATAGCTTCCTTCTTCAACCTATTAGTCAAAGGAGTTGCAGTAGCCACATAATGCTTGATGAATCGGTGATATAATGAATATAGACCAAGAAATCTCTAAGTGAAGTACTGGTAGTGTAGATGTTGGCCAATCTTTAATACACTGCACCTTGGGGTCAGCCTAGATTCCTTTTTCACTGACAATATGTCCCAAGTATTCCACTTCAATCTGCATGAAAGAGCATTTCTTCTCCTTAGCAAAGAGTCTATGATGCCTCATTACATCAAAAACCTTCCTCATGTATGATAGATGGTCCTAAAGGGTCTTACTGTAGATAAAAAATGTCAGCAAAGAAGACCAAGACAAACTAAAAGAGGAAAGGTTGCAAAATCTTTTTCATTAGACTTTGGAAGTAGCTGGAGCATTTGTAAGCCCAAATGGCATCACTAGAAAATGGTAGAACCCTCAATCAGCCCTAAAAGTGGTCTTGATTTCATCACCCTCTCCCATAGGAATTTGATGATACCCTGACCTCAATCAATCTTCGTAAAGAATCTAGTCCCCCGTGATCTCATCAAGCAAATCATCAATCTTGGGTATGGGGGGTAGCTATTATTTCACTGTGATCTTGTTAAGATCCTTGTAGTCAATACACATCCTGAAAGATCCATTTTTCTTTCTCAAGACTTGAGATGCATAGGGTGAAGAACTAAGTTCAATAAATCCCATTTCAAGAAGCTCCTTGATTTGCTTGGCTACTTATTTCCACTCACACTTGGACAATATGTAGGGTGGCTTATTGATTGGCTTTGAGTTGGGCTCCAAATCAATGGGGTGAGCACTTGTTAAGAAGTGAATTGGAGAGAGAGAGAAAGAGGAGAAAGAAGATTGTAGAAGAGAGAGATGAAGTGCAGAATTGAGAGAGAGTGATGAGGAGAGAGAAATACTAGAATAGGAGAGAGAAAGTCAACAAAGAGGAAGACGCCATTGAAGCTGAAAGCAAGGTAATGAGGAGAAGGAAAGTAATGTATTAATGTGTCAAAAGATGATAAAAATTACATGTCTTGTCCTTTTATACCTATGTCAGTGTAACATGGTATCACTATTATTTACACACTAAATCACTATTCTTCCAAGGTTCTTACATATCATATATGTTCTTGAGAACTTTAGAGGTGACAGTATGTAAACAATTCTTTTATAAAAGAGAGGTGTATCATATTGGAGATCATGTGGTTGACAAAGATAATGAATATGATTCTCAAGCAGCATCAATAGGACATTGGAAAGCAAAAATAAAAACTATGTTTCTTGTATTCTTGAGAAATATGTTTATGCTCTTTGTGGGAGCCAATGCATCTTTCATCAATGCATACTTGCCAATGGCTTTTTCTTTTCCACTTCGTATAGGAAGGTGATGTTAATACTTTACCTCCTCAATTGCTTATAAGAGCTTGTGATGATGATGATGATGATGGTGTGTGTGTGTGTGTGTGTGTGATTTTCTAGGATGAACAATATATTATATACATTGTTTTAAAAATCATTGACAATTAGTTTCTCTATTACTAGGAAGGAGAAATATGGGTTTATATACTCAAACCACTTCCAAATGATAATAATGAGATATCTATATTCTAGATATAGATATTTAGCTTCATATCTCTTTTTTAAAATTAGCATGTTTAGAAACAATGAGGTTCATGTGGCATCTAATATTTAATAAATTTGATTTACTTATGTTGTGATTGCTCTAACTTTAGAAAAATGATGCATACAAATGTTTACGTTTCTAATGTAAGTACATTTTTCACTTTCTTTCTATTTTATGTAGTAGTATGCAAATTTTCTTAAGTTTAATATAGTTCTCAATATTTCACTTTAAAAAAGGAGTATTCATGAGTAATATTATTTTGTATCTTAGATTTCTATAGAGGCAAAGTTAAAGGTTGTAGTAAATATAGTTGAATTTAAAAAAAGCAAGTGCCCACCTAAAGTAAGTGTCTTACTTGCAATGTTTGTATTAGAATGTGTTTGATATAAATAATAACAAAGGATAACTTTCAAATGACTACATAGATGCAACCATCCTTATTATAATCCTCCTCTACAAATTAAAAATTGAAGAAATTAAAGGTAATGATTTGAATGATTTTTTGTTGCAGTAATAAATATACATGTATTTTTAAATGAATAAGAATGATTTTATAATATACATGTATTTTTAAATGAATTTTATAATAATATTGAATTTTTTTCTCTTTACATCACTTGATGATACATGTTATGAAGGTAATGATGCAACTCTCACTGCCCACACAAAGTGTTTGTTTTTTTCCTATAAGTCTCCTCTTTTAATAATATGGTTACCAAATGTGTTAGTACCAAAAATGGGCTTGGCAGTGGCTCTAGAGCTCTAGCCAAGGCCTCCTAGACTCGCCTCAACAAACTCACGGCCTCACTGACCAAGAGCATATAGACATTATGAACTAATTTATCCAAAGAATGTGTTTGTAGATAAAATCTCTAAATCGTAATCCAATGTGATGCCCTTTTCAACTCCAAGCAAAAGGAGTGCCCAAATATCGGTGACTAGCACCTTGTAACACACACGAAGGGAGCACCCCCAGCTTATCACTATTGCCCCACTACAGACCCACTACACCTCTCCTACACCCCATGGATTAGCCCCAAGATGTGTCATTTCAACATAAAGTACATACATAACATGGTCCTCCCTTTTAATAAAACGTTCTAGGAGATAATATAATCATTACTACATCAGACCCCAAAGGAAGCGATAACACTAGACCTACAGCTTAGAGAACCTCACACTCAGTGTGGATCAATCTTTCAAAATCAAGTGTTATGCATACAGGAGATAATTTTCTTGATACCACATATGAAAATGTAAATGCAACATGGATGACTTTTGTGTGTAGACAAGTAAACTTATAGATCACACTCAATGTGGGTTGATCATTTGAAATCAAGTGCTACGCATCCAGGAGATAATTCTCTTGATACTACGTATGAAAATGTGGATACAACATGGATGACTTATGTGCACAAACAAGTAAACTTATAAATCAATTAGTGTGAATGTGCACAAATAGCCCTTTCATGATTTCACTCTAGTGTATTGCTTCATTCCTAAGGTAGCACCAAAATAACCCATACTACTATCCTTTTTAAGACTCAAATCAAATGAATCCTATATGCTAGAATATTCATAAAATTAGAATTTGAATTATACTCGACTCCCATGATTCCCTTCCCCCTATCATTTAAGATTTTGCATTCAATGGGTAGGTTAAAAGGGTATTTCATGTAAATTTCTTTGTATTGAAAGTGATAAACATGCACTTTGACATACAAACAGGGATAGACTAATCCTCATGCTTTATCTTCATCATACTTACACAAATATATTTCTAATTTTTCATAATTTTTTGGATGTAAAAACTATTTTTCCTATTTTCTTTACCCAAAATCACATTTTTTAAGTAGTTTTTCTTATTTTCTTTATATGAAATGTTGTTTTTTTTTGAGTCAAGAAATTAATTCAACTTTGATCAATCTTACATTTAATTGTATCCCATATGAGCATGATTCGATTCCCTGAAACCAAGAAAAACATCAAATTTCCACTTAAAATACACATTTTGAGCTTTTAAAATTAATAACTCACTATTACAAATGCCGCTTCTATATTTTATGTTTTGCAATCCTCAAACACATCACAACCAAGTCTCAAACAAATTTCATCGCATATGAAAATGAAATAGATTTGCACCATGAATTATCAGAAAGAAACTAAACTTCTATTAAAAAGAGACTTGCCACCATTTTTCAAGTTTTGAGTCTCAAGAATTGAATTTTGGAATAGCCACCAGACCTGCCATTGATCTCCAAATAGTGCTACTCATCACTCCTTAGCATTGGCGTGATCTCGTATCAATCCAGTTCAATCCATACAATCAATCTTCATCTCGATCTTCTCTAATTCATTCCCACAGGAACAGCCCTCAAGAGGAGAGAAAGGGAGAAGAGAGAAGATTGGTTTTCAATCTCCATGATCAAGCCACCAATTTCAAAGCCGCAACCAATGAAACGGAGTGAGAAAATCAAAGATCAAGCTAGTGTGATCGAATTAGGTGGTTGCTTTCAACCTCCATAGCCCCCCTTCTGAAATTTGTCACCAGGAAGTAGCCAACCGTTTTTTTCCATACGTCTCCAAGAAATCGACCCCCCCCGAAAAACTTTGGGCCCCTTGGCCCCAAAGTCACCACTCTTCATATTTTGAAGTCACTTTTACACTTCCTCTTGGCCCTTCGTGTTGCCTGGCTTTGGCTACTCCCACATTCGATGTCTGATTTGTGATCTGAAATATTTTGCCCATTCGCTCGAAGCCCTGCACTAGCTGGAGCTTGTTCCACCTCATTCTCAAATATGAAAAAATTATTAAAAATCTGAGACCGTTGCAAGATCCATCTTTTGAAGTGATTTTAACTCACGTCTTCCACGGTTTCTTAAATTTGTCAAATCCACATCTACTGCTTTCATCGAGCTTTAATTTTTGCTTAAAATTAACAAAACTTATTCCTTTTAAAGCATTCTTTGGGTCATGAAATCTGCCCTCATTGGGAACCAATGGGATAGGGCAACTCAACCTGTCGAATCCATGAACCAATCTACGCATACAAAAACCAAAAAGAGCATCAGGCTACTTCAAAGAAAATACACAACAAAACACAAACACAACTCTCACCCTACCCCCTAACAAAATCAAGGCATAAAGATCCACAAGGGATAAGCCAAGCATAATCTGAAACAAATCCAGAGCTAGTCACTAATCAACTTCTTCAACATAGACCGGCTAAGAAGAACTATCAAAGGAGTCATCCTAAGTGGTGGTCTTACCTGCCTACCTGACCTAGGACAACTAGACCAAGAACTCCTACTAGATGATGACTTCTATAGCCTAGTCTTGCATTTTTAGATACTTTTGATTTAGCACTTTTCTTTTGTACTTCAGGACTTGATACTTGAGCATGTAAAAAGGAGAGAGCTTAGCATATTATGACCAGAGGAGAATAGGGCATCGACCTTAGGTCCTATCTCGGCACCCAAGAATCTACCAAGCTCTTGCAAGGCAACACTAAATCCTTTTTCTTTTTCTACTTACTTTAATTTTCGCTCCAATCATCCTTACTTATTTTTTCAGCTAAATGTTACCCCCTAGAAGACAAGGCATCTAGTCTGACTCATCCCTAGGAACCTATCAGGCCTTCATAAGGCAATGATCATTTGCTCTTGGAATTTTCCATCCTTGCATTTTTTTAAAAAGGATTAGAACATCTTCTTATGCATCTCTGTATTGATATAGGGTTTTTCAAATATATTCATTATTTCGTCTCGTTCTTTTATTTGGTAGGCTTCTCTATCAGCCTCACAATTAGCACAAATTCCTAGAAACAACTGCCTCGTAGGCTAGCAAGATAGGATCACTAAGGACTACTCTCAAAACAGCTCTTAGAGTACCTGACAATGTCTTCACAAGAGGTAGACAACTACTCCAACCTCCCCTAAAATATACCAAACCAAACTCTAGGACTTCATGCCTTGACTTACCGGTCCCCAAAAGAAGAAAAGTCCTCCACAAACACATAGACATATATTGCATAAAGGGAAAGAACTCGTAAAGAAATGATATCACCTCGGATTGGCCACAAGAAGCTTCAATGCAACAAGAGGCTAGTTCTAGATACTCCATCAAAACTATTTAGTGTAGCACTAAAACAGGAGACCATTAATCACACCCGCACCAAATAAACAAATGGCCCACTTGGCCTAACAAAATAGAGCATTTTATTGCGAAAGAAATGGCTCTCTTGGCCTAACAAAAATATATATTAAATCCAACAAGAACGGCCTTCTTGGCCTAAGGAAAATATAGCTATAAAGCACAGTATCCATCATCCTATGGCTGAAAACAAACCCTTGATCCCCACATAAATCATACTGAAATATAGTGTTGGACTAAGGGTATGGGCTATTCAAGCCCTACACTAAATGCATCAAATTATTAGCTAGGCCCCTTGCATAAATAGCAAGGGGTGTCCGATGAATATGTTGTTGAATGATCCTATGCATCCATGAAAGAATAGGAAGGTGGTCAATAAATCATCACCCATACTAACCATTGGAAGCCATAACAAGACATGTTAGCAAAGAAATCCACACAATAGTCATGGGCTAATAAGATCAGGCAATTCTAATAACCCCTTAGGACCACAGTTGAGAAATACATCGTCAACAAAGGCATAATTTGCCAACAAATCTGCAAAGTGGCTCCACCTACGAGGAACCAAAGACAAGTCACCATCTTGAAAATCTCAAGTATATCCAAGGTTGCACGATGATACATTCGTAGAATGGGATCCCTCACACTATATGTCCCATTCAATTCATGGCCTTTCACCAATAACTGGTGGATACCACCACGTTGGACTAAATTCAGCCCCATTATTAAGGCCTTGTATTTTGCCATGTTATTAGTAAAAGTAGTGCCTAAATAAACTCCCATTTTCATAATGACTCTACATCAGGGGTCTTTAATAACCATATCAATACTCACATGCTTAGCAGGCCCTCATGAAGCTCCATCATAAAACAAAGTATAGACCCATGATTCATTAATAGACCATGCCATACCGATTAGCCTACTCTTACTTATGATTGTCAAAGTTGAGAGCTGGGAGAGAGGATGTATGACAAGTGCAATCCCTCTTCCTCATTAAACTCAATAAGGACACCAATAAGAATATTGTGACAATAGTGGCAATAGATCTTAATATCCCATGTGAAAAATCTATCTTGGTACTCAATAATATGATAATCCTTACTCTATCAAATCACTCAACCTTGGTGGTAATGCTCCTTTAAATATGGATGTTCAAGATAAGGAATGATTCTGCCCATCCGATTGCCTTGTCACACCTACTACAAGTTTAAACTAGATCTTGGAAGACCTATAAAGGTACCAAGTCTGACATTAGCCCCTATACATAATAGGACTTCAACTTATTAAATTTCACTTTAATTTTAAACTCTACCTCCTACAAATTTGCTAAAAGGGATATAGAGCCATTCTTTCCTATACGATGATCTTAAAAGGGCCATCTCATTTGGATTCTAGCTTGCCAGGACATAATTTGGGACTTTCATCATAATATAGGATTAAATGATCCTTTATAAATTTATATCTTTTAGTACGAAGGTCATGAATTTCTTTCATTATCTTCTTTCCTACCTCTTGATGTAACAAAGCCTGTAACTGGATCTCGTCAAGATGTGCTAGGAAGGTCAACCTTTCTTGCAGCGATTCCTCTTTACCCAAAGAATGGTTTAACGCAAACCTCACAATGGATAGCTCAATTTCCAAGGGCAAGACACACTCTTCCCCATATACCATCTAAATGGGGTGTGGCATGTTGCTCTACTGAATATCATATTATAAGCCCAAATAGCCACATGAAGTTTCTTGTCCCAATTGCGCTTATCCTCAAATATAGTCTTGGATAAAATCCCTACTAGTTGCTTGTTGTTGGTACTCTCTACTTGTCCATTTAGTTGGGGATTATATGGAGTGGTTTGATTATGTTTAATTTTTAGATCTTTAGTCAAGGCTTCTATGACCTTATTTACAAAGTGTATTCCACGATCGGACACTAGTTCTTTAGGTGGACCAAAATGGCAAACTATTTGTTCCATAATAAAACTATATGTTTCCTTGGCATTATCATTCATCGTACCTTGAGCCTCAGACCATTTTGTAAAGTAGTCTTTCACCATGATGATATAACACTTCCACATAGTAGATGAAGGATGCACATGTCCAACAAAATCAATGTCATGTTAACCTCAAATCGGAATGGTAGAAAAATAAAGGAAAAAGTGCAAAAAGAACAGAAAGAGAGCAAAGGCGTAGAGGTGGCCTCGAAAACTAAACTAAGGCAAAAAGAGAAATTTTAAAGGAAAGGCGCCTCAAAAACTCTAAAAACTCTTGTAAAAGAGTGCCAAGCTCCCTCCTACGCCACTTGTAAAAGAATAGACCGGTATAGGCTTAGGGCATAAAGCAAGAAGAGGGAATTAGAAAAAGGGACCTTGCCACAATGGCTGGTCATGTAACAAGGGATGGACACCCATGGGGATTTTAGGGTTTGTATATATAAAGTTCAAAAAGTGAATGAAAGCTCATTCTTTGGTGTGTGGCTAACAAGAGCCCTCTCTTCTTCTCTTCTTCTTGCTTGTGTGTGTGTTCTTGTGGGAGGGAGTGTGAGAGTGTGAGGGAGTGAGTGAGTATGTGGGAGTGACAGATCAAGAGGGTCAAGCTCTTCACCATCTCCTCTTCTATTTTCCTCTCTCTTCTCTTCCCTTCTCTTACCTTGCACGTGGCTATGGAGAATGGAGCTTGGAGATGGAGGAGACTTTAGGATGCTTGAGCTAGCATCTAGGATTGTGGAGCTACCGACTTGTGTGAGAGAGGAGGCAACTTGTTTCGGCATCAAGGTAAGCTCACTATACCCCAAGAGGATCGACGATGCGTCGACTAGGTGAGAGATAGCCATGAGAGCTCACTTGGAATGCTTGAAGCAATAAGCGGTTCGTGGGTCTTGGCGGTTGAGCGAAAGCTCCCACATTTTGGTTCATCCTACATATCGAGCATATCGAGCATCAAAGTAAGGGATTCATCCCCAAACCGGAGCTTGAGGTAGGTAGGAAGTTTGGGTTTTTGATCTTCAAAACAAGTAAGTATTTTGGCACCGGTCAAGAAGCAACCATACTCGATGAATCCAAAACAAGCTCATGCAGTCAAAGAGGAGATTGACAAGCTAATGAAAGCATGATTCATTTATGAAATCGAGCACACAGACTGGGTGTTGCCCATAGTCATAGTGATGAAGACGAACAGAAAGATTAGAGTGTGCATCAATTACAAGAAGATGGACGCTGCTACTAAGAGAGACAACTACCCATTGCCGTACACCGAGCACATGCTCGAAAGAGTGGTAGGCAAAGAGGCCTATAGCTTCCTCGACGGCTTCTCTGGATACAATCAGGTGCAAGTGCATCTTGCCGACAGGCATAAGACTGCCTTCGCCACCGAATGGGGCGTCTTTGCTTACATGGTCATGCCCTTTGGGTTGACTAATGCCCCAGTCACCTTTCAATGCCTCATGTGCACCATATTTAAAGACATGCTTTGCAAGGAATCAGAGGTCTTCATGGATGACTTGTGTGTTCACTCGACCTGGCGAGAACACTTAGGCAAATTTCGAGTAGTCTTTGAGCGGTGTCACCTATATCATCTCTCCCTGAACCCCTTAAAAAGCCAATTCTGGGTGAAACATGAGTGCATTCTAGGGCATGTGGTGTCGAAGAACAGCATTGCCACTAACTTCTTGAAAGTCAGGGTTAATGTTGATCTTCCGCCCCCAATCAACTATAAGGGAGTTCAATGCTTCTTAGGCTATACGGGGTACTATCGACAGTTTTTGTTGAACTATGCATTGATTGCCAAACCTTTGTACAAGCTATTGATCGTTTTTGAATGGATTGACGTATGTCAATGAGCGTACGAGGAATTGAAAAAGGCTCTGACTACTACACCGATCTTACGAGCCCCAGATTGGACCATTACCTTCCACGTACATATTGATGCTTCGAAATTCGTCGTGGGGGCAGTATTGTGCCAACCTGGCAAACACAACCTCGACCATCCAGTGAGCTTTGCTAGCAAACAACTCACTAAGACCAAAATGAACTACTCAACGACTAAGAGAGAAGGCTTAGCCATGGTATTTGATGTAAAGAAGTTTCGGCATTATCTTTTGGCTATGCCTTTTACTTTCTTCGTGGACCATCAAGCCTTATTGTATCTAGTGAAAAAACCTTGCACTACAGGACGCATAGCTCGATGGCTCCTCCTGCTTTTAGAATTTGACTTCTTCGTGGTGGTATGGAAGGGAGAGTAGCACTACATGGCTGACCACATGTCATGCATTCCCACGGGAGAGGCCGCTGGACAAGGCATTGCCGATGAATTGCCGAATTGCTAGACATCCATTTGTTCAACTTTCTAGCGAAAGAGATTTATTCAAGGCTGATCTAACACCATACTGGGCAGATGACATCATCCATGTATTGGGGCATGGACTGCCTAAGCGGCCAATAGAAAAGGCCCGACTTAGGGGACTTATCCTCAAAATCCAACCCTATCAGTTGATAGCAAGCCAATTGTATAGGTTAGGGCAAGACGGGTTACTGCGTAGATGCATATGCGAGCATGAGATGCATGATGTGCTCACAGAGGCGCATAACGGGATTGTTGGAGGACACTTTAGCGGAGACACGATAGCCCTCAAGGTGGTGCAGTCTCAACTGTGGTAGCCCATGCTTTTTTGTGATGCAGCTCATCAAGCATTGTGACAAGTGTCAATGGACAAAGGTACTCATTCACAAGGATCAAATGGAGTTAACCCCAATCATTGCACAACAACCCTTCAAAAAGTGGGAAATTGACTTCGTAGGACCCATTAGTCCTGCAACACAGTATTCCCAGGCCAAATATATCATTGTGGCCACCATAGACTAACTAACAAAATGGGCGGAAGTGAGAGCGACACGAAAAAATGATGCTAGAACAACTGCCAAGTTCTTATGGGAACAGGTGATCTCACGGTTTGGCTGCCCCATCAAACTAGTCAGTGACCAGGGCACGCACTTCATCAATAAAGTGATAGCGCATCTTCTATCCACCTTTCTGATCCTCCATCGAAAATCTTCTCCATACTACCCTTAGACAAAGAGACAGGCAAAATACACAAATAAGATCCTTGTAAATGTCCTAACCAAAGTACTCTCTGCTTTGCGCAGTGACTGGGATAACAAGCTGATGGCAGCCTTGTGGGCTTACCATATAGCTTATAAAATGGCTGCTAGCTAGACTCCCTTTAGGTTAACCTATGGGACAGAGGCAATTCTACCAGTAGAGTTCTTCATTCCTAGCCTGAGAATAGCACTTCAAGAACGGTGGGAAAGGAAGGAGGAATGGACGCAACGCCTGATTGAGCTTGAATGCCTCTCGAAAACACGCCTTCTGGCCACTCATGCACTCATATGCGAGAAGGCACAATGCAAGAGTTGGTTTAACAAGCATGTCAAACAATGCGACTTTGAACATGGTGACTTAGTGCTCATGTACTCAATTAAAGGACATAAGCAAAAAATGAAGTTTAGAGGTCTTGGGCCTTTCAAGGTTTGTGCAATCAGCCAAACCGACAACATTGAGCTCGAGACTCTATACGGCGAAGCCATAGGCTTCTTTAATGGCAGTCACATTAAGAAGTACTACCCTCCCACACATCCACTACATGAGCCACCAATGTTGGAACCCTCTGTCATGATACGAGTCGCCACAATTACAAAAATTGGTGATGAGGACGAGGAAGCCATAGAACTCACATACCTCCACATCACAGTCACTGCCAAGCAAACATGCACTTTCAATGCCTTGATCGACAAGGGAGCAGACTTCAATGTCTTAACTCACGATCATTGGACCCAACTTGGTAAATCACCACTACAGCCCACTAATGCCTAATTAAACCCATATGGGGACCACTTATACACACTCCTCGGCAATGTTGAACCACTATTGCTATCGAGTCTGAGACTATACCAATGATATTTTACATGTTGCCAAACACTAAAGATGCGGGCATAGAGTCGCTGCTAGGGAGAACCTTCAAGAAGCAAACTCACTGCAATGTTGATTATGAGTCATAGTGCATCCACCTCGCCATAGGCAATGTCCATATTGATACAGCCTTCGGCAAGGGCTACGCAATCCCATTAAAGTCTGCAAGGCCACCAGTAGAAATACTCGCAACCAAGTCTACGGAGGGGGGTAGGGCTCAGCCACCATGCACCAAGCCTCATGGGCCGCCGCTCACAGTGGGGCAAAAGCTAAGGCCCAACAACCTGAGTTTCAATGGAGGCCTAAACAACCACGACCACCGCCTAGGAGTAGACGCCCACGTCTTCGTAACTCAAGAAACTCTAAACCTAGGAGGCTGAGATGCAATTACAGAAATCAAAGCATGATCAAGCCAAGATGGGTTCCTAAATCCCTCTTGCACGTGCAAGGATACTATGAGGGAAATGCCTGGCTATGGATCCCTAAGGCGAGAACGGCCCATGACATCACTCAAACGCCACCCTCCTATTTAATCACCCGAGCCTCATGGAACCTCAGAACCAGAAGCCACAATGTTTCCCGAGTCTGCCTCCTACCAGCTCACCCACGCATGAGCTCCAAAGAGTTGAGCAAGACTATCGGCCCAAACCCCAAACAACATTACCCCCTTCAACCCCTGCTAATGACAATAAGACTTGCCAAACCCAATTCGAGTGTAGTAGCCCATCTATAGCAGCCACTATTCTAGTGCTTATCCACAAGACTTAACCACCACTTCATGGGCAACTACCACCATCTGCCGGGTGATGTTTTATAATGGAGATATTATGTTTTGTTAATGTCTTATTGTGCCTGTTTGAGTCTATTGACCTTTTGTTTTGTTCTGTTTTTCTTCTGTATGAAGGGTTGGAGTGATGATTGATGAAGTTTGAGAGTGTTTAGAGGCTTAGTGATTGATTCTTGATGGTTTTGAGTGATTTCAGTTGAGCTAAAGGCTTTCTGATGCCTTCTATTGAGTGTTTGTAGATCATTTGTTTCTATTCAGTTTTGTTATGTATGCCTTTGTAAGTGTGATGATGGATGAATGTGAAGCTTGAGAAAGTTTTCAATCTCAGGGAGGGATAAATGTAAGTTAAAATTAGCTCGAAGAAGTTGAAGAAGTAGCTATTGAAGACTTGAAAGTAAAGACTGAAGTGACAATAGTGAGCTCTCAAGGAACATTGTAGTCGCCATGGTGACCTTTCATACTATAGATATCTCTTAGAAGGGGTATCCACGACCTAATAGGGGTTATGAATTATTATTATTGATATTCTCATCGTACATTTGAGAGAGAGCATGTATGTGAGAGGGTGAGTGAGAGAGCCAATTTTATGAAAAATTATGTATCTATGAGTGAGAGACTGTGAGAGAAAGCTATGAAACTTTTGAAGATGAATAATATGTGATGGTTTTCATTCAAAGTGGTGTGTTCTCTTGTGTTTTTGTGATCTATCAATGAATTATATGAAGGATGTGAAGATCATAATCAATTTGATTCAAGTTAAATCCGTAGGGAGAATTGTTTCTATGAAGCTGCATGAAGATTTCTTATTCTTGGTTTTCTTTTCTTTGTTGAGGTCATACCACATATGAAAAAGATGATTGTTGATGATATAAGATATATTTTCTTGCAATAGAAACCTCGTTTCCTTGGTGTCTCTCTTGGGGCTCCATGTTTTTGGTGTGCAAGCCAGGGAAAACTGCCATCAGCAAGCATTAGAAGAGGTTGACCAATGAAGGAAATGGAATTGTTAAGAGGATAAGAATTCAATGGATGCTTGCAACATTCCTTCTACCATTGAAAAATGGGATATTCTCATTTCCAAAGCCAATTTTTACAAGAAGTTCATCCCACAATGCTGGAAACATATTACCATCATGATGCAAGCTCTATGTGGTGGACTATTTCCTCTTGTTGTTGAAGTAACAGAGATACATACATCCTAGTGGCAAATTACTTGAGAGCAAACTAAAGTATAAAAAAAGAGAGAATGATAATTTATGGGAGATCTAGCATTCATTGAGAAGTTTCTAGACATCATCAAGTGGGAGATCATGAAGAAGCTTCAGGAGTCATGGTCAGTGGAAGTTCATGAAAATGAGAAAGAAAAAAGTTGGAATTTGTTCATGGATGCTCAACATCAGGATACGTGGGATGCATGATGGTGCATTGACAATCTCCTGTTTGTCTAATTAGCAACCCACTGGAAGTTGGTAGATAGAGTGTTCTTTACAACATACACTATTGAAACCATCAAAAGTTAGTATTACTATGATGATGGCACCACAACGATCCTCAGAAGTATGAGTTTTGATACCTTTAGAACCGAATACCTTCCCCTCTATAGCGGTTTGCAAACTGAATTTAGAGACATTGAAAAATAGGAAGGAGAAGAGATGTTGGCCAAATATTCTTCCAAAGATTGAAGCTCCCCCCGATTTTGTTATGTTGAGTACATACCAATTGGGTGGAGCTAACTCCCTGATGAATGACACAGTCAAGAGGTAAGCACTAGAATGATTCCAGAGGTACGTGAGAAGAGAGAAGGAAAAAATCAAAGCCGAAAATGAGTTAGCAGTTAGCAAAAGCCTCCTTTGTTGATGCCCAAGCAACACTCTTTACAAAAGTTCCCATGGAGACTCAAGGTCTCCTTCCTAGTCAGATTCGTCTTGGAAATATTGATGATAGACTGACAAATGTAGTCCCGTTGCCCATCTTTAAGGGAGAGTACAATAAAGACCCTGATATTCATGTAGCAGAGTTTATGGTAGCATGTGTGGCTGACAATGCCAGAACCCCTAAGCATTGGTTATAAATATTTCCCGCTACTTTCAAAGGTGCGGTGTTTCAGTGGTATGAAAGACAAGCATCAGGAACTTTTGGCACATGGGACGATCTGAAGTTGGCCTTCCTGACACTAAATTCAGGCGTCAAGGTTTTGAAGAGTGGATACGAGAGGAGTTCATGAACCTAAGTCACCCCTCTAGTGAATGAGTAGAAGCTTTTGTCTCGCGAATGAAATCCATACTGAAGAGATGGATCAACCATCATTTGGATGAAGGCATCCAGAAGGGAGTTTTCCTTAGAGGCCTACAATGAGAAAATTGCAAGTTTGTGGAATTGAGAAGACTAGTCAATTTGCAAACTACAGTGGAAGGTGCAAGGCTGTATGATAGAGTTGAAGGAAGGTTATCAATGACCTTGGGAAGAGGAGTCCTACCTCCTCCCATGCGAGAAATGGCATACCCACCAAATGCAATCCCAGGGATAGTTCCCTACCCCTATCCTTAGATGCAAATAGTGCTGCAGTACAATGCACCAAAGCCATAGTGGCTACAGATGATAGTGCCTCAAATGATGGTTCAACCACAATAGTAGTGACCTCAGATAGTTGCGCCAATGGCGACTCAACAACAATGGGATCCTACTAATTGGAACCAACAACCCCCACCCTCAACATGAGCTTTGAATTAGAACCAGAACAGAGGACCCTCTAGATCAATTCAACCAGTGTATGCACTGATTACAGAAGCTTCCCAAAACCCTACTACAAATAATCGAAGAGGTAAAAATCTATAAGTACTCCAGAAGGTGAAAATATGAAGGACTACTTATCCAACTCAGTTGCAAGTATCAAGAAAGAGCTTATGGAAGTGATTACAGAGCAGCTATAGATGCTGAAGGTGAATACTGCCAATATATCCACTCCTGCGCGAGCTCGGAGAGATGTGATGCATTCTAATACATGGTGCAGAAAGTGCCATCAAGCAGGACATTTAGTCACTGAATGTACCTGAAAACCAACCATTCCTAGAGCCTTCTGTTCATACTGTTTGCAGAAGAATTATACAGAGGATATTTGCTCTTTAAAAGAGATGCACAAACGAAGACAAAAAGATGAAAATGCAAGATTCAACTTGCTAGAATCCAAAATGACAACGTAGGACATTGGACCAAAGCCTATGGAGTTTGGTCCTAATTTTGGTCCAATGAGGTTTCCCTCTCAAAGTTATAAAGGACGATAGTCTAGCGGTGGTCAGATATCAGAGGTGGAATGTTACAAATGTGGAGAAAAGGGCCACGTCTCCTCGAATTGTCCAAACCCTAGAAGATCTATGGATTACAAGCCCTTATGCAGCCGATGCAAAGGGGAAGACCACACTACAACCAAGTCCAGCCCCTGTTAAGGCCAATGCCACTAATAGCCAATAGAAGGCACAAGAGCCTACCTCCAATTTGGTAGAGTTAGAAGTTGCCGCTATCATGCGCGCTAAGAAGAAGAAACCCAGTTGTCCACAAAGAGAACAAATCCCCTGCCAAGATTGTGAAGTTCAACCTGCCAATAGAGGGATAGAGCAGTACAAAACAAAACAGTGCAATACAGAGCACTGCAGTGCCACAGAGAGTCATAGAGACAACCCCAGAAACAGAACCAGAGGTCCAGGAAATAAACGATACAGAAGCAGCTCCAAAAATAGAGGAAGTGCCGATGTTGCCATTTTTAAAAGAAAAAGGAAAGATGAAAATGGGTGTAGTCCCATTCTCTAGTAGGCTAGAGAAGCCTGTAGATCTGATCAAAGAGTATGACTTGGTCAAAGACCTAGACACCTTTAAACCAAATCTAACATTCTGATAGTTGCTGATACTATCTCCTGGTTGCGAAAAAAAATTCAAAAGCATCTTGACAAGAAGACGTGAACTAAGGATTGCTCCTTCAACAGTGACCAGGACCACTAAGGCCCCAGAGCCTTTAAAGGAAGTAGATGTGGCTAACGCCTTCCTAGATCCTGGAACTCTAGATATTAGTGTATGGATAGAAGGATGCTTTATTGCAGATGCATTGATTGATCGAGACTCATTAGTAAACATAATGACCGATGTGACAATGAAGGACCTAGGCCTACAAGGTATGCAACCTACACAGTGGCTTATCAGACTGGCAGACCAGAGTAGAATCAAGCCTTTGGGGCTTCTCCCGTATGTGAAGACAACAATGGCAGAAAAAGATTATTGGCTGACCTATCTGGTGGTCAAACCAAATTCTTATAGGACCTCATACCCTCTACTGTTGGGAAGACCTTGGCTTTTTGAAGCAAGAGCCCGGACGGATTGGTTCAAGGGAACCCTAACCCTAGGCAGAGGACCCAACAAAGTGGTGTTGAAATTGTATGGATCGCAAAAAGGCAATGGATCCACATCCATCGAAGTCATAACTGACTCCTCCAATGAAGTAACAGATGGTACATCAGGAGACGAAGAGGCTGTTAAACAGATCTTTCCCAAGAAAACATGGGCACAATCCCTAATAGTGGGCACTGTAAGCCAACTACCAAAGAAAGAAAAGTCTTTGTCTATGGGAGAATACCTCATGCCTCAACCCGAATTGAATTTTGAAATCACCTCTGACAACAAAATAGAAGAATGAATGTATTGTTCTCCCTGTTACATGGCAGTCACAGAGTCAGAAGTAGAGACAGAGTCAGAGACAGAGACAGAAGCAGAAGCAGAAGTAGACACAGAGGCGAAAGATCTATTCTTCTCCTACAGAGCATCTACAGAAGCAAAGATAGAGCCTCTAGAGGAAGAGGATGAAAATGATGAGGAAGAAAATGAAGCAAGTTATGAAAGAGCAGATGAAAACATTCCTATGATAGCGAACGATCTTGTTGATGTCCCTACAGATACCTCAGAGACCGAAGATCTCGGAGTGTTAGATGGAATGACCATGGTTCCATTTGGGTTGACCAATGGACCACAAAGTATGCAGAATCTATATAAGCAATGGATCAAAGGTATAAAAATTAAGTTCACCAGTGGCTCTTCTCGCCCTGACTAGTCATTCTAGAGAAAAGATGATGATGATGCCCCTTGTCAACAAAAGCCAGATCCATCAGAGCCATGGCTTATAGAAGGTCCGTGCTATGTGACATTCCTCGACGCATCCTATGAAGATGAATCCCTAAGTCCAGAAGAAATCACCAATCACATAGAAGCAAACAAAGCTCTGATACCCTTCCAGCAATCTCAACAGACAAATGAGTCATCTGTTCAAAAGGAGGACACTAGTTCTAGTGGAACATCAAATGATGACACTACTCCCTTGAAAGAGTCAGACCTCTATCCAGAAGTAATCCATGGGATATTTATATGCGAAGTGGAAGGTGAAAGGCAAGTGACGTTCTTGGATATTGACGGTACTGAATGTCACCTGAAAGTGGGTCTAAATCTTCCAGAAGAAGAATTAGTGGTCCTGTGAGACCTACTAAAGGAGAACTTAGGTGTGTTTTCTTGGTCGTACAAAGACCTAAAGGGGATTGATCCCATAGTATGCCAACATCACATTGACCTAGAGCCTGATGCCAAACCTGTGAGACAGAGATAGAGGCGTATGAATCCTAATTATTTTTTCTCTAGTGAAGGCCGAATTATTGAAGCTCCTTGAAGCAGAGTTCATTTATCCCGTGGCTAATAGTGAATGGGTTTCACTCATTGTGGTTGTATCCAAGAAGAACATGAAACTTTGAATATGTGTGGACTTTCGAAAGCTGAACTCGAAGACGAAGAAGGATCATTTCCCTATCCCTTTAACAGACTAAGTGTTAGACACAGTGGCAGGCCATGAGCTCTATTCCTCTTGGATAGATTTAGCGGATAAAACCAAGTCTAAATCGCAGAAGAGGACCAATCCAAAACAACCTTCACCACAGCATGGGGGATCTATGCCTATAGAGTGATGCCGTCTAGGCTCTGTAATGCTCCTGCCACCTTCCAACGAGTAATGATGGATTCCTTCTAAAATCATCTGCATGATTTCATTGAGGTATATCTTGATGACTTCTGTGTCTATAGCTTAATACGTGAGCATTAGAGACACTTAGAGCAATGCTTTGACAGATGCCGAGAGTATGGGATTTTTCTCAACCCCAAAAAATGTGTCTTTGGCGTCTCATTAAGAGTTCTTTTGGGCCATATTGTCTCTACACAAGGGATTGCAACACACCCGGTGAAGATTGTGAAGATTTCTGCCTTGACTGCACCAACAAACCTCAGGCAACTGAGGGGATTTCTTGGTCATGTGGTCTACTATAGAAGATTTATTGCACATTTTGCAACTAAGGCAGCCCCTCTACACAAGCTCCTAAGGAAAGATGCAGATTTTCTTTGGATTGATGATTGTGAAGAAGCCTTTAATACCCTAAAACAGTGCCTTATCCAAGCACCTATTTTGCAGCCTCCTGACTGGACGAAGGAGTTCCATGTGCATGCCATGACAAACCATGTAGTCCACATTTCGCAGGAGAAGCAACAGCCATGAAGGCTCTGTTGGAGGAATATTGGTGGCCGACCCTCCACAAGGATGCATATGACTACTGCAAGAGATGCGATGCTTGTCAGCGAATGGAAAAACCCACCAAAACAAGTGCCATGCCACTATAACCTATTCTTCCCCTAAAGCCGTTTGAGAAGTGGGGGATTGCTTTTGTGGGTCCCATTGATCCACCTACCAAACAAAAGCAGAATAGATACATCCTGGTATGTACGAATTATGTCACAAAGTGGTGTGAAGCTAAAGCTCTAAAGGGGGACGATGGTAACAATGTAGCCCTGTTCATGTAAGAGAATATTATCACCTGTTTTGGTAGTCCCCTCGAGGTGGTAAGTGACAGAGGTACTCATTTTCTTAACAAGATCATGGAAGAGTTGATGGAACTGTAAAAGATCCGCCATCACAAGTCCACTTCTTACTACCCCAGAGCCAACGGCCAAGTTGAAGTCATCAACCGCATCCTCTGCTCGATCTTGACAAGAACTATTGCGGCACATCATCGCGACTGGGATGATCAACTTACAGAGGCCCCCTGAGCGTACAGAACCTCCCATAAGGCTGCTACAGGACAGACCCCTTTCCAGCTGGTGTATGGTACTAAAGTTGTCTTCCTTGTTGAACTGGAATCTCCCTCTTTGCGAGTGGCAATTAAAGAATGCTTGGGAGATGATAAGTCACTTCAATGCTGCCTCCTGCACTTGGAATGTTTGGATGAGATTCTGTGGATGGCTCTACAGTGTACAAAAACTACTCAAGCGCGCCGCAAGGCCTAACATGACAGTTTCATCAAGCATAAGGAGTTCAAAGAAGGTGATCTTGTCCTGGCCTATGATTTGAGATTTGGCAAGTTTCCTGGCAAGCTTCAATAACGGTTGATGGGCCCGTACAAGGTACTTGCTATCAACCCTAATGGCTCTGTTCAGATGCAGACTGTTGATGCCTCTGATGATCCTTTTTTGATCAATGGCTATCGTTTGAAGAAGTAGTTCCCTCCCTGGGGATATTGACAATCACAGTCGATCTACCCTCTCCCTTTTGGGTGTTGCACTGTCCTTCTCCTTGTGCTTCTGATAGCCCTTATGATCTTCCTCATGAGGTGGTCTCATTCTGCTAGCCCCTCATAGATACCTCTCAACCCTACCTTGTTCACTTCTCGTCTGATCCAGCAACGGTAGCAAGGTTGGTCGTGACACATGGTATTTCTACCATTCTCTTTATTAATAAAAGAAAAAATAAAAATAAAACAAACAAACTGTTATGGGAGAAAATGAAAAAATTCCCTGTCATAACAGGCCTCGTTCCAAGAAAAGATGAAAACACCCTTGGGCGGAAAGCTGACTATAGAAAAGGTGGTAACACCCCACAGTTCAAGATAGTTGTTTCATCAGCGGAACCTTTCTGCAAGTAAGTTGAAGCCACCTCCCTTGGTGCGCTGTCTCTACAATATCAGTCCATCTCCCCTCTTTAACAGATGACCTTTCATACAAATCATTGAAGTACCAGACTTGTTGACTGCCTCCCTAGGTACACCTCATATTCAACATCTTGATGACAACAACAGAAAAATTGATATTCATCACCAACCCCTTGAGTGACGCAAGCTTTCATCCGAACAAGATGGGGATGTTAGTATGGGTTGCCTTCTGTATCTATTAATAGAGTGTGAGACAAAGGGTGGGGTGAGTGACCATTCTTTCCCTTCAAATCAAATGAGAGGCGAGATGTGTGAACGGAGTGTTGCACATAGGGGTTAGGCCTCTTAATGCACAACACACGATCTGTTCCTGTGCACTGCACCATAAGGCTCCCTAGCCTTCCTTCTTGCAATGTATACCGACACAGGGCGGGATGCACAGTTGCACCATCAAATGTGCACAAGGCATACAACTCCTGCACAAGTGACAGTGAGGATTATATTAATGGGTTTCAGGAACAGGTTGCCATTCTGTATCTATCGACAGAGCATGAGATAGAGGGGAGGTTGAGTGTGACTGGTGTTTCTTCAATCAATTATTGAGAGGTAAGGATTGAGGGACATTATGACAATTGGAGTCAGGTACATTCCCATTTCCCTATGCACCCATGGGATGGGTCTCTGCCATTAGCACATGACACATCACTCCGTTCTGTACATTGTATTGCAAGGCTCCCTGGCCTTCCTGCTTGCACCTATGCCAGACGGGGTTGGATGCACTAATGCACCATCAACTGTGCACCCTGGCATACTCCCTCTACACCATTCCCTTGTCGATTCCTAAACCAGGTGTGAGATATAGGGCGAGTGGCTATTCTCTCATCCCATCTAAGTGCCCGTGAGTTGAGTGACTATCCATCGTCCATGACACCTACCCCGACGGACTTTATCAACCAGCTACCTCCCTGGGTGCTGTTGCATGGTCCCTGCCATGCTAGTTGAACGCTGGAGTGAGCCTTGGTATCTCCTGCAGCCAACTCCAACCCTTCGGTAGCAGTGACGGTTCCTTCGACCATACGCAAAACGGGCCAAGTTTTCTAACCCTATCCTTATGATTGCAAGTGTATGTTATGTGTTAAGTGTGGGGACGTCAGATTCCAATCAGTTGACGAGTCCTAGGCTGTGTTGATGCCTCTAACCCTGTCCGTTAAGGTTTTAAGTGTGGGGACGCGTCCCTGCACGTCTATGATGCATACCCCCTTGCATATGCCTCCCTTTAATCCTGCATGTATGCCATGACCTAATTTTACCCTGATGGGGTCCCTTCCCCACCCACCTGTCCATGTTTAACCCACCCTTAGGGCCGTTCCTTCTCTTTTTTTCTTTATCCCTTGTTGTGACGTTTTTCCATGTGAATGCATCCTACGTTCACCGACATCCACATCCAACCTTAGAGACCTGTTTGTCCCTTTTTCTTGACCATTTTTCCTTTTTACCAACCCCTGTTCCGCCCAACGATTCTTGAGTTATTAATTTTTGAAGCATTTTCTGTAAATTGGACGATTTTCCATGTGAATGTATCTTTATTATTTCGGAACAACAATCTGACATGACAGCCCTGACCTCCATCTTCCCCCCGACATTTTTCATTTTTACACCCTATCCTTCCGATGTACGGTTCATCTGATCTTAATTTTTGCGTGTTTTCGGGCCATTTTCGTGCCTATTTTTTCCATTTTTCCATGTGAACATGCCCTATTTTTACCAGAATTCCAATTTAATTTGAGAGCTCTATCCAGCCAACCTTTCCCCACATGTTTCCTTTTTTCTCCTCCCTATTCCAGCTACCAGATTTTTAGTTATTAATTTTTCATGTGTTTTCTTGTGTCTTTTTTGTGTTTTTTGCATGTGAACCCTTACCTACTTCCCCCGCAATAGTGTGTTTATGTGATAGCCCTGTGAATCCCCTTCCTATGGACGTTTTCTCTTTTTACTGACCTTTGTTTCATTGCTCGGTTCTTTCCATACTATATTTTGAGCCCATTTTCGAGTCTATTTTTTGGGTTTTTTCCATGAAAACGTGTCTTTTCTCGATCGCAACCGTGTTTTGACATGATAGGTTTGTCGGCCACGTTATTTTGCATATTTTTTCTTCTTTCCACCCTGCGTTTCGGCGAGCAAATTTTCCCATAATTAATCCCCGTATGTATTTTTGGAGCCGTTTTTTGTGTTTTTTTCCATGTGAACACCCTGATTTTGCCCCAGCACCCGTGTCGCATTTTTCTGTCAACTTCCTCTTGTCTCCCGACACATTTTTTCTTTTTATGGTCTTTCGATCCGGTGTACGGTTTGGGTTTTATTAAATATTCTTCCTCTCGACGTGTGGCCACGTCTCTCGTGTCGCACGTAAACTGTTTTTGGTTTTAAGCGCCTCGGGATGACCAGTGGCGTTTGTGCCTCACGTGCCACCATCCCAGCCCCATTTGATCTCACCAACACAATTTTTTTTAAACTCCCGCCTCAACGGGATGAGCTCACCTTTTCATGGATTTATTAAAAAAAAAAACAAATAACCCCTCCACAAAAAAAACACACAACAACACAATTTTTTTTAAAAAAAAACACACACACAAATCCAAAAAAACAAATAAACAAACAAACACAAAAAAAAAAACCAAAAATCAAAACAAAAACAAACCACACATACAAAAAAAAAAACAACAGTAAAAAAAACACAAAACCAAACCAAAAACAAAACAACAAAAAACAAAAGCACACAAAAAAACAAACAAAAAAAACCAACAAAATAACAAACAAACAAAAAACTTTTAAAAAAAATAACCAAAATACAATAATAATAATAATAATAATAAACAAACAACAAAACAGAGAACCTTTTAAACAAAAAAAAAACGCCTCACGAAAAAAACTAAAGAAGACAAAAAAAAACCACTTACCAACCGTCCTCGCACGGGTTCTTCTCCCCTTCTCCTTCACGTTCACCTGTGGCTCCTCCCTCGCGTCTTGACTTCCATCCCGTCTCGCTGCACCCTCCCTCCCCTCCTTCACGCCTCGCTTGCCCCTCCCTCTTGGGCCCTACCTCGCTACACCCTCCCTCCCCTCCTTCGCACCCGTTGGGCCCCCCCACCTTGGACACCACCCCGCCTATAGGTTCTTTGGGCCCCCAGTTTTGGGCACCACTCCCCCCCCCTCCCCCCACCATTTTACCCCCCCTACTATTTTTATCCCCCCCAAATTACTCCCACGCCCATTTTTACCCCCCCCTCCCTTTATCCCCCGATTTACCCTACCCCCATATTTAACCCCCCCCTTTTCCTAAATTTACCCCACCCCCCACTAGAACGTGTTCACGTGCTCGCATGTTTGCGTGTGTGCAGGAGACCCTCTCGTGTTTGTGTGCTTGGTTTGTGCACGAGTCTGTGGGAATTTTCCAGCTAGCGTTCACGTGCGAGGATGCGCATTTGGACTTGTCCGTGCGGTGGTGTGTGCTCAATCATTTCCACGCAGCTATTCACATGAGCCCGAGTACCTATTTTAAATTTCAAAACCCCCTTAAAAACCCGAGAAAATACCTAAAATATTAAAAATTCCTTTAAAAATCATAAAAATTACAATTTAAAAACAAAAAAATCTTAAAAATCCTTTACCAAATTGGAAAATTTTTTGGTTTATTTTCATAGTTGAAATGCAAAAAATAATTTGCAGATAAACTACAAATATTTTAAATCCTTCAAAATCCATTGAAAATTGATTAAAATTCATTAAAAATAAAAAATAATTTCAAAAAATTGTCAAAAAATTCCACCAACTCATCTGAATATTTTCAGAATGTTCCACATGCTGAAAATGCTTTGCTAAATGGTCCAACTTGTGTTTTAAGATAATAATGCTAAATTCAATACTTAAATTCATAGAAAAATCATTTTCAATTTCTGAAATAAGCTTAAAAATACTGGATGAATCCAAAAACATTGTTGAAACTTGATGGTCTAGTTTTTATTCACGGTGGACAGCTGAAATCTTACCATCAAAATTTATAATATATTCATGTGTCTTATTTATTCCATTTTAATCATATTTAAAAAAAAACAAACAAACAAAAAATAAATAAAAATAAAAATAAATAATAACTTAACAACACAATCAACAAAAACAAAAACAAAACAAATCACGCACACCAAACAAATGTACCTCCACTAACCTTGCCTTGATGTGCCATATAATTTTCAGTTTGTGGTTTTTTTTCCCTTTTTTTGGATTACTGACTTGCATCTTGGAATTGAGACATGTGTATTCCATTTCATTGCATACACACATACCCACTTCCATGTATTTTTCTTTTTGCCTTCCTATTTTTTATTTTTAGCTACCCCAAAATTCACGATTAATTCTTAAAATGAATCCTAAACACCACCATGGTACGCGTGCTTACACCAAACACACCTTTTTCTAATAAATTAAAATCAACCCATCGTTCACTTTGCACATGCTACGTGTGCTTCAAAGGTACCTTAAATTTAAATAAAAATGAACTAGCCGTCACAAAAATGTATGCACTAAAAAAGAAGAGAGCTTTAAACACATTAAATTTTTAATCAATAAATATGCATTTAGAGACCTGAGTCTGGGTATTGAAGTCCAGGATTCGTTAAAAGCACCATTTTACATTAATAAATTATAACTAACAATTTAAAAATGAACCGTTGTTTTCTTATTAAGGTCTACAACCTAATAAAATTTCAACCATTGTTAATAATATATTAAAATGAACCCTTCACTAAAATCATTCCCGTCACTGTACTTTTTCCATTTTTCAATAAATATGTTTCGTGGGATGGGTACGTGTAGTCTTTCAAGTTGTTGTTGCTTACCGAAGTTTTGGATATATCTTGAGAAGGTTATTGAGGTATTATGATTTGATTGTATGATATAATTACGGGAGTGGTCTGTAGTTTTCTTTTGTGCCTGATACGAGGTCTCGGGTGCATATTTGTTGCATAGCATGAAGCTTTCGGTTGCATATGTGTAGGGGTCATGCCGAATTTTTTCTAGGATATGGATTGTTTGGAGTGGTCAGTTGATTAGTCACGTCTGTGTCTACTTATTCTGATCGATTTCTTTTTTATATATATTCTGTTGTTTTGCAGGCATTCACACTGTGATTGTTTGTTTGTATGGTGTGTGTATATATTCCATCTGAATGGCGCCTCAAGCTCCTTCTCCTGTTCAGTATGTCCCATTGATCAGTAGGGATTATTCTTCCCTATTGACTTTTGAGCCTACTGTGAAATCTGGCCTTGCATATTTTGTGGCTGCTCCACTCCCTCTAATTCCAGATGATCCAGCCCTTTGTGATGAGTTTATCACGTCATACAGTAAGAATTCGAGCTTGGTTCATGGTACTTTCATGGTCCTGACACCTAGAGGGTTAGGGAAGGCTTTGTCTCTTCTCTACAAAGGAGAACCCTTTGTTACAGCAGACAGTTATTCTCAAATGATGAGATTCTCAAGTTGTTGCAAAAGCAGACTAAAGAGGTCCTCGATGTCAAAAAGGTGATTAACACTTCAGGATTGTCTTTCTCAATGATCATCACTGATCCTCTCTTGAAGCTAGTCTGTCAATTTCTCCAGGACAGGTTCTGATGTCAGGAGGCATATTTCACGGTGGATTCCGTGCCACAGTGGATTCCATAAACTTTGTTGACCGGGGCTCATACACAAAGTGGATTCTTTGTGCGAGAAGTTGATGGGGACGGCTATCCTTTTCGGGCGTTTCATTAATTTAGTGTGTACATGGGTGATTCCATAGCGGGTGATTCTGCAAAATACATATTAAATTAATAAATATTTATGAGTTTAGAGTGCGCACTCGTGATAAATTAAGGTTAGGATTGATTTCTAACCAGTTGATTTATTTATGTAGTTGAAGACTGCTAGGTATTCACTTTTGTTGGTTTAATTGTATTATTTTACTAACGATTATGAATGCTTCAGTTAATGTGTAGAGATAGCAACAGTGGCAGAGAAAAGCATTCGAGGATAGCGTGTATTCGAGTTATCACTTATATTTTGATGGGCGCATACCTTAGGCATGGCACCTATATTTTGTCGCGCCTATTTATTAAAGCATTGGATATTTATTTATTATTTTGTATACGCATGGGTGCACGATTATGATATTTGAATTTGGACATTGTATTGGGTATGTCTGACTCTTTGGGCGCCCGTCCATTAGCTTTATTTCTATTTTGTACTAAAGCAAACTCAAAAGCCAAAAGCATGCTATTTTGTAATTTGGGCTATTATTTGAGCTTGAAGATGATTAATACATAAAATACATGCTTTGTGGAGCGCTCACACAAGGCATGGGGGGAGATTGCACCCAATTGGTCTCTTGTTCATGTCGTGCATGCTTTCTACCTTGATTTTTGTGCAAAAAGTAGAGTTCTTTTGCACTTGGGGACCTTCCGGCACTCACTACATAAGCATACAGCATCCGATCTGTGCACCAGTGGTATTAGAGCGAAGCTGAGATCAAGAGCTTCCAATCGCTACCCATCTTGTGTGAAGGCGGAGCTCTTGGAACGATCGAGCTCTACAGTCAGTCTCATCCCGAACGGTCAATACGAGTGGATTCCTGGCGGTCAAGAACCTCTGTCTACAGCCTCTGATCGCGAAGGACCGACTTGAGGAGACGGAGGACCACATCAACATCTCCTTCTATCAAGTCGTTTTCTCAGAGATCAGAGATAAGTTTCATATTCTTTATAAAGTTTAAAAGCTTCAAAACTAAGCTTTTAAAAATCTTAGCCAACCTAATTGCAAAATCGGCGGCATCAGGAGAGGATCGCCGTAATTTTCGCGCTGAAAAATACCCCCTCCCCCCTAAAATTCGACGTTGTTGACAGATTAAGCTTCAAGCTTAATCACTCAAGTCCAAAATCATACAAATCTTCAAAGTTGATCAAGTTCCATAAGTTCTGTTACTCTGCAAGTCACGAAGGACTAACAAGTTCCCAAAAGTCAAAACTGATTTATGCCAAAAACTCCCACAAGGACTGTTCCTGCGCAGAAGCACTGAATTGCAAAGTTGTTCCCTGGAAGGCTCTGTTCGCATACGTAGACTTGCTGAACCATTTTCAGCACACGCAGAAGGTCATACACAGATTTTACAAAGACTTCAAATCCCGAAACCGCAAAAGTCGAAGACCATAAAAGCCAAACAAAAATCTATAAGCCTTGTACACCCAACTTTGAGCTACACTCATCCCGTTAATTGGATTTTGAGAGTGTGAGGTCTTTTGAATTTTTACAGGATGACGGAACAAAATATGGATGATTTAATGGCTGAAGGCGATCTTCCTGAACCTACCATGGAAAAAAAATTGGATTTAATTATGATGCAGTTGGATGAAGAACGAAGAGCCTGGCAAGGCTTGCAAGTTCAATTGGTCAATTTACAAAGATCGACTACCGACAAAGATGGACCACAACCCGAAGATCTTATCCGACGAACCATTGATGCAACTCTCGAAGCTCAATCCATCTGCAAAGAAACAAAGATAAGTAAAATAAATTTCAAATTTCGTACTTTCAATGGCATTCGAGATTGAAAAACTGTTCTTGCATTCATCAGTCAGTTTGATGATTACTTTCATGAAGAGACATACGCTGAAAAAGATAAAATCAAGTGTGTCACTAATCATTTAGTGGATAGATCATCTCTTTGGTGGACCATGGTTCGTAAGAGCATAGATTGTTCCACTACTTGGGAGAGTTTCAAAAAGAAGTTTATGCAGAATTTCCTTTCTCCACAATTCCATGAAAAAGCCATAAAGCAATGGGACATTCTTCAGCAAAGAGAGCCTATTTCCCAATACACCGAACGCTTTTGGAATACCTTACTTCAATTACGCATGCTTGAAGACGTACCTAAAGCGACTCACAAGCGCAAGTATATGTCTGGATTACTTGGGCATTACTACGCTGAAGTCAATATGTTCAAGCCTGCAACTCTTGAAGATGCAATTTCTTTAGCTCATGACACTGAAGACAAGATTCGAGGAAGAGACAAGCGTCCACAACAATTTCAACCAAATGGTAACTATGGTTCAAAGTAATTCAATTCAAATTTTAGAAGATTCAATCAAAGTCGATTTCCTTCATCATCTTTTCGTAAGTCTTGGACAAAACCACCTGCTTTGCCATCAAATACCAATCAAAACCCTAAGCCATCTTCACAGCCAAATCCTAATATTCCTAGACTTCCTGCCATTGCAAACAATGTATCTAAAGCCAAACCTGTAGTGTGTTACAAATGCCATCAACCTGGACATCTAGCAGCCAATTGCCAATTGAAGAAGACACATGTCTATATCAAATATATTGGAGCAATGGAAGATGAAGAACATGAGGAAATGCCTGACTTTACGGAAGATGAGGATGACATTACTACTCCTTCGGATACTTTACCAGGTATGCCAACTCCACATTCTTTGTTGACAATGAAATGTTTAGTGCATGGAAAAGAAAAGATTATTTTGCATGATGATGGTAGTACACATGATTTTATTTCTGCAAAGTTAGTGAAAGAATTGAAATTATAAACTGTTCCTACGCATTATCGCATTAAAGCAGCATTCTTAGGCACAAGATATAATGGAACACAAGAGGTGCATGATTTAGAAATTCAAATTGGTGAATACACTGAAAGAAGGAATTTTCTAGTTGTACCATTACAGTCCAGTGATATTATCCTAGGTATGCCTTGGCGTCATCAGCATAATCCTGACATAGATTATTCCACACATTTAATTAAAATTCATTCTCAAGGAAAACACATTACATTGTATGGTATGCACGCATCTAATAATTTCCCACTGCTTACTCATACTCAAGCTAAACGTGCATTACGCAAAAATAGTAAATCTTATCTAATTTGGGTGAATGAACTTCAAGCTAAAGAAAAACATATGCACCCTAGGCATAAATAATTCCTTCCACAATTTAAAGATTGTTTTGCTGAGGACTTACCACCTGGACTACCTCCTTCACGTCCTGAAGACCACAAAATAGATTTAATTCCTGGTACACAACCACCCTGTAAAGCACCATATAGGCATGACCAGATCGAACAGAAAGAAATTCAAAATCAAGTTGAGGAATTGTTAAACAGAGGATTAATTAGACCTAGTAGTTCTCCATTTGGCGCACCTGTTTTGTTGGTAAATAAGAAGAATAATACTTATCGTATGTGCATTGATTATCGTGCCCTAAATAAGATTACTGTAAAGAATAGATATCCAATTCCTAGGGTAGATGATCTTATGGATAAACTACAAGGTTTTGCCATATTTAGTAAAATAGATCTTAAATCTGGTTATCATCAGGTGAGATTAGATAAATCTGATATATTTAAAACTGCATTTAGAACACAATTTGGTCATTATGAATTTCTAGTGATGCCTTTTGGATTGACTGACGCACCTGCTACATTTACTAGAATGATGAATCACATATTTTTGAAATATCAGCATTGTGTTATAGTATTTTTTGATGATATCTTGGTATTCAGTAAAAACGAGAAAGAACATTACGAACATCTGTCTTTGGTTTTCTAGTTGTTGAAAGATAATCAATTGTATGCTAATCTGAAAAAGAGTGAGTTCTTTCAAACAGAAATCGAATATCTAGGTCATATTGTATCATCAGAAGGTATTAAGGTTGACCCTAAGAAGATAGAAGCAATATTGAACTGGCCTATATCCGAAAATGTGCATGAATTACGTTCTTTTCTAGGTCTTGCTAGTTTTTACAGGAAGTTTGTGCGAAATTTTTCATTACTTGCTTTGCCTTTGACTAAACTTTTAAAGAAAGGTATTGTTTATCATTGGTCTGATAATCAACAGAAATGTTTTGATTTATTGAAACATGCATTAACCCATGCTCTTGTATTACAACTACCTGATTTTAATAGACCATTCTTTTTAGTAGTTACTGATGCTAGCGGATCTAGAATAGGAGCCGTACTTATGCAAAATAATCATCCCATAGCCTATTCTAGCTGTAAACTGAAACCATCCGAACTTAAATATTCCACATATGATAAAGAATTGTTAGCTATTATACAAGCTTTAAGACAATGGAAACATTACTTAATGGGTTCTGAGTTTATGATTAAGACTGTGACCAACAAAGTATTAGACATCTCCTTAGTCAACCCCAAATATCTGACTGACATATTAAATGGGCAGCTTTTATTCAAAGTTTTCATCCCCTTATCCAATATCAACCAGGTAAAGAAAATGTAGTAGCCGATGCATTAAGTAGAAGACCGACCATTCATAATATCTCTGTCATATCATTTGATTCTTTAACTCCTATGATAGATACTTATCATCAGGACATTACTTTTCATGTTGATTGGAATAAATTAGTTGGAAATAACTGGATTCCTATTGATTCACTGTCTTACAATGATGGATTCATGTTTTATGAAAAGAGATTATGTGTTACAATCCCATTTAAATCTTTTGTTTTGAATGAGATTCATTGTCCTCCATATCAAGGTCATAGAGGTATTATCTCTACTTTGCGTACATTGACTGAAGATTTTTATTGGCCACATATGGACACTGATGTATCTAGCTTTGTTTCTGAATGTTAAGAGACATCATGGTAAACTGTATGGGTTACTTATGCCTCTATCTATTCCATCAAGACCATGGGAACATATTTCTATGGACTCTATTACTGGTTTACCTAATACTAAAGCTAACCATGATATGATTTGGACTATTGTAGACAGGTTTAGTAAACAAGCATATTTCATTCCATGTAAGAAAACTTTAACAGCATCTCAGGCAGCACAATTGTTTTAAAAATTATTTTCACTAATCATGGATTACCAAAAGTTATTATTTCTGACCGTGATTCTAGATTTTGTAATAACTTTTGGATTACTTTGTTTGCTAACCTAGGAACAAAGATTGATTTCTCATCTGCATTTCATCCTGAAACTAATGGACAAACAGAAGCCACTAACAGTACTATTTTAGATCTTTTACGTGCTTACACTATTTCTAAACCACAGACATGGGACACACATTTACATTTACTGCAATTTGCATATAACAATACACCACACACAGCTACAAAGAAAGCACCGTTTGAAGTGATTTATGGTTATAGATTGTCTACACCTGTTGCATCTTTATCAAATAGAATTCAGAGTGCTGATGATATTGCTAACATGCACACTACTATTTTTGATGAGGTTAAAGACATGATTGCCAAAGCCCAGCAATCATAAACAAAACAAGCCAATAAGAAAAGACAGGCCATGAGTTTCAAAGTTGATGACTATGTTTGGTTGAGAATAGAAAAACGTAGATTACAAAGTGTAGATAAACACCCAGTTGTGAAATTAGCACTTAGATTCTATGGACCATTTAAGATCATTCACAAAATCAATGACAATGCATTCAAGTTAGAACTACCACTTCACTGGAAAATTCACAACGCCTTTCACATTAGTTTATTACGACCCTTTAGAGGCCAATTACCTGTACACCCTGTTTATGAAAACCCACCTTTGCTAGATGAAGAGATTGAAATACTTGAGCCTGAAGCTATCATAGATACTGACTTTATGACCACTAGAACTGGCCGTAGATATTCTAGATATTTGGTCAAGTTTAAAAACCATCTTGTTGAAGAGGCCCAATGGATGCACGTTAGAGACTTAAATGCTTTCCCCACTCTGTTAGCTCCACATTGAGCTAATAGCAATTGAGAACAATTGCTATCCCACCCCGGGGGTATGATGTCAGGAGGCATATTTCACGGTGGATTCCATGAGGTTTTACGGTGGATTCTGTAAACTTTGTTGACTGGGGCTTATACACAAAGTGGATTCTTTGTGCGAGAAGTTGATGGGGACGCCTATCCTTTTCGAACGTTTCATTAATTTAGTGTGTACATAGGTGATTCCATAGAGGGTGATTCCGCAAAATACATATTAAATTAATAAACGTTTATGAGTTTAGAGTGCACACTCGTGATAAATTAAGGTTAGGATTGATTTCTAACCAGTTGATTTATTTATGTAGCTGAAGACTGCTAGGTATTCACTTTTGTCAGTTTAATTGTATTATTTTACTAACGATTGTGAATGCTTCAGTTGATGTGTAGAGATAGCAACAGTGGCAGAGGAAAGCATTGGAGGATAGCATGTATTTGAGTTATCACTTATATTTTGATGGGCTCATACCTTAGGCATGACGCCTATATTTTGTCACGCCTATTTATTAAGGCGTTGGATATTTATTTATTATTTTGTATGCGCATGGGCACACGATTATGATATTTGTATTTGTACATTGTATTGGGTATGCCTGACTCTTTGGGCGCCTGCCCATTAGCTTTATTTCTATTTTGTGCTAAAGCAAACTCAAAAGTCAAAAGCATGCTATTTTGTAATTTGGGCTATTATTTGAGCTTGAAGATGATTAATACATAAAATACATGCTTTCTGGAGCGCTCACACAAGGCATGGGAGGAGATCGCACTCAATTGGTCTCTTGTTCATGTCGTGCATGCTTTCTACCTTGAGTTTTGTGCAAAAAGTAGAGTTCTTTTGTTCTTGGGGACCTTCCGGCGCTCACTATACAAGCATACAACATCCGATCTGTGCACCAGGTTCATGCCTGCCAAGATATCATCTCACTATTTGTCCAAGGAGCTCTTCACAGCCTCCAAGATGGTTTTAAAAGGGGTTGCCATTGACTGGAGTACTTACCTTCTTACGAAGATGGACCAGCATTTTGTCAAAGTGACTAGAGGAAATGTTACCAATGTAACCTATGGTTCATATTTATATGCTTTCTTGACATATTCAGGCCTTAAGAAGGGTGTTTTACCTTCTCCTCCATCTGATCCAGTCCCTTCCCCTCCACCTTTAGAAGATTCAGAACTCATTGACATAGAGGATACTGACTCCCCTCCTCCGTTGGTCATTCAACGGAAGCACTTGAAGAGTGTAGCAGAGACAATTCCACCAGTCATTCCCTAAATGTCAATTCCTGCTACCTCTGGAAGTGACCTCCCTGCCTACCGCACATGCAACAACTTATTCAGGGCACATCGAGAGGTTTCTTTGGATATATCAATTCCTTCGCTAAACAACTTAGTGACAGAAAATGCCATTCCTTTCCTTTGTAACAACATCCAAAGTTCTATTGAACTCTCAGTGACAACTTGTGTCCAACAGTTATATGCTTCATTCTATGAAGAATTGATGCAATCCAAAGACCAGATGCATAAGGCAACCACAGATTTAGCCTCCGCTAAAGACACTCTTTCCGATCTGTTTAAGCAGATGGAGCAGCAGACACAAGTGATTGAGACCTAAAGAGAAGAAATATCTTCTTTGAAATCCCAGCTACTAGCAGAAGCTTAGTCAGAGGTCACTAAAGTTTCGGAAGAGAAAGAGAAAATGTCCAAAGAAGCTCAAGAGTTTAAGAATCTTTTGGATATGAAACTGTCAGCTTTGCAAACTGCTCATAATACAGTGGAATCCCAAGCTTCCTAGATTAAACAATTGAAGGACCATGACTTGGCAATTCTCCAGAGACAGGTCATGTTATGTCCATTGTTTCAAGATAAAGTGGAAAGATTGCAGTCCAGGATGGATTTATTATGGTCTACATTTGAGAAATTTCAGGAGTATGTTCCTCCTGACCATTCCTTTTTTGTCCACTATTAGCTGCAAAAGTTGGCCTTCTATATTAAGCTCTCAACGATGGATCTCCCTCTTCCAAAGGATGGTTGGAGTGGAGCCTGGTCTTTTGATTTGCTGACAGAAGTTGTCCATGTGGTCTTTGAAGATTTTGTGACTTTGGATACCATGTTGCTGTCTTATATGTATCTAGCAGATGATCTATTAATTCCAAATGATGTAGATCTGGCTTGGTATGTAGGGTATGTGGTCTTACAAGTTGCCTTGTATGTCAACCATTTGGAGTTGAGGATAGATGGCATGTTCCAGTGCTATTCTTCTAAAGTGGTTACTTGCCCTGACACTTTATGGCATTCAATGATTGATTATGTAGTCCTGAACCAATGACAGAATACACCCTCTACTCATGTGCAGAATACTAACCAATTGAGAGTGGATCTCCTAGCTTATCTTTCCAAGAACCATCCATTTGATTCATCCTTCTTTGATGCCTACCATCGACGATCTGTTTTAGGTCCCTCTGTTCTTAGCTTATTGTATTATCAACAAATGGTCCATCGCTATGATGCTTATTTTTCCCTTTATCAATCCAACTTAGCAGCCATCTTACCTCTTCTTTCCAACCTCATGGTTTTCCTCAAATTGCAATCTTTACCTATTGTTCTTTCATTGAAGATCGAGTTCTTTCCCCCTTCTCCACCTTGTCCTTCCCCATCTATCCATATATCTTCTACTTTTCCTACTTATCAATTAATACCTTTCCTAATGATTCGCCTAAATTTTCAGCTAATCCTTCTTTAGCTTATTCCTCATTTTATGATTTTGCCTACCCATCTCTTTATCCTCTTTTACTCATTCCTCTTCCATCTCCTACCAGTTCGATTTCTCAACCCCCTTAGTTGGTTAGTGGGTATGAAGGATTTGATCAGTAGATTCCAAGAAGAAGAGGATGGAGCTCAACTGATTCTCTCACATGACCATAGATTAATTGGCCATTAATTCCAGGGGATTGGACAACTATTAGTCAAGTGTACCAAAATTATCTCCATTTTTCCCAACGATATTCACAATCTCTAGATTCTTCAGTAAGATTGACAACCCATTTTGCTTGGTACCTAGCATATATGCATAGGCATTCCCATAACAATCAAAAGGCCATTTCAAAGCTTTGTATGAATGTGAACATTGATTCTCAACAATTGGATGTCCTATATTTTCATGCCCTTTGTTTACCTAGCAAATACATTGTTTTGCTAGAACGGATGTGCTACCTTCAATTCTTTAAGAATCCTCCAAAATCTTTTGTAGATGAGTCTTTATCCATGGATCACTTTCGTAATCATCAAGCTTTCAAGAGGGATCATCTTCATTGATACCCATGAATATATCTTCTATGCTTCTTAATGATATTTTTTTGGAGGTGCCATTCAGATGGTTGTTTTGTGTTTGTGATGTATTAATTTTTATGTGATGAGTTCATGCTGGTTGAATAATTTATTCGAGAATTCTCTTTTCGACTATTGGCATTGATAGTGATGGTGGATGGCAAGCCTACAATGCAAAGCTGAGGAACCTCTTATATCCTTTACGAATTTGTCATGACTTTCTATTATTTATAAGATGTGTTAATGCATAACAATGTTTTCCTTTAGTTGTATTTGATCTTAGATACAGGTGATAAGTTGGGGTTATACTTGGATGATTATTCAAGCTACTAAAGAAGATCGAATTGAGCTCTTTACTAAACTTACATTCTTCTTTTTCTTAGGTCGTGAGGACGCTTCCTTTCTAAGTGTGGGGATATATTGAGAGTGGAAAAAGATTGAATTTTTGACTGATTTTTGTTGTTTTTGAGGTCTGAATGGTTGATTTTTGATGGATTTTGAGTGATGTTTAGTTGTTTTTGGAAGTGTTTGAGAGTATTTTGGATTATCCTGATTATCTTTTGGAAGCTCATGATGATTCTTATTGAAAATATGAGGCTCTGTGATGTTTTGATAGGTTCTGTTGAGGTTCTGATACCTTCTGTTTAGCTTCTGTTTTGATCTGATTTTCTTCGGTATGAAGTATGGATTGATGATTGATGAAGGTTGAGGTCTTTTGAAATCTTACTGAATAGTTTTTGATAGTTTGGAATGGTTTTAGTATGAGTTATGAGGATCTACTATTCTCTGATGACCTTCTGTAGCCCTCTATAGACCTTTTGTAGAGCCTCTGTCTCTGCTCTGTTCGTGTTCTATTCTGTTCTGTAGATATTCTGTAAGTGTTCTTTAGAATGTATGTGTGACTTTGGGGATTTTTTCTAACTTTTTGAAAGGATGAATCTAAGTTCAAAAGAGCTTTAAAAAATGGAAGAAACAGCTGTTGAAGACTGAAGAGAAGATTGAAGTGACAGTAACAGTAGTGAGCTATGAAGAGACATTGTAGTGACTCTGGTGCCCTTTCATACCTCCCATACCTTTTGGAAGTTATCTCCATAACCTAAGAAGGCTTATTAAGTGCCATTCTTGAGTATTGTAGTGAGGAGATGATGTACTATTGAGAGAGAGAGAGAGAGAGAGAGAGAGAGAGAGAGAGAGAGAGAGAGAGAGAGAGAGAGAGAGAGAGAGAGAGAGAGAGAGAGAGAGAGTCAAAGATAGCCAATTCTATCAAAACGATGTATCTTTCTATGAGAGATCAAGAGAGAAAACTATGAAGACAATGAAGATGAATACTATGTGATTGACTTCCATTCAAAAGTGGTGTATTCTTTTATGTTCCTTGTTCTATTGATGAATTTTATGAAGATGTTGAAGATTATGGTTGATTCTATCAAATTTGTGGTAGATATCTACTATGATGTTGCATGAAGATTTGTTGTTTTCCTTGTTTTGGCCATCAAAAGAATTAAATAAAAGCTTGTTGATGTTACAAGATAGATTTTCTTGTAGTAGAATCCCCTTTTCCTTGGTGTTCCTCTTGGGGCTCCATTCGCCCATCGTGGTAGTACCCAAGAAGAATGGAAAGCTGCGAATATATGTGGACTTCCGAAAGCTGAATTCCAAGACTAAGAAGGATCATTTCCCTATCCCTTTCACAGACCAATTGTTGGACACAGTGTTAGGCAGAAGATCAATCCAAAACGGCCTTCACAATCGAATGGGGAATCTATGCTTACAAAGTGATGCCATTTGGGCTCTGTAATGCTCTTGCTACCTTCCAACGAGTAATGATGGCCACATTCCAAAACCATATCCATGACTTCATTGAGGTACACCTAGATGACTTCTATGTCTATAGCCTAATTTGTGAGCATTGGGGACACCTAGAGCAGTTTTTTTTCGAGAGTATGGGATCTCTCTCAACCCCAACAAATGCATCTTTGCAGTATCTTTAGGAGTTCTTCTAGGACACATTGTCTCTGCACAAGGAATGGCAACAGATCTTGCAAAGATAGAGAAAATCGCAGCCTTGATAGCACCAACCAACCTCAAACAAGTTGCAGGGATTCCTTGGCCATGTGGGTTACTATAGAAGATTTATCACACACTTTGCAACAAAGGCAATCCCTTTGTATAAGCTTTGAGAAAAGATGCAGATTTTACATGGGCCATTGATTGTGACGAGGCATTCAACACCTTAAAACAATGCCTGATTGAGGCACCTATCCTGTAGCCTCCTTGTGGGAGCTTTCACTCAACCACCAAGACTCACGGACCACTTATTGTTTCAAGCGTTCCAAGGAGCTCTAATGGCTATCTCTCACCTAGCCGACGCACCATCGATCCTATGAGTGTTGTGAGTTTACCTTGATGCCCGATCGAGTACCCTCCTCTCTCTTGCACCCCGGTAGCTCCACGATTCTTAATGCTAGCTCAAGCATCCTCAAGCCTCCTTCATCTCCAAGCTCCATCCTCCATAGCCGTGTGTGCAAGAGAAGAAGAGAGAAGAGGAGAGAAGAGGAGAGGAGATGGTGAAGAGCTTCACCCTCTTGATCCCTCACTCTCACACACACACTCCCTCACACTCTCACACTCCCTCTCTCAAGAGCACACACAAGCAAGGAGGAGAGAAGAAGAGAGGAAGAAGAAGACTCCTTTTGCCACACACCAAAGAATGAGCTTCTCATTCACTTTTCAACTTTATATACATGCCCTAATTTCCATGGGCGGTCATCCCCCTTTTTTACATGACCGGCCATTAGCCTCTCATTGTCCTTCTATCTTCCTAGCTTCCTTTCCGTCGCCTGTCTACACCGGCACTCTTTTACAAGATTTCAGGGTGTGCATTTTTATTTTAAAATGCGTCTTTTCCCCTTTTGCATTTGCCTTGGACTTTTAAGGTTGCCCTTGCGCTTTTGGTCTTCTTTCCTCTTCTATCTTCAGTCGGGCTACCTTTTTTCCGCCTTTGCCCTACGTCTTTCCCACTTTCTTTTGCTTTCTTCGTGTTGGGTTTAACATTACCCCCCTCCTAGATGAGTGCCAGTCCCATGGCACTGCGGTGGGCCATAGTGGCTAGTTACGTCGGCCTTTAGGCGGAACAAGTAGGTCGGGGTTGGGGGGATTGATAGGTGATGGAGGTTGGGATGATGACCAGGAGAGATTCCGGCGTGCTTTAGGCTCCATGAAGATACTCGGCATTTGTCACATGGTTGTGGCGTTGGTTACGTAGCCGATTGTCTTTTGAGTATGAGAAACGCTTGAAGCAATAAGCAATCCCTTAGGATGATGGTATTGGAGGGATTTATTCTGAAGAAACCCCTCAAATGCGGGGTGGCTTGCAAACCCGTGGCTTCTATTGAAGATCCTTGTCTTTGAGTTGAAGGTCTTGAGTTTTGTGGAATCAATAAGTGATTTGTGGATCTTGAGGTGTTGGGCATGGATCATTGGATGAGGCGGTTCCAAGATCTATGCCAATGGCAGCTCTGCCTTGACTTGATTCACTCAGGGTGGCCATCAACAGGCAGGTGGCCAGATGTCGGTACAGGAAAAGAAGTGTTGATCATTAAGGGAAGCCATGGGCGATCCTCCTCCACGGGTAGCCCTGTCTTGAAGTGCGAACATAACCTGCAAGAAAAGTTGTGCACTCCCTAAGGGGTGTGTCTGTCTTGCTGTATAGTGCGTGGTGCGTGTGGTAGTGGAACTGGGAGATGGGTCTGACCTTGGGTAAGCCCTTGGTAACGTCCCACACTTGAGGACCCAGTTCATGCTTTGTTGGCGGTGCAGTGCAAGTCTTAGGGTGATAGGTCTGAACATCCTGCCCTTGATGTGCCCTAAGTGTGAAGTGGGGGGGGGGGGGGGGAGGGGCTAGGGAGGATCCTAGGTGCGGTGATTGTGGTGCATCGTTCCATCTTCTTCTTTTCCTTTCTTTCCTTTTTCTTTCTTTCTTTTCCTTCTTTATAATATATATATATATATATATATATATATATATATATATATATATATATATATATATATATATATATATATATAATAGCATGAGGAGGTGTATACATGGAGACAAGCGGTACAAGGGCATGACAGGAGTTTACTCCTCATCATCTGAATGGTGGATAGGGGTTGGTGGAGGGCGGGGGGCCTTATTAAGGAATTTTCAACTCAACAAGTAGCCTTTGATATGGAGGCGGGTTTTGAGGGTGGTGGTAGAAAGGAAGGAGTGGTTGCACTGGATGAATTCGCTGTCGTTCATGTCTTCGAGTAGTGCACAACAGAAAGATGGCAAAAGAGAAGCACGCATCATGAGGCGAGTCATGGTGTTGTTGTCTATGGCGTTGGGGTCAAAATATAGGGGTGGGAGGTGGCGTTCTTGGGGTGCAGGCTCTTGGTGGACCAAGATCCTAATTAACCTAAGATAATTACAAGTGGTGATGAATGCGGGGTCGGGACAAGAGGTGAACTCGCTAAGAAATTTATCTATAGAGCTATACAAGTCGAGGAGGGTGAAGAGAAGGGCATACTTATGAGATGTGCTATTGGTATTATAGATAATGGGAAAATCGAACCTGCCGTGGATGGACGGATTGAAGTCTACCCCTACCCTTCAAGGATACGTCATAAAAGTGGGGTCGTTTCTCTCTGAAGGGAGGGTGTTGCAAAATGCCATCCACGCTTCCAGGTTGACGTAAAAAATGTGTCTCCTCTAGGTGGGTTGGCAATTATAGCCTTCCACTGATCTAGGCACCTGGAGGACTTTATCTTGCCAAAACTCACGGTCCTCGGCTCCCCAAGTAGTTGGGTGAGCCTAACGCTCCGCTAACTACTTGGCTTTGAGCCTTGCCCCCATGGCAATGACATCCTCTACCAGTTGAATGGGCAGTACCCTATTCAAGGGAGTGGGAAACTCAAAGCGCAAGTCGAAGGGGTCGTGGTTATACTCCTATTGTTCCCAGATAATCAATTCAGCATGGAATTCAGCAGGGGAATCTTGGGTGCGCAGTAGGAGAGGGGCAGGCTGTCTTGGAACGGGTCTGGCATTCAGCTTTCTTCTTGCCTTCTCCACCATCTCTTTCCTGCGGTTGGTTTGGGCCGCTCTTCTCTCAGCAGATGTATCAGGGGGCTGCACTTCGGCTTGTTGTGGTTGAGGCGGTGGTGGGACGTATTCCTCCTCCTGAGGTCCCAGATCGAACTCCGGTTCACCCCCTTCTGCTTGCTCGTCTTCTTGTGTTTTTGCCTCTGTGAAACCGAGGTCATCTATATCCTGTGCCGTCAGGCCTACCTGTGCAAGATATCTCCTCTGCTCCTCTAGGCTCTGTGGCGGGCCTCCTAGCTGCAGCGGCACGTGCAGGCCTGCTGTGAGAGCTCTACGCACAATGGTTAGTTTCCTTTGTAGCTGATCATTGGCTTCATCTCCTTCTGGTCTGGTGGAGTGGAGCAACGTATTGAGAAAGGTGTGTTGCTGGGCTATCATGGAGAGTTGGGCCGCCTCTGCCTGATTCTCAGCCATCACCCTGTCTCCTTCAGCCTTGGCTAGCCGGCATGCTAAGTTCCGTACTCTTTCCTCATTGTGATCGGCCCATTCTTTTGCCCTTCTTTCCATATCTTCCAGGCTCTCCCCCTGATGGAGGGTCATTGCCATGAGCTGCTGGGCCTTGAGCTCACGGTGTAGGCGGGACTGCTCCTGGCGTTCATCTGCGATTTGCGCATTGAGCTGGTCCAGCTTCACCTGCATCCTTCGCACCTGTTCTGCCCTTAATTAGTCCAGCTCTGCAGCCTCCTGTCTGATTTTGTCAAGCTGGCGTTGTGCTTCTAGATTGACTGCAGATAACTGATCATTTTTGTGCCGAAGGTGGGCATTCATTTCCCTCTCCCCGTTGAGACGCTCCATCAAGATTTTTCTTCTTCCCTCCCAGGCAGCGTCACGTTCCTTCAGGGCTTTTAATTCTTCCACCTCCTTAGTGCTGGCTTCCTCCCTGAGCTGGAGGGCGGCTTATGATTCTCGTTCCGCTGTCAGCTCCTCCATGGCTATCCTCCTTTCTTCCCAGCCCTTTGCAACTATGAGAGTAGTTCCTTCACATACTTGTCGTATTGGCCTGCTGGAGGTGGGGGGTGGGGCATGGTCCTAGTGATGGTGACATCTTCTATTTTTTGCCTTTTCAGTTCTGCAATTCAGCCGTGGTTGCCCTTTTGGCTCCTGAAGCTGGGGTGGCCATGGCCGCTTCCCTTGCCAGCTCCTTTCCACCAAAAATTGTAGCCAAGTGACCACATTGCTCTCATTGACTTTTGGGGTGGGCTCTTGGGTGGCGGTGGCAAGGGGTGTCGTCATGATAGGAGCGGCTGGCATGGATGGTATGAGGAGGGGGGAGGCTAGCCTAATCAGGTCCTTTCCTTTTCCTTCTGCAGGGGGCAGGGGCACGATTTTCGACACACCGGTACTGGGACCGGGTACCTCAGGTTGGTGCGGATCCTTTGCTCCTTCCTCGGCTCTTCTGTGCTGTTCCTCGATGGAGCGACGGGTTGCCAGCTCCAATTCTTTCTCTTCCTTCCTTCTCAGCTCCTCCTCGGCTTTCTTTTTTCTTTCCTCCTCATCCCTCGCCAACTCCCTTCGAGCCCTTTCCAGATCTTCCTTCTCTTTCTTCTTTCGCTCCTCCTCTCTTTTTCCATGTAGGGCCTTGGTTCATTGTTCCACATGCCTTTGTGGTGTAACCTAGGATTCTCCCTCCTCATCGGCGTCCGTTTCCGTCTCATCAGATGACTTCTACTGCTCTTCCGTGTGAGGCGGGGACTGTGACGGTGACTCGCCACTTTCCTCGTCAGCTCCCTCTTTGTCTTCTCCTGCTTGTCCCTGCCCTATCACTTCTTGGATGATTGCTGTAAGGACACCTCCAAACCCTATGGTGGAGGCCTTGGAAGATGATGCCTCGTGGGTCGATTGGGACGACGGGGACTCTCCTGCCATCCCAGGGCCTTCACCGAAGCCTCAATTGTCTTTCTCATGAACCCATTTAGGTTCACCTCATCCAGCGATTGCGCCGCAATGCTGTCGAGCAGAGGTACATTGATGCGGGTCATAATGCTGTTGTACCTTTGGCTTGAGAACAGGGCGTGCACCATCTTTGCCTGCAGCTGAATTTCTTGGTTGGGGATGTCTACCAGGCTAATTCTGTCATTGGTGTGAACCTTCACTTTATCCATCCCCAACATGGCATAGATGTCTCTTTTTGGCTTCCTTTCCACCTTATTTGGCAGCCTTAGTGCCCTTTCCACCAACTCGGCGGTTAGGTCGATCTGCACATGTCTGGTAGCTTCCTTGTCACGCACCATGACGGTGCCCCTGTTTCTGTTGAAGGTACACAAGAAATCAGTGCACAGGGTGTAATCTATCCTTCGGCCTACTGCGTCTAGGTACTTCTGTAGGTGGCACTGCTCTATGATTTGACGTATCGCCGGTTCTTCGATGACTGCGTCTTCCAGGTTGAAGACATGGCAGAACTTTAACTGGTTGAAAGCTCTTGTTTCCACCGTGAGGCCGTACTTTACTTGTTCCTCCTCCGAGAAGGGAAGCTTGCCTGCTTTGTCCTGGCTTGCCATGGTCGCCACCTGCACATTTAGCCATCTCTATTTTTAGTATTTTTTGGCAACTAATTTGTTGGAAAAACAAAAGCATAGCAGATTTTATTGATCATAGCCTTAACTTTGCCTTTCAGACTTCTATCACCACCTTTTACTTTTGCATTTCCATTTTAAGTATTTTACACTTGGTTTACTTTTTAGATTTTATTTCGTTTATCCCCTTACTACCCCTTCCTCCCTTTGGAAAAGAAGAATCCGTCCCAGGATTGGAGGTTGTGGGGCCAAGGCATTCATCTTTATTTGTGTAGGAGCTAAGCGTAGAAGTTGGGGTTATATTCCAGTTGAGCAGCGCAGTCCAGATCAAAGGGTCGAATTCCTACATGTGTGATGTACGTGAGGACATCTGTGAGGAAATCACCGGAGTTGACTCGACTTGCGATGTGGAGCTCTTCCTCTGTTAAGAGGCGGTCGAGATAGGGGTGCCCTGTGATATGTTTGTCCATGGGTCGACCCCGAAGAGTGGTTAACACTCTATACGAGGTAGGCGCAACGTAGGTGGGATCATACTCGGCCGTTTTGATGGCTCGGCATTGTTCGGCATTGGTCATTATGTGACATCCGTCGACTTCCCATTGCAACCTAAGAGCATACCACTGCCTCAAGAAGGGTGATCCCGTATCAGCCAGGTGGGATAACCTTGCGATCTCTTGGTCGGTGATGGCAGACGTTGTCCTTGGGTCAAATGATGTGATGAGGCGTTGCTTAATGGCTTGCTCTTTGGAAACCTCGCTAGCGAGCAACTCAGCGGTAGAGCGAGAAGCCTGTGCAAAGACGAATTCAAAAGTCTCCCAAGAGCAAGGCATATTGCGCACATCTGTTGGAAAGGGTTCTGCTAATAGACCCAAGTCCAGGCGATCATAGCTGAGGGCCAGTGCAACAAAGGTGGCATCGAGCTGTTTGATGCAGTCCACCACATCATCTCCAATGTCCTCTGCAAGGTCAACAACCAGCATTAGCAATGACTTTCGTTCATAGGAGGGCGTAAGGCCGACGGCTGGTTGAGGTCTGCTAGAACTGGAGGTTCTGACTGTACAGAGTTGCGGATGGGAGTCCTTTTGAGTCAGTAACCTGGCTGTTGGCAAGACAGATGGGTCGGGTTTGGTCACCGTAGAGCTGGGCTGCTGCAGTGAGCTAGGCTGCGGAGCGGTGGGTTGACTTGGTCAGATGATGCCCCTTGTGGTGGTGGCTGTTGTTTGGGCCAATAGGTGTGTGCGACTCTCTTGGGCTGACGTGTAGAGGAGTCAGATGGCTGGGGTTCTGGGGAGCACTACGGCCCATGGTCTTGAGGCGTCGGGGGACATGGGCTGATCAGACTTGAGGTCGGCGTAGGACTAGTGCTTTTGGCAGTAGGGACCTTAGGGATCCACAGCGAGGCATTCCCCTCATAGTAGCCTTGCACATGCAGGAGGATTTTAGGGACCCATATTTGTTTAATCACGCGGCGCTTCCGGTGATGGCGTCTTGGTTTCCTAGATTTAGAGTTGTAGGTCTTATGCAGACATGCGTGTCTAGTCCTAGGCGATTCTCGAGGCTGTTTAGGTACGCATTGCAAGCGAGACTGTTGGGGTTTTGCTTTGGTTGCTGTGGCCTACGGTTTATGGGGATCTGGGAGCGGCAGATATGCATTACCCCCCTCCTTAGTCTTGCCTACGGCTGTTTCTATCGGTGGTCCTATGAACGGTGAAGGTGTTACGAGGCCCTTGCTGAAAGCTGTGACAATGCGCACGTTGCCGATTGCTAAGTGGATGCGCTGCGACCCATAATCAACATTGTAGTGAGTCTGCTTTTTAAAGGTTCGCCCGAGCAATGACTCCGCACCTGCATCTGTGGTACTTGGCAATACGTAAAACAGCATGGGGATAGTTTCAGACTCGATAGAAACGGCGACTCTGCATGTGCCGAGAAGAGCATAGGATTGAGCCCCGTATGGGTTTAATTTGGCCATTGTGGGATAAAGTAGTGGTATGCCGAGTTGGATTCAATGCTTGTGCATTAAGACATTGAAATATGCCCCCTCATCAATCAAGGCGTTGAAGGAGCACGTTTGCTTGGCAGTGACTGTGACACGGAGGTAGGCGTGTTCTACAGGCTCCTCCTCATTCTCGTAGATTTTAGTAATTGTGGCTACTCGTATTTTGACAGGTGGTTCTACCATTGGTGGCTCATGCAAAGGATGAGTGGGAGGGTAGTACTTCTTGACACGGCTGCCATTGAAGAAGCCTATTCCTTCACCATCCAGTGTCTCAAGCTCGACATTACCAGTTCGGCTGATTGCCTGAACCTTGAAGGGTCCGAGACCTCTGAATTTCATCTTTTTCTTATGTCCTTTAACTGAGTAGAGGAGCACTAGGTTACCCTACTCAAACTCCCGTTGCTTGACATGTTTGTCAAACCAGCTCTTACGTCAGGCTTTCTCGCAGATAAGTGCATGGGTGGCTAGAAGACGAGTCTCTGATAGGCGTTCCAGCTCGACCAAGAGTTGCGTCCATGCTTCCTTCCCTTCCCATCATTCTTGGAGTGCTATTCTCAGGCTAGGGATGAAGAATTCTAATGGGAGAATGGCTTCAGTCCCATAGGTCAGCCTAAAAGGTGTTTGACCAACGACCATTTTATAAGCTGTTCGGTAGGCCCACAAGGCTGCCATCAACTTGTTATCCCAGTCACTTTGTGAGGTTGAGACTACTTTAGTCAGGACGTTGATGAGAATTTTGTTGGTTGATTCCACTTGTCCATTAGCTTGAGGGTAGTATGGTGAGGATTTGCGATGGATGATGAGAAAGGCGGATATGAGATGGGCTATCACTTCGTTGATGAAGTGTGTTCCTTGGTCGCTAACCAGTTCGATGGGGCAACCGAAGTGCGAGATTACTTGCTCCCATAAGAACTTGGCAGTTGTCCTAGCATCGTTTTTTCGTATGGCTCTCGCCTCTGCCCATTTCGTGAGGTAATCCGTGGCCACCACGATGTACTTGGCTTGTGAGTATTGCGCTGCTGGGCTGATGGTCCTATGAAGTCAATCCCCCATTTTTCGAAGGGTTGGCAAGCAATAATAGGGGTTAACTCCATTTGATCCTTACGAATCGGGACTTTTTTCTGTTGGCACTCGTCACAATGCTTGACGAATTGCTTAGCGTCGCGAAAAAGTGTGGGCCACCATAGCTGGGATTGTAGCACCTTCCGTGCGGTCGTGTCTCCGCTAAAGTGTCCTCCTGCAATGCCATTGTGCGCCTCTGAGAGCACATCATGCATCTCATGCTCACACACGCACCTACGCAGCAATCCGTCTTGCCCCAGTCTATAGAGTTAGCCTGCAATCAGCTGGTAGGGCTAGATTCTCAGGATCAAGCGCCTAAGCCATGCCCGTTCTATTGGTCGCTCAGGTAGTCCGTGCTCGAGCACTTGGACTATGTCGTCTACCCAGTATGGTGTCAGATCGGCCCTAAATAGGTCTCCTTTGCTGGACAGATGGAATAAGTGGGCGTCAGGTAACTCGTCCATGATGCCTTATCCAGCGGCTTCTCTTGTGGGTATACGAGACATATGATCAGCCATGTAATGTTGTTTTCCCTTTCGTACCACCACGAAGAAATTGAACTCTAGGAGTAGGAGGAGCCATCGATCTATACATCCTGTAGCACAAGGTTTGTTCACTACATAGAGCAGGGCTTGATGGTCCATGAAGAAGGTGAAAGGGGTGGCCAACAGGTAATGCCAGAACTTCTTCACGGCGAACACCATGGCTAATTCCTCCCTTTCTGTTGTCGAATAATTCATCTCCACTTCAGTGAGTTGCCTGCTAGCAAAACTCACTGGGTAATCTAGGTTATGCTCACCAGGTTGGCACAACACTGCCCCCACGGCAAACTTAGAGGCGTCAATGTATACGTGGAAGATAATGGTCTAGTTTGGGGCTCGTAGAATCAGTGCCATTGTTAGAGCCTCTTTCAATTCTTCGTACGCCCGTTGGCATGCTTCGGTCCACTCGAAGACAATTAGCAGCTTGTACAATGGCCTAGCGATCAGCACGTAGTTCAGTACAAATCGCTGATAGTATCCTGTGTGACCTAAGAAGCATTGAACTCCCTTGTAATTACTTGGGGGTGGAAGGTCAACGATAACCCTGACCTTCGAGAAGTCCGTGGCAATGCCGTTCTTCGACACCATGTGTCCTAAGATGCATCCGTGCTTCACCCAAAACTGACATTTCAAGGGGTTCAGGGAGAGACGATATAAGCGACACCGTTCAAAGACCGCGCGGAGTTTGTCTAGGTGTTCAATCCAGGTCGAATGGACACACAGGTCATCGACAAAGACAACTAACTCCTTGCAAAGCATGTCCTTGAATATGGTGCACATGAGGTGTTGGAAGGTGGCGGGGGCATTGGTCAACCCAAAGGGCATGACTACGTACGCAAAGACGCCCCACTTAGTGGCAAAGGCGGTCTTGTGCCTGTCTGTAGGATGTACTTGCACCTGGTTGTACCCTGAGGAGCCATCCAGAAAACTGTAGGCTTCCTTGCCTGCAACTCTCTCAAGCATGTGCTTGGTGTACGGCAAGGGATAGTTGTCTCTCTTTGTAGCAGCGTTCACCTTTTTGTAATTGACGCACACTCGAATTTTGCCATTCTTCTTCATCACAATGACTATGGGTGATACCCAGTCTGTGTGCTCAATTTTGTAAATGAATCCAGCTCTCATTAGCTTGTCAATTTCCTCCTTGACAGCATGGGCGTGTTTTGGATTCATGGGGTACGGTCGCTGCTTGACCGGCGTTGCGTCCGATGTCATGGGTATGTTGTGAGTCACAACCCTCGGATCTACCCCCCGTAGCTCTTCTAAGGACCAGGCAAATGCGTCCATGTACTCCTGCAAGAGGGCGACAAGACTCAACTCTTCCTTACCAGTTAGGTCATCGCCAATGAACACTGGTCGAGGTATCTCCCCTTCCAAGGCTAGGTTAACCTCCTTGACCTTGGCTGGTCCTTCGATCGGTTCGCTTGTCTGCCCTTGACGCTTGTGGCACCTAGCAGAACCACTACCCTATCCCCTTTTTTTAATTTAGTGAATCGCTTAGGGAGGTCCTGCGGCTTTTACTGCCCTTCTGATCGTGTATCCTTGGGATGCTTTGCCCTATCCTGGTGTGACCGTCTGCGTCTCAGGTGGACGGGTAAGTCCCCCTTGGTGCGTCTGGTCATGGGCGGCCTAGGGATCTCTGTGTCGCTATACGAAGTAACTTCTGATTCAGAGTCAAACCCTCCATCTTCGCTGGAAGAGGTGGTCTCCCCTGGTGGAAGCAATTCGGATGGCGATTCGGTTCTAAGTATTGATGTCGTTCTTGCTTGGGTTAGGCCTACTTGCTCCAGGTCTATGGCCCCCATACATTCCAACCACGCACGATCACATTCCATGCACATGACTCCTTGCTCCAGTCTAAGGGCTTGCCTTTTCTATGGCTTGGCGTCTGCTCGTATCTGCTCAATTTCGCATCCATCCGTGTCATACTCTATGGTATCCACTTCACCCTCGCTCTCACCACACTGAAAGATTGGCAGTCTTCGTATTCATCGCAGGAATCTTTGTCGTTCAACTGCCCATCGTCTCCTAGGGTTTGGAATGCCCCGTCTCGTTGGTCTAGAATCAGGGCCCAGTTATACATGAGGTTCAGCTCATGCACTTTGGTCCATTGCCACCTAGGATCCTCTAAGAGATCCTGGAGCAGTTTGAAGTTGGCAGCCGGGTTACCCACTAGCTGGTCTGCTAGATATTCCAGTACTCCCTGGAGTTCCCTTTTGTTGGATGGTACTTGGAAGGTGACAGGCTTAGGCCTTTCATGGAGACTTGCTGCCATCATGTAGACGAGTGTAGAGAGTGCTTTGTTTGTCTTGCCAAGTGTTTTGATGGGAGTGCTGCAGTCACTTGGAGCAGCAAGAAACAGCCTACAGTTGCCTTGTCGATCACAGAGGCTGAGTACAGGGGTGCAGCAATGGCTGCATGTGAGGTAGCTTGGTTGCATAAGCTACTTTATGATATGCATCAGTCTACAGATGGGCCAGTTGTCATTTATTGTGACAACATGAGTAGTATACACTTGGCAAATAACCCAGTCTATAATGTTAGAACAAAGCACATTGAGGTGCATTATCACTATGTGCGAGAGAGGGTTTTACTAGGTCTTATTGATCTAGTTTATGTTAGCACAGAGAATCAGGTAGCTGACATATTCACGAAGGCATTGGGCGCAGAGAAGCTACGCAAGTTCAGAGACCTGCTTGGTGTGCAGGAATTGGGATTGAGCTCGAGGGGGAGTGTTGAGATATCGAGCTCCACTCGTGATACGCCAGGGTGACCGTTGTGTATTTATGTCACCGACTTGTCAGTTGTAGACGCGGTTGGTACACCGCCCATGAATAATAGCTACATGATAGCTATCCTTATCTACTCTAGTTTGTGGCTCAGTTAGTATGCCACCTTAGTTAGTTGAGTTTGGTTTGAGACCCATATATAGGGTTCTTCTATTTCTTTGTACTAGAGTTCTTTTTGGCTTACACAACTAAGAAGAGGAAAACTGTTTTCAGCCTCCACCCTTGTGTGTATTCCCCCATTGTGCAAGCAAGAAAGCTACAAGTGAGACTCCTTCCTTCTCTCCCACAATCTTGACAAGCACAAGCCTAGCTCCACTAATAAGATAGCAGATGCCTTGAGCTGGAAAGCTGACCTAAAAGCTGTCAGTGTGGTCAGCAGCAACTTCATAGAACTCGTCAAAGAGGCCCTAGAGCAAGACCAAGAAATGCACAAGATAATCAAAGATGTGGAAGCAGAGAAGACTCCACATGGAATGTACACCTTAGTGGAGGGTACCCTATTTTTAGGCAAGAGATTGTATATCCCCAACAATGTGGAGTTGAAGAAACTCATCCTACATGAGATACATGATGGCAAGATTGGAGGCCACAAAGGGCAAAGCAAAACCTTGGAGGCCCTTAGGAAGCAGTTCTTTTGGCCAAATATGAAGGAAGAAGTGATAGACTACATCAAAACTTGCCCCACTTGCCAAATGGTCAAAGCACCACGATCAAGACTAGCAGGACTACTACAACCATTACTGGTACCCAACCGCCCATGGGACATCATCAGCATGGACTTCATTGTGGAACTACCTGAGTCCCATGGGTACACAATCATCTTTGTAGTGGTGGACTATTTTTCCAAACATGTACACTTCATCCCAGCCAAACCACCACTGAATGCCAAGGAGGTAGCACGCCTCTTCTTCACACATGTATTCAAACTTCATGGCTTACCACTGACCATTGTATCAGATAGAGATGGAAGATTCATGAGCGACATGTGGAAGGAACTTTTCAAGACCCTGGAAACACAATTAAGATTCTCATCATCCTTCCACCCGAAGACAGATGGACAGACAGAACGAGTCAACCAAGGCATCAAAGATTATCTCCGGAGCTATGCCCAAGTGGACGAGAAAGATTGGGCCTTGTACCTTGATGTCTTGGAATTCCACTATAATAGCTCCATCCACTCGGCAACGGGGTATACCCCCTTCGAGTTAGCCACAGGAAAAGAAGTCATTACCCCATTGGCCTTAGCATCCGGAGCGGCCAAAGTGGAAGATCAAGATGCAGAAGAATTCTTGAAGAAATGGAGAGACCGCAATGCAACAGCTAAGCAAAGCCTCGAACTGAGCAAGATCACCATGATGGAGCAAGAAAACAAGAAGAGAAAGGCTGTACTATTCGCCAAAGGAGACATGGTCCTAGTTAGCTCCAAGAACATGTCACTTCCCAAAAACATGACCCCCAAGTTCAATCACCGATACTATGGACCCTACAGAATCACTCAAGTGCTAAACGAAGTCACCTACAAACTGGACCTGCCAGACAGTGTTTGTGTTCATAATGCATTTCATGCTCGTCTTCTGCGCAGGTTCTATCCAGACAACCAATGGGGACAGCGCGTACCAATGCTCCATTCCAATGGTCCCTTCGAAGTAGAAGCCTTCCTCCGACGCCGGGAACAAAGAGGCTTCCCCGAATACCTCACCAAGTGGCACGAGCATCCACTCAAGGAGGCCACCTGGATCTCAGAAGCAGAGGCCCGCAAACACGGAAAGGATGCCTTCGCCCTTTGGCTCGAGGAGAACCCCCTACCCCTTCCAACAACCCTTGAGCCTCTCTAGAAAACCCAAAAAATAAGGCGGTTCTCAATCATAGACCCCACACGTGCCTCCACTCCTCAAATGTAATCGAATTGAGGGTGGACCCGCATGGCAACAATCAGCAAATAACTCCAAAAGAAACAAAGCCCCAACTTTCCAAGTTTAGATGGGTAGACACTGACCAGCTTGCTAGAAAAGGCTGTGTTAAGACCCCCAAGTCCTAGTGCCGCAGACACTGACCAGTCTGATAGTATAGACTGTGTTAAGACCCCACAGTCCCCTTAGACCGGCATACACTGACCAGCTTGCTAGGAAAAGCTGTGTTAAGACCCCAGATGAGTCAAAATAACAAACGCTACCCTTAGATTGCTGAGGACATCAATCCAGTAATAAGCGGGGGTGAGTGTAAGGGCTTTGTAGCTATACCATGCCGTTGCTACCAAATGCACCTATATAGGGAGTAGTAGTGACTCAAAGCCCTGCCATGTTTCCACTCTACGTGTGATTCCCTATACCCAGTGGTGAACCCTCTTCTGTGCGACGTCACGAGGGTGTAGTCCTGGGATGTGTCTATGTTGTCCCGCTTTTTGGATTGAATAATACAAGAGTATACCTTGAGCTCATATATCGTGTTACCTTTCTGTGCCGTGTTGAGTGCGTAACAAGTGCAGGTTTATCACACCCCACCCCCCCCCCCCCCCGCGGCTACCCAACCACCCCCCGAAGGTATTCCCCCCCACCTCTTCAAATATAACATTTTCAAAAAACAAAAAAATTCCCAAGAAATAGTAAACCCATTCCCTTACCATGCATTCAGAATACCACACCACAAACGCCTGCAAACAACCCACATCCACCCATGTGTGTGTGTCTCTCTCTCTCTCTCTCTCTCTCTCTCTCTCTCTCTCTCTCTCTCTCTCTCTCTCTCTCTCTCTCTCTCTCTCTCTCTCTCTCTCTCTCTCTCTCTCTCTCTCTCTCTCTCTCTCTCTTTCATAACAACACACACACACACCCCAAGTCCCCAACCACCCCACCTTTTTTAACTCTATTTCTATTTTATTTTTTTTAAAAAAACACAACACACACACACAAACCCACAAAATAAATTAATGATACAAAACCACAACACAACCCTAATCACCCCACAAACAACAATCATTTCTCCCTATCCTCACCTTTTGTTTTTGGCCCCCCGCGTATCATTTTTTTTCTTACGCACATGACTCCCCCCTCTCGTGCTCGTGTGCCCTCCTTAGGCCTTGTTCGCGTATGGGGTTTTGGACCTCGTTATGTGTGTTTGAGATCATGATCATTCAAGCGCAACGACGTGCGTGCGATTTTGTCTGCATGGCGACGACCTTGCAATTGTTGACGTGTAGTCCACATCGTTTGTGATCAGGTACCATATTTCCCGCCTTTTAAATTTTTGAAAACAAACCATAACAACATTAAAATTTTGTCTGAAATTCATAAAAATTCAATTAAAATGCAAAAATATTATTTTTAGAAAATCATAGAAAAAATATATAGTTTTCTTAAAAAAATTGAAATATTTTATATTCACAAAAAATACCAATAAAAATTTAAAAATATTATAATATTGAATAAAAATGGCAAAAACTCACAAACCTTCATTTTTTCATATAAATGTCCTAAAATTTTGAAAAAAAAAGAACAATTTTTAAAACTAAAAAATATATAACTACATTTCTATTATGATTATGATTTGTTAAATTACATAAATATTAGTTAATATATTCGAAATGATTTGTTCAAAAAGAAAACAACTTCAACAATAAGACATTGCAGAAATTTTCCAAAACATGGTTGTTTTCATGCCTTAAAACATTTCGACCATATTTCTTTAATATTATTTATATTTGTTGCCATGTGGGTAATCATATTTATTTATTTATTTATTTTTAAAAAAACCAAACAAACAAACAAACACCCAAATCAATAAAAATAAAAAGAAAAAAACACAAACATAAACAAAACCTAAATCCAACTTAAAACACACACACAATTTTTATAATAATAATAATAATAATACATTTAAAAAACAACAAACAAACAAAAAGAAAAAAAAATATGAAAACCTAACAAATAATTACCTAAATGCCAAACCGTCTTTTGTCCCCGTTCGTTTTTATATTATCACGTGGTTTTTTTTTTTGTAAATGCTAAGAGGCCGGCTGCTTCTTGGTCACCTTATTGGTTGTGTACAAGGATTTTTATGTCTTTTGGATTGTTTATAAGTGGGATTTTGCATAACAAACCTGGTGGATGTCTGCACGGCACCAGGTTTGTCTCTTTCCCTCCTTCACATGCACCATCACACACAAGTAATTGTAATAAAAACCAATCGACCATTGCACCCACACAATTAACAGAATGCACATCCTAACTTTTAAATTAAAACGAATCAGCTGTTAAGTTATAAAAGGAACCCCACCGTTGCACAAGCACAATTGCACCATAACTCACTTAATTTGGTAACTTAAAATCCATTCACATGTGCATGTGCACACACGCTATACACATAATTAATTTGTAAATAATAATAGTAAACCCTCCAAAGTCATGCATGCATGCCCTTTGTGCCAAAGATAATGTAATTTCTAAAAATGAATTGCATTTGTAAAGACCCCTTGTCTAATCAAGTCAATATGAGTTGGGGTTGGGCTACGCAAACGACTCATCATGCATTAATGGATTAATTTAATAATGAATCAATCTTAATTGATTATCTAATAAAATGAATCGTGTAGTGGTGCACAGATCGGATGACATAAGCGCACGTAATGAGCGTCAAAAGGTCCCCAAGAACAAAAGAACTCTACTTTTTGCACACAAATCAATGTAGAAAGCATGCACAACATGGACAAGAGACCAATTGGGTGCAATCTTCCCCCCATGCCTTGTGTGAGCGCACCATAAAGCATGTATTTAATGTATTAATCATCTTCAAGCTCAAATAATAGCCCAAATTACAAAATAGCACGCTTTTGGCTTTTGAGTTTGCTTTTGTGCCAAATAGAAATAAAGCTAATGGGCGGCCGCCCAAGAAGTCAGGCATACCCAATACAATGTCCAAATACAAATATCTAAATCGTGCACCCATGCGCATACAAAAATAATAAATAAATATCAAACGCCTTGATAAATAGGCAACAAAATATAGGTGCCATGCCTAAGGTATGCGCCCATCAAAATATAGATGATAACTCGAATACACGCTATCCTCCAATGCTTTCCACCGCCACTGCTGCTATCTCTACACATCAACTGAAGCATTCACAATCGTTAGTAAAATAATACAATTAAACCAACAAAAGTGAATACCTAGCAGTCTTCAGCTACATAAATAAATCAATTGGTTAGAAATCAATCCTAACCTTAATTTATCACGACTGTGCACTCTAAACTCATAAACATTTATTAATTTAATATGTATTTTGCGGAATCACCTGCTATGGAATCACCCATGTACACATAAATTAACAAAACGCCCGAAAAGGATAGGCGTCCCCATCAACTTCCCGCACAAAGAATCCACTTTGTGTATGAGCCCTGGTAATAAAAGTTTACGGAATCCACCGTAAAACCTCACGGAATCCACCGTGGCATGGAATCCACCATGTAATATGCCTCCTAGCATCATGTAGTTTTCACTCACCCACTTCACCGCACCCTAGGTATACGCCTTACGTTTGTGAGGATTGGGATTTTTCATGGTCAAAGATAAGGTCTTGTCTGTCCATATTTATTGATGGTCATAGATTATGATGGTTTTGTCTTGATTTGTGTATTATGTCTGGGATACGGAAAGCGTAAAATTTTATTTTCTTTTGAGTGCCTAATACAGGGTTTTAGGGTGCCTAACTATCTACATCGCATGAAGCTTTCAGTCGCATATGTGCGTAGGTCATGTCAAAATTTTGTAGGATGTGAAATGCTTGGGGAGGTCTAGTTGAGTCCTGTCAATGTGTTGATATTACTGTTTTTGTTTCCCCTATTATCTATCTCAGTGGTGTTATGTGTGGGTTTTGTAGGAATATTTCCTCTTTTCTTGGTTTTGTATGTGTGGATACTCTAGTGTGGTCTAAATGGCATTGTCTTCCACTTCCCTACTCGTTATCCAGCATGTATCATTACTAGTCCATGACTATTCCCTTCTTTTGGATGTTGAATGTATCAGCAAGGTTGGCCTTCATCTTTTTGTGGCCTTGAAGTTCCCTCCAGTGGTTGGATACAAAGCTTTGTCATTCTTGCCTAGAGACTTACAAGAAGCAATCAGGCTTGGTTTATGGTCGTCGATTCTACCTATCTCCTCTTGCTATTAATGAGGCCATGTTCTTGCCTTTTGTATCTTTTCATGTGCCCAGTTGGCAATCAATTATTATCAACTATGGAGATCCTTGCCTTGTTGCAAAAGGAAACCTCTACTCCATTGGTAGCACATAAATTTATTACTAGTTTAGGAATTACATTAGTGGCCCATATTACCTCTCCATTATGGAAGCAATTATGCCAATTCCTCCAGGACAAATTCATGTCAGGCAAGCATGATTCTAAGTGTTTGTCCAAAGAACTCTTCATAGCCTCTATCAAAATCCTAGAAGGGTTTAAACTTAACTAAACAACATTTCTTTTGGCCAAGATGGATCAACATTTTCAGTGAGTCACAAAAGGTTAACTTAGTAATGTGTCCTATGGAGTTTTCCTACAGAAAATCATTCAATTGGCACCTCCCCTAGGTGGCATTCCAGTGCATGATCATGTTCCCGTTCCACAACAGTCTCCTCCACCTGTTCCTTCTCCTCCTATGGAAGTTAATTCCAATCTAGCAGATGAAACCCCTACCAGATTCATTCGAAAGAAGCATCGCACACAGGATCCTTTTGATCCTCTACATGTTTCAACCTCTGTGGTACAGGTTTCAATCCGTGAAGTGTCTAGTAGCTCCCTTCCCTCATTCCTGTCATGTACCAATCTCTTTTCTGCACAAAGGGAAGGACAATTGGATCCATAGATTCCTTCTTGATTACAAATAGTCATGTCTAGATCTATACTGCCACATCTAGTTTTAGGTGTTCAAAATGCTTTGGAGACTTCCATGACTTCATGTCTACAAACCATTTATACGGGAGTGTATGCTTCCTTGCAAGATAAGCTGGATTCATTGACGAGTCAGCTTAGTAAAGCTCTTGCAAATTTAGCCTCAGAAAAGATTTCGTTAAGTGACATCCATACCCAAATGACTGCAATTATGGCTTTGATGGATTTACAACATGCCATGATGAAAGAGTTAGAAGCTAAGGTTTCTACTTTAGAGAGGAAGCAAATGTGTCCTTAACCAAAGAGAAGGATGTCGCCTTTGAGGAAATGATTGAATTAGCTTGCAAGCTTGGTGTTTGTGAGGGCCAATTGCAGCATTCCCAAGAGACTATAGAGTCGCCGAAGCAGTCTATTGATGAACTTACTCAAAAAGTTGCCACTCTTTCTGTTCCTCCTCCAACTCCCATGATGTCTTCTTTTTTTTCTAAAGAAGAACTAGATCATTAGCAACAAAAAGCTAAATTGTGTGATGGATTTTCTTGAAAGATGGAATTCATTTAACAACGCATGAATTCTATTCAGGAGGATTTTGTCCACTATGTTGAGTTGGTGTCACCTCCATCATCTTTTTGGATTCAGTATCAGTAGCAGCACTTTGCATTGTATATCTCTTTGAGTAATGTGGATTTAGAACCTTTGAAGGATGGGTGCTAGAATATGTGGTCAACAAATTTACTGAAAGCTGTATTTGACAGATTTGTAGATGACTTGATCTCACATGAAGGTCAACTCTTATCTTTTATGTATCTCTGAGGAGATTTGCACATTCCTGATTGATGAGGAGGAGGATATTAACTTTTATGTAGGAGATGTGATTTTATAGGCAGTTATATATGTCCATGTAGCTGAAATGAATATGGTTGATGGTTTTAAGACTTATCATCTGAAGACATTATGGTGTAAATGCTATGCTTGGTATTCTCCTTTGGAGGATGATGTTCTGGAGCCTCGCCATCAACAGAGTAAATTTCATAAGTCAAATGTTCAGCCCTTGAGATCTCAACTGTTAAACCATATTGCTACCAATCCTTTATTCAATGAAGATTTTTTCTCAGCCTTTGATTTCCATTGTTCCATTTATCCTTATGATCCTCATGATATCCTATCGTATTCCTTAATATCCTATCGATTACCATTATATATTGCCATTCTTCAATCTAATCCAAATAGTATTCCTCTATTATCTTTACCCCTTGTTGTTTCCCCTCGTATTCTAGTTTTTACTACATGTCCATTTATTGCTAATCCTATATCCTCGCCTTCTCCTATTAAACTACTTCTGTTGTTCAACATATTCCTTCTATTTTTCCTATAGAATCCCTTTAGAAATTCCTACTTTCTTTTCCTTCTTTCCCACCCTCATTATTCCTTCATATTTCTTCCTTCTATGATTTATCTTACCCTAGGGCTCTTCATTATTCTCCTATTATTCCTTTACCATCTCTTCCTAATTATATTAATCTTCCTCCCCAATCAGTTTATGGATACTCTTGGGTATAGCAGTGATATCCTCTATCAACAGCAATGGATGTTGAATGATCCCTTGACAGGACCAATGTTTAATTGGCCTATCATTCCTAGTTCTTGGAACACTTCAGCACAATGTTCCACTTCTTATCTGTAGTTTGCTAAATCACATGCTTCTTCTGAGGATACTTAGGTACAACTAGCGTCTCATTTTTGTTGGTACCTTGCTTTTATGCATCAACAGTTTCACCTTAATACTAGTAGAAAGAGGATTCCAAACTTGATGATTAATCCAAATGAGGATGGATATTCAATATTATTTTGCACAAGATTTTTCTACTAGGTTCATTATCATGTTGGAAAGGATGTGTTGCTTACAATTTCTTCTGAATGTGACTTTATATTTTGTGGATGAGAACAAGAGTCTAGAACGTCTCAAGCTGAGTATGAAGTTCAAGAAAAAATGCATTCATCCTACATAGCTATGGACACTCTCTTGGATGTATTGATCCTTTTTAATGAAAATCTTTCTCCTTGCTCTTCAATTCTTGGGAGCATGTGCCATTTAGACTACATTATCTTATGTCCATGTGAGTTGTGTATATGTTTTATGGTGTATATGTGGTGTTTTATCTCTCTTGGGTGGAGTTGAAGATGAAGATAAAGCTAATTGAGAAGATGAATAATGGTGGTTTGAGATTTTATCTATGGGTGGATGCTTATGGCAAAAGAAAAAAAACTTCTTATATCCTTTACAAATTTGTCATGCTGTTCTATTTCAAAGTTGAGATAATGGATAAAGGTGTTTTCCTTTCATTGTATTCTTTATTAGATACATGTTATAAGTTGGGGCCATGGTTGTATGGTTTATTGAAGATGCTAAAGAAGACCAAGATGAGCTACATTTTGAACTGATATTCTCTTTTTCCTAGGCCGCGAGGACGCTTCTTGAGATTAAGTGTGGGGATATGTTGAGGGTTGAGATGATTTGATTTTTGTTGTTTTTGCGGACTGAATGGTTGATTTTTAATGTATTTTGTATACTTTTTAGCTATTTTGGAAGTGTTTTGAATGAGGTTGATTATGTTTTGAAATCTCATAATGTTTTATAGTGGAGATATGATGTTTTGTTAATATCATGTTAATGTTTGATTGTGCCTATTTGAGTCTGTTGGCCTTCTATTTTGTTCTGTTTTTCTTCTATATGAAGGGTTGGAGTAATGATTGATGAAGTTGAAGAGTGTTTGGAAGATTAATGATTTATGATTGATGATTTTGAGTGATTTCAATTGAGTTAGAGGCTTTCTGATGCCTTCTGTTGAGCATCTGTAGATCCTTTGTTTTATTCTGTATGCCTCTGTAAGTGTGATGATGGATGAATATGAAGCTTGGGAAAGTTTTTCAATCTTGGCAAGGGATGAATATAAGTTCAAATTAGCTCAAAGAAGTTGAAGAAGTAGCTACTGAAGACTTGGAGTAAAGACTGAAGTGACAATGACAGTAGTGAGCTCTCAAGGGACAATGTAGTGGTCTTGGTGACCTTTCATACTATAGATATCTCTTAGAAGGGGTATCCATGACCTAATAGGGGTTATAAATTATTATTATTGATAATCTCATCGTACATTTGAGAGAGAGCATGTATGTGAGAGGGTGAGTCAGTGAATCAGTGAGAGATAGCCAATTTTATGAAAAACAATGTATCTATGAGTGAGAGATTATGAGAGAAAGCTATGGAACTTTTGAAGATGAATAATATGTGATGGTTTTCATTCAAAGTGGTATATTCTCTTGTGTTTTTGTGGTCTATCAATGTATTATATGAATAATATGAAGAGCATAATCAATTTGATTCAAGTTAAAGCCGTGGGAGAATTGTTTCTGTAAAGCTACATGAAGATTTCTTGTTCTTGGTGTTCTTTTCTTTGTCGAGGTCATACCACGTATGAAAAAGATGGTTGTTGATGAAATAATATAGATTTTCTTGTAGTAGAAACCATGTTTCCTTGGTGTCTCTCTTGGGGCTCCAATAACATTTCAAATAAATAAGTTGCACATCAAGAGCAATGTTCCCTGGTGCCACTACGCTCTCATTCTTGTGAGTAATTAACTTACATACTCCATCCTCTATATGACCTACATTGTTAAGAAGAAAGGTCTTTTAGGTTCTCTTCCTAATCATCCAAAGATCTAGCATGTGGCCACCAATATTTCTAGATATGTTCATATATATCACCTATATAACTCATGATCTCTTCTAAATCACCCTATATTGTTACTCCGTCAGCAAGATTACCTTCATATTTCACTTTCAATATTCTCTTCATCCTCTATAGATGGCCACCAATGAGAGAAATCAAAGATATTTTATGCTGAAATAGTGTCTTTACGTGCTTTTCAATCCCATCCAAGCAACGAACAATCCTCAAGAAACCAACAAAACTATCATGTCCTCCAACATGCTTGAGTCCACAAGGAATTGCCTTCTTCCTTGTGGCCTCTTTCATTTTACGCATATTCATTTGGATGTTAGGAGTGCACTATATATAACATCTTTTATAGACACATTGTTGTTTGCTACAGAAGCCTCCATACTAGACAAAAGCATGCGTTAACCTTGAGGGATATATAAACTCTTCTCAAAATTTAAAAATAGTGAAAACACCTAGATCCAATTGCGGCAACGTTCAACTATCTCTCTCTCTCTCTCTCTCTCTCTCTCTCTCTCTCTCTCTCTCTCTCTCTCTCTCTCTCTCTCTCTCTCTCTCTCTCTCTCTCTCTCTCTCTCTCTCTCTCTCTCTCTCTCTACCTAACCAACCAATTAACCTACTAATGGACTAACATAACCAACCTACTCTCTCTCTCTCTCTCTCTCTCTCTCTCTCTCTCTCTCTCTCTCTCTCTCTCTCTCTCTCTCTCTCTCTCTCTCTCTCTCTCTCTCTCTCTCTCTCTCTCTCTCTCTCTCTCTCTCTCTCTCTCTCTCTCTCTCTAACTAGCTAACTAGCTAACTAATCAATGCAAAATAGCATAATCAACATAACTAACCTACATGCTCTCTCTCCCCCGGTTCTCTCTCTCTCTCTCTGCCTAACTACCCAACTAACCAACCAACCAACCTAATAATGAATAGAGAGAGAGAGAGAGGGACAGAGAAGAATAGAGAACCTACTAATAGCTAATCAGCTAATAGCTAACTTACAATAACTTATTAACTAATACCATATATATATCTCTCTCTAACCACCTAACCAAATAACCTACTAACTAACATAAACACAAGCTAATATCATAAACTAACCAACCAACAACTAACTTACAATAACCTACTAACTAATACCATCCCTCTGCCCCCTACCCCCTCTTTCTCTCTCTCTAACCTACCAACTAACAACTAATATATATATATATATATATATATACATATCTCTCTCTCTCTCTCTCTAACCAACTAAAATTAGTGACAAAGAAAGAGAGAGAGAGAGAGAAGAAGAAGAAGAAGCAAAAGAAGAAAGAGAGGGAGAGGCGAAAGAGAGAGATGGTATTAGTTCCTAAGTTATTGTAAGTTAAGCTAACTTACTAACTAATACCTTATATATATCCATCTCTAACCACCTAACTAGCTAACCGACTAACTAACATCATAAACTAGCTAACCAACGACTAACTTACAATAACCTACTAACTAATACCATCCTCTCTCTCTCTCTCTCTCTCTCTCTCTCTCTCTCTCTCTCTCTCTCTCTCTCTCTCTCTCTCTCTCTCTCTCTCTCTCTCTCTCTCTCTCTCTCTCTCTCTCTCTCTCTCTCTCTCTCTCTCTCAAAACTAACAAAACTAATTAATAACTAAACCAACAACCAAGAACTAAACTACACTAATAACATAATAAGAACTAAACAAAACTAAATTAACAAAACTAATTAATAACTAAACCAACAACTAAGAACTAAACTAAACTAACCCTAAATCAATTAACAAAAAAAAAACTAATTGATTTAGGATTACCCAAAAAAAAGAACTAAACTAACAAAACTAAGAACTAATTAATAACTAAACTAAACACACACACACTCTCCCTCCCTCTCTCTAACTAAACTCTCTCTCTCACTTCCCCTCTCTCTCTCTCTCAAAATTAATTAACAACCAAACTAAACTAAAAATCTTAACCTAAACTAACCCTAAACCAATTAATAAGAATTAAACTAAACTAAAGTAAAGTAATCAACAACTAAACTAAAACTAATAATCTTAAGCTAAACTCTCTCTCTCTCTCTCTCTCTCTCTCTCTCTCTCTCTCTCTCTCTCTCTCTCTCTCTCTCTCTCTCTCTCTCTCTCTCTCTCTCTCTCTCTCTCTCTCTCTCTCTCTCTCTCTCTCTCTCTCTCTCTCTCTCTCTCTCTCTCTCTCTCCTACCAACCAACATAACCAATGTATGTATGTATGTATATATATATATATATATATATATATATATATATATATATATATATATATATATATATATATATATATATATATATATCTAACCAACAAACATCAGGGATAGAGAGAGAGAGAGTGTGTGTGTGTGTGTGTGTGTGTGTTTAAGAAGAAGAAGAAGAAGAGAGAGAGAGAGGGGTGAGAAGTGAGAGAGAAAGAGAGAGGTGAGGAGAGAGAAGAGAGAGTGAGAGAGAGAAAGAGAGAATAATAATAATAATAATAAGAGAGATTGTGTTTGTGAGAACATTGAGAGAGTGTGTGAGACAATAGAGAGAGAGGGGGGAGAAGAGATAACCTACTAATAGGTAACCACTTAACTAACTAACCTACTAACAAAGCCAATAAAACTAATAACTAATCAACTAAGAAAACTAACTAATAACTAAAATTATAACCCATACTGAAAGAGAGAGAGATCACCAACTTGGACAATAATCATAAAAATTTGTCCTAGAGAGCAACCCTTGCAAACAAAACTCATCTGCTTACAAACAAGCAACCAAAACACAAACAAAGAATAACATAATTAATTAAATTGTACCAAGCAAACTGAAAAAGTAAACCATCATCTAAACCAAACTACAAACCAACTAACATAAGCAAAACTAACAAATCTTAACCTAAACTAACCCTAAATCAATCAATTAAAAATTAGACTTACAAACACAATAAGAACTAATCTAAGCTAAACCAAAAATTTTATTTAACAACTAAACTAAAACTAACAATCTTAAGCTAATCTCTCTCTCTCTCTCTCTCTCTCTCTCTCTCTCTCTCTCTCTCTCTCTCTCTCTCTCTCTCTCTCTCTCTCTCTCTCTCTCTCTCTCTCTCTCTCTCTCTCTCTCTCTCTCTCTCTCTCTCTCTCTCTCTCTCTCTCTCTCTCTCTCTCTCAAAACTAACAAAACTAATTAATAACTAAACCAACAACCAAGAACTAAACTACACTAATAACATAATAAGAACTAAACAAAACTAAATTAACAAAACTAATTAATAACTAAACCAACAACTAAGAACTAAACTAAACTAACCCTAAATCAATTAACAAAAAAAAAACTAATTGATTTAGGATTACCCGAAAAAAAAGAACTAAACTAACAAAACTAAGAACTAATTAATAACTAAACTAAACACACACACACTCTCCCTCCCTCTCTCTAACTAAACTCTCTCTCTCACTTCCCCTCTCTCTCTCTCTCAAAATTAATTAACAACCAAACTAAACTAAAAATCTTAACCTAAACTAACCCTAAACCAATTAATAAGAATTAAACTAAACTAAAGTAAAGTAATCAACAACTAAACTAAAACTAATAATCTTAAGCTAAACTCTCTCTCTCTCTCTCTCTCTCTCTCTCTCTCTCTCTCTCTCTCTCTCTCTCTCTCTCTCTCTCTCTCTCTCTCTCTCTCTCTCTCTCTCTCTCTCTCTCTCTCTCTCTCTCTCTCTCTCTCTCTCTCCAGCCACAACCCGATGTCGTGCCGCTACATGGACACACTGTGAAAAACCCTCGAGTGCATCATCATTCGGCTTTCTTATTAATCGAAGGAATCAATGTCATATTAATCATTGGAGGCAAAACAAGGAAGAAGCAAGAAGACAAATAGAGGAGGCATTTCAAATGTGGAAAGAGGAGAAACTAAGGATGTAGATGCAACCAGAGAAGGATAAACATATAGAGGAAGCACAAGCTTTTACCCAAGCTTCACTACTTACTACCAAGGTTGAGTAATGACCTGCTAATACATATGTTTTTGGTGCACTTATTAAGGAGTTGAGCACTTACGTAGTGAGTGCCTATGCTGAAAGTACGGCGGTTGTGATTTTCCCTACCAAGGATACTTATGCTAGTGATTCTTTGAGTTACCATAAGGATTATGGATGAGGTCTCTACAATTACTATGGATGCTTTAAGTCACCACACAGATGATGTTTATATAGATATGCTTGATGTTGTGAGTACCCATGTAGATAATATCTTGAATGAGCCTAAAGTAGACGATAGAGACAATGCATGTGTAGATTTTCTGAGTGCTTATGAGGAAGTCTATAAGTCTCATGTACTACTAGATGTAGTAGAGACTATTGATGTGTTGATTAGTCATACCACAGATACCTTGGAAGAGCCTATAGAGGAAGAGTCAGCCATTGCATATGCATATTTTCATAGTGCATATGAAGAGGCTTATGAAGCTCATGATGCACTTGATGCAAAGACTCAAAGGAAGATTGGTGACCTGCTGGATGCACATGATTTGCAAGATAGAGTTACAGTTTTAAGACATTTCATAAGCTCAAGGATATGCCTATAAAGGATGTTAGATGTGATGCTCCATAAATGGAGAAAGTTTCGGATGCTTTGTCTAATGCACCCTAACAGGAAATATAAAGATGCTTCAAGATTTGGAATGGTTAGATATTTTTAGAGATAGTTTGAGTGTGTTGGATGTATTGATCATATTGGATGTGGAGCAAAAAGATTATCAAAAGGAGCTTCCTATATGATGGATTCTAAAAGAGCAAGCATGTTGCTATGTATTTGTTGATGGGTGCATTTCCAACATGTATATGGAGGTTCCATAGCCTCTAGTGTATGATACACACTCAAGGCCTTATGACCCTAGAGGACGTGCTAGGTGTGGTTCAAGAGTTGTACATATGCTGAGTATCTTGATCTATGATCTAGGTGGATACTTGCTAATGTACATGATCAGAGAAGTGCTCGTTATTTGGGTGTTTAACCCGAGTGGATGCATAGTTGGCATATATCGAAGGATGTGCAGGTTCAAAGGGAGTGGATGTCATGCCGCTACACGAAGTGTGAAAAACCTCGAGTGCATCACTATCCACCTTTCTTATTAATCTAGAGAGTCAATGTCATGTTAGTCATTAGTGTTAGTGTCCATAATATGGATGGTTCAAAATGATGGGATTTTTAGATAACTTTAGCCTATTTTTTATATTATTTCTTGTAAATATCCTCAAAAGGTGTTTAAAAACTCCTAGAATAGGGTGTCATGCAAAAAGCAAGTTGATTTTTTGCCAGTTTTGGAGATCTCATGCAAAAAGAAGGGCTCTTGAATTCATGTGGTGTGCAATCGCAGTTTTCAAGCAGCAAATAGTACTCCAGATGGGGAAAAGGGAGAAGAACTGATCTGAGAGAATTTTGATAAGTCGTTCTCGAGTTCCACACCCCTTTCAAAGCCTACCAAATTTGTCATCTGAGCAGCAGAGTAGAAGCTAGTGTTTGGTGCGAGTTTTCGGGTGCAACAAGGAGAAACCAGACACAGTGAAGGGGAGACTCATTGTAAACATGTTTTCTTAATCAAGGATTGGTTTTGGGATACTTTGAGCCTATGATCTCTTTTTTGTGTGTTTTTTTATCTCTCGTTGGTCTCTACTCGATGTAATCTCTATCATCATCTCAACTCTCGTACAAGAATCTGCCTAATCTCTTACTACCATTAATCCTTGCTTAAGAATCTCTCTAACATCATATTTATCTATCCATCCATTGCTACTTTTATTCACTCCCAACATGCGAAGGGGAGAGAGAGCATGGGGAAGGGGAGAGAGAGATGAAGGTGGCATGCAACAGCCCCCCCCAACTTGACAGCCTAACGACCCCTTCGATGACCTAGCTAGTGGCCCCCGATGGCCCCCCTTAATGATGTGGTCGATAGCCTGATGACAGACCTAGCGGTGGACATGTGTGGCTCTTGCAAAGAAAATGTGCACAAAAATTCTCTCTCTCTCCCCTCTCTCTCTCTCTCTCTCTCTCTCTCTCTCTCTCTCTCTCTCTCTCTCTCTCTCCCCCTTTGGTGATTCAACTTCAAAATGTGGCAGCAACAACGAGGAGGTAATGAGAGAGAGAGAGAGAGAGAGAGAGAGAGAGAGAGAGAGAGAGAGAGAGAGAGAGAGATGTGTGTGTGTGTGTGTGTGTGTGTGTGTGTGTGTCCCACGACGAGCATGCACATAAAGAGTCTCTCTCTCTCCCCCCTTGGTGGTTAGGACTTTAGACTGTGGTGGCAGTAGTAGCGATCCAATTGGTGGGTAGCGGGGAGGTGAAGAGAGAGTCCACAAAGAGAGAGAGAGAGAGAGAGAGAGAGAGAGAGAGAGAGAGAGAGAGAGAGAGAGGAGGGGGGACTCACCTAACCTATTGACAACTCCTGCCTACCTCTGTCTCCATTGCCTTTGTTGCTCCTCCATGCCTCTACTCCCTCTGCCTGCTAACAACCTCTAAAGTGACATAAAGAGCCTCTAGAGTGACACAAAGAGAGAGAGAGAGAGAGAGAGAGAGAGAGAAGATGTACCTCTCCCAAATCTGTATGAGGATAAGTCAGCCAATTCAAATTTTCTTCTCTCCCAATTATGAGCAATCACCACCTTTCCACCTCTCCCAATCATTAATGAGGAGGAATCAACCATCTCAAAGTTGCTTTTGGTATGGGAGGCAAGTTCAATAGCTCTTTGGTGCTTCGGTGCCTCTCGAACCTGTAGTTCAAATAATAAAGTAGTATAGATGAAGAGGCATACCTTGATTTGAAGACTTGCAAGAAGCCTAGCTTTGTAGGGGAGTTGGTTTGGGTGTTATAGGAATGAAATTCAAACATATTTTCTTATTGTGACTCCATTGCATGACATAAGGAGAAGAGATATGATACGACATTAATGAGGAGGAATCAACCATCTCAAAGTTGCTTTTGGTATGGGAGGCAAGTTCAATAGCTCTTTGGTGCTTCGGTGCCTCTCGAACCTGTAGTTCAAATAATAAAGTAGTATAGATGAAGAGGCATACCTTGATTTGAAGACTTGCAAGAAGCCTAGCTTTGTAGGGGAGTTGGTTTGGGTGTTATAGGAATGAAATTCAAACATATTTTCTTATTGTGACTCCATTGCATGACATAAGGAGAAGAGATATGATACGACATCTTGTTATCAAGATACATTTCAAAATCGACCATGAAGCCATATGTGAGGCATAACACTATAAAGAACTTACTTCAATCTCAAATTTAGGCTCGACCTCAATGTGGAGCATAGAAAATCAGAGGGACATAGTATTGGAAAAATGAGAGTTGGATCTATAATGATGAATTGAATTCAAAATTGGGGCCTAATGGATTAGAGCTTTTAATTAGGGAGGCTCAATCTCAAATTTGAGTGTGATGACGAGAGAGGAAGAACCACAACTTGAGGATGAAGTCTCATGAAAAGCCTAGCATTTAGAAGACTTGGTTTGAGTATCATAGAAATGAAATTTAAACATATTTCTTTATTGTAACTCAATTCCATGACATAAGGAGAAGAGATATGAGGCAGCATCTCATTATCAATACACATTTCAAATTGAGCACAAAGCCATGTGTGAGGCATATCATTGTAGAGGACTTACTTAAATCTCATTTTTAAGCTCAATCTCAATGTGGAGCATACAAGAACAAAGGGACGTAGCATCGTAAAAAGGAGAGTTGGATCCATTTTGATGACTCAAATTGAAAATTGAGTCTTGATGGGTAAGAGGTTCTAATTATGGAGGCTCAATCTAAAAATTGAGTGTTCTTATTATAGGGGACTTGGTTTAAGTATTACATGAATGAAACCCAACGTTTTCTTATTGCACCTCAATTGTATAATGTTATTAGAAGATATATGAAATAACATCTCATTATCAAGATACCATTGCAAAATTAAGCATGAAGAAAAGAAATGAATATTTTCTTTTACACTCAATTTGGGAATTGAACATGAAGAAATTTAGGGGTATAACATTTTAGGGGACTTGGTTCAATATTATTCTAAAGGCTCAATTTCAAAATTTAGCATCAATCAAGGGGTGAATTTTAGTATAAAGATTTTGCAAGGGATAAAGTATTATATGGGACTACCTCAAGAAAAGAAAAACCCATTATAGCTATTTAGAAGTGGCCCCTATGGGGAAGTCTCTTATCTCTATAAAAATTAAGGTTTTTTCTTTTCAACTATCATAGACATAATCTATGTATTTTTGCATGTGCATGCACATGCATACACACGCACAAACAAAGTTATAATTTATCATGTACATCTATGGTTTGCAAGCATGCTATGTATGTGCGTGGGCATGTGCATGTGCATGTTGATATTCATGTGATCCTTCATGTGTATGTGAATTTGGATGTGCATATTTTTATGGTGCTCATGTATGTATGTATGTATGTATGTATGTATGTGTTATCTATGTATATTTGTTGTTGTAATTCTTTTGTATAGGTGAATGTGCATGTACATAAGTGTATCCTAATAGGTCATATTTCTAATAATTTCATCTATGATTTTCAAACATGTTATATATATTTATGTACATGCAAACGTGTACGTTCATGTGCTTATCTATGTGCATGTAGATTTGTATGTACACATTTGAATGATACCTATGTAGTATGTGTGTGTTTTGTGTGTATCTGTATATTTACTTGTCATACTTTTCTACAATCTATGTGTACATATGTATAAGTGTGAGTTAATATTTCTTATTTGTAATGTGCTCATGTATGATTTGAAGCATGCTCTGTATATGTAAGTAAATATGTGCATGGATATTTACATATACATGTTCATCTTATTACTTATGCACATGTAGATTTTCATATGCATATATCTTGTCACTCTCTTGCATTTTATCCTCAATTTTAAAATTGAGTCTTTGAGAGGTCTCATGACCCTCTCTTATAGGCTACTCTACTCTTGGGATCAATCTCACTATTCTTAGGATCCATTTTAAATGTGAGTCTCTAAGAGACTACCAAGCTCTATTTCAAAATTGAGCCTCTAAGAAATATGCTTAAGCTGAATTTCAAAATTGAGCCTCAAAGAGAACTTCACCTCCATGAAGGTATTTTTGAATATTTTACATATATTATTTAACATGTAAATCTATATCTTGTAAATGTTATGTGTGGGTGTGTGTGGACATGTTCTTGTGAATGTGTATGTGTGTATCCATGTTCATGTGATCATTTATGTGCATATGAATTTACCTATGTAAAAATTCTTATATTACCTATCTATGCATGTGTATATGTGTATATTAATGTATGTATGTTCTTTTGTTTTCTGTGTGTGTATATATATTTGAATGTGCATGTGTATAAGTGTGCATGTATATGTTCTATATATAATGTATTGAACTATGGTTTGCAATGTACATGTGCATGTTCATGTCATCATTTATGTACTTGTGGATTCATTTACAGATGATTATGTGATACCTATGTATATATGTCCATGTTTGAATATTTGTTTATTAATGTGTTATTGTAATCCACATGTGCATGTACATAAGTGTGTGTCAATGTTTCCTATTTGTTATGTATTTATCTGTGATTCACAAACATGATATACATATATACACACACATATACATATGTATGTATGTGTGTGATTATTCACATATGCATGTTTTTTTCCTATTCACATACCATTTCACATGTATCATGTGTTTTAGTACAATCTTGTGTGTGTGTGTGTGTGTGTGTGTGTGTGTGTGTGTGTGTGTGTGTGTGTGTGTGTGTGTGTGTGTGTGTGTGTGTGTGTGTGTGTGTGTGTGTGTGTGTGTGTGTGTGTGTGTGTGTGTGTGTGTGTGTGTGTGTGTGTGTGTGTGTGTGTGTGTGTGTGTGTGTGTGTGTGTGTGTGTGTGTGTGTGTGTGTGTGTGTGTGTGTGTGTGTGTGTGTGTGTGTGTGTGTGTGTGTGTGTGTGTGTGTGTGTGTGTGTGTGTGTGTGTGTGTGTGTGTGTGTGTGTGTGTGTGTGTGTGTGTGTGTGTGTGTGTGTGTGTGTGTGTGTGTGTGTGTGTGTGTGTGTGTGTGTGTGTGTGTGTGTGTGTGTGTGTGTGTGTGTGTGTGTGTGTGTGTGTGTGTGTGTGCACGCGCGTACGTATGTGCGCGCGGCCGTGCAGACTACTATGTTACCATACACATGTTTATAAGGTGAAATTTTAAAAATGGTGAGAATCATATCCAATAAGAAATTCTTGAGTACCTAGACTATTTGTAGGTAAAGAAGCACCCACTTCCCCTTCCAAATAATGGAACTTATAGAGTATTTCCATCCCTACTCAAATAATTGGGATTGAGGGCGAGATCAGTTGGGCCTTCTTTCTTTTCAAATATTTTCTTTCTTTCTAATTTCCCAAAACATAACATTTCTTAAATGCTTAAAAAATTATTTCACATTTTTCTTTTTTGTCACGCATTAGTTTTCAAGTGCCTTTCTTTTCAGGAATTTAAAAATTCTTCTTTTTAAAAATGATTTCGAGTTCAAACTACTTCTGTAGTACTAGGAATTCAAACTTCTTTTGACCTTGGAATTAATTGTGATGGTGCATTCATTAGGTCCCTTAATATTGCATGAAAGTGTTTATTTCTTGCAGCATTTGCATGACCCCATTGCCATGTGAACCTGTTGCCTAGATGTTTGCCTTATTTGAACCATTCCTTCCACCTCGAACCCATGAGTAAAGGTTGCCAATGAATTTTCTCTTACATCAGAAGATGATGTCAATGGGTTTGTTGTGACCTACAACAATGCTAGTGATTTCCTTGGTGATTTACATCTCTTTGTGAAAGAAAAGGATGCACTTTATAGAGACATGGGTGTTGTTTTGGATGAAAAAGAGGATGTTGATGATTTCTTGATACCTTGTATCAACTATACACTTTTGCATTATGATGGAAAACAAAATATTGCATGTACAGTGTAACAATTGTTCGATCATTGGCAAATCTATGATATGACAGGTAGCAAAGAGAGAAAAGAAAGTAGTTGTGAAAAAGTTGTGAAAGCTATGGGCCCTACCAGAGATTTGGTATTCACTCATACAATCAAATAGTTAAGTGAGTTTCTCATGCAAAGCAACAACGAATGATTACCTCAAATATAAAAGCAAAAGATTATATTTAAAGTATAGAAGGGTAAGGAGAAACAAGATCATCTACTTCAAAATCTATTGAAAAAAGACAAGCACTCCCATTTACTGAAGGAGGTGAACAACTCCTAAATTTTCATGTGGGTGATCAAGCAGGTGAATAAAGAAGTATAAAATGACGAAGAAATGGAGATAACGATGTCAAAACAAGTATAGATGATAACACGGAGAACAATGTGCAATAGGACATGTCAATGGCATATGGTGATAGGTTTGAGGACCTTTCACTAATATTTGGTGGAGCTTGTTAACGATTGGCTTTTATAGTCAGGGATGATAAAGATGAGGATGTGTAAATGATTCCAAATAACGATCAAAGGTCTAATAAACCTATTGAATCCTTTGAAAAAAAAAACTGCATTTTGTAAAGATGATGATGTGTAAGTGATTCCAAATAATGATCAAAGGTCTAATAAACCTACTGAGTCATTTGAAAACAAAAAAAAAAACTACATTTTTGTGTGGATGAGACATTTAATATTGATGCTACTAAATGCTTTTTAGCACCAAGTGTGTATATAGACTATTAAACAAAGAATGGGTGAAACATTTAACAAGTGACTATATTGAACAACCAATTATGGAGTAGGTCATGGGTACTCTGATGCTAGTTTATCTAAATACAAGCTTATCACTTGAGAGATTTACTTATGAAGACATGCATAGTGTAAGCTGTTAGATAATTTCTAGCCAGCATTCAATTAATGTTGCAAAGTGTTTGGAATTACTAATCTTTTAAAAGTAATTGCATAAAAGCACAAAAATCATTGTTAATTGCCCCACAATCACAACTCAAGAAATATCAAGGGATGCAAATTTTGCTATTGCCAAATCCATATAAAAAGAGCCTTTCTATGAGCAATTATATCAAGCGAGAACTCAATGGATTGCAAAAGAAGTAGTCAATGGGAGATATGTAAATGTTTCCTTACTTCTATGCACTCAATATAATAAATAATACTTTATCGATAAGTTATTTTCTAATTAGCTATAAGAATCTCACCTTTTCATTTGGATTGTGCCTCCATTCCTTAATTCAACTTCAATAATCTACACTTGTTTGTTTAAGTATACTTTGTTTATGTTTTTGTAATACATAATTTCTCAAAGAACCTTTGAAAAGAGGTTTTTGAAATTGAATAGTCATCTTCTCCTTTGTGATGATGACATATTTAAAAATTGTCTTCTAATTGTGAAGCATAATGCACATGGATGTCTTCCAAACACAAATGGAGATGTCACCAATCCAAAAGAAATTGCTTCAAGTAAGACTACTCTCAAAGGTGGTCAACTTCACTAGACTTCAAAAATAGTGAGTTTAGGATCTATAATGTTGGATTGCAGGCTTGAAACCTAATGAGGTGAGGGATATAAAAGAGAAAATCTTTGCAATTAGAATTCTTTGAAAGAGGGAAAAAAGGCAGAAGGATTGGCTGCCATGGAGGAGAAGGCCAAGGCCATGAAGATCGACCATGTACTAAAGGAGGCTATAATTGATTTCTATTTTGACCTAACCTCTCGAATGAATGATTAGAAAATAGTCTGCAACAAGTATAGCATTTGGGATGCAAAATATAGCAAGATCTATGCATGATCACAGGATTGGGTGAAGAAGAAGTTAAATAGAACAAATGTTGTGCCACCTTTACCTCAATCCATTATCTCTTTGTTGCATGGTTTCAAAAGGACAAGAGCTTATTTCGAATATAGTTTATGTTGTTAGGCATAGAATTCACGTATTGTTCAAAGATTCAACAAATACCCTTTAGCTTATCCATATTAAATGCTTGTATGGAAAATAGAAACAACTCGTTTTTTTACAGAAGAGTCATTTCTACATACAATTGAGAGCCTTATTGTTCTAATAGAACAAAGATTACACCACCTTTATCTCAATCCATTATTTGTTATTGAACAAATATCTTTTAGTTTGGCCATATTAGATGCTTATATGGAAAATAGAAACAACTCCTTATTTGCAGAAGAGTCATTTCTACATATAATTGAGGGACTTAATGTTCTAATAGAACAAAGATTACACCACCTTTACCTTAGTCCTTTCTTTGTTTCTTGCATTACTTATATAGGAAAGCTATTAGTGTAGCTTCAAAAGAACAAGAGCTTCCTTGGAATATATTTTCTGTTTTTATGAATAGATTCATGAGTGTTGTTTAAAGATTCAATAAATACATTTTAGTTTGGCCATATTAGATGCTTATATGGAAAATAGAAACAACTCCTTATTTTAGAGTCCTTTCTAAACATAATTGAGGGATTTAATGTTCTCAATATAGAATTGGAATACACACTTGTCCCATTTATAGACTTCACCCACATTGGGAACTTGTTACAAGGTGTGGCCAAGGTAGTAGGAAAGTTTCACCATGAAATGGGAGCTATTGAATTAAACAATATTTATGGCTGGATGGTTGGATCCCTCTCTATTGCGATCGTGGCGTTTTTTATAAGTAAAGTACAACACTTTGAGACACTCCATAGGTTGAAGGAAAGTAAAGTGACCCTATCATGGAGCTTTTCATTTGCTCTGGATATAAAGAAGAAGTATGTTATCATATAAATGCAGGAGCATAATGCTTTTGATTCATGTTGTCTTTATATCAAAGGTTATTATACTCATAGTGAGATAATAATAGGCCAAATGCGACAAACTTTAAAATTAAGTATTTTCTTATTGTTGTGATACCTTAAAATGCAAATGCATGCATTGAGTAACATGACCTTGTACTCTAGGTGATACACACTTAAAAAGTGGAAAGAAGAATAATGAAAAGGTTGAAGGGAATCAAATGCTTAATAATATTATCCAATGAAATTTTCATACTAATTTGGATTCATATCATCTAGCAAACCAGTAGAAAAATTAGGTAAGCTAAGTTCATATTTTCATTAGTTTAATATGATTATTTTATTTAGTTGTGGATTTTTTAATGCATAACATCTAGTGTTTTAATAACTTCATGTATATTTTCATATGCCATTCACTTATCCAACCCAATACGATTATGTAGTTGATGTTTCTTTGGAAAACAAGGCAACTAAAATGGAAACAAGATAATATTGATATCGTGCTCTTAGATTAGGTCAATGAGGTATACAAAGAATATAAAGCTCTATCAATTGTAATAGATGCCACAACTAAAGGTATGTGACTTATTCTCATTATTTTTTATGTAGAGTATCTTATTGATTGGTCATTGTAATAGCACATATGTTAAATTGTAAGCATGTTTTATATATAGTTTTAAATTTGCACCATCAAAACTCACCTAATAGCATAAATTTGTAAATTATAGATCAATCATCTCAAATGAATGGTGACTTAAAAGAGAAAGAGAGAGGAAAAGAAATATAAGGGGAGAGAGAGAGAGAGAGAGAGAGAGAGAGAGAGATTGAAAGAAAGATACAAAGAGAGCAAAACAAAAAGAAGGGGAAAGAGAAGGAGAATTATAGAGAGAGGAAATATAAAAGTTAAAACAAAAATAAAAAATTTATAGAGAAAATTAAGACAGAGAAGGAGATAAAAATGAAAAAAGAGGAGGGAGAGAGAAGGAAAAGAGAGGAGAGGGGGAAGAGAGAGAAGAAAAGCGGGGAGAGAGAGAGAGAAGAAGAAGATGATGATGATGATGATGATGATGATGAAAGAGAAAAGAGAAAATGTATTTTAATTTAAATATTTTTTGAGAGAGAAGGGAAGGAGGAGAGAGAGAGAGAGAGAGAGAGAGAGAGAGAGAGAGAGAGAGAGAGAGAAATGCATAAGAAAGAAATCTAATCCTATTATCAAGTTCCTTTTGGCATTCAATTACCGGTCATTGATTCTCTCTTTGTGCTATCTCTCCCACTGTCTCCATGATAGATCTCTCAATCAACTTAGGGTTTAAGTTTTCTAGAGGTTCTGATCAAAAGGAGCATGTATTTGAATTGTTGAGTTTATTATATTGCATGTTGTGCAACTGTATCTATTTTTGTAAAAGTGCGAGGAACTTTTCCTTTGGCTAAGGTGACAAGTTTGGTCATAGGTAGGGGTTTGATTGCTTAGGTTTCACTTTGGATTTGGAAGTGGTAACTGCCAATTCAATGGATTTGGTAATAGTGGTGCTTTAGGATGATTGCTTGGCCAAATTTCCCTAGGTTGATTAGAAGTAGTCTCAGGCTTAGAAGTTTTAAATGTGTCTGTGATAACACTCTCAAAGGGAGATTGTTAGTCCTTTTTTACTTAGTTCTCCCCTTGAGGATCTATTTGCTTAAATTACACAATTGCATTGGGATGCTATTATTGTGTTTCTATTTTGGCTTTGGTGATGAAGGTTGTTTAGTTTTGGGATATCTTGGATATTGGGATGAACTAACAATTGTTGTGCTATCACTTTTGGGAAGAAGACATGAAGTAAGAAGTGAAGGTTGCTGGGGTAAATGCCAATGGCCAATAGCCAAGTGAGCACCCCTTGTATAAATACACATTGTGTAGTCATATATACTGGAAGACAACAAAGAATAAGGATGCCATTCATTATACCCACAAAAATCCTTCAGTGTCTCTCTATCTCAATCCTCCATCCATACGGATGATAACCCTATAGAGTTTCTCACAAAGAATTTACCTTATGATCGATTTGCATACTATAGAGTATTGATGGGCATTTGATATTATCTTCACCCTTTTTTTATACTCTGATAAAGGTGCATTGGCCTTTAAGTGGGAGGTTGTTAGGGTAAAGGTCAATGGTCAATAGTCAAGTGAGCATCCCTTGTATAAGTACCCACTATACAATCATGTATAAGTGAAGATAACAATGAATAAAGGTATCATTCATTGTACCTCAAAAACTCTCTTGTAGTTTTACATAACTTGGAAGAATAATTTTTGGCACATTTGATCATCTTCTTATACTTCAAATTCAACTTGGAACTTGGCTTCAACTATTGTAAGGGTTGACAAGGAATCTTGTCCACCAACCCACCCTATCATCAAGTTGCCTTCTCATCACCACCTTAACCAACTCAACTAAAACATCATCTCACTTGCTCTCTCAAGTAGCAATTCTCAACTTAACCTTACTCTCATCCACCTTCAACTCTCAAACCCCACTTCTCTCCCTCTCAATGTCCTCCACTTGCTACTATGCAAGTGAGAATTATTAGAGGAGCCTCTGGGGAGTGGAGCGCAAACATTGAGCTTAACCTTTCCATGCTAGCAAAACTCTAACAAAATGATCATATAGAGATCTCATGGTCTCGAAAAGCTACTTGATTACCTACCTTGGCCACATCTATTGCCATTGACATAACCTACCACTCTTGATGTGGGCAACAATGTCAATATTGATGCATTTATCAGCATCTGTATGCCTAAAAAATAAATTATCATAGCCCATGCTCTATCATTTTTTAATTAATTAAGTAACTACTATTTGAACAGGGTTGGTTTCATATGTTAGAAAGGTGTTTTCAGGCTTAAATTTTGATGGGATTATTGTGTTGTTATTTATTTTGGATATTGATCCCCTCATCATGCTTATGTAGCGGGAAAGGGCCACTAATAAGTTAATTTTGTTGTACTCGATATGTCCCTCTAGCCTTGCATTAAGAGTAACATTGGTGGTGTGGACCATGTAGTCACAATCAAGTGATTGGCAATTTTGTAAAAATGGTTATGCTAATAAAAATGTGTAAAGATTTTGTATCTTTATTTTCTTAAGGGTGTTGTCTTAATGAGCTATTGGCAATGACTTAATAAAGGAATGTGCTTGTTAAACATAGTGTGATAGTAATTAAATAACTACAGACCACCATATGAATGGTTTGAAAGAGGGAGGGTGGAGATCTCAACCCAGACAAGCGGGCCTGATCAATTAGGTGGCTTTCTACATTGCCAAAATTAGGACCAAGCAATGTTGGCCACCTATGTAAGAGTTAGATCTCAAGCTAACAATTTTTCAAGGGGATACATGTGTGACTATGCTTTGGTAGTGGTTTTGATGCTTAACTCCGCTCATTTCATACTCTCTTTGAACCAAGTGTAATACTTTGATTTGGTTATGAATTGACTTTGGTAGTGGTTTTGATGCTTAACTCCCCTCATTTCATATTCTCTTTGAACCAAGTGTAGTACTTTGATTTGGTTATGAATTGACTTTTCAAGAACTCCCATGCTCAACTATGTCCATCGTTCCCACGAGGGGGACTTGATAGTGTGGCTCATGGAACCATGAGGTTTCAATTAACTACTAAAAAGAGGACTCCCTAAGGTTCTGACATAGGGTACGTCACAATTATACATAGATTCTTACTTCTAATTTCACTTATTATCATAAATCCAACTAGCTTTTATGGCCAAAATAGCACTCTAGTCTAGGCACACAAAGAAATCAATCTAACTTAGTCAACATACATCCAAATATCATATGCACTAGCACTACTACATAATCATCATACTCTAGTCTTGGTTCACATAGAAACGATTGATATTTGCACCCAAGGGAGCTAGCTACACTTGAATTTAATGATAATCTAATTACTAAAGGTCTAAGATAAGCAAGTCTAGCTAAATTACACAACAAAATAATAAAGGGCAAAGAGTGGCTTAATTCTATAGCCTCTTCTAAATATATGTCACCTTAAAGTTAATTGCTAATAGTCAAGGTAATGGGCAAGTCCATCATGAGATCATAGATCATCAGAGAGAATCCCTTCCACATGCCTTGTTTGAAAAATTAGAAGAATAACATGGAGCCTTGATTTTAATGAATCTTTTGATACTTCCGTGTTACCCTTTCTCAACATGAAAAAACAACATTGTTATCTCTCATACTCATACATATCCCCTTGGACCATTTATGTGGTTTGGACCCCAGACTTGGCTTTGAATCTAGTAGCTCCAAACCTTTATTTCATATCATATGAAATTTATTGACAAGATAAGACACCTATGTTTGTAAAGAGCATGTAAAGTATGCAAATTCCCATGAGTTATTCCTTAGAGGATTCAAACATTTGTAAGGGGATGGTTTTTAATTCATTTTTGACATGTACATCTTTACTTGAGAACCTTATCGTATGACCTAGGTTCAACAAGCATAATAGGAAGTACGAGGAAATCTTCAATCGTAAAGATTGAGTGGAGCCATATGCATGTGATTCCCTTCTAGCTTATTTTATTGACTAGAATAGTTGCACTTTGGGCCAAGTGGGATAACTTTGTGTGAAAGGCAAGTTTCTATGTCTACTAAATTGTAAGATGTTTGTAGCACTATTCTAAATCTCCAAGTATATTGAAGTTGAGGTGTTTTGTTTTGTAGCAAAAACAATTATACTTCATTTCTTCATTCAAAATATTCATGACGAAAGCATTTTAAAATCATTATTATTGGCTTGATGAGCTTTGAAAGGGTTATTGAGAGAGATACAAAAACCTTCTAGATTTTTGAAATATGATTTTAGGAAACCTAAGGTATAGCCAATAAACAAAATGTTCTTGTCTCATTTGAAATAAGTACACTCGAAAAATTCAAAGGTGCTTAAACTCACAGTTCAAAAACATGTTGGCTTTGTTAAATGCTTTAAGATAGTTGCATCGCACATTCAATTTAGGAGGTCTTTATTAGTATAAGAGAAAACTTTTGGCATAATGTTATCTTTATGTCATGGATCCATTCCTAATGGTTGACTACAAGACTCTAGCTATATTGTCATGTGTTTTTAGAGGAAACATTTAAATTAACTAAGGGCCCCTAGTGCTAAGTGCTTAGCCACTCTTAACATATGTTTATTGTTCTTAAAGGTATTGATTTTCAAGGGGGAAGAAAGCAGATGAGTTGTTCATATTTATAGTCACTACATATTGGGTGAGGGCAATAGCCACCTAATAAGCTAACTATAATCACTTACGGTAGAGTGTTCCCTCTCGTATAGCAATAACCATCAAGAATCTTAAAGACTAATACCATGTAAAATGCCTTCTAAACTAAAATCAACACTTTAAAGTTGTATGTCTATGTTTGAAAACTATAGAAGTCGTGATGTCTCACTACTAAGTATTGTGCCACATGTGTAAGTTGAGCAAGAAAAGGCTCTCTCTCTCTCTTGTATTCCAAGAATGTGCCATGTGAAGTTAAGCTCCATACTCGACCTTTTTAGGTTAAGCATGGTGAGACCATGATTTATTTAAAGCTTCCTTGGGATAAAATGCACACTGAAAGGTTTCATTCCTCGATGAAGCTAGCTGAAATTTTCCTCAAGAGAACCTCCCCTTCTTGGTGTTTGTTTGTGTGGATCTTATCTCAAGACCTATAGGAAGCCAAGGAAAACCGGTCTAAACACCTGCAAATCCTATTTTGCAAATCGGTTGGGACAAATATTTTTTCGGGTGGAGGGGCTCTCTAACTAGTAGCTAGGATAGGTAGACATGGATGGCCCTCAGAGCACATACAAAAGGACAATGTTGTCTCTCCCTTCTCACAAGCACTTATGGGTAGGAGCCACTAAAGTTTAAACAATCAAGGCACAAAGAGTTATTGGCCAAGCATATGAAAAATATCACAATCACAAAATAGTATATTATTCTTTCAATAATCTTAAATTCAGATCTGGACGCTTATTGGGCAAATGCATTTGGTGTGGGGCCCAGACGGGATGCTTTGCGGCGGACGAGACACGTGTGCAGGCGAAAAATTTGTGGCTGGCCGCGGAAATTGCAACACGTTGCGCGATATGAGTGGCCGGAAGGGACAGGTGTCGGTAAGTGAGTGGGTGAGGCCGAGGCAGCGCTAATCCGGATGAAAAGTCAAAGTTCGGACAGGGGGCCAAGTACGCTGTGCGGCTCGACTTCATAAGGAGCGTCTCGCAGGACAGAGGAAGCTCGAATCGACTGTACAAAGCAAAGCCTCTCTCGCCCTCACACACACACACTCTCTCTCCCCCTCTCTCTCTCTCTCTCTCTCTCTCTCTCTCTCTCACCCCAGCCCCCCCAAACCCGGCGGCTGTACCAATGACTCAGTTCGGATTACCCTGCTCCATGCTTGATTTTGTCCCCAAACATGCCCTCTCAACAGACTTGGCTTCCCATTACAGCTCCTCTGACAGCTCTCCCTCCCTCAATTCCCCTCTACTCATTGATTCCTCTTGCCTGCCCCTGCCTACCACCCCCCTCTCTAACGCCTCCTCCTCCCCTTCCATCATCCCCTCAGCCTCATACATAACCTCAACCCCATCCATCGGTTCTGCTCCACCCCTGCAGCAACTCAATATAATGCTTCCACCTGACTATATTCACCCCCCCTTCCCCTCCCATCACCCCTTCCTCTCCCCCACACCCCAGCCCTCTGGCTGCCGCACCAGCCTCGCCCCCCAGGCTGTCCTCATGAAACATGCCTCCCGCGCCTCACCCCTCAAGCTCTTCCGCGGTGTCCGTCAGCGGCATTGGGGCAAATGGGTCGCTGAAATCCGCCTCCCCCGGAACAGGACTCGCCTGTGGCTCGGCACTTTCGACACTGCAGAGGAAGCCGCCGCTGCCTACGACAGAGCCGCTTACAAGCTCAGAGGTGACCGGGCGCGCCTCAACTTCCCCTCCCTCCTTTTCCACCCCTCGAAGTCCATGTTGACTGACTCTGTATTGGCCTGCTTGGATGCCAAGATTGAGGCTGTGGTGGCAGAGCAGGCTTTAAAGGCTTCCAAATTCAAGAACGCTGGAAAGGCAGCAGGCAGAGCCCATGACGATAATTCCCCGTGTGCCATGGATGCTGTTAAACATGCAGATCAGATGAGCGAAGACACAACAGATGATTGGACCATCAATCCAATGCTTAGTGCCATCAAACCCACCGATGCATCATCAATGACTGATGATTTCGGATCTATTGAATCACCGTCATCTGAGGAAGGGGACACTAGACTCCGCAGTTTTCCAGAGGATGTTCAAGACTTGGGGTGGGAGCCTTCCTCATGTTCTTTTATGTCAGCACCCAGTGTGGATATGGAGAGTATTTGGACTATGGTGGACGCTTGGCAAAGAAACTGCTGCAGCAGCACCTTGCAAGAAGAGTGCAGATAAGGCAAGCGACGCACGGATCGATGCCTCAACCAGGGTGGAGAATCAACATCAACAATATCAGCAATTTTGCCTGTGTCTGGGATTTGGGTGATTTGCTGATGCTATGCATCATACAGGCAGAAGTAATCTCTTCAGAGTTTGCATTTGCATGCGAATGCATGAATCCAGTATATATGGTCATTAACAATGTGTATGTGTAGGTGGCACACAAATGCGTTCTACTACACGACCACATGCTAGTGCAGATTCCAATAAGACAGCCACATCAGCCATATCAGCTTAGGGCATATAGGATACCCCCAACTGACAGTCTCCTGAAAGGCTGCTAAAAAAGTCAGGACATGGTTTTTTTAATCCTCTTGTCCTGCCTCTTACCTTGGAACCTCTTCCCATACCCTAGATAGGCAAACCTATTCTCAGCTAGACTAGTAAGCTTGCAGCAGCAGCACATTCACTTCCCCATTTGGAAGTTGTATGATTGACTTTAGGAAGTCCCCACATTGTCAGTTCCAGTGTTTTTGAAAACCACAAGTCAGCAGAGCAAATACAACTTACAACATCCAGTTTGTAACATATCTAAACAAAAGATGAGACCACACTCATTACTTGAAACTTCCCCTTGAGCTGTCACACCCAGTAATAAATGGCGAGCACAAAATGACTGCCATGCCATGTAAATGAAATTATGACAAAACTTATAAATACAATGTGTTTGCCAAAGTGATTGTAAATTGCAATATGATTTTGTAATAAAGAAACCTCTTTGCACAAGTGGTCGTGTGGTACATGTCATTACCTAATGGATGTGACCAAGGATTTGCTTGCAAGGATCAACCTTAATGTATTGTCGCTTTTCTTGAGTTGTGGGGATGATGTTAAAGGGCCAATATTTCGCTATGCAATGCCTCATCCCATTGAGTTTGTCCAAACTTTGTCAATATATCAAGAGTAGCTTTGCCTTGAGAGGCTTGACAAACTTGCTTTGTGGATTGCAATCACTTTAGTGCCATGATGAAAGGCATGAGACCCATTCAAGTTATATGGAAAAGGAGTTCCATTAAAATACGTGATGGTTATGATGTGCTAACCGAGATAGAGTGGATGGGAATGGCTTTCACTAAGAGACATTTGTTCACAAATGAGATTTAAATTAGTGAATAATATGGAGATCAGGTTCAATGGGGGTAAGACAAGAAAACCCCTTGGCAAAACATGAGGTATGGATTTTATAATCACCATTAAGATGCACTTTGCAACAATAAATAATCTATTGTTCTTACATACCATTGTGGGGTTAACACTAGATTTAAAGTTAAGAATTGAGGTAGGGAAGGTTTGCTCTTTAAGCAAACATATATTGGAATATGTTAATAACCAAAGATATTTATAGCATAGTGGGAGTAGCCCAAGTTAGAAGTATTTACAGCCTAGTGGGAGTGGCCCAACTTAGAGATTTAGCCTTTGTGATCACATTCTTGTTCTGAATAATGGGCTTTCTTAGCCACGTGGTATCCAACAAAACATTTAGAGGCTTCCTTCTACCAGAAGATGCATCTAAAGTAGTCTTGGAGACTAGGGTGCTTCTTAGCTATTTTTTGTGAGGACTTGATGACATCTTCAATTTCTTCATTGGTTCAACTTTACCTTGAAACTCCAAGTGATTCTTCTATTTTCTTCATAAAATGACAGTATTCTTAATTTTAGCCATTTGTAACCATAAATCATACCTCAATCCATAAAACTCGTTGAAGTTCCCCCCTAGAACATAGTAGAATGTCTTTTAAGCCAAGTATTCCAAAGAAAATGACCTCTCAAAATGTTCCAGAGAAGGGGGGAGATGCCATTAGCTTCCCATAACAACAAGTTTTTCCAAGTGAGTGGGAGGGATAAAGGCTTGAGCTAAAGCTTTATGCAAGATCTAAAGGACTTTATGGTTGGGTTTAGCAAGTCAAAAAGAGATGCCAATAGATTTAGGGGCCCTATTATACACAGAGCATACTCCATCACCCATGCCTATTTGCATGGCCTTCTCATTAATCCAAATACTCTTGTGAAGAGTGAGACATAAGGGAGGAGATCTCGAAGGAAGGAAGTCATTCCAAACTCGATGCAATATGTGTGTGACAATTGGTTAGCATTCAAATCAATACCCAATCCCTTATTCAAGTTGGAAATTACGACTTGATCTAGGATCAAATTTTTGTTGAATAATCCCAAGTGTCCCCCCACATTTCGATCCCTTTCTTGTTAAGACTGTCCCACCCCCCCCCCCCCCCCCCCCCCGTCTTTTGGGTCTTCCTGAGCAAGGAACAAAAGATAAAGGTCACTCATATGGGGCCATGGGAGTAGTTGGTCATGTCAAATGTAGGGGGCTTTCTTAGCATCAATTGAGGCTCCAAACTTAGTTGAAGCAAGCATCTTTAGGGGTGAATTCGTAGCTACTAAACACATCATCACGTTCAGAGGTTTGTATAAGAAAGCTAATAAGAGAATTGCTTTGAGAGGATTTGTTGAGTCATCATACTAGATTTATGCCACTGGAGCTTCGGCTAGGAGGTTAGAGGATCATCCCAAGGCAGTGGCAATGCATGAGATGGCTGTAGGTAGGTGAATGATGACCCACTATAATCGGTGTTACAAGCTCAAGGGTGTGTGTTGGGGGGGGCAGATATTATGATAGAGACTAAAGTCATCTTACTGATAATCATAGAAGCCTTGATACGAGATAATCTTCTAGTATCTTTAGTGGCTTGAAGCCAAGAATCCTCAAATAGGCTAGCTAGCATCCTAAGATACATCTCATTTCTAACTAAGCAAATCATTGCTATCTTCATCCTCTACCCATGCATCTTTGTTGGGGGCCTTCACAATCTTAAAGGGCACTATTCTCATTTCTTTCAATGTTTGTGGATTATTGAAAGCCCTTGTAATAATTAATATTTTAGTCTCAAACATATAATATAAATTTAACACTACATTGAAGATTAGAAGAATACTGAATTTTCTTCACTTTTCCAACTAAGTTGTGTGGCATAGCTTTTTCAAGCTTCGAACACCTGACATTATGGGAAATATGGACTCAAAAAGGACATCATAAGAGATTGATTAGTAATCTTTAATCTTGGATTAGTCCCTCTTCAATCTCTTCAATGGTCATCATTGTATGTCTTTTTGTCCCTTGGCCCCTCTACATCCCCAAGCTCCACCTACTTTTTGTGGTGGACCCTGGGGGGGGGGGGGGGGGGGGGGGGGGGGTGGGGTTGGGCAGGGGGATTCTCTCTTTCTAGCCTTTTTCATTCTCTAAGATGGAACCAACACTCTTCCAAAAGTGCCACAATAGCAACTCGAATTTATTTTTGCCCCAAAAATGAATTTTTTTAAATTTTCACAATAATGGGTTTCGTTTTCTCAAAAGGTACCCAATCACCACCACTCTTCTAAAAGTGCCACATTAAGAACTCGGATTTTTCTTTTTGCCCCAAAAAATGACTTTTTCTAAATTTTCACAAAAAGTAGGTTTCTTTTTTTCAAAAGGTACCCAATCATATTGCAAGTTGTAATACTCACTTTCTATACACTTTTTTACATTAAATGCCTTCCAAATTAGTTTATATTTTTTATTACCTACACATCTGGTACCTAGGACCCTATAGAGGTAGATACATATCTACTTTATGCTCCACTACTCCTCTTAAGTGCCACATTAATAGGGTAGACTAATTATGACCCCAAAATTGACTTTTTTTCTCCCCTCTCAAAACATGATCTTTTCCATCTCTAATGGTGCATAACCATATTATATATGTATCTAAGCATTTCTCATTCTCTCTTTTGCCTCTAACCCTTCTAAATCAATATTATATTGAAAACTCAATCTATTGCATTTGCTCTCCTGCCTTGGATTTCCTAGTGGAACCACTTAGGGACATAAGCAATCATAAGAGGAATGTGGATTTTTCACATGTTCTTCTAGATGGAGAGTATTGCTCTATTATGAAGTCTCATTATAGTAAGTGTGGCGGCCTAGATGCAATAATTGTTTTCCAGTATCATTTAGAGAAAAAGAAAATGATTGATCTTTAGATAGATGGTTCCTTGTATCCTAATGACCCTAGCAAAAGGCTATATCCACCTTTCAATTTCATTCTTTGTTGCTTACCTTTGTTGGGAATGGTGAATGGTCTGCTAAGCTATTACAAACACTAAGGTGAAAATATTCATATCCATCAATATTATCAATCAATGTTATATAGGACTCATCAATCTTTGTTACAATCCCAAGATTCTTTAAATGTATTGCAAAAAGCCCTATAAGATCAAGAAATCAAAGTGCAAAAGCTTGAAGAATAATTGAAGCAGTGTAAAGACAAGGGAAAATATATTGCAAATGACATGTAAAGAAATTCAACCTTGGAGGTGGAGAATGCAAATCACTATTGGAGCAAATGGAGAAGGCTAACTATATTGCATAGCAAAGTTGCAAAGTTGCAAAGGTGCAAGCAAACTCCCATGGCTTATAAGGAAAGGAAACATCGATTACTACCAATGGTATCACTATCCTTGAATGGTGGAGCACAAAAAAGATGTGTGCAAGCATTAAGGTTCATCATCATTTTCTACTAAAAAACCATCTAAATTTAGTATATTCTCTAAAAATGTCTCTTTTTAAACAGAACTTTTTCAATGATGCTAGAGGGCAAGGTGAGGTTTAGCAAATGGTGCTTCTAAAGGTGTTCTTAAAGCGCGAGCATCTAATTAGAATTTTGAGACATCCTCAACATCAAGCCCTCCACCTTACTACTTTAACTAAGGTTCTTATGTATATTTTTGATAGTTTATCTATGGAAAAAGTTCAAATAGCATGTGATATAGCAAGGGCTAGTCGACAAGGCTATGAGGCCATATGCATTATATTAGCAAATGCATTAGCTCGTGATTTTTCCTCATATATTTCAACTTAGAGCTATAAGATAAGTACAAAATATACCCATTGCTAATTTAGTAGGAGAATATTTTTCTATCACTGACAAAATGGAAGTGGAGGGAACTAAAGCTGGAAAGATTTCTTATGACTATGATAACTTCAATAATATTTATATTAACATGGTCAAGTTGCAATGTGCCATGGCTCATTTCTTACAAGGTGAAATGTTTGGAAGGTATATACTTGTACTAATATAATATTATGGATTCAATATAGTACACTTATTTCTACTTAGTTTATGGCAACTATATTTATCAAGTGTTGTTTCAACCTTGGAGTTTGTTTTATCAAGCTTGACGAATCGCAAATCATAAAGAGATGCAAGTTGGAGAAGGGGGTTTTACATTGATTAATTACACCATGGCCTATGCATTGATTAATTAGTATGCAATTAGAAAAGAAAATTTGGTGGCTACTAGCAGTAGCTAAAGTACCTAAGGGGTCCATAACGTTCTCTCTTGGATCTTCCAAGAAACTCATATTTGAATATAATTCCCAAGTAAATACATTGTAGAAGCTCTACGTGGAAGGAGTGAGGAAATTCAATGTTAATTGGGACTTAAGCAGTGATCTCACAACTCTAAAGTATATATCTAATGGTGGCACTAAGGCATCAACATAATTACATTGTCCATTTTGCATGAAAACAAAAACTTCTTTTGGGGCCATGGAAGGGAGCAATAGAAATGTGCCACTAAATAGGTTATATTGCTAGATTTCCAATTAACATTGAGCATATCCATTTTTGCACTTTACATTGCCCCTTGCATATATTTGACAAGTTGTTGAAGTTGCATGTCAATTATGCATATACAATGAACCTCCCTCTAGATCTGAAGTGGCTATTGAGAAAGTCGAGGAGTTATTAAATTCATTAGGTGTACATGGATGCAAGGTTAATATTAAAAAGGAATAGAAAATGTCAGGTCTAACTTATAACATAGCACCAAAAAATATCAATGAGTGGGACAAAGGCAATTGAGCAATACAATGAGCAAGTCATCGAAGTTAAAGTAAGAGCTATAGAAAGATTTATGCAAATGCAGTACAAATTTAGAAAGAGACCCTAGTATTAAGAATGCTTGTGGCATTCTTTTGATAACTTAGTGTGTATAATGCTACAACTTTCATCAACTTGTTTCACTCAAGTTGAAGTTCATATAGTAATCAAAGCTCATTATCGGGCCCATGGTGCGTATTACAAGAATACATTCAATGGAGTTCCATGGAGGTGATCATCTCAAGAAAAGCTAACTTGTAGAAATGTTTACTAATTAAACATCTCTACTATGTTGCATGTAATAAGGAAAGATGATGAAACACATCTGTAGTGAATATACATGCAACATAATGCATGACAAGGCCAAGAGAATGGTCAAAATGGACACATATATAAAATCGTGTGTGAACCCCTCTTAAATCCTAATACTAGGTTTTGTATAAATAGAGCTCCTTTAGTTTATTTTTTACTTCATACTTTCTATTGTTGTCTTCTCTTCTCCTCTTCTAATCCACCTCATGGCTCACACCAAGTAAATTGTGCGATAACATCCACTACCAAGCCAAGGGCAAGAGCAAGTATTCACATGTCCTCCGTGGCAAGGCAAAGAGATCCCCAATTTTAGCCAAACGAAAATTGATTCTGCATGCAAGGGCTTGCACTAAAGGCTATCTAGGAAGTCAAAGAAGCATATCTCGTTGCCCTTTTTGAGAATGCACATCTATGTGCAATTCATGGCAAATAGGTGAGCATCATGTAGAGAAACATGCAATTAGCTAGAAGGATAAGAGGGCAAAGAGATTACGATGCCAAGGGCCTCGATTTTTTGTAATACACAATGCAACGCAATATGCTCTGTAAACTTCAATATGTTATGAAAAACCATTCCTTTTTATTCTACCTTGAGTATCTCATACTGTATTTTTGTATGATGGTGTAATTATTAAATTTGCAATGTCAATTGAAAACTCAATGATTAAGTAGAATAAGCACTCATTTATTAAGGTGGCCGGTCACTTAGCCTTTTTCCTTTGTTGAACAAGAACTTAGCATACGTCATCCAATCGATGAAGTATAAGCAAAACTTATTAAAATTTGTAGTGAAAAAAAATTATTGTTTAACAAGTGAGATCGCTTAGTTTTGTCATAAATCCAAAAAAATGAAAAAAAAATGTCAAATTAGCTTCTCAAGATACCCTAGATACTATGGTGCATGAATGGGTAGGATGGCACAATAAGAGTTTTTTCCACTACAAAATTTTGATCATATTTTTTCATCTTTCATACTTTGAAAATATTAATACATGTACCATGTAACATTGATTCGTAAAAGAATTCGATATTATGATAGTTGAACACAAAAAATAGATAGATTGTAAGAAAAATATCTTTGTATTATAGTGGAGAGTATAAGGGGCTTTTTTTAACAAGACTTTACTTGAAACCCACGGCTCAATGTAAGTTTTAGGCCATTTTTAGGTGCTTGATTTTCTCGTGGACCTACTTGTGTCTCTTCTTGGCCCCTAACACAACAAACCAACCTTGATACTCTCTTGAATCGATACCTAGCTAGCCCCCATAGCTTTTCCAATGCCCATGGCTTGTAGTACCCTTCTATGTAGGCATACGCCAAATACATGCTTCACCAACTCCTTCTTAGCAAGAATTATCTTATACACATTTAGGGTGATGGTGGAAGCACATATCACATTTGACAAGGCCTTCAAGATAGAGAGTTGAGCTCACCTGTCTATAGCATGGAAAATGTCTAAGTCACTAGTGGGGATTCGGCCAATGTAGCACCCTATCAAGGCATCCTTTCCAAACACCCGATCCTTCTGGCAACTTCTAAAGTCATTGATGCCAAGCACAGCCTACATTAATATAAACTTAGCTCAAAATAGTATGCATAGTGAAACAAAATGTTAGATGGAATATTGATACACTTACTTTCTACTTAGCATTGGTAGTAACCTCCAAGGGTTTAGTTAAGTCTATACTTGACTTAGACTTGTCAATTTAGGGGGTGTGCTACTCTTCTAAGGGAACATGTTCTGCCACCAAGCAAGCTTGCACTACTTCAAATTCTTGGTTGTCAACTATGGCATGCTCCACCAATTCAATGGCATCTCCAAGAGTTATGCACCCTCTCTACATCTTCAAGATTTGGATTGATGTACTCTATAGGCAGATCATTAGACATGAGGGTGAATTCATTGGCAATTGCCAAGATTTACAACACCTCATCCTCCATCACTTCAAAACATTTCTCCACATGCTTTGTCATTGATGAAGACTCCGCTCATGCTATCTATGCAACAATTTGCATCAATGGTAGTAGCTAGTGTGTCCTGCTCACTTGAGCCACTCCTCATGGTGTTGTTCACAACAACTATGGCTCTATTGACCATAAGATTTAGAGCTTTTATCTCTTCTACATCCTTTGTTTCCTCTCTAGCATTGTCCATTGATGAAGGCTTTGGGTCAAGGACATCTTTCGGTAATCCTCCCACATGCTCTTTAGCAATCACTATGACTGTAGGGGGTCTTCACCTTCATTGAGTAACAAACATAGATGGTTGCCCAAGAGAGGTATTCAGTGCCATGTTGATCAATTTCATATTTCTTCGCCTAACAAGGAGTGAGGTGCTTAAAGTAGGTGGGGGTAAGATTTGCATAGAAATGACCTAGTTGTTTGCAAAATGTTTCTATGCCATTGATGTACTTTAAGAGATTGTGGACATCTAGGTATGTATTCATGTACTCGATAGGGTACTACATGCTTGGACCATGCACTGTCGAAGGGTTTTTTTTTGAAAGGTCGTATCCATCGAGGATCCGAGATAGAAGGAAGTAGAGATAGGAGATGAAAGAGAAGAAAAACAATATACAAGAGGTAAACACGATAAAGACAAAACACAATGAATCAAATCAATATGTATTGATAGAACCTGAAATTCCTTGTTTGGCACTACTCATAAGCAATCTCCAAGCATTAGATATCCTAGAGCTCCCTCATAGACCAAAAACGTGGATCAAACAAGAGCTTCCTCTCTGCTACTCAGAACCCAAATTTCATGGCTTCGTTGGCTCTGAAAGGGGGGTAAAACCCCAAGACACCTGATCCAGAACCTCCCAGCTCTCTCCTTCTTCTTCTTCTAGTTCAAAGTGTTGTTTGCTGCCTTTCGATTGCGATCGCGACACACGCGATTTCACCCATCTTTATTTTTCATGAAAAATCCCAAAATTGGCTGAAAAAGTAACTTGCTTTTTACATGCCACCCTCTTCTAGAAGTTTTTCTAGCTTTTTAGGATATTTACAATAAATAATATAAAAAATAAGCTAAAATTATCCAAAAATCTAGTGTTTTTGAACCATCCATGCCATAGACGCTAGCACTAATGACTCAAATCACATTAACTCTCTAGATAAATAAGAAATCCAAATGATGATGCACTCTTAAAGTTTTTCACACTATGTCCACATAGTGGCATAACACCCACCCCCTCTAAACTTGCACATCCTCCGGTATGTGCCACTGATGCACCACCTGGATCAAACACCCATAATGTCAACTTTCCACTTATCATGCATATAAGAAAGAATTCCCCTAGATCATAGATCAAAATACTTAGCATCTGCATAACTCTTGAGCCATACCTAGTACCCCCTCTATGGTCATAAGGCCTTGGGTGCATATCACATACTAGAGGCTGTTGAATCTCCATATACATGCTATCAATGCACCCATCAACAAATACACAGCAATATGCATGCTCTTTCAAAGTCCATCGCATGGGAAGTTTCTTTTGATAAACTTTTATCTCCACATCCAACATAAACTTAGCCTCACTTACATTCAACACATTCTCACCATCACTGAAAATAGTGAAGTAGTCCATATCTTGAAGCATCTTAGAGTCGCCTATCAAGGCCTTTGATAAAGCATCTGAAACATTTTCCAGCTGTTGTGAAGCATTACATCTTAACATCTTGTAAAGGCATATCCTCGAGTTCATGAGTTGTCTCATAAACAATAACATTATCATCCTGAAAATCATGTGCATCCAACAAGTTACCAATCTCCCTTTGAATCTCTTCATCAAGTAAAATATGATCTTCATAAACCTCTTCAGATGAATTAAAAAAATCTATAGATGCAACGGTTGACTCTTCCACTACATGATCTTCCATGGTATTCATGGTTGTCTCAATATCAAACTGTAGCTTATATCCCAGTTGTTTTCCCTCTTGGTTGTGGCTATCCTCTTTTTGCTCCTACCCAATCTCTTCCATAACATACTCGGGAGGTGGCTGATTTATAGCTTTAGGCAAATCCACACTTCTTCTTGTCACTTCCTTAGATATCCATACATTATCTTTATCTCTTTTATGTTTCTCTTCCATAAGTACATCCGTGCTTTGCCCTTTTTCTAAATATGCATCTACTAAATATGCATTTATTGGTGATTTCTAATCAGTTATGTCACCAATTTCTTGCCTTGTATGAGATATTTCACTATCAATAACTTTTCTCTTTTCAGTTGCATGCAAAGCATGTGTCCATATTGTAGCCTTTGGACCCAACCATCAGTTGGCAAGGCATTCTGTCCAACTATACACCAAAAGTAGAAGCATGTATAGCCACATAAGCATTTTGGACAACCAAGTCTTCCAACAACTTCTGCATACCTCCCTTTCCAAAATTCAAAGCAAGAGGCGATCCCGTTTCTTGTGCATGGATCTTGCCATCTTTCCAAAAGATGAGTTGTCGTGGCCAAGGCCTCCTAATAGGCAGCACAATCCTTTCTCTCATGCTACAAACTATCACACCACATACATATTTTTTTCCTGGTTTAGGGGCTGCTACTTGCCCCCTTTCCTCTTGTTCTTTGTCCTCCAATTTTGCGGCCTTCAACTGAAGATCCCGCATGCCTTTGACCAATTCATCTAATACATCTTTCTCCTTAACACTGGGAATAATAGCAGGTATAGTTACAGGGTTAGCCACAAAAGTGGGTGGCTTACTGGATACATCAACTATTTTTCCCGTAATAGTGGGTAAGCTAGAGACCTGCAATCTTTCTCTTCTTCTATGCTTTTTTACAAGTGCAATAACAACTTCCTTGACATGTCTCCACTCTGTTTTAAGACCTGCCTCTGTAGTCTGATCCTCTAGCAAATCATCAAGCTCAAATCGACTTGCAAGAGCTTGTTGTTCTGCAAGATCTAACTGCTCAAATCGACTTCCAAATTCTCTTAACAATTCTGTAGCCACAAGACCCTTATTGGGTTGTAAAACCCACTCCTGAAAAGTCTTGCGTGTAATCAAACTGGTGTCTTCAATGTAAAATTCTTCCCTGAGTGTCTTCTTGAAAGCTACCCAGTCAGCATCCCATATATACAATTCAATAATTCGCACTTTCAGTTTATGTACACTAATCTGAACAAAATACTGGCTCCATGCAAGTTGAGCCATCCCAAAGAATTACATCTTTTGAGCATAGGTATGTACACATGCAGATACATTCCTGGCATTGAATAACTTCATCTCACACTCAACTGCTTGCAAAGCATTCATCACAATAGTCTTTGTTTGAGCAGAAGTCTGCATCACTTGTTGTTGTTGATGTACCTGCATAAGCATATTCATATTCTGCACTAATTGCTGCAAAACATCACTAGAATTTGTGCTCAAAGGTTCTCCCATCTTGTCTTTCCTTCTAACATCCTTTCACATCAGGTTCTCCAATGTCGGAGGGGTTTTTATCAAAAGGTTGTATCCACCAGGGATCAGAGATATAGAAGTTTTGACTTCTAGAGTTTTTTTTTTTAACTTTTTCTAAGAATAGGTTAACATTACACCCCTCCTAGGTGAGTGCCAGTCTCACCACACTTTGAGACTTAGTAGGTAGAATTATGTGGGCCAATGTTGATGAGTAATGAAGAGGATGCTAATGGGAGTCAAGAAGGGAGCTAATGCAGGTCTTGGCTTATCATTGTGGTAGAGGGTATGAGGGCTACTTATCCTAGTGTATCTCATAAATGAGGGGAGGTAGAAAGTAAGGGCCAATAATATCATTGATATCTGCTATCATCTCCACATTATGAGCCTACAATCAAAAAGTTGTGCATGCCCTAGGGGGTATGGCTACCTTATTGTGCTATGAGGTTTTGTGCTCATGAGAATACAACTAAGAGATGGGTTGATGTGGGTTGAAAAGTATAGTGTAATACATCACTCACAATGTGTGCTCATGAAAGTGCAACTGAAAGATGGGTCATGAACTCCAAGCAAGCTTAGACTGTTATCCCACACTTGATGGCTTAGTTAGTGAAAAATAAGGTGCAATACATCGCTTAGGGTGACAAGCCTACCAAGAGACCTTAGGATATCCTACCTTGATGGACCCTAAGATTATGTAGTTGGGAAAGGCCTAGAGGGTTAGGAATGGAGCTTGCCAATTAAGGCCATAGAACATGTCCAACTTGAGGACCCCTAGGTGATATGAAAATGGGTTTATATGTGCCATTTTTTAAAAAACTTTTTTTATTTCCCTTTTTCCTCCTCTTTTATGTTTTTAGAGAGAGTGGCTTCAAAGAATTTTCAAAGTAGGCCCTACTCATCTCATCATGTATCTCTTGAGGGTTAGCCTTGCCAAAAGTAATATTGTTAGAAGGAAGGGGTGATTGTAATCAGTGAATATGCTTGCATTCATGTCCTTCAATACCTCAAGGCAATAGGCTAGCAGCATTGTTGCTTGAAGGAGTAATCTAGCCATGGTTAGGGATCGCAATAACATTACTATGTTTTTGCAATCTTGTAATAATAACATGTCTCTAACTTTATGATTGTACATTAATAACATTAAAAGTAATGTTAACCAAGTGAAACTTTCTATGTTGATCAATTGGAGGGTTTTATGTATCCCGGAGGGTGAGCCAGATTTTTTTGGTAGACATGTTAATTCTATCAGCATATAGGGTTTAAAATCCAACAAACTTAAAACCCTTAAAAATCTAGTATATATAGAGGACCCCAAGCACATTCCTCACTTTTTCAATTTTTAGTGAGTCTCCCAAGCAATGCATCCTTTTAGGGTGAAGAGCTCTCTCATGGGACAACCCTAAGTTTACATTGTGCATTGATAATGGTTCTGAGAATCTTTTGATGAAACAAGTCTCATTTTTGGCATAGAGATACTTAAATATAAGAAACAAAAGTATATGCAAATAACATTGGGTTACTTGTTCTAGTGAAAGGAAGAGGTAATCACTGATTGTTTCCTAGTCTTGGTTCTTCTTTTTGAAGAAACATTGATGTAATCACAAAGTGCTTTATATCTTAGGTACTTGGTCCTCTCATGGGCCGCAAGTATCCTAAATACGAAGCATTGAGTTAGATAGCAACAATCGAACATGTGTGAATTTCTTAAATGAGCTAATGTTCTAGTTTGGGCAATGGCAATTGATGGTATGGATTTTGTTTGATGCTATTTGTACTATGTTGTCCCTAACTAAGCAAAATTAGTTCATTCGCTTTTGTTGTCATTAGTTTAAACATATGCTTTAATGTCATGCTTATTGTTGGGTCTATAAAAAATTATTATTATTAATTATGGAATATGAAAATATAAATATATGCACACAATATATACACCTATGTCTATAAATGTTCATGTGGTATAAAAGCTATGAATGTTCAGACTATTATTGCATGTTTACTTGTGTTTTGTGCATATTCTTAAGATACAAAAGCTATCCATGTTCACATTGTTATTGCATGTTTACTTATCTTTTTCACAATTCTTTCATGTCATGACTCACATGCAATATGTATTTATTAAAAGTACACAAAAAATTATTATAAATTTTCACTTTGTTATCAAAACGAAAAGTGTTTGTGAATTGTATATAGTTGTCTAAACAATATAAGAAATAGCATTCACATGTGAGTGTATGTTTATTAATATTAATTACAGTTAATTTGTTTGTTCAAGATCAAGAATTTAAATATTTGATTGTTCCATGAATTGTTATATTAGTTCATTTGTTTACTTGTTTGTTTTTTCCATGGATTGTTTCATGTATTACTTGTTTGTTTTGTTCTATTGAGAGGATTTGTTGTAATCCTCCATAGCTATAGTAACATTATAGACTAGTGATCATTTATCACTTACTTAATACCTCCATGTGTACTATAGTATCTAAGAATATGAGGGCATCAATTCTCCAATTATCCAAGACAACCAATACTTCCTCCCTTGACCATCCTAATGCAAAGTCTGGTCCTAGCTATAAAAAAAAGTCATTGGGGATAGAATGGCAATTCACCAAATATCTTTTAGGTGGATATATGCATTGGGAGTGTAGTTTTTGTCATATCATGAAGTCCAATGGTATACCTCACATGAGGGACCATTTTGTTAGGAGTGTGGAAAAGTCCATTCATGTATGCCAACATGCAGTGCTAAACAAATAGTCAAAGCCATTCAAGGGCACTATGAAAGTAAGAGGTCTTCTATTGCAAGAGTGTCATATACTGAAGTTGAGATATTTGACCCACATAGTGACATTGTCAATCACCTAAATTCCTCTCAATCTCAAACACCCCATGCTTCTAACTATGGAGAGTTTCAAGTATGATGATAGGAGAAGTTGTCAGACCAAGAATAACAAAGCAACCTCTCCATGAGATTTTTCGTGTAACACAATTAGAAGAAGTGCATATGGCCTTGGTTAGGACTTTTTTTTCTAACCATGCAATGACAATTGTGGATAATGATCACTAGAAACATGCATGCAAGGAAATTGGGGAGTTTACAATTGGCTTTTCCCCACCGCCTTGTCACTCAATATGGCATGATGTTCTTGATAAGTGCCACTTAGAGGTGAAGGAGTGGGTTGAAAGGGTTGTTCTACACAAGTTGGTCCTGATTAGATATATTATTGTATCAAATGTTTGGTCCAATGTACATTGTCAAGATTTTATGCAAGACTATTGAAGAGATAGGGCATCATCATGTCGTGAAGTTATTATGGATAATGCAAGGAACTATAAAAATGTAGCTAGACTTGTAGAAGAGTGATATCCAAAGATTACTTGTAGTGGTTGCAACACTCACTCGCTTGATTTAATACTGAAATATTAGTATGAAAATGAGGATACAACATGATTGGCTAGCATTACTAATGATTGCAAGAGTTTTCAAGTTTATTTTCAAGAGAAGTCAAATACTTACTAGGCTGGAATGTCATGCATGTCAAAGCTTCCTATAGAGACAAGATTTTGTACCCATCTTTAGACTTTGAAACAAGGGTGTTGAAATATATATGTTCTCATGCATGGATATGTGTGACTAGGAGGTTGAGCATTCCAATTGTTTGATTAAAGATAAGTGGTGGTAGTCTCTATTTGATGTATATCATGTAATGATACCTATCATGTATTCCATATGTAATATGGATGAAGGAGTTGCAAACATGGAAAAAGTATGGATGGCATGGTGTACTGTGCAATAGAGTTTAGAGTCGCTTGAGGAGATTAAAGATTTCATTGCAAAGCCTTGACGAAAATTGTTTAAGACATCTCAAAGAAAGGTTCTGTTAAAAAAAATTTAGAGGAGAGGGATTGCAATCCATATACCATTGCATAGTGTCACATATCTATTAGATCCTGACTATTGCAGACTACACTCATGGAGCAACAAAGGTCGTTGGAGACTTCTACACTATGATCAACATGTTCTATGTAGACATGAAATAGCATGCAAAGAATGTGTCAAGGATATCTCTAGATTGAGGCTAAGAGAAGGTTTATTCTCTAATCCCTTTGTGCAGGAGATAGCTAAGGAGAAGCCAATATAGGGTGTATTTATCTACATTTGAGACCCCTCATTGTGTATGTGCTAGCACAATGTGCTAATTATTTGTTGTAAGGAAACTACTCAATTTATCTTAATGACGAATCAATTGGACAAACAACATTACATGTAGAGTACAATCCATGCAATTACTTGTATTGTTTTTGTGAGTAAATTGTGCAATAACACAATTTCTTCCCTTTGCTTGCAAAAATGTGAAGCAAATGACGCACTGCCTTGTGAGCTTTACAATGATGCCAACCCCATAAAGCATACTTAGCAAGCTTGGCCAACAATGTAGGCCACATCAACATGTGTGTACATGTTGTGTGCATTGCATGCATGCGTGTGTGTGTGTGTGTGTGTGTGGAGAGAGAGAGAGAGAGAGAGTCTAGTACTCTTGTAAACAACTCCTCATCCTCATCATGCCCCCTCCTCCAATGGCTTCCCTTGCAGTTTGGGGTAGCCTTTTTGATACTCTTACAAAGAAACTATCATGTAGGGGTTTAATGTATGATATCATGTGAATCTCTTGCCATCGCCAAGTCTATTCCCATCCCACTATCATTGTCAAATTTCTTTTTTTACTCTCTTATGAAAGCTCCCCTCCTCTCTCTCTCTCTCTCTCTCTCTCTCTCTCTCTCTCTCTCTCTCTCTCTCTCTCTCTCTCTCTCTCTCTCTCTCTCTCTCTCTCTCTCTCTCTCTCTCTCTCTCTCTCTCTCTCTCTCTCTCTCTCTCTCTCTCTCTCTTCAAAGTCAAATGCATGTTTACTTCTCTCAATTCCCTCAAAAAGAACTTTAGTACTGCTCCCCCTTGTGAATCTCCATATGATGTCTACTCTCAATAATCTTCAAACCATTTCTCTTTTTTACTTTGCTCTTCTTTCCTAGACTTGGCATTGCAACCAAATCTTCTTCTACATTCTTTATCTCCTTGCATAAATTTCCACCTCTTATTTTATCATGCTCCTATTGGGGGTAAAGGTGCCTCCGCCTAGCCGCCCATGTATTACTACACTGACAGTACCCACACCTACACACTACATGTGGCAGGCACCCATCACTGTCACTTCATTCTTTATTCTTTCAATGACATTTGAATAAAGGGAAGGCCAATCACACATTGTGACCATTGGCGTTCCCATATTTGGAGTCTCTCTCTTTCTTGCTCTTGCTCCATCTGTCATAGCTCTCACCTTCGTTCTCTCTTGCTCGATCCTTCTCACCTTTCAATTGGTATCAGAGCTTGGCTCTTTGAGGCCTTGAATGTGGTTGGGCACTCCTTCAGCATTCATTCGAATATCTACACTCTTGTCTTCACTCTTGGAAGCCATAGCCACACCTTTCGAGCTTCCAATCAGTCTCATCCTTCTCGGCCAAGCATTGGGCCTTCTTGGGCAACCTCAGGGCATTCATCTACAGGTATTGGAGCTCTCATTCCACGCTTTATTTTAGTCCATAGGGTTTGAAGAATAGGGTAGCCATGGCTCAACCATGAAGGTGCTATAGAAGCTCCCTAACCATCAAAGTAGTGCCCAACTCCCTCAACAACATCAAAAATGTGATTTTAGCAGGTTGCCCCATTTTCTTAGCATGTCAAAAACATGGCCTTCATCTCTAGCACCTCTTCAGGCCATTGGCACTACACAAAGGTTTCATTTGAGGTATAGGAGCATGCTTCAACCATGGCATTGAAGGCTTGAGCTTGGCATTGACATTTGGGTATGATATACTTCAATCCAAGATTGTCATAACAATCCACATGCAGCCCCAAACAATGCTACATTAGCATTTGATGTTTATGCTTGCTTGGTACTAGCTATTGATGTCATTTGGTACCCGAATCAAGCCTATATGTTATAGGAAACTATGCATATGATATGGCATTGATTTGGTGCTGATTTTTCCCTGTTTATGCTTAGTTTGACAGTGAATTTACTAATGTAATAGAGTAGGCTTGAAGCTATTTAACTCGGGTTATGTTATGCCTATTGGTCTCGGGTGCTTCCCATATGCTTGTTATGACTATTTGGATGCAAATGGAGGTTGGCAAATGTCTTGGATGGTTTCAAAATGTATTTTGAGCCTTGTTTGAGCTCTATATTGGTTGGCACTTACTTGATATTGGTCTGCATGCTAATGAGCTGATTTGATCCGTCTTCATTGAGCATACATCGACCTTTGTCAAGTCTTGCCAATGGTGTGTGCATCTTGCTTATTACTCAGAGGATGTATCATTTGTATTGACAGACTCTCTTGACACATTTGGGTGTTGTCTCATGTTCATTGGCTATCATAGTGCCTATGTTATGCCCACTTGATGTCGGATTGGACTCAAAAAAAAGGAATTCACAGGACTGGCACATCAAAGCTCCGTTTGGGGGAAATTAGGAAGGGTTCACATGGAAAAAACACGATGTGAGAAATGTTTAGCAAGTAATTAACGTAAAGAATCTTAATACCCAGGCACAACCTCAAGTGCAGATTCCTAGTCCGACCATTGGATCTCTATTAGCTCATTGTTTGCTCTCATTTACTCAATCCTGTCATTTATTATAGCAAGTTGTTTTATGCGGACTGTGATGTATTTACTTAGCTTAATCATGTCCTTTTGATGTACTTTTGGTACTATTTGGTGGATAGTTGGTCATTCTAGCAGTTTCTCTTAATTTTCAACTTGTTTTGGTAGTGGTTTTGGCATGTTTACTGCTAACTACAGCAAGCTATTTTTTGCATAGTCTGCCTCTGTTTGACTCATTATAGCTAGTCATCTCAAAGATACAGCTTTTTTTAACATTGCCAAGTTGGATGGCACCAACTATGGCTACTGGAAATCTTAAATATGGCAAGTTTTGGTACAGAAATTGCATATTAAGCTATTAAGAAATAAAGGTATTAAACCTGAGAATATGATGATGATGACTAGGCTGATTTAGATGCACTATATGCAAGTCCACTATCATTTTATCACTCTCTAAAGAGGTCCATAATAATGTTGTTGTTGAAGATGAAGATTAGAGTTCATGGAATCTATGGGAAAAGATTCAAGAACTTTATGCAAAGCAGAGCCCTACTTCACAGATGTATTAGTTTAAACTATTGATGGATCTCCACGTGAAGGAGGGGATCCCATTGTCTTCTCACTTTAGCCAGTTTCATTCTATCATGAAGAATCTGCTTCAACAAGGTATTGAGTTTCAAGATAATCTACATCCTTTGTTTCTGCTTGGCACTTTACCTGAGTCTTGGGATGTATTTCTCACTGCGATCTATACCAACAAACTTGCAAGATGTAGAGAGTGCTCTTTTGAATGAAGAAATTAACATGAAAAACAATTATGCTTCTCGTAGTTCACATTCTTTATCTATTATAGCTAGAAAAAGTGGCAAGAAAGATAATGATCATCATGGGAAGGACTCTCAGAAGTCCCGATCTAAGTCACATGGATGTAGCAACCCCGTGGACATAAGTTTGATCTTACATGCCATTATTGTGGAAAAGCAGGACACATACTGCCACAGTGCCATAAGATACGCGATGACAAGTGCAAAGAAAAGGGTAAAGAAAAAGTGCAAGAGAAATCCAATGATCATAGGATTATACATGCAAAGTCCAATGTAAAGATTGAGGAGATAAATGTCATGCAGCCTGAGGAATCCGATGGTAACTACATATTAGCAACCTCTTCATGTGATGCCTATCAACTGATCGAGGCTCACTCTATTCATGCACAATATTGGCTCTTGGATTTGGGTGTGTCTTTTCATGTGACCCCCTATCGTGAGTGGTTTCATACCTATAGCAATGTATCTGGTATTGTGGCCTTAGGTGATGATTGGTCTCTTATTATTGTTGGCATTGGTGATATCACTCTACAATTTGCCTTTGGTAGCCATAGGCCAAGGTGGAAAGTTTGGAAAATCTAAAGCAGAACACAAGGCCAAGGCAAAAGTGAAACGGAGGATGAAGGCGCACCAAGGAAAATCCGGAAACACAGGAAGTGCAAAGAAGTCCTAAATCAAGGAGAGAGGTGCACAAGAAAAATCACAAGCCAATACTTTCATAAAAGAGCACAAGGCACACCATGATTTATTTTGTAGAATAGCATCGGGGGCTCTCACTTGTGCAAATTGTAAAGGTAGACAAGCACTAGGAAGGAAGCTTGGAAGATAGGAGGACAATGGGAAAAAGGACCTAGGCCACATCGGGTCGTGTAAAAAAGGGAATAAGGGGATGGCCACCCAAAAGGGATTTAGGGTTTTCTATATAAAGTTGAAAAGTGAATGAGAATCTCATTTTTTTGGTGTGTGGAAAAGTGGAATCTTTGTCTTCTCTCCTTCTCTTCTCTTGCTTGCTTGCTTGTGAGTGCTTGAGGGAGGGAGTCAGAGTGAGTGAGGGAGTGAATGTGTGAGGGTGAGGGATCTTGGAGGTGAAGCCCTCCACCATCTCCTCTCTTCATCTTCTCTTCTCTCATCTCGCACGTGGATATGGAGGATGGAGCTTAAAGGAAGAGGCTTGAGAATGCTTGAGCTTTCATCATGAATCGTGGAGCTATTGGAGTGCTTGAGAGAGGAAGCAACTCAATCGGCCATCAAGGTAAGCTCAGTACACTCGTAGAGAGGGATAGTGTGACAGCTATGTGAGAGGTGGCCATTAGTGCTTGGCTTGAAATGCGTGAACAATAAGAGGTACGTGGGTCTTAGCGGTTTAGCGTGATCTCGCCTTTACACTTAGGGTTCCGTTGCCGGGACCAATGGATTCAAGCTTGAGCGCTTGCATGCTTAAATCGAGCATCGAAGTAAGGGTTCATCCCTGAATTGGAGCTCGAGATAGATATGAGGTTTTGGGTTTTTAATCTGTGCTACAAGTAAGTATTTTTGGTTTTTGATGATTAGTTGAGCAGGAGAAATAATTTCAGTACTTTGCTTTTAATTTTTGTTGCATTTAGAGTAGGATAGAATGGAGAAACCATAGTGGAAATCTTAGGGTTCGATGATGTAAAATAGTCTTGAACAGGGCATAAATAGGGAAAAAATGGAAAAAATAAGTGTTCAGATGTGTCGAAGTTTCAAGGGGAGTGATCAGGAAGGCTAGGGTTGTGCTCAGCAAGGGTTTAAGGTCCTGGGAGACAAGAAAAGCCTCATTTGCAATCTTGTCTTTGTGTGTGTGTGTGTGTGTGTGTGTGTGTGTGTGTGTGTGTGTGTGTGTGTGTGTGTGTGTGTGTGTGTGTGTGTGTGTGTGTGTGTGTGTGTGTGTGTGTGTGTGTGTGTGTGTGTGTGTGTGTGTGTGTGTGTGTGTGTGTGTGTGTGTGTGTGTGTGTGTGTGTGTGTGTGTGTGTGTGTGTGTGTGTGTGTGTGTGTGTGTGAGAGCTTGCAGGCCACGAGTCCACATCAAATCGATCGGAGGATGTCGGAGTTTTCTGCGGGATTCAGGTACAAGAGACCCTTGGCCTACATCCTTGCTTGAATTCTGGAAGATCTTGTAGGTGGTAGTACCTTAAGAGTGGAGTTTTTAATAAATTGTAGTCAATGCATGTTTCAGCTGGTGAAATCGGACACCAAAATCAAACGTCCCATTCTGTAGAATCATACGCTCAAACCAAGGACCTAGTTCGATCCAAAAAATTGGACACATAGGATTGGACCTACCATGTCACCACTTAGACAACCCACCCCTGTTCGATTCCGAGAATCAAACGAGAAGAAATCAGACGCACCACCTCACCAACCCATTTGATCGCAACAATCAAACCACAGAATTGGATCTAGTGACCTGTCTGATTGGAGATCTATCCGAATCGGACCAAGCACCCATGTTCCATTTTAAGAATCGGACATATCTAAATCAGACCAACCCACGCTGTCCGATCAAACACACTTTGTTTGATTGTGACAATCGGACCTAACCCTCTCCAATTTCTAGAATCGGACACTAGTAAATCGAACATCTGATTTCAAAATTGGACTTTAGTAAATCGGACACAGCCTAAGAGAGAAAATCTAGAAATTTGACAAACATCAACCAATGAAGAGTGTGACCCGTGCCAAAAGAACCCACCGAATGCCTTATAAGCAACTACAGACCTAGAAATTGTCGTCGAACATCCCAGAATTGTGCAATAGTGCTTTTCCACAAAATTGACATGTCTGGTGCTATGGGCTAGTTGTAAGATGCCAAATTGACCCTGAACAAGCTGAATGGCATAGCACAACGAAAAACCCTATAAGCTAGTGAGGACATAACATACAAGTCTATCAAGCCAAACCATAAACAAGAGTGCTACAGCTGCATAGATACTTTGTTTTCTCACTCACTTTGATTTCCAGCACTGAAAGCACACTTAAGAAGAGCTAAGAGCTTGGTTGCGCATGGTGCATGGAAAAGAATACACCCGCACACACACACACACACAAAGTGAGGGTAAGTTGAGGACTGGTATTAATTAACAAGGAACTCATTGAGACATAAAACCTTGAAGAAACCCACCAGTAAGCGAAGATCCCAAGATATAGATGGGTGATCGAATCCCCAAAAGGAGAACCAACCGAAGAACACAACTAAAAAGTCGGATGCAACAAGGACCGACACTATCATGGAAGTGGATCTATCTGGCCTCATCAACCTAATCGACAACTTAGCAGAAAAAGAAGTCTTGGACATGGAAGAGGGCAGCTCATGCCATAGAAGCAACGAAGAACTTGACCTAGGAGATTTTCCTGAGGCTATCCAATTGTTAGTGAACAAATATGATGCTCAAACCCAACTAGAACACTACAACAGACCAGAAGAGGATATCATAGCAAATCTTGAGGAGGAGAGGAAGCTAGCAGACAGGGCTCTGCAAGGCCTAATTGTGTACACCTAAGATCAAAAAACTAGGAGCTTACGCTAGAGCATGGAAATGCGAGAGATCCAAAGAGTGCTAGTCCTAGCAGGCAGAAATCGGATAGAGCGAGAGAGCACTAGAAGGAGACCTCACGTTGAGCGAGCTTCTAATTAAGCGGCTGCTAGATAACACTGCAATATAGCATAGCACTGTAGCATTGGCAACATGGCTTCTATTAGCAAGGTTGGGAGTCAACCAGGGCTCTAAGAGCCAATCAAAAATTGCTATGGTAGCAAAGCAGCTGGACAAATAACAAGCAAACAACAACCCGTACAGCTTTGTAGAGCACTTTGAGTAGGTCTGCGAGGCCAACGGCCTCACTCATCCCACTCAATTATCACAAGATTTTGGTCTGTGCTTGGATGATAAGGGTCGGACCTAGTACACGAGTCTGGATGTTGCAAAGCATACCAATTTTAATGGCTTGAAAAATCTCATCATTAAGAGATTTTTCAAACCTAGGTACTCCGATAACCTGCTAGTGCGACTTATGAACGTCAAGCAGAGAGAGAAAGATGGCATTCAAGATTACGTGATCCGTGTGAGGATCCTCTTCCTGAGAATCCCTATGAGTGAGAGACCAACCGAAAGAGCAGTGTCCACGGTATTCCTTAATGGAATACGAAGTAAGGAGCTCTACAAAGCCTTGGTTGGTAACTCAAGCTTGCAGCGAGACGTGCTAGCGAGGGTCTTTGAAGAAGCTATTAGAGTGGACGACTAGCTCAAAGAGAGAAGTTTCAAGAGCTCGAATCAAAAAGAGTCTAGCGCCAGGGATTCCGAGAGGGGTTCAATGTCGAGTGAGAGATCATCAAGCCGCCCAAGCGCTCAATATAAAGGGAGAGACACTCATTTAGGACAAGAGCTAGCAGAGATGAAGATGGAAATAGCTAAACTGCAGGAGATGATGAGACAACCAATGTGTCCACACGTCCAATGCTTACATTGCGACGAAAACCACTTGCGAGTCGAGTGTTAGGATCCTAGGTCACAACCTTGCACTAATTGCGGTAGGTTCGGCCATGACACCATGCATTGTCGACTACCTTGGAGACTCCCATACCCACAACCTTACAATCAACCCTACCTTGTGAATAGGCCACCAAACTTCTTTGGAAGGGGAGCGCCATTGACCCTCCCAACACCTAATGACAGTAATCCGACCATCCCATGGAGATAAACCCTATAGGTATACCTAGACCGCTGGGACCCTACATAACCCATCCACCAAGTGATACTCCAGTCCACTATGTGGAAGAGTTGAACGGTGATGAGCCTTATGTAAACCCTTATGTATTGTACGATGAAGAAGGCAACATAGTCTATATGGACTATCGACCAGTACCAATGATGGCATTAGGTAGAGGGAGAGGGAAAGGCCTAGGAGATCAAACCCAAGAGCCATTGGACTTGCAGTCACACAAGACATGTTTCTTCCCACTGCCCCAAGAGAGAGCAAGCAAATAGAGATAAGGCTAGCCTAAGATGCGCTGAGTGTGGAATCAGTCATCTCTTTGTCGATTTCCCTAGACAAAAGCCATCATCTAGTTCGACAAACAAGCCATCGGTTCCATTGGGATTGTTTGGTGTCAAGACACTTGATGGGGAGGCCACACCTAGTCCATCGCATGTCATGACCTATGCACAGACAAAGTAGGCCGGCATATCATTGCCAGGGCCTAGAAACCTTGACACAACCTTAGTTGAAAAGAGGAGTTGGATACAGAGGAAGAAAATGCCAGACGCTAAGGTCACTCTAAAAACGAAAAGCGCCAGAACACTACCTGTTGAAAAGAAAGTCATTGATGCAGAGGCACAAATATCAACTCCATGGATGGCTGAAAAAGAAAGTGCTAAGGTCGAGGAGTACCCCAACCCAAAGCACCAACTCAAAGCCATCGAGAGAGTAAAGGAATGGGTGAAGGAGGCCCAAGAGCACCTAAAACACATTGAGCCTATACTAGAAGACAAGATCGATGATCTCTTAAGAATAAGCATGCCAGTCTCTCTCCCACGACCAAAATCAAGGGATGCGATGGCACCACAAGAAGTGCCGCCTAGACAAAGTCTAAATGCTATGGGCCAGCAACGAGTCAGGGCCATTGGCCAAGAACCACAAAGGTAGGAGAGAGACAAGCGGCTAGTAACCTCCTTAACACTCTAGTGACCACCCCTGTGACTAAGCTTAGGCAACTTGCTTAGGCAGCATCCAATGCTATGGCAAGAGCTAAAACAATGGGTCGAAGAATCAAATGAGCCAATTGCCACAAACTTGCCTGAGCATGATGCAAAAATCCAAATACCGAGTCTAACGCTACACTCCATGCCTAAGTCCTTGCACGTCAATGATTTTTGGAAAGGCACAAAAATGCATGTAGTCCTGCCAGTCTTAGCTCTGGGGGATGTCACAAGAAAGGGAATCGTGGAGTGAGTGTGATAAGCTATGAAGTACTCCAAACTTGGGGTAACCCACCGGTCAAGACTACTAGATTCAACATCACACTGGCTAACAGAAAAAAATTGAAACCATTCAGAGTGTTGAAAAATTGGCTAGTGAAGATCACAAGAATCCAATTCTTTGTTGACTTTATAGTCATGAAGGGAGTGGACTACGACATCCTGCTAGGTCGACCCTGGATGCACAACGCGAGAGTCGTAGAAGATTGGGGCAACAGTCTTATCTTCTTAGGCAATTGAACGGAGGATGTAAGAGTAGAGGTGGACACTTGGAAAACTACGTCAGTTGACCTAGATGCCATCTCCACCATGCTAAAGGGTGACGGCCAAATTAGGAAATCCTATTGGGCCTTACCCATGTATATCCCATGCCTTGAGGACGAGGGAGACTAGATGCATGTTCTTGCTACCATCAACCTGCCATTCTCAGACAATGAGGAGTATAAAAAATCCATCAAGGAAATTGGCAAGCCCAAGGACACACCCTCAGCACCAGTCTGCATGATAGCTGGAAGCTTACATCGAAAGCCCAACCCTCTCACATTCCAAGTCCCGAACAATAGATGAGAGCTCCTGGAAATCCTAGGATATCTGACTGGAAAGTTGGATGGCAATCCAACAACTAATCTCAGGCCACTCCACGATCTCTTGGATGAGCCTAAATGGCGATGGTCTAAGGTGCACAATTTAAACTTAATGTAGAATTGGGCTTTAGTCCCCAACCAACAAGAAGAGACATGCCAGAACTTGGAGAACGATGATCAATCAGACAAAGACAGCTCTAACGATGAATATAAAGACTGTTGTTCCTTCAGTGATGAGAATAAAAGGCAAATCGATATTATAGAATATGACTCTAGGGGACATGTAATCGAAGAAATACAAGTGGACTCTAGACCACGCAAGCAGAGTGCCCTTAGAATAGAGAAAGGAGTCATGCACAAGGACTGCAATCAAACTTGGTTGGAGCACATGGGTGCAACCGACTACAAGCAAGTAGGCCTAGCCCACCCGAACAATGCACCACTATTGAGAGCAGAGTCACCTTCTGAGCTACGACCACCAAGAGAGACTCCCTCTTCTAGTGAAGATGGAGAGTTCGATTCTGAGTCAGAAGTCAACATGGATAGTGATCATGAGTGTCCAAGACTAGACGCACCAAGGGGGACCTACCCATCTACCCAAGATGATGACGATTAAGGGGGGAACAAGGGAAGCTGCCTAAGGATACGCAGGCAGAAGAGCAGCAAAAACTGCAAAACGTACCAAGGCGATTCACAAAATTCAAAAAATGGGATAGGGTAGTGATCTTTCCAGGAGCCAAAAACGAAAGGGGCAAGCAAGCGGACCAATCGAAGGACCCGCCAAGGTCAAGGAGGTCAATTTGGCCCAGGTAGGGGGACACCCCGACCTTTCTTTATAGCCGATGATTTGACTAAGGAAGAGGAAGCAAGCCTCATTGCTCTCTTACGAGAATATATAGACGTCCTGGCTTGTTCGCTAGAGGAACTCAAGGGGGTAGGAGACCCAAGTGTGGTGACTCACAACATACCCATGACATCAGACGCAACGTCAGTCAATAGACAGCAGCCATACCCCATGAATCCAAAGCACACCCATGTTGTCAAGGAAAAAATTGACATGCAAATGAGGGTAGGGCTCATCTATGAAATTGAGCACATGGACTGGGTTTCGCCCATAGTCATCGTATTGAAGAAGAATGGAAAGATTAGAGTGTGAGTCAATGACAAGAAGGCAAACACAGCTACAAAGAGAAATAACTATCCATTTCCATACACCAAGTACATGCTCGAGAGAGTAGCAGGCAAAGAGGCCTATAGTTTCCTGGATGGCTTCTCTAGATGCAATCAAGTGCAAGTGCATCCTAATGATAGGCACAAGACCGCATTTGCCAGTGAATGGGGTCTATTTGCCTACATAGACATGCCTTTTGGGTTGACTAACACACCAACTACCTTTCAATAGATGATGTGCACTATATTCAAAGATATGCTTAGGAAGAAATTAGAGGTCTTCGTGGACAACCTGTGTGTTCACTCTACTTGGGGGGAACACTTAGACTAGTCTTTGAATGGTGTCGACTATATCATCTCTCATTGAACCCCTTAAAGTGCCAGTTTTGGGTGAATCACGGATGCATCTTAGGGCATGTAGTGTCAAAGAACGGCATTGCCACAGACTTCTCAAAATTCAAGGTCATTGTTGATCTTCCACCCCCAACTGATTACAAGGGCGTCCAATGCTTCTTTGGCCATATAGGGTATTATCGACGATTTGTGTTGAACTATGAATTGATTGCTAGGCCTTTATACAAGCTACTGATCATATTCGAATGGACCAAGGAATGCCAGTGCACATATCAAAAACTGAAAAAGGCTCTGACCCACAGCACCAATCCTACGAGCCCTAGAGTGGACACTCACATTCCATGTGCACATTGGTGCTTTGAAATTCACTGTAGGAGTTGTGTTGTGCCAGCCTAGTAAACATAACCTAGATTATCCAGTGAGCTTTATCAGTAGACAACTCAGTAAGACTGAAATACATTACTCAACAACGGAGAGCGAGGGCTTGGCCATGGTGTTTGTTGTAAAGAAATTTTGGCATTATCTCTTGGCTATGCCCTTCTTTATTGACCACCAAGCCTTGTTGTATTTGGTTAAAAAACCTTGCGCTACAGGATGCATTGCTCGATGGTTACTTTTGCTCTTGGAATTTGACTTCTCCATGGTGGTACATAAAGGGAAGCAACACTACATGGCTGACCATATGTCTTGCATCCCCACAAGAGAGTCCACCCGGCAAGGCATTGTAGATGAACTGCCCCTATTTAGCTTGTCCAGCGAATAGGATTTGTTGAGAGCCAACATGATGCCGTATTGGGCAGACGACATAGTCTAAGAGCTTCAGCACAGGACTACCTAAACAACAATATAAAAGGCCCAACTTAGGTGACTCATCCTAAAGATCCAACCCTATCAGTTGATAGCATGCATCCTCTACAAGATGGGGCAAGATGGATTGCTGTGCAGATGCATGTGTGAGCATGAAATGCATAACGTACTCACAGATGCACACAGTGGAATTGCAAGAGGACACTTCAGTGGAGATACAACCGCCCGCAAGGTGCTGCAATCCCAATTGTGGTGGCCTACCCTTTTCCAAGATGCAGCACAATTAATAAAGCATTGCGATGAGTGCTAACGGACTAAGGTACCTATTCATAAGGACCACATGGAGCTTACCCCTATCATTGCATGACAATCCTTAAAGAAGTGGGGGATTGACTTTGTTGGACCAATTAGTCCTGCAATACAATATTCACAAGCTAAATACATCATTTTTGCCACCGACTATCTAACAAAGTGGAAAAAAGCATGAGCTACGAGAAGAAATGACACTAGAACCATTGCCAAGTTCTTATGTCTCATGATTCAACTGCCCCATCGAACTTGTTAGCAACCAAGGCACACACTTCCTCAACAATGTGATAGTTCATCTCATATCCACCTTCCTAATCATCCATCAAAAATCTTTGCCTTGTTACCCTCAGGCAAACAGCCAAGCGGAATTCACAAATAAGATTTTAGTGAACGTCTTGACCAAGGTAATCTCTGCTTCGCACAGTGACTGGGATAACAAGTTGATGGCAGCCTTGTGGCCCTACCGCATGACTTATAAAATGGATGTGGGTCAGACTCCCTTAAGTTGATCTATCAAACTAAGGCAATTCTACCCTTAGAGTTCTTCATCTCGAGCCTGAGGATAGCCCTTCAAGAGAGATGGGATGGGAAGGAGGCATGGACAAACCACGAACACTTATCGAAAACTCAGCTCGTAGCCACACATGCGCTAATATGCGAGAAGGAAAGATGCAAAAGCTAGTTTGACAAGCATGTCAAGCAGCAAGACTTTAAATGCGGCGACTTAGTACTGCATTACTTAGTCAAGGGACAAACAAAAAATGAAATTTTGGGGGTTAGGTCCTTTTAGAGTTTGAACCATCAGCTGAACTAGCAACCTAGAACTTGAAACCCTAGAAGGTAAGGGCATAGGATTCTTCAATGGTAGCCGCATAAAGAAGAACTTCCCTCCCACTCACTCACTACATGAGCTCCAATGCTAGCACCCCCTATTAAAGTACGGGTAGCCACTATCAATGAGGTGGACGATGAGGATGAGGAAGCTGTAGAACCAGCTTACCTAAGCATAACAATCACTGCCAAGCACACATGCACCATCAATGCATTGATCAATGAGGGAGCTAACTTTAATGTCTTAACTCATAATCATTGGACGCAAATTGGCAAACTATAGTTATAGCCCACTAACACTAAGCTCACCTCGTATGGGAGCCGATCATATGCACTCTTGGGAAAGTGCAAGGCTGCAGTTTCTATCAAGTCTAAAAGCATGCCAATGATCTTCTATGTGTTGCGTAACACTAAAGATGCTTTCATAAAGTCACTATTAGGATGACCCTTTAAGAAGCAAGCTCATTGCAATGTCGACTATGAGTCATAGCATATCCAGGCTATGGCCGTGGGCAACATCCACATAGTTACAGCTTTTAGCAAGGGTGACTGTAATGTTTCCCACCCATGGAGCATAGAAAACCCCCTAATTTCATTAAAAATAACTTTAAAAATTTTACATTTCCCCCCTCTCGTTGGTGACAGGTGGTAGGGGGAAAGATGAGAGAGCCAGAGATCACGTGGGGGAGGAAGCTGACGATGTGGAAGGGAGAGAGTAGGCGATGACATCGAGGAAGAAGAACAAGACGATGATGACGATCCCGAGGGGGAGGCCATGGGCCTACCACCCCTTCACTAGCCACTCTGACTTGACCCTACAGCCGAATTGGCCCCCCCGCCATGTAGAAAACGGTAGCCATATTGGCCGTCCGAATGGAGGGAAGAGCCCCTATCACCTCCCCTAATAATACTCCACCCTTTCCCTATATAACCCCCCCCCCCCCCCGCATCGCAAAAGAGAGGGAGGTAATTACCATCTCTTTCCCCCCCCTTTCTTTCTGCATGTGAGTAAGAGAGAGAGAGACAGAGAACGAGGGAGAGAGAGAGAGAGGGGGGGAGAGAAAGAGAGAGGGAGAGAGAGAGAGAGGAGAAGAAGAAGAAAAAGAAGAGGAAGAAGAAGAGGGAGAGAGAGAGAGGGAGAGAAAAAGGGAGAGAGAGACTCTTTGGAGGATCTCATTCTCTTCCCCTCCTTAGAGGGTGTCCACACACATCCTTTCTTCCCCTATTGGCCACGAACTTATACCTTGTCTCGCGAGATTGTCCTCCATCCCGCCGGTTGAACCTTTTCCCGTTGATTGGCCCTCTTCTTGAGCAAGTGGCTGATGAAGTATTGTGCAAGTCACATCTAAAAGAGGACAAGACCAAGGATGGCCCCCAAGCGGAAAGTGTGAAGTGCAGATGGCAACCCCACAACAAGCAACAAAGCCTTGGGCGAGGGCATCACTACCAATCCAATTGTCGCACCCATCGTAAGTAATGTATTTCCAATTTGATAGATGCTTGCTTAATTTCCCACATGCGATACGTTACGTTCCAAACTTTACTACGTGAGAATAGTTCATTGAAAAATGTAAACTTTGTCTTGACTATTTGAAGGTAAACTTTACCACATGAGAATATTTCATTGAAAAAGGTAAACTTCATCTTGACTATTTGAAGGATTGAGTTTCCCAAATGCTTGTTTCAAGAGAATTTAATTGCATTTAGATGCTATGGGATAAATTCATAAACAACATATAAGGCTTCAAGCATTGTTGACTCCCCGTCCTCACAATAGTAGGGGTGTTTTCATCACCTTTGAGATATTCTGCAACTTGCACACTTGACAGATGGCATGGAAGCAATCTAGGAAATTCATCCCAAAAACTTTAGGCTTTTCCCAAACTAATAGCTCATGTTTGATAGATTGGAAACTTGATGTTATGCATAGCTAGTGCAAACAACAATCATAAGGGCTAAAATCAAGATGCCTTGGGGTCCATCTAGAAACTACTACCGCATCCACCCAACTGGGGGATTGGGCTAGGTACAAACTACAATTCCAAGATTCAAAGGCAAGTGGAGAGCTCTAGGGATTAGGAAAACCTAAGTCAAAGGAAAGACCGATGCTTTTGTACTTGTTGGGAAGAAGGCTGGTTTATCAATCAATGTAAGTGATTAATAGAACTTATGTCTTGTACAGTGTTTAAAACCTTAACATATGCCTTAGCCGAAAGAATGGTGTGTTAAGTAAAAATTGCATAGAACCGCTCGTGATCCCAAGGGGGAGAGCAAATACGTGATGGGAAGGTTATCGTGACTATTCCTGCAATGTTGAAAAAGGATATCATTGTTTTGTTGATTGATCTAACATTGTCCTAAATGCTTTTTGCATTAAACTAATTGTTGGGATGTGATTTGGATGATTATTTCAAGTGCTTGTGTTTGATGGTAAATGCATGGCAGGGGTCAGTGATGAAAAGTTGCCATGGGAAATAAAGGAATGTTTACTTGGAATATGATATTAGGCTGATTTCCTTGATTGTGTTTGATTCTTAATTGGGTCAATTAAGGAAGGATATTTTGCATGGGTGGATCATCTCCAAGGTCACTCCACATTTCAATCCAAGAGGGCACTGCTCGATTCATGGGCCAAAGGTCGAGTAGTGAAAAGGCCAACCATGGAAGTTATGTCTCACTCCTAGGTTGCTTGGGGTCAGGTGGATCTCTAGACACCCTTTGCCTAGTCTAGAGTGGATTTGAAGACTGCTGTGAACCCAACATATGTAGCGTTGGAAAATCCTATTCTAGATAATGGATGGAAATTATGGTGCCATGTGATTTGAATGGGGTACTTCTATTGGACAGAAGGGATACATAATTTGTCTTGTATAGGCACGAGACAAACATTGATGTAAAGATAAGTTAAGGATTTTGTTTGAACTTGTTTTTCAAAGGATTGCTTGCTCTGTATTCGTGTTTGTGCCGCAAATTATGCAAACAAACCCTATTCCCTAAAAGGCTTAATTAAGGAACCTGATTTTAAATGTCACCATAAATGTGATAGGGCCTAATTAGATAACTAAAGAATACCTACCATGAGGAAAGCAGGTGGGTGGAACCCCCGATGGGGGTTCTGTCCTATGGTAGGGTGGGCCCAAAGAACTGGGAGGCTTCTCACAAGGTTTTACCATCGTTTGAGCTTTAGGTATTGATAGGTTAGAACCCAATTCATGCCGTTTTAGGGGATCAGAATGGGATTATTCCCTATGGGTAGAGAGGTTGAGCAGTGCATCCCTCTCATTTCCCATCCTCTTTGAACCAAGTGCAACATGGATCTACTTCGGCTTGGGTATAAAGTAGGATGTCTAGGACCCGATGATGGAATGCTGTCAGGAGACCTTGACCACTAGGAACCCAGATTTCAGGTGGAACCTAGTGGGTTCAGCCGCAAACATTCCATTACGAGGTGAACTCGGGACCCTAGGCGACAAACCCTGGAACACTCCATGGGAGTGCCGGGCAGCGACGCTTAGATTCGTTTCTCGATGGACCACTAAAATGTGCTTGGACAGCCGATAGACGGACACGTTACAGGTGGTATCATAGCAAAACTTCGTAATGATATGTGATTGATTAGTGTATAGTTCGTAGACACATCCTAAATAGAATAACCTAAGTGGTATGGCTTGATTATTAGGCATCTTCTACACCTACGAATACGGACATGCAAGAGAAGAATTTTCTTCTCAAGAAAATTAAGGCACCCGAGTTTAATGGATAAGGGATAGATGTTGCAATGGAGGCAGAGATATGGATTGAGTCGATGGATGATGATTTCTCTACCACGAGAATTGTTGCTACCAATTAAGAAATGATAACTAAACTTAAGTTAGTTGGTCCACACTCGGATATGGTGGAAGCAATGGTACAAAGATCAAGGTATTTCTGAAGCTGCTGTCACTTGGGCTCAACTGAAAGATGTTGTATGTGGATGACACCTTCCGCCAACCTACCGGACTTTGAGGATGAATGAATTCTTCAAGATCAAGTAGCTAGAATTAACCTTGGAAGCTTACTCTCAAAGTTTGTAACCCTACTAAAATACGCACTGCCTATGGTTATTGCTCAGCAAGTATCCAACTTTCGCCACGGCCTATGAACCACCATCTTGAAGCAATACATCCAATGAACTTGCAAGAAGCATTACTTTGAGCAAAGACAATTGTCCAAGAACTTAAATCAAGCAATTGTGATAAAGATGATCCTCGAGATCAGGGAAAGAGATGCCACACATACGAAGAGATAGGGCACATCCATAGGAGATGTCCCTACCGTCAATGCTTCCATTGCAATGAGCTAGGACACATCCAAGCAGACTGCCCTAACCTAAGTTCATAAGATATGGAGCCTCCAGGAAAACGAAGCCACACAAGTGCAGTCTATGGATATATAGAGGAATTAAGTGAAGACGAAGACTAAGAACCTACTACACCTTCTCAGGATGATTAGCAATCCTAGAAATTCTACCGACATGTAATACAACTTATATTGGAAATACTTGTACCTACAATTAATTACAATAATATAAGTCTCACTACTTGAGTCAATACGAGTAGCGCAGCCCCATTAATGCTTGTCTTTCCCAATTCTTCTGAGAAGATGAGGACATCTCGAGTTCTATAAAGGGGAAGAGGATGTAATGTTCCTTGCTTGTAGGGCATAGGAACCCCCCCCCCCCCCCCAATTTCATTAAAAATAACTGAAATTTTTTTTACCTTTTCCCCATGTCGTCATCCCAACAAGGGGGAAAGGGGGCAGGGGGAAAGATGAGAGAGCCAGTGATTACATGGGGGAGGAAGCCCATGATGTGGAAGGGGGAGAGTAGGTGACGACATCAAGAAAGAACAAGATGATGATGATGATCCCGAGAGGGAGGCCACGGACCTACACCCCTCCACTAGCCATCCCAACCAGACCGTGTGGCCCGATTGGCCCTCCCTACCATGTAGAAAAAGGTAGCCATATTGGATGTCCGAATGAAGGGAAGAGCCCCCATCACCTCCCCTAATAATACTCCACCCTTTCCCTAAATAAACCCCCTCCCCCATTGCAAAAGAGAGGTAGGGATTTACCACCTCTTCCCCCCCCCCCCCTTTGCTGTCAACTTGAGAGAGAGAGAGAGAGAGAGAGAGAGAGAGAGAGAGAGAGAGAGAGAGAGAGAGAGAGAGAGAGAGAGAGAGAGAGAGAGAGAGAGAGAGAGAGAGAGAGAGAGAGAGAGAGAGTGAGTGAGGGGGAGAGAGAGAGAGGGAGAAAGAGAGGGAGAGAGGGAGAGAAAGAGAGAGGGAGAGAGAGAGGAGAAGAAGAAGAAAAAGAAGAGCAAGAATAAAGAGAAGTGAGAAAAAAAGAAGAAGAAGAATAGAGATAGAGAGAGAGAAAGATTCTCTGAAGGATCTCATTCTCTTCCCCTCCTTAGAGGGTGTCCACACACATCCTTTCTTCCCCCGTTGGCCACGAACTTATACCCTGTCTCACAAGATTGTCCTCCATCCTGCCAGCTGAACTTTTTCCCAATTAGCCCTCTTCTCTAGCATGTGGCTGTTGAAGTCTTATGCGAGTCATATCTAAAAGATGAGAAGACCAAGTATGGCCCCCAAGCAAAAAGTTTCATGCACAGATGGCAACCCCACAATGGGCAACAAAGCCTCGAGTGAGGGCATCACTGCCAATCCAACTTGCGGCACCAATCATAAGTAATGTATTCCCCATTTGATAGACGCTTGCTTAATTTCCCTCATGTGATACGTTAGGTTCCAAACTTTACCATGTGAGAATAGTTCATTGAAAAAGGTAAACTTTGTATTGACTATTCCAAGGATTGACTTTCCCTAATGCTTATTTAAGGAGAAGTTAATTGCATTTAGATGCTATGGGATAAATTCATAAACAACATATAAGGCTTCAAGCATTGTCGATTTCCTATCCTCGCAATAGTAGGGGTGTTTTCATCGCCTTTGAGGTATTTGCTACAACTTGCACGCTTGACGGATAGCATGGAAGCGATCTTCCCTAAAGGAAATTCATCCCAGAAACTCTAGGTTTTTCCTAAGCTCTTGCTAACAACACGAACTAATAGCTCATGTTTGATAGATTATAATCTTGATGTTATGCATAGTTAGCACAAACAACAATCATAAGGACTAAAACTAAGATGCCTTGGGTTCGTCTGGAAACTACTACCTTCATCCACCCAACTCGGGGATTGGGCTAGGTACAAACTACAATTTCAAGCTTCAAAGGCAACAAGAGAGCTCTAAGGATTAGGAAACCCTAAGTCAAAGGAAAGACCAATGCTTTTGTACTTGTTGGGAAGAAGGCTGGGTTATTGATCAATGTAGTTGATCAATAGAACTTATGTCTTGTACAGTGTTTAAAACCTTAACATATGCCTTAGCCGAAAGAAGAGTGTGTTAAGTAAAATTTACATAGAACCGCTCTTGATCCCAAGGGGGAGAGCAAATACACGATGGGAAGGTTATCGCGACTATTCTTGCAATGTTGGAAAAGGATATCATTGTTTTGTTTATTGATTTAACATCGTCCTAAATGCTTTTTGCATTAAACTGATTGTTGGGATGTGATTTGGATGAGTATTCCAAGTGCTTGTGTTTGATGGAAAATGCATGGCAGGGATCAGTGATGACAAGTTTCCATGGGAATAAATGAATTTTTTCTTGGAAGATGATATTAGGCCGATTGCCTTGATTGTGCTTGATTCTTAATTGGATTAATTAATGAAGGATATTTTGCGCGAGTGGATCATCTCCAAGGTCACACCACCGCATTTCAAACCGAGAGAGCACTACTCGATTCACGAGCCGAAAGTGTGAAAAGGCCAACCATGGAAGTTGTATCTCACTCCTATGTCGCTTGGGGTAAGGTGGAGCTCTAGATACCCCTTGCCTAGGACTTGAAGACTGCCGTGGGCCCAACGTCTATAGCATTGAAAGACCCTATTCTAGTTAATGGATGGAAATTACAGTGCCATGTGATTTGGACCGAGTACTTCTGTTTGACAGAAGGAATACATAATTTCTCACGTATGGGCAGGAGACAATGATTAACATGAAGGTAAAAAAATGAACTTGTTTGAACTTGTTTTTAAAAGGATTGCTTGCTCTGTATTCGTGTTTGTGCCATAAATTATGCAAATGAATCCTATTCTCTAAAATGCTTAATTAAGAAAGCTGATTGTAAATGTCACAATACATGTGATAGGGCCTAATTAGATAACTAAAGAACGCCTGCTAAGGGAAGCATGTGGGTAAAACCCCTGACCCATCCTACGGAAGGGTGGTCACAGAGAACTAGGAAGCTTTTCACAAGGTTTTACTGTCATTCGACCTTTAGATATTGATAGGTTAGAACCCGATTCATGCCATTTTAGGGGACTGAAATGGGACTATGTCCTATGGGTAGAGAGGTTGAGCGGTGCATCCCTCTCATTTCCCATCCTCTTTGAACCACGTGTGGCATGGATCTGCTTCAGCTTGGATATCTCTAAGTAAAGTAGGATGCCTTCGATCCAACAATAGAATGCTACCAGGAGACCTTGACCACTAGGAACCTAGATTTTAGGTCGACCCTAGTGGGTTCAGCCTCGAACGTTCCATTGCGAGGTGGAGTCAAGAAACCCTAAGCGACAAACCCCAGAACATTCCATGCAAGTGCCAGGCGGCACAGCGATGCTTAGATTCCTTTCTCGATGGACCCCTAGAACGTGCTTGGGCAGCAGGGCACGTTACAGCGAGACGGGACTCCTTCTAAATCCGCAAAGCCACCTGTAGAGAAAACCACCATCAAGTCTAACGAGGGGGGGTCGTGACTCATCACAACCCGCCAAGCCTCAATGCGAGCAAAGGACTGAGCCCAATGCTGAAGCCCCTGAACCCCAATTCAAATGGGCAGCTAAACATTAATGACCACTATCTAGAAACAGAACCCACGGCCTCACAAGGCTAATGACCCACACTTGAAACCTAGGAGACCAACACAAAACTATAAACATCGATGTATAGTTAAGTCGCGATGGGTCCCCACCAAGACCTTATTGCAAGCATAAGGCTACTATGAGGGTAACACCTGGATTTGGCTACGTAAAGCCAAAAGAACCAAAGGCCCTACTCAAACGCCACCCCCGAGCTTTGACCACATAAAATATTAAGCCAGAGACATGCAGGCCATAAGAGACTCAGGCCACTACATCCATAGAACCTCCAAAGCTTAGATCAAGAGGGCCTAAACCAATATATCATCCAAAAACACATCCTGCTACTTACAAACCGCCCAAATCTAGCATCGATGTGCCCCTCAGACCTCAAAAGTAGCTAGTAGTGTGATAACTATAGCTACAACCAAACTCATCAAACACAATGCCAAGCTACAACCTTAGGAGCAAACCAAGTAGCAACCATTAGCTTCTGAACTCTCTAGTTCTGTCAAAACTCAACCACCTACCGGCCTTAGACCCTCTAATGAGCGGCTATCAATTCTAACCTTGGCCCGCAGACTTATATACAAATGTGGGGGATGACTTGGTTGCTTGCCTGAGATGCGTGGACGAGACTTTCACGACACTGGCTAAAAGCTACAATCGACTAGACTTAGGTCTCTTGGAGGAACCTATAGCAACGGAAGTGCGAACACTCCCTTACTCTTGGAAAGAGTGGGAATTTGTATTCATTAAGGCTTTCAAAGAAGCTGAGGTGTTAGTTGCAACTAAGATATCCAGGGAACAGGCAATAAAACATCGTCTCATTATGGCATATAACAAGAACATGATCATGGCCACAAACCAAGAAATCGAGAAGTTGAAATAGCTTGCTTACAATGACTCCTATTTCTTACGAAAATGGTACGCTTGCAATGGGAACTAGAGGGATGACAAATAATATGGAGCCCCAAGAGGAACACCAAGGAAAAGGGGATTCTACTTCAAGAAAATCTATCTTGTAACATCAACAAGCTTTCATTTCATTCTTTTGATGACCACAACAAAGAAAACAGCAAATATTCACGCAGCATCATAGTAGATATCTCCCACGGATTTGATAGAATCAACCATAATCTTCAACATCTTCATAAAATCCATCAATATAACAATGAATATAAAAGAATACACCATCTTTGAATGAAAATCAATCACATAGTATTCATCTTCAATGTCTTCACAGTCTTCTCTCTCTCTCTCTCTCTCTCTCTCTCTCTCTCTCTCTCTCTCTCTCTCTCTCTCTCTCTCTCTCTCTCTCTCTCTCTCTCTCTCTCTCTCTCTCTCTCTCTCTCTCTCTCTCTCTCTCTCTCTCTCTCTCTCTCTCTCTCTCTCTCTCAAAACAGTACATCATATTCTCACTACAATACTCTCATAATGACTCTCAATAATCCTTCTTAGGTCGTAGATGCACCTCCCAAGAGGTATGTCTAATGTGAAGAGGCACCAAAGCCACTACAGTGTCCCTTCACAGCTCACTACTGTCACTGTCACTCGGTCTTCTCTTCAGTCTTCGGCAACTACTTCTTCCATTTGTTTTAGCTCTTTTGAACTTAGATTCATCCTTTCCAAAAATTAGAAAATTTTTCCAAAGTCACATATACATTCTACAAAACACTTACAAAAGATCTACAGAACAGTACAGTACAGTACCAGAGCAGATACAAAACAGTTACAGAGCAGAGATAGAGGCTCTACAGAAGGTTTAGAGAGGGTTACAGAAGGTCATTAGAACCTCATAACTCATACTAAAACCACTCCAAACTATCAAAAAATATTCAATAAACCTTCAAAAGATTTCAATCTTCATCAATCATCAATCCATACTTCATACAGAAGAAAATCAGAACAAAAAAGAAGCTTTACAGAAGGTATACAGAACCTCAACAGAACCTATCAAAACATCACAGAGCTTCATATCTCTACTAAAAATCATCATAAACTTCCAAAACATAATCAATATCATCCAAAACACTCTCAAACACTTCCATTATCAACCATACATCACTCTAAATCCATCAAAAATCAATCATTTAGTCCTCAAAAACAACAAAAATAAATCAAAAATTCAGTCTTTTCACTTAGAAAGGAAGCGTCCTCGCAACCTAAGGAAAAGAAGAATATAGGTTCATTAAAGAGCTCAATTTTATCTTCCATAGGATCTTCAATAATCTCTCCAAACCACGACCCCAACTTATCATCTGTATCTCTAGAAAAATACTTCTAAAGAAAAACTTCGTTATTCATTAACACATCTGATAAACAATTGAAAGCCATAACAAATTTGTAAAGGATATAAAAGGTTCTTCTTCAGTTTTCCACCATAGGTGTTCCATCCACCATCAATAGTTTGAAAAGAGCTCTCGAACAAATTATTCTCAATCAGCACAAACTCATCACATACAAATTATTACAACACACACAAACACTAACACAACCATCTGAATGACACCTCCAAAAAGAGATATATATATATATATCATTAAGAATCATCCAAAATACATTGCAAAGGCATCAATGAAGGTGATCGCTTTTGAAGGCTTGGTGGTTTCAAAAACTATCCATGGAGAAGGACTCATCTACAAATGTCTTGGGAGGATTTTGAAAGAACTGCAGGTAGCACATCCTTTCTAGCAAAACAAGGTATCTACTAGGTAGACATAGGGCATGAAAATATAGGACATCCAACTATTGGAAATCAATGTTCACATCGACATTCATACAAAGCTTTGGAATGGCCTTTTGATCATTATGGAAATGCCTATGCATATATGCTAGATACCAAGCAAAATGAGCTGTCAATCTCACTGAAGGATCTAGAGATTGTGAATATTGGTGACCAAAATGGAGGTAATTCTAGTATGCTTGACTAGTAGTAGTCCAATCCCCTAGAATTAATGGCCAGTTAATATGTGGTCATATGAGAGAATCAGTCGAGCTCCATCCTCTTCTTTTGGGAATCTGCTGATCAAATCCTTCGTACTCACTAACCAACTGAGGGGGTTGAGAAATAGAAGTGGCAGGAGATGGAAGTGGAGTAAGTAAAAGAGGATAAAGAGATGGGTAGGAAAAATCATAAAAGGAGGAATAACCTAAAGAAGGATTGGCTGGAAATTTAAGTGAATTGGTTAGGAAAGGTGTCAATTGATAAACAAGAAAAGTAGAAGGTATATGAATAGATGGAGAAGGGCATGGTTGAGAAGGGGAAAAAACTCGATCTTCGATGAAAGAACAATAGGTAAATATAGGAATTTGAGAAAAACCTTGAGGTTGGAAAAGAAGAGGTAAGATAGTTGCTGAGTTGGTTTGATAAACGGAAAGATAAGTATCATAGCGATGGGCCATTTGTTGGTAGTACAATAGGCTAGGAACAGAGGGACCTAAAACAGATCTTCTTTGGTAGGCATCAAAAAAGGATGAATCAAATGGATGGTTCTTGGAAAGATAAGCTAGGAGATCCACCCTCAGTTGGTTAGTGCTCTACACATAAGTAGAAGTTGTATTCTGACGTTGATTCAGGACAGAGAATCAATCATTGAATGCCATGAATTATTAGGGCAAGTAGCCACTTTTGAGAAATAACACTGGAACATGTCATCTATCCGCAACTCCAAATAGTTGACATACAAAACAGCTTGCCAAATCACATCCCCCACATACTAGGCCAAATCTGCATCATCTAAAATCAACAAATCACCTCGTAGATACATGTAAGACAGCAACATGGTATCCGTCATCATCACAGAATCTTCAAACACCATGCGGACCACTTTTGTTAGCAAATCAGAAGACCAGGCCCCACTCCAACCATCCTCTGGAAGAGAAAGATCCATCATTGAAAGCTTCATATAGAAGGCCAACTTCTGCAACTGATAGTGGACAAAGAAAGAATGGTCCAGAGGAACATACTCCTGTAACTCTGTGGTTGCCTTATGCAACTGGTCTTTGGACATCAGTTCTTCATAGAAAGAAGCATACAGCAGTTGAACACAAGCTGTCACTGAAAGTTCAATCGAACTTTGGATGTCATTATAAAGAAATGGAATAGCATCTCCTAACACTAAACTATTCAGTGAAGGGACTGATATTTCCAAAGAACCCTCTCTATGTGCCCTGAATAAATTGTTACATGTAAGGTAGGCAGGGAGGTCACTGCTAGAAGTGGCAAAAATTGTGACTGAAGGAATGACTGAGGGAGTTTTATCTGCCACACGCTTCAAGAGCTTTCGCTGAATGACCAATGGAGAAGGGGAATCAAGATCCTCTATGTCAATAGGTTCTGACTCTGCTGAAGGTGGAGGGGGAGGTCCTGGATCAGATGGAGGAGGTGGAAGCACACCCTTCTTAAGGTCTGAGTATGTCAAGAAAGCATATAAGTAGGAACCATAAGTGAAATTTGTGACATTCCCTCTGGTCACTTTGACAAAATGTTGGTCCATCTTTGTAAGCAGGTAAGTACTCTAATCAATGGCCACCCCTTTTAACACCATCCTGGAAGCTGTGAAGAGTTCTTTGGACAAATAATGGGATGGTGTTTTGGCAGGCATAAACCTGTCTTGGAGGAACTGGCAGACTAACTTTCAAAGAGGATCAGTGATCATGGAAAAAGATACTCCTGAAGTGTTTATCACTTTCTTGACATCCAGAATCTCTTCGGTCTACTTATGTAACAGCTTGAAAATCTCATCATTGGAGAATAATTGTCTAGCTGTAACAAAGGGCTCTCCTTTGTAGGGAAGAGACAAAGCCTTTCCTAACCCTCGAGGTGTCAACACCATGGAAGCACCATGAACCAAACCCGACTTCTTACTATATGATGCAAGAAACTCATCACACAGGGATGGATCATCTGGAATCAATGGGAATGAAGCAGCCACGAATTTTGCAAGTCATGCTTTCGTTATAGGCTCAAAAGCTAGTAGGGCGAATAATCCCTACTGATCAACTGGACATACTAGATAGGAGGAGGAGCGTGAGGTACCATTCAGATGAAAAACACACACACCTCAAACACAGATAATCACAAAGAATGCGTGCAAAATAACCAAAATAGCTATGAAAAAGAAATCAATCAAAAGAAGGACACAACACAGACGTAACTAACCAATTTACCACCCCAAACAATCCACATCCTAGAAAAAATTCGGCATGACCTCTACACATATGCGACTGAAAACTTCATGCGATGCAACAAGCAAGCACCCAAAACCTCGTATCATGCAAAAAAAAGAAAAAACTACAAACTGCACCCATAATCGTAGCACATAAGCAAACCATAATACCATTAAAAAACCTAATCATGACCTAACCATAACTTTGACCAACAGTTTCAGTTAAGAGGACTTTACGTGCCCATCCCACAAATCGTGTTTATTAAAGAGGGGGGAAAAATGCAGTGAGGGGAAATGGTTTTAATGAAGGGTTCATTTTAAGAAATTATTAACAATGGATGACATTTTATTAGGTTATAAACCTTAATAAGAAAACGGCAGTTCCTTCTTAAAATTTTAATTACAATTTATTAGGGTGAAGCAGTGCTTAAACGAAACCCAGATTGCGATTCCCAAACTGGGGTCTCTAAATGCAAATTCATTAATTAAAAATGAATGGTGATGTGGAGTGCTTTTTTGCTAGCTTGTGCTTTTTTGTGACGGCTGGTTCATTTTTTAAAAAAATTAAGGTGCCTCTGAAGCGCATGTAGCGCGTGCAAAGTGAATGGCTGGTTGATTTTAAATTATTAGAAACTATGTGTTTAGTGCGAGTGCGCGTGGAAAAGTGGATGAACAAATTTCCTTTTAATAATTAACTGTGATTAAGGGATAATAAAAATGATTAAAGCTCAAAAATAAATACCTGGTAGGGGTGTGTATACCATAGACTGAAGGCGTACTGAGTAGTCCCCAAATGTAAGGAATCCAGTCAAAAAAAACAAACACCACTGTAACCTGAAAAAATAAAGCACCTTAGTGTTTTTGTGTTATTTTGATTTTTTTTATTTTCATTATTTTTTAAATGTGTATATTAGGTGTGTTTATATTTTGTATATTGTATGGGTTTTTTTTCTCTTTTGTGTATTTTTTTAATATTTTTAATGATTAAAACGGGATATAGGACACATGAATATTTTGTGAAGTATAAGGGTGGAATTTCAGCAATCCAACAAGTGTCAACAATGTGTTTGAATTTATCCATGATTTTTCAACTGATTTTGTTGTAATTTAAAATCAATTTTTATGAGGTGAAATATTAAATTTAGGGTTTTGACTTCAAATAATACTTTAGTCATTTATGAAAGCATTTTCAATCGAGAAATTATTGGCAAAAGGGACAAGGGGATTTGTGGAAATTTTTGGAATTTTTTTGAAAATATTTCTAAATTTTTACCAATTTTTAATTAATTTTACTCATTTTACATGTATTTTGGAGTAATTTTGAAGTTTTGAATTTTTCGTAATTTATTTTCTTGAATTACCACTATAGAAAATAATGCAATTGATTTCAGCAATGTTGGAAATTTTTAGGAATTTTTTTACTTTTTTGGATTTTAAATGAATTTTTGAAGTTTTTTGGTGTTTTATGTGTTTTTATATATTTTTCAGGTTTGGAAATTAAAAGGCAGTACCCGAGCTACATGTGAACAACTGAAAATGATTGCGTGTGAACGGCTGACTGCAACACACCACCGCACGAACAAACCGGAAGCGCGTGCTCGTGCGTGACTGCTCGCAGCAGCTCACGAACACGTGCGCATGCAACGGAGGAACAAAGGAGGAATAGGGACTAAGGGGCAAAGGGGCAAAAACGGGGGCTACACGGGAAAACGATGGTTAGAAGAAGGGTAATTTGGTTAGGGCAGTAATCGGAGTTAAGGATATGAGTGGGGTAACCTAAGTGAATTAGGTTAAGGTAGTAACCTAGGGGAATTAGGTTAAGTTAATATGTTAAGTCAATTAGATTAAGTTAGTGTATTAAGTTAGTGATTAAGTGAGTGTGTTAAGTTAGTGATTAACTTAGTGTTGTAAGTCGATGATTAAGTTAGTGTTGTAAGTTAATGATTAATTTAGAGTTGTAAGTTAATGATTAAGTTAGTGTTTACTAACCAGGGGCGGCGGCGGCAGGAGAAGAAGAGGAGGAGAGGAGGCGGGCGGAGGTGGAAGAGAGGAGGGGAGGAGGTGGATGTGGTGGAGAAGAGAAGGTGGAGGAGAGTTGGAGGAGGAGGGTGGTCTCGGCAGCGCCCAGCGAGGAGGGGCAGGCGCAGGAGAAAGCGGAGGCGGAGGGAAGGACGCAGGCGGGGCGAGGAAGAAGGCGAAGGCAGAGGGAAGAGGGCGGAGGCAGCGCGATGGGAGAGGGTGGGGGTGGAGAAGAAGGGAGAGAGAAAGCGAGCAGAGGTGGAAGAGAGGAGGGGAGGAGGTGGATGTGGTGGGAGAGGGGAGGTGGCCGCGGTGGACGGGGCTGCAGGAGTCGACGCGATAGGCGGGAGAAGGATCAAGGAAGGAGAAGGACGACGCAACAGGCGGGAGAAGGTAACCATTTTTTTTCTTTCTTTCATTCTTTCTTTCTTTCTTTTTTCGCTTTTTTTTTTAAGTTTATTGTATGAGTATTTTAATTTGTTATTGTTGTTTCTTTTTTGTTATTTATTTATTTTACTAAAATTTAATGTGGGTTGTTTTGTTTTTATATGTGTTTGGTTGTTTTCTTTTTTCTTTTTTTAATAAAAATAAATTGGGTATGGATGTGAAAAAGAAACACACCCCCATCCTGCACGTATGCGCGGGGCGGGAGTAAAAAAATTTGCATCGGCAGGATCAAACGGGACAGGGACACGACCCGCGAGTCATAGACGCCACGGGGACATCCTGAGGCGCGCGTAAAACCAAAAACAAGCGCGTTCGCGCGCGACAGGAGAAACGCGGCCATACGTTAAAAATGAATAAAAATTAATAAAATTCAAACCGTAGGTCGGATCGAAAAACCATAAAAAGGAAAAATGTGCTGGGGGACAAGGGAAAAATGATGGAAAAATGCAACACTGGTGGCAGGGCCAAATCGGGGTGTTCACATGAGAAAATTGCAAGAAATAAGCCCGAAAACACATTCGTGTATTAATATTGGAAAATCCGCGCATTGGAATGAAGTGCGGAAAGAAGGAAAAATGTGCAGAACAATGTGTGCAACAACATGTCATGGCAAAATGCAGTTCTGATCAAGATAGGAAGCATTCACATGGGAAAAACCCACCCAATTATGGACTTGAAAATTAATATGAGAAGAACCATGCATCGAAATAGAGGAAAATAAAAAGAAAAATTATCTGAAAGAAAGGGATGCATAGGGCTAATGCATCAAAACTCAGGTTGGGGGAAATTGGGAGGGGTTCATATGGGAAAAACACAAAAACCACACTCGAAAACACTCAGAAAAAGTAATAACTAAAAATCCGACAGTGGGAAGAGAGGAAAGGAAAAAGGAAAAAGTGGAAGAAAGGCTGGTAGGACACGGTTGTCAAATTAAACTGGAATTCCGTTGTAAATAGGGCATGTTCACATGGAAAAATGTGAAAAATAAGCACGAAAAGGGCCCGAAAACCCGCAAAAATTAATACGAAGCAACCGTGCTTCGGAACGACACGAAGTAAAAAGAAAAAATATCAGGGGGAATGGGTAGGGCAGGGCTGGTACATCAGATCAGTGTTCTGAAGAAATAAAGATACATTCACATGGAAAACCGTCCAATTTACGAGAATTGCTTCAAAAATTAATAACTCAAGAACCGTCTGTCGGAACAGGGGTTGGTAAAAAGGAAAAATGGGAAGTTCAAAGGGATGAACATGGTTGTAAGGTTGGATGTAATTCTCAATGAACGTAGGGTGCATTCGCATGGAAAAAGTGCAAAACCAAGGATAAAGGCAAACGGTCAAGAAATAGCTCCAAGGACAAAGTGAAATAGAACGGAAGAGTGGGGAAGGGACCCCATCAAGATAAAATGAAGTCATGGCATAGATGCATGATCATAGCAGGGTATATGCATGGGGGTATGCAACATAGACGTGCAGGGACGCATTCCCACACTTAAAACCTTAGCAAGAAGGGTAAACAAAGCAACAAGGACCTAGTACCACATATTAGACCAACCACGAATGTCCCCACACTTAAGACATAACCGTCACTGAGAAATAGAAGGTGTAGGGTTAGAAAAACTTGGCCCATATTGTCGAGGAGGAATGTCGACTATCGAGGTTGCGTCATGTATCATTGTCGGCTGTAAGAGGTACCAAGGTGTCTTCACAGCACAAGTCCTTCATGGCAGGGACCACATGGCAGCACCTAGGGAGGTAGCTGGTTGAAGGAATCGCAGAAAATTCGTCGACGACGAGGGATATTGCAATCCACTCATGATCACTCGAATGGAATGAAAGAGCAGTCACTTGCCCCATTACTAACATCACTCAAGGAAATAATGATGAAACCCAGAGCTCACATCCAGTTTAGGAATCAACAAGGGAATGGTGCAGAAGCAGTATACCAGGGTGTACAATTGATGGTGCATCAATGCGTCCAACCCCGTCTGGCATAGATACAAGTAGGAAGGCCAAGGAGCCTTGCAGTGCAGTGTACCGAACAAAGTGACGTGGCTTGTGCTGATGGCAGAGACCCATCCCGTGGGTGCAGAGGGAAACGAGAACATACATGACTCCAATTGTCGTAACGTCCCTCAATCCTCACCTCTCGATAATTGATTGAAGAAACATCAATCACACTCAGCCCACCCTCTGTCTTACGCTCTGTTGAAAGATACAGAGGGCAGCCTATTCCTAAACCCCATTGATGTAATCCTCACCATCACTTGTGCAGAGAGTGTATGCCTTGTGCGCATTTGATGGTGCAACTGTGCATCCCGTCCTGTGCCGGCATACAGTTCAAGAAGGAAGGCCAGGGAGCCTTATCGTACACTGCACAGGAACAAATCATGCGTTGTGCATTGAGAGGCCCATCCTGTGCATGCAACACTCCGTTCACACATCTCACCTCCCATTTGATTTGAAGGAAAAAACTGGTCACTCACCCCACCCTCTGTCTCACGCTCTGATAGATACAGAGGACAGCCCATACTCATGTCCCCATCCTATTAGGATGAAAGCACACATCACTCAAGGGGTTGGTGATGAAGATCATGACAACTTTTGTTGTCATCAGGATCTTGAAGACGAGGCGTACCCAGGGAGGCAGCCAACAAATCTGGTACCTCAACAATTTGTAAGAAGGGTCGTCTATTAAGAAGGGCAGACTGACTGATATTGCAGAGACAGCACACCAAGGGAGGTGGCTTCAAATTACTTGCTGGAAAGGTACTGCTGATGAGTCAGCTATCCTGAACTGCGGGGTGTTACCACCTTTTCCACAGTCAGCTTTCCGCCCAAGGGTGTTTCCACCTTTTCTTGAAACGAGGCCTGTTATGACAGGGAATTTCTTCCTTTTCTCCCATAACAGTTTCGTTTGTTTTGTTTTTTTTCCTTTTCTTTTTCTTTTCTTTTCCTCTTTTTTTTTGTTTTCCTTTTTTTTCGTTAAGAAAGAAAATGGTAGAAATACATGTGTTAGGACCAACCTTGCCACCACCATTGTTGGATCAGATAAGAAGATAACAAGGTCGGGTTGAGATGTATCTGCGAGGGGCTAGCAGAACGAGACCACCTCATGAGGAGAATCATAAGGGCTATCAAAAGCACGACGAGAAGGACAGTGCGACGTCCAAAAGGGAAAGGGTAGGTCGACTGTGATTGTCAAGATCCCCAAGGAGGGAAGTACATTTTCAGACGATAGCCATTGATCACGAAAGGATCATCAGAGGCATCAACGGTCTGCACCTGAACAGAGCCATTAGGATTGACATCAAGTACCTTGTATGGGGCCATCCACCATTGTTGAAGCTTGCCATGAATCTTGCCATGAAACTTGCCAAATCTTGAATCATAGGCCAGGACAAGATCACCTTCTTTGAACTCCTTGTGCTTGATGAAACTGTCATGATAGGCATTGCGTCGCGCTTGAGTGGTTTCCATGCACTGTAGGGCCATCCACCGTATCTCATCCAAGCATTCCAAGTGCAGGAGATGGCATTGCAGTGACTCATCATCTCCCAAACGTTCTTTAACTGCCACTTGCAAAGAGGGCAATTACAGTTCAACAGGGAAGACGGCTTACCATACACTAGCTGGAAAGGGGTCTGCCCAGAGGGCCTCTATAAGTCAATCATCCTAGTCGCGATGATGTGCGGCAATCGTTCTTGTCAAAATCGAGCAAAGGATGCGATTGGTGATTTCAACTTGGCCATTGGCTCTGGGGTAATAAGGAGTGGACTTGCGATGGTGGCGGATCTTATACAACTCTCTGAGCTCCTCCATGATTTTGTTAAGGAAATGAGTACCTTTGTCACTTACCAGCTTGAGGGGACTGCCAAAACGGGTGATAATATTCTCGTACATGAACAGGGCTATGATGTTACCATCATCCTGCTTCAGAGCTTTAGATTCATACCACTTTGTAACATAATCCGTACATACTAAGATATATCTATTCTGCTTCCGTCTGGTGGGTGGATCAATGGGACCCACAAAATCAATCCCCCACTTCTCGAATGGCTTGAGGGGAAGAATGGGTTGTAGTGGCATGGCACTTGTTTTGGTGGGTTTCCCCATTCGCTGACAAGCATCACATCTTTTGCAGTAATCATATGCATCCTTGTGGAGGGTCGGCCACCAATATCTTGCTAACAGAGCCTTCCTGGCTGTCGCTTCCCGTGAGAAGTGTCCACCACATGGTTCATCATGGCATGCTATGCCGATTTCATCCCCTGCAACACATCTTCACAATACTTCATCTTTGCTCCTCTTATACAGTGCACCGCCTAGCAAAGTGTAGAGGGATGATTCTAACAGAAGCTTTTTCTTCTCACGGCTTGAGATGCCATGAGGATACTATTGAGTTGCCAGGATATTGGCTATGTCTACATACTAGAGAGTAACTGTTTCAACTAGAAACAATGAAGCATCAGGAAGGTCTGGGTCATCCTGTTCCTCTTCTCTACAGTTTGAGGAATCCGTGATAGATGATCAGCTAGGACATGGGAACCGCCAAGCTTAGTGACTACTTCAAAGTCAAACTCCTGGAATAGGAGTAACCATCTCATCAGTCGTCCTTTGACATCTACTTTGTTCATCAGGAAGGACAGGGCTTCATGATCCACCTAGGACTTGAAATGCATTGACAATGGATAGTGTCAAAACTTCTCTAGTGCAAACACCATTGCCAAGCACTCAAGCTCTATCATCATTGTGTAGTTTCGTTCCCTATCAATGACCTTTCGGCTTGCATAATAAATGGGTTGATCTAATTTAGAGGGGCCCTTTTGACATAGGACCGCACCTAACCCTTCAATTGATGCATCTATGTGGACATGGAACTCCTTCATCCAATTACGAGGTTGTAAAATAGGTGCTTGGATAATGCACTATTTTAGAGTATTAAAGGCCTCTTCACAGCCATCAGTCCAAACGAAATCCACATCTTTCCTTAAGAGCTTGTGCAAAGGGGCCGCCTTGGTTGCAAAGTGTGCAATAAATCTTTTAGCCCACATGGCCAAGAAATCCTCTCAATTGCTTGAGGTTTGTTGGTGCTATTAAGGTGGCAATCTTTTCGATCTTCGCCGAGTCTGTTGCAATCCCTTGTGCAAAGACGATATGGCCCAGAATAACTCCTGAGGAGACGCCAAAGACATATTTGTCGGGGTTGAGAGAAATCCCATACTTGCGGCATCTATCAAAACATTGCTCTAGGTGTCCCCAATGCTCACGGATTAAGCTATAGACACAAAAGTCATCAAGGTACACCTCAATGAAATCATGCAAATGATTTTGGAAGGCAGCCATCATTACTCGTTGGAAGGTGGCAAGAGCATTACAGAGCCCAAATGGCATCACTCTATAGGCATAGGTCCCCCATTCTGTGGTGAAGGTTGTTTTGGATTGGTTCTCTTCTGCTATTTGGACTTGGTTATATCTCCTGAATCCATCCAACAGGGAATACAACTCATGGCCTACCACTGTGTCCAACAGTTGGTCAGTAAAAGGGATAGGAAAATGATCCTTCTTTGTCTTCAAATTGAGCTTCCGAAAGTCCACACATATTCAAAGTTTTCTGTTCTTCTTGGATACTACCACAATGGGCGAAACCCATTCACTGTTAGCCATAGGATAAATGAACTTGGCTTCAAGAAGTTTCAATAATTCATCCTTCACCAAAGCAGAATAATTAGGATTCATATGCCTTTGTCTTTGCCTTACAGGTTTGGCATCAGGCTCTAGGTCAATGTGATGTTGGCATACTATGGGATCAATTCCCTTTAGATCTTAATATGACCAAGCAAACACGTCTAAGTTCTCTTTTAATAAGTCTCACAGGATCACTAGTTTCAAGTGACGTTCAATACCGTCAATATCCAAGAACGTTACTTGTCTTTCACCTTCCACTTCACGGATGAATGTCCCATGGATTGCTTCCGAATAGAGGTCTGACTCTTTCAAGAGAGTAGTGTCCTCGTCTAATGTTCCACTAGAACCAATGTCCTCCTTCTGAACAGGTGACTCATTTGTCTATTGAGGTTGCTGGAAGGGTATCAGAGCTTTGCTTGTTTCTATGTGAGTGGTAATTTCTTCTGGACTTAGGTATTCATCTTCAGAGGATGCATCCAGGAATGTCACATAGCACGAACCTTCTAGAGGCCGTGGCTTTGATAGCTCCGCCTTCTGTTGGCAGGGGGCGTCATCATCATTTTTTCTTTGGACTGAACAGTTAGGGCGACATGAGCCACTGGTGAACTTAATTTTTATGCCTTTAATCCATTGCTTATACAGATTCTGCATACTTTGTGGTCCATCGGTCAACCCAAATGGAACCATGGTCATTCCATCCAACATCCTAAGATCTTCAGCACTCTAAGGTCTCTGTAGGGATATCAACAAGATCATCCTCTATCAGAGGAAATTCTTCATTTGCACTTTCATAACCTGCTTCATTTTCTTCCTCCTCATTCTCATCCTCTTCCTCTGGCGGCTTTTTCTCTGCTTCTATAGAGGCTCTGTAGGAGAAGAACAAATCTTCTGCCTCTACATCTGCTTCTACTTCTGTTACAGTCACTATCTCTATGACTGTCTCTGGTTCTGTCTCTGAGTCTACTTCTGCTCTGTCTTTGTTCTGCATCTGCTCTGTCTCTGTATCTATTACTACTCTGTATCTGTTCTGTCTATGTTCTGTCTCTGCAACTGTAATGTAATAGGGAGAACAGTACATCCATGCTTCTATTTCACTGTTAGAGGTGATTTCAGAAGTCAAGTTGAGGCAGGAGGTATTCTCCCATGGATAAGCACTTTACTTCCCTTGGTAGTTGGCTTACAGTACCCATTGTTAGGGACTGTGCCTCTGTTTTCTTAGGAAAGATATGCTTAACATCCTCTTCGTCTCCTGATGTACCATCTGTTACCTTGTTGGATGAGTCAGTTATGACTTCAATTGATGTGGATCCATTGCCTTTTTGTGATTCATACAACTTTAACACCGCTTTGTTGGGTCCTCTGCCTAGGGTTAGGGTTCCTTTGAACCAGTCCATCCTAGCTCTTGCTTCAAAAAGCCAAGGTCTTCCCAACAGCAGAGGGTATGAGGTCCCATAAGAATTTGGTTTAATCACCAAATATGTCAGCCAATAGTCTCTTCCTACAAGGGTTGTTTCTATGTATGGGAGAATGCCCAACGATTTAATCCTGCTTTGGTCCGCCAATCTGATAAGCCACTGTGTAGGTTGAATTCCTTGCAACGCTAAGTCCTTCATTGTCACATCTGTCATTATGTTTACTGATGAGCCTCCATCAATCAATGCATCTGAAATAAAGCATCCTTCTATCCACACACTAATCTCTGGGGTTTCAAGGTCTAGAAAGGTGTTAGCCACATCTACTTCCTTTACAGGCTCTGGGGCCTTATTAGTCTTGGTCACTGTTGAAGGAGCGATCCTTAGTCCACGTTTTCTTGTCAATATGCTTTTGAATTTCTTTCGGCAGATGGGAGACAGCATCAGTAATTGTCAAAATCTTAGGTTTGGTTTAAAAGTGTCTAGTTCTTTGACCAAGTCATAATCTTTGATAGGATCCACAGGCTTCTCTAGCCTGCTCGAGAATGGGGCTACACCCATTTTCATCTTTCCTTTTTCTTCTAATAATTGCAGCATCAGTACTTCCTCTGTTTCTGGAGGTGCTTCTGTATCATCTATCTCTTGGTTCTCTGGTCTTGTTTCTGAGACTGTCTCTGTAACTCTCTGTGGCACTACAGTGCTCTGTACTACACTGTTCTGTTTTGTACTGCTCTATCCCTCTATTGGCAGGTTGAACTTCACAGTCTTGGCAGGAGAGTTATTTTGGTTCTGAACAACTAGTTCCTTCTTCTTGGTGCATGTGACAATGGCAACTTCCAACTCTACCAAATTGAAAGCAAGCTCTTGTGCCTTCTGTTGGCTATCAAAGGCATTGGCCTTTACAAGGGCTAGACTTGGACAATCCTTTGCAGTGTGGCCTTCACCTTTGCATCGACTACATAAGGGCTTGTAATCCATAGATCGTCTAGGGTTTGGACAATTCAGAGAAATATGTCCCTTTTCTCCACACCTATAACATTCCACTTCTGATCTCTGACCACCGCCAGACTATCGTCCTCTATAACTTTGAGAGGGAAATCTCCTTGGACCGAAATTAGGACCAAATTCCCTAGGCTTTGCTCCGATATCCTGTGTTGTCATTTTGGATTCCAGCAAGTTGGATCTTGCATTTTCATCTTTCTGTCTTCATTAATGCATCTCTTTCAGAGAGAGCAAATATCATCTGTATGTTTCTTCCGCAAACAGTAGGAATAGAAGGCTCCAGGAATGGTTGGTTTTCGGGTATATTCAGTGGCTAAATGTCCCGCTTGATGACACTTTCCGCACCATGTATTAGAGCACATCACATATCTTCTAGCTCTAGTAAGGGTGGATATATTGGCGGTACTCACCTTCAGCGTCTGTAGCTGCTCTGTAATCACATCCATAAGCTCTTTCTTGATACTTGCAACTAAGTTGGATAAGTAGTCCTTCAGATTTTCACCTCCTGAAGTACTTGTAGTAGGGTTTTGTGAAGCTTCTGTAATTACTATTGCATACACTGGTTGGGTTGATCCAAAAGGTCCTCTATTCTGGTTCTAATTCAGAGCTCCTGTTGAGACTTGGGGTTGTTGATTCCAGTTGGTAGGGTTCCACTGTTGTTGAGTCGCCATTGGAGGAACTATTTGAAGCCACTGTTGTTGTGGTTGAACCATCATTTGAGGCATTGTCGTCTGTGGTGACCACAATGGATTAGGTGCATTATACTACAGCATTGTTTGCATCTCGGAATAGGGGTAGGAAACTGTCCCTAGGACTGCATTTGGTGGATATACCATTCCTGATATGGGAGGAGGTAAGACTCCTCTTCCTAGAGTCATTGACAGCCTTGCTTCAACTTCGTCATACAATCTTGCACCTTCCACCGTAGCTTGCAGATTGACTGGCCTTCTCAATTCCACGAACTTGCAAAATTCTGGTTGTAGGCCTCTGAGAAACTCTCCTTTCTGAATACCTTCATCCAAATGATGGTTAGTCCATCTCTTCAGGATGGATTCCATTCGCGAGACATAAGCTTCTACTCTTTCTCTAGAGGACTGACTTAGGTTCATGAACTCCTCTCGCATCTGCTCTTCAAAACCTTCACGCCTGAATTTAGTGAGAAAGGCCAACTTCAGGTCGTCCCATGTGCCAAAAGTTCCTGCTGCTTGTCTCTCATACCGCTGAAACTCCGCGCCCTTGAAAGTGGCGGGAAGGAATATTGCTAACCAATGCTCAGGGGTTCTGGCATTGTTAGCCACACATGCTACCATGAATTCTACTACATGAAGATCAGGGTCTTCATTGTACTCTCCCTTAAAAACTGGCAATGGGACTACATTAGCTGGCATGTCATCAATATTTCTAGGATGAATCTGACTAGGAAGGGGACCTTGAGTTGCCATGGGGACTTCTGTGAAGAGTGCTTTTAGGGCGTCAAAGGAGGCTTTCTACTGCGAGCTCGTTCTCAGCCTTGATTTTTGCCTTCTCTCTTCTCACGTACCTCTGGACTCATTCTAATGCTTGCCTCTTGATTGCGTCATTCATCAGGGGGTTGGCTCCAACCAGTTAGTTTGTACTCAATAGGATAGTATCAGAGAGGGCTTCAGTCTCTGGGGGATTCTCTGGCCAACATCTCCTCTACTTCCTTCTTTTCAACATCTCTGAATTCGGCTTTCAAACCACTATAGAGGGGGAGATATTCCGTTCTGAAAGTATCAAAATTCATTCTTCTTAGGATCGTTGTTGTGCCATTATAATAATGCCAGCTTCTAAGGGTTTCGACAATGTATGTTGTGAAAAACACTCTATCTACCAACTTCCAGTGGGTTGCTAATTGGACAAACAGAAGATTATCAGTGCACCAAGCATCCCATGTATCTTGCTATTGAGCATCCACGAACAAATTCCAACTCTTTTCCTTCTTATTTTCGTGAACCTCCACAGACCACGACTCCTGAAGCTTCTTCACAATCTCCCACTTGATGATGTCTGAAAACTTCTCAATGAATGCTAAACCTTCCATGGATGGTCATTTTCTTTGTTTCTGCTCTTCAGTTTGTTTCCAAACAATTTGCCACCAAGATACAAGTTTCTGTTGCTTCAACAGGAAGAGGAAATAGTCCACCACATAGAGCATGCATCATGATGGTGATATGTTTCTACCATTGTGGGATGAACTTCTTGTAGAAAGTGGCTTTGATAATGAGAATCTCCAACTCTTCAGTGGAAGAAGGAACTTTGCAAACATCCATTGAATTCTCCTCTTCTTGGCAGTGCCATTTCCTTCATTTTCAACCTCTTCTAATGCTTGTTGATGGCAAGTTTTCCCTGGCCACGCACCAAAAACATGGAGCCCCAAGACGAACACCAAGGAAAAGGGGATTCTACTGCAAGAAAATCTATCTTGTAACATCAACAAGCTTTCATTTCATTCTTTTGATGACCAAAACAAAGAAAAAAAACAAATCTTCACGCAGCATAATCTTCAACATCTTCATAAAATCCATCAATATAACAATGAATATAAAAGAATACACTATCTTTGAATGGAAATCAATCACATAGTATTCATCTTCAATGTCTTCAAAAATCAATTAAAAATTCAGTCTTTTTCCACTCTCAACATAATGACAAATATTGAGCAACGACGCGCAATCAAGGCATCAGAGTATGACCCAACCTATGTAGCTCCAACCTTATATAGGGTGTTGACTATCCTCCATAATCGACCCCTCGAAGAACACATTAAGGGACATCCTTATTTAGATTGCACCCTCACCGAGGAGGAGTTGCATGTTGCTAGTCGAGTGGACTTCGATGACTTCTTACTTTATGTCTTTACTTACATTACGCATGCAAGCATTTGCCCTTTTGATATGGATAGCTATGCTAATTGAGAATATAATCTAAATTTTTATGCATGTTAACCCTCAAACGAACAAGGTGGAAAATTCAGAAAATCTAAAGCATAAGACAAGGCCAAGGCAAAAGTGAAACAAAAGATAAAGGTGCAACAAGAAGAATGTGGAAACATAAGAAGTGCAGAAAAGTCCTAAAGCAAGGAGAAAGGCGCACGAGAAAAGTGCAAGTCAATACTTTTGTAAAAAAGGTGCAGGGAGACACACCATGATTTATTTTAAGAGCACCAAGCTCTCACCCGTGCAAGTTGTAAAGGTAGATGAGCAGTAGGAAGGAAGCGAGGAAGATAGGAGGACAATGGAAAAAAGGGCCTAGGCCACGGCCGACCATGTAAAAAAGGGGATCAGGGGATGACCGCCCAAAAGGGATTTAGGGTTTTGTATATAAAGTTGAAAAGTGAATGAGAAGCTCATTCTTGTGTGTGGCCAAATGTGGCTCTCCTCTTCTTCTTCTTTTTCTTACTTGCTTGAGCTTGTGCTTAAGAGAGGGAGTATGAGAGTGTGAGGGAGTGAGTGTGTGAGGGTGAGGGACTGGGGAGGAGAAGCTCTCCATCTTATCCTCTCTTCTTCTCTTCTCTTCTCTTCTCTTCTCTTCTCTTCTCTTCTCTTCTCTTCTCTTGCTCGCAGCAATGGATTTTGGAGCAAGGAGCTTGAGGATGGAGCTCGCTTCAGCTTGCACTTGGATCGTGGAGCTACCAGAGTGCTCAGGAGAGGAGGTAACTCGATCGGGTATGGAGCTAAGCTCACTACACCCATAGAGATGGATGGCGCATTGGCTATGTGAGAGGTAGCCATTAGTGCTCGGCTTGGAATGCTTGAAACAACAATAAGCGGTCCGTGGGTCTTGGCGGTTGAGCAAGAGCTCCCACATTTTGGTTCCGTTTCCGGGACCAACAGATTCAAGCCTTGAGCGCTTACACGCTTTGAATCAAGTATTGAAGTAGGGTTTTTCCTGAACCAATGCTTGAGATAGATAGGTAGGAAGCAAGGGAGTTTGAAGAGGTATTCAATCTCCTTAGCAAGTAGGTTTTTGGTTTTTGGACTTGGAAAAGCATGTTGGAGTAGTGTAGGTATATCCCTTATGCTTTTTTATTGCATTTAGGAAGGATAGGAGCAAAACGTTGGAGCACGCAGTAGGGTTTTCTGTTGCTATATAACAAGCTGAAATAGGAAAAAGAAGAGTAAAAAATAAAATTTTGGGTTAAATATTAGTGAGGGGAGCAATACTAAGGTGAGTACAGGCCTGGGCAGGGTGATAAGGGGCTAGGAGTGGCAAGGAAGACCACATTTTGCATTGCAGGGGAGAGCTGGAGAGAGGGAGAAAGAGCTTCATTGCATGGACCTGCTTTGATCTTGCCATCGAGGAGTTCTTTGCCCACCACAGGTAATTCCACACTTTCCCCTACATGAATAGCTTGGATCTGGAGGTGCTCAACCAATAGGAAGGCCTCAATCGCTCAGCACAATATGAATTCTTTGAAGTCTAATGAAAAGACATGTCAGGCTCGGCCTGTGCAATGTGCTCTGCCAACCAAATTTCTTAGAGATAGAGCAACTAAAGTGACAATCACAGAGTCAAGTCAATTTGAAAAATGTTGGTTTGAAAACCGAGTTACAATGGCCAAACTAGGAGCCCAAATTATGACAGTCTCAAAGGAGTGATTGGCCAAATGGCAGTCTCAAAGAGACCCAACCTATGTGGCGCCAACTTCCTTTTGAGTGTTGACTGTCATTCGAGGTACGGACTTTGCTGGAACTAGCCAAGAGAACTCTCTGGATGATAAGGTTCTAAGTGAGGAGGAGTTACATGTTGCCATTAGACTCGTACAAGGTATCATGCTACTCAATGTTGCAAAATATCTATTGTTATTGAGTAAGCTGCCACGAGTATTGGATGCATGTGCCACACTCGAGTACAATCATGAGTTCTACAATTGGTTTTTATCCTCAGGAAGTGGCATGGATGCGTAAATATGTACATAAATAAATAATGAGTTTTGTGACCTATATAGATAATATCAACACACACAAGCAATGATAGTCAAGCGCATGGAGAAGAGTTGGGTTTGACAAGCTAAGCTCCTCAGGTCCTCCTCTCACCGCACGTCTATAATTCATGTGATCATTCCTGCCTCTCTAGATGGAGGGCATGCAACCCTCATTACTGCCATAGGAAGCCTTAACCAATGTCTTTGACGGCATAGACGAGGCATCGTCCCCTTCTATACACATTTTCCCTTTTCAGTCTATCCTTCCATGGATGAGCCCTGCTCCACTCCATCACAACCAGTCCACGTAATTTAGCATAAGCCAAGATCTGCTAATGGCTGGAATATGCCCCGCAGTCGAAGCAAGATAAATATCATCACGGGGGCTGTCCCTCTACAACAAACATTGCATGCCTCACACCCCTCCTCCTCATATGCGCTTGATAATCCACTATTTAATCCCTTTCATGCAAATAATTCTATCTTACCTCAAAGCCTAACCTTGGTTCATATTTTGCAAATTTTCCCACAGTAGCCATCATGGAGCACACAATGCAACTAGCTTCCAAGGAAGCTCTCCTCCGTAGAAGGGAGCATAAGGCACAAGCGCCTCCACCAGAGCGATATGTGCTTATCCTTAAGAGATATGCACCAAAAGGAGGCCCTAAGTGACATCGCCCTGGATGCAGGCCAAAAACTTCCCAAACCAGGAAAACAAAGGCTCAAGGGAATGCTCGGGGGGTGGCAACCCCGGCCGTGCAGGCCCTCACCAAACGCTCAGGCACCAGTGCTCGAAAGAGGAGAAGGCAGCTAGAAACAAGAGTGAATTTGATGAATTATTTAAAAGCATTCTTGAAACAGCTGTGGCTAGGGACTACACCATATGTGTCCCGACCGATATCTTCCCTGCTCGGCCTAATGGGAGTCTCGCACCGGCACAACCCCAGTTGCCCGACCACCCAAATTCACCCCGCCTCATACAAATAGAATAGGCCCTATGTTGTATAAGCTGCTTTCCAAATGCCATTTTGTCATGACTTTTTGTCCTTAAGTGGTTAAAGGGGTAGGCTCCCCAGCTGTACAAACCTCCCTTACCAACTACTAATACATGTCACGTCTTTAACAAGCACCAATGATATGCATCGCAGTCAACACCATAGGATTTAGATAAAGTAATATCTTCTTGCGTTGCATTTTTTCATTATAATTGACTCATGTGACTTGCATATACTCTCACGAAGTGTTAAGTGGATGCAGGACGACACAGGTCTTTGTATGAAAGTGTTCAATGCCCAAGTCACTGTGAGACCACCAACCTCACAAAGAGCCAGGACGGAATCCTCACTAGCGAAAGCGAAAATCACCCCTGTCGATCACCCACATCACATGGCCCAAAGCATGATCAGTGGGGCCACTCTCTTTTTCTAGGTCAAACTCTACACATGGTACTCACGGTAGTTGTTACCTCAATTGGACCAACATCGCACGTTACAAAGAGGTCTTGCAAAATCTCCAGTGTATCTCCCCATCTCAACAACTGCCCCTCTAGCAATGAGGCTAGGACACAATCATCACTGTAATATCCATTGCCATAGCCTTTGAATCTCGACAATTCCCAATCCAATTGAAAGGCTGATAGCCTCAATGTATTGCAATGGTTGTACTCATGTTATTCTTTTTATTTTAAAAAAGGGAAAAAGAAGGAAAAGAGAAAGAAATAGAAATAGAAATAGAAAAAGCAGCACTCACAATCACAGCACGACACCTAGGGTCTTCAAATTAGGTACATCCAGTGACCTTGGTCGGTTGGCTCCGTCCCTAGTTCCCTAGCCCTCTGCACATCCCCCACAATTGTTCAGGGAACAACAAGGGTAGGTAAGCACCGCACGAATGGCCATGAAAAGTACACCGTACTCGTCGAGCAAGCCCAGTAGCTACCAGCTACCGAAAGTTTGATGTCAATGTGCTCAATTATGCTACATCATGTTGTCATAACACAAAGGATGTCTCATACACCTTCGTGTATACTTCTACTCAACATGGACAACTTTGCTTCATCCACACATTGTTACAAGGAACCAGCCCACGGTCTTCTAACTATGTAATATCTAAGTATGCATGAGCACTCACATAATAACTGCACCAAAATATGTTGAGAAACACGGATCTAGAGCTATGCTAGCTATGGAGGACGCGGATTATAGATATGAAACATGGTAGAGGTGAAAGATTGTAACTCAAGTGAATTAGGTTCCAAGATGGATTAGCTTGGACTCATAAACACAATCTTGAGTGACACAAAATGAAAGTACCATTTTATTGAAATGAGTGTCAAGTACATGCTTATATAGCCTTTTTGGATAGTACCACTCTTCCTCTCTATGCTTATGGGATTTTGAACATCTCTTCTGGAGCATACAACTTTTGTCATCTCTCTTATACAAAGCCTCTTCTAGGCATACATCATTTGATTTCTCAACACCCCCCCTCAAATGATGAGTCTCTACCCTTGCTGGCTTTTGCCCCCCCTGCATGTAAACATGGACCAGGAGACTAGCTCTTTGGCAGCCTAGTCAAGTTAAGGCTTGAAACTTTACATCTTGGTAGGGTTTTTTTACAATATCCACTATGGGAACAAATTCCTTAAAACAGTTTGTCATAGTTGTTGATGGTAGCAGAAGTATCTTTTTCTTCTTCTTCATTCATGAATTGATTTTGGTGGTAGTTATTCTGCATCTGCTGTGCTCTTTTCTTGTGGAAGCATTCACTGGCAATATGGCCAGTTTTACCACAATAATGACATGTCATCCGATTCCTGTTGTCGGTGTTGAATCCTCGACCTCTTCCTTTGGGTCCAGTAGCTCCTCTAGTGTATAAGAGGTTTTCCCTTGGGCTAGTTTCTTTTACATCTTTGCTTTTAAACTTGCTTTCTTCATCAAGCAGTGAGTGCTCAATATCTTTGAGTGAGAGACTCGGAACATTACTTAGAGTGGATACAAGGTTCTCATATGGATCCTTGTTTACACTTGCAAGTAGTACAGCTATTGCTTCATCTTCTTCAATATTCTTTTTAAGAGATGCAAGTTGAGTTTTTAAACTCTTAAACTTATTAATGTGTATGGTCATAGAAGTGGTGTCTTTGATATCCAGTTTATAAAACTGCATGAGAAGTTTTACCTTTGAATTCTTTGCTTGAGTACCAAACATTCTATCAAGTTCCTCCCAGGCGGTTCTAGCATTTCTAATGCCAGATATATGATGCAACACATCATCGCTTAGTCCCCAGGCAATGATGCCTAGTGCCTTATTATTCATCTTCTTCCATTCTTTGGATTTGAACTGGTCTTCTTCAACAAACCCGTCTTCATCATCTTCCTTCTTGTTGTCTGCATCATCTTCAAATAAGTCCCATAAGTCTTTCCGCATAAGATGGTACATGGTCTTCTCCTTCCAGGCATGGAAGCCTTCACCATTAAATTTTGCTATATGTTCCACTTCAGTCATCTTTAGTAGAAGGTCTTACCACGAGAATTCTCGGGCAGTGTCTATCCTTTTACAAGAAGATTAAGATTTATAAGGGATTTGATAATTGTGACTTTTGTGCAAGCAAATAATTTTTTATGTGGAGAAGTGTCCTAGTAACAACAGCACTTTTATGAGTATTTGAGTGCTTACGAATATGAACTGTGCTTGTGCTACGCTGGTTAGAGAGAGATAGTGTGAACGGGGTACTTAGGAAGGGTTGATTTAACCCTTAATGTTTAGGTTAAATTGAATAGACCAAACCCTTTTTTTTTTTTCTCACGCTCTTTTTTTTTGTGATTGAGACTCAAACTCACAGTCTCATCCTCCAAGATTGATCCCGTGACTTTACCCCGTCCTTCCTAGTTTGGCGCTGCCCCTCGTATGGCGGATCGAGCTTGCGTCCAACGGCTTTAGAAGGAATTCAGAGCTCTAGTGCCTCATGTAGCTGCCAAACCCATCTGACTACATCGTTTCCTTCGTCTTCTAGAAACGAACGGAGAGTACTCCGAGAACACGAAGACCAGTCGCCAATGAGAACAAGGTTGCGTGTGCCTGTGCCTCGCTTTTGATTGCTCCGCCCCCGTTTTCAATCAACTGTTCAACCACAAAGATGCTGGTCTCTCAGCGTAATCTCCTTAAGGTACAGCTGCCTTATCAGCAGCACTCGATCTCCACAGCCTCCAATAGATCTGACAATCGTGAAGATGTCCAGAGCCTTCATTAATCTGCTTCGTGTGTCTGTAGTAGCAGAGATGGATCAGACGATAGAGAAGAACTGATGTGCCTTTTCTTCCTTTGTCTTTGTGTTCTCCTGCTTTCCTCTTCTTTTGTCAATGATGGATGATCCTTCTTGTCCTATGGGAATGCCGCCAGATTTGAGCTCTGCACTCCAGAAACTGCTTCCTTAACTCATCACTAAGGTGCTCAACAAAAAAGGAGACATCATTTGTATGGTAGGCAGCAACTACTTGGTACTAAGGAGCCTACTTGCAATAATAGAACTCTCTCTCTCTCCTACACTATCAAACTGATTTTACTCCTCCTAAACTAAACTGTTATCATTACCATAAGAGCTAGAACAAGAGGTAGTAGAAGTAGAAGAGGGAGAATGGGTGTGGCTAGACATAGCTCACAACAGCTCTGATACCATGTTGAGAAACACGGATCTAGAGCTATGCTAGCTATGGAGGACGCAGATTATAGATATGAAACATGGTAGAGGTGAAAGATTGTAACTCAAGTGAATTAGGTTCCAAGATGGATTAGCTTGGACTCATAAACACAATCTTGAGTGACACAAAATGAAAGTACCATTTTATTGAAATGAGTGTCAAGTACATGCTTATATAGCCTTTTTGGATAGTACCACTCTTCCTCTCTATGCTTATGGGATTTTGAACATCTCTTCTGGAGCATACAACTTTTGTCATATCTCTTATACAAAGCCTCTTCTAGGCATACATCATTTGATTTCTCAACAAAATATATACACAGTTTGGGTTCTCAAGTGCAAGACAATACTCTTAGATTCCTTAGAGTTCGAACTGTCTCCCAAACTAATTGAACTACGTCTTGTGCACGATAAAGAAGACTAGCACTACCCTGAGGGAGAGACCACATAAGAGAGGTTTTCAATTGCAGGTATTGAAGAATCCCACGAAAGTGTCATTTGCCCTTCATCAACACTCAACTCTGAATTCTTATCCTTTATCATCATGCAAGCCCACCAAGAATCGTCGGTCTCGCAGAATCCCCAGAACATCAACACTTGTACCAACCCATGAGTGTAATTCCTAGCCCTATCACCAACAACGTGCCCCCAATGACCTTCATCCGCCCCACCACCAAAACTCCTCCACAGTAAACCACAGATGTCCCTTCCACCCACATCTTTAGTGCATGCCAAAGCATGCTATCTACAACGGTGAGTGCCATGGGATTGGCACTCATCTAGGAGGGGGGTAATGTTAACCCTCAAATGAATAAGGTGGACAAACCGGAAAATCTAAAGCAGAAGACAAGGCCAAGGCAAAAGTGAAACAGAATACAAAGGCACGACAAGAAGAATGTGGAAATGTAAGAAGTGCAGAAAAGTCCTAAAGTAAGGAGAAAGGCGCACGAGAAAAGTGCAAGTCAATACTTTTGTAAAAAAGGTGCAGGGCACACCATGATTTATTTTAAGAGCGCCGGGCTCTCACCCGTGCAAATTGTAAAGGTAGATGAGCGGTAGGAAGGAAGCTAGGAAGAAAGGAGGAGAATGGGAAAAAGGGCCTAAGCCACGGCCGACCATGTAAAAAAGGGGATAAGGGGATGGCCGCCCAAAAGGGATTTAGGATTTTGTATACAAAGTTGAAATGTGAATGAGAAGCTCGTTCTTGTGTGTGGCCAAAAGTGGCTCTCCTCTTCTTCTTCTTCTTCTTCTTCTTCTTCTTCTTCTTCTTCTTCTTCTTCTTCTTCTTCTTCTTCTTGCTTGCTTGCTTGAGCTTGTGCTTGAGAGAGGGAGTGTGTAAGTGTGAGGGAGAGTGTGTGAGGGTGAGGGACCGGGGAGGAAAAGCTCTCCATCTTCTCCTCTCTTCTTCTCTTCTCTTCTCTTCTCTTCTCTTCTCTTCTCTTCTCTTCTCTTCTCTTCTCTTCTCTTCTCTTGCTCGCCGCAATGGAGCTTGAAGGAGGGAGCTTGAGGATGGAGCTCGCTTGAAGCTTGCACTTGGATCATGGAGCTACCGGAGTGCTCGGTAGAGGAGGTAACTCGATCGGGCATGGAGATGAGCTCACTACACCGTAGAGATGGATGGCACATCAGCTATGTGAGAGGTAGCCATTAGTGCTCGGCTTGGAACGCTTGAAACAATAAGTGGTCTGTGGGTCTTGGCAGTTGAGCGAGAGCTCCCACAACGTCGGGCTCCTATGAAAGTAAAACACTAAGATTATGTGATGAAGGCCCGTCATCCTCTAACCCTTTCATCCTAGGAAGGATTCTTCTCATTTCGAAAGGGGGAGGGGGTAAGGTGAAGGTGAATCAAACCAAATGCATAAGGAAAACAATAAAGGAAGAGCACACCTTGGAAACCTCAATGGTAGGATAAAACAACTTGTGAGTGTGGAAAAGGTTAATAAAGTTTGAAATCAATAGACTAATTGGAGGAAAAATCGACTTCTGCACTCAAGCAATTCAATTCAACAAATTTGTAGTTGTTTCCTTTACTTGTGATTATTCTAAATAACACTAATGGTGAATATGGCTTCATGACAGACACCCGTCATGGTAGGCCAAGAAAAGGCTGGCAATTTTCCTTTTTCAAAAGAAGAACAAGCAAAATATGGTATTTCGATGGAAACACGATCCTTTAACCAATTTAAGTTCTGACATATATTCAATCTAGAAGACATGGCCATCAGCTGTGAGGAAGATCATTGAGCAATGCAATCTACATAAATACATGGAAGTAGTAGGCCAGGGGGTAGACTACATCCATTGTGCAAACTTCTTGTGGACTTTCCACAGGAACCATAGCACTGTAACAGTGCAAGAGGGAGAGGAAACTCGTCGAGTGTAGATTGAATTGTCCCCGGAGCTGGTGGAAAAAGCATTGGGCTTGGCAAACAAAGTAGAGAGGAAGCCAATGAGAGACATATATGCCCTACTGGGAATGGACAAGGTAAAGGTCCACACCAATGATGGTGTCAACTTGGCAAATATTCCAGACCCTGAAATCCAACTCCAAGACAAGATGGTGCATGCGTTGTTTTCTAGCCAAAGGTACAACACCATCATGAGCAGTATTAATGTCCCCTTGTTAGAAAGCATTGTAGCATGGTCTCTAGATGAGGTTAACCTTAACGGTTTTGTGAGGGGCCTCAACTATTGGATTTGGTGGGGTCCTTGCCGCCATCCTCAAGGAAGCCTTGGGGCGAGGGTAGGAAGGAGGAGAAGGAGTGGATGAAACACCAAGCAGGTCACCACCTCACCAGGAAAAAGAGGCATAGTACAGCCAAATGATGCTGAGTGAAAAAGAAGAAAGTAGGGCACAGGAGAAGTAGACCGGGGAAAGGCTAAGAAGATTAAGAACAAAATTGCATGGAAAAATCAAGAAGAGGAGAGAAGGAAAAAAGAGAAAACAGACTTGCAAAAGGCTCGCAGGGAGTCCAAAAAGGCTGAGGAGGAGAGAAAGAGAAAGCAGGAAGAGGAGGAGAAGGAGTTGAGAAGAAAGGTGGAGGAAGACATAGCCCTCACAACGTGCAAGTCCATTGAGCAACAATCCTTAGAGATGAAGGCAAGGACAAGACGCCAATCACCCCTATTCCCACTCGTAGGCAATGCTTCCTAACAAGGTGCTCCTATAGTGCGAGAAGGCAAGGGCAAGGCCCCAATCACCCCTATTCCCACCCTCCTAGCACCCGCCACCACCACTGCCATGTCCACACCCATTCCTATGACCCAGGTGGACACCACCAACCTAATGGCTTGGGTCCAATACTTCATGAATAAAGAAATGAGCCATGGAGCAAGAGAAGGAACCCCTCTGGCAGGAACCAAAAGACCGGCTGTCCCCGCAACAAAAAGGTCACCTGTAGAATTTGATCAATATGTCAAGGAGCTTCTCTCTTAACTAGAGAAAGCCAAGGAGGAGAAAAAAATCACAATAGTAGAGCTAGAAACTGAAAAGGTTACATCCCAATTGGAGAAAACACACGAAATAGCCATGGCCCAAAGGGAAGTTAATGAACTAAAGGAGCAGTTATAGGCTAAAGAGGAGACTGAAGCTGAATGGCAGGCACGATTGGACGAAGAAATCGAGGCTATACAATGCTTGTGACGGCACAATGAAGAGATTGTGGGGCTTTATGAAGATATATGCAAGCTAAAATGGAGAAGATCACTAAATCCATAAAAGAACTGGAGGAGGAAAGAGTACACATATACAAAAGAGAGATGGAAAAATTGACACAAGAGGCAACCTCGGCACAAGAAGAGCAGCAGACGCTAAAGTGAGAAATGGAAGATCAAGAACGGAGACTAACGATGCTAGCTCAGAGACAGAGGGAAAGCTCGAAAAGACATGAAGAGGAGAGCAAAAGAATGGGCCAACTAGAATGAAAAAAGAGTTGAAACCTTGGCACACCATCTAGCTCAGGTGGAGAAAGACAAAACATTGGCAGAAAGCAAAGCAGCAGCTATCCACATGAGTTTTGAGGCCCAGCAATGCACCTTCCTCAATACGCCACTCGATGTCACTCAGACAGAGGAAGCAGAGGCTGTTGAGACAATTAAGAAGAAGCTTGGGATTGCACATAGGGCCTTGAATGCAAGATTGCAGATGCTGACACAACCAGTGGGAATTTGCCTAAGCTCCAAAGAACAAAGAAAGTATCTATTGCAAGCAGGCTTGACCCCCCAAGAGGTCGATGCTTTAGGGTTTGCCAAAGGGGTGTAGCAGGAAGCCTGATACAAGGAGGAGGCTGGAATAAACTTTGAGATGGGACCTCATGAAGAGGAATTAGTCCCACAGCCTCTCTTCCCACCTTAGCTAGACGACCAGCAATAGGTGGACACCTCCAAAGAAAGAAGAGCTGCACTCCAAGAAAAAAGGAAGCAGATGGTGGAGGACGCAAGAAGAAGGCTCAATGCCAAACCTATACAGGTACCACCTACACCTATTCTCCTGAGCTAGGATATTATCCCAGCAAGCTTCCACACCAATTTAGTGATCTGGGAACAATAGGAGACCTCTAGAAACCCCTTCGAGTTGAACTTCTAGTTCCCCGCTGACTTGTGTAGGGTTTTACTAGTCAAGGTGGTGGAAGAGGTAATCAACATTGAAAGTAGGCTCAGGGAAAAATGGCTGATGGAGAGAGGATAGAACCCCACCCTCTGGGACACAGAGGATGTGAAATTTTGGCAAGAAAAATTTTTGAGGTCCCAAGATCAGTTCTGGGCTACAAGTGCCAGCCTACATGGAGAAGGCACCTCTATGACATAAATATGGACACTTGGGTGGCATTCTGCAATACCCTCCCATTCGAATGCAACTACCCAATATTCATGCCACACCCCCGAAGAATGGAAGTGGATTTTGAGCCCAACGTCCACTGCTAGTATGATTTTCTCGTGATCTACAATGCAAACTGTACCATGCCAGAGGAGGCCCTTCGCTTCACCCCTGAAAATCTAGGCGACTCTATAGTCTTTTTTGTAGAGTAATTCTCCTCGTGCCCTAACCCCACATTCATTACTACCTATAATTACCTTAGGCTACTTAGGATCCTACTTAGGAAAAATACCACCCCCCAAGAATGCAACCTTCCACCCCTTTTCTTTGATCCCAACGCCATTAATAGCTGCGCCATGGCTCCGACTACTAATAATGCGCACCACTTTTCTCCCCTCGTTTTTTTTTTCCATTCTAGAATATATGAATGATAGCCGCTTTACATGTTGCAACCATCCATTTCTCTCTACCACCACTCTGCAAGTCCGGCCTAAACCTTAAGGGGTACTTGTAGAGTCAGCAATTCCTAAATAAGTCCCTTAGGCCCCCCTTCTCCACCCCACTTAGACGACGAAGCTTAGCTCTCATCTTGCCTATGTAATTTCCCAAAAGAAAAACAAAGCAAAGCTGAAAAGCAAAGAAATCACAACGAACAGCAGTCTACCCCATGTGGGCCACGATCCTTGCATCTAGAGGTTCTCAAGTTAGGTGAGTCAAGTGGCCTCAGTCAGCCACCTCTGTCCCTAACCCCCTAGCCTCATTTTGATTCCCCACTTCACGCTTAGGGCACATCAAGGGCAAGACACGCTAGGGAGGTAACACTCGGGTTATATCTATCACCCTAAGCCAACTGCACCGCACCTCCCTTATGCACAAACTGGGTCCTGAAGTGTGGGGCAGCATCCATGCTCGACCTAACTCCCAGTTCCACTAGCATGATCACAATGCACCACATGGCACACCTCCATGAAGTGCACCTTCTTTTCTTTTTAGGTACAAATAAAGGCTCTAGACCCCAAATTCAGAGGCCCCATCATCCATGCAATGTGCTCTCGACCTCCACCACCTTAACCGAGTGATCCGTTTCTTCCCAATTCCCATTCCTTTGTGGCCCCATCATTATCGACTCACACATCTGCCCTTTCTTATGGAGCCTTCTTCATCTCAAAACTGCAAGTGTATTGGAACTAGCACCCACCTAAGAAGGGGCCCATCTTATGCAACAACGTTCCCATGCAGGCAAACCAAGGTAGAGGCAGACCAAGGCAGTCCTAGTTAAAAAGTGAATGAAGAAGCTCATTTGGAACAGCATAGGAGAAGGCATCCACGGAGGGCCAAAAGATGGATCCGTCTAACACCATCTTAAATTTCAAAGATGGATCCATCCACCCACCATCTCCAAGTAGGGATCCTTCTAACACCATCTTAAATTTCAAATATGGATCCATCCACCTGTCATCTCCAAGCACGGATCCTTCTAACACCATCTTAAATTTCAAAGATGGATCCGCCCACCATTCTACCTCCACGCACAAATATGTCCAACATGATATTCGATTTCAAAGGACAAATCCCCTCAAGGATAGCATCAAAGAGAGGCCCACCCCAACTTCAAGGGCCGGTCCACAAGCCTGTATACAAACTCAAAAAAAGCCATCTGAATACACCCATCCCTCCTTCCAACCACTCTACATCAAAGCCATAGGACTTGCACTTGTCTAGGAGGGGGTAATGTTAACTTTTATATGAACAAGGTGGAAAATTTAGATAATCTAAAGCAAAACACAAGGACAAGGAAAAAGTGAAACGGAAGATGAAGGTGCACCAAGGAAAATCTAGAAACACAGGAAGTGCAAAGAAGTCATAAATCAAGGAGAGAGGTGCATAAGAAAAAGTGCAAGTCAATACTTATGTAAAATAGTGCAAAGTGCACCATGATTTATTTTTTAGAAGAGCGTCAGGCTCTCACCCATGCAAATTGTAAAGGTAGAGCGGTAGGACAGAATCTAGGAAGATAGGAGGACAATGGGAAAAAGGGCCATGTAAAAAAGGGGATAAGGGGATGACCGCCCAAAAGGGATTTAGGGTTTTGTATATAAAGTTGAAAAGTGAATGAGAAGCTCATTCTTTTGGTGTGTGGCAAAGTAGACTCTTTTTCTTCTCTCCTTCTCTTCTCTTGCTTGCTTTCTTGTGAGTGCTTGAGGGAGAGAGTGTGAGTGAGTAAGGGAGTGAGTGGTGATGAGGGTGAAGGATCTTGGAGGTGAAGCCCTCCACCATCTCCTCTCTTCTTCTTCTCATCTCATACATGGCTATGGAGGATGGAGCTTGGAGGAAAAGGCTTGAGGATGCTTGAGCTTGCATCATGAATCGTGGAGCTATCGAAGTGCTTGAGAGAGGAAGCAACTCAATCAGGCATCAAGGTAAGCTCACTACATTTGTAGAGAGGGATAGCGCATTGGCTATGTGAGAGGTATCCATTAGTGCTCGGCTTGAAACACTTGAACAATAAGTAGTCCGTGGGTCTTGGTGGTTGAGTGTGAGCTAGCCTCTACAATCTCATTAATAGGTCATCTTGCAATGGTATTGACTTCCAGGTTGCATAGGAGGTATGGACAAGAAAGCCTCCCTCATATGCTCATTTGTGTATCTTTGGATGTGAGGCCTTTTGCCATGTGCCCAAGGATAAATGCAATAAGATGAATCCTAAAAGTGTGAAATGCATTTTCCTTAGCTATGGAGATTCAAGTGAGATGGGATACCATATTTGGGATCCACATGCAGAAAGTAATCCGCAGCCATAATGTTGTGTTCCATGAGGACAAAATGCATATGCAACCTGAGAAAGTTGTTGAGATATGTAGGGTTATCTTTCAAGAGGAGCCCCCTGCTCCCACACAGCTAGCTAGACAGCCTGCACCAACTGATCCTCATGGCAATGATGTTAGACAAGATGTTAGACACAATGTTACACAAGATGTTAGACCGGATATTGGGCAGGTAGCACAGCCTGCATTGAGGCGTTCTACTAGAGATAGATGACCTCCTGACTGTTATGAGCCCTCCATAAATTATGTCTTGGTTACATATGCAGGAGAGCATCTCACCTATAATGAGGCTATGCGCAGGGGTGACAGTCACTCCTAGGAGAGGGCTATGCAGTTTGATATTGACTCGTTGCATAAGAATCATACGTGGGATTTGGTTTCCTTTTCTAGTGGCAAGAGGGCCTTACCTTGAAGGTGAGTGTACCAGTTGAAAAGTACCCGTGGACACCCCATGCCGGCATACAAGGCCAGATTGGTAGCAAAGGGTTTTAAGCAGGAGCATGGTGTTGACCTTGATGAGGTCTTCTCTCCTGTGGTTAAGATAACCACCCTACGCTTAGTCCTTGGCTTTGGCTGCACAGCTTGACTTGGACTTGTATCAGTTGGATGTCAAGACGGCTTTCTTACATGGGGACTTGCATGATGAGATTTACATGGAGCAACCTAAGGGCTTTGCAGAGCTTGGCAACAGGGAACATCTAGTGTGCAAATTGAGGAAAAGTCTTTATGGCTTGAAGCACGCACCTAGGGAATGGTATCATAAGTTTGATGCATTTATGCAATCATAGGGCTACAGTCGTAGTGCTATGGATCCATGCTTGTACACGAATAAAGCCTGTGATGATGGATCTTTATTGATTTTAGTACTCCATGTGGATAACCATCTTTTGGCAGGGAAAGCTTATGATGAGCTAGATGCTCTTAAGGCTTAGCTCGAGAAGAGCTTTGAGATGAAAGATCTGGGATAGGCCCCTCATATTCTTAGTATGTGCATTACACGTGATAGGCATCAAGGACTACTCTATCTATCACAGAGAGAGTACATTCATAAAGTCCTTGAGTGCTTCTGTATGCAGGATGTAAAGCCTATGGGCTGTCCATTGCCTTCTCATGCGAAGGTATCATAGGCCAATTGTCTGCAAACAAATGAGCAGAGGGCTGAGATGGCCAATATTCCCTATGCATCTGCAATGGGCAATATTATGTATGCCATGATAGCCACACGTCTAGATATTGCTTTTGTAGTTGGTGTTGTGGCATGTTATACCTAGCAAGAGGCATTGGGATGATGTGAAGGGTATCATGAGGTACCTAAAGGGCACTGCTGATATGTGCATATGTTATGGCAGCCAAGATACAGGTATTGTGGGATACACTAACTCTAACTATGCAGGACACATAGATAGTAGGAAGTCCACCTCTAGCTATGTGTTCACTTTTGCTGGAGGTGTTGTTTCATGGATGTCCAAGATGCAGAAGTGCACGGCCCTTTCTACTACAGAGGCCGAGTATGTTGTAGCCACTGAGGCTTGCAAGGAGGCCATTTGGTTGGGTCATTTGGTTGTTGACCTTAGTATTGTAAATGTTATCCCTACATTGCATTCAAATTCTATGAGTGCTATCCAGTTTGGTCTTCCATGTGAAGACAAAACACATTGAGGTGAGGTATCACTTCATTCATGGGGTCATTGAGGACAAGTCTGTTGACCTTATCAAGATCTCAACTAACTAGAATCCTGCAGACTTGCTCACCAAAAGCCTCTCTATAGAATGCTTTGCCTTTCTCAGGAAGTTGATGGGCGTTGGATGAGATGACATCTTTCCTCATCCTCTTGTATCTATGTATATGTTGTACTGTCTTTTTTCTTTTTTCTTCTTACTCCTCACTAAGGCAAATTTGCCTTTAAGTGGGAGGTTGTTGAGGGTAGAGACACCTCCACGCCTAACCACCAGTGTATTACTACACTGATAGTACCCACACCTATACACTACAGGTTTCGGGCGCCCATCATTGTCACTTCATTCTTTATTCTTTCAATGACATTTGAATAAAGGGAAGGCCGGTCACACATTGTGACCGTTGGAGTTCCCACATTTGGAGTCTCTCTCTTTCTTACTCTTGCTCCATCCACCATAGCTCTCACCTCCATGCTCTCTTGCTTGATCCTTCTCACCTTTCAGTTCCAAGCTTTGTGCATAAATATTCATGCCCTCTAAACATGGATTTTACTCATTCTCTTCATTGGTTGATGCCATACCCGCTTCTTACTTCAAAAACAATAGTCCTACATAGGTCCTTTTTTTATATCAACTTGCATGTTTTAGCTTCTCTCTCGGTCATCACTAATTCTCTTCAGCTCTATTGTAAGCCTTCTCCTTGCATGTTTTAGCTTCTCTCTCGGTCATCACTATATAATTCTCTTCAGCTCTATTGTAAGCATTCTCCTTGCATAGTATACAAGTCTATACCAACCTACATCTTTATCTTACATTAAGACTACACCCACTACAATGTCAGAGGCATCAACAAATACATGAAATGGGATGTTCCACTCTAGAGGTTACAAAATTGGTGCCACTACAAGCATCTTCTTTAATATAGTAAAAGGTATATTCTGATCATGCCTCCACACAAACTAAACTCCCTTCTTAGTAAGCAAAGTGAGAGGAGCACAGATATGAGCCAAATACCGAAGATACCTACTATGCCCTTGCACCTATCTCACAAAGCACATCACCTCTTGAACTATTGTAGGTACTGATGCCTTTAGAACAACTTGAATTTTCCTTGGATCTATAGCCATACCTTCCTTCAAAACAATATGGCCTAAAAGAACCCCTCTTTTAGTAGAAAAAACTGATTTAAATGGGTTAAGAGACATTCCAAATTGACGGCATCTTTTAAAGCATAGTTTAAGATGATAAAGATGATCTACCTTCTTACTAAATACACAAAAATCATCAATGAAAACTCTCATAAAAGTAGTAAGATATGGATCAAATGTTTTGTATGCTACTTTTTGAAACTTTGGTGGTCCATTTTTTAACCCAAAATTCATAACAATACTGAAAACGCTCCCCATTCAGTTATAAAAGTGTGTTTATCCATGTCATCTAGATGCATTCAAATCTGATTATATCCGAAAAACCCATCCAAAAAGCTATAAATTTCATTACCTGCTACATCATCCAATAAAGAATCCATGAATAGAAGAGGGAATGGATCAGTGATAGTTGTCGCATTCAATTTCCTATAGTCTACACAAACTCTTATCTTGCCATTCTTCTTTGGTACCACCACTATGGGTGATAGCCACGTGACTTCATTCATAGGCTTCATAAAGTTAACTCTAAGAAATTTATCAATCTCCTCCTTTACCTATTTAACATAATTTGGATTCTTACAATTTTATTTTATTTTTTGCATTATAGGTTTAGCATCTACCTTCAAATTGATCATGTGCTGACACACCCTTGGATCAAATCCCTTCATATCAGTATAGTCTCATGTAAAAATATCTTGGAATTCTTTGCATAACTAAAGCAATTGCTTCCTGAAGTCTTCCTCAACAAAAATACTCATCTTGATTGGTTTAGAATTTGAATCAACATCCAAATACACTTCATGAACATCATCTTCCAACACTCTGACTTATAGTGTGCTCATACTTCAATTTAACATCAATACTAGCTTGCTAATTGACTCTATCAAGAGCCTCCTCTATCTCCGATGAAGCATTTTCCTAATCTTTGTAAGTCTCTGCATTAAATCCTTGACTTCCCTTAGGACACTTTCTATTTCTCCATCCATTTTAGTGGTCTACTGCATCATGTTACCATTTTCTTATATCAATTCCCTCTTTTCCTGCATCAGTGTGAGCCTGCTATGTGTTGTGGTGGTAAGCCATTTTCTTGCAGCAGTATAGGTGCTTCATGTAGTGATATTGTTGTAAATACCTTGTACTTGGATATTGTTCACTCCACATCCACCTCAAACATTGGTATAGTGGTAGGGTTAGCTCTTATCTTCATCATCTTCAATCTTAGGTGCAACATTTATTGTCTGAGCAACCAATGGATGATATTGAAGCTGTAATACTACTTGATTGGCTATAGATAGTTTGACCTCCTTACCACCATGAGGAATAATCACTATATCTGCACCCTAGTCCTTCTTTAATTTGGATAATCTAAACCAAGGCCTTCCCAACAACATGTTATATGAATCCCCTAATCCTTCCATACGCAAAACAAAAAATCTTACCTTAAACTTTAGCCTTGCAACTTGAATGAGTTGATTTGTCAAGATCCCCAAAGGTTGAATTCTCCACTAATCAGCCATCTTAATTTGAAACACTGCTAGGACAAGTCCATGTAATTTGTGTGTAAGATATAACTCTTCAAGTATAATGTTGACTCTTGAGCCACCATCTAATAATACATCATCAAATTTCATACCCAAGTACTCAACTTGAATGGTAGGAACTTTTATAATCTACCACCTCTGCCTATGTAGGAATCACAAGTTGACAATCTAAAATATTCTTATAATCCTCCACATGTTATTGCCATAACTTTTCTTAATTCAACATAATATTCTCTAGAAGTTTCTCCTTAAATCCTAGAATTAGATCAAGGATCTGTTCCAAGGTGAAGTGCAAAGAGGATTTAGCTAAAGTCACAGATAACTCATGTGAACCTTGAGAGTCATCCTAATTTAAACTTTGTTGCTAGCCACTATCTTGCAATTCTTTAAGTGGCAATTGCTATTGTTTTTTTGTCTATTAGGATTGACACTCATATACTTTATACAGCAATTCTATAGAGTTGAGTTGTTTGGACTCTTTCTTCTTTTGCAACTTCTAAATTTCTTTAGAGGCTACTCCCCTAGCCTTCTCCTACTCCTACCAATCTATCTTGTGCTTAGCTTTAGCTCTAGTTATAGCTAAAATTTCTATCTCTTTTGGACAATCTTCCACAATTATACAATTTGAAAATCACAGCCTATGTGCAACTCAAACCCATGTTGATTGTTGTTTAAAACACCTTTACCTAGCACATCTTTCTAAAAAACCTCCATGTTTTTCTGCTCTAGCTACTGGCCCATTGCTTGGCCCTCCACAACCTCTCCAAGTATTTTGACTAAGACCATAGTTGCAGGTGCTAGTGGTTGCTATCCACCATGGGGTAGTCCTACTAGTTGCATTTATTTATATTCTCCAATCTGCATTCCCCTTTCAGCCCTATGGCATACCCATAGTTCGTAGTTAGGTCCTGACATATGTCCCTATCTGCCACAGTAGTAGCAAGGCCCTTATTGCCTTCGTTGGGCATTACTCCACTTCCTTGGCTAGTCATTGCACCATTTCTTAGGGAGCTATCCCTTCCTTTTGAAACCTATAAATCCACATTGTTGTGCTATCCTAGGTGAAATTTGATTTACCACTATTGTCTGTAGTAGTGGTTCAGTCTTGCATTCTACACCATTGGATTGTACCAGCACTCCTTAGCCTCATGGTCTATCTTCTAAGCATCAGCACGAGGATAAATAATGATAATGAAGCAAAGGGAGGACTCAATACACTGGATGAAAAACAATTTTCAAACTATAAGAATAATTATGGAGATGTGGATATCTAAGGTACCGTAGCATTATACCAATCCCCTGCAACATCCACTATATCTCCTACAACTCCTCCAACTCCATCAAGTATACCAAGTTTTCTAGATGATGAGGAGACAATATTACTACCTGGAAATCAAGATACTCCTCCTAAGCAGGCATTGGAAAGATTGCAACATATAGTACTAGGGAGAACAATCTTGCTATGGAACACAAGACTTTCAATACAAAAGTCTTTGAAGTTCAATCCCTTACATCCACTAAAGAAGCCTAAGCATCATTCGTACACAATGAATCATAATCAACTATTCACTCTTAAGGTAAGAGATTCAAAATTTTTTGGTAGGAAGGGAGAAGACCCAAATTGCCATGTGGCTTGATTTGAGACACTGTGGATTGCAAGTGCTTTAATACTATGTATGGGGATCAAGTTAAGAGGCAACAATTTGCAGCAACTTTCAAAGGAAAGTCCATGGATTGGTATAGTACTTATGATACTACACTTATGATACTACTTATTTTAATAAATATGATGCACTTAAATATGCTTTTCTTAGCAGATTTAGGAAGCATAAAACTGCTACAAATGTTTTGAAGAAGTTGAAATAGATGAAGCAGATATCAATGCTTGTACAGGACTACACACAAAAGTTTAAAAATCTTTAGAACAAATTAGATGTTGCAAATAGGCCATCTTTGGACCTACAAAGCTCTTATTTTGTCAAAGGGTTGGATAAAACTATTGTCAGTGCAATAGCCAATGTGGAATTGCAAGCAAATGCTACAATTGATGTGTTAGCTGAGGTTACCCAAAGAGTTGAGAGGAGACTTGGCAAAAGCAGGCCTAAGAAGAAGGCAAGCAAGGATATGTCCAATTCTGATTTGGAAGATACAAATTCGAGTGACTTGGAGGATGAGAGAGAAAAAAGGTTGCAAAGACGTCGAAAGAAAAGTCTAAAAAATGCAAAGAGGCTTCTAAGGATAACAAGAAGAGGAAAGGAATGAAAGAAAATATAGCAAACATTTTTGGTCAAGATTTAACCAGAAATGCAGCACACTCAAGGCAGGATTGTATCATCTTGCTTTTGAAAATATATCACTCCTTCATACAGAAACTTCGAATTTCCATGGTCAACCCTTTGTCATTTTTTATGGTATTTCAACACAAAAATATAGAGAAGCAATGGCAAGATCAGGAAAAGAACAGTACGACCGGCACACAGAAAACCTTTCAAACTGTATATAGGAAATTAGATTTTCATCCCTAAAACAAGGTCATTTTTTATAGTGCTTAAAATTTTAGGCATCAACTAGAGGTGTTTTTCTATTAACTTCCACAGCAGAGGTTCACAAAAGCATGGTAGGGTCACCAAAGTGTTTCAACCCCAAATCTACACCGAATACATAATAGGACTAAAGTGCCTCATATAGGAATAGAGTAAATTGCATCAGACAGCGGTGCAGAAAATACCTAATGCCTCATCAAGCAACTAGTAGGAAGCTCAGAGATAATGACATAGGAACATGAGAACACATACTTTAGCACTACTACTCAGTAAATCAAATACATAAACTAGAGAATATGATGGAAAATAGGAGAAACAAAGATATGAATCAAAGCGCCCATTGTCATATTGTATTGCTAAGCAAGAAACTCCAACATGCAATTGGTCGTGATCAAGAATCATGATCCATACGTGAGAAAGACACACAATACCTCTTCAAGTCACATTTTGCAACTGCCTATACAAATTGCACTTCATGAGGCATACAACTTCATAAGTCATTTTAAGATTGCTTTACACATAGAACTATTATGACTAACGGAGGTCAAGGTTGGAGAATCCACTAATATATTGGACAACAAGAGAGTGTCAATGCCTTGGCATAGCAACAACTTGAGACCTTTTCTACTACAAATGTATTGGCTTATAACTTGTGTTACAATTTGATACTTACGAGATATAAGACAATGGCACAAAGGCCACACAAGTGCATGGGCATATGCATTACTTTTGAGGAGGGGCTGCTTGAAATTATTTGACATCATGATGAGGCATCACCTTTCAATCTCATGAATGAAGTGGAGGTACAAGATGGCCTTTCTTTGCTACATAACATGGTAGAGCCATCAAGATAATGTGTCTTTACCAAAATTGACATTCATGAGTTGTATTTAGTACAATCACAAGACCCTAACATGCTCAAAAGTAAAACTGCAAAATTCAAGGACAATAGACTACCTAGCAATAGTTCAAAATTCAAGGACATCATTGTTGAGACAAATGTGTTTCCCTTCCACTTTTCCTTTAGCCATGCACAATGTGATGGAAGAGTATGACTCAAGGACTATATCAAGATGTGTCTTTCAACCATGTTCACCTTGTATATGTTGCATAAGTTGTACCTATTACCCATGTTCTAACTAAGTAAGCTATCATGATTGCAAGTAGTGCATGCACTCCCCTTCTCCAATATGACATTGATAAGTACAAGAGGATAAACAAGAATACTAGCAACCATGAGCCCATATGTATTACACTATGCTACAACCTAATTGCATCTGTACTAGGGACTCCATTAGGGCATAACAAGATCTTGAAGGACTTGATTAACATGATTGGGATGTGGAATATTCTAGAGATCTTTATGGCATTCACAGCTAACGTTGTTGGGGCGATCAACACACAATCTAGTCAAAAGGACCACTAGAAAAATGTGTCACAATTGTAATAGGAGAGACCTTAAAGGGAACCTTAGTTGATCAGACTGAGTGATTCAGGGGTACATTAGCCGATACATGGGTTTGACCCAAAACGAGTGCTACCTATTGAACCTTGAGTAAGATCCCTACCAAAAATAAATAAGTGGAATGGCTACATATTACCAAAAAACACTCATATGCAGTGCACTTGACCAACCATGGTCATATGTGCAAGAATCATGGTGAGCACTCTATGATGTGTCAAAGCCACTTTTCGTAGTTCAATAGTAAACTATGCTTTCCTTGATAACTATGGGGAGAATGAGTGTTGCACCACTCTACCATGGTAAGGTAGCCATGTGTCAATCAAATGTAGGTTCACCTCCCCAAATAATCTTTTATGTTGACCTTTTCACCAATGGACCTACTAGAAACCATCCTAACTGTGGTTGGACTTGTGTGCTAGTAGCCATGTGTCAATCAAATGTAGGTTCACCTCCCCAAATAAGCTTTTATGTTGACCTTTTCACCAATGGACCTACTAGAAACCATCCTAACTGTGGTTGGACTTGTGTGCTAGTAGGCGAGGGTTTGTTGGTGCAACTAAGGTTTTGAGAAAGTGAGGCCAATTTGGCTTGGTCGTATGGTCCATTATGGTTGGTCATGTGCATGAGATATCATAGAAGAATGCAAGTCTAACAATTATTTTGAGAAAGTGGGAACTATTGGTCCAATCATGGCTGCTTATGATATGGAATCATAACAAGCTCCAATGTATCAAAATCAATTCTATTGAGACAATGGTCAAATGCATTTGCTTCAAGCTCACTTAGCCTCATGTAATGGGAGATTGAAGGATCAAGAATCTCAACCTTTTGCTCTATATCAAAAGGGAGTTCATACATCATACACCTAGTAAAAGCAGTAAAAATAGTGAGTATATGGAAAAGAAATTATTGATATAAAAATATCATTCTTAAGAACATTAAAATTTAGATATATTATACCTCAATCTAGCAAGAAGGATGGAGTCATTTACTTCTTTCCTCTTATCCTTAATAAGGATCTTCACACATTCTGAGTCCAAAAAAATAATATAATTTCTCTTGCCTATGTCACCAAGCAAGAAGCAATATATACTATAATCTGTTGGGTTAACCATATCAAGCATATTAAAGAGCTCATCCTCTAGAGGTCCTTGTCACTATGCTTCTTTTTCTTCTGCTTTCTTCCTCTTATGCTTCTTCCATTTCTCTGCTTATTCCTCTATAGCCTTTTCCTCTTGCTCATGTTGTCTTGTATCTCTCTCATGTGTGACATCCTCCACATTAGAACCTATGTCCTCCTTCTTCTTCATGTACAGTGACACATTAAGAAGATTATATATATTCTCATCTATGAGGGAAACTAGCTCCAAAACCTTGGAGAATCTATATCTCAATCTTCGTAAGATCCATAAGTGTCACTCTATGTGCATGGGCAACAAAGATGTATGCATCTTGGAAAATTCAATCAAGAAGTCCACTCTAGTATCCTAGATACAAATAAGAGCACTCATTGTTCACCTAAAGCTATCAAGACTATGTTTATCACATATCTCCCTGACCACTCTCTCGAATGGCAACTTTGCAACTTCGTTATTAAGAGCTTTCGTTGCCTTCCTAATTTCCCTAAGACATCTTAGACCTTGTGAAAATCTCTGTCTATGCTTCTTTGGTGGCTTGGATGGCTTAGAGCACTCATGGATCTTCTCAACAATTTTCCTAAGATCAACCTTCTACTTCCTTGCAATAGCCTTAGTTATAGCCATACCTCAACAAAACAAACTACAACAACATGAAAAGAAAACAAATTATCAACCAGCAATCTCACCCAAAACATATGAAGCATGAAAAAATCCATGGAAAACAAAGAACCATATAATTAAATCCGTGTTTCATATGACACGGCCAACTAAGCTCCAAAAGTAAGAAATTTCTTTCTAAATTTCATGATCATGTGCATTGGGTGGAGACAAGTCATGTTAATATGGCAATGGTTGAGTGAGTCAAAGATTTTGCCATTGCTAAAGAATAGCTCATGTGTAATCCATGTTGATGTGAAGTTATCTAAACTATGATACAAACTATTATAAGTTTTCAAAGATATGGAGAGGCACATTGCATAGAGAGACATTATATGTAAACCATGATACAAATGGATTTAGTCCACCTTCGAATAAAAATGATAATATGACAATGCTCTTATAAGATTCTCCTGCCCCAAAATTTTGATTGATCTAGTGAATCACCAAAGTCTAGTAAAAATGTGGATCATGGTGTTTGATGTGGAAGATGAATTCCTCCGAAGCTGTCTAGTTTGCTCCTTCATGGCCCATATGCCTCTACCTTTGACTGTTTTCTAGGCGTTCTACTACATCAAATTCTTCTATAATCGATTGATCCATATAAGGCAGACTACCCTCTTTTTTTTAACGTGTATAGTAATTAAGGTAGGCTTCTTTTTTTGTGAAGAAGTTTGAATTAATGAAATGAAGTATATACAATAGGCCTTTTGGCCAACCAAGCAAAAAAATCATATCAACAAGAGGAAAAATATAAATTGAAAACATATGAAACGTGATAAAAGCAAGGTGCAAGAATGATCCCTATTACTGAATTTGCATTTCACATGACTGAGCAATGTATGGAACGCAATAAGCTTTTTAGTAAGGAGATCAGCTAGAGAGTTCTACAGAGCACCAGATGATACGGAAAGGGTTTCAAGAGTACCAAATGTATCCAAAACCGTCAAGTGCTCCCCCAAGATTAAGAGGCAGTACCAGGGACAAGACAGTACATTGAGTATACCTGCCCAAGCTCAACCTCTTGTCCTAGTTGTTTTATGTTCTCACTAACCCCGAGACGTTGCAACATTATTGGCTCTAGCCTCCACCTCCTTTATCCTTGCATCATTACACAAAATTTGTTTATCGGAGCTCTTGGAGGCATGCTTCATACACTTTAATGTCATCCTTTATGTGCTCAACCACTGCATTTGACCCCTCAAACCTAAGCAATGCCTCCTTCTTTTGCTAGATCAAACCCTTTAGCTCAAACAACCTATTCAATATACTCCTAGCCTTGCCAGGCATCCTCTCCAACAATGGCTCCAATTCAACAATCTAATCACAAACCGGCCCTACATACCCATGCCCTAGCTCTGTATAAATCTCACTTGTAGATTTTGCGAATCGAGGCTTCTTTCCAAGAGGGACACAGACCTAAGAGAGACCTTTTTCCCTTCTCCATGTCTCAACCTTCTTTTCCAACCCCCCTAGCTAACTCCTACACATCTAAATCACACTTTCCCCAAACTTGGCCCATGCCACATTATGGCATGTGGGGTCTTCCGTCCCATCAGCATAGCGTCGTGCAAACTTGGTTGTGATCTCACCACAATATGGAGGTTCTTGATACATCTTCTTGTGAAAAAGCAACCTAAAATCTTTCGCCAAGTGAGGGTGGACATGGCTTAGGTAGATCTTTGTACCTTTTTGGTGCTTGTGCTTGAAGACAGTCAACCACTAGTCTTCATGGAGGGCATCTTCACCTAAGTCCTTTGGAAGCACCCCTTCCAAGCTTAGGTCTCGTACTCATGGTGCACCTCCTCTGTTGTATAGCAAAATTTGCTCGGCTATGGGTACTCTTCCATTTTATTTTTCCCTGAGAGATGTCAATCGATACTCAAGGTTAGACATACCATGGCTCTCTTTTGAAAGTAAAACAATACTTAATGTATATAAAGTTTGGGATGATGTTAGACACCTCCATGGCATTATTATTAGCTATTGCTCATCAGTGGGATTAATGGCAGTGGCAATGTAGTTCAATTTCTTTATCAAAATTTGGTAAAGATGACCATTAGTCTGGTCAACTCTACTTTCTACTATATACAATTAAGTGTGCAAAGAACCTTAGATTCTTAAAACCAAACATTCATAGCAATAGTTATAGATGACCGTTTCGATGTGATGATCAAAGCATAGGTAATTTGCAAACCAAAGTTGCAAATCGCTTTGGAAAGTCTACTAACTTCTCAATGTGCCCATAGAGCATATCCTTCTCCATGTCCTCAGATATATTTTGTGAAACCAAACATATCCTTCTTTATGTCCTCAAATATGTTTTGTGAAACAAAACATATCCTTCTTCATGTCCTCATATATGTTTTGTGAAACCAAACCCAAGCTCAAAGAATAACCCTGTCATGACATCTTTCCTATAAGATCTTGTAGCTTCTCGTAAATGTATTTGCTTTGTGGATGCTCTTTGTCGGAGATTAAAAAGGATTGACTGTTTCCTTTGACATCAATCCACCAACAACATATTGGCTTCTTCCAAGCCTTATTTGCAACTTGCACAACTTCAATCTCTCCTGCATCCTCTTGCATTTGCCTTGCTACATAAATATTAGCTATGCAGATGTAGGCTAAAGCAACAATTTTATCTATCTCAAGCATATAATCAAAAGTTAATCTCCTTAGCCTCGTGGCCAACTTGGCCTACATTGGGAAGAGCTACAATTTGATTGCCGTGCGTATGTAGGGCTACAGACAAAGGAAGGGCAAGCAAGATTGTAATTTTCAGCAGTGGTTGACCCTCTAATTTGTAGGATTTTCTCACCTCCCAAACACAATTCCCACCCTCACCACATACGAGGGTCGCAACCATGAGATATAAGGACCCTTCGCCATTGAGATGGGGATCTCTCGCTTGGTGCTAAACCATACAGATTCACCACACAAAAGAGTCACCACCAAGCAACATGGTACTCTTCACCCTTAGGAGTGCCCTTTCTCCCTTCATAGTGACCCATTATGGGTTTAAACCACACAAGGGTTACAACTTAGCAACAAGCTCTTAAGAATTGAAACAGTGAGATCGTCCGTATGCGCTAGTATGGCAGACTGCATGAAGTCCTAGCTAAATGTGGAAAAACACAGAACAAACAAAGTGAATCCCAAACAAAGTAGTACCGTGGAAGCTTAGCTCTAAGTTTCGTCAAGGATTTGTCTTCATCATTAAACCGGACTGACATTTGCTCATGACGTTTGCTCATATTGCTCCATGGAGCAACTATCCTTGCTTGCACCAATGGTTGGGGTCCACGCCTCCCCTAACATGAACCGTGGTGTCTTGTTGATGCTCCAAGGGGGTTACATCCCCTCGTTGCACATCTTCATTGGGGGCTTCACTAGGGTGGTTTTAACAGGGCCCCTTTCTTGATGGAGTCGTGATGGCAACATGCAAACTAGGTGCAAAGCACCATGAAGAGAGTTTGAGTGGCACAGCAAAGAGCCCTATGCCCCATTAATTGGATGATTGCAAAATTTGTTTTGAGATAGGACGTTTCTTAGTAGTTCAAACTTGAGTCGACTCAACTAAACTCCATACATATGCGATCATAATGACACCATACACATACATCGTGGCTTGACATCATTTGGGCCGATAAAATGCTCAAAATTCTATACAATTTTAGCTTTTCTGATCTAGGGATTTCTCTCCAAAATCCAAATTAAGAATTAATGGAAGCACCAACCGAGCATAAAAAAAACTAGTCATTGTATTGTAACTTCAAACCATGCTTTCACCCACCAAAGGCTAATTTTTCCCTAGATTGTGATTTTTTTTCCTAGTGATGTATTTTATGAATTGAACAACACCTTCTCTCTCCTCAATTCCTTACAAGGCCAAAAATTCACCTCAAAACTCCCCTAATGTGTAGAATTTTAGGAAAAAAACCACCAAACTTTTGATTGTTGCTTGATTACCTTCATGAAGGTCTTTTGGGATAGTTTTATGTCTACTTGGATCAAAGGCAAATCACTTAAAGATCTAAGGTTATATTTTCAACGATGCAAGGATGTTTGGATGTCATTGGATACCTTTAAATTGATATTTTTAGTGAAACAAGTTCTTCTTAGGCATATTACCAACCATTTAATTTGCAAGTATTTGATGTATTTGGTTGATATACTTGCTTCTTTAACCACTCTAACTAAGAAAGGTGTACATTTTGTATGGAGAGATGCAAGAGAAAGCTTTTGAAGATTTAGGGAAGATCCTTGTGGTGGCCTCAATATTAGAATCTCTATGGTGCCATCTACTAATCGCATATAATGTTGTAGTGGGTGTTGCTTTAATTGAAGATGCATTTCATAGGTGATAGACTAATTTATTATGCAAGTAGAAGATTAAGCCCTATAGAAAAGAACTATTTGGTTACAAGGCAGGAGGGGCTTAGGGTTGGTTTTTGCATTGCAAAATTGTCAGGTTTTCTTGACAAAGTTACTTTTCATGTGGCTCATCAAGCTTTTTTGTATCTTGTTAATAAGCCATAATTGATGGGAAGGGTTGCCAATTGGATGTTATTGCTACAAGATTGTAACTATTCCATATGGTGGTGGTTATTACTACAAGATTTTGATTATTCCATAGTGCATGAACATCAATATATTTCATGATATATGTGTCTAGCTTCTTTTCCCATAACATTCATTATACAAATTATAAGGTGTTTAACAAATGGCTACTTCTACTTTGGATTACTTTGGCACATCTAGGATTTTTATGCCTTATAAAAAAGGTTCTACCACTGGCTCACAATGCTAAGATATGTAGGTTGCTTGCACATGTCAAGCCGCTTAAGTACTTGCCTTTTCTCAAACATCTTAAAGGATTCTCCTGAAGATTGTCGCAATTAAGCGCAATGCTTCTTCCTCCCTCTTGCCATTAAATTCCTTACAATGTTTTGCATGCACTTAAAAACTCTACTCATTTTGGAAGTGACAGGAGTGCCACGACCTATGGTATATTGTTGTTTGCATCAATTGGATATGGGGTACCACAAGAGTTGCAACCTAATTTCCCTACTTGCAACTATTTTCATTTCTTACACGCTTATATATATGCCAATCACATTTGTGTTGTTTTTGGAATTCCATCTGCAAGTAAACAACTACCTATGATATGTACATCAATTAATACTAAGTGCAATAAGCCTTCCACTTTATGGATTCTACAATATCTTCCATTGCTAGGCCTACAACCATATGCATAAACTACCAACTACACTACCTCTTGTGCACAATTCTCAAAAGAGGGAACTTGTCTAAGACTATCTAATGTACGTCCCACCTCCCTTATTTTCAACTTTCTGGACATTCAAACCTCCCCTAGTTTCAACTCCCTGGACATTCAGCTACTTTCTTTTCTACTTGACGATGCTCATGAAAGACTTTATCGAGCCAATCAAAGTCAAGTTTCCAAAAATAACTACCTTTCACATTCAAAATCTATGTGAATTATCAATTTCCAAAATAACTTAGTCTTCCAAATCTATTTAAAATGTCAAATTCACAACTACAATACCCAAGAAAAATTACACCCATATTTTACTCCCATGAAAAAAAATTAATTAATATTTTAGAATTTCAATTGGTGCAAACATGCACATTGTCTTCTGTGGGCATTGTTACTTGCACCTCTTTTGCCTTACTAAACTTAAACATTGTTGCACACAGCCACAAAAATGCCCTCACTTACCATTAATTTGATTTGTCCATGTCTAGTGCACCTCAAAACCCCCTAGATAACTTTGAAGTCACCCGAAACAAAGCCCAAACAAGGAAGAAACAAGGTTATTTACAATCTAAAACAAAATCTTTGCTTGCTAAAAATCTTATTTAGGCCAGAGTTCAAAAAATATTTGCTATTGAGGATACAACTACAAATAAACACATGGGGGGATGGATGGATAGATATATTGATAGAGATGGAAGTTGCGATTATACACAATGTTACTTACCATGGATAGATATATAGATAGACTGAGTTGCAATCATGAACAATGTTTGCTTGCCACAGATACCAGAACACAACCTATTGAATATCTACATATACACATCATAATCAATGCAAAGACCTAGTGGATAATTGAGCAAATGTGCCATCACATATCATTTAGTAGATTCAATGAATGCTAAAACCATTGATAATCCAATTAATACCACCCTTATGACATTGCTCACCTAAGCTAAGACCGCTCACCGACACAATGTTCAGACACACGTCATCACTTGCCTAAACTAGGACCCCTCATTTGCAATCGCCAAATGTTTCCAATGCAGCCACTCACCCGAGGTCCGTTTTAGTTAAGAGATTCCATCCCTTCTTTGTGCACTCAAACCTCTTCATATAATAATTTGCTACTCCACATTTCTCATCTCAAATCTTCCTATTAACTTGAATACCCCGCTAAGATACGACTTCTAATTCACATTAACATATGACAAATATAGTTGGTGCAGAAGAGTGCACACACATGCACATGTATACGCACAAAAAAAGCCTTTTTTATAAAAGGGTCAAAGCTATGTTTGCACTGTTTCTTTCTTATCTTTCTCATCACCTCCCCCTGTGATGTGAGGGCAACTCCCAAGGGTTGAGGGTTAGCCTAATAGCCTAAGCTCTTGCCTTAAGAGCGAGATGTACCCAAAGCCTTTTCTCAGCAGTCTTGGCAGCACCACCCAAAGCCAACTGAAGAGCCCAGTAAGACTTGTATAGCAGAAACAGCAAGCTCAATCCAACCTACCACTCAGAACAGAGAAGTGCAGATGCAGAGATCACACTTTGCATTAGTTTACCTTTGGAACAACTTTAAGAACCAATTGGATTGGTACACTCTTCTGAAACTGATAGATAGAATGCTTAGTCTGTTCTTGGAAATCTAGCTCAGCAGAGACTCATATTGTACAACGAGGACAAAGTCACACATTAACGAGTATTATCCACATTAATCAAATTATGTCTTTAAAATCAGGCCAAAGATATTATCCACTTGCTCTACAATCAGTAGCAAAGAAAAATAACTAAACGTAGACACGCCCCTAGGAATTCATTCTGTATGTTTGGAGATGTACAACACGAACCACCATTTTGCCATACAAACATAATCATTAAAAAAGTCACAACAAAGCCTTTCCTGAGCAACAACTTATACAGAGATGAACCGAGTCCCTTCTCTAAAATCTCACTTCAATCTGCCTGTCCATTTAGGTGCAACCAGAACTCGTAAGGTCGGCACCATCGGGACCAGAAGCATTAATCTGCACTAACTTTCATCTTCAGATTTCACAAGAATCGTCATGAAACTGATTCAAACCTTGATTTCCTTGATTCTTTTTTCCAGTATTTCATGGGACAAAATATCATCACCAGCTATATGCCTCTTTGAACCGGTAAAATGTTTGTCTCCCTCCTTGTCGAAACACTCCCCATGTATTAATCTCAATTGTAGGTCTGCAAATCAAGGTTAGGCAAATGCACCCTTTTAAACTGCTTTTTCAGAGGGAGAAAATGAACAATGCATAGAAATAGAACAACAGAAGTAAACATGTGGTATGCAACTTCAATTGAGACAAAAAGAAACTACAATTCAGAGGGAGATCAAACCTACTTACCATTAGATCTGATCCGCTTGCTCCCAATACAAGGCTTGAAATTGTCTTCATGTCGTTCTCTCTTTAGTTTCCTGGAAGAAGCTGCTGTCAAAATATCATTTGTTAGTTTCGCTTTCCAAAAGAATTAATACTTTTTACCTGATCTAAAACATGCAAATACCTGCAGGGTTCTCTTGTCTCATACGCTTGTTTGTAATACATGTAGAGGCATCGGCTTCCACAGCAGACCGCTTTATATTGGGAGAAGCTGGAACAGTGTTCTCTGGTGCAATAATAAGGATGTCTGTGGCAATGTTTTGTGTTTCCATCAAGACCACTAGTTTTAGCACATACAGCTTAAAAAAGCAAAGCTACTTGTATTCATACATTTCCAGCTATTGTAAGAAATTACAAAAGTATAATGAGTTCTATCTAAGGAGAAGACTGATGCAAAGTAACAAATTGAAGTACAATTCTAGACCAATACTATCCCTAAGATTGAAAATTGTTAAGAGCTTGGAGTGGAATCCTAGACCACTAGTATCCCTAAGGACAAAAACGTGGATATGATAGGCAATATGATTACAAGGCTTAGTGTTTTTGACCGATGGGATGGAGGATATTGGTGGTTCTATGGGTTGGCTACACAAGATCCATGGGTTGATGCTGTTGGCATGACTTGTGGATGTAGCACTTAAATAATGAAAATGATTTTGTAAAATGTAACATAAGACTTAAATTATATATTTTATCATTCTATTCATAATATCAAAACCAAAGCAAAGGGCTTTTGTAGGGAAATGTCAATTTCTGCTTCAGTGGACGTTTCAGTGCACAAATTGCAAAAATTTGTTGGAATTTGGGTCAGCAAATTTGGAGCTTTTGTATGTTTGTCAGACATTGGCATATGTAGTAAAGTTTCAGTCTGAAATTGACTCAAATCGTGCACATTGGGCAATCAAATTTTGGAGCTTTTGTGTTTTTAGTGCTGCTGACCGCTATTCTTACATTGGGCAATGTGTTGCTTACTAAAATCTGGAAAAATTTCAGCACATTGAGATAGTAGTGATCAAGTGTGACACAGTTTAGTTGATTACAGCTTGGCATTTGCTGTAATTTCTAGAAATTTGCAGATTTCCAGGTTAGGCCAGCTTTTGTTATCGCTTTTGTGCATTTGGAAGAGTGACATTTATCATGGCAAATCAAAGACAGAGTGATGTCTTCACTTATGTATCAAAAGAGGATAGATTGGATGGCAACAACTATTCTCTATGGTCCTTCATGATGAAGAATGTGCTGGTCGCTAAAAATTTTTGGGATTATGTCAATGGAGAATAAGCCCATCCTGGTGATATGGCTCTTGCAACTCCACGAGGAGGCTGTGGTCAAAGGCAAGCTCCCATTCAGCCACCACCCCAAAGAACAGCTCCACAAAAGGCTTGGGACACTAGGGATGCCCAAGCATTGTCACTTATTGCGTTGGCAGTTCAGCGATCTATAATCCCACATATCCAATCTGCTCCTACTTCACGAGCAACATGGCTTACACTTGGTGTGACATTAATGTGACATTAAAAGTGATATTTACATTAAGGTCATAAATATGGAATGACATTAAAAGTGACATTTAATGTGGCATTAAGGTAAATCTAGGGGAACATGCACGAGAATGACCGTCCGGGCTCTTGGGTGCCCGAACGGGGTTAAGGAGAGCCTAGAGAGTAAGAGAGTCCAGGAATAGTAGGACTCCAGGAAGTGGACGGCTGGCAAAGGAATCCGAGTGGGAGGGCCAGCACGGATCTAGGCGTGGTTGGGAGGAGAAGAATGACTCGTGCTTTCATGGTTTTCGCTCTGTCTTTTCGAAATCATCTTTCATTGGTATCAGAGCACATGGTTCAACGACCAGATCAGTTGTTCGTCAGATAGTCAGTCGCCCGCCAGGTCGTCAACGTCTTGCAAGGTCGTGTGAGTACCAGGCGCCGTGAAAACGTGACGGCGCGACGGGCCGTGAAGAAAAAGAAAAAGTGAAACGTGCCAGGCGCCGTGAAAACGCGGCGGGCCGTGAAGAGAAAGAAAAGAGACGTGCCACGTCACATTAATGTGACACGTTACGTTACGGACAGAGAAAAGATTAAAACATGGGGTCGCGAAGATCAGACATGGGGTCATGAGAAAACGTGACTCTGTCACGACTGCTGTTGACGGATAACTGCAACTGCTCCTGAGATGGACATGACTGCGACTGCTCTGAGAGGGACAGAAGAATGTCATATACGACTGAAGTCAGGAAATTGAATTTCCAGCATGATTACTTCACTGTTCTAATCCGGGAAGATACAATCTGTTTCTTACTCTTCGAGTTTCTTTCCAAATCAACAGCCACTGCCTGCCATTAAAAATCAGGGAAGTACTTTACTTTGTATGCAAATTTCTTATTTTTGCTTTCCAATTCCAGTGTATTAATGGCAGAAAAAGGGAAAGAAAGGGTAATGGAAAGTTCTAGTTCCGGGGATCAACCTATGGTAGATCCCCATGAACCAGAAATACAAGAAGAACAATGGGAAGAATTTTTTGCTACGCGAGAGCAATTCGATGATCTTACTGCTCGTGTGCAAACTCAAGGGGTTCAAATGGAATTTTTAACTCAAACACTTACTGAAATAAAATCTCAATTAACTTTATTGTTGGAAAGAGATAAAAATAAGATAGAAATTTCAGATGTCCCATCTTCATCGAAAGATTTAAATGTGACTATGCAAGATCCTAAGGAACCCCAAACTTACCATAAATTGAGGGATAATCCAGTTTTAAAGGATATGAAACCACCTCAATTTTACGGGGAGGAAAAAGATAGGAATAAAGACACAATCTTTAATTTCCTCCAAAAATGGGAGGATTTACATAAATTAAAAAATACCCCACCACATCTCCAAGCACTGGAGGCTAGTTTAACTTTGGGGCCCAAAGCATATAAGTGGTGGCGAACTTTAAAGGAGGCGAATAAAATACCTGAAACTTGGGCTCAATTTGAATCCGTCTTTTTGAAAGAATTTCTTCCTGAAAATGAAATGGAAAGAAATTGGGAAGATTGGGATTATGTCAGACAAAAGGGAAGACCCCTGCTGACATATCTGGAGGAATATCGTGAGATAATCCTCAAACTGGAAGGAACAGATGAATTCCAAAAAACAAGAGGATTCATTAGGGGACTGGATAAAGCCTGTAAAAAGGAAGTAAAACGGAGTTTACCTAAGACGCTAGAAGAGGCAATTAAATTTGCATTAATTTATGAAGATAGTACGCGTCCAAGTACACTCACTAGTCTCACTGATACGGAGCCCAAGTCTAAGGAATTGGAAACCTCAAAATTTGTGGGCAAATTTAAAAGAAAACTGCCATTTTTCAAGGGTAAAAAACAACCTTTTGAAAAGAAACCATATATGAGGCCAAAGTTAAGTCCTGATCACTTTGATAAGGCCAAAAAAGAAAAGTTGTGTTTTAATTGCCTATCCCCTAACCATGCTGCTTGGAATTGCCCTCAAAAGAAAAAGGGGGAAGACAAAGGAAAGGATAAGAACAAGGGCAAGGGAAAAGAAAAACAAATCCATGTAGTACAGACCTTAGAATTAAAGGGCCATGAAAAGTATAAATCTTTAAAGGTCTTGCACATGGATGTACAACATAAGTGTTGTATGTCAACTTCTATGTGGCAGCCTACTTTTGGGCCACATGATTTACTTAGAGTACATGGATTGATAGCTGGAAAACGGGTTAGAGTCATGATTGATGACTCTGCCACACATAATTTTATAAATTATGCACTTGTCAAAAAATTGAAACTTTCCCAACAAAACAGTGAGCATCAATATGTTGTTCGTATGATGCAAGGCCAAGACAATAAAATATGGGATACAATGGTATCCAATTTGGAAATTGAGATTCAAGGATATAAAGATAAGCTTGATTTCCAAATAATGAACATGGAAAGAGCTGATATTGCTCTAGGGAGGGAGTGGCTATGGGGATTGGAACCATCCTTAAAACGTAGCTATCACCATAATACACTGGAATTTGAAAGGGATGGTAAGACTTTTGTCATTCAAGGTGAACATGAAGTATCTGATAATCCTTTGCTGTGTTCTACTGAAGTTCAGAAGCTGATAAAGAAGGAAATTTGTGAGGTATATATGCTATGGTCTCTTCCTGTACAGAACACTTTTACTTTCTGTAATATTAAGCAACAATTTTCTTATGTTTGTGAGTTGAATGTTAATAATGAATTGAATAGTTTGTTAGATGATTTTAAAGATGTGTTTCCTTCTGATTTACCAAGTGGCCTTCCACCAGATAGGGGTGATATAAATCACCCAATTGATATAAATAAGGATACACACCCAATTCCAAAACCACCGTATAGGTTAAGTGAAACACAGCATCAAGAAGTTGAAAGACAAATTAAGGATTACCTAGATAAAGGGTTTATTCAACCTAGTAATTCACCTTGGGCTTCACCAATTTTATTGGTAAAGAAAAAAGATGGTTCTATGCGACTTTGTATTGACTATAGAGCACTTAATAAAATAACGGTGAAGAATAAATTCCCTATGCCCAGAATGGATGATCTTTTTGATCAATTGCAATGGGCAAAATTCTTCACAAAGATAGATTTAAGATCAGGCTATCACCAAATAAGAATTAAGGCACAAGATGTTTCCAAGATGGCATTTCGTACTAGATACGGGCATTATGATTTTTTGGTGATGCCTTTTGGCCTCACTAATGCACCAGCTATCTTTATGAAGCTGATGAATAGTGTTTTACGGCCCTATCTAGGACATTTTGTAGTAGTCTTCTTGGATGATATCTTGATCTTCAGTAAATCAAGAGAAGAACATTTGGAACACTTACAATTAGTATTCCAACTGTTAAGAACACATTCCCTTTATGCGAAGAAAACTAAATGTGAATTCTTTGCACAAGAGGTCAAATATTTGGGGCATATTATCTCGAAAAAGGGAATCAACATGGATCCAGAAAAAGTAAGGGCAATTATTGAATGGCCACCTCCAAGGAACCTGGAAGAGCTGCAGATCTTCCTAGGTTTATCTGGATTTTATCGAAGATTCATTCGAGATTATGTCAAAATAGCTGTTCCAATGACAGACCAACTTAAAGGGAAAGGGAAAAGTTTTAATTGGGGAACAGACCAAAATGAAAGTTTTCAAAAACTTAAGGTAGCTATTGCTACAGCTCCAGTACTATTAATAGTGGATCCCAATAAACCATTTGTGGTTGAAGCTGATGCCAGTGATAAGGCAATAGGCGCGGACTTATTACAAGAAGGTCGACCAGTTGCTTTTGAAAGCAAGAAATTAGATCGTGCAAAACAGAACTACTCTGTTTATGAGAGGGAGCTGTATGCAATAGTACATGCAATGAAGAAATGGAGGCACTATTTGTATGGTGCCAAACTTTTGATTTTATCGGATCATGAAAGCATTAAGTGGCTTAATGATCAACCGGATTTACACGGGCGTAAAGCCAGATGGGCCGAACTCCTCCAAGAGTTCGACTATGAGATAAGATATAGAAAAGGAAAATATAATATTGTAGCTGATGCACTCAGCAGAATGCCCATCATTAATGATTTGAGTTTTACTCAGTTCACTTCCAACTTGCTTGAATCTTTAAAAGAGAAATGCCAGGTTGATCCGGCATTCTCCAACATATGGGAAGCAATAAAAAATGGGGATCCAAATGAAAGTGTTTCTACTGAGGAAGGAATATCTGAGGATATTCAACAAGGAAATGGAGCATCAGGGGTTGCTCAAACTGGATTCAAGTGGAAGAATTTTACCATTGATAATGGTTATTTACTCTACAAGGGTAGGGTATGTGTCCCGAAAGATATAGAAATAAGGCGCCAGATACTCTTTGAGTGTCATGATACCCCTAGTGCGGAACATCCAGGAGTTAATAAGACTTATAGTCTTATTAAAAGACAGTTCTATTGGCCTGGAATGAATAAGGACATCCTTGACTATGTGGTCAAATGTAATAAATGCCAGGTTAATAAAGCTGAAAATTTAAAATGGGAGGACCTCTCCATCCATTAGAAATTCCTTCGGGAAAATGGGAGAGTATCTCCATGGACTTTATTGTTGCTCTACCTAGAACACAGAGGGGGCACGACTCTGTATGGGTGATTGTGGATAGGTTAACCAAAATGGCTAGGTTCATTCCAACTTCAACTGATGTTAAAACACCAAAATTGGCTAGATTGTTCGTAGAGAACATATACCGATTGTATGGCCTTCCAGCAAATATAGTTTCTGATCGGGATAGAAAATTTAATAGCCATTTTTGGCGTGCGGTATTTAGGAAATTGGATACTAAACTTAGCATGAGTACGGCGGATCACCCGCAAACAGATGGGCAAACTGAAAGGGTTAACCAAATTCTTGAAGATATGCTTAGGGCATATGTAAGTAAAAGGCAAACTAATTGGGAAGAGTATTTACCGATAGCAGAGTTTGCATATAACAGTGCCAAGCACTCTTCCACTGGATATAGTCCATTTATGTTAATGTATGGGTTTCAGCCCAGAGCTCCTTTTGCAGTAAGACTGCATCTTTTGCAGTAAGACTGCATAAGGAAAAGGTTCAGGCAGCTAAAGATTTTTTGGAGGATATGAATAGTATGTTAAAATTTGCTCAAGAAAATATTAAAAAAGCTCAAAATCGAGCTAGAGCATATGCAGATCCTCACCAAAGAGACATCTCCTTTGAAGAAGGAGAATTGGTCTATCTTAAGGTGCCTGAACAAACTAAAACTATGAAAAAGGGACACTGTCCAAAGCTTTCACCAAGGTATTGTGGTCCTTTCATAATACTTAAAAGGGTGGGAGAATTGGCTTACAAGCTCCAACTACCTGCTGGTAGTAAAATACATCCAGTTTTTCATGTAAGTAAATTAAGGAAGAAGCTGGGTGATTTGGATAATCTAATCTTAAATGATGATATTGAGGAGTTATTCTATGGCCAATCTAATCCACATGAACCAGAAAAAATATTAAATGTTTGTAATAGACGAACGAGGAATACTATTTATCAAGAATGTTTGGTTAAGTGAAAAGATTGTTCAGAAGAAAGCTCAACATGGGAGCGAGTAAGTACTTTAAAGAAAAGGTTTCCCGATTTACAGTTAGACCTTCCAAGTATCGTTTTCGAGGACGAAACCGATTTTTAAGGGGAAGGAAATGTGACATTAAAAGTGATATTTACATTAAGGTCATAAATATGGAATGACATTAAAAGTGACATTTAATGTGACATTAAGGTAAATCTAGGGGAACATGCACGAGAATGACCGTCCGGGCTCTTGGGCGCCCGAACAGGGTTAAGGGGAGCCTAGAGAGTAAGAGAGTCCAGGAATAGTAGGACTCCAGGAAGTGGACGGCTGGCAAAGGAATCCGAGTGGGAGGGCCAGCACGGATCTAGGCGTGGTTGGGAGGAGAAGAATGACTCGTGCTTTCATGGTTTTCGCTCTGTCTTTTCGAAATCATCTTTCACTTGGGCATATATTTGCTGGAAAAAATGATACTCGCATCTCTTTTTTGAAGGAGGAGCTTGAAAATGTGAAGATCAAAGAAGGTGATGCTATACCAAATCACCTTAACAAGATTCGGGACTTTTGGAACAGTTGATGAATGTAGATGAGTATTATTCTAATGCTCAAATGATCTCTATGACCTTGATTTCTTTGCCACCTTCTTATTTGGCCTTTCATACGGCATTGAATCTTACAATGCGAATTTCTACGTAGACACTTACCTTTCTTCAATTGGTTAGCTTGTTGCTAGAAGAAGAGCAAACAAGGAAGAATAGTAGGGTGGATGTTGTAGCTTCTAAGCAAGCTTTTATGGCAAGACAAAAGGGCAAGGGCAATCGGTCCAAGAATGCTCCATAGAGTTCTAGAGGTTCAAGAACTTCACAAAACAACAAGAAGCAGGAGAGCACACAAGCCAAGAAGCGCAAGGGCCATTATTGTAAAAAGCCAAGTTATTACATCACAAAATGCAAAAGAAGCATTGCCGAGGAGAAAAAGGAATCTAGGATGTCTATTTCAAATACACTTTCTATTGCTACTGCTACAGAATCTGCATCATTCGTCATTAACCATGACTACTATTTTTACACTTACATAATAATTTTTCTTGGATAGATAGAGCATTCAGCTCTACAGAGGATGCTAACACTCTTTTCTTTGACAATGGTGCTTCTAAGCACATTACATCTCATAGGGATTTGTTTACCTCTATTATTGCAGATCCTATTGGCAAATCAATGCAATGTTCCATCAATGCATCTTATCCTATTAGAGATATTGAAGAGATTGTCTTAAAATCCATTGATGGCTCTACACTCCGTTTGCAAGATGTTTTATTTGTGCCAAGGATACCCTTTACAATATCCCAATGTCGCCTGCTAGGTATCACTATATAACGAGACACAACTCCCACTGCAAATGCTATGTCAAATCTAATGGCTATCATGGCATACATCAAGCAGCCCATCGTGGGTGCATACAAGATCTTGGCCATCTTGACTCTCATCATCTAACTGGGGACAATCTACCTGACTAACCTTCACATGAGAAGGTAATGAGCAACTAATAGGCTTACCACTCTGTATATGGAACCACTCAAGGACTTCATAGATATACTCTCTCTGTGACAAGTAGAGGAGTCCCTTAGAGTAATTGCATGTAATGCACAAACCAAGTATATGTGAGACATGTCCCATGTGACATGTCCATCTCAAAGCTCTTCTTGAGCCAAGTCTTCAAATCACTTGAAATCTCTTGGTAAGATAATCATTGCCTCTGTAATCTTGGTTGACCACTAGCAACCAACTTGCACCTTTTCTTCGGTGCCCTAGTTGCTTTGGGGTGGAACGCCTTGGGGTAAAAATAGGCTTAAGCTTTTCTTCTAGCAACCCCTATTAGTTTCAATTTTAGGCCTATCCCTAAGGTGTTGAGCTGAAAATTCATTACCCACTAATTAGCTCTTTAAAACAACCCCAAAACAACAAATTACCAAAAGTTTCATTAAACAAGGAGCGATTCTAGACAATTTATGTATCCCACATGCAAAACCCTGATTTAGGAGAATCCTTCCGCGTCTATAAATAGAGAGGCAGCCCACCATTCAGCCCTTATTCCTTGTCTTGCATGTTTGAGCCATCATCTCTCTTCCACCAACTATCCAACCCCCAACAACTGCAACTATGTGGTCTACAACTATCGCCTAACCTCTTACTACTATCAGTGGTCAGCTTCCATCATCTACATTAGGTCATTTTGGTGTTTTCAATACTTTTCTCCATCATCTACATCAGGTCATTTTGGTGTTTTCAATACTTTTCTCCATCAACCTCTACTGCAATTAATGGTCATTGCACTCACCGTCCGCTTCTTTGGTGGATGACACACATCAACACCTCCCTCAATCCATTCCCATGAGAGCCACCTACTATTGGACAAATCTGTCCCTGAGCATTTTGTACATTCTCTCCTTTATTCGTAGCATTGATTCACTCACTTCAAAGTTCTCTTTCTTCTCTGTTTGTGTTTGTGTTTTTGTGTTTTGCATTTGAGTTTTACATGTCACTATCGAGTATTTGCATTTCAATCTGTCAAAGTGCAGCGATGCGGAAGCGTAGGACAAAGACAGAGAGAGAGTGAACACAAAGAGAGGAGAGAGAAAAAAGGAAAGTGTAACGCAGAAAATCTGCAATGTAGTATGCCGTATAAGAGTGCAGAGATATACACTGGGGGCAGAGGAAATATCTGTGTGTGTGTCCGTCTTAAAGACCTCGATCTCCATCAGCCCGCAGTCTCAGCCAACAAATCTCAAGATCAGAATGAATGATAGCAGAGAGTGTGCCACCAACTGGCTATATATAGCCGATAAATCAGAAATACCCTACACCATGCTAGCTGCATTAAATGCAGTCGACTGCAGTAAAAAAACTGTCCAACTGCACACAATAAACTATCCAACTGTTGACGTGTCCTCTGCCATGTTGTGCTGGCATGGGTGTCCTCTGTGCTGACATGGCACTCTGCCATACTGAGCTGATGTGGAATTGCCGTACGACTGTCCAAGAAATGACTGTCTAACACCCCCTCCTAGATCTTGGACAGGTCAAAAGACTAAGGGATCTGGGATGCTGCCAAAGAAGACCCTGGGGAAGTGCCTTCGTAAACAAATCTGCAAGATTATCCTCCGTCTTGTGGTACTCCACATCAATGGTCCCATCCAGACGTTTATCCCATATGAAGTGATACTAGATCTCAATGTGCTACGTTTGGGCATGGAATACAAGATTCCGCACCAAGGCAATGCAACTCTCATTGTCACACCACAGAAGAGTAGGACGAGGCTGGGGGAAGCCAAGCTCCAACAACAATCTCCGAAGCCACACAACCTCACATGTAGTAGAGAACGCGGCCCGATACTCCGCCTCAATAGAAGAAAGGGCTATCGTGGGCTGCTTCTTGCTGCTCCAAGAGATAACACCAGTACCCAAGGTAAAACAATAGCCTGTAGTAGACCGCCGGTGGTCCACATCACCAACCCAATCTGAGTCGCTCCAACCTGCAAGAACAAGACCTGAAGCATCTGTGGCTCCTGGATAAGAAATCCCTAAGTCAGAGGTCCCCCTCAAATACCAGAGAACACTCAGGGCAACCTGCCAATGCACCTGTGTGGGTTCACTCATGAACCCTGCCAAAAGACCCACAACAAAACAAAGATCGGCACGAGTGTTGAGAAGCCAAATCAAGGATCCAATCAACTGACGATAGCTAGAAGCATCCGTCACCAAAGAACCTAAGTGTGAAGTGGCCTTCCAATTCAGATCCGTAGGAGTAGAAATGGGTTGACAAGTCTCCATCTCAAAAGTCACCAAGAGCTCCTGAATGTATCTCTGCTGAAAGATGAAAATCCCACTCTGAGACTAATAAATCTCGTGACCCAAGAAGAAATGAAGAAGCCCCAAATCCGTCATCTCGAACGTCTGATGTAAAGTTGTCTTGGTCTCTCGGACCTTCTGTGCATGATCCCCTGTCAGAATCAAATCATCAACGTACAACACAAACAACACGTGACAACCTCGGAAGTGTGCATATAAAGCTGCAGATCCGCCTTGGAGCGCCCATATCCCAACTTCGACTAAAGAAACGAGCTAATCTTCTTGTTCCATGTACGCGAAGCCTACTTGAGGCCATGCAAGGCCTTATTCAACCTATAGACTTTCCCATCCGAGAACCCAAGGCCAGGAGGTTGCTCGACATAGATCTCATCCTACAAATCACCATTGAGAAAGGCTGACTTCACATCCACTAATAGGCAGGCCATCTCCTATGGCCAACCAAGGCAAGAACAGCTCGAATAGTCGCCATACGAGCAATGGGGGCAAAAGTATCATGGAAATCAATGCCTAGGCGTCGAGTAAAACCTTTAGCAACAAGGCGAGCCTTGGGCTTATCCAAAGAACCATCGCTAAGGTACTTGGTCTTGAAGACCCACTTGACGCCAATCACCTTTTGTGAGAGGGACGATACACAAGAGACCAGATGCCATTCCTCTCAATAGCCTCCAACTCAGCTTCCATAGCCTTCCGCCAAGGGTCAGACTGCAAAGCCTCCTTCACTAAAATGGGATCACGATCCTGCATAACACGGGTCATCAAACAATAGTTAGAGCAAACAAGCTCCGTAGAATGTGCTTGATTTCTCTGTGACCTCTGCGGTCCATCCTGCGGTTCCCACTCCTCAGGGAACCCCCCTCGATCCCTGAATCTCAAGAGTGTGTCACGGGCCCAACAAGGAGGAGGACGAACCTCTCCCCATCGCTCTCCATCTACTGAAGCCGTGGGTACATCCACTGGTGGAAGCTCCTCAAGGGTGGCCGGTGGAAGGGAAGACTCTGAATCAAAAGAAGAATCTCCATCAAGAGGCTCTGGCTCCAAAGGAATTGTCTCAGGAGTCCAACGCTCCCCTGTATCTCCAAGGACAGAGTGCTCCTCACCACCCTCAGTGGCCGAAACTTCCATGAACCGCACATCTCGGCTCATGTAGACATCCCGCTTGACGAGATCAAACAGACGATAACCTTCGGATTGGGGGCTATAGCCAACAAAAACCTGTCATCAAGAAAGCGCCTCAAACTTGTCATGCTGCGGCTTCGAGATGTGGGCATAAGCGTCACACCCAAAGATCCTGAAATAAGAGACATTAGGCTTCGCCCCAAAGTAAGCCTCAAAAGTTGTCATCCTGACGGCCGAAGTGGGAGATCAATTGAGGATGTGAACTGCGGTAGCCACTGCCTCGGCCCACAGAAACTGAGGTGTCTGTCGGTGCTCCATCATGGTGCGCGCCATCGCGATCACACTTCAGTTATTTCGCTCCAAAATGCCATTCTCTTGAGGAGGATTGGTATCAGCAAACTCCTGGTGAATGCCCCTATCTACACAAAAACAAGCAAACTCATTAGATATAAATTCACCGCCCTTGTTTGAACGCAAGGTCTTCAATCGCCGGCTAGATCGGTTCTCCTCAAAAAGAACCAATCCTTGAAGTGAGAAAAAGCCTCCGACTTCAATGTCAAGAAATAGGCCCATGTCATCCTACTGTAGTCATCTACAATCAACATGAAGTACAAGCTCCCCTTTAGGGACTCGATCCTCATCAGGCCACAAAGATCTGTAGAGACAAGCTCCATAGGTGAAGTAGACCGCCTCGAAGCTTTTTTGGAAATCGCATCCCGATGCATTTTCCACGAATGCAAGAGACACACGGTTGATGGCTCACCACTATGTTTAGCACCCTCGGACAAAAGACCCTCGCGACGCCTTCCGAAGGTACTCATAGTTCAAGTGGCCAAACCGAGCATGCCATAGCTCGGACTGTGTCTAAGAGGTAAGAAGAAGTGAGGCAAGAGCTATAGAAGACTTCAATTTATAGATACCATTCTCCTCATACCCTGCTCAGAGAACCTTCCTCAATCCACGATCAAGGACTCGAACAACATCACTGTCAAACTCCACCAAGAGGCCAAGAGCACAAATCTTATGGACCGAAAGTAAATGATACCCCAAGTCTGGCACATGCAACACCTCGGAAGTGTGGGTACCACCACGTCCATCTGGAATAAGCTGCATTTCACCCCGCACAACAAGACACAGAAGAGCTGTCTCCGATGAGAATCTACCCACACAAAGGTCGCAAATGGGCAATACCAACGGGAGAAGGAGTCATGTGTCAGGAGGCACCACTGTCCACGATCCACTCACGAGCCTAGGGAGCTGCCATCATAGCATTAGAAGTCTTTGGTGTAGAGTCTTCAATGACTGCTAAGTGTAGAAAAGCAACTCATGAGGGTGCAACTGTCACAAGACTGTGACAACTTTTACCTTTTTGTTGATTTCTTTATTACATATTTTATTTGGTTTTTCTTTTTGGAATGATCCCTCTTGAAATCTAAATGCTTGAGTTGCATGGCCAGTATGAGAAACGGACAGGAATGTCTAGTGAGTCAAGACTGGACAGTTAAGGTCCAGTACAAGTCTGAAAGAGACTTGTGAAAATGTATATGGACTAGTGTGTCAAAGAACTAGCCTGGAAGAGACTAGTTCAAAGTGAAGATGGACAAATTTCTAAGAGATTAGTCCATGTGGGGTCATCAGTGGAGATTCACTTTCAGTTGGGCTACATTACAAATTTGAATGTAGCCATAGTCTGCAAAGATGGTCAGAAGACTAGTGGGATGCAATGGAAGCAACTCCTAAAATTTAGGGAGTTACTATTTTTGGATCCCAGAATCTGTTCGCGTCATTATCTTCGTTTTTGTACAAGGATTAATCCTCTGGTCTGTGCCGAGGTCAAATTTTGAACCGAGGATGGAGAATTTTAGACCGAAAGGTTTAAACAGGAAAATTGTTACATATATGCCATGTGTCACAATTTGGGCATAAATTCCCAAAAGAGAGAGAGAGGGCAGCACAAAAACGAGTTTCAATGCATGGGGGGCTCATTTTTGTAAAAGGGAGATGGATTGCTGCAGATGGAGAGCTCTTGAGAGCTGGTCTACCTTGTCTAAATGCACAGAGGGCTGAGCTTGCTTCCTACTCTCCCTCTTTCTCTCCCTGACAGTATGGTTATGTTGCAGAATCAAGGGCTTTTCTTCTGATTCAGGTACAGCTGTGTGGAATATGCTGTTTTTGCATGAGGCAAGAGCCTCCTTTCTTCAGGAACAGGAGCAGTTGTTTGCAATTCCCAGCAGGGACAGGTGAGGGTGTTAACCTCACCAAGCAGGTGTCTGAAACAGCACCAAATCAGTACTGATTCTGGACTGTTCAGAGGTTATTTCAGAGCCCAATTGATGTCAAAATCAAGGGGCACTTGGCCCAAATGATGCAGGACAGTACAGGGAACAATATGAGCTGAGAACAGGTGTCAGAACAGGTCTGAACCAGTAATTACAGTGGGCTGAACAGTACAGGGAACAGTATGAGTTGTAAACAGGTTTCAAAACAGGTCTGAACCAGTAAATACAGCAGGTTGAAATGGTCAATTCTGCACTCCAACCAGAAGATTCAGACTTGGGCAGAGTTTCCCCTCCTGGTCAACTTGATTTGGGTCAGTAATTGTACTGTTATGCTGTCAAATTTCACCCAGAATAGGTGAAAGACAGCCCATTGTACTTTCTCTTTTTAAAAATAAAGAAATACCGCAAGGGGCGCCTAACTTAGGGGCCAACAGGGTGTATGTGTCGCAACAGGAGCATTCTAGCTTCCTGTATTTCTTCTTGATTCTGTGTCTTTAAGTTCAAGTAATATGGGCGACTGTTAATTGGGTGAAAGCATTTATATATTTTGGTTGTACACTACCGCCCTTTCCAGTGAGCAGGCCGGTTACAGCAACCACCACTCCAGAATCCTTTGTGTCCTTCTTGGTATCCTCCTTGTCTATGTCGAGGCAATCCTTTTTCCAATGACCGGTCTTACCACACATATGGCAAGTCAACTCATTCTCCTTGTCCTTCTTAAATTTATTGTCCTCCTCCTTTTGATCCTTCCCCTTCTTCTCAGAGGCTTGACCAACCAATGCCTCCAATTTGGAAGCATTCTGCCTCTTCAACTGTTCCTCTTGGTCCAAGATCAAAGAAACCAACTCTTCCCACCAAAGATACGACTCCCGCCTTGAAGCAATAAGAGTGGAATAAAAAGTATCGAATCGTAGCGGCAATTGGGATAGTAAAGTGATTGCCATGTCTTCGAAGAAAATAGGCTTCCCCTAATTTTGAACCTGCATCTAAAGCTGCCGAAGCTTGTTGATGTATTCTCGAAGCGAATAAGACTTATTCATGGACAAGGTAAGCATCTGCACCTCCAAAGAAACCCTCTTCATCAAGGTCATCCGGTTGCACATCTGGTCGAGTTCCAGTCATATCCCTAAGCCATCGTCAAGTGCTCGATATGAGCTATCACGGCTGTGGTGCAAAACAGAAAGAGAAAAGAACGAATCCTAGCATTCAGTTTGTCCCAATGAGACTGAGCTCTAGTCAACTCTGCACGAGCATTGAAAGAGATTTTTTACTCATCCGTCACCAAGGGTCGAGTGATCTCCTCCATTACAAGCTCCGCCAAATCATAAGACTCCAATATGGCCAACATCATCACGTGCCAAATGCAGTAATTGTCACCATCAAGCTTCTGATCTGATGGAAGAGGAGGTAGGACACGCACCTTCCTGTCCATGATCGCTAGGAACTCCAAATCAGTCTCTGTAGACATGTTCATCTGCAATGAACACACAAACGCAAAATCCGCCCCCTCTGACTATGTAAATGCAGCATGGTAGGGTTGTTTCCTTCACTGCCCGAACCTTCTTCACTCGCCAGTGGCGATGAAAAGGTAAAATCTGCAATGGAAGACCTAAAACGCAGCCTCCCTCCCCTTCAAACAGCAAAAACCTGCAGCAAATTCACTAGTTGGACCCCTTTCCCGCACGCCCACGCTCGCTTCAGCCTTGATCCGATGCACAGCCCCCCCGCTCGCCCTCGAATCCTGAAAACGCAGTCTTGTGTCGCGTTGAAATCTCCTCTTCAAATAGGTTCAACACTCGGTCAATCCGTCTTCACCGCTCTGATACCATGTTAGAGTGCAGCGATGCGGAAGCGTAGAACAAAGAGAGAGAGAGAGAGAGAGAGAGAGAGGAGACAATGTAACGCAGAAAATCTGCAGTGTAGTATACTGTATAAGAGTGTAGAGATAGACACGGGGGGCAGAGGAAATATCTGCATGTGTGTCCGTCTTGAAGTCCTCGATCTCCCTCAACCCGAGCGCAGTCAGTCTCAGCCAACAAATCTCAAGATCAGAATGAATGATAGCAGAGTGTGTGCCACCAACTGGCTATATATAGCCAATAAATCAAAAATACCCTACATCAGGTCGACTGTATTAAATGCAGCCGACTACAGTAAAAAATTGTCCGACTACAGGCAGTAAACTGTCCGACTACTGATGTGTCCCCTGCCGTATTGTGCTAATGTGGCTGTCCTCTGCACTGACATGGCAGTCTACCATACTGTGCTGACGTGGCACTACCGTACGACTGTCCAAGAAATGACTGTCTAACACAATCGTGGTTGTACTTTTTGTGTTTTCTTAGTTCAAACCCTAGCATATCTTTACACCCATGGCAATCCATGATTTTACCAAAGAGTGCCCTCATCCAAAAAGTCAGCCGATACTAAAAATGAGTTGAAGTCCCCTATACTCCACTTTGAAAGTGGAGGGATCATAGCCTTGTTTTGGAGTGGCCCTTGGGTATTGACGATCCCAAGGGGTGATCACTTTACCACACAGATGAAAAGCAAGCCGCACAAGAGGGTCCTGCGAATAGTTAGTAGAGGCCTTCGGAGCAAAAGATTTTTGGGGGCCCGTCTGGACTATAACATTAGCAGTAGATATAGACGATGCCTTATCTTTGCAACGCACATACGTGTATAAAGGGGTCTTGTGAAGTGCTCGGCATAGCTGCTGCTTAGTGCACATTAGAATTTTCAACTCTTTGGCACAAACATGAACCCAATTGGAAATCCAAAGGTTGCAAAGATTGTTTCCCTTTATCCAGAATAGGGCACATTGGGACCTTGTTTACTCAAGGGCCATCGTCCATACGAGCATCATGGGCTAGTGAAGCCAATCTCCCCCTCACAACAGTGGTCTTTTCGAACATTCAGCCATGAAATACCCCAATTGTCCACACGAAAATCAATGCCTGCAAAGATTCTCCACTTCAAGCAATGGTACAACGAAGGCATTCCAAAATAATTTAAGTGCAACTTCAAGCAACATCAAGGACATATGTGTGAAGCTCACGAGTGTAGAAGCATTCGCCACTCCACCAAACTCCAAGGGAAGCTTGTAGAGTACTATTGCCACGAGATGCGCCTTTGGAAGGGCAAACTACATGTGTCAAAGCTAGTCATGTATCTGTGTAACACGGAGCAAAAATGACTAAATAGTGTCCTTAGACTCAAACTTCATCTGCAAAAATTATCCATAAAGGGTCACTACATGCATAGTGGAAGGCGCCTCATACAACATCTAAAGCTTCGACCATATACTTTGGGAGATGTCCTACAAGAGGCAACCGCTAGGAAAACTTCAAAAATACATCAAAGAATAGCAAAAGAGGCACATCCATCATCTAAATCCCATGTAAGTATAGCTTCCTCATGGTTGTCCTCATCAAAATCTTCAAGGACTGGAAAAGAACGCTAAGGATAGGGAATAGCTCCACAAACAATGCATTAAATCCGCTTCTATACAAAACAAGCTTTCATCACAACACTTCATGTAAGATAGTTGTGTCCATGTAACTTATCATCTGTAGAAATGCACGGAGGAGCCATATGGAGACGATAAGAAGAGAAGATAGAAGGTAGACATAGAGAGAAGACAACCAACCAAATAGCACAAACTACACAAAAAGAGAATTCACACACTGATCACAAAACACAATACTGCCAATACCAAAATCTACAAGAAAACAATCAGATCATCTCATCCAGCATTGGAGAAGTGACAGAGGCTAAAAACGCAAAAAATCTGGGTTAAACACAGCAAGCGACAGCAATACATGATTCGCTAGATGCAACCAAAGGATTGCAGCTTGAAAATGCAAACCCTAGGAGGGCTGATGTCAGCTGCACACTGCATTAAATGCATCAAACGCAAAAGGTGAGTACCTAAAATTAGCAAAGAAATCACAATAGGAACCTAGATCCTGTAATCAGATACCATGTCAAAAGTGGTACCCCCAATGGAAGCATAAACAAGTACTAAAATAAGTTGTTGAACACAAGACAAAAGTGAAATAAAACTGAAAAACATTGCAAAAGAAGAGAAGTCAAAGATGTGCTCGAGAAATGGAATCCATATACCAAACACGAGACAATCGTGTACAGTAGTGAGTCACTGGTTGCATGGACAATAGGAACCCAGATCCTGCAATCAGTTACCATGTCAAAAGTGGTGCACCAATGGAAGCATAAACAAGTACTGAAATAAGTTGTTGAACACAAGACAGAAGTAAAATAAAACTAAAGAACATTGCAAAAGAAGAGAACTCAAAGATGTGCTCGAGAAATGGAATCCATATATCAAACACAAGACAATAGTGTACAGTAGTGAGTCATTGGTTGCATGGGCATTGACACAAGCTCCTCTCTCCAACAAGGAGTCTGCACGATGAATGATGATGACCGAGAAGGAGGACCAGGAGAAGAAGGAGGAGCCCCACAATAAATAGGCACAAAATATGCCAAATACAGCAACTGGTCAGCTAGCATTAAATGATGGCTGACCAGCATAAAATGCCACAAATGCCATACAAATAAATCGCAGTAAAATGTCTGAAATAAGAACAAGTGTGCCCAACCCTAATTGGCATGCAATAACTCACACATGAGCGACAATCCTACTAATAGCTACCACTCCACAACCACACCAAATCTTCATCAAGCACAATAATGCAGTATGTTGTGCTGCGTAAGCCATTGATTCTTCGTGATCCTCATGGAAAATGTCACTGAGAGAGAGAGAGAGAGAGAGAGAGAGAGAGAGAGAGGCGTTTGGAAAGTGCCACTTACAATATCACCATAACCAATGACACGTACCACAAATTGGCAACTTGCTTGAGTTGTAGTATCATGTACTTGCATCAATGCCCATTTACACACAATCCAAGCCTGTCAGATTCAATCATGGTAATGCTTGTGAATAAGTATGTAGAAGGTGTTTATAAGGTACATGACATGTTTTTCAAAGCATCTTAGATGCATAAAAAGAAAATAGAGAGGTGATACATACTTGTATCTTAGCAATTGCCTAAGTTTAGGTTGAGTCAATGGGCACATGTACATAGACCAACATAACAAGGGTGGTGAAATTCAATCAATGAGTCAACATTACCCAGAGACTAGCAAAGGAGTTTGATGTCCATTCCCCTAAGTTTTAATCTACTTGAGTATGACTTGTGTCGTGTCTCATATGTAGGTTGAATCCTAGGTGGATGTTATATTGGAATCAAAGCAACAACCTGCTCTTTCAAGCCTAATATAATGACATGAATAAAACCATTGGAACCCAAGATTGTGACGGTCCATGTGTAGGGAAATCCCCTTGCTCCCACTTGCTGTGCCTTATCTGAACAAGCTCTTTAAGAGCATGTGGTTGATAAGGTAAGAAAAATTCTTACATAGCATTCATGCTCGAAATGATTCATAAGTGTCGTGAATTGATGGTGTTGAAGTCACTACATTCAATCTCCTCATGGTCATTTCCACAAAATGGGCTTGGAAACTTGAAAGTAACCACTCCATGGCCATGGTAGGCCTCTAAGAATGTTAGCAATCATGCTCATCTCCTAGTTATGAGCCTTACATTGAGTTTGTGAGGAATATTAGGAGCTCTATTTGATGTCAAGGTCCAATCATTTTGGTTACTTTTGGTCATATTGTACTTTGTACCTACTTTTGGGCCATGTCCATGTTTTTGGCTGAGGATACTCACCTAGAGAATTTTAGATCATGCCTATCAATAGGCCTAAGCTATCAATTGGTCTACACTCATTCAATCATTGACTTCTTCTGTCCCCCACCTTCACTATCCCACTCTCACTACATTTTTGCCTTGAGGAGTTCTCTTTCTATTCACATGCGTCCTCTTCCACTACACCTCCCACATGGTATCTCCTTGCCATACTTCATCACAAGCTTGCTGCCTAACACCTGGTCCAGCCTATGTCCCTTCACGCCCGCTTTGCATATGCTATAGACCCTGCTGCAGCAGGCATCCCTCAACCATTACCCTCCTATCATCTGTTCCAGCCTATCTCCCTTCACGCCATCTTTGCATCTGCTGTAGACCCTGCTGCAGCAGGCATCCCTCAACCATTACCCACCTATCATCTGTTATTTCAATCTTTGACAGCCTGTGTTTACAATCTCAACCCATTGCCTCTGCTGGCAACAAATTACAGCCCTTGTGACAGCTCCTACTTGCTGTTCCTAATCTGAACAAACTCTTTCTAGTGGCTGTGGTGCTTCTACATCCTATCGCAGGCCTGCCAGCCTGTTGTCTGTGCGTGTGCAATAGGGAAGCAAGAAAACATATAGAGACCCTACCTTCAGCAATGAGCAATATTATGAGATTATTCCATCTGTCTCGTTTCTGCTTGACCTATTAGATGCAGGCGTCTAACACACTTGTCTTCACATACAAGTAGAGTTCAATACCTATCTCCAAGCAATCAGCCAATGGAGGTTCTAGTTGGCCATACTCATTGGGAAGCTTGTAACTTGCCCACTAACATTCCTACAAAGTAGACCTAGAAACCTCACTCAATTCATTCTTCCCCTCCCCAACTTGCATCAACCAACAAGCTAAAAAAACTAACAGAACAGTGGCTTCACACACACACACACACACACACACACACACACACAGAAAGAGAGATTGTGTGAGTGTGTACACATACAGATGTACATACCTACAAACACACCTCTCTCTCTCTCTCTCTCTCTCTCTCTCTCTCTCTCTCTCTCTCTCTCTCATGGCTGTGCTTCAGTTGGTGATTGTAATAGCCCATTTCTTATCTTTGCAGGAAAAGCTCTATGATTTTGCTTCAGTTGGTGATGGCAATAGTCCATTTCTATTTGTTTTATGTGAGACTTCTGTAGCATCTGCCACTTTGTAAATTAAATTAATCGGAACATCCGGGGACCTCACCTTGTCTATCTGTTCGGGGAGCAGATCTGCCGTCGACTAGGACAGGGTGCAGGGCATCAGTGCCGGAGGGGAAGCCCCTGCTCTCAAAGAAGCCAATGACCTGGCGCCACGTGAGGGCCGAGAGGAAGTCGTGGTCGCGGGAGATGAAGTGGGTATTGAGGCGGACGGAGGACGGGTCCAGGGAGAAGCGCCGGGCGATGGCGCCCAGGTCCACCCGCCCCTCGGCAAGAGCCACGTAGCTCAGGGCCTTGCCGGAGGCAGGGTGCAGGAAATGGATGACAAAGCCAGTACTACCCTGGGTCTTCTTAACAGCAGAGGGAAGAGAAGATGGTGATGAAACAGAGCTCATGGACGCACCCCTTCAGCTAACTTCTTTAGCTTCCCCCCCTTGCATCGCTTTTTCTTAGTGTGTCTGAATGAGCATTCGGGTCGAGCAGCGAGCTCTAGAAGCTACCGCACTATCTTTTCTTAGTGTGTTTTGAATGAGCATTCGGGTCGAGCTCCAGAAGCTACCGGATTATCTTTTTTTCTTATCACATTAATCTAACTACTAGGTTCACACCTGCAGCCAAGTTTATGATTTTTTTTTTTACAGCCATAGTTTTCTCTTTTTTAGATGACCTTAATGTGAGCTTTGCTATTGGGTATTTGTATATAGTATAATTTATTAGCATAGGAATTTAATTTATTTATTTATTTATAATGAGAGCAATATTATTTTATGTTTGAACTTTACTATTATGTTATTTAGGTTGTACATTGGAAAAGTCCTTGAACTTTTAGAGGCCTTCCCAAACCTTCCTTTTTTAATTAAAACCCTCTCTCTCTCACCTTTAATCACTCCCTCTCTCTTCTGCCTCCCATTTTTAGTTAAATTCTTTTTCTCTCACACATGTAGACTCTCTTTTTCTCTCTTCCCTCTCCCTTTTTTAATTAAATCAAACTTTTCACAAAAGTCTCTTTCTTCTCCTTTTTTAATTAAATCTCTCTCTCTCTCTCTCTCTCTCTCTCTCTCTCTCTCTCTCTCTCTCTTAAAACTTTTTAATTTAAAATTTTCTCTTTTTTCTCTTCTTTTAATTAAATATTTTTAAAAGACTTAGGGAAGAAGAGAGAGAGAATAAAAAATAAAAAAGAGGAGAGAGAGAGAGAGAAGAACATAAAGAATATAGACACAAAGAGAATTATAGAGATAGAGAATATAAAATTTAAAAGAGAGAGAGAGAAGAAGAAGAAGAAGAAAATGAAAAAAGAGGAGAGGAAGAGAAGGAAAAGAGACGAGAGAGAGAAAGAGAGAAAGAGAAGAAAAGTGGGGAGAGAGGGGAAGACAATAAAATGTGAGCAAGAGAATTTTACATTTGATGAAGAGAGAGAGAAAACAAGGAGATGAGAGAAAATGAACTAAAATAAAAGGTAAAGAGAAAATAGGGGGAAGGAAAACATAGATGAAGAAGAGTGTAACATGCTCGTTTATCAACTATCCAAGCACTTTTTTAGCAGTCAATCAAGAGACGAATCTAAGCATTGATGCCCAGCACTCCCATGGAATGTTACGAGGTTTGTCGCCTAGGGTTTTCCAAGTCTGCCTCGCAATGTAACATTCGCGGAACCCACTGGGATTGACCTGAAATTTGGGTTTGTAGTGGTCAAGGTCTCCTAACAACATTCTAGCATCGGGTCTTGGATATCCTACTTTATGCGGAGATACCCAAGTTAAGGGAGATCCATGCCGCACTTGGTTCCAAGAGAATGGGAAACAAAAGGGATGCATTGCTCAACATCTCTACCCATAGGGCATAGTCCCATTCTGGTCCTCTAAAATAGCATGAATCGGGGTTCTAACCTAACAATTTCTAAGGATCAGATGTCGGTAAAACCTTGTGAGAAGCCTCTCTACCCGTAGGGCATAGTCCCATTCCGGTCCTCTAAAATGGCATGAATCGGGGTTCTAACCTAATAATTTCTAAGAGTCGATAAAACCTTGTGAGAAGCCTCCTAGTTCTCTTAGATCACCCTGCCATAGGACAGACCCGCTAGGGGTTTCGCCCACCCGCTTCTCTCAATAGGTGTTCTTTAGTTATTTAATTAAGTCCCCGCCACAATTATGTGTGGCATTTAAAGTCAGCTTCCTTAATTAAGCCTTTTAGGGAACAGGGTTCATTTGCATAACTTATAGCACCAACATGCAAACAAAGCAAGTAGTCCTTTTGACAAACAAGTTCCTTAACTTATCTTCAAGATAATCTTTGTCTCCTGCCCATACAAGAGAAATTATATATCCCTTCTGCCTTGCAGAAATAGCTGATCCAAATCACATGGCACCACAATTTCCATCATTTATCTAGAATAGGATCTTCCAACGCCATAGATGTTGGGGTCACGGAGATCTTCAACTCCATTCTGGACTTGGCAAGGGGTGTCCAGAGCTCCACCTGACCCGCAAGCTGCCTAGGAGTGAAATATTATTTATGTGGTTGGCCTTCTCACCACTCGACCTTTGGCCCGTAAATTGAGCAATGCCCTTTTCTGGTTGATCCGCGGTGCGATCATGGAGGTGATCCACCCGTGCAAAGAACCTTTCCTTTATTAAATCATTTAAGAGCCAAGCACAGTCAAGGCAATCAGCCTAACATCATCTCCCAATAAAACATTCATTTATCCCCAAGGCAATTTATCATCACAGACCCCCACCATGAGTTTACCATCAATCACAAGCACTTGGAATAATCATCCGGACGACAATCCAAGAATCAGTTGAATGTAAATGCATTTAGGATGTTGTTTGATCAACCGATCGACAACCCAACCTTCTTTCCAACAAGTATAAAAGTATTAGTCTTTCCTTTGGCTTAGGATTTCTTATTCCTTGAGCTCTCTACTTGCCTTTGAGACCGAGAGTTGTTGTTGTTTGTATCTAGTCTATCCCTGAATTAGTTCGATGAAAGTAGTAATTATCATACGGATCTCAAGGCATCTTAGTTTTAATCCTTATGATCATTGTTTGTGCTAACTACGCACATCTTCAAGATCCCAATCTATTAAATATGAGCTATCAGTTCATGATATTAGCAAGAGCTTGGGCAAAGATCTACAGTTTCTAGGATGAATTTCCTTTAGGCTAGATTGCTTACCATGCAATCCATCAAGCGTGCAAGCTACAACATATCTTCAGTGTGGTGAAAAACATATCTATTATCTATAAGAAAAGGGAGTTGACAATACTTTGGAATCTTATATGTTGCTTATGCTATGTATGGATTTGTCGCATAGCAACTAGGTGCATTTAACTTCTCTTGATACATGCATTTCAAAAACTCAATCTTTCGAATATTTGAGACAAATTTTATCATTTTCAAATAACTATTCCCATGTGGTATAGTACGGGACCTAATGTATCTCATGCGGGAATCAAGCAAGCATCTATCAATTTAGAATTATATTACTTATGTTCGGTATCGTAGTTGGATTGATAGTGATGCCCTCGCCTGAAGCTTCGTTGTTGGTTGTGGGATTGCCACCTACACATGACATTCTCCGCTTGGGGGCCATTCTTGATCTTCCTTTCTTTTTGGGGAAACTCCCGCAAGAACTTCAGCAACCTCTTGCTCGAATAGAGGGGCAATTGGGGGGAAGGGAAGCTCGCATGGTAGGGAATAAGCTCGTGGTAAAGAGGAAAAGGATAAGTGCGTGTGGTTACCCTCTAAGGAGGGAAAAAAAGGAACCTTCTCTCTCTCTCTCTCTCTCTCTCTCTCTCTTTGTGCCGTGCAATGTGCCATTCCCCTTCTTGCTTGCGATGGGGAGGGGGGTATAACGGGGGAGGTGGGGAGGAAGTGGAGTGGTGGTGGTGGTGGTGTCTAGTGGCGGGAGTTCTAGGCCTCCCAGTTGGCTAGTTGAGAGAGCTAGGAGGGGTGGTAGGCCACATGGCCTCCCCTTCATCAACATTATTGCCATCTTTGTATTCACTTCTTCTTCCCGTGATCTTCCACTTCTTCCCCTCCCCGCCACCTGTTTGGCATCAACAGGGGAAAATTAAAAAAATACATTAATTTTAAAATTATAGGGGGAGTTCCTATGTGAAGTGGGGGAGAATATTACAAAGAGAGAGGAAGAGAGGGGTGGAACACATGCACACGCACACACACAGAGAATATAAAATTAAAAGAGAGAGAATTAAAAATGGAAAAAAGAGGAGAGAGAGAGAGAAGAAAAGCAGGGAGAGAAGAAAATAAGAGAGACAGAGAGGATTTATATTTGATGCAAGAGCAATAGAGAGAGAATAACGAATAAACTAAAATAAATGGTAGAGAGGGGGGAGAGAGAGAGAGAGAGAGAGGAGAAGAAGAAAAAGAAGAAGAAAAGAGAGAGGGGGGACAGAGAGAGAATTATAGAGAGAGGAAAGAGCAAATTTAAAAGAGAGAGTGTGTGTGCAAATAAAAAAAGAAAAAAAGAGAAGAGAGAGAGAGAGGAGAAAAAGAAAGGAGAGAGGGGAGAGAAGAAAAAGAAAGAGAGAGAGAAGAAACGCAGGGGGAGAAGAAAAGGAGAGAGAGACAAAGAAGAATTGCTTCAGCCAATATATCTGAGAAGTGGGGCTCTGCTTGTCATAGACATTGCAAATTTTTTCCCATAATTCCCATGCAAACTACCCATTGGAGATAACATTACTGAACACCTACTTAGAGAGGGATAATATGATGGTGGACTTATATAGATCATCTAATTCAACCCAATCCTCTGTATCAATGACTTCGAGCTTGAAACCCTTATATTTCAAAGGCTTAACCTACATTTTTTGCACTAAAATTTGCCATATTTGGGCCTTTCAATAGCTATAGTTGGTGCCATCCAACTTATCAATATTAAAGATGGGCATTATCACTTGAGCCACCAACTATAATGAAGGCAAACAAGTGCACAAATTGTCAAAATAGGTTGTTGTAATTACTCCAAGCAACCCTAAAACCATGCCAAATCAAGCTAAAAACAAAGGGATATTGACCAAGTAATGAACTATCCACAAACTCAATGCAAAGAACTGTTAAATGAGCATGATTACTTGCACATGCACTATAGTAACTACAATTATAGCATGCTAAAGATGAAGTACTTTAGTAAGAAAGCAATGCCAAAGATAAGCAATCACTGATATAAAACAAATTGCAACTACCAAAGAAGAGCTCTAACTACTAGTAGTGAGTAAAGATGCAATGGGTACTGAGAATTGTCAAAGAATCAATGTGTTAGACCAAGATACATCCCATAGGCATAACTATCATGCATGGAGTGGGTCTCATAGGTAATAGAAGAGATCAACTAAAGGCACAATTAACTAAGCAATGTAATGGAAGCTCAGTACTTAACCAACCAAGATGTGTACATCACTATCAACATCGTGATAGAGATAGGTGCCGACCCAAAAGTAATGTCAAATCAATCCATTAAGCATCAATTGCATACATAAAGTATGATAAGAGCATGTATATGTTACCGAGTCCCATAGTCTCATGGTAAGACTCTCAAGCTCAACATTGGGCAACCAAATGCTCAATGTAATATTCAAGTATTAAGTAGCGGCTCCCATTAGAACAAAAGTTGAATGCCAGACGAGCAAACAAAGCTCAAAACATTATGTGGAAGGCATCCCTGCATCCAAGATCCAAGTACCATATATCCGAGAGTATCTGACCTAAGTAACTTACAAAGCTCTTACTGGAGCATCAAATAACCATACATAACAATGAATGACAATCAATGTTAAGATTCAAAGCTCTAATCTCAGCTCAAATGCAATCCGGAAGCATAACCAAGCATATAACATGAACCATAAGCATTAGTACATCAACCTAAGTAGTTGGTAAGTAACCGGGAGCAATAGGCATATGCCTTCACTAATAAAATAACATTCATCCTTGCTTATTATAGCAGTAAAAAAACCTCTATAAAATAGAGCAAAAGAGTACTCAAATCGGTCCCATAGCATTCCAATACATTGGCATAACATCCCTAGATGATCCGATATCAAATAGATATCCTGGGAAGCATAAGTAATCTCTAGATAATGAATGAAGTGATGTCCTAAGAAACTTGTCACAAATTGTGAATCAATGGTCGTTGATCCCAATAGCTCCAATTGATTATCAATGCCAAATACAATTATCGAGAGGTGTTGCCAATGATTACTAGGGATGCCAAGAGTGCTAGGAGCTAGAGGATGGAGTTGAGATTGTTAGTAGGGATAAGGGGGAGAAAATAGGTGCAAATCACACTGACATTGTTGCTATTGTTGTTGCCTTTGCAGCAGTTCACAATAGGGCTCACAATAATGATGAATGACCTCGAGTAAGGTCCTAAAGCAAGCCTCAAGAGGGGGGAAGAAGTTGGGAAGAAGATGGTAGGAAAAGCTCAATGCATACCTCTAGGTGAAGAATCCATGGTTGCCATTGAAATTATGAGCTGAAACTTTTCTCCACAAGCTTGGGTTGGGGCTTGATCTCCTCAATGCTCATGCAATGGCTTCAATACTAGTTGAAGGAAGTGAGCCTTGAAGTGGAAGCACAAAGTGGAAGCAAGAGCTATGGTAGAAGGAGAGAGAGAGAGAGAGAGAGAGAGAGAGAGAGAGAGAGAGAGAGAGAGAGAGAGAGAGAGAGAGAAGACGTCGGAACTCCAATAGTCACAATGTGTGATTGACCTTCCTTTTATTCAAATGTCATTGAAAGAATAAAGAATAAATTGACAATGATGGGCACCCACCACCTGTAATGTACAAGTGTCTGAGTATACGGCTATTGTCAATGTAACTACTACACGGGCAGCTAGGTACATGCACCTTTTGTCAAGATTTTGGGAGAGAAGGAAGGAGTCTCACTTGTAGCTTTCTTGCTTGTACAATGGGGGAATACACACAGAGGTGGAGGCTGAAAACAGTTTTCCTCTTCTTAGTTGTGTAAGCCAAAAGAACTCAAGTACAAAGAAATAGAAGAACCCTATATATGGGTCTCAAACCAAACTCAACTAACTAAGGTGGCATACTAACTGAGCCACGAACTAAAGTAGATAAGGATAGCTGTCATCTAGATATTATTCATGAGCGGTGTACCAACCGCATCTGCAACTGACACGTCGGTGACATAAATGCACAATGGTCACCCTGGCATATCACGAGTGGAGCTCGATATCTCAACACTCCCCCTCGAGCCCAATCCCAATTCCTGCACACCAAGCAGGTCTCTGAACTTGCGCAGCTTCTCTGCGCCCAATGCCTTCGTGAATATGTCAGCTACCTGATCCTCTTTGCTGACATAAACTAGATCAATAAGACCTAGTAAAACCCTCTCTCGCACATAGTGATAATGCACCTCAATGTGCTTTGTTCTAGCATGATAGACTGGGTTATTTGCCAAGTGTATACTGCTCATGTTGTCACAATAAATGACAACTGGCCCATCTGTAGACTGATGCATATCATAAAGTAGCTTATGCAACCAAGCTACCTCACATGCAGCCATTGCTGCACCCCTGTACTCAACCTCTGTGCTCGACAAGGCAACTGTAGGTTGTTTCTTGTTGCTCCAAGTGACTGCAGCACTCCCAAAAGAGAACACATATCCATTGGTAGATCGTCTATCAGAAATACTACCAGCCCAATCAGCATCAGTGTATCCATGCAACTGTATCTGAACCCCAGTCACATAAAGTAGTCCATACTGCAATGTGGACTTCACATACCTGAGTATGTGTCTAGCCGCATCCAAATGCGGTTTCCTTGGAGCCTGCATAAACTGACTTACCAGTCCAATAGCATAGCTCAAATCTGGCCTGGTAATAGTCATATAAATCAAGCTTCCTACTATGTGTCTGTACATAGTAGGGTCTTCCAGAAGCTCACCTGTATCTGCGCTCAGCTTCACATTCTGCTCCAAAGGAACTGAAATAGGCTTACAGCCTGTCATCCCATATTTGGACAGCATGTCCAATCCATACTGCCTCTGCTCAAGAGCTGTTTCCCACTTGGTGATCTAATCACCTCAATGCCCAAGAAATAACGCAACTCTCCCAAATCCTTTATCTCAAACTTTTGCTTCAATAGCATTTTCACATGAAGGATATATTCATCACTGTCACCTGCGATAATCAAATCATCAACACAAATGACAAGCAGCATAATACCTTTCTCTGTTTTTCTCACATAAAGTGAGAAATCTGCCTTGGAAATCTAAAAACCAATAGTGACAAGATACTGTCCTATCTTGTCAGACCATGCTCTAGGTGCTTTCTTCAAGCCATACAATGCTTTCTTCAACCTGCAAACAAACTCAGGATGAACAGCATGCACATAACCTGGTGGCTACTCCATATAGACCTCTTCTTGCAAATCGCCATGCAAGAAGGCATTCTTTACATCCATCTGATGTAAAGACATGCAGCCATAGCAATGACTACTCTTACGGTTGCCATCCTTGCAACCGGACTGAATGTTTCTTCATAGTCAATGCCATATGTTTGTGCATACCCCTTGACTACTAATCTTGCCTTGTATCTATTCACAGAACCATCTGCATTGTGCTTCACCTTATAAACCCACTTACAGTCAATTGCATTTTTACCTTTAGGCAAAGATACCAACTCCCGTGTAGAATTTTCTTCCAAGGCATCCATTTCTTCATCCATGGCTTTCTCCCATTTTTCTTTTCCCATGGCTTCCTCAAAAGAACTGGGTTCTGGTTCCTGTATCACTTTAACCATATATGCATAGTGAATGGCTGTAAATCCATCATATTTCAGCCTATCCACAGGATACCTAGCTCTGGTAGACCTACGCAAAGTAGGTTCACTTCCAGGTGCTCTCAAAACATCCCTGGTCTTCCTTACTCTAGGTGTAACAATAGAAGGAATACCCAACTCATCATCAATACTCTGTTCTGAGCCACTGGATTTACCATCTACATAAGAGTAACCTGCATTCACATCCAACATAGGCTGATTTACCTTCTCTTTTCCTTTTCGTGATACCTGAATACCACTATCTGCATTGCTTTGAGAAGATTCTCCTGACCTCAATCTGCTTGTCCATGGCGAAGAATGTGAACCACTGCTAGAGGACGCTCCAGGTCCACTAATATCTTGTGACTGCTGCTGTGAATTATGTGCAGCATTACCATTTTGTGCATCTACATTATCAATCACATTTATGGTTTATACCAGCTACTCATCTCATAAAAAACAACATCTCTGCTCACTGTAAACTTACGAGTAGAAGGGTTATAGCATCTATACCCTTTCTGCTGTAGAGAGTAACCAATAAAGATGCACTTCTCAGCTTTTGGATCCAACTTGGATCTCAACTCATCTGGCACATGAACATAGGAAATGCAACCAAAAATCTTCAAATGAGAAATATCTGGTTTCCTACCAGTATACCTCTCCTTTGGAGTCATTCCATGTATTGCTGCAGTGGGAGTCCTGTTCATTATGTAGACTGCTGTAACAACTACTTCAGCCCAATAAAAATTTGACAAGTCTTTTTCATTGAGCATGGCACGAGATACCTCTCCAATATGCATGTTTTTCCTTTCTGCAATTCCATTTTGTTGTGGGGTATGACTGCATGAATATTGCTGCTTTATGCCATGCTCCTGCATGAACCTTGTAAACTCATTTGAGAGGTACTCTCCCCCTCCATCTGACCTTAGGCATTTTATCTGCAGGCATGTTTCTTTTTCAACCATAGCTTTAAGAGTTTTGAAGTGCCCAAAAAATTCACTTTTCTTTTTCATAAAATACACCCAAACTTTTCTGCTATAGTCATCAATAAAAGTGACAAAATAATGACAGTCTCCAAGAGATGCAGCTTTAGTAGTCCACACATCAGAGTGGATTAATTCCAATGGCTTCTTACTCTCTTGAACATGTCTAGGAAATGGTTTCCTTGCTTGTTTTCCAAACTGACAGGCTTCACATACCTTATGCATTTCTGCAACCTTGAATTTGGGCAATCCTGCAACAATATTTTGGGCTTGCATTGATTTAAGTCGTTGTACATTAACATGACCAATGCGTTTGCAACTACACCGGTCCCATGTGCAAACATTGCTGCACTCAATTCAGGCATGTCTGCATCCAACGTAAACATTCTGCCCTTCTTCTTTCCTTTTGCTATCAAGCGACCTTTATTTTTCATATCCTCAACAAAGCATCCATGATGATTAAATCTGACCTGCAATCCCTGCTCAACCATTTGACCAACAGAAACCAGATTCTTGGTGATATTTGGGACATGAAATACATCAGACAGGTATTTCTTTTTCCCATCCTGCATAGACAAAGGAATTTTTCCAATCTGCACAATAGGATGTGCAGTATCATCACCAGTCTCCACAAATCCTAGTTTTTCCATTTTCCTTGCATCCTCCATCCATTCTGCATGACCTGTCATGTGGTTTGATGCACCTGAGTCAATATACCATACATCGTTGCTTTCTTCTGCACTTGTCACAGAATTATTCATGTGCTGCACCATAAACAAATGCTCATTTCTGTCATCACCCTATCTACTAGAAGATGCATAATTCCCTTATTGCAGTTTTCCATTCATGATGTCATTTTGCTTTTTATAACAGTCTTTAGCCATATGACCCATTTTACCACAGTAGTAGCATTCAACATTATTGTTTGCATTTTGGCCTCTTTGCCATCCACCACGACCTCTTTGGCTCCCCCTACCTCTAGAGTTACCACGTCCTCCTCCATAGGACTGGTTTTCTTGAGTTTGCTGTGTATTCTAATTTCTACCACGGCCTCCAAATCGGCCTCCTCTACCTCTGCCTCTACCTCTTCTAGCATTTGAGTAGAAGGTAGCTTCTTTTGAAGTTCCTCCTGAAGAAGATGCACCACCATTTCTCTACTCCTCAGAAATTAGAAGAGCAATCAACTCCTCAAAATCACGAAATCTTTCACGGACGGAAATGGATGTTCGAAACTGTGCATAATCCTTTCCTAGACCATTCAAGGTCACAGAAACTAAATCATCATCTTTCATTGGCGACCCAATGGAAGCAAGTGCATCTGCAATATTCTTCACCTTCATGTGGTAGTCATTGATGCTCATATTTTCTCTTTGCACATTATGCAACTCTTGCTTGAGCTGCATTTTCCTAGCTTGCGTATTTGTGCTATACGTTTTTGACAAAGTATCCCATGCCTCCTTTGGCGTACTTGCATCCTGAATATGCACAATCATAGAGTCTGAAATGCTGATAGACAGCCAATACATAACTTTCCTGGCTCTCTCATGCCATGCTTTAAATGCTTGCATTTGCTGTTGATTGGGAACATCAGGAAGAACTGGTTTTTCTTCATTTCCTGCAACAAATTCCCAATATCCTTTTCCCATAAGGAAATTCGTCATTCTAAACTTCCATGCTTGGAAGTTGTTCTTGTCAAGCTTTTTAGTGACAATCTGTGAAAGAGAATCAGACGCCATTACAGAACACTGCAAAAAATTCTGTCACTGCAAAAAACACAGCTTCACCCTCACAAGGGCAAATCTGCAAAACTGGCGAAAGTGGTATTTGACCACACAGTCACTTCCTAGTGACGATTTTGCATAAACAGGAACCAAGGATGATTCTGTAATTCCCAATGTCTCTGCACACAAGCATACGATGCAATTTCCGTGGTAACTTTTCACCGACTTGTAGAACAGTGGTGTCGCACAACATAAAACAGGGCCTTTTCTTGAGTGTGTGCAGAAAACTTCCGCCTCTAAAACAGGCCCCGAAATGGCCTCAAATAAAAAAAACAGGGTCGCCAAGGGCTAAAGCCTTCTCCCGCAGCATATACTGCCCTCTTGCTTCACCGCGAAGGGCGTCTCAACCTGAGACAATGCACTCCTGCACTTTTCGGCTGTGCTGCCTGCAGAGACTTGCTCCCAAAACAGAAAATGAAAGCAACACTGCTCCTCTTACCAGAACACCGCGAGCTTGGCTTGCTTTCTTAAGCTCCTTACCACGAACAAGGCTCTGATACCATGTCAAGATTTTGGGAGAGAAGGAAGGAGTCTCACTTGTAGCTTTCTTGCTTGCACAATGGGGGAATACACACAGAGGTGGATGCTAAAAACAGTTTTCCTCTTCTTAGTTGTGTAAGCCAAAAGAACTCAATTACAAAGAAATAGAAGAACCCTATATATGGGTCTCAAACCAAACTCAACTAACTAAGGTGGCATACTAACTGAGCCACGAACTAGAGTAGATAAGGATAGCTGTCATCTAGCTATTATTCATGAGCGGTGTACCAACTGCATCTGCAACTGACACGTCGATGACATAAATGCACAACGGTCACCCTGGCATATCACGAGTGGAGCTCGATATCTCAACACCTTTACCCCCAATAAATTTTACGTTTGATGCATGAGAGAGAGAGAGAGAGAGAGAGAGAGAGAGAGAGAGAGAGAGAGAGAGAGAGAGAGAGAGAGAGAGAGAGAATAAGGAGATGAGAGAAAATAAACTAAAATAAAAGGTGGAGAGAGAGAAAAAAAACAGTAATAGAGAAGGAAAAAATGAGAGAGAAAGAGGAGAAATAACAACTTCACTTATCCCTTCGTAGCAATGAAGTTGCCGCAAAGCGGCCTAGCATTCCATGCATGCACAGAACACTAGTATAGGTAAAACAAGATAACATGGTTTTTTTAAACTACGCATTTGATAAACAACACTCATCGCAGATTTTTGGAGCTACTCGGATTTTGCAATAATCTTGTCATGTAGGTTGATAGAGAATACCACCTTGCAAAATATAAAATAGAAAACCAAAAAGTTGCTTGGTCAAAGTTTGAGATGTGGTGGCTTTTATATTTGACTTTTTCAAATTGTTTAAGATTTAACTTAAAAATTCATGAAAAACATAACAATAACGTGAAACAACACATAAACATACTAATATGTTATATAAGCAATATGATGAAGAAGCTAGTACGTTTCTTCATTGTTTTATGATTATGGGGGAAATGTTTTATTCCCTTGTCCTTTAAGAAGATATTAGATTAATTAGTGTGGCGGGGACATTACCAAATTCTAGAGGAAGACTCTTGAGTAAGACTCCAATGCATATGTCTTCTTCCATTTCTAAGTTAATCCCTACAAGTTGAGTTAGCAGACTTTCCATATAATTAAGGTGAGTTGCAAGGGATGTATTAGCCTTCATATCCAACTTGAAAAACTCAATAAAAAATCCATATTTTGAAGATTTAGATTAGGCACCAAATAGTGTGTCCAACTATTTCCAAGTGGCATGAGATGTATCACATGTGTCTACATGGTGGATATAACTGTCATGAAGCTCATGATTGATTATTCCTTGGGCTTTGTTATCACTCTTTTGCCATACTATTGCATGAGCAACATCTCTAGGTCTCTTCTCTTGGCCAACTGGTTATTGACCAAAAGCCCTTCTTCATCAGGATCAACTTGATCCTTCTCTGCCAAATGTGGAAGCCCGTTTCTTTGAAGTAGCATAATGGCGAATCTTTCCCCATACTGAATGGCAAGAGTAGCAGTAAATCAACACCAAAATCCTAAGATCATACCACCAAATGAGTTGCTTGAATGTGTCAAGAGATAGGAGTGCCAAGTAGCATTAATGAGTATCAAAAGATATTATGCTTGTTGAGATTGATGTTGAACTTTGATGGTTGAATCTTCCCCTCCTTGTTGATTTGATGTGGCAATCTTGCTGGAACTTTAGTGGTATAGTGGATCAGAGTGACAGTGTGTTCGTTGAACTGAAAGGTGTGAGAAAATGAAGTGAAATATGAGCTTTGGTGAAAGTGGCTATGGCTGCCCACTTTAGGGTTTACACATGGGCTTGGTCTTTTGCTTATGATAGCTCACATAGTGGACTATTTAAGCTCAAAATTTGTCAAGAGAGAGTTCATAGCATTATCTTTAAAAACCCTAAGGTTGTTGGATTGATCACAATGTGTGTAGACACGACTAGTAAGAACCACAGTTTGAAGAGTGAGTTGAAGATGTTTAATGAGCTCCTTTTTGAGTGATTGGTATGCCTCTCAATATCTCTTAGGACCTTTCATTGGCAATAGTTTCTAAAGCAATCCTAACTGTTCTCTCTTTGCCTAAGCCTATTAATCTCATCTTACACTAGTGTACTTTTTGTAATAAATAGTACTTCTATAGTAAGATGTTAATGCCATTGATCTCTAAGGTTAAAATTTTCGATGTGTATTGGGCTCTTAATCTATTTGATTTAAAAGATTAATATATAATAGACTTATAATATGTAAGTCTTATCTTCATATCTCTCATTGTTATATTTATGTATTGGTAAGCTTGAGGAAGCAAAGACATGGAGTATTTTACACACAATGCATGACTACTAACTATTATTATTAAATAACATACACAACTACAACAACATATCTAATACAACAATGCACACACTTAATGAACACACAACACAATGCATGCATGCAATGAGGGATAGGAATAAAACATACCAACTCACTTAGACCTTGAATAGCAGTGACACAAATGACGATGATGAAACTATGAATGACAATGATGAACAACCGCAAATGATAACAATGAACTTGGGCTAATCACAAACTCAAAGTATCCTTTACTTCCTTTTAGAGGCACGATGGCACAACACAATGATGAATGAGCCTTAGCTTTTGGTGTAGCCTTTAGCATTTGCTTTATTTCTTTTGTTTAGTGTTTTGAATTAAATTAATTTCAATTTTGAAATCATTTTTTGGACCAGTTTAATCAACAAAATGATATATAAGAATTGGTTATTAGCTATATATATACTCATTAATTTGCCAATGGGGTCATAGTCTAGTGGTTAAGCATGGATTGAGTAATGTGGGTGCATGAATTCAAACCTTAGGCTCCACTTCACCAATAGCACGAACCATTATGCGCCTAATTTAACCATTAGTGTGATCATACCTTTTTGTTGAACAAGCCTTAGCTTTTGGAGTAGCCTTTGGCATTTGCTTTATTTCTTTTGTTTAGTGTTTTGAATAAATAATTTTAATTTTGGATTTGTTTTTGGAATTGGTTTAATCAACACAAAGATAGATAAGAATTATTTAATTAGCTATGTATATAATCATTAACTTGCCAATGGGATCATAGTCTGGTAGTTAAAGTGTGTGTTGAATAATGTGGTGCATGAATTTAGACCCTAGGCTCCATTTCACCAATAGCACAAACCATTATGTGTCTAATTTAATAATTAGTTTGATTGCACCTTTGAAAGCTTAAAAACAAGTTTTTTGTTCCAATAAAAGCTCCAAAACTAGTTTTCCATGGTTAGTATTCCATTCTTCTATGATACGTCATGCACATATGAAAAGTAAGTTGTTTGGTATTTCTTCTACTTTCAAAAGAGTTTGTTATACGAAATTATTCACCTATGATTGTTTCCAAATCTCATTAGAGCATGATTGCCATAGATTGTGTAGATAAGCAATGCTTTTTAATCAATTCTATGAAAGAAGTACATCAAAATGCTAAGATCTAAGCTTACTTTTTCTAGGCCCCTTGATCATTTTAACTTTTATCTATTGTAAGTACTTTAAATTTTTATTTATTTTTTATGTAGAGCTACCAAAAGATTAATCGAAGCTCTACAAAAAAAGCCTCCTATGCCTTTTGATCTACTTACACAAAAGGAGTATAGACAATTTGTGGTAAGCTTTTTATCAAATACATCAAGATACTTGATTCCATAAACTACCACAAATAAGTTGGTTAGTTTTACTTTGTGTTGTTATTTCTAGGGTCCTCATCAAGGTGATTCATTTTTGTGATTGGAGGGTAATTGTAAATGTCAAAAGATTGGTCAAATTCATTTATCTTAATGATGAAAATTTTATCAAGGTAATGTAGAAGATATTTAATTTTAAGATATTGTTTCACTCAAAAGAGAGTACAGTGAGAAATGGCATTGAACTAACATTCCTTTCTTTCAAATATGTGATAATTTTCCAAAGATTGTTACAACATGGAGAAGGTTTGATATGTACGAGTAAAGATTTTCAAGTACATACTTGTCAACTACTACAGATAAGAAGAACAAGGACTCAAGGAGCCCATTGATAAGGAGGGGATAGAGGAGGAGGTAGAGACTGTGGAAGTAGAGAAGGAGATGCCCTCAATACCTAAGGCAACCAAAGCATCAAAGAAGGGCAAAAGAACTCCTAAAAAGGATATTACTCACAAAAAGAAATAGCCTTTGTGCATTATCTTATACAACCTTATGTATATAGATCATGAAGAAGGCAAATACCAATTTGTTGCAGTATTTGAGCTTGTATTTATATTGAAAGCAAAGAGACCTATTCTTCAATATCCTTGCACTATATCTTTCTCTCTCTTCTCTTTAATATCTACAAAAAAATTAGCATAGATGTTTACCATTCAATAAGTGGAATCAAATAAATAAATAAATAAATACTATATATGACTTGATGCACAAACTTACTTGTTTGTTGTTAAGCTGGAATGCAAATGAACATGGCAATTTGATATCTTCATTCTATAAATCAAACTTCACTTAATGTAGTGTACATGATGATTTAACCTTTAGTATTGTGATAATATCCTCAGTGAGCAAAATATCAATGTCCAAGTCTATAGGATCTTTGCTAAAATCGTCAAGATTCTAATCCAAAGCAACTATTCTACAAACATAATGCCATCTACTATAATGAAAGTTAAGGATGAAATTTTGATTAGCAAGTATATATTTTCAAACAATAGAGTCTTGATCTATCTTACAAATTATTTTGCCTTCTATCCTTGTATCCCAGCCCACATCAACAAATTGTGGGATGTGATCATATACTAGCCTCTTGATTGATAGCATGGCCTTCGATCTTTGTATCTCAATAGCATTAAAAAATAGTAAATACATTAATAGGCTTAAATAAAGTAATCTTGCTTAGCCTACTTGAGATATTAGGTTTCAATGTTTTCTATATCTCAAAAAATATTTTACATCTATAACTCTCACTAGAGGCTCGACTTGGTAAAGACCACTCAAAAGGCTTGTAAAATCAAGCAAAGGAAGTGGGGATGTTGCTTCCCATTGGCCATTATAGGGATAATATAAGAATGTTATTAAAAAATATTACATTCTCTATGACACATGTGTTTTTCTCCTGCCTTTGTACATTTCTTCTCTAATCAAATCATGCATAACATCAAGAATATCAATAATAGACTCGACGGGTTGCCATTCCCCAAGATTAGAAGAATAGATATCTACAAATAAAAATTAAAATTATAATAATAAAATCTAATACCAAGTTTAATAAAAGATAATAATTGAGAATAAGATACTTACAATTTGGTCTATGCAATGAAAGACTTGAAGCTCCATGTTCCAAATGCAACTTTCTATGCATAAATACATGTTGTATTAAAACCTATTTTATACTTTTCTTACTTGCTCTAGGTCTAAAATCTTTGATCCTACCCTTCCATGTAGAGATAATGGAGCTCTCACATCTCTATCTTTTCCTTTGTTTTGCTTGTTGCATAGTAATCTAGCTACATTTGGTAACATTTGAATTTACTTTTAATTATCATTTAAATTTAATGTAAAGTGGTCGAGACCCTATGTCATTAATTTAAAGGTTGTCATAACCACAATTACGAGAGAATAAAAATAAATATTAATTATAAAATTTATAGCAATATTATATACATGTCTTTTATAAAATTAATTTTTGTATTTTCAAAAATGAAACTTTTGTTACGGAGGCTTTGCTCTCATTGGTCTAGAGCACACTCTTTCTATATTCTAAAAGACATTTTCGAGACCTCAAAACTCCTCTAATGCCAACATGCAACTTAATAAATAGTAGCATTTCATCATAATCTAAACATATATTCTATCAATTATTGCCTTAATTTGAGGATAAGTTGTGGTTTGAATGATCCTTGAGAGGTAGTGATCATATGATGTTGTGGACATGTTTGAGAAAACATTGGATCTAGACACATGTTTGTATTTAGTACACCTATGTTGGCATATAGCTGGGCAAGTGGCATATTGGCATATAGTTGGGCAAGCCTAGCATATTGTAATGCTATTGGTGTCAAAGCTTGAACAATGGTAAAAATATGATACATTATGGAGGGACTTGAGTGGCATTTTAGAGTTACCTAAGCAAATGGCATCACATAATTACTCGGGAATTGATTGTGGTAGATAACTTAGTCTAAATACTTTGGCATTTAGTATAGCAATAGCATAGGAATTACCTTGAAAATATTTGGATTGGGCAATAATAATTATAATGATGGTGTTGTAAATAGCTCGGTTTGAAGTTGTAATATGAAGTGATTAGATCGTGAGATTGCTAGGCAAATGATATCCACCCTTTGTTTTTGTCAATTCAATAGTTTTTGGGCATGATAGGTGGGATGTAAGTATTGAACTATAAATGTTCTATGCCGGTCATCTGGGTTGTCTAGTTATGGGATAGATTTGGCAAATAATTCCTACCCATGATTTCTATACATTAGGACTACTCGATCATTGATTGAGGAAAATCATCATAAATGGCATTTTTTTGGAGTACTTTGACATCTACTATCATAGAAGTATCTATGATATTCACATTCTAAGCATAGAATGATGTTTTGTCATGGCTTTTAGGAACTTATTGTTATCAATTGGTTATCTGGGAACTTGTGATATAATGACTTGGACAAGTAATACATGCTCTATGTCTTTAACTAACATGATTGGCATTTAAAACATGATGTTTATAAAATATAGGGGACTAGAGTACTTCCTATATATCATTAGGACCATCATGCAACATAAGGAAGAGTAGCCTCGTATCTTATTAACTGCATGTGTCTTGGCAATTGGTGTCTTTGTTAGAGGGCAATTATATTCTGATTAAGTCTTTATGGAGTACTATTATGGGGTTGTGACATATCTAATCAAACATTCTTATTAGTGGGTGGTCTCCTCAACTTAGAGTTATCTTGAGATTCAACACCACATGTTATTATTATTTGAAGTATATTTTAGGATATTGTATCCTTTGACCACATACTTCATTATTGAATTAGAATGGCATGGCATATTAAACCCTAACTTTAAAAGTATGATAGAAACACGTGATACTTTAATGCGCGTTACTTATAAAAAATAATTTTTCTTTACCATTAAAATAGTTGTATATGCTTTTTACTTTTGAGTAGGCATTAATTTGGCCATAATATATAGCTACCCCTATGTTCTTAGCTAATAGTAGCCTTAACTATGTCTTCTATCTAGTGATCTTCAATCCTAGGTCATGACTATTTCCTAGAACTTCTATAATGTTAAATTGACTTAGTAGGACCCTATAATTAATATCCTAGGTCTCCTTAATTTCCTACATTTTAATGAATACCAAATAAAATTCAGTTAAGTGATCAATAGTATTAGTAACAATTGACCACTTTCAAATTGCTCTAATTTGACTTTTGGTTAAGCATAGAATACAAGTAAGGGTTTGGCTAGAAGTTCAAAGCCCATACTAAGAATCATTCACAGGGGATTCACTAGTAGTAATAAGCAAACGTCATCTCTGTGCAAGAAATATATGAAAATACCCTTTATCTACCCCCTATTTATGGGATCTTACCTTATAAAATGTACCTTCCTTCCCTTAAATAACCCCCCTCCCTTACACTCACGTGGTACCATATAGTAAACCCTAGTGGACCCCCCGGGGAATCATTTCCAATAAGTATAATTTGGACAAAATATGGGAAAACTTGTATCCTATATGTTTGTAGACTAAGGCCCTACCTTCATAGAAAGGCCAAAAGTAATCTTTGATATATTTAATTACAACCAATCAACTAGTTTTTAAATATTTATTTGGGTGTAGGGCTAGCTACTATTAGCATCCACTTTTTATCATTAACATTGATTGACGACAAATGGTTAGGAATGCTAACACTTGCAAAACATATTAAAAGACAAGGACTCACCTTCTTCTTTTATATGAATGTAGGTATAGTTATTAGCATTGGATAGCAAGGTGGTGCTGATTGTAGCTACCCATGACTTGTGTTATGATAGTAAAATGTTGAATATTTTCTCATGATTTTGTGCAAAAAGGTCATTTTTGTTGAATCTTTTCTCATCATTACAAATTCATACATCCTAAACATATCTTGAGTAATTCTATCTTCAATCATTTTCTTTCATAATTAATATCTCAAGCTTTGTTCTGAAATATATATAATTCAATTTTTTGAAGCGATTTTGATCTCACGCATGCACACGCACACGCACACGCACACACACACATTTAGGTATACTTATATGTAGCTAGTAGAGACAAAGAAGAGATAAGAGGATGATAAAAAGAAAACCACATCTAACCTACCTTCATTTCATCATCAAATTCATGTTGCATAAATTGTCAAACATTTCATTATATATTCCGCATTAAAGATGTGGCACTATGTTAGATGCAATAGCTCCAAAGAGACACAGTGATGTTAAGAAGGAGCTTGCATATGATTAAGTTGTCAAATATCTGGACAAGGCCAACAATGATACCAACATGGAGGCCACTAACCCCCTATAGTTTGAATCAATCATTGTCATATTGCATAAACTAGATTCATGCAAACATTCATTAGTTTAAAATGTTGATGTGCTTTAGACAAGTTGGTATTAGAAATATGCACCCAAAATCTTTGAAACTAGGAAACACTAGTAGAAATAACTTATATATAAATGGTACTTAATTAACGGTGCATTAATACATATTTTTAAAAAATAGGCCTATGCAATAAAAAGCATAGATAGGAACCCTAGAGAAATAATAAAGGATATGATATGTAAACAAAATTGTAAGAGAGAGATATATTTTACTTAAGAAAATATAGACAATGTGTTTCAAAGAAAGAAAATAGGACTATCTTGATCATGAAGTACCATATGATTGGTGAATGTTTAAGAAAGATAAGATGTATTACATAAACAAAGTGTTTGGAAATGATCATAAGTACTTATCCCTTGGAAATTTGCCTTTTTCTTTTTTGCATAGAGTTTACGGGGTTTTCTAGGTCATGAGACGAGGGAATTAATTTTAAGTAATGAAAGTATGATAGTTTAGTCCTCCCCAAGACCAACAATGTGTAATATTGGTAAACTTGAAGCCTAGTAGTGAAGATGTATGTGAACTACTTAGTATATAAAGCAAAGAGCTAAGTGGTGCAAATAATATTGTAATAACCCCATAAGACACCCCCCTCCTTTTTCATCAAATTAATCAAAATTTTTTAACGCTCAAGAAGTTCCTTCCCTCCTCCTCTTGGAGAGGGGTCACAAACACCCTCCTTTCCTTGCTATTTCCGCAAGAAGTGTCCGTACTCAAGTGGCGTACAGGAAACACTTTCACAAGAAGGAGTGCTCCAAGAGAAGAGAAGCCCACATCCCAAGCTCCAGAATGGCCTAAGGTGCAAATTCTCCCAAGTAGCTGGAAAGGCCGCAACCACGGAAGGAAGATCAGGCAAAGATGCCACTGCTAACACGAATGGGTTATTGGGTATAAATGCCAATTTGTCACTCCAAAACTAGGTACCACTACGGTGTCTCGTCTTATGAATGGAATAGTATATCATAATTATCATAAAAAAGAATCATACATTTGCATCGTGTAGTTTGTATAATTTGAAAGGTAGATGCATAGGTTTGGATCAAATTCATGATGGTCATGATAGTTATGAGTTAATTAAACATTTACGGGGTGTCTGCAATACTAAACTAATTAGTAGGCACAAATTTTACGAGTGCATCTTAGATTACCAATACAAATAAATTTATAAGATTGTGCAAGACAATTGCATCCTATAAACCATTAAAGAGAATTAGCTTGCATTTACATTAAGCATGATGAATTCATGTACCTAACACTTAAAAACATAAGTCACAGTTTACCATTTGCATAAGTTCATTGAAATGAATTCTCAAGGAATGGAAGTCTTGCATTGTATTATGAAATGAAGGAAAACTAGCATCTCGATTTACAAGGCATTGTAGGTAGATTCAGTTGTACTATACTACAGAAATTCATCTTAAAAGATAGACTCGAGATGCATGTGCTAATTGTTAAACTCAATTGCAAGAAGCAATTTGATAAGTGAATCCCTAGTTGGTATTAAAGCTAGGGTTTATATGTTAATGAACCAATTAAAGCTATGATCATAGATTGGCTTAGAATCAAATCTATACAGTCATAGATCTCTACCCTAGCAACTAGCCATGATAAGTCCAATAACACTCTTAGAGGTATCATTTTAAACCATGATATAACTTGATGTTGATGCAATAAAACTCAAATGTCGTATTTGCATAAGAAAGGCAATTCGCCATGTGACATTCGATGCTTGCAACTACTCGAGGATTGCAAAGGACTTACCTTACTCTTGTCTTGTGAGAGGGATGAACAAAAGTTTCTCTCATGAAATCTTAAGGGAACAAAACCCTAGGGTAAACTTAGAAACCCCAATAGAGTTCTATGGAGGAAAATGGTTACCAAATGACCAATTTGGGTCCTAGATTGATTCATCAAGATCTTGTGATCTCAAAACAAGAAACCATGATCTAAATGTTGATAAATTAGGGCAATTAGCATCCAGGAACTATTGGATATAAATTCAAATGCGTAAATTTTCGCTCCTATTGCATAATAACGAGGGACGAAAAGGATATTCCCTACCCCCTCAGAAGGCCATTGTAGTTGATACCAAGGCAAGAGAAATCCAAAGGGTGATTGCTAAGCGTTCAAAATAGGAACTCCACCTTAGTAGATCACTCGCCTCCATTATTGTTTGTGCTTGTAAATTTAGGATCACTCTCTGTGGAAGGATTGTATGACCCAAGCCACATAAGAAAATGGTAATGAATCACGTTAAATTCATGGAGGGTGTGTCAAACCACCCCTAGTTGGCCGCCAACCCTATCCAAGGGGGTTCTAAATAGCTATGATGGGAATATGGACTGAACCCGCCATGAGAGGTCTCTCCGTGGATTAGTTTGAATGTAGGAGGATGCTTGGATGCCAGAGGGGGAGGGGGGTTTCTGGCTGTAAATTCCTTGCCTCCGGGCCCCACACTCAAATGATCTATGTGACTTGAGATGGATTCTCAAGGCCATGTTACTAGTGCAAGGGTGGAACTTGGAGGAAAATAAGACGCATCCTTACGGATCGCGGGAAATGTCCTATGGAAGGAACTTGTATCTCAGCTAAATTGTTAATATAAAGTTTACTTCCAAGGAACTTGTCTAAGCTGTTTTCATATCAATGTGTAAAATTACGTAAAAGAACATGTGGCTAACGGGTTAATTAAGGAAGGTTCTTGTATGTGTTATCACTAATGTGCCCTCAGGTAAGTAGAAAACTAAAGCTACTAAAGGAAGAGGGTGGGCAGAACCCCCAACGGGTCCGTCCTACGACATGGTGGTCCCAAAGAACTAGGAGGCTTCTCAACATTCAAATTGTGATGACGTATTGACCTTAGTTAATGTAGGGTAGAACCCTGGCTCATATCACTTTAGGGGACCAGAATGGGACTTTACCTTACTAGTAGAGAGGTCGAGCAAGGTATCCCTCTCATTTCCCATTCTCCTTGAGCCAAGTGCAATATGAGCTTGGGCTTGGATGCTTCATGAAAAGTAGATCATATGAAGATTGATGGTAGAAGGCTGTACTATCACTTGACCGTTAGAAACCTAGAAGGATTCAGGTCAATCCCAGTGGGTTTTAGCCGCGAACGTTTCGTTGTGAGGCAGATTAAAGAAACCCTAGGCGACAAACCGCGATTCCATGGGAGTTCCGAGTAGCATTGCTTAGATTCGGATAGCTAAAAACATGCATGGACAACTGATAGGTGGGTAGTTATAGTTGGTATTAGGGCAAATCGACAAATAAAACAATCAAGATAGGAATAAACTAGGGAGAGTGAAGTGATGTTTCACTATAAAAGTTTTTTTCTTTTACTCATTTTTGGATTGTTGCTGCTTCCAGACCTACGAGACATGGAGCAGTTTCTCATATTTCATATCATGTTGAGGACGGCTATGAATTCTTCAAGATATCATAGAAGCACCGATATGATGAGGATCCTGGATCAGCTCTACAACCCTTCACTGCTGTATGTGGAAAGGTGTTGGACTTGGAGTGCAGGTTACTGCTACATAGATGCCAACCGACTTGCTTATCTTCAAAACAATCTGAAGAGGCTAAAATGGTTGGAGGACTTGAAGATTGTCAAGTTATTCATCTTCCATGAGATAGGTGTGAACTCAATCGTACACATCGGATACTGGCAGATAGAACATACTCGCTACATCTATGAGAGGTGGTCAAAGTGCTGCCAGCAGATAGAATTAAAATAATAGAGCGAATGAATGCCATAGCTATAAAAAATGGGGATTTTCTGAACTTTCCATGACTTACCACTACCTGAGAATCCATTCCCCAAACCCATATTATTATTCCATTCTCGTAGTTGAATCCAATAGGGAATTATTAACTTGGCATTGATGTATATCTTGAAAAGAAATCATCCTAGCCAATCTCTATCTATCCCCCAATAATTATACTTGAGGCTTACACTTCCTTATGGATGAATAAGAATTTTATGATTAATTGATTTGTTGCATAATATTGATGAAAAATAATCTACACATTGAGATAAGTTGTGAAGAGATGTGTAAATGTAATTTTAATGCAAAAGTTTAAAATTGTAACCAGATACAACCTCAAATGTAGAATTAGAATCTTGTTCCTGCATTAAGCCCGACAGAGGCTCAAGAAAAGAAGTTTCTTCTCAAGCAAATCAAACCATTGGAATTTGATGGGTAAGGGAAGAACGTTGAAGCCGATGCCGAAGTATGGATTGAATCCATGGACGATTACTTCAGTGCAACAGGAACAACACCTACAAACCAGGCTATGATTGCCAAGCTTAAACTCACCGATGAAGCTAGGCTCTGGTGGAAGCAATGATGTAAAGACCAAACAGTCATGGAAATCACAGTAACTTGGGATAAGCTAAAAGAAGTAGTGCAGGGAAGGTACATGCCACTTGCATACAGAACTCAGAAGATGAACGAGTTCTTTAAGTTGAAACAGCTGGGCATGTCTTTGGAGGCGTATTATTTGAAATTTATCTCCTTATTAAAATATGCCCTGACAATGAGTATTCCCCAAAAAGTCTCAAAGTTCTATGATGGGCTAAACCCACCAATGAACACTCGATTGGAATCAATGTGTCCTTCGGATTTACAAGATGCATTATAAGAGTGGGACAGTCCATGAATAATAGACCCTGGTCTTAGAAAGACCAGAATCTAGGGATATTGAAAGCTCAATTTAAAAGGGTGCAAGGACAAAGTCAAGGCCAAAGGAAGAAGCCAAGGGAAAATGCAATTGGTAACTTTGTCCTCCCCATGCAAAGAAATGACTAAAATTCAGTGGCCAAGCCAGGGATACTCATGGCTGCGGTCATGCAACAATGGGAAGGGCAAAAACTTCCAATATCACCACTAAGGGAATCAACAAAGAAGACCCATTCATGGAAGCTGAGGTTGAGAGGGCATCAATTCATGCCGCTCTCCATAAAAAAGGCACGAACCACCAATTTTCAGGGATCTAAAATCCCTTAGATTACTAAGGTAAGAAATTCAAAACCCTGATCGACTGTGTCAGCACTTATTCTTTCATTTCACCAGCTTGTGCAAGAAGGTTAGGGATAGCCACTATAGATGCACCTATTTTGCTTGTCGAACTAGCAAATGGGCGAGAAATCACTTGCACTAGACAAACTACTAAGGTGGAATTTCTACTTGAAAACGAGCTCACATCTGTTAAGTTCAGGGTAATGAATCTAGGAGTCCATGTGTGCCTACTTGGGATGGACCAACAATGCTCACAAATCCATTGCAGAAAGGGCCAAGTCTCCTTTCTGAATCCTAAAGATGAGCTAGTTATAACTCAAGGAGAAGCAGATAAACCAAAGATCCAGCTAGCCAAGGCAGCATGAATAGCTCAAGGAATAAGAAAAGGATTACCAGTCTATCTAATCAAGCTAAACAAGCTGGAATAGGTAGAGGACTCCAATGAAGAACCATCATGTTTAAAAGAGTACATGGATGTGTTCTCGAAAGAATTGATAGAATTATCACAGCCTAAGGAAGTGGATCATGAGATTAAGCTAATACTAGGTGCTACACCTGATACAAAAAGACCCTACAAGATATCCATTCGTGAAGCTATTGAGTTAAAAGAACAACTCAAATAGCCATTGGACAAAGGGTACATATGCCCCAGTAGTTCTCCTTGGGGGACCTCAGTCTTGTTCCAAAAGAAGAAGAATGGTACACTTTACCTTTGCATCGATTATAGAGGCCTGAACCAAGTAACCATCAATAATAAATATCCTATCCCAAGGATAGACGAGTTACTTGACCGATTGCAGGAAGCAAAAATCTTCTCAAAAATTAATTTGAGGTCAAGATACTATCAGATTCACGTCAAGGATGAGGATACTTCTAAAATGGCATTTAATACCAGATATGGTCATTTTGAATTCACAGTAATTTCCTTTGGATTGAGTAATGCCCCTTGCCACATTTAATAGGCTAATGCAAGACATTTTTAAACCATATCTCTATGATTTTGTACTTGTCTTCTTTGATGACACCTTGGTTTATTCCAAGGAAGAGAAGGATCGTGAACCCCAAGTTCGCATCATCCTTGATCATGAGGACACATAAGCTCTATGCTAAGAAGAAAAAGTGTGCCTTCCTCAAGAGATAGATTGAATATTTTGGATTTATTGTGTCAAACAAAGGAATCTTAGTAGACCCTACAAAGGTTAAGGATGTCCAAGAGTGGCCTCCACCAACCATTGTCAAATAAGTGTGTAGTTTTCTCAGATTCATAGGTTGGTATAGGATCTTCATTAAGGACTATGCCTTAATCGCAGCACCCCTCACAAATCTACTAAAAAAGCAAGTTGCCATAGTGTGGATGCCCACCAAACAATAGAGTTTTGATCAACTCAAGCATAGCTTAGTGATAACACCAATTCTGAAACTCCTTGACTTGAGCAAGGAATTCGAAGTTGTCACGGATGCTAGCTCACTTGCATTAGGCTGTGTACTAATGCAAGAAGGTCATCCTATAGATATTCTTTGAAAAAGCTCAAAATCCATGAAAGGAATTATGCTACCCATGACTTGGAGCTACTAGCAGTTATTCATGCTCTTAAGCTTTGGCGACACTATTTGCTTGGTAACAAAAGTCCTCTTTGGTCACAGACCATAAGAGCCTCAAATGGATCTTCACCCAGACCCCGACCTCAATATGAGGCAATGTCGTTGGATTGAAGTTCTGCATGAATATGACTTTGAGATCAAATATCGACATGGTAAAGAGAATGGGGTCGCTGATGTCTTAAGTCACAAGGCGTTCCTCAACTCTCTTATTATGGAGGAACCTTGAATGGCAGAATCATTAGCAACTATGGTGTCAATGCCTAGCAACCCTATCCTTGAATTAGCTAAGGAGGAAGCTAGCCATGACCCAGAATATATGAAGATGATAAATGAGATTTTGAAAAAGGACTAAAACCTTAGACTTAAGGTCAAGTATCAAGAAATCTCTGTCAATGGGGGACTTGTCTATTTTAGGATAAGATTATGCATACCCTCAAGCAAGAAACTCAAATAGAGAATGCTCTGGGAAGCACATGACTCACCCTTTTCAGACCATCCCGGATATGTTAAGACCCTCAACACGGTCAGGAAGAGCTACCATTGGGAAAGGCTTAAGGAAGATGTACTCAAATATGTCATGGAATGTTTGTCTTGCCAATGCATTAAGGCAGAGCATGTCAAGATGCATGGGAAGCTGCAACCTCTTGACAATCCCCAGATGAAGTGGGAATTTATTAGCAAGGACTTTGTTGTTGGGTTACCTTCAGTTCAAGGAGGATACAATTCAAGTATGGTTATAGTTAATATGCTCACCAAGGTTGCACACCTTATTCCAGTCAATACAAACTATAAAGCTTCAGATATTACCAGATTATTCATCAAGGAGATTATTCATCAAGGACTCCCTCTTCACATCTCACTTCTAGAGAGGGATATTCGAGGCCATTGGGACTCAACTCTGTTTTAGTACAGCCTATCACCCTCGAATTGATGGCCAAATAGAGAGAGTCAACCAAGTCATTGAAGATATTCTTAGAGCATATTGTTGACATGAACCCAAGAAATGGATCCAATATCTACAATTTGTAGAGTTCGCCTATAATGCTTCTTACCAACAAAGCATTCAAATGACACATTTTCAAGCATTGTATATGCATGATTGGAGTACTCCATTGAATTTTTCAAATCCTACCATAAGGGTAGAAGATTCTAAGAAAATGCTAGAGGAGATGGATGAGCAGGTGAAGACTATCAGACAAGACATTAGAGCCGCCAAGGATAGGCAGAAAGCCTATGCAAATCTAAATAGACAAGAATGACTCTTCAAAGAAGGAGATATGGTTTTTATTCATGTATGACTCAAGAAGAGCTCCTTATCATTGGGAGAGTTTAAAAAGCTAAGCCCAAGGTATTGCGGGCCCTATAGGATCCTTAAGTGCCTAGGGCCTAATGCCTCCAAACTCCAACTCCCCGAGAATGTAAATGTTCAAAATGTATTTCATGTTAGCCTACTGAAAAAATATGTATCCAATCCTAGCCATGTACTCAATGATCAACAAGTTGTAATGCCAAGCCAAGGAGTCCTTGAGCTCTAGCCAAATAGAATCCTAGACATTCAGGAAAAGCGATTGAGGAGTAGAACCCTCAGATAGTATCACATCCAGTGGAAGGGACTATTTAGAAGAAGATGCCACGTGGATTGACGAGAGTTCTCTCAACCAACAATACCCCCAATTCCTTTCGAGATGAGGACATCTCGATCCCTTAAGGAGGGAAGGATGTAATAACCCCATAAGACCCCCCCTTTTTAATCAAATTAATTGAAATTTTTTAACGCCCCCTGTCGGCATCGCTAGTTGGTGAAGGGAGGGGGAGTTGCAGTAACACTCGACAAAGGTGAAGAAAAAGATGATGACGGTGGAGCTACAGATGGAAACGACGAGCTTCATCTAGTTGACAACGCAATCAATGATGGGAGGGAGGGGCACACGCATGGCCCCCCCCCCCCCCCCCCCCCCCCCCCCCCCCCCCCCCCAACTATCTCTTCTCCCCCCAAGAGTGCCGACTGCATGGGGGGGGGGGGGGGGGCAAATTGGCCGCCTAGGTAAAGGTAAAAGGAGGGGCCTTGCCACACCCACCCTCTTTTTCATCAAATTAATCAAAATTTATTAACGCCCTCTGTGGATGTCGCAGCTGATGGAGGGAGGGAGAGTTGCGGTAACAATCAATGAAGGTGAAGAAAAAGATGATGATGGTGAAGCTGCAGATGGAAACGATGAGCTTTATCTAGTTGACGATGCAATCAATAATGGGGGGAGGGGCACACGTGTGCCACCTCTCTCCCTCCTCACTATCTCTTCTTCTCTTCCCCCAGGACTGCTGACTGCATGGTGGGGGGGCCAAATTGACTGCCTAGGTAGAAAGGAGGGGTCCCATGTAATCCCCCCCCCCCCCCACCCCCCCACAAAAAAAGAAAAAAGAAAATTTGGATGGTTTTTCTTCTCTTCCTCTCTTCTCTTGCTTGCTTGTGAGTGCTTGAGGGAGGAAGTGTGAGTGAGTGAGGGAGTGAGCATGTGAGAGTGAGAGATCTTGGAGGAGAAGCTCTCCACCATCTCCTTTCTTCTACTTCTCTTCTCTTCTCTCATCTCGTGCATGGCTATGGAGGATGGAGCTTGGAGGAAGAGGCTCGAGGATGTTTGAAGTTGCATCACAAATTGTGGAGCTATCGGAGTGCTTGAGAGAGGAAGCAACTTAATTGGGCATCAAGGTAAGCTCACTACACTCGTAGAGAGGGATAACGTGTCGGCTATGTGAGAGGTAGCCAGTAGTGCTCGCTTGAAATACTTGAACAATAAGCACTCCATGGCCCTTGGCGGTTCCTCTACATTTTGGTTCCATTGCCGCAACCAACGGATTCAAGCTTGAGTGCTTGCACTCTTCAAATCGAGAATCGAAGTAAGGGTTTCATCCCCGAACCGGAGCTAGAGATAGATAAGAGGTTTCATGTCTTTAATTCATGCTACAAGTAACTATTTTTGATTTTGGATGGTTAGTTGAGTAGGAGAAATTTGTTTAGTGTTTTTCCTTTGATTCTTGTTGCATTTAGAGTAGGTTAAGGTTAGGAAATTGGTTGGAAAAGTATAGGGTTAGTTTCTATAATATAGGCCAAACAGGGCACATATATGGGAAAAACGGAAAAAGGAATGCTAAAGGGGGTTGAGGTCGACAAGCGGAGGGGTAGGAATGGCAAGAACCTTGTGAAACAGGGGTTTAATAGCCAGGATACCAAGAGGGAGCTCATTTGAAACCTTGGTTGTTTGAGAGAGAGAGAGAGAGAGAGAGAGAGAGAGAGAGAGAGAGAGAGAGAGAGAGAGAGAGAGAGAGAGAGAGAGAGAGAGAGAGAGAGAGAGAGAGAGAGAGAGAGAGAGAGAGAGAGAGAGAGAGAGAGAGAGAGTGTGTGTGTGTGTGTGTGTGTGTGTTAACCGTCAGACAAACAAGGTGGAAAATCCATAAAATCTAAAGGAGAAGACAAGGCTAAGGCAAAAGAGGAATGGAAGGTGAAGACACAGAAGACGAAGGCACACCAAGAAAAATCGGGAAACACAAGAAGTGTAAAAAAGTCCTAAATCAAGGAAAGGCACACAAGAAAAAGTGCAAGTCAATATTTTCGTAAAAGAGCGCAAGATGCACCTTGATTTGTTTTAAGAGTGCCGGGTTGTGCAAATTGTAAAGGTAGATGGGTAGTAGGAAGGAAGCTAGGAAGATAGAAGAACAATGGAAAAAAGGGCCTAGGCTATGGTTAGCCATGTAAAAAGGGGATGATTGCCCAAGGGAAAGAGGGTTTTTTATATAAAGTTCAAAAAGTGAATGAGAGCCCATTCTTTGGTGTGTGGCAAAGTAGACTCTTCTTTTTCTTCTCTTCCTCTCTTCTCTTGCTTGCTTGTGAGTGCTTGAGGGAGGAAGTGTGAGTGAGTGAGGGAGTGAGCGTGTGAGAGTGAGAGATCTTGGAGGAGAAGCTCTCCACCATCTCCTCTCTTCTACTTCTCTTCTCTTCTCTCGTCTCGTGTGTGGCTATGGAGGATGGAGCTTGGAGGAAGAGGCTTGAGGATGCTTGAAGTTGCATCACAAATTGTGGAGCTACAGAGTGCTTGAGAGAGGAAGCAACTTAGTCGGGCATCAAGGTAAGCTCACTACACTCGTAGAGAGGGATAGCGTGTCGGCTATGTGAGAGGTAGCCAATAGTGCTCACTTGAAACACTTGAACAATAAGCACTCCGTGGCCCTTGGCGGTTCCTCTACATTTTGGTTCCATTGCCGCAACCAACAGATTCAAGCTTGAGTGCTTGCACTCTTCAAATCGAGAATCGAAGTAAGGGTTTCACCCCCGAACCGGAGCTAGAGATAGCGAAGAAGTTTCAGGTCTTTAATTCATGCTACAAGTAAGTATTTTTGATTTTGGATGGTTAGTCGAGTAGGAGAAATTTGTTTAGTGTTTTGCCTTTGATTCTTGTTGCATTTAGAGTAGGTTAAGGTTAGGAAATTGGTTGGAAAAGTATAGGGTTAGCTTCTATAATATAGGCCAAACAGGGCACATATATGGGAAAAACGGAAAAAGGAATGCTGAAGGGGGTTGAGGTTGACTAGGAATGGCAAGAACCTTGTGAAACAGGGGTTTAATAACCAGGATACCAAGAGGGAGCTCATTTGAAACCCTGGTTGTTTGAGAGAGAGAGAGAGAGAGAGAGAGAGAGAGAGAGAGAGAGAGAGAGAGAGAGAGAGAGAGAGAGAGAGAGAGAGAGAGAGAGAGAGAGAGAGAGAGAGAGAGTGTGTGTGTGTGTGTGTGTGTTAACCGTCAGACAAACAAGGTGGAAAATCCATAAAATCTAAAGGAGAAGACAAGGCTAAGGCAAAAGAGGAATGGAAGGTGAAGGCACAGAAGACGAAGGCACACCAAGAAAAATCGGGAAACGCAAGAAGTGTAAAAAAGTCCTAAATCAAGGAAAGGCACACAAGAAAAAGTGCAAGTCAATATTTTCGTAAAAGAGCGCAAGATGCACCTTGATTTGTTTTAAGAGTGCTGGGTCGTGCAAATTGTAAAGGTAGATGGGTAGTACGAAGGAAGCTAGGAAGATAGGAGAACAATGGAAAAAAGGGCCTAGGCTATGGTCAACCATGTAAAAAGGGGATGATTGCCTAAGGGAAAGAGGGTTTTTTATATAAAGTTCAAAAAGTGAATGAGAGCCCATTCTTTGGTGTGTGGCAAAGTGGACTCTTCTTTTTCTTCTCTTCCTCTCTTCTCTTGCTTGCTTGTGAGTGCTTGAGGGAGGAAGTGTGAGTGAGTGAGGGAATGAGCGTGTGAGAGTGAGAGATCTTGGAGGAGAAGCTCTCCACCATCTCCTCTCTTCTACTTCTCTTCTCTTCTCTCGTCTCGTGCGTGGCTATGGAGGATGGAGCTTGGATGAAGAGGCTTGAGGATGCTTGAAGTTGCATCACAAATTGTGGAGCTACAAAGTGCTTGAGAGAGGAAGCAACTTAATCGGGCATCAAGGTAAGCTCACTACACTCGTAGAGAGGGATAGCGTGTTGGCTATGTGAGAGGTAGCCAGTAGTGCTCACTTGAAACACTTGAACAATAAGCACTCCGTGGCCCTTGGCGGTTCCTCTACATTTTGGTTCCATTGCCGCAACCAACAGATTCAAGCTTGAGTGCTTGCGCTCTTCAAATCGAGAATCGAAGTAGGGGTTTCATCCCCGAACCGGAGCTAGAGATAGATAAGAGGTTTCAGGTCTTTAATTCATGCTACAAGTAAGTATTTTTGATTTTGGATGGTTAGTTGAGTAGGAGAAATTTGTTTAGTGTTTTGCCTTTGATTCTTGTTGCATTTAGAGTAGGTTAAGGTTAGGAAATCGGTTGGAAAAGTGTAGGGTTTGCTACTATAATATAGGCCAAACAAGGCACATATCTGGGAAAAATGGAAAAAAGGAATGCTGAAGGGGGTTGAGGTCGACAAGCGAAGGGGTAGGAATGGCAAGAACCTTGTGAAACAGGGGTTTAATAGCCAGGATACCAAGAGGGAGCTCATTTGAAACCTTGGTTGTTTGAGAGAGAGAGAGAGAGAGAGAGAGAGAGAGAGAGAGAGAGAGAGAGAGAGAGAGAGAGAGAGAGAGAGAGAGAGAGAGAGAGAGAGAGAGAGAGAGAGAGAGAGAGAGAGAGAGAGAGAGAGAGAGAGAGAGAGAGAGAGAGGGAGAGAGAGAGAGCTTCATTGTGTGGATTCACTTCAACCGCATGGCCAATGAGTTTGTTTCCCACTACATGTATACTCACACCTTCTCTTTCATGCATAGGTAGGATTTGGAGGTGCTCAGCTGTGGCCATAATTGCTCGATGAGACAAATTTGTCATCGACTCGAAAAAAAACGCACCGCGTTTGGCCCATCCGAATTATGTCGAGATTTGGGCCGAGCCCCAAAATCAACCCTCGGCCCACTCAACTCGGACACTCGAAAACTCAGATCTCGGCCCATTCCCATTCGGCCATTCGGCCAAATCGACTCGGACTCGTGGAAATTTGGCCCTCGGCCGGTTCCTGTATTCAGCCCTCGGCCCTCTCGACTCGAACACCTACTGCTCGGCCCCAGGCATCCGAATGAAACACTTAGACCAACTTGTACTAGGCCACGTCCGAATTAGTCACTTGGACCAAATTGTACTCGGCCCGTTTGAATTAGTAACTCGGATAGCCCGCGTCCGAATCAATCACTTGACCCTTGCAATTCTGACTTGTTGGGCCGAGTCTGATTTTCCCAAAATTTTTTGAAAATCGGACTAGACCACCTAGACACTGGCTGTCCAAACGTTCAAAGACCATACAGATACTTGAGAAGCCTTTTTGGCACAAGGAACAAAGGGATCAACGAGACTCGGGCATAAAGGTGACACTAGTTGACCATCTAGCGATCCAGCTTAGTAGCAACATCGATTGGAGTCTTAAAGCACTAACAAATCATGACTGAGCGAAGGGAATAACAGAGAACCCTATGAACTAGTGGGGATGACAAAAAACCAATGAGCATACAAGCCTATCAGGCTAAACCCATGATGAGAGTGGTAGAGTCATCTAGGCACTTGTCTTCTCACTCATTCTGAATTCCAGCCCTAGGAACCATCGGTTCTATTGGGGTTGTTTGGCATTGAGACACTCGATGGGGAGGCTACTCCTATCCTATTGCATGTCATGATTCGTGCGCAAACGAAGCAGGCTAGCACCGACATATCATTGCCAGGGCCTAGCAACCTTAACGCAACCTCAGTTGGAAAGAAGAGTTATAGATGAAGGAAGAAAAGACCAGATGCTAAGGTCACCCTCAAAAGCAGAAGTGCCACAACACTACATGTAGGGAGGAAAGTCATTGACGCGGAGGAAGAAACATTGGCTCAACGGATGGTTGAAAGGGGAAGTGCTAAGGTTGGGGAGTATCCCAACATGAAGCGCCAACTTGAAGCCATCAAGAAGGTGAAAGAATGGGTCAAGGAGGCCCAGGAACACCTAAAGGATGGTGAGCCCATACTGGAAGATGAGATCGATGATCTCTCAAGTATGAGTGCGCCAATCTCTCTACCACAACCAAAATCAAGGGAAGCGATAACACCACAAGTAGAGCCAACTAGATAAAGGCTAAATGCTTCGAGCCAACAAAAGAATCAAGGCCATTGTCCAAGAACCACAGACTTAGGAGAGAGGCAAGTGACTAGAAACCTCCTCAATACACTGGTGACCACCCTTGTAACTCTAAGCTTGTGCGACTTGCTTAGGTAGCATCCAATGCTATGGCTAGAGTTGAAGTGGGTTGAAGAAACAAACAAGCCAATTACCACAGACTTTCCTAAGCACGATGCAAAAACTCAAATACTGAGTCTGATGCTGCATTCCATGTCTAAATCCTTGCATGCCAATGCTTTTGGAAAGGCACGGAAATACATGCAATATTGCTAAGGGGGATGTCACAAGAAATGGGATTGTAGAACAAGGGCAACCCATCGGTTGAGACTCCTAGGTTCAATGTTACTTTAGCTAACAGAATGAAGATGAAACTGTTTAGAGTGTTGAAAAATTGGCCATGAAGATTGTAGGAATCCAATTCTCGGTTGACTTCATACTCATGAAGGGAGTGGACTACAACATTCTCCTAGGCCAACCTTGGATGCGCATTGCGAGAGTTGTAGAAGATTGGGGCAATAGTCTTATCTTCTTAGGCAATCAAACACAGGTTGTAAGAGTAGAGATGCACACTTGGAAGACTACTCTAGTCAACCTAGATTCCATCTCCACCATGTTGAAGGGCAATGCACAGTAGACTAGGGGATCCTATGGGACCCTTACCAAGTATATCATGTGCCTTGAGGATGAGCGACACTGGATGCATGTTCTTGCTACCATAGATCTATTGTTCTCAGACATTGAGGAGTATGAACATTCCATCAAGGGAACTGGTAAGCTCAAGGACACACCTTCAGTGCCAGTCTGCATGATGACCGGGAGCCTACATGGAAGACCCAATCTTGTTGCATCCCAAGTCCCAAACAATAGATGAGAGCTCCTAGAGATTCTAGGGTACTTGACTAACAAGTTGGCTCGCAATCTAGCAATGAATCTTAAGCCACTCCAAGGACGAGCCTGAATAGCGATGGTCCAAGATACACGATTTAAACTTGAAATACAATTGGGCTCTAATCCTTGACCAGCAATAAGACATATGTCAAAACTTGGAAAACGATGAGCAACAGACAAAGATAGCTTTGACAATGAATATGACGAATATGACAACGAATACTCTAGAGTATGACATTGGGGGATGTATAATCAAACAAATACGAGTAGACCCCATACCACGCAAGCAAAGTGCACTTAGAGTAGAGAAAGGAGTCAGACACAAGGACTGCGGATCGAACTTGGTTGGAGCACACAGGTGCAATCGCATGCAGACCTAGCCCAACCGAGTGGCACACCACTTCTGCAAACGAACTCACCTTCTAAGCTACGACCACTAAGAGAGAGCCCCTCTTTTAGTGAAGATGAAGAGTTCGATTTTGAATTGGAAGTCAGCTCAAATAGTGACCCTGAAATACCTTGGCCTCCCAAGACTAGATGCACTAAGGGGGATCTACCCGTCCCCCTACGATGCCGACAATTAAGGGAGGAACGACAGATAATGAACAAAGTAATGCGGATAGAAGATCAGTGAAACCTGCAAGTCCTACCAAAACGATTCTTGAAGTTCAAAAAGGAAGATATGGTGGTGATCTTGGTGGGAGCCAAATGACAAGGATAAGTAAGTGAACCAATTGAGGGACCCGCCAAGGTCAAGGAGGTTGATTTGGCCAGGGAAGGGGAGACCCCACGACCTGTCTTTATAGCTGATGACTTGGCTGAGAAAGATGAAGCAAGTCTCATTACTCTCTTGTAAGAGTATGTAGATTTCTTTTCTTGGTCCCTAGAAGAGCTCAAGGGGGTAGACTCGAGTGTGGTGACTCACAACATACCCATGACACCTGACGCAACACCGGTCAAGCAGGGATTGTATCCCATGAATCCGAAGCACACCCATGCTATCAAGGAAGAAATTGATAAGCTAACGAGGGTAAGATTCATCTATGAAATTGAACACATGGATTGGGTTTCTCCAATAGTCATCATATTAAAGAAAAATGGAAAGATTCGAGTGTCTCTCAATTACAAGAAGGTAAACGCAGCTATGAAGAGAGATAATTACCCATTGCTGTATACCAAGCACATGCTTAAGAGAATGGTTGGCAAAGATGCCTACAGTTTTCTAGACGGTTTCTCTGGATACAATCAGGTGCAGGTGCATCCTAATGATAGGCATAAGATGGTGTTTGCCATTGAATGGGGAGTCTTTGCCTACATAATCATGCCTTTTGGATTGACTAACGCGCGCCACTTTCCAACAATTGACGTGTACAATATTCAAAGACATGCTGAGGAAGGAGTTAGAGATTTTTGTGGATGACTTGTGTGTTCACTCTACTTAGTGAGAACACTTAGACAGGCTCTGAGAGGTCTTTGAACAATGTTGGCTATACCGCCTCTCATTGAACCCCTTGAAGTGCCATTTCTGGGTGAAGCCTGGATGTATCCTAGGACACATGGTGTCAAAGAATGGCATTGCCACAGATTTCTTGAAGATCAAGGTCATTGTTGATCTTCCACCCCCAACTGATTACAAGGGTGTTCAGTGCTTTTTGGGACATACAAGGTATTATCGACGGTTTATGTTAAACTATGCATTGATTGCTAGACCTCTATACAAGCTTTGGTTATATTCAAATGGATCGAGGAATGCCAACACGCGTATGAGAAACTAAAAAAGGCTCTAACCACAACACTGATACTACGAGCCTCAGATTGGACACTCACGTTTCACATGCACATCGACGCTTCAAAATTTGTCATAGGAGCTGTGTTGTGCCAACTTGTGAACACAACCTGAACTATCCGATGAGCTTTGCTAGCGGAAAAGGCACTAAGATTGAAACGAATTACTCGACAACAAAGAGAGAGGGCTTGGCCATGGTGTTTGCCATAAAGAAAATTTGACATTATTTTCTGGCTACGCTTTTTACTTTCTTTATTGACCATCAAGCCTTGTTGTATTCGGTTAACAAACCGTGCGCTATAGGACGCATTGCTAGATGGCTTCTTTCACTTTTATGCAAGCGCAAGGCTACTATGCGGGTATAACAGCTGGATTTGGCTGCCTAAAACCAAAGCAACTAAAGGCCCTACATAAATGCCACCCTCAAGTTTGACCACATGAAACATCATGCTATAGACACTCACAACACAAGAGAATTAGACTGTTAAGTCCATAGAACCTCCAAAGCCTAGCTCAACAGGACCTGAACCAATCTATCATTCAAAATCGCAGCTTGCTACTGACAAAATGCCCCTTTCTAGTGGTGATGATATCCCTCAAATCTCAAATGCATCTAGTAGTATGACAAACACAACTACTATCAAACCCATGTGAACATGAGGTAAAGCTCCAACCTAAGGAGCAAACCAAGCTATGACCATTAGTTGAACTCTCTAGTCTTGTCAAGCCTCATCCACCCATTGGCCTTCAACCCTCTTATGAGCGACGATTAATTCTATCCTTGGTTGCAGACTTAGCTGGAAATATAGGGACAACTTGGTTGCTTGCCTTCGACGCTTGGACGCTACTTTCATGACCTTGGCTAAAAGCTACAATCAACTAGACTTAGGCCTCTTGGAAGAACCTATAGCAATGGAAGTACGAACACTCCCTTGCTCTTGGGAGGAGTCAGGATTTGTATTCATTAAGGCTTCTGAAGCAGCCCAGGAGTTAATTGCAACTGAGATCGAAAGTTGAAACAACTTACTGACCACCAATATGTCAAGAAGTTGAAACAATTGAGTATGTCGTATATCAAGAATACAATCATGGCCACAAACCAAGAAATCAATAGGTTGAAACAGCTTGTTGACCACAACTCCTCCTTCTTGCGGAAATGGTATGCTTTACTCTTGCAATAGGAGCTAGAGGGATGCCAATTAATGACCAATACTGAACAATGATGTGCAATTAATGCATTTGAATATGACCCAACCTATGTCGCTCCAACTTCCTATAGGGTGTTGACTTCCATTTGTAACGAATCCCCGAAAGAACACATCGAGGGACATCCTTATCGAGATCTCATCCTCATTGAGGAGGAGTTGCATGTCGCTAGTCAAGTGGACTCTGGTGACTTCTTGCTTCACGTGCTAACTTACATTACACACGTAGGCATCCGCCCTTTTGACATGGATAGCTATGCTAATTTCGAGTATAATCCAAATTTCTATGCCTGGCTCATGCAAAGGTAAAGCACTAAGGTTATGTGTTGAATGCCCTTCATCCTTTAACCCTTTAATCCTAGGAAGGATTCTTCTCAATTCAAAGAGGGAGAGATAAGGTGAATCAAACCAAATGCATAAGAAAAACCATAAAGGAAAATCACACACAAACCAAAAACATAAGAAAAACCATAAAGGAAAATCACACATGAGGGACCTCAGTGTGGCAGGATGAAGCAACTTGTGATTGAGGAATTGACAATAAAATTTGAAAGCAATAGATTTAGATTGCTTGGAGGAAAAAGTCTAATTTTTTACTAAAAACAATTTAATCTGCCAAGCATGAAGTATTTTCTTTCAGTGAGTAAGTCTTTGGAAAAGCACTAATGGCAAACCATGGCTTATGACTGGAGTTGAAGATGTTGTAGCAAGACCGAGCCCATCGCCTATCCTTCACGGAAGAGGAAAGAGTGAAGTCCGGCCTCTCCCTTAAAAACCAGGTGTACAACCAACTCATGTTTAGGAGCATCCACAACATCGAAGAGGTAGTGACCAGCAAGGAAGCCATTAGGAGGATCGTGGATCAATGCAACCTCACCACGTATATGGCTAATTTCAACCACAATAGGTGTGTGGAATTCTTGAGGACATATGACCCTGGTATAAGGAGAGTAGGATAATGTCCTTAGCAAGCAGAGAAGGAATCAATCATGTGCAAGTCCCGCTCAGCAAGGCCTTAGTGGAGAAGGCATTGGGGTTGGAACCGAAGGTGGAGACAAGGCATAAAAGAGATGTCTATGCCATGCTAGAGATGAAGAAGGAAAGCGTCTTAACAAATGATGGCATAAGTATCTAGGATATTCTTGACGCAGAGGTCAGATTGCAAGCCAAGGTGATCCACACCCTCTTCTCTAGCCTAAAATTCAATTGGCTCATGCATAGGATCAACGTACTCGTGCTAGAGAGCATGGTGGCTCATTCATTGCATGAAGTGGATTGGAATGGCTATGTGTTGTCAGGAAAACTATAGACCAATCAACCAAGACACTAGACCTTGAAGTAGACCGATGAGTGGAGAATCCCCAACATTGCAGGGAACTGGCAGGAGGCCTCATTCATAGGGTATGGAGGAGTGTTGACTGCCCTTATTTGAGAGGTGATAAAAGAGGCACAAGATGGAGAAGAGGGATCAGATGAAACATTTAAGAGGTTACCTCCTCGTCACAAAAAAGAACAATCAAGTGAGAGGATGGTTAGTGAAGAAGAGGGAGAGCAAGAAGCTCAATCTAGCAAGAGGAAGGCAAAGACGCCTAAAAGGAAAATGACAAAGAAGAAACATGAAGAAGAGAGGAAGAAAAAAGAGAAAGCGGACCTACTAAAAGCCAAGGATGAGTCAAAAATAGCCAGGGAAGAGAGGAGGAGGAAAGCTGCTGGACAAGAGGAGGAATTGAGAAGGAAAGAAGAGGAGGACTTGGCATAAGTTGTCCACATGTCCATAGAACATCAATGCAGGCAGGAGGAACTAGCAGTAATGAGCCGCCCTAGGTAGGACAAGCCGATAAGCAGTGCCCAAGTATCAGAAGACTTACCTTCACCCATCCCAGAAGGAAAGGGCAAGGCCGCACTCCACCTGATCCCATCTACCCTCTTGCCTAATACCCTGACTACCATAGCAACGTCAGGCATCCCAACCACAATGGACGCCAGCAACCTCATGGCATGGGTGCAATTCTTGGTCGATAAGGCATATACTCCAATGCCCACCTCCAATGCAGAAACCCCAACCACAGGAGTGAAAATATCTATAGTTGCAGACACCGAATCTCAATAGGGGCCCAAGCGACCAATATTAGATACTACCACCATGGAGCCATAGCACGTTGACCAAGACGAGCATGTTAGGGAGTTCTATGCTCAGTTGGAAAGGGCAAAGGAGGAGAAGAGAGCACTAATGGCAAAGCTAGAAACGGAAAGGGAAATGGCAAATGCCTCCTAGCTAGAAAAGACTTGCCAAGTGGCCTTGCAAAAAAGAAATCCATGTGCTAAAATTAGAGCTAAGGGCCAAGAAAGACGACGAAGAACAATGGCAAAAAAGATGGAGGAAGAGAACCAGGAGTTGGTCACAATGCAAACGGAATATAGACTCCTGGTTCTACAACATGCGGAGCTTGAAGCATAGGTGAGAAAACTCCAAGAGGGCATGGAAGAGCTCGCCGTGCTAGAAGAAAAAAGAGCACAAGAGTAGGAAGAATGAAAAAAAGAGAGAGAATTAGAACGTGGAATGAAATGACAAAGGCAAGAACGAGCAACACTAGAGAAGGAGATCGAGCACCTAATAGAAGAAAAAGAGGACCTTGTACAAAAATGGAAAAGGTAGGAGCTAGTAATAGTGGCCGTGTCATAAAGGCAAAGCAAAGGCCTAGAAGAAATGAAAAAGAAGGCAAGGGAACCATGTCATCCTAAGGATGAGCGAGACTGGATGCATGTTCTTGCTACTATCGACCTATTGTTCTTAGATCCTGAGGAGTATGAAGAAGCCATCAAAGCAACTGATAAGTTCAAGGACACACCTTCAGTGCCAGTTTGCATGATGATTAGGAGTCCACATGAAATACAAATCATGTTGCATTCTGAGTCCCAAACAATAGACGCGAGCTCTAGGAGATCCTAGGATACTTAACCAACAAGTTGGCTCGCAGTCCAATGACGAACCTTAAGCCACTCCAAGATCTCTTGGATGAGCCTGAATGGTGATGGTCCAAGGTGCACGATTCGAAATTGAAGTACAATTGGGACTTACTTCTTGACCAACAAGAAGGGAATAGTTAGAACTAGGAGAATTAGGAGCAATCGGACAAAGATAGCTCCGATGATGAATATGAGGATTGTTGTTCCTTTAGTGATGAGAGCGAAAAGGAAGTTGATACCCTAGAGTATGACACTGGGGGGCATATGATCGAAAAAATACAAGTAGACCCCAGACCGTGTAAGCAGAGTGCACTTAGAGTAGGGAAAGGATTTAGACACAAGGACTACAATCGAACTTGATTGGAGCACACAGGCGCAATGGACTATGAGTGAGTAGGCCTAGCCCAACTAAGCGACGCACCATTGCTGCAAATGGACTCACCTTCTAAGCTACGACCACTAGGAGAGAGCCCCTCTTCTAGGAAGATGGAGAGTTTAATTCTGAGTAAGAAGTTAGCTTAGATAGTGACTCAGAAATACCTTGGCTTCCCAAGACTAGACACACTAAGGGGGACCTACCCGTCCACCTAGGATGCCGACGGTTAAAGGAGGAACAACATGCATCACTGATAGTCAAATAACGAAAACCACAAGACCTACCAAAACGATTTACGAAGTTTAAAAAGGGAGATAGGGTGGTGGTCTTGCTGGGAGCCAAATGACACGGGCAAGCAAGAAAACCAATCGAGGGACTCGCCAAGGTTAAGGAGGTTGATTTGGCCAGGGAAGGGGAGACCCCACGACATGTCTTTATAGCCGATGACTTGGCTGAGCAAGATGAAGAAAGTCTCATCACTCTCTTGCGAGAGTATGTAGATGTCTTTGCTTTGTCCCTAGAAGAGCTCAAGGGCGTAGGCCCAAGTGTGGTGACTCACAACATACCCATGACACCTGATGCAATACCGATCAAACAACAACCGTATTTCATGAATCTGAAGTGCGCACATGCTGTCAAGGAAGAAATTGATAAGCTAATGAGGGTAGGATTCATCTATGAAATTGAACACACGGACTGGGTTTCTCCCATCATAGTCATGGTATTAAAGAAAAATGGAAAGATTCGAGTGTGTGTCAATTATAAGAAGGTAAACGTAGCTATGAAGAGAGATAATTACCCAATGCCATACACCGAGCATATGCTAGAGAGAGTGGGAAGAAAAGAAGCCTATAGTTTTCTGGACAGGTTCTCTGGATACAATCAGGTACAAGTGCATCCTGACAATAGGCATAATATGGTGTTTGCCGCTGAATGGGGAGTCTTTGCCTACATATTCATGCCTTTTGAATTGACTAATGCACTAGTCACTTTTCAACGACTAATGTGTAAAATATTCAAGGACATGATAAGGAGGGAGTTAGAAGTCTTTGTAGACGATTTGTGCATTCACTCTGTTGGCGAGAACACTTAGACAGGCTCCGAGTGGTCTTTCAACAATGCTGACTATACTACCTCTCATTGAACCCCTTGAAATGGCACTTCTGGGTGAAGCATGGATGTATCCTAGGACATGTGGTGTCAAGGAATGGCATTGCCATAGATTTCTCAAAGATCAAGGCCATTGTCAATCTTCCACCCCCAGTTGATTACAAGGGTGTTCAGTGCTTCTCAAGACATACCAGGTACTATCAACAGTTTGTGTTAAACTACACATTGATTGCTAGACCTCTACATGAGTTGTTGATTGTATTCGAATAGATCGCGGAGTGCCAACGTGCATATGAGGAACTAAAAAAGGCTCTAACCACCACGCCGATACTACAAGCCCCAAATTGGACACTCACGTTCCATGTGCACATTGATGCTTTGAAATTTACCGTAGGAGCTTTGTTGTGCCAACCTGGTGAATACAACCTAGATTTTCCAGTGAGCTTTGCTAGCAAACAACTCACTGAGACTGAAATGAAATACTCAACAATGGAGAGAGAGGGGTTGGCCATGGTATTTGCCGTGAAGAAATTCCGACGTTGTCTTTTGGCTATGGCTTTTACTTTCTTTATTGACCATCAAGCCTTGTTGTATTTGGTTAATAAACCATGCACTACAGGACACATTGCTAGATGGCTGCTTCTACTTTTGGAATTTGACTTTTCCGTGGTGGTGCGTAAAGAGAAGCAGCATTACATGGCTGACAATCTGTCTCGTATCCCCACGAGAGAAGTGACTGGACAAGGCATTGTGGATGAACTGCCAAATGCATACCTATTCGGGTTATCCAATGAAAAAGATTTGTTTAAAGTTGACTTGAGCCGTATTGGGTAGACGACATAGTTCAAGTGCTTCAGCATGGACTACTAGAATGATCGATAGAAAAGGGTCACCTTAGGCGGCTTATGTTGAAAATCCAACCCTATCAATTGATAGCTGGCCAAGTTTATAGGCTGGGGCAAGATGGGTTGGTGTGCAGATGCGTGTGTGAGAATGAGATGCATGATGTACTGACAGAGGCACATGGTGGAATCACAGGAGGACATTTCAGTGGAGATGTAATAGCCCACAAGGTGCTGTAGTCCCAGCTATGGTGGCCTACCCTCTTCCGAGATGCGACGCAATTTGTGAAGCATTGTGATGAGTGCCAACAAACTAAAGTTCCTATCTGTAAAGATTGCATGTAGCTAACCCCAATTATTGCACAACAACCCTTCGAGAAATGGGGGATTGACTTTGTCGGACCCATTAGTCCCACAACACAATATTCAAAGGCTAAATACATCATTGTGGCCACCGACTATCTAACCAAATGGGCAGAAGCACGAGCTATGACAAAGAATGACACTAGGACCACTGCTAAGTTCTTATGGGAGCAAGTGATCTCATGATTCGGTTGCCCCGTTGAACTAGTCAACGACCATGGCACACACTTCATCAACAAAGTAATAGCTCACCTCTTGTCCTCCTTCCTAATCATCCATAAAAAATCCTCACCCTATTACCCACAGGAAAATGTTCAAGCTGAATCGACAAATAAAATCCTAATAAACGTCCTGACCAAAGGTTGTCTCTACTTCATGCAGTGATTGGGATAACAAATTGATGGTGGCCTTGTGGGCCTACCGCACGGCTTACAAGACAGCGGTAGGACAGATCCCCTTTAGATTGATATATGGTACACATGCAATACTTCCCTTGGAATTCTTTGTACCAAGCCTTAGGATTGCCTTTCAAGAAAGATGGGATGGGAAGGGGGCATGGATGGAATGCTTGATTGAACTCAAACACTTAATGGAAACCCCCGGCTTCTATCCACCCATGTGCTCATATGCAAGAAAGCAAGACACAAAAGTTGGTTTGACAAGCATGTCAAGCAGTGCAGCTTCGAATAGGGTGACTTAGTATTGCTATACTCACTCAAGGGACATAAGCAAAAGCTAAAGTTTTGAGGGCTAGGACCTTTTAAGGTTTGAACCATCAGCCAAATTGGCAACATCGAACTAGAAATCCTAGAGGGTGAGGGCATAGGCTTCTTTAATGGCAGCCGCATAAAGAAGTATTTCCCTCCCACGCACCCATTGCATGAGCCTCCAATGCTAGCACCCCCCATCTACATACGAGTAGCCACTATCACTGAGGTGGATGGTGAGGATGAGGAAGTAGTACCACCAACTTACCTATGCATGATAGTCACTACTTAATAGATATGCACCATCAACACATTGATCAATGAGCGAGCCGATTTTCATATCTTGACTCATGACCATTGGACCCAAATTGGCAAACCACAGTTGTAGCCCACTATTGCTAATCTCACCCCTTATGGAGGCCAATCCTACACACTTTGGGGAAAGTGCAAGGTTATAGTTTGTATCGAGTCTAAAAGCATGCCAATAATCTTCTATGTGTTACCCAACACTAAGGATGCACTCATGGAATCACTATTAGGATGGACTTTAAAGAAACAAGCCTCTTGCCATGTCGACTATGAGTTGCAGTGTATCCATCTAGCCGTGGGTAATGTTTGCATAGTTACAGCTTTTAGCAAGGGTGGTGTAACTCTTTCCAAGTCCACAAAGCCACCGGTAGAGAAACCCACTACCAAGTCTCAGGAGGGGGGTCGAGACTTGTCACAACCTACCCAACCTCGAGGCCAAAAACCCACTAGAACCATCACTGAAGCCCATGAACCTTGGTTCAAATGAGTACCTAAACAAAAAGTACAACCTAGGAATAGAAACCCATGGCCTCGTAAGGTTAAGGATTTGCACCCAAAACCTAGGAGGCTGAGACGAAACTATAAACATTGGCGTACGGTCAAGCCACAATGGGTCCCCAAGGCCTTGTTGCAAACGCAAGGCTACTATGCGGGTAACACCTGGATTTGGCTACCTAAAGCCCAAACATCCAAAGGCACTACTCAAATGCCATCTTTAAGCTTGCCCACACGAAACGTCCCATCAGGACCACTCAAACCACAAGTGACTCAAGGCACTAAAGCCATGCAACCTCTAAAGCCTAGCTTAGCAGGGCATAAACCAATATATTGGCCAAAACGACAACTTGTTACTAACAAACTGACCACATCTAGTCCCGGTGATGCCCCCACTCAACTCTCAAACACACCAAGTAGTACATCAACAGCCACCATTGAACATAAGGCCAAGCTACAAACTCATGAGCAAATGAAGCAACAACCATTAGCTTTACTGACCTCTCTAGTGATGTCAAACCTCAACCACCTGCCGGGCTTAGACCCTCTTATGAGCGGCACTCAATTCTAACCTTGGACGTGGATTTAGCTAAAAATACTAGGGATGACTTGGTTGCTTGACTTCGACGCTTGGATGCTACTTTCATGACATTGGCTAAAAGCTATGATCGACTAGATCTAGGACTCTTGGAAGAACCTATAGTGGCAGAAGTGCGAATATTCTCTTGCTCTTGGGAGGAGTCAGAATTCATATTCGTTAAAGCTTCCGAAGCATCTGTGGAGTTAATTGCAACCAAGGTATCCAAGGAACAAGCAACCAAATAGTGTCTCATCACGTCGTATAGCAAGAGCATGATCATGGCCACAAACCAGGAAATCGAGAAGTTGCAATGACTTGTCAACAACAATTCCCCCTTCTTGCAGAAATGGTACGCTCTATGATTTCAATGGGAGCTAGAGGGATGCCAAAATGTTGAACAACAACATACAATCAAAGCATCTGAATATGACCCAACCTATGTCACTCCAACTTCATATAGGGTGTTGACTACTCTCCATAATCGACCCATGAAAGACCATATTAAAGAACACCCTTATCTAGATCGCATCCTCACTGAGGAGGAGTTGCATGTTGCTAGTAGAGTGGCCTCTGGTGACTTCTTACTTGACGTCCTCACTTATATTACACATATGGGCATCCACCCTTTCGATATGGATAGCTATGCTTGGTTAGAATATAATCCGAGTTTCTATGCCTGGCTCATGTGAAAGTAAAACAGTAAGATTGTGTGCTAAAGGCCCTTCATCCTCTAACCCTTTCATCCTAGGAATGATTCTTTTCATTGTGAAGGGGCAATGGGTAAGGTGAATCAAACCAAACACATAAAGAAAACAATAAAGAAAAGCACACATTGCAAGGGTAAAATGCAACAACTTGTAATTAAGGAAAAGGTCAATAGAGTATTGGGAGGAAAAGTCTACTTGTGCACGCAAGCATTTCAGTTCAACAAGCATGTAGTCATTTCCTGTTGCTTATTCTGAAAACCACTAATGATGAATATGGCTTCATGACAGGCACCCATCATGGCAGGCCAAGAAAAGGCTAGCAAATTGCCTTTTTCAGAGGAAGAACAAGCAAAATATGGACTTTTGGTGGAAATGCAAGCCTTCAACCAGTTCAAATTCTGGCATATCTTCAACCTAGAAGATGTGGCCATCAAAGAACGAGCAGTGAGGCACATCATTGAGCAATGAAATCTACAGAAATACGTGGAAGCAGTGAGCCGGGGGGTGGACTACTTCCATTGTGTATAGTTCCTAAGGACTTTCCACAGAAAGCATGGCATCATAACTGTGCATGAGGGAGAGGAAACTCACCAAGTGCAGATTGAATTGACCCTGAAGTTGGTAGAAAAGACATTTGGCCTAGCAAAAAAAGTAGAAAGGAAGTCGAAAAGAGACATATATGCCTTATAAGGATGGACAAGGTAAAAGTCCACACCAATGATGGCATCAGCTTGGCGGATATTCCTGATCTCAAAATCTAACTCCAAGCCAAGATGGTGCATATGCTATTCTCTAGCCAAAGATTCAACTCCGTAATGAGCCGCATCAATGTCCCCTTGCTAGAGAGTGTCTCAACAGCAAGGTCGTTGGATGAGGTCAACCTCAACGGGTTCGTGAGGAAGACCATTGAGACCTCAGCAAAAGCCTTGGCAACGAGAGGGCAGCTTGTTGGAGGAGAATCTCCCGCCACCAAGGCTAAAAGGAAAGCTTCGTCCTCAAAGACTGCAACCATCGAATTTGGTGGGGTCCTCACTGCAATTATTAGGGAAGATTTGGGACATGAGCAGGAAGAAGGAGGAGAAGGGGTGGACAAAACACCAAGCAGGTCGCCACCCCACTAGGAATGGGAGGCACAGCCCAGTGAGAGGACACTAAGTGAAGGAGAAGACGGCAAGGAATAAGAAGAACAAACTAGCCGAGAAGACAAAGAAGAAAACTACACAAGAACAACAGGAAGAGGAGAGGAGGAAACAAGAAAAGACTGACTTGCAAATGGCTTGCAGGGAGTCCAAATGGGCTGAGGAGGAGAGGAAGAAAAAGCAGGAAGAGGAGGAGGAGGAGTTGAGAAAAGAAGAGGAGGAAGACATGGCCCTTGCCACGTGCAGGTCCATTGAGTAGCAGTCCAGGTACGATGAGCCAGAACCTGCAAGACCCATTAGAAATGAAGGGCCAAGCTCAAGTGCCTACGTGCCTGAGTTCGTGCCACCTACAGTGCAAGAGGGCAAGGGCAAGGCTCCGATCACCCCCATCCCTATCCTCTTGATGCCTGCTACCACCACCTCCATCTCCATTCCTAGTTCTATGACCCAGATGGATGCCAACAACCTAATGGCTTGGGTCTAGTACTTTGTAAATAAGGAAATGGGCCAAGGAATAGGATGATGCCAAGAGGCATATTTCACGGTGGATTCCGTGCCACGGTGGATTCCGTGAGGTTTTACAGTGGATTCCGTAAACTTTGTTGACCGGGGCTCATACACAAAGTGGATTCTTTGTGCGAGAAGTTGATGGGACGCCTGTCCTTTTCAAGCGTTTCATTAATTTAGTGTGTGAATGGGTGATTCCATAGCGGGTGATTCTGCAAAATGCATATTAAATTAATAAACGTTTATGAGTTTAGAGTGCGCACTCGTAATAAATTAAGGTTAGGATTGATTTCTAACCAGTTGATTTATTTATGTAGTTGAAGACCGCTAGGTATTCACTTTTGTCAGTTTAATTGTATTATTTTACTAACGATTGTGAATGCTTCAGTTGATGTGTAGAGATAGTAGCAGTGGCAGAGGAAAGCATTGGAGGATAGCGAGTATTCGATTTATTGATTATATTTTGATGGGCGCATACCTTAGGCATGGCGCCTATATTTTGTCACGCCTATTTATTGAGGCATTGGATATTTATTTATTATTTTGTATGGGCTTGGGCGCATGATTATGTTATTTGTACTTGGACATTGTATTGGGCATGCAAACTCTTTGGGCACCGCTCGTTAGCTTTATTCCTATTTTGTGCTAAAGCAAACTCAAAAGCTAAAAGCTTGCTATTTTGTAATTTGGGTTATTATTTGAGCTTGAAGATGATTAATACATAAAATACATGCTTTGTGGAGCACTACCACAAGGCATGGGGAGAGATTGCACCCAATTGGTCTCTTGTTCATGTCGTTCATGCTTTTTACCTTGAATTTTGTGCAAAAAGTAGAGTTCTATTGTTCTTGGGGACCTTCCGGCATTCACTACGCAAGCGTACAACATCCGATCTGCGCACTAGCAGGAGAAGGAACCCCCTTGGTAGGGACCAAAAGATTTGGTTACGGTGGTAGACGTCGAGTCGAGGCGAGACCTTAAGAAGCAAAAGGTGGTAGGATATACAACCTTCGTCCCCGCAACAGAGAGGCCGCCTGAAGAATATGATGAGTATGTCACAGAGCTCCTCTCTCAACTAGAAAGAGCTAAGGAGGAGAAGAGAACTACGGTAGCAGAGCTAGAAGCGAAAGAGGCGGCCATGGCCGCATTCCAGTTGGAGAGAACATGCCAAATGGCCATGGTCCAAAGGAAAGTAAATGAGTTGAAAGAGTAGCTACAAGCTAAGGAGGCAGAAGATGAATGGCAAGTGTGCCTGAACAAAAACCAAGGCCACACGATGCCTACGACATCACAATGAAAAGATTGTGGCACTCTACGAAGATCTACAAGCTCAAATGGAGATAATCACTAAAGCCAGGGAAGAGCTGGAGGAGCTAAGGGAGGAAAAAACTCACAGGTATGAAAGAAAGGTGGAGAGACTAACCCAAGAGGCTACCTTGGCACAAGAAGAGTAGCAAAAGCTAAGGGTAGAAATGGAAGATCAAGAACAAAGGTTGACAGTACTAGCCTAGAGGTAGGGGGAAAGCCTTGAAGACATGAACAAGAGGGATGAAGAATGGGCCACTCAAAATGAAAAAAGGGTCAAAGCCTTGGAATGTCGCCTTTCTCAAGCCAAAAAAGAAAAGATACTCGTTGAAAGTAGAGCGTAGGCTACCCAAGTGAGCTTCCCCACCCAACAACACACCTTCTTAGAAACCCTATTGACATCACCCAAGTAGAGGAGGGAGAGTCCATGGAATTGATGAAAAAGAAACTAAGAATGTCTCGTAGGGCACTGAAGGGGACTCCAGATGCCGCCACAACCTAGTGGAGTTGGCCCAAGCTTGGATGAACAATGCCATTATCTCCTATTGGCATGCCTACTAACCTCACAGGAAGTGGATACACTCGGGTTCCTCAAAGAGGAGCAGCAAGAGCCAAGCTGACAAGGGGAGGTGGACATGAACTTTGAAATGAGACCACGTGAATATGAGCTTGTCCCACTGCCTCCTTCCCTGAGGCTTGAAGAGCAATAACACGTAGACACCTCCACAGAAAGAAAGGTGACACTAAGTGAAAGAAGGAAACAAATGGTGGAGGAGACGAGGAGAAAATGGAATGCCAGGGGAGTGAGGGCAGCCCAGGCACCTATCCCACCATGTGCGGATGACACCCTAGCAAGCTTCCACGCCGAACTCATAATCTGGGAGAGGCAAGAAATGGCAAGGAGTCCCTTTCACCTCAACTTCCAAATCCCCACCACCTTGCGTAGAGTGTTACCTATCAAGGTGGTGGAGGAGGTGATTAACATCGGAAGAAGGCTCAGACAAAGATGGTTGCCACGGTTTGTGTGCGGCTACGAATGCCAACCTACATGGAGAAGAAGGGTCTGTGACACCAACTTGGATACTTGGATGGCCTTTTGCAACACTCAACCCTTCGAGTGGAATGACCCAACCTTTATGCCCTACCCTCGAAGGGTGGGAGTGGATTTTGACTCCACTGTCCACGGTCGCTACGAATTCCTTGTAATCTATAATCCTCATTGTACTACATATGAAGATGCCCTCATCTTCACATTAGAAAACTTGTATGATACCCTAATCCAATTCACTAACGCATTCTCTTCATGCCATGTCCCCGCTTTTATTACCACTTGTAATTACCTTAGATTGCTTAGGATACTTCTTAGGCAAGACCCCACCCTGCAGGAACACGGCTGCCCCATTTTGATCCTAATGCTATAGATAGTTGTGCAATGGCGACTTATGATGCGAGCCAATCTATTGCCTTCATTTTTCTTAGCTCTACTAAAGGACATGAATGATAGCCACTTCATCCATTGCAATCATCCATACCTCTCCATCACCACCCTTTAAGTCTGCCTCAACCTCAAGGGGTATCTCCAAAGCTGCCGATTCCTTAGTAAATCTATTAAGCTCCCTTCTCCACCTTACTTCGATGATGAAGATTAACCTTTTGTCACGACTATGTAACTTTATTATTATTATTATTATTATTATAAAAAAGAGAGAAAAGAAAAAAGAAAAAAGAAAAAAAAGAGAGCAAAGGAAAAGAAAATGGATAAGCTATTACATGTTGCCATCGCAAGTTGCACATCCACCATAGCCATTGCACCTAGGGGTCCTCAAGTTAGGCATGTCTGGTGGCCCTGGGTGGCTGGCTCCATTCTTAACTCCCTAGCCTCATTTTGATCCCCCACTTCCTGCTTAGGGCACATCAAGGGCAGGACACACCTAGGGAGGTAACACTCGCCTGACCTGCCACTCTAAGCTCCATCCCACTAGCATGCGCACAATGCACCACACGACAATGGCACACACTCACATGTAATGCACCTTTCTTTTATTTCCAGGTACAATTGAAGGCCCCACCATGAGCTTCAGAGAACCTGTAATATTCCCAGGCAATAAAAGTTAGTTGGTTAGTTCAAAAGTTAGTTAGTCAATTAATAAGTTAGTAAAGTTATTAACTACAGTAAAAAATTAACTAGCATTAATAACTAACTAATATTAAAAATAAATAAATAAATAAAACTGAGAGTCGTAACTTGATATTTTTATGAATTAACAAGGACCATAGCCACCCTTCATGGAAGTTATAACGTGAACAAGAGAGATGAGCTATATTAATCACTAATGTTAATGTGCATAGTAAGGATGGTCTAAAAATATTAGACTTTTGGATAAGACTAGAATATTTTAGATATTATCCTTTAAAAAAAAAGAGAGATATGGAGATTTCTAGAATTGTATGTCATTTAAAAGAAAAGACAAGTGATGTGTCATCAGATTTATGATCTGAGCATCAAATCATTGATCTTTCCAAGATCCCCCTCCACAAAGAGCTCCTCTTCTCAGCCACAACCCTTCTCCAATTCACTATAAATAAGAGGCATGGGGGGCGCTTAGGGAGACATAAGGAGACCCCGAGGCTCTACGAGAGAGAGGTAGAGAAAGAGAGAAAGAAGGATATTCCTTCAAGAGATTGTGAGAAGAAGCTAGAGAGAGAGAGAGAGAGAGAGAGAGAGAGAGAGAGAGAGAGAGAGATGGCTCAAATCCCTTGTCTCGATCTTTAACTAAGCCATATTCTCTTATGCTCTCTCATCTCAAATCTATTCCACCTTCCCTATCTCTCGAACCACTCATGGACGATGGCTCCAAAGCGACGAAGTGGAAAACCCATGGGGACCAACGCAACTGGTCAAGCAACGGGTATTGCCAATGATATGGGAGTGCTCGAGGTTACGAGAGTTGCCACTACCAATGGAACATCGAGCGTGGTTAATGCGAGCGTGAGTAAAGACGAAGTTCCTAATGTCATCATGTTGCCAAACTAGGTTATTCATTACTAGATTATTATTTTGCTATATAAGATAATGACATAAGATATTAGCTTCCATATTCTTCACTTTCACAAATTGATAACTCGTCTAGAAAACATATTAGTACAAGCATAAACTATTAATCACTATGATTTGTAGCCAAATTAATTGAGATTCTAAGTCATAGAATCAGGTTAGAACTAATTACCAAGGGTCATTGCACATATGTCTTTATGCACATTCGATATAGTTATGGTCAAATGTGACAAGGTTAAGAGTTGACTAGAGACAGTTATAGAAACTGATTGTCTATTTAAGAGTCCTATAGGTCATCTTGTTGAGTTATTGACACAATATATTTCTTTAAGAAATTTTGCTTATGTTGGATAAATGAGCCCAAACGGGAAATTCATGCCTTGCTTAACATGTTATATGAGATGTACTCAACACCTATTTATGGGGAGGAGAATCCTCATTAGAATGTAAGGTTACATTAGGATAAGGTCTACCTTGGCTATGTGAAGATGTGAATTACATGTTGGGGTGATTGTCATTGCATCATTTGATATACATTTGAAAGGATTGTTTGTGTTTGCTAGAATCTAGATCTCTGATTGAAATTAATGTCAAACAGAATAAAAGAAAGGATCGTGCTAGGCTACCCCCAAGCTAGGGGCGAGACCGTACTCCAAGGGGGTCATGATTATCGCTACGAGAGGCTTGGACCGGCTTCGTAGGCAAAAGGTCTATCAATAGGGATAGTCTCAGACAGTAGGAATTGTAGGTGCTAGAGGGGGCTCTGGCTGTAAATCTTTATTGTTCCAAGAATCTGACGAGCCCCTTCGTGACCAAGGATGGGATCCTAGAACCCTAAATACTAGTTATGAGGGTGGAATCTTGGTGGACAGAATATCCTTATGGAATTTTGTGTATCTTCTACTCAGACGGAAAGATGGAAATTGTAATAAGCTTCCAATATAGTAAAGAAGTTTGCTTTACTGTTCGAATTGTATGCGTGTTGGTGAGATAAATTATGTGAAAGAACCTGTGACTTAATGGACTTATTAAGGAAGCTGGTTATATATGCTCCAATAAATGTGTTGTAGGTAATTAAAAAACTAAAGATGACCCATCATCAGAGGAAAGCGGGTGGGCGTAACCCTCGACGGGTCTGTCCAATGGTAGGGTGGTCCCGGTTAGATGGGAGCTTTTCTAAATCGGCAATAGAAATAGGAAGACGATAAATTGACCAACTAGTCATTAGGTAGAACCGACTTGCATTGTTTTAGGGGGCTAGAATGGGATTTTGCCTTATGGGTAGGAGAGTTGACATACCACACTCCCCTCCGTCTCCCATTCTCTTTGAATCAAGTGCAATGGCAAGTCTGCTTCAGATAGACTAATCCTCTAAAAGTGGGACTCGAAATTACTAACGCTAGTTGGCTACAAGGAGACCCATCCGATTTTAGAAACCCAAATCTTCAGGTCGATCCTAGTGGGTTCGATCGGAACTCTCCCGTTGCGAAGTAGACTCAGTAGGGCCTAAGTGAGAAACCCCGTGATGTTCCAAGGGAGCACTGGGCAGCATCATTTTCGAAAAACCTATTGGTGGAGTACTAAAAGGTGTGCCATGGATTGAGACTAGCGGACACCTCATAGTTGGTATCAGAATGCATGATGCTAGTATAGATTACGATGTAAGCTTAAGAAAAATATTTTTTCTAAGCATAGCCTAGGACATGTTTTCTTCTCTTTATTAATGAATGTTTTAAATTATGGCAGAGTAATGAATCTTAGAAGTGATTCTTGATCTTTCGAGTAGCGTTTATGTTAGCTATGCATTCATTGAATTTTGCATAGAGAATTCAGATAATGCGGGTACTAGATCAGTTGTACAACCCCTCGCCTCTATATTGTGAAAGACGGTGGATGATTAGCGGAGGATATTGCGATATCGATGCAAGCCGTCTAGCTTATCTTCAAAATAATCTGAAAAGGGTAAACTAGATGGAAGATCTTAAAGTTGTCAAGATCTATCTATTTCATGAGGCGAGCTTCTGTAAGGACTTGGTCGATGTAAGGATGGGCCAGAAGATCAAACTAAACCATTATATCTATGGGGAAGTTACGAAGATCCTTCCGGCTAACAGAATAAAAATCATAGGTCGCTCTAGCCACCACAACTACAAAAAAGACGGATTTCTTAAACTCCCTTAAAAATATAGATTCCTAGATATCTACTCTCTGAATCCAAGTTACTTCATAAAGGATGTATCAGAGTGTCATACTTAGATTGTAGTAGGGAATCCTTTCCTGAAAGAAAATAAGACGAGTCTGTGAGCCATCTGAATAATGTATTTCCTTCCATCTGATTACCTTGTACATCCATTGTAATAAAAGATTGATTGACACTTTATCAATCAAAGAAATAATGCAACCTTAATTTTTTTTCTTGAAACCTCTGAAATTGCAATTTAACATTAGCATGGGAAGAGAGTTTTATTTGAGAGTTGTTTCAATAAACTAAGCGAGAGATAATTTGAGTATTGAATTGTATAATTGACACTTATAGACTTTGTAAAATTTAACTTATGAATTGCTGAAAATTTCCCAGAATCTCGCACCCACAATAATTCCCAATGAAGCTCAAGAGAAAATGAATATTTTGAAGCAAGTCAAACCTCCGAAGTTTGATGGGAAAGGCGAAAATGTGGAAGCCGATGCATAGATTTGGATTGAATCTATGGAGGATTATTTTATTGCTGCTAGAACTATCCTAGCCAACCAAGCCATGATAGCTAAGCTAAAATTAATTAGCGAAGCTCGACTTTGGTGGAAGCAGTGGTGCCGAGACCAAGGTGTCCCTGAAAATACCATTACTTGGGATTTGCTGAAAGAAGCTGTAAGAGGAAGGTATTTACCTCTAGCTTATCGCACCCAAAAGATGAACGAGTTCTTCAATTTGAAGCAAATGGGATTGACCTTGGAAGCATACTACTCCAAGTTTGTTTCTCTTCTTAAATATGCATCCCCATGGATACTGTTCAACAAGTTTCCAAGTTCTGCAATGGGCTAAATTATCCTTTGAATACTCATTTGGAATCAATGCGTCCCATAGACCTCCAGGATGCTTTGATTCGAGCTGCTCCTATGGTGCGAGAAGTACAATCAAATCCTAACAATAATAAGTTCTAGATCTATAGTAACTAGAACAAAGGAGGATTCAAAGGTCAAGCAAAAGAACCCAAGGCCAATTTTACCAAGGACAGAAGAAGAAGAAAAAATCCAATGTAGTTGGAAATTTTGCTCCTACCCAGGGAAACAGGGATGGTCTTAGGTGCTTCCACTGTAATGAGACAGGACATTTCAGGAGAGATTGTCCAAAGCTTGGTAGGAACCATCACCAAGGCCAATTTTGAGGTCAAGGCAGAGCTACCCAAGGCCATGGTCAAGTAGCTATGGCAAGAGGAAGAATGTCAAACATTACCCTAAAAGAGACTAATAAGGAGGAAGACCCTACTATGGAAGAAGATATTGAAAGAGCAATTGTTCATATTGCATTCCACAAGAAAGGACCAAATCATAAATATTCGGTAATACAGACACGGGCTAGTCACCAATGTAAATCATTTAAATTTTTGATTGACTGTGGAAATACACACTCATTTATTTCACCCAAGTGTGCTAAGAAGATAAGAATAGATACAGTAAATGCATCAAAGCTGCTTGTGGAATTAGCAAATGGAAAGGAAGTACTTTCCACACAGTAAACTGCCAAGGTAAAGTTTAACCTAGGAGAAAACCTTTCAAGTATGAGGTTCAGAGTAATGAACTTAGGAGCCTATGAATGTTTACTAGGAATGGATTGGCTAATTTCCAATGATACTTGTATCCATTATGGAAAAGGTCAAGTCACATTTCAGGATTTGAATGGTGAAATAGCAATTACACAAGGTGAAATAGGGAAACCTAAAGTTCAATTAGCAAAAGCTTCTCAAATTGTGGAAGGCTTGAAGAAAGGATTTCCTGTTTACTTGATCAAGCTTAACAAGATAAATCAAGATGTTCATGTAGAAGAAGAACCATCCTGGTTAGAAGAATACGCCGACATATTTCCTGAAGAGCTAAATGAGTTACCTTCGGAAAGAGAAGTTGATCATGAGATCAAACATGTTCCAGGAGAGCCGCTCCAGTGGCAAAGAGACCTTACAAAATGTCTATTCCTGAAGCCATCGAACTAAAAGAGCAACTCAAGCAACTGTTAGAATAAGGGTATATCTGGCCAAGTAGTTCACCATGGGGAGCCCCAGTATTATTCCAAAAGAAGAAAGATGGAACTCTTCATCTTTGTATCGACTATCAAGGGCTAAACTAGGTGACAGTAAAGAATAAGTACCCAATCCCGAGGATAGATGAGCTTCTTGATCGTCTACAAGGAGCAAATATCTTTTCTAAGATTGATCTTCGGTCGGGATATTATCAGATTAGAGTCAAGAATGAAGATATTCCAAAGACTGCCTTCAACAAAAGATATGGTCATTTCAAATTCATCGTGATGTCATTTGGGTTGACAAATGCTCAAGCTACATTGAACAGGTTAATGTAGGACATTTTTAGACTTCATCCTGATGATTTTGTTCTTGTATTCTTTGATGATGTCCTAACTTATTCTAAGGAGGAAGAAGATCATCAACCACATCTTCGCATTGTCCTAGAGACAATGAGAACACACAAGTTGTATGCCAAGAAGAAGAAGTGTTCGTTCTTCAAAAGGAAGATTGAATACTTGGGATTCATAGCGTGTGTCGAGGGTATATCAGTAGATCCTGCCAAGGTCAAAGATGTTCAAGATTGGCCACCCCTAACCACTATCAAGGAAATGAGAAGTTTTCTAGGTCCAACACGATGGTATAGGGTATTCATTAGAAACTATGCTCAAATTGTAGCACCTCTTACAAACTTACTTAAGAAGCAAGTTTCCATTAATTGGACGCCAATCGAACAGTCTAGCTTTGAGCAACTAAAGCATAGTTTGGTAATTGCTCCTATCTTAAGGCTACCTGACTTAAGCAAGGAATTTGAAGTTGTCATAGATGCAAGATCTCTTGCATTGGGATGTGTACTAATGCAGGAAGGACATCCTATAGCTTACTCTTCAAGAAAATTGAAAACCCATGAGTAGAAATATGCTACTCACGACCTGGAGTTATTAGCATCTCAAATTATGGAGACATTACTTGCTTGGAAATAAGTTTTCCTTAGTCATAGATCATAAAAGTCTTAAGTGGATTTTCACTCAGGCTAATCTTAATATGAGGCAATGATGTTGGATCGAGGTTCTACAGGAGTATGCCTTTGAAATTAAGTTCAGACCTGGTAAAGAAAATGTAGTAGTAGATGCCCTTAGCCGTAAAGCCTTCCTTAATGCTCTTATCACTAAAGAACCATCTACGTAGAAACTCTGGCTACAACTGTATCAATGCCAACTAATCCTATCATCGAGTTGACCAAGGATGAAGCAAATAAGGATCCAGACTATCAACAATTGTTTTGGGAAGTTCAGAATAAGAAACAAGATCCCAAACTCAAGACTAAGTATCAAGAATTCTCTATAGATGAAGATGAAGGACTTTTTCATTTCAGAATGAGACTATGCATTCCTTCAAGTCAGACTCTCAAGAGAAGGATACTTTGGGAAGCACATGATTCTCCTTTTTCAGGACACCCAGGGTATGAGAAACTCTTAATGCTATCAAGAAAAGTTATTACTGGCAAAAAATGAAGGGTGATGTATGTCACTGAAAGTCTAAATTGCCAAAGGGTAAAATCTGAACGTGTCAAGTTACCACGAAAACTCCAGCCACTTGACATTCCCCAGATAAAATGGGAATTTATTAACATGGACTTTGTAGTTGGGTTACCTTCTATACAAGGAGGATATAACTCAATAATGGTGATAGTAGACATGCTAACAAAGGTCACTCATCTTATCCCAACAAAAACCAATTACAAAGCTTCAGATATTGCTAGAATTTTTGTAAAAGAGATTTTTAAGTTACATGGGTTACCTAAAAGGATCATTAGTGATCGTGATTCTCTTTTCACATCACACTTCTGGAAGAGTTTATTTGAGGCCATTGGAACCCATCAGTACTGCTTATCATCCACAAAAACTGATGGGCAGACAGAACGAGTTAATCAAGTAATTGAGGATATTCTGCATGCATACTGCAGCAAGGAGCTTAAAAGGTGGATTCAGTATCTATCCTTAGTGGAATTTGCCTATAATGCCTCCTATCATCGAAGTATTCAGATGACTCCATTTTAGGCACTATAGGGTCAAGATTGCCGTATGCCACTTAATTTTTCCGATCCTACTCTAAGGGTAGAAGCCTCGAGAAAAATGTTAGAAAAAATGGATGATCAAATCAAGATTATCAGACAGGATATTCAAGTTGCCAAGGACCAACAAAAGGCGTATGCTGATCTAAAAAGGCAAGAACAAATCTTCAAAGAGGGAGACATGGTCTTCATTTGTGTCTATCCAAAAAAGAGTTCTTTGTCTTTAGGAGAATTTAAGAAGCTAAGTCCAAGATATTGTGGACCCTATAAGATTCTCAAGTGCTTAGGACCAAGCGCTTACAAGATACAACTCCCTGAGAATATAGAAATCCACAATGTATTTCATGTTAGCTTATTGAAAGCATACGTAGCTAACCCTAACCATATCCTTGATGATCAACAAGTTGTAATACCTAGCCAAGGAGTCCTTGAGCTATAACCTGACAGAGTAATTGATGTAAGGGAGAGAAAATTGAGGAGTAGAACCCTTAGAGAATACATTGTCCAGTGGAAGGATTATCCTGAAGAAGATGCTTAATGGATATATGAGGATGCTCTTCATCAATAGTACCCACGGTTTCTCTCGAGATGAGGACATCTCGATTTTTGTAAGGGGAGGAGGATGTAATATTCTCAGGCAATAAAAGTTAGTTGGTTAGTTCAAAAGTTAGTTAGTCAATTAATAAGTTAGTAAGGTTACTAACTAAAGTAAAAAATTAACTAACATTAATAACTAACTAACATTAAAAATAAATAAATAAATAAAATCGAGAGTCGTAACTTGATATTTTAATGAATTAACAAGGACCGTAGCCACCCTTCATAGAAGTTATAACATGAAGAAGAGAGATGAGCTATATTAATCACTAATGTTAATGTGCATGGTAAGGATGGTCTAAAAATATTAGACTTTTGGACAAGACTAGAATATTTTAGATACTTTAGATATTATCCTTTAAAAAATAAAAGAGAGATATGGATATTTTTAGAAATGTATGTCATTTAAAAGAAAAGACAAGTGATGTGTTAGTTAGTTTGAAGATTTTATAAAAAGAAAAATAAAGAAAAGTGACCAGCAAAATTGCGCGTGCCGCGATCGCAGTCTATAGGCAGTAGACATCACTTTGAACAAAGAAAAGAAGGAGTGAACTGAGGGCTTTCTAATCAAGTGTCTTGGGGTTTTACCCCCCTTTCAAAGCCAATGGAACCATCAGATTTATGATCTGAGCATCAGATCACTGATCTTTCCAAGATCGCCCTCCATAAAGAGCTCATCTTCTCAGCCACAACCCTTCTTCTCCAATTCACTGTAAATAAGAGGCATGGGGGGCGCTTAGGTAGACATAAGGAGACCCCGAGAGGCTGCGAGAGAGAGGTAGAGAAAGAGAGGAAGAAGGATACTCCTTCACGAGAATGCAAGAATAAGAGAGAGAGAGAGAGAGAGAGAGAGAGAGAGAGAGAGAGAGAGAGAGAGAGAGAGAGAGAGAGAGAGAGAGAGAGAGCTAGAGCTCAAATCCCTTGTCTCGATCTTTAACTAAGCCATATTCTCTTACACTCTCTCATCTCAAATCTATTCCACCTTCCCTATCTCTCGAACCACTCGTGGACGATGGCTCCAAAGCGACGAAGTGGAAAACCCATGGGAACCAAAACAATCGGTCAAGCAACATGTATTGCCAATGATACGGGAGTGTCCGAGGTTGTGGGAGTTGGCAGTACCAACAGACATCGGGTGTGGTCAATGCAACCGCGAGTAAAGACGAAGTTCCTAATGCCATCATGCTGTCAAACTAGGTTATAGAACTTGATTGTCTATTTAAGAGTCCTATAGGTCATCTCATTGAGTTATTGAAACAATATATTTCTTTAATGAAATTTGCTTATGTTGGATAAGTGAGCCCAAACGGGAAATTCATGCCTTGCTTAACATGTTATATGAGATGTACTCAACGCTTATTTATGGGGAGGAGAATCCTCATTAGAATGTAAGGTTACCTTAGGATAAGGTCTACCTTGGCTATGTGAAGCTGTGAATTACATGTTGGGGTGATTGCCATTGCATCATTATACATTTGAAAGGACTGTTTGTGTTTGCTAGAATCTAGATCTCTGATTGAAATTAATGTCAAACAGAATAAAAGAAAGGATCGTGCTAGGCTACCCCCAAGCTAGGGGCGAGACCGTACTCCAAGGGGGTCATGATTATCGCTACGAGAGGCTTGGACCGGCTTCGTAGGCAAAAGGTCTATCAATAGGGATAGTCTCAGACAGTAGGAATTGTAGGTGCTAGAGGGGGCTTTGGTTGTAAATCGTGCATTGTTCCAAGAATCTCACAAGCCCCTTTGTGACCCAGGATGGGATCCTAGAACCCTAAATACTAGTTATGAGGGTGGAATCTTGGTGGACAAAATATCCTTATGGAAATTTGTGTATCTTCCGCTTGGAAAGATGGAAATTATAAAAAGCTTCCAATATAATAAAGAAGTTTGATTTACTGTTTGAATTGTATGTGTGTTGGTGAGATAAATTATGTGAAGGAACTTGTGACTTAATGGACTAATTAAGGAAGCCGGTTGTATATGTTCCAATAAATGTGTTGTAGGTAATTAAAAAACTAAAGATGACCCATCAACAGAGGAAAGCGGGTGGGTGTAACCCCCGACGGGTCTGTCCAATGGTAGGGTGGTCCCAGTTAGCTGGGATCTTTTCTAAATGGGCAATAGAAATAGGAAGATGGTAAATTGACCAACTAGTCGTTAGGTAGAACCGACTTGCATTGTTTTAGGGGGCTAGAATGGGATTTTACCTTATGGGCAGGAGGGTTGATGTGCCACACTCCTCTCTGTCTCCCATTCTCTTTGAACCAAGTGCAATGGAAAGTCCGCTTCAAATTGACTAATCCTTTAAAAGTGGAACTCAAAATTACTGACGCTAGTTGGCTACTAGGAGACCCATCTGATTTTAGGAACCCAAATCTTCAGGTTGATCCTAGTGGGTTTGCGACCATAACTCTCCCGTTGAGAAGTAGACTTAGTAGGGCCTAAGTGACAAACCCCATGATGTTCCCAGGGAGCACTAGGCTGCATCATTTTTGAAAAACTTACTGATGGACTACTAAAAGGTGTGCCATGGATTAAGACTACGGGACACCTCACAGAACCCATCATCCATGCAATGCCCTCCCCATCCTATGCCATGTGCCATCAGAGAAAACACAACCAACCAAGGGGCGAACGCAATAGCCACGATCACAAAGTGAATGAAGAAGCTCATTTGGAACAGGGCAAGCGAACTTAGTCACGGAGAGTTAAATGATGGATCCATTTAACACCATCTTAAATTTCAAAGAAGAATCTTTCCACAAGTGATTCTCCAAGCGTGGATCCATCTAACACCATTTTGAATTTCAAAGATGGACCCACCTCTCAATATCCCTCCAACACCAGGGATCATACCCAATGCCGGGGCCCTTCAGTTCCATAAATCCCTCCAACACCAGGGATCATATCTAATGCCAAGGCCTCACAGTTTCAAAAATCTCTCCAATACCAAGGCCCCTACCTAGCCCAAGGGCCTTTTAGTTCCATAAATCTCTCTAACACGTCCATAAATCCCTCCAACACTAGGGCCCCTACCCAGTAAAAGGGCCTTTCAGTTCCATAAGTCCCTCCAACCGATCCATAAATCCCTCCAACACACCCCCACCATGGTATGCCCACAACCTCAAGAAACCCCTGGCATCCCAGCACCACCATTCCCCTCACCACCAGCAAACAAGTGTCATGGGATTGGCACTCATCTAGGAGGGGGGTAATGTTAATCCTCAGATAAAGAAGGTGGAAAATCGGGAAAATCTAAAGCAGAAGATAAGGCCAAGGCAAAAGTGAAAGGGGAGACAAAGTGCACCATGCAAAATATGGAAATACAAGAAGTACAGAAAAGTCTTGAATCAAGGAGAAAGGCGCACAAGAAAAAGTGCAAGTCAATGCTTTTGTAAAAGAGCACAAGGCACACCATGATTTTTTTTAAGAGTGCCGAGCTCTCACCCCGTGCAAATTATAAAGGTAGATGGACGATAGGAAGGAAACTAGGAAGATAGGATGACAAGGGAAAAAAGGGCCTGGCCGACCATGTAAAAAGGGGATGACCGCCCAAATGGGATTTAGGGCTTTGTATATAAAGTTCAAAAGATGAATGAGAGCTCATTCTTTTGTGTGTGGCAAAGTGGACTCTTCTTCTTCTCTCCTTCTCTTCTTTTACTTGCTTGTGACTGCTTGAGGGAGGGAGTGAGCTTGTGAGAGTGAGGGATCTTGGAGGTGAAGCTCTCCACCAACTCCTCTCTTCTTCTTCTCTTCTCTTCTCTTGTCTCACATGTGGCTATGGAGGATGGAGTTTGGAGAAAGAGTCTTGAGGATGCTTGAGCTTGCATCACGAATTGTGGAGCTATCGGAGTGCTTGAGAGAGGAAGCAACTCAATCAGGCATCAAGGTAAGCTCATTACCCTCATGGAGAGGGATAGCACATCGGCTATGTGAGAGATAGCCATTAGTGCTCGCTTGAAACGCTTGAACAATAAGTGGTCCATGGGTCTTGGCGGTTGAGCTTGTGCTCGCCTCTAAACAAGGACAAGGGAATCTTTCCAATGTGTGAAATTGGGTAGCATGAATCACTACCCGTTTGCACACAGCTTGGATTTTGTAAATCTTGTATCTCTCCAAACCATTCAACACAACTGGTCATATGATTAGATGTACTTGAATCAACATACCATACATCATCACGTGTCCCCTTTCCTATAACAACATTTATCATATACTGCATAACAAATAGACACTCATTTTTGTCTTCACTCTGTTTGTGAAGATGATGCATAGTTTCCTTGCTACAATCTACCACTGCGAATATCATCCTTCTTAGCATAAAAATGGACTGCAATATGACCTATTTTTCCACAATAATAGCAAACAATCATAGAATTCCTAAACCTCTGTTCTTCTATCCACCTCTTCCTTAAGAGCTCCTCTACCTCTAAAGTTTCAAAGGCCTCTTGAAATCTGCATTTCACTTAACTTGTTTTGCTGGTTATCACCAACACATCCCATACCACGGCCTCTCAAAGAGGATTTGTAATATCCCATTCTTAAACTTGAGTAAAATGCTTGGATATATTTACAATTTCTTTTAGACAATTCACCCTGCATATTGATTTCTTTGATAATCATGAGAAAGACCAACTTATCAAAGTTTGGAAATGGCTTCCATACATATATAGAAGCGACAAATGATTTCCAAGCTTTCTCATTATTAAGGCCACCCAAAGTAGATGAAACCAAATCATCATCATCAGACATTGTATCAATCATTGCCAAAGCATCTACAATGCTCCTCATCTTCAAAATATACTCATTGACATAGATTTTTCATTTCTTCAAATTATTCAACTCTTTCTTGAGTTGAATCTTTCATGCCTTTGTATTTACTGAAAATGTGTTCTAAAAAATTATCCAAGATGTATGTGAAGTTTTTGCATTCTTGATATGCCCCAGTATAGTATTACTTATGATTGAAGATAGCTAATACACCATCTTTTTGTTCTTTGCATTCTATTCTTTCCATGCCTTTAATTCATCCATAGTCGCAGGGTTACTTAGCTCTGGCTCATTTTCTTCACCTAAAATGAACTCATAAAGGCCTTTTCCGATAAGGAAGTTCGTCACACAAAACTTCCATGATGGAGAGTTGTTCTTGTTTAGCTTGTCAATGATGGGGTTTTCACTATTTTTTGCCATTATCACAAAAATTATACAAAACACCAAGCAAGTCTTCTCCAACCTTTCACAATATGTACATAGCAATATACTAAGAAATCTTATTCACCGTGATTGCTCAATAACACATGTAATCTGCAATCTAATTTAAAATAAAACTTATGTTTGCTTCCTACAAACACCTCAAAACTTATAGATTTGAAATTTATAACCTATGCATCCACTTTTGATCGACATAGCTGAAATTACTGTATGCTTTGAAACTGTTGTTGTTTGCAACCTTGCATGCCTAAAATGGACTTAGAAATGGTCTCAAATGACCAAAAAACCTATGACAAATTGACTGGCACTATAACTATGCTAGGTGGGTGCAATAAACTAAATATAATAAGTGATAAGTCAATGGCTATGAAGATCATAATGATCACTAACATGTTAAGTGTAGATGTACAGACTCATCTAGCCAGGCAGCCCATCATCAATGTCCATATGTGTTAAACTTGCCATCTTAACACAATGATCGGGGTATCAAATAACCATAAGTAGGAGCAAATCCATGTAGTTTGCACCTATTTGGGGGGGTTGACTAAAGCTACTAAGGCTAAAGTGATTGTTGCTAGTACTTAGAATATCCCTCAAAAGGTCCTTCACAAGTTTAGAGAGGTTGAAAAAGAGTGAGCATCAATGCTTATCTTGATGATCCAAAGCAATGGCAGTCATAAGCTTGAGCTGTAGGTATTTGGATCTAAGTTAAAGTGTACGATGAAGAAGATCCTTGAATGGTTGGCTCTAATACTAGTTTAAGAGTGAAGCTCAAGTGAAAGCACAGTGATTGATGGAGCAAGAGAGTGAGAGAGAGAGACACACACGCAATATGTGGAAACTTCAATATTTACAATGTGTGAACAACCTTCTCTTATCCAATGGTCACTAAAAGAATAAAGAATAAAGTGCCAGTGATGGATACTTGTCACTTGCAGTGTACATGTGTGTGATCACGATGTGTGTAGTGAATACAGGGTGGCATATGTTAGATATGATCAATGCCCCACTCTCATTAGGTGCCACCAATGATCCATGGTGCTCAAAGTTGTAAGGCCCCCATTATGAGGAGAAGCCAAATGTGAGCCTAGACATTGGTTGAGTCTTGACTTGTATATCAGATGAGGTCTATGTGACCAGATGGCAAAAAGGTGACCTTCCTGGGTCTAATCTTTGGGTTAGACGGAGTGGTTAAGCTGGTAGCAACTCGAGGTCCATTGCATCGAGTTGCGGTGTAAGGGAGTTAAAAGGGGCCTTGGCCGACTAGTGAAGGCTCATATGGTAGGTCGGTCAGGACGACCTAATAGCCTTCGCGGGCTATAAAAGCCAAACCCCTTCATAGCCATCTATCATTCATCTTTCACCCAGTCAGAGTTGTTGTTCCAGCTAGCCTTAAGCTCTTCACCTATCTTCTATCTAGGTCGCCATCTAAGCTTCACACAGTGGAAGCGCACGGGTGGACAGAGCCATCTTTGTATCAGTTGTTTGGAGCTAAAGAATTTACTGATTCTCCTCTTATCTATTGTGTACTCTCTATCTCTTTCTCAGATTCTGTTCGCTGTGCTGTGTAATATTTTACATGGTATTAGAGCCCAGGGGGCTCTAGAGATCGGAGAGTGTGTAAGAGGCAAAGGCTTCAACAACAAGGAGAAACTATGTTGACTTCCGGAAGCGGTTCGAGCGCATTAGGAAGTGGTGCAGGAGGTGGTGCTGCTGTACCGGCTATTCAAACACTGAGGATTCATCCACCAACCTTCAGCGAAGGCAAGTTAGATGGTACAAACTACACCTTGTGGAAGTTCAAAATTACAACTATCCTTGATTCTTATGAGCTTCTGGAGACTGTGCTAGGGACTGACGCAGAACCACAGCCTACCCCTGACCCATCAAATCCTAGTGTGATGATTCCTCCGAATGTAGATATTCTATGATCTTGGAAATGAAGGAATGTAGATGCATTGTGTGCCTTAGTTACAAGATGTTCTGACAGTGTTCTGACTTTGATTTAGCATACAACCAAAGCGTCAGAGGCTTGGAATGTACTAAGGAGTTAGTTTGAAACACGAAACCAAACAAGGATTCAAAACTTGGAGAATCAACTAGCAGCGGAGAAGTTTGCTGAAGGAGAGATGGTTGAAGCATTCATCACTCGGATTAAGAATCTGAGCGACCAGATGGCTGGCGCTGGGATACAAAAGACTAGCAAAGAGCTAGCTCGGAGGTGTCTCCGGATTTGTCCACAAAAGTTTGATGGACTAGTAACTGCTCTTAATACTCAAGTGAGACCTCAAGCTTTGACTTTTGAGGAGTTTTGTGCATTATTAATGGAGGAGGAGTTGAGGCTGAAAGCCTGAGAAGGAAGTAACAATGGAGATGCTGCATTCTCTGCCAATGCAAAAGGCAAAGGTGGTTCCTCCACCAAAAATGATGGTGACAAAAAGAAGAAGGGCGGCAAGAAGAAGTTTCAAGGAGAGTGCTTCTACTGCAAGAAGAAAGGACATGCAATTGCAGATTGTCATGTTAAGAAGGCAGATGAAAAGAATGGTACCCTTAAAAGTAAAGGGAAAGAAATAGCCAATACGGCTGAAGCAAAGTTAGAATTATTCATGGCGACCATTGAGGAAGTGTGCTCCTCGGCACAAGAAGAATCTACCACTGACTCATGGGTGTTGGATAGTGGATTCTCCCATCACATGACCAACAAGAAAGGTCTATATAGTTCTATACAACCTATACGGTTGGAAATGATGCTAAATGCCCTGCTGCGGGCACATGTACTATTTCTTTTGTTGCTGCAAATGGTGAAGTCAAAAAGCTTTCAAATGTGTTGTATGTTCCCAAAATCAGGAGAAATCTGCTATTAGTTGTTGCTGCCATAATTGATCTTGGTCATGAAGTGAGGTTCAAGAAGACAGGTGCATAAATCCTTGATAGTGCTGGCACAATTGTTGGCAAAGAAGAAAGAAGGAACAACTTGTATGAGCTAAGTGCTCTTACAGCCAACCGCTGGAGTGGGCACAAGTAAGCTTTGGCATGAAAGGTTTGGACACATCGGATTTGCAGTGTTGAAGGAGATGCAAAAGCAAGGTATGGTTGCTCACCTATCTACAATAACTGAATTGAAGGAACCATGTGAAGCTTGTATGATGGGCAAGCAATAGAGAAAGGTATTTCCACAAGAAAGCAAGAATAGAGCACACGATCCTCTAGAGTTGGTGCATGCTGACTTGTGTGGTAAGATGCCTACACAGGCCTTGGGGGGATCTTCTTATTTTATGTTGATTGTTGACGACTACAATAGGAAGATGTGGGTGTACTTCCATCGTGATACGGCTCAAGCTTTTGGTAAGTTTAAAGAATGGCTAAAACTTGTTGAGAATGAAACATGGAAAAGTGTGAATAAATTTAGAACAGATGGTGATGGTGAGTTCAACTCAAAGGAGTTTGAAGGCTTTTGCAAGAGCAAAGGGATCAAGCATCAATTGACGATGCCTCACATACCTCAGCAGAATGGTGTTGTGGAACACAGGAATTGCATCATTGTGGAGATGGGAAGATGCATGCTAAAGGGCAAGGGATTGCCTAATCATTTTTGGGCTGAAGCTATTAATACTACAGTCTACATTCTAAATCAGAGCTACACAAAGGCTCTCAAGGGAAAAACACCTCATGAGGCTTACATTGGTAAGAAACCATCTGTCTCACATTTCAGAATTTTTGGATGTGAATGTTATGCACATGTTCCAAATGAGAAGAGAGACAAGTTAAAACCAAAAAGCAGAAAATGTATCTTCTTGGGTTATAGTGATGAGCATAAGGCTTACAAATTATATGACCAAGAGGCAAAGAATATCATCGCGAGCCGTGATGTGGTGTTCAAGGAGGAGCCGCATACAGTGGAGGAGGAGAAGGCAAGTTCTTCCACCTTATCATCAAGCGAAGAAGTAGTCCACTATGAACCTGTCCTGAGAGCTATCCCTATCCTTAAGAAGGAGGAAGCATCATCATCAGATGATGAGGAAAAAGTTCACCAACCTGACATCACCCCACCGGAAAAGCCATTGCCGCGCTGGGTGAAGCAGCTCTATGACCACAATAATCCTATGCTTGCATCTGTTGAGGAGAAGGCAGACGAACCAAGGAGGTCTCAGAGAATAGAGGAGCAAAGGAGGGCTTCTGCTCACATAGTCAATATGGCCTTGATGGTTGAGATTATGAGAGAAGTAAAGGAGCCAACTGACTTAGAAGAAGCACTTGCAGATCCATCATGGAAGGCTGCTATGCAAGCTGAGTATGACATCATAATGAAGAATGACACTTGGGAGCTAGTGGATCGACCAACAAAGCAGAAGGTTATTGGCACCAAGTGGATTTGGAAGGTAAAGCACAAGGCTGATGGTACCTTAGAAAAGTACAAAGCTAGATTGGTTGCCCAAGGATTTTCACAAGTTAAAGGGTTTGATTTTCAAGAGTCATTTGCCCCAACTGCCAAAATGACCACTATTCGCACGGTACTTGCAGTGGTTGCCCACAAGAAGTGGCCAGTGTACCAAATGGATGTTAAGTCAACGTTCTTAAATGGTGACCTCAAGGAGGAGGTGTACATGGCTTAGCCACCGGGGTTTGAGGCCCCCCATTCTGAGAACAAAGTGTGTAAGCTGAAGAAGGCATTGTATGGGTTGAAACAAGCCCCCAGAGCATGGTACCAGCGGATAGATAAGTTCTTTTTAAACCTAAACTTCAAAAGATGTGCCTCAGATGCTAACTTGTATGTTTACAAGGATGGTAAAAAGTCTGTAGTGATTGTCCTATATGTGGACGACCTTTTTATTACAGGTGACTATGAAGATATGATCAACCAAACTCGAAAGGCTTTGAGTTCTGAGTTTGAAATGACAGACTTGGGCTTGCTGCACTATTGTTTGGGGATTGAAGTCAGGAAAGATCTTCATCTCTCAGAAGAAGTATGCATGGGAGATCTTGAAGGCATTTGGCATGACCGAGTGCAAGGAGATAGCTACACCTATGGAGGTGAATGCAAAGTTATCCGTCGAGGATACATTAGCACTAGCAGACATTGGGAGGTATAGGAGGTCTGATCTACTTGTGTAACACTAGACTAGATATCAGTTTTGCTGTTGGTGTTTTGAGCAGGTTCTCAAACAAACCTCATGAGAGTCATTGGAAGACTGGGATGCGGGTGCTCAGATACTTGAAGGAAACACTTGACTATGGTATCACATACAGTTTCAGAACTTCTCTTGTGGGGAATTGTGACTCAGATTGGGCAGGAGACATTGATTCCAGGAAGTCATTTTGTGGTTATTGTTTCTCTTTGGATTTAGGAATTTTCTCTTGGATTAGTAAGAAGCATCCAACAGTGGCATTGTCTTCTATCGAAGCAGAGTACAAGGCAGCTTGTTTTGCTGCATGTGAAGCCATATGGTTGAGAAGGATTCTATGGCATATGGGAGTGCAGGATGAAGAACCAACTATGCTGAGATGTGACAATCAGAGTTGCATCGCCATTGCCAAAAATCTAGTGTTTCATGCACACACCAAACATATAGAGATCCAGTATCACTATATGCGTGATTTGATGGAGGATGGGATAGTGGAACTAGTCTACTATCCAACAGAGGAGAATGGAGCAGATATCTCCACTAAAGCACTTACGAAGGATCTGCTTCAAGTTCATCTTCAGAGACTTGGCATTGGGCCGAGGAGATAGTTCACCTATGGGTGGACATTGAGGGGGGGTGTTAGCTATGATCAATGCCCCACCCTCATTAGGTGCCACCAATGATCCATGGTGCTCAAAGTTGTAAGGCCCCCATTATGAGGAGAAGCCAAATGTGAGCCTAGACATTGGTTGAGTCTTGACTTGTATATCAGATGAGGTCTATGTGACCGGATGGCAAAAAGGTGACCTTCCTGGGTCTAATCTTTGGGTTAGACGGAGTGGTTAAGCTGGTAGCAACTCGAGGTGCATTGCAACGAGTTGCAGTGTAAGGGAGTTAAAAGGGGCCTTGGCCGACTAGTGGAGACTCATATGGTAGGTCGGTCAGGCCGACCTAATAGCCTTCACGGGCTATAAAAGCTAAACCCCTTCATAGCCATCTATCATTCATCTTTCACCCAGTCAGAGTTGTTATTCCAACTAGCCTTAAGCTCTTCACCTATCTTCTGTCTAGATCGCCATCTAAGCTTCACATAGTGGAAACGCATGGGTGGACAGAGCCATCTTTGTATCAGTTGTTTGGAGCTAAATAATTTATTGATTCTCCTCTTATCTGTTGTGTACTCTCTATCTCTTTCTTAGATTTTGTTCGCTATGCTGTGTAATATTTTACAATAGGCACAATCGTTTTTATCCCCAACATGACTATCCAAGTGTCTCATCCCCCAACTTGTCTAAGGGTGGGTATGATACACATGGTATTATAACAAAAACCATTAATGGATTGGCTAATACTAAGGAAAGTGACTAGATTAAATTGCAACTCCAAAACAACATGCTAGCTCTTCTCTAGATCCACTAGTGCCATGCTTGACACCCCCCCCCACATAACCCATTGCTTATTCTTCTTCACCTCCTCTCTTCACTATACCTCCTACACCCACCCACACACCACCCCTTCTTCTCACCCCTATCCCCCATCCACCTCCTAAGTGAAGGGAGGGAGCCATTACTACCATTTCCTCACTACCACCCAAGTCATAAGAGGAGGAGAGAGGAAGCCACCACCATCACAACCACCACCTGATTGTTGACAAGGAGGTGAAGCCGCTGTTGCTAGAGGAGGAGTTGCACAAAAAGGATAATCTAACTCAATGTATTTTATAATATGCAATCTTGCTATTTTTTCCTCTTCCAAGTAATGAAGCCATCGTGTGCATACTACATAGATTCCTTTTTGTGATCAGTGAGACTAGAGGAGAGTAGTGGTACATCCAAAACAACTTGTTGTAACAAGAATTGCTTACTAAAGTCAATTGCTTGTGGTTGTCTTTTTTGCATGTGAAAAAATTAGGGGTATCTCTAATAGTGTAACCCACTACAACTCATCAACACATTTGACTCATCAAATTCTAATTTGCCAATGTGTAATACCTAAATTGTCAACTTGTCAACTATCAACCTTTCAATGCACCAACTCATCAATGCATAACATGTCAAGTTGTCAACTTAGCTTCTAGAAACTGATGGTGTAGGGCATCAATAGCCACTAGTAAAGGAGGCATCAATAGCCACTAGTAAAGGAGATTGTTATTTGTTTCTTCCACTTTGTGTACATTGCATACATTGCAAACCATTGATGAGTCTAAAAAGGACCATTGTTATTCAATCCAATAGTAGGGGCCCTTCATTCTCTAGAGACTCTATCATGTCCTCCTCATGGACATCCACTTCAAGTTTTAGGGGCTCTTCCTCTTCATTGCTTTCTTTAACTTCATCTTTGAATTCATAGTCTTCCTCTTTAGGTGACCTATCTTTGAATTTATAGTGGCTTTGTAAGAAAAAAACATGCTCTATGTTACCTCTTTTACGTTTGTCTTTGGCACTGCTTTGGCCATGTAACAAGGAGGACAATACATCCATGCTTCTATCTTAATGTTAGAATTAGTTTTAGAAGTCATTCCTGGTTTAGGAAAGAGATATTCACCCATTGACAACAATGACTTTGCTTCTTTCAGGAGACAGCTTATAGTGCCTATTGTTAGGGACTATGACTCATGCTCCTTTAGGAAAATTTTCTTGACAATTTCTTCTTCAGCTAATGTTCCATGCACTTATTCATTAGAAAAACTAGGTAACACTTCTATGGAGGTGGATCCATGTCCTCTCAATGAACCATAGAGCTTCAATACTACTTTGTTGGGTCCCCTACCTAGGCTTAGGGTCCAATCATTCCTTGGTTGTGCTTCAAAAAGCCACAGTTTTCCTAGAAATAGGGAATAAGAGGTCCCATAAGAGTTTGGCTTCACCACTAAGTATGTCAGCTAGTAATCTCTACTCATAACTATGGGCTTGCACATGGAAGGCTACTTAAAGGCTTGATTCTACTTTGATCTATTAGTCTAATGAGCTACTGAGTTGGATGTATGCCCTGCAAGCCCAAATATTTCATTGTTATATCCGTTATGATATTCACTAAAGAGCCTCCATCAATCAATGAACTTGCAATGAAGCAACCTTCTATTCAAATGTCAATCTCTAGAGTGCTAGGATCTAGGAATGTGTCATCCATGTCTATTTCTTTCATAGGATTTAGGGCCTTATTGGTTTTGATAGCACTTGTAAGGTGGGAAATCCTTAGGCCACATCCTTTTGTAAGAATGATTTTAAACCTCTTTCTGCCTAGGAGACAACATCAACAAATTTCAAAACGTCAAATTAGGATGGAAGGTATCCAAGTCTTTAACCAAGTTATACTCTTTTATTTGGTTTTTCCTATTTCTTTGATCAATGGTTGCATGACCACATCTTCTATTATTGGAGATACATATGTCTCTTTCATCTCTTGGATCTCTGGTCCTATGTCCTTGATTATCTCTATATCCTTCTATGACACTGGAGTGCTCTACACTATATTTTCTTATACTATGCTGCTTTGTGGCTCTATTGGGAGCTTAAACTTGATAACTTTTGTAGGTGGAATATTTTCTTTTGGAACTGTAGGTTCTCTTTTCTTGGCTCATGTTATTACATCTACTTTGAATTCTATCAGGTTGGAGGCATGCTCTTGATTCTTCTATTGGTTATCCATAGTATTAGACTTGTTGGACTAGGACAATCTTTAGTACTGTGGTCCTCTCCTTTATGTCGGCTACAAAGGGACTTGTAATCCATGGATCTTCTAGGGTTTGGATAGTTTGACCTTAGCTCTACGTTTATAACATTCCACTTTTAATCTTTGTCCACCACATGACTATCTTCCTCTATACCTTTGGGAGGGGAACCTCCTTGGACCAAAATTGGGACCAAACTCTCTAGGCTTTGGGCCAATGTCTTGGGTTATCATCTTGGATTCCAATAGATTAAACCTTGCTTCCTCATCTTTTCTCCTTATGTTATGCATTTCCTTCAAATAGCAAATGTTCTTTGTGTGGTTCTTTCTCATGTAATAAGCACATAAGGCTGCAAGATTGGTTGGCTTTTGAGTATATTCATGGGCTAAATATATTGCTTGATGGCACTTTCCACACCAAGTGTTTGATTGCATGACATCTCTTCGTGCTCCTACAATTTTTGATAGGCTGGTGATATTTACTTTTAGTGTATGTGACTATTCAGTGATTACATCCATTAGCTCTTTCTTGATGTTTTGCAATTGAATTGGACAAGTAGTCCTTCAAATGCTCTCCTCCTAGAGTACTTAAAGAAGGATTGTGGGAAGTATTTGTAATCACTACATAGATTGGTTGGGTTGATGTAGAGGGGCTTCTATTTTGATTTTGGTTCGAGCCAACTAATGCTCTAGGGTTCTGTCATTATTGGCCACACATGCTACTATAAACTTAGATACATGATCAAGTTCTTCATTGTATTATCCCTTGAAAATTGGCAATGAGACTACATTCACTGGCCTATCATCAACATTTCTAGGATAGATCTAGCTAGGAAGGGGACCTTGATTTGATGTAGGGACTTTTGTGAAAAGTTCCATAAGGGTGTGAAAGTAGGTTTCTCCTACTAACTCATTCTCAACTTTGAGTTTTGTCTTTTGTCTTCTCATGTACCTCTAGATTTGTTCTAGTGCTTATCTCTTTATTGTGTTGTTCATCAGGGAGTTGGCTCCACCCAATTTGGTTGTGCTCCACACAAGGGAAGTAGAGGGGATTTCATCTTTGTAAGAATTTCTTACCAAATTTTTTTCCACTTCTTTTTTTTCATAGTTTCTAAATTCTACTTTCATGCCACTGCAAAGGGGAAGGTATTCTGTTCTAAAGGTATCAAGAGTCATTATTTTAAGAATTGCCATAGTGCCATCATTTTGGTAGTACAAACTTCATAGGGTTTCAATGGCATAGGTTGTGAAGAACACTCTATCTACTAGTTTCCAGTGGGTTGCCGATTGGACAAAGAGAATGTTGTCAATGCACTAAGTGTCCCAAGTATCCTACTGTTGTGCATCCACAGACAAGACCTAGTTCTTTTCCTTCTTATTCTTGTGGACTTCCATTGACCATGACTCTTGGAGCTTCTTCAAAATATCCCACTTGATAATGTTAAAAAAATATTCAATGAAAGATAAATCTTCAACTGATGTTCATTCTCTCTATTTCTACTTCTTTAATTTTTTGGAAGATAGTTGGCTAGAATTATACAACTCTTTGTAGCTTTAGAAGACAACAGAAATAGTCTATCACATAGAGAGTCTGCATGAAGATACTGATGTGTTTCCACCATTGAGGGATGAAATTCTTGTAAAATATGACATTGGTAATGTAAATTTCCAAAACTTCAAGGGTGACATAAATTCTACACCCTTCTATTGATTTTCTTCCTCTTCAATAGCACAAGTGCTTCCATTTTTAGCCTTTGTTGGATGCTTGTTAATAGCGGTTTTCCCTAACTACACACCAAAACATGGAGCTCTCTAGAAATTACCAAGGAAAATTAGGAAATACTACAAGAAAATATATCTTGTATAATCAATAAGTAACATATTCACCACTTCATATTGCCAATAAGAGGAACAATAAGAACAAAATGGACAACTCTATGCAACATCATGAAATGCATGTTCCATGAATTCATCTTCAACAAATCTTCAATATATCTTCATTATTATGTATCAACAACCAAGAAAATACAAAGATCTACTCAATTTTGAATAAAATTAATCAATAGACTTCATTCATCTCATGATTCATTATTCTTCACCTCTTAATCTCTCATAATTTTTCTCAAAATACATAGTTTTAGCCTCTGAAATGGTTATCTTTCTCTCTCAATCACTCATATATCATAACCACTTGCAATACAATATAATAATACTCAATAATCATCTCTCTATCATGGAGTTTCCCTCCAAAAGGTATGCTTGATTTGAAGAGGCACCAGAGACACTACAATGATATTTCAGAGCTCACTACTGTTGCTATTACTTCAGTCTTTAGTTCAAGTCTTCAACAACTATATCTTCATTCCATTGAAATCTTTTGAGCTTGTATTTTTCTCTTTTCAAGATTGAAAATTTTGACAAGCTAAACATTCATCCCACAAAACACTCATAGAAGCCAATAGAAGATATACAGAAGCTCAACAGAGCATCATAAAATTTTATAGCTTCAACCAAAATCATTCATGTTCAGAAAAAATCATTCAAAATATACTCAATCACAGTCAAACCCAATCATTTACAATCTCAACCTCTCAAATACAAAGAAAATAGGCTCAAACAAACAACATTCAAGCATAACAAAACTAATCAAACACACCATAGAACCTAATATAACATCATAACTCAATAAAAAATCATCATGAGCTTCTAAATAAAATTAAATCCATCCTAAAATACTTCAAAACATCAATGAAACCCATCAATTTAACCATAAAAGCAATGATTTAGCATCCACAAATCAACAAAAAAAAGATAAAAAATCAAGTCATTTTAGTCCTCAATAGAGTCTCCACGAATATTGGTAGGGGTCCCCCTCATGTTGTACCAGTCCTTTTGGATTCTCATTATTCTGGGTAGAGAATTTGATAAAATGGATGGTACCATTGTATCTGAAATGGTGCAAACCTGTCTTGGATTCAAAGGCACTCAAAATGGACATGGGGAGGCTAAGATTATGAAGAAATAGAAGTGTCACTTGAGCTAACCCACTCAACATGAGGGGTAACCCCCAATCAAAATTAGTGGGGGCTCCCCTCATGTTGTGCCAATCCTCTCGAATTGACATTTTGGGTGGAGAATTTGGAAATATCAATAGTGGCGTTACATCCAAAACAGCCTAAAACCCTTGTCTAGAGTTCGAAAATGCTCAAAACAGATAGCGGGAGGCCAAGATATGAAGAACAAAAAATCGCATAGGGAGGACCCGTACAATGCAAGGGATGGCCTCTCAATGTCCGATGTTTTGAGGATTTTTGGAATCTAGATGGGGATTTTGGGCCATTTTGGATGCAATGGCACCATCAATTTTGGATGCAATGAAACCATTAATTTTGCCAAATTCTCCACCCAAAATGACAACTTAAGAGGATAGACACAACATGAGGGGAGTCCCCACTAATTTTGGCTAGGGGTCCCCTCGTGTTATGTGGGTCCTCTCAGGTGACACTTTGATTTTTTCAATCTTGGCCTCCCCATGTCCATTTTGAGCATTTTTGGATCCAAGATAGGGGCTTTAGGCCATTCAAGATATAATGACATAATCCATTTGATCAAAATCTCCACCATGTGTTGGTCCTCCTCTCGAGTATATTTTTCATTTCTCAAGGGGTTTACTATATATATATATATATATATATATATATATATATATATATCCTCTATATCATGTTTATTCAATCTCTATTTATAAATATCCTTATCTGTGAATTTTTCTTTAATAAAACACAACCCTTTTTTATTCAATCTATAAGTAAGCCCTTCATATGATACCCTTTTATATGTAAAAAAATGTATAAAAATAATATTTTAAAAAACCCTTAATTTAAACTCATGGGATATATACATATATTTATGAATGATCCCCCCAAAGTTCCATTTCCTCACATATCTTAGTCTCATACTATCCATTTTTGAGCATTTTTAATCCCAATTGCAAGTATATCTCAAATAGTCCAAAAGCCCCATGGGGTGTTAAAAATTACTCAAAATGAATTCTACTAGACCAATCTATAAAGAAGGTGGGTAGTAGTGACCTACACAATGTGAAGGCCTTTCTAAATACAATGGTGGGCTCCTTGTTGGCAATAAACCCACACAACTCAAGGAGGTAGGACACTTAAAAATCTTGAGGGCCCCTCTCGCATTGTGTGGGTCCATGCTTGTGTTGGACCCACAGAACATAAGGAGGGGTAACTTGAAAATCTCAAGTTCCTCCCCCTTGCATTGTGTAGTCCTAGGGGTCCCTCTCGGGCTATGTGTGTCCATGCTCGCAATTGGACTCACACAATGTGAGGAGGGGTGACTTGAAAATATCAAGGCTCTTTCCCCTTGCATTGTGTTATTGTAGCCCATCCCCTCCCCTCCCCTCTCCCCTCACATTGTGTTATTGTAGCCCATCCCCTCCCCTCCCCCCACATTGGACTTGCACAAATACAAGGAGGGGTAACTTAAAAATCTCAAGCCCCCCTCCCCCCCTCTCCCCCCTCCGATAACCTTGAGGGCACCTAATTACATTGTGCTAGCATAAGGCTCCCCTCACATAGTGTTGTCCCTCTTTGATACCTTTCTTATTTCTTCATATATTTTTGTGTTTCTTTGTATCATGGGTACGTTCCTTATTTCTTTTAACAAATGTCAAAAAATGTCGGGGAATGATTGATATATCCATGTGTATTTGTAGATAGATCTTATTAAGATAGATAAAACCATCTCAATAATCAAGAGGCTGTTCCATTTCTTCTATGAAATGGTATAGTACCATGGCTATCTGTAGGTGTCTTGGTATAGAATGATGATAGATTCCAATATTAAGGATATCAATGTTTATTTCTAATTGAAGGGCCTTAACATAGAAATATCATAGTGTATCCTATTATGAGATCAATCTTTTCACTAAGATAGAGTTAGAAATGATCTAGTATAAATTGAATAATTTCATATGGAAAAAAGTGGGAATATCACAAGATTCTTTGAATTTTCATCCATCAAGGTTAAGCGATAAAGTATTCCAACATGGAGTGATGTTTTGCTTGTACTTGATAAGAATAATTTTTTTGGGTATAATGAATCATATTGTCATAGAAGAGTTTATGATACTATTAATTGTATTGAGAGATTTTGTAGCTTATGGTATATGATGACTGCTTTATTGGATATGGAATTGAAAAATACAAGGAAGGTTTAAGTATATACATTTCATTCCCACAATATATTAAGGATGTCTAATTACTACTTTAGATTTGTGTCACGATTCCCTCTTTGCTTGTCTCTTTAAGTGTTGCATTACTTTATTTTGAATTGGCTTTGTGAAGCTTTCTATATGATCATTAATATATAATTTATCTATAATATTAGATTTCTACACTCCAGTGCATCTCCTATGGTTATGGTTGAGTAATATGAATGAGCTTGATACTATGGTTTCTCCATCCCTTGACTAGACTAAATTGATATACTACTACGTTCATTTGGAAGCCAAGGGATATGATTGTATTCATTGTGCTATCAAATAATTCAATATATTTTAAAATACTAAATCTCTTTGAAACCCAAGGTTAAACTAGTTAAGTATATGAAACACTTTGTTTGATTTTTGTACAAAAAAAACTCCAATAAATATAATCTCTATCTCAAAGGATTTGTTACTTTGATAAACTCAATAACATTTTGATATATGTGCTCGAATGGTTTTTGATTGAATGGATAGACATGTTCTTAAAAATCCATGGTCAATTTTAGTTAAGGAAAGGAAAATGATTTGAGATATAGAAATAATGAGCATTAAAAGATGTTTTAAAAATATCTTCATTCATTGCATGTATCCTCTTCTTTATACCGCCTTATTGCAGCTTCATATGCTGCATATCTCAAAGTTTTTTGTTACATTAAAGAATTCTAATATTTCTTTAGAAGTGAAAGAAAAAAGTACTTAGTTAAGAATTTATACTTATGATCACTATTGTTATGAAGATAATGTGCATCTCACCTATGCCACTCTCTTATAGATTGGACCATCTCCTGAAACATCTATATATATCAAGCTTGCTATGGAGATGATTCACATATCTCTTGTACCTCTTTGATGATGATTAGGTTTTGTTTATCCCTTTCTATGATGTTGATTCAACCACACCCATCCTCACAAGCTTCTCAAAATTATTTGGAGTTGCTTCAAATAAATGAGAATACCTCAAATGAGAATGTATCAAACATAATATGTTAAAAGATAGCTTGACCCTTAATGTGGTTTTTGGATCAAACTTTGATGAAAAGGAAGTGTGACATTATTTCAAATTGGTTTAGACATGAGCCATCAAATTCTGAGCATTGACCAATCTATTTTGCATTTATTGACCTTTAGACTCTTAATCATGGTAATTGAAAACTTAAAAGATTCGTGCTAGTTTATGAATTTTTAAGAAAAGAGAAAATTTAATTAAAGTAAGATTTGTGCTATTTTCAATTATTTTTGAATTACCTCTCTCTATGCTAAGGTGGAATTTCTTACAAGCCCAAACTTGACTCCAAATCTCCTCTAATGGTTGGGAAAGGAGAACACATGTTGGACAAATTGTTAGACATGACCATACCTACTGAGCATGAGAAGGAAGATATGTGACAAGTGATGAATAACATAAGGAGGCTATTGCAAAACATATTTCACTGGATCATCTATTGACACTCAATAATAATTTAGTACATTGGAGACTATAGATGATATGTATGCCCTCCATATCGAGACATACATGGCCAACTCTTGTTGGCAAGACTTGGCATCACACCAAGTTCCAAGGACCAAGAAAACATTCCCTTAGTCACCAGTAAGAAAAAATCTTAGTCACCACTAAGAAAAAATAAAAGTATAGAGTAGGGGATGAACTCTATATTTTCGTAGAGCACTTGGAGTGGGTGTGTGAGAGGCACATAACCTTATAGCTGATGACAAGAAAGCTCAAGTGTGACAAAAACAACCACAAAAATATCCACGAGGGAAATAATAGTGGTGACAATAATGATGGTGAGGGCAACGAGATAGTGGTGACAATAATAATGATGGAGACGAAGATAGGGAGAGAGAGGACAATGACATTAATAGGCCTCAAAGTGGGATAGATAGGCTTGAGTGTTTGAACCGTAGCTAGACAATATACCCATTAGGTGGAAAGGACCCCATGCAAGACCCTAAGTTTCAAACCAAGTGGCCTAGAGCATTTACTTCCTCCTCCTCAACTAGCCCTCATTGTTGCTCTAAATTTAGAGCAACCCCAACAAACACAAGGCTAACAAGCATGGTGGGGTCTAGTGGGATGAATCCCATGACAAAGGCTAATGGAGCTCCAAGAGGAACACCAATGAAAAGGTAATTATCTTGCAAGAAAATATATCTTGTAACATCAACAAGCTTTTATTTCATTCTTTTGATCATCAAAACAAAGAAAACAACAATTCTTCACATAGCATCATAGTAGATTTCTCCCATGGATTTGATAGAATCAACCATAATCTTCAACATCTTCACAAAATCCATCAATAGAACAAAGAACACAAAGGAATACACCATCTTTGAATGGAAATCAATAACATATTATTCATCTTCAATGTCTTCATAGTTCTCTCTCTCAATCTCTCATATATAGTTACATTGTTTTGATAGAATTGATGATCTCTGACTCTCTCTCTCTCTCTCCACCAACAATACATCAAATCCTCACTGAAATGCTCTCATAATAACCCTCAATAATCCTTCTTAGGTCGTGGATGCACCTCCCAAGAGGTATGTCTGATGTGAAGAGTCACCAGAGCCACTACAGTGTCTTTTCACGGCTCACTATTGTCACTATCACTTAGTCTTCTCTTCAGTCTTCAGCAGCTATTTCTTCCACTTGTTTTAGATCTTTTGAACTTAGATTCATCCTTTCCAAAGGTTAGAAAACTTTCCCAAAGTCATACATACATTCTACAGAACACTTACAGAAGGTCTACAGAACAGTCACAGTACAACACCAGAACAGCTACATTACAGAGACAGAGGCTCTATAGAAGGTCATTAAAACCTCATAATTCATACTCAAACCATTCCAAACTCTCAAAAACTATTCAATAGGATTTCAAAAGATCTCAATCTTCATCAATCATCAATCCATGCTTCATACAAAAGATAATCAGAACAAAAGAGAAGCTATACAGAACCAATCAGAACCTATCAGAACATCACAGAACCTCATATCTTCACTGAGAATCATCGTGAACTTCCACAATTTTACATCACTCTAAATCCATCAAAAATCAATCATTCAGTCCTAAAAAACAACAAAAATCAGTCAAAAATTCAGTCTTTTTTCACTCTCAACATATCCCCACACTTAGAAAGGAATCGTCCTCACGATCTAAGGAAAAGAAGAATATAAGTTCACTAAAGAGCCTAATTTTGTCTTTCGTCAGATTGCGTCAATAATCTTGCCAAAACACGACCCCAACTTATCACCTGTATCTGATAGAAAAAACTACTAAAGGAAAACTTCATTATTCAATAACTCATTTGATTAATCATTTAAAAACCATAACAAATTTTTAAAGGATATAAGAGGTTCTCTTCAGCTTTCCACCATAGGCTTTCCATCCACTAGCAATCTTTTGAAAAGTATTCGCAATCAACACGAACTCATCACATACAATTAAGACAACACATACACAATCACTAACACAACCATCTGAATGACACATCCAAAAAGAGATATATCATTAAAAAGCTTCCAAGATACATTGCAAAGGCATCAATGAAGATGATCCCTTTTAAAGGCTTGATGGTTTCGTAAGCGATCCATGGAGAAGGATTCATCTACAAATGTCTTGGGAGGATTTTGAAAAAATTGCACGCAGCACATCCTTTCTAACAAGACAAGGTATCTGCTAGGGAGACATAGGGCATGAAAGTACAGGACATCCAACTGGTGGGAGTCAATGTTCACATTGACATTCATACAAAGTTTTGGAATGGCCTTTTGATCATTATGGGAATGCCTATGCATGTATGCTAGATACCAAGCAAAATGAGCTGTCAATCTCATCGAAGGATCTAGAGACTATGAATATTGGTGAGCAAAATGAATATAGTTCTGGTATGCTTGATTGAAAATTGTCCAATCTCCTAGAATAATTGGCCAGTTTATCTGAGGTCCTATAAGAGAATCACTCGAGCTCCATCCTCTTCTTCGGGGAGTTTGATGACAAACCCGTCATATTCACTAACCAACTGAGGGGGTTGAGAGATAGAAGTGACAGGAGATGGAAGTGGAATAAGGAAAAGTGGATGAAGAGATGGGTAAGAAAAATCATAAAAGGAAGAATAGGTTAAAGAAGGAGTGGCTGAAAATTTTAGGGAATCACTTAGGAAGGGTGTTAATTGATAAATAGGAAAGGTAGAAGGTACATGGATGGATGGAGAAGGACATGGTGGAGAAGGGGAAAATACTCTATCTTCGATAAAAGAGCAATATGTAAATATGGGAATTTGAGGAAAAGATTGAGGTTGGAAAAGAAGGGGTAAGATGGCTGTGGAATTTGTTTGATAGAGGGAAAGATAGATATCATAACGGTGAGCCATTTGTTGGTAATACAGTAGGCTAGGAATAGAGGGACCTAAGATAGATCTTCTTTGATAGGCATAAAAAAAGGTGGAATCAAATGGATTATTTTTGGAAAGGTGAGAGAAGAGATCCACCCTCAGTTGGTTAGTGCTCTGTACGTAGGTAGAAGCTGCGTTCTGTCATTGATTCAGGACCACAGAATCAATCATGGAGTGCCAGGAATTATTAGGACAAGTAGCCACTTTTGAGGAGTAACTCTGGAACATGTCATCTATTCGCAACTCCAAATGGTTGACATAAAAAACAGCTTGTAAAACCACGTCTCCCACATACCAAGCCATATCCACTTCATCTGGAATCAACAAGTCTCCCCGTAGATACATATATGACATCAACATGGTATCGGTTGTGACAGAATCTTCAAACACCATGCGGACCACTTCTGTCAGCAACTCAGGAGACCAAGCCTCACTCCAACCATCCTCTGGAAGAGGAAGATCCATCGTTGAAAGCTTCATGTAAAAGGCCAACTTGTGTAGTTGATAGTGGACAAAGAAAGAATCGTCCGGAGGAACATATTCTTGGAATTGCTCAAATGTAGACCATAGCAAATCCATCCTGGACTGCAATCTTTCCACCTTATCTTGGAATAGAGGACACAAGGTAGCCTATCTCTAGAGAACTGCCAAGTCTTGCTGTGAGAGAGAAGGGATCAGGGGAACATTAAGGCTTGGAGGAACAGACCGTGACTTTGCCAGTTGGTCTTGCAACTGCTTGATTTGGGAAGCTTGTGATTCCACTGTGTCATTAGCAGTCTGTAAGGTTGAAAGTTTGACATCTAAGAGAGTTTGAAACTCTTGCGCTTCTTTGGACATCCTCTCCTTCTCCTTTGAGATTCTAGTAACCTCTGATTGAGCCTCTATTAAAACTGAATCTTCAAAGAAGATATCTCATCTCTTTGGGTTTCAATCAGTTGGGTTTGTTGCTCCATCTGCTTAAATAGATCTGCCAGGGTATCCTTAGCAAAGGCTAACTCAGATGTTGCCTTATACAACTGGTCTTTAGACTGCATCAGTTCTTCATAAAAGAAAGCATACAGCTGTTGAACACAGGCTGTCTCACTGATAGTTCAATGGAACTTTGAATGTCTTTACATAGGAAAGGAATGGCATCTCCCGATACTAGACTATTCAGTGAGGGGACTGAGATGTCCAACGAACCTTCTCGATGTGCTTTGAACAGGTTGCTACATGTGAGATAAGCAGGGAGATCACTGCCAGATGTAGCAGGAATGGGCTGAAGGAAGAATTGAAGGAGCTTTATTTGCTACTTGCTTCAAGCGTTTGCACTGTATGACCAAGGGAGGAGGAGAATCCAGATCCTCTATATCAATTGGTTCTGACTCATCTGAAGGTGGAGGAGGAGGTACTGGATCAGATGGAGGAGGTGAATGCACACTCTTCGGTAAACCTGAGTAGGTCAAGAAGGCAAACAAGTAGGATCCATAGGTAACATTGGTAACATTGCCCCTGGTTACTTTTACGAAATGTTGATCCATCTTAGTGAGTAGGTAAGTGCTCCAATCAATAGCTACTCCATTTAACACCATCCTTGAAGCTGTAAAGAGCTCTTTTGACAAGTAATGAGATGGAGTCTTTGCAGGCATAAACCTGTCTTGGAGGAACTGGCAAACCAACTTCCACACAAGATCAGTGATCATGGAAAAGGAAACTTTTGAAGTATTGATCACCTTCTTGACATCCAAAATTTCCTTGGTCTGTTTTGTAACAGCTTCAAAATCTCATCGTTAGAGAAGAGCTGGCGAGCTGTAACAAAGGGTTCACCTTTGTAAGGAAGAGACAGAGCCTTCCCTAATCCTCGAGGTGTCAAAGTCATGGAAGTACCCTGACCAGTCCCGACTTCTTATTGTAGGAGGCTAAGAACTCATCACACATGGATGGATCCTATGGAAGCAATGGAAAGGAGGTAGCCACAAAAGTCGTGAGTCCCGCCTTCGTGAGAGGCTCAAAAGTGAGTAGGGAAGAGTAATCCCTACTGACTAGCGGGACATACTGGATAGGGGGATGAGCGTGAGGCGCCATTTAGATGGTAAACACACATATCACAACATAGACAATCACAAAGAATGCCTGTAAAACAACCAAAGGGTTATAAAAAAGGAATCAATTAAAAAAGGATACTCATACAAACATAGACGTAACTAACCCAATTACCACCCTAGACAATACACATCCTGGAAAAAATTTGGCATGACCTCTATACATATGCGACCGAAAGCTTCATACGATGCAACATTCAAGCACCCAAATCCTCGTATCAGGCAATAAAGAAAAAACTACACACCGTACCTGTAATCGTAACACATCGACAAATCAGACTACCATAAAAATGATAATCAAGACTGAACCATAACCTGGACCATCAGTGTCAACTAATAGACTTGTACACGCCCATCCCACGAAGCGAGTTTATTAAAAAGGGAAAAAAAGTGTAGTGAGGGGGAATTATTTTAATGAAGGGTTCATTTTAATAAATTATTAACAATGGGTGACATTTTATGAGGTTATAAACTTTAATAAGAAAACGGCGGTATCCTTCTTAAAATTTTAATTAAAAATTATTAAGTTGAAACGGTGCTTAAATGCAACCGGGACTTCGATACCCAGATTGGGTCTCTAAATACAAATTTCTTAATTAAAAATTAAGAGTGCTGTGGAGTGCTTTTTTGCCAGCGCGTGCTCATGTGACGGCTGGTTCATTTTTATTGTAAATTAAAGTGCCTCTTAGGCGCACATAGCGCGTGCAAAGTGAACGGCTGGTTGATTTTTATTACTATGAAATGGTGTGTTTAGCGCGAATGCGCGTGGAAAATGTGGGTGAATAAATAGTTCATTTTAGCATTTAATTTGTGATTAAGGGAAAAGTAAAAATAAATAAAGCACATAAAATAAATACCTAGAAGGGGTGTGTATGCAAGGCCGGAAGGTGCATGGAAGAGTCCCCCAAAAGGAATGAATCCAGTCAAAGAAAAGTAAAGACCATTGACTGAACAACAAATTAGACAAAACCTTAGTGGATGTGTTGATTTTTATTATGATTTTTAATTTTATTATGATGTATTAGTATTTTTTTGAATTTTATATTTTGTTTGTTTGGTATTCTAGGGGGTATTATGTGTGGGGGTTGAAGTTATTGTTTTGGTTTTGGTTTAATAAATTGTATGTGGTTGTTTAGTTGTTTGGTATTTTGTTTTTTAAAAAAAAGTTGGGTTTACTTGTTTGTTTGTTAAAAAAAAAAAGAATAATAAGGAAAGATGGATATGGGATGAAGGAAAAATAAAATGGCAACTAGTTAGGAAATATCCACAATTGAGGGTATGAAAATAAGATGGGGATTGTTATGGTTAAGTTTTGTTTGTTGGTTTTTTTTGTTTGTTTTGGTGTTTTAAAAAAAAGTATGGGTGCCATGTATGAAAATATTTTAAAGTGAAAAATGAATGGAAAAAGGTATGGGGTGGGTGGGTGGAATTTTTTGAAATTTTTTAGAATTGTTTCTATATTTTTACTAATTTTAAATGAATTTTCTGTATTTTTAAGGTAATTTTTGAATAAATTAGCAAATATTTAGTTTTCCAGAATTTTGGGGGTGGAAATTTCTAGCTATCAAATTTCCAAAAATTTGCAAAAATCTAAGGAAATTTTTAAAAATTTTTATGAGTGGAAATGAATTTATAAATTAATTAAATCAGTTAAATCAGAAAAATCTGCTGAGTTGGGTGAGTAGGGTCAAATTAAGTCAGTTAAGTCCTGGTAGTCTGTGTAAATCATGTAAGTCAGATTAAGTCAAGTCAGGTTAGTTAGAGGGAACTAGGTTATTCTGGGTTAGTCAAAGTCAGGTAGGTAGACTAAGTCCAAGCATATCAGGTTAGTCTGGGTTAGGCTAAGTTAGGTAAGTAGACCAAGTCAGGTCTGTGGGGACTAACCTAAGGGGGGTTAGTTAACTAGGGGGGTTAGTTTAACTAGGGGGTTGATCTAACTAGATTAGGGTTAGTGGACTAGGGGGGGGGGGTAACCTAACTAAAGTTGGGTTAGTTGACTAGGGGGGCTAATGAACCTACGTAGGGTTAGTTTAACCTAACTAGGGTTAGGTTAAGCCAATTAGGGTTAGGTGTAGTTAATGATGGTTAGGTTAAGTTAATTATGATTAGTTAATGCTAATTAGGGTTAGGTTAAGTTAACCTACCTGTGGTGACAGGGAGGAAGGAGGAGGAGGGGGAGGAGGAGGAGGAGGAGGAGGAGGAGGAGGAGGAGGGAGTGGCAGCACGGCAGGGCAGGAGGCGTCGCAGCAGCGAGAGGGGACGCCCAGGGCTGGCGGCGCTGGCGGAGCCCGCAGGTACAGACGGCGAGGGCGCAGAGCCGGGTGGTGCGGCGGAGAGGAGGTGGCGGCCGGTGCATCAACGGCGGGTGAGGGTGTAGATTTGGAACGGTCGGAGGCGCCGAGGCAGGTGAGTGGAGACGGGGCTTAGCGTAGGGGAGCCGGGGGAGAAGGGGAGGAAGACGGCGGGCGGTGGCGCCGTAGGAAGGGGGAGAGCGCCGAAGGGAGTCACCACTGTGGGCGGCGCTGGGGGGTCCAGGAGGGGAAGGAGGGGAGGAAGAAGCAAGGAAGGGGGGAGGGTCAGGGAGAGAGAAAGAGAAGTAGGAGAGAGAAAGAAGAAGAAGAAGAAAGTTGGTTGGGACGGGGGGTGTTTGTTGGGTGATGGGGGTTAAGAAATAATAATAATAATAATAAAGAAAATAAATAAATAAATAAATAAATGAATGAAGGGAAAAAAAAGAAAAGAGAGGAAAAGGTGCGCGCGGGACGGGGATAAAAAAATTTGCGGTGGTGGGACCCGACGGGGCGGGGACGTTGACACGCAAGTCGCGGACGTGACAGGGGCGTCTGGAGAGATGGAAAAATGAAAACGCATGCGTGCACGAGCAAGGCGAGGCACGCGAGAACACGAAAAAACAAAGAAAAATTAATAACGCATAAACGGTTTGTCGAAACGAAAATTCGTAAAAAGGAAAAATGGTCTGAGAGAGGAGGGGAAAATGAGGGAAAAGTAAGAAGGGGTGTCTGGTGGAACATGAGGGCGTTCACATGGGAAAAACACAAAAAAAGTAGGCTCGAAAACACATACGAGGATTAATATAAAAAAATATGCTCTCCGGAATGCAGGGCGGAAAGAAGGAAAAAGGTGCAAAAGAATGTGGCCAACAACCCTATCACATCAAAACACAGTTCGACTGAGCTAGGCCGCGTTCACATGGGAAAAACGGAAAAATGGCATACAAAAACGAGGTCAGAAATTAATAACAAAAAATTGATTCATCGAAACAGAGGGTAGAAAAAAGGAAACATGTGCAAGGAAAGGGGTTGCACAAGGCTGTCACATCAAAACTGAGTTTCGGGGGAAATAGGAGGGGTTCACATGCAAAAAACACGAAAAATGCATGAAAAACACTCAAAAAAACTAATAACTAAAAATTCGGCAGTCGAAAAAGGGGGGAGATAAAAGGAAAAAGTGGGGGAAAGGTTGGTAGGACACGTGTTTCAGATCAAACTGGAATTTCGGTAAAAATAGGACAGGTTCACATTAAAAATTGTGAAAAATAAGCATAAAAAAGACTCGAAAACCCGCAAAAGGTAATAACGGATGAACTGTACATTGAAATGACATGGAGTAGAAAGGAAAAATGTCAACGAGAAAGGGTAGGACAAGGCTATCATGTTAGATCACCGTTCTGAAGCAAGAAAGATGCGTTCACATGGAAAACGGTTCAAATTATGCAAAATACTTCAAAAATTAATAACTTGAGAATCATATGTCGGAAAAGGGGTTGGTAAAAAGGAAAAATGGTTAATTCAAAGGGATGAACATGGCTATAAGTTTGGATTGGAAGTATGGTGAATGTAGGGTGCATTCACAGGGAAAGACAACAAAATCAGGGAATGAAGGAGAACTGCAAGGAAACGGCCCCAAGGGTGGATTGAAAATGGATGGGTGGGTGGGGAAGGGACCCCATAAGGGTAAAAGTAGGGTAGGCATAGATGCATTAGTAGGTTAAGGCAAATACAGAGGGGTATGCAATGTAGACGCGCAGGAACGCGTTCCCACACTTAAGACCTTAATGGATAGGGTTGACCGAGCAACAGGGACCTAGTACCACACAACAGACCAACCTGAACATCCCCACACTTAAAACATGACCGTCACTGACAACAGAAGGTGTAGGGTTAGAAAAACGTGGCCCATGTTGTCGAGAATCAAGGTTGACTGTCGATAGCACGTCCACCGTCATTGTCGGCTGCAAGAGGTACCAAGGTATCTTCACATCACACATCCTTCGTGGCAGGGACCATATGGTAGCACCCAGGGAGGTAACTGGTTGAAGGAATCGTAGGAAATTCGTCGATGATGACGAATATTGCATTCAACTCACAATCACTCATATGGAATGAAAGAGCAGTCACTCACCCCATGACTAATATCAATCGAGGAAATCAGGATGAAAACCCATAGCTCACACCCAGTTTAGGAAGCAACAAAGGAATGGTACAGAGGGAGTATGCTAGGGCACAGAATTGATGGTGCATCGGTGCGTTCAACCCATCTGGCATAGGTGCAAGAAGAAAGGCAAGGGAGCCTTGTAGGGCAGTGTATAGAACAAAGTGATGTGTCCTGTGCTGATGGCAGAAACCCAACCCATGGGTGCATAGGGAAACGGGAACGTACCTGACTCCAAAGGTCGTAACGTCCCTCAATCCTCACCTCTTGGTAATTGATTGAAGAAACTCCAGTCACACTCAGCCCACCATCTGTCTCACGCTTTGTTGAAAGATACAGAGGGCAGCCATGTCCTGAAACCCATTGATGTAATCCTCACGGTCACTTGTGTAAAGGTTGTATGCCTTGTGCGCATTTGATGGTGCAACTGTGCATCCTGTCCAGTGCTGGCATATAGTGCAAGAAGGAAGGCCAGGGAGCCTTATAGTGCAGTGCACAGAAACAAATCGTGCGTTGTGCATTGAGAGGCCCATCCCGTGCGTGTAACACTCCCTTCACACATCTCACCTCTCATTTGATTTGAAAGGAAAGACTGGTTACTCACCCCCCCCTCTGTCTCACTCTCTGATAGATATAGAGGGCAGCCCATACTCACATCCCCATCTTGTCAGGATGAAAGCTCACATCACTCAAGGGGTTGGTGATGAAGATCATGTCGACGGTTGATGTCATCAGGATCTTGAAGATGAGGCGTACCCAGGGAGGTAGCCTACAAATCCCGTACTTCAATGATTGGTAAGAAGAGTCATCTGTGAAGAAGGGCAGACGGATTGATATTGCAGAAACAACGCACCAAGGGAGGTGGCTTCAAATTGCTTGCTGAAGAGGTTCTGCTGGTGAGTCAGCTATCCTGAACTGTGGGGTGTTACCACCTTTTCCACAGTCAGCTTCTCACCCAAGGGTGTTTCCACCTTTTCTTGGAACGAGGTTTGTTATGACAGGGAATTTCTTCCTTTTCTCCCATAACAGTTTCGTTTGTTTTTTTTTTCTTTTGCTTTTTCTTTTCTCCTTTTTTTTCTTTTGTTTTATTTATTTATTTGTTTTCTTTTTTTGTTCTTTTTTTTTCATTAAGAAAGAGAATGGTAGAAATACCATTTGTTAGGACCAACCTCGACACCATTGTTGGATCAGACGAGAAGAGAACAATGTCGGGTTGAGATGGTTATGCAAGGGGGTAGCAAAATGAGACCGCCTCATGAGGAGAATCACAAGGGCTATCAGAAGCACGATAAGAAGGACAGTGCGATGCCCAAAAGGGAACGAGGAGGTCGACTGTGATTATCAAGATCCCCAGGGAGGGAAGTCCTTCTTTAGGCGATATCCATTAATCAGGAAAGGATCATTAGAAGCATCAATGGTCTGCACCTACACAGAGCCGTTAGGATTGACGGCCAGTACCTTGTACGGACCCATCCACCGTTGTTGGAGCTTGCCAGGAAACTTGCAAAATCTTGAATCATAGGCTTGAACAAGATCACCTTCTTTGAACTCCTTGTGCTTGATGAAACTGCCATGATAGGCCTTGCGTTGCGCTTGAGTGATTTCCATGCACTGTAGGGCCATCCACTGGATCTCATCCAAGCATTCCAAGTGTAGGAGATGGCATTGCAGTGACTCACTATCTCCCAAGCGTTCTTTAACTGCCACTCGCAAGGAGGGCAATTCCAGCTCAACAGGGAAGACGGCTTCTGTATCATACACTAGCTGGAAAGGGGTCTGTCCTGTAGCTACCTTATGAGAGGTTCTGTATGCCCAGAGGGCCTCTGTAAGTCGATCGTCCCAGTCATGACGATGTGTGGCAATCGTTCTTGTCAGAATCGAGTAAAGGATGCGATTGGTGACTTCAACTTGGCCATTGGCTCTGGGGTAATAGGGAGTGGACTTATGATGGCGGATCTTATACAGTTCTATCAGCTCCTTCATGATTTTGTTAAGGAAATGAGTACCTCTGTCACTTACTAGCTCGAGGGGACTGCAAAAATGGGTGATAATATTCTGTACATGAACATGGCTACACTGTTACCATAATCCCGCTTCAAGGCTTTAGCTTCACACCACTTTGTGACATAATTCGTACATACTAAGATGTATTTGTTCTACTTCCGTCTGGTAGGTGGATCAATGGGACCCACAAAATCAATCCCCCACTTCTCAAACGGCTTTAGAGGAAGAATGGGTTGCAGTGGCATGGCACTTGTTTTGGTGGGTTTCCCCATTTTGCTGACATGCATCACATCTTTTGCAGTAATCATATGCATCCTTGTGGAGGGTCGGCCACCAGTATCCTTCCAATAGAGCCTTCTTGGATGTCGCTTCTCCTGTGAAGTGTCCACCACATGGTTCGTCATGGCATGCTTTCAATACTATGCCAATTTCATCCCCTGCAACACATTTTCGCAGCACTTCATCTTTGCCTTTCTTGTACAGTGCACCACCTAACAAAGTGTAGTGGGCTGATTCTAACAAAAGCTTCTTCCTCTCACGACTTGAGATGCCAGGAGGATATTGTTGAGTTGCTAGGAGATTGGCTATGTCTGCATACCAGGGAGTAACTGTTTCAACTAGAAACAAGGAAGCATCAGGAAGGTCTGGATCATCCTGTTCCTCTTCTTCTGTTTGAGGGATCCGTGATAGATGATCGGCTAGAACATGGGAGTGGCAAGGCTTAGTGACTACTTCAAAGTCAAACTCCTGGAATAGGAGCAACCATCTCATCAGTCGTCCTTTAACATCTGCTTTGTTGATCAAGAAGGACAGGGCTTCATGATCCACATAGAACTTGAAATGCGTTGACAATAGATAGTGTCGAAACTTCTCCAGTGCAAACACCATTGCCAAGCACTCAAGCTTTGTCACTGTGTAGTTCCGTTCCCTATCAGTGACCTTTCGGCTTGCATAATATATCAGTTGATCTAATTTGGAGGGGCCCTTTTGACATAGGACAACACCTAGCCCTTCAACTGATGCATCTGTATGCACATGGAACTCCTTCGTCCTGTTAGGAGGCTGTAAAATAGGTGCTTGGATAAGGCACCATTTTAGGGTATTAAAGGCTTCTTCACAATCATCCATCCAAAGGAAATAAGCTTCTTTTCTTAGGAGCTTGTGCAGAGGGGCTACCTTGGTTGCAACATGTGCAATAAATATTCTGTAATAGCCCACATGACCAAGAAATCCTCTCAATTGCTTGAGGTTCATCGATGCTGTTAAGGCGGCAATCTTCTCAATCTTTGCCTGGTCTATTGCAATCCCTTGTGCAGAGACAATATGGCCCAAAAGAACTCCTGAGGAGACGCCAAAGACACATTTGTTGGGGTTGAGAGAAATCCCATACTCTCGGCATCTGTCAAAACATTGCTCTAGGTGTCCCCAGTACTCACGGATCAAGCTATAGACACAGAAGTCATCAAGATACACCTCTATGAAATCATGCAGATGATTCTGGAAGGCAACCATCATTACTCGTTGAAAGGTGACAGGAGCATTACAGAGTTCGAATGGCATCACTCTGTAGGCATAGGTCCCCCATTTTGTGCTAAAGATTGTTTTAGATTGGTCCTCTTCTGCTATTTGGACCTGGTTATATCCACTGAATCCATCCAAGAGGAAATACAGCTCATGGCCTGCCATTGTGTCCAACAGTTGGTCTGTAAAAGGGATGGAAAAATGATCATTCTTCGTCTTTGAATTGAGCTTTCAAAAGTCAATACATATTCAAAGTTTCCCATTCTTCTTGGGTACTACCACAATGGGTGAAACCCATTCACTGTTAGCCACGGGATAGATGAACTCTGCTTCAAGAAGTTTCAATAGTTCGGCCTTCACTAGAGCAGAATAATCAGGATTCATCCGTCTTTGTCTTTGCCTTACTGGTTTGGCATCGGGCTCTAGATCAATGTGATGTTGACATACTGTGGGATCAATCCCCTTTAGGTCTTTATACGACCAAGCAAACACATCTAAGTTCTCCTTGAGTAGGTATCGCAAGACCACTAGTTCTTCTTCTGGAAGATTGAGACCCACTTTCAGGCGACATTCAGTACCCTCAGCATCTAGGAACGTTACTTGTCTTTCACCTTCCACTTCGCGGATAAATGTCCCACGGATTGCTTCTGGATAGAGATCGACTCTTTTAAGAGACTAGTATCCTCGTCTGATTTTCCACTAGAACTAGTGTCCTCCTTTTGAACAAATGATGCATTCGTCTGTTTAGATTGCTGGAAGGGTATCAGAGCTTTATTTGCTTTGGTGTGAGTGGTAACTTCTTCTGGACTTAGGGATTCATCTTCAGAGGATGCATCTAAGAATGTCACATAGCACGAACCTACTAGAGGCTGTGACTTTGAGGGCTTGGGCTTCTATTGGCAGGGGGCATTGTCATCATCTTCTCTTTGGACTGAATAGTCAGGGCGACAGGAGCCATTAGTAAACTTAATTTTTATGCTTTTAATCCATTGCTTATACAGATTCTGTATACTTTGTGGTCCATTGACCAAACCAAAAGGAACCATGGTCATTCCATCCAGCACCCGGAGATATTCGGCTTCTGAGGTCTTTGTAGGGACATAAACCAGATCATCCTCTATCAGAGGGAATTCTTCATCTGTACTTTCATAACCTACTTCATTTTCTTCCTCATCAGTTTCATCCTCATCCTCTGGAGGCTCTATCTCTGCTTCTATAGAGGCTCTGTAGGAGAAGAACAGATCTTCTACCTTTGCATGCGCTTCTGCTTCTGTCACTAGTTCTGACTCTGCTACTGCCTCTGGCTGTGGCTTTGTATCTGTTACTGTCTCTATAGCCACTCTGTCTCTGTTCTGTAGCCGCTCTGTATCTGCTTTGCCTCTGTACTGTCTCTGCTCTGTAACTGTACTGTCTCTGTACTGACTCTGCTCTGCCTTTGCAACTGTCATGTAACAGGGAGAACAGTACATCCATGCTTCTATTTCATTGTCAGAGGTGATTTCAGAAGTTAACTTCTAGTTGAGACAGGAGGTATGCTCCCATGGACAAGGATTTTACATCCCGTGGCAGTTGGCATACAGTGCCCGCTGTTAGGGACTGTGCTTCTGTTTTCTTAGGAAAGATTTGCTTAACAGCTTCTTCATCTCCTGATGTACCATCTGTTGTCTCATTAGAAGAGTCGGTTAAGACTTCAATGGATGTGGATCCATTGCCTTTTTGCGATCCATACAACTTTAACACCGATTTATTAGATCCTCTTCCTAGGGTTAGGGTTTCTTTGAACCAGTCCGTCCTGGCTCTTGCTTTAAAAAGCCAAGGTCTTCCCAACAGCAGAGGGTATGAGGTCCCATAAGAATTTGGTTTGACCACCAAATATGTCAGCCAATAGTCTCTTCCTGCAAGGGCTGTTTTTACATAAGGGAGGATGCCCAACGGTTTGACTATACTTTGGTCTGCCAATCAGATAAGCCATTGTATAGGTTGAATTCCTTGCAACCCTAAGTCCTTCATTATGACATCCGTCATTATGTTTACTGATGAGCCTCCATCAATCAATGCATCTGAAATGAAGCATCCTTCTATCCATACACTAATCTCTGGGGTTCTAGGATCTAGGAAGGCATTAGCCACATCTACTTCCTTTACAGGCTCCGGGGCCTTATTGGTCTTGGTCGCTGTTGAAGGAGCGATCCTTAGTCCACGCCTTCGTGCCAAGATGCTTTTGAATCTCTTTCGACAGCTGGGAGATAGCATCAGCAATTGTCGAAATGTTATGTTTGGTTTAAAAGTATCTAGGTCTTTGACCAAGTCATAATCTTTAATAGGATCCACAGGCTTCTCTAGCCGGCTGGGAAATGGGGCTATACCCATTTTTATCTTTCCTTTTTCTTCTAACAATTGCTGCATCGGCACTTCTTCTGTTTCTGGAAGTGCTTCTGTATCTTCTATCTCCTGGGCCTCTGGTCCTGTCTTTGGGACTGTCTCTGTATCCCTCTGTGGCACTGTAGTGCTCTGTACTGTACTGTTCTGTTCTGTACTGCTTTGTCCCTCTATAGGTAGGTTGAACTTCACAGTCTTGGCAAGAGAGTCATTTCCATTCTGAACCACTGGTTCCTTCTTCTTGGTGCACGTCACAGCAGCAACTTCCAACTCTACCAAATTGGAAGCAGACTCTTGTACCTTTTGTTGGCTATCAGTGGCATTGACCTTTATAGGAGCTGGACTGGGATAGTCCTTTGTAGTGTGGCCTTCTCCTTTGCATCGGCTGCATAAGGGCTTGTAATCCACAGATCGTCTAGGGTTTGGAAAATTTGGGGAGATATGTCACTTTTCTCCACACCTATAACATTCCACCTCTGATCTTTGACCACCGCCAGACTGTCGTCCTCTGTAACTTTGAGAGGGAAACCTCCTTGGACCGAAATTTGGACCAAACTCTCTAGGCCCAATATCTTGTGTTGTCATTTTGGATTCCAGCAAGTTGAATCTTGCAGTTTCATCCTTTTGTCTTCGTTCATGCATCTCTTTCAGAGAGCAAATATCCTCTGTATGGTTTTTCTACAAATAGTAGGAACATAAGGCTCTAGGAATAGTTGGTTTTCGGGTACATTCAGAGGCTAAATGTCCCGCTTGATGACATTTTCCACACCATGTATTAGCGTGCATCACATCTCTTCCAGCTCCCGCAGGAGTGGATATATTGGCGGTATTCACCTTCAATGTCTATAGCTGCTTTGTAATCACATCCAGAAGCCCTTTCTTGATACTTGCAACCGAGTTGGATAAGTAGTCTTTCATATTTTCACCTCCTGAAGTGCTTGTAGTAGGGTTTTGGGAAGTGTTTGTAATTACTGCATAAACTGGTTGGGTAGATCTAGAAGGTCCTCTGCTCTGGCTCTGATTCAGAGCTCCTGTTGTGACTTGGGGTTGTTGATTCCAGTTGGTAGGGTTCCACTGTTGTTGAGTCGCCATTGGATGGACTATTTGAGGCCACTGTTGTTGTGGTTGAACCATCATTTGAGGCACTGTCGTCTACAGTGACCACACTGGATTAGGTGCACTATATTGCGGCATTGTTTGCATCTGGGAATAGGGGTAGGGAACTGTCCCTAGGACTACATTTGGTGGGTATACCATTCCAAGCATGGGAGGAGGTAAGGCTCCTCTTCCTGGAGTCATTGACAACCTTGCTTCAACTTCGTCATACAATCTTGCACCTTCCACTGCAGCTTGCAGATTGACTGGTCTTCTCAATTCCACGAACTTGCGAACTTCTGGTTGTAGGCCCCTTAGAAACACTCCTTTGTGGATACCTTCGTCCAAATGGTGGTTAGTCCATCTCTTCAGGATGGATTCCATTCGCGAGACATAAGCTTCTACTCTTTCTCTAGAGGACTGACTTAAATTCATGAACTCCTCTCGCATCCGCTCTTCAAAACCTTCATGCCTGAATTTAGTGAGGATGGCCAACTTTAGGTTGTCCCATGTGCCAAAAGTTCCTGCTGCTTGTCTCTCATACCACTGAAATGTCGCACCCTTGAAAGTGGCGAGGAAGATTGCTAACCAATGCTTCGGGGTTTTGGCATTGTTAGCCACACATGCTACCATAAACTCTGCTACATGAAGATCAGGGTCTTCATTGTATTCTCCCTTAAAAACTGGCAATGGGACTACATTTGCTGGCCTGTCACATCAATATCCAGGACGAATCTGACTAGGAAGGGGACCTTGAGTCGCCATGGGGACTTTTGTAAAAAGTGCTTTTAGGGCGTCAAAGGAGGCTTCTGCTGCAAGCTCATTTTCAGCTTTGATTTTTGCCTTCTCTCTTCTCTCGTACCTCTGGACTCGTTCCAATGCTTGCGTCATTCATCAGGGAGTTGGCTTCAACCAGTTATTCTGGACTCAACAGGGTAATATCAGAGAGGGCTTCAGTCTTTGAGGGATTCTCTGGCCAACATTTCCTCTACTTCTTTTCAACATCTCTGAATTCAGCTTTCAAACCACTACAGAGGGGAAGGTATTCTGTTCTGAAAGTATCAAAGCTCATTCTTCTTAGGATTGTTGTTGCGTCATTATAATAATGATAGCTTCTGAGGGTTTCAAGAGTGTATGTTGTGAAAAACACTCTGTCTACCAACTTCTAGTGGGTTGCTAATAATTGAACAAACAGAAGATTATCAGTGCACCAAGCATCCCATGTATCTTGCTGTTGAGCATCCACGAACAAATTCCAACTCTTTTCCTTCTTGTCTTCGTGAACCTCTACAGGCCACGACTCCTGAAGCTTCTTCACAATCTCCTAGTTGATGATGTCTGGAAACTTCTCAATGAATGCCAAATCTTCCATGGATGGTCATTCTCTTTGTTTTTGCTCTTTAGTTTGTTCCCAAACAGTTTGCCACCAAGATGCAAGTTTCTGCTGCTTCAACAGGAAGAGGAAACAGCCCACCACATAGAGCATGCATCATGATGGTGATATGTTTCCGCCATTATGGGATGAAATTATTGTGGAAAGTGGCTTTGATAACGAGAAATTCCAACTCTTCAGTGGAAGAAGGAACTTTACAAACATCCATTGAATTCTTCTCTTCTTGGCAATGCCATTTCCTTCATTTTCAGCCTCTTCTGGTGCTTGTTGATGGCAAGTTTCCCTGGCTGCGGACCAAAAACATAGAGCCCCAAGAGGAACACCAAGGAAAAGGGAATTATCTTGCAAGAAAATCTATCTTGTAACATCAACAAGCTTTTATTTCATCCTTTTGATCATCAAAACAAAGAAAACAACAATTCTTCAGACAACATCATAGTAGATCTCTCCCACGGATTTGATAGAATCAACCATAATCTTCAACATCTTCACAAAATCCATCAATAGAACAAAGAACACAAAGGAATACACCATCTTTGAATGGAAATCAATCTCATCTTCAATGTCTTCATAGTTCTCTCTCTCAATCTCTCATATACAGTTACACTGTTTTGATAGAATTGACTATCTCTGACTCTCTCTCTCTCTCTCTCTCTCCATCAACAATACATCATATCCTCACTACAATGCTCTCATAATAATCTTCAATAATCCTTCTTAGGTCGTGGATGCACCTCCCAAGAGGTATGTCTGATATGAAGAGTCACTAGAGCCACTACAGTGTCTTTTCACAGCTCACTACTGTCACTATCACTTAATCTTCTCTTCAGTCTTCAGCAGCTGTTTCTTCCACTTCTTTTAGATCTTTTGAACTTAGATTCATCCTTTCCAAAGGTTAGAAAAATTTCCCAAAGTCACACATACATTCTACAGAACACTTACAGAAGGTCTACAGAACAATCACAGTACAGCACCGGAACAGCTACAATACAATTACAGTACAGAGACAGAGCAAAGACAGAGGCTCTACAGAAGGTCTACAAAAGGTCATCAAAACCTCATAACTCATACTCAAACCATTCCAAACTCTCAAAAACTATTCAATAGGATTTCAAAATATCTCAATCTTCATCAATCATCAATCCATGCTTCATACAGAAGACAATCAGAACAAAAGAGAAGCTATACAGAACCAATCAGAACCTATTAGAACATCACAGAACCTCATATCTTCATTGAGAATCATCATGAACTTCCAAACATAATCAATATAATTCAGAACACTCTCAAATACTTCCCATTAACAATAATACATCACTCTAAATCCATCAAAAATCAATCATTCAGTCCTCAAAAACAACAAAAATCAGTCAAAAAATTCAGTCTTTTTCCACTCTCAACAGCTAAAGATGAGAAATAATTACCATTCAACATCCCTAAGGAAATGTGCAAGTATCAAAAGAGAACAAGATACTAATTAAGAAAACACTCTTCATAGATATAGTGAGGGAGATCATTTTGTCTTACAAAGACCAAATTTGCATGCAAGGACTAGCACTACATGCTATCTAGGAGGCCTCAAAAGCTTACCTTGTAGGCCATTTTGAGATGATGCATGCTTATGTGCAATTCATGTCAAGCGAGTCACTATCATGCAAAAAGATATGCATTTAGCTAGAAGGATAACAAGGGAGAAAAATTAATAATGCCACGTGCTTAGAAATTTTGTAGTGCCCATTATAGCACAATGCGCTTTGTAAAAATTGACATATAATAAAAAACATTTACTTTTCATTCAACTTCAAATATCTCATATTGTATATTCTCATAATGGTGTAATTATTAAATTCAATTTGGTATACTAATGTGAAACATCAATAAAAAATGCTAGAGTTAACTAGGACTGAGAATCGAATGCAAGGAAATTGATGTCATAAAAATCATTTTTAGTTTTGGCCAAAAGTGTAAAAAGAACAAAAAAAAATCCGAGAGAGCCATAGGCAAAGCCTAGCCACCATGATACATGGATGGCTAGGACGACACTACCATGGCAACCAAGCTTGCTTGGGCTCTATGGGCCTTTTTTTTGTTCTTTTTGTATTTCAAGCCAAAACTAAGCCATCCATGCATTCAAAAAATGATTTATTAGACATTTTTAATTATATTTTTCTTGTCACTATATGCCAATGGCATCATTACAACACTCAACATATAACTTTAATTCATAAAAGACTTTAATATTATTCTCCACTTGGACACAAAACAATGCAAAATACTCACAACAGAGAGATTGCATAGAAAATGTCTTTGTATTAGTCAATTGATTAGAAGGGTGTATTTTGTAAGGCTCATGTGACAAGAAAAAATATAAAATTTTGTTTGTATTGAGACGCTTGACTCTTTTATGCACCTACTTGTGTCTCTTCTTGGTCTTCAATGGTAGTAGACCAGCCATGGCGCTCTGCATTATAGTCCCCTTGCTCACATGTATGGCCCTTCTTATACACATAGCTTACAACACCCTCCCATGTAGGCATGTGTTGAATACTTATTTCACTAGCTCCTTCTTCACAAGAACTATCTTTTGTGCATTTGAAGTGATGGTGGAAGCACACAACACCTTTGAAAGGGCCTACCAAATGGAGATGTGAGCTTGCTTGTCATGTATGATGGTAATATCACTAGTCGTGAGATCTACTTGAGAGATAGTGCCCTATTGAGGTGTCCTTCCTGAAGCTCCCTAGCCCTTTTGGCAACTTACGAACTCATCCATATTGAGCATGGCCTACATTGACAAGAAATAAGATCACTAGTTGTGAGATCTAGTCGAGATGTAGTGCCCTATTGAGGTGTCCTTCCTGAAGCTCCCTATCCCTTTTGGCAACTTACGAACTCATCCATATTGAACATGGCCTACATTGACAAGAAATAAGATGATAATAGCATATACAATAAAACGAAATCTTTGGATAGACAATTGTTGCACTTCTTGCTCATAATTGGTAGTAACCTCCAGGATTTTGGTCAACTAGACTTGGAATCGTCAATTGGGGGCTTCATTACTCTTCATGCTGTAAGGGTATCTAGCCTATCACCAAAATAGCTTGCACAAATTTGAACTCTTTGGGGCCAACTGTGGCATCCAAGAGCCATGATTGTGCCTTGCATGTCTTCAAGCTATGGGTTTCTATACTCAAGCAAGTCCTCTAACATTAGGGGGATTCATTGACAATTCCTTGGCTCCCCACCCACATTGTAGAGCAACAAAAATTCATTGTCACTAATGGTGACTTCACTCATTGTAGAGCAACAAAAATTCATTGTTGCTGATGGAGACTTCACTCATGCTATCAATGTGAAAATTTGCATTGATCATAGATGGAGTATCCTCTTGTTCACCCAAGCCACTCCCCATGTTGGCCGCCATGGCCACTATATCTTTGTTGACAATAAGGTTTAGAGCATTATTCACCTAAGCATCCCCTATGTTGGCCTCCATAGGCACTATAGCTCTACTAGCAATAAGCTCCACAACTTTTTATTCTTTTGCAGCCTCGACTTCTTCTTTTTCCTTGTCTAGTGGTAAAGGCTTTGGGTCCGGGGCATCTTTAAACAACCCTCCAACCTACTTTTCAACACTCACTATAATTGGAGGGGGGTCCTCACCTTCATTGAGGAGAAACACAAAGGTAGTTTCCAAGAGAGAAAGTCAGTGCTATGCTTATTAGTTCTATATACCTTGGCTTTTCCTAAGGGTGATCTTCTTGAAGTAGGTTGGGGTGATATTTTCACAAAAATGACCCAATCATTTGAGAAAGGCCACTATGTTATTGATGTACTTGAGAAGATTACAAGTAACCTTGCAAGGCACCCAATCCTTGTTGGAATCCCCAAAGGGCACAACATATTCTTGAAGGTGGATATTCATGTACTAGATAGGATATTGCAAGCTTGACGTATGCTACGAGATGATATTGTAATATTTGATATTGGGATAAAAGGCTTTATATACGCCTCATCTCCTACACACTTTATGCTTTGGAGAAATTGTATAAAGTCAACAAAAGCACAATCCATTAAAGGGGGGGGGGGGGGGTGTATGAGGCAAGTGCAAGGGGTATTTAGGAGAAGAATAGTGGTTGGAGAGTCAAAAATGGAAATAAGAGCTAGTTATTAGTTTATGTAGGTGGACTTTTTACTTTTTTAAGAAAATCCAAAAAATTTTAAATTATATATTGAAAAGTAAGCTCACTGATCTTGAAGCTCTCTCAAATTTCAATGAACCATGAGTGTCATGTACCATCTTCAACTCCAATGTATGAAGCCACCACTCTTGTGAAATGGGCTATTCCAAAGAATTAAGGGGTGAACAAGGAAGTTATTCAAGAGATTGTACAAATCAACCAACATAGGATCTATATACATGAATTTATAGAAGAAAATCTAGTGAGAATATATTGCAATGACTTTTCAATTATCATTATCTCAACCCTATCCACATGTAGAGACTTGTATATCCCAATTAAGCTTCTCAAAGGTTAATCATTAACAAGATTTGAAGGAAAAATGTACTTTCAAGCCCTTTGCACCATATACGTACTGAATTGATGGAACAAGAACACTATCTCTAGCCTCCCAAATCCTAAGCACTCTACCCTTCCAATGATTTTGTCATACAACACGGTGATGAAATCAATGAGCCCAATTGCTAAAGGTTGCATGTACACCCATGAATCCTTCTTGAACATTGCTCTTTTCCATCTCCCAAGATTATACTTTGTATTGTGTACTTAGATAGCCAAGATGGAATCATGAGGCCACCTTTATGGTGGAAATGGAGATGGAAGGAGTGAAGAAGCTAGAAGTTGTGCATAAGATATTGGTTGTTGTGTGAATATGGCTATGTGAGCATAGAAGAAGGGACTAACACTACAATATATAGGCCTTATACCGACGTTAAAAGCAACAAAAATGTAAATAAAGAAATTTGCCCCCTTCGTCGCAAAAAGCGTCGTTATTGGCGACGCTATAGAATAGTCAGTATTAACGTCACTATCAACATCGCTAACGACGCTGATAATGATGCTTTGCGACACTAATAACGATACCAATAACAATGCGTGCATGTAAATTTGCGATGCTAATAGCGATGGTAATAGGGATTTTTTTTTTGTGTGGCAGTATGTTCTTTATTTGGGCCATACAAAATAGTTTCTACACTTTGTACAATGCTCATGTAAATAAAGATAAAGTATACTTAAATTATAACATTGATACATGAACTAAATACATGATCGCATAATGAAAACGACTGGTACAATCATGGCAAGATATCACTACTACATAGAAAATATCTACACAGATTACGTGACCAAAAAAGAAGTGTGTGAGCTTTAGGGATCCAAGGGCGAGCTATAGATCCTCGCCATTTGAAAGCTCATCCCGCCGCAAATGAGCATCAAATGAACTTTGCAAAAAAGGAAACAACTACACATCAGTCCACCATAAAATAATGCATTCTAATTAAACATGGTAAATACCGACAAGAAAGATGAGTGACTTATAGGGCCGCCACATCCATACAATCAGTTGATCAATGTAGTGAGACCGTTCCTCTCTCCATATCTAGTCTCAAGGCCAGTCAGATTGTGATTTGTAATGGAGTGATACGAAGAAAACAAAATACTAACTGTTAGAAACACGATTGTCAGTACAAAGGATATTGCAAAAAAATAAGCAAGCAAAACAAAAGAAAAACTTACAAAGTCCTCCAGATATGTCCTGTGGCCGCCACTCCCAAGTTGATGGACCACTCCAGTCTTTAGTCCTGCCCTCACCGCCTCGCACTGCTGTCTCCAACGTCCTGGAGAATTTGTAGCCTCCTCCCTCAGTCGGCGCCAGTCGTTCGTGTCTAGCTACTCGGGCTTTGTAGGCCCACTCTTGAGTGCCTTGCATGCATCCGATTGTCTATGTGACATATATGCATGCATGCACTCCATAATCCAGCCTGTAGAAAACCTATCTACTGTGGTGGGTACCAGAAACTCCTCATGCAAGGATGCTACTATGTAGTCCTTGCTTCCCTCCGGTATGTTTTTCCAATGATCCAAGACGTTGTGCCGAAAAACTTGTTGGCACAACTCTCTCATGAGAGCCATCACCCTCCTCCCCTCGTCATTCATGATGATGGCTCCTGACCTATCATCTACAAGGTAGGCATACCCCTTTGGGGTATGCCTAAGATGGGTCCTCTTCCACCTGCGACCACGCTCCTGGGCATATCCATGAGACCCTTGTACATTTGGTGTACCGACCAGGGTAGTATCTATCGGAGTAGCACCCATAGGGGTGCCACTTTGCAGACAGTTGAGAAAAAGCCGGAGTGACTGGAGTAGACGTCCCCACATGTGTGACAAATCTCAGAGGTGATGTAACTCCAATAGAATGACAAGATGGAGACACTGCGTCTGTGCCTCCATAGCAACCACCTGAGCCACGCTCTTTGGAACCGCCACGAGAGTGAGGAGTAGCACCTGTATCCCGAGCCGACCGCGGGCTCACTGCATCCATATCTTTGTAGCACCCCCTGACCCTAAATCACTCCCTCTTTTGGCCCAAGTTTGGAGCGTCGACCTCGTTTGCTCGAAATTGAAGCATTTGATCGCGCCAAAGTAGACCTAATAGAGCGGCCCGACGATGTCCGAGATAGCTCCAGGTCCACCATGTCTCTGAATCTCACCATTTGATCTGGAGATATGCGCGTAAAGATATCCTACAACTCCTTATTGCTCATCCCTCGACTCATCCTGATGATCTAGGTATCCACAAAGGTCACCTGCACAGACAAAAAATGATGTTAGCATAATCAATTTAAATCATACAAAGCATGGTAATATAAATCTTAAAAAATGATCTTACTTAAAATACATATCTTATGTACCCTTATAAGCAATTAGTCAATGAATTGAGTAAGTGGATGCTCCAAATATAAAGTATCCTATGGTCCCATGTCAATCTCCTAACATAACTCAGCATAAACTGGAAGGTCGATAGACATGTCACCACAAAAGGATGAGTCCACCTCATTCTCATGGACTCCTGTATTTCCATCATTGTTACCCGATGCTGGCTCCTCTACATGCTCTAAGATTTTGATGGCCTCCACCCCTTGCAATATCGACCCCTCTATTTGCATATTGTCCTCATCTATGCTCAGAATATCGCTTTGATCATATATTCTCGCACTTCGGGGAGTTGGTATAACATACCACCATCGAGGTTTTCGGGGGTTTGGATAGAAGATTACCTGTTCACAAACAGGTACAAGCGAGATTTAACTATTGTGACATGTACCATGTTGTAATACAATTAACAAACAAATGAGTTTATGCACCTGTTCACAATGGGCCAGGAACACAAAGGTGTCGTGCAAATTCGTCCATTTTTTTTCGGAATATATTTCGAGAAATCCAAATGGACCTCGTCGAACTGTTGCTCTAGCTCCTTCAAGTACCACTTTGAACCACTGCTCATCGAATAGTATCATGGAGAAGCTACGGTAATCCATCATAACAATACTTTGCAAGTTTCCAAAATACTCCATCTCATCTGTAACCATGTTTGGATCCGTTGCTCGTCATTGGCTCTCTTGCTTAAACCTTGCCATGATACCATAGTCTGTTGTGGAGTACATTTTGAAAATACGCTCCACGCGAAAATGCTGTCCGCGCGACCACGCTGCACTATATATTTTGTATTGTATATTAAAACACTCAATTAGTTGTTGCATATAAAATATAGATACGACAAACCCTAAATACGTCATCACCTTTGGACTACATTCCCTTGAGAATTCCCACTCCTCAATTGAGACCTTCGCCCCTTCGCGAGATGCTGAAGTCAAAGCTCCATGCAACTGTCGCGTTGACATAAACCGCGGCATCTCCTCCATGCCCTTGGGATATTGAATTGGTCGATGGAGCATACTACATCAAAATTCAGATCACGCTTCCTCTCGATCTTGCCTAGCTTGCTGGTACCTGGCAAGCCACGTCTCCATAGAGACATGGTGCAACATACAAAAGCGATTCACTTTCTCCTCCATTGCAGCATCCATTCTTTTTTCTACCCCATTTCCAACTACCACATCTCCAGTGAGTCTATCATCGTCCTTCAGCGACCATAGCATACTGTTGTCTGGATCCACCGTTGATAGCCATTGTGAAATATGCACTAGTGCCTCAAACACCAACCAACCTTTAGCCATGCTACCTTTTGGCCAAGCTCGTTGTCGCACAAAGCCTTTCAAGGTTTTCATGAAGCGCTCGAAGAAGAACATCCATCGCGTATGGATAGGTCCAACAATCTCCACTTCATCTACAAGATGCACAAGAAGGTGAATTTGTATCGTGAGCTTGTTGATAGACATGTATTTCTCAAAGAGGCAGACCGTCTCCACTGCTCCCCGCCTCGCGGATTCAATAGAGGATGTCTTAATCTCCTTCTGTGAGATCCATTGCACTAAAGTCAACGGCTTGTAAATGGCCCCGTGTATTTCTGGAGTAAGGAATTCTGCGATCGCGATAGGTAGTACAAACTGCCACAAATGAGAAAGCATTATGAACAATGACTACACTCCAAATAACAAAATGCGCAGGCCACTTACAATCCATTCGCAATACAAACCTGACATATCTTATGCCAATCACGGGATTTTAGCCCTGATAATTGGTCGTCTTCAGAAAACACAGACATGAGAGAACGTATCATACCTGTTGGAGTGTGGATAGACTTGACTATTTGCTTCACAATGCGCTCTTCTTTAGTGGACAAAACCCAAGGAGTGTGAGGTAGCTGCATGCGACCATCAGCACTCGACTGCAGCCAAAGTGCCTCCATCTTGCCTACCCTCCTTCAAATCCATTCGTGCCCCTATAGTGTCTCTCTTTCTTGTGATGTGGTCCCATAGCAAGCTGCTCACATTCTTGAAAATATGCATGGGATCCAACAAGTGGTTGATCTATAAGTGGGTCCAATATGGCAACTCGTAGAAAACTGAGAATTGTTGCATTCCGTTTGGATGTGACTCCGCGTGGACCATTTTTAGCTCGTACCAACTTTGGGTATTCATACATATTGGAGGTCGTCCAAGAAAACCTTCCCTTAGTTCATGACCCTTTGGCAAGAAAGTGGCATGTACTTGATATACCATCTTCTTCATGGTTCGTGACCTTCGGGAGTCTAACTGTGGCCCGCACAATGGACATGCATGATAACCTGAGGTAACCAGACCTATCCCAACACCTCTATCCAGTGAATACAAACTTGAACGAGCTATGATAGATATTACCAATGAGAACGGAAGCCTATTTACGTGAGCACTCTCCGAATCCCGAAAATTCATGCATGGTCCACATGAGAATGGCTTGAATATTGGCGGATCGTCGACCATCGCGCTTGCTCATATCTTACAGATGACCCTCTCCTCCCACAAAATCTTAAGCTCATCGACTAATGGATGAAGATACATGTCCATATTTTTGACTTTGTAGCGTCTGGGGATGGGTAAGCTAAGGATGAGATGTCCTTTCTTCGTAGAAAGCCATGGAGGGATATTGTAGTTGACAAGGACTATAGGCCACACATTGTGTAAGAAGTTGAGCACAGACTGAATGGGCTCATGCCATCCATTGCAAGACCGAGCCGAAGATTCCTTGGCTCTCCGGCAAAGCCTGGGAAGGTAGAGTCAATGTGGCTCCATGCGCATGAATCCGCTGATATTCATTGAACTCCATGTGTGGACCTATTCTGCGCATGCCACGTTGTCAAGCTCGCCATGCCAGACGTACAAAACATGTGGTTTATGCAGGGGAGAAGCGAAAAGTGTCTAAGAACTTTTCGAGGGATGGTTTGCCTTGTAAGTCCCGTCGATACCTGTGAGAACCACACTTTGGACATGTCTCCATAGTCTCGTATTCTCCTCGAAACAGTATGCAATCGTTGATACATACATGGATGTTGTTGTAGTCCATGCCAAGCTTTTGTAAAACATGTCATGCATCATCATGAGACTCAAGCATGGTATTTGCAAGTGGTAATATATGATACTTCAGTAATAAAAATAAATCATAAAACACCTTGAAAACGCACAAATGTTTTTAATGATAGTGCCAAAAAGAAATCAACGAAGCGTACGTACAAGGTACCTGATCAACTCGGTCACACTCTCATCGCTCCACCCGTATTTTGCTTGCACACTTAGGAGTGTAAGTAGTGTCTTCAGGCGAGATACTCGGCACCCATCATATAATGGTATGGATGCTTTCTCTCTAAGCGGATCAGAAGTCTCGACATCCATGGGAATCAATGCATCGATCATTGCCTCCATCTCAGGCTCCAAGATTGTAGGTAAGTCTCAAAGTTTGTCTCCTCTGGTATTGACAGTATAGATTGGGTAGTACCTTCCAAGTGGTGGATTGGCTCAGGCACTCCATCCATCGCACATCCACGGACTCTTCTAATTGGCCGCAAATGGTGCACTTCTCCTTGGGACGAGACATCACCTCCCTAGATAGAAAATTTACCAACCACACCCAATCTTTTTGTATATGGTATTCAATTAGCTTGCGTTAACAATGAATGATTGATATTAACTTTTCTTACTGTTTGCTGAAAATCCAAGATCGCCTAATCAATGATCTCAGATTGAAACTCACCGAAGTGTCGTGTGCATTTTATAGATAATCGACATTTTCATCTAATTGCCAACTTACATTGAGAGCAAGGACATGGGACACACTAATTAAGGTACACATCACAATCTTGAATATCAAGACCTTCATCGTTTTCCATTTTGTCTACGTTACGACAAACAATTTGTTTTTGTTGTCATTCTTTTTTTTTTCTTAAATTGTTTGAGAAGGGATATCTTCTCTTGTAACTCAGCAAAAATTAACGTATCTAAAGTCTCCACCCACCCACCCACAAATTAACATATGCCGGAGTGTTTCCCATCTCGTGGTATTGCACCGGACCTCATCGGACCTTGCCACCACTCTCTCTTTGTTTTTTATCCATTCATTATCTCCTCTCCTTCTATCTCTCTCTCTTTTTCTCTTTTTTAATTATGATATATGTTTATTCTCTCACTCTCATTTCTTCTTCCTTTTTCTCATTCTCCCCCTCTTTCATTTTCTTTAACAAAACATATATCTCTCTCTACTACAACAACAACAACAATAAACAAGAAAAGAAAAAATAAACTACTATTACTACCACTACTACAACAATAATAACAAATAAGAAAACTAGACAACAATAAATAAGAAAAAAAAAACTATTACTACTACTATAACAATAACAACAACAATAACAACAAATAAGAAAACCACCACTACTACTACGACCATGACCACGACCACGACCACGACCATGACCACGACCACGACCACGACCATGACCACGACCACGACTATGACTACGGCTATGACCACGACCACGACCACGACTATGACTACAACTATGACGATGACAATGACCATGACCACGACCACGACTACGACTACGACTACGACCACGACTACGACCACGACCACGACCACGACCATGACTACAACTATGACGACGACGACGACGACGACAACTATGACTACGACTATGACCGCAACTACCACCACGACCATAACCACGACTACGACTACTACCATGACTACGACTACGACTACGACTATGACTACGACTGCAACTACCAGTACTAATACCAGTACCACTATAATAAATAAGAAAAGAAGAAAAAACTACTACTACCATTACTACGACAACAACACCAAATAAGAAAACTAGACAACAATAAACAAGAAAACAAAAAAAAAACTATTACTACAACAACAACAACAACAACAACAACAACAACAAAAAACAAGAAAACCACCACTACTACTACAACCATGACTAAGATGACTACGACTACAACCACGACTATGACTGCGACTATGACTACAACTATGACCACAACTATGTATACGACCATGACTACGGCTATGGCTACCACTGCGACTACCACTACCACTATTACTACCACTATAATAAATAAGAAAAGAAGAAACAACAACAACAACAACAACAACTACTACTACTACAATAACAATAAACAAGAAAAGAAGAAAAAACTACTACTACTACTACTACTACAACAACAAAAAATAAGAAAACTAAACAACAATAAACAAGAAAAGAAAAAAAACTACTACTACTACAACAACAACAACAAAAAAGAAAACAACAACCTCTCCCTTCCTCTCTCATTTCCTCTCCCTCCCTCACCCTCACCCTTCTTTCTCTCTTTCTCTATTATGTTTAATGTTTTTTCTCTCTTCCTCTCCCTCTCTCTTTCCCTATTATGTTTAATGTTTCCCTCTCTTTCCTCTCCCTCCCTTTCCCTCTTCCTCTCCCTCTCTTATTTCCTCTCCCTCCCTTACCCTCTCCCTCTCTTTCTCTCTTTCTCTATTATGTTTAATGTTTTTTCTCTTATCTCCTCTCCCTCTCTCATTTCGTTTTCTCTCTTCCTCTCCTCTCTCATTTCCTCTCCCTCCCTCTCCCTCTCTTTCTCTCTTTCCCTATTATGTTTAATGTTTTTTTACTCTCTCTCTCTTTCCTCTCCCTCTTCCTCTCTTTCTCTCTTTCCTCTCCCTCCCTCTCCCTCTCCCTCTCCCTCTCCCTCTCCCTCTCCCTCTCCCTGTCTCATTTCCTCTCCCTCCCTCACCCTCACCCTCATCCTCTCTTTCTCTCTTTTCCTATTATGTTTAATGTTTTTTCTCTCTTCCTCTCCCTCTCTCTTTCCCTATTATGTTTAATGTTTCCCTCTCTTTCCTCTCCCTCCCTCACTCACCCTCACCCTCTCTTTCTCTCTTTCCCTATTATGTTTAATGTTTTTTCTCTCTTTTTCTCCCTCTCTCATTTTCTTTTCTCTCTTCCTCTCCCTCTCTCATTTCCTCTCCCTCCCTCTCCCTCTCTTTCTCTCTTTTCCTATTATGTTTAATGTTTTTTCTCTCTCCTCTCCCTCTCTGATTTCCTCTCCCTCCCTCATTTCCTTTTCTCTCTTCCTCTCCCTCCCTCATTTCCTCTTCCTCCCTCTCCCTCTCCCTATTAGGTTTAATATTTTTTCTCTCTTTCTCTCCCTCTCTCATTCCCTCTCCCTCCCTCTCCCTCTCCCTCTCTTTCTCTCTTTCCCTATTATCCCTAATTTCCTTTTCTCTCTTCCTCTCCCTCCCTCATTTCCTCTTCCTCCCTCTCCCTCTCCCTCTCTTTCTCCCTTTCCCTATTATGTTTAATGTTTTTTCTCTCTTCCTCTTCCTCTCTCATTTCATTTTCTCTCTTTCTCTCCCTCTCTTATTTCCTCTCCCTCCATCTCCGTCTCCTTCTCCCTCTCTTTCTCTCTTTCCCTATTATATTTAATGTTTCCCTCTCTTTTCTCACCCTCCCTCTCCCTATCTCTCTCCCTCTCTCATTTCCTCTCCCTCCCTCTCCCTCTCCCTCTTTTTCTCTCTTTCCTTATATGTTTAATGTTTCTCTCCCTCTCCCTCTCCCTCTCCCTCTCCCTCTCCCTCTCTCATTTCCTCTCCCTCCCTTTTCCTCTCCCTCTCTTTCTCTCTCATTTCCTCTCCCTCTCTCAATACACATGAATTTTAACAAAAACAAGTAAAAGAGAAAGAGAAAACACAAAAAAAAGCAAGAAGAAATAATACACTTACCGTAAAGACTCGAAGAAGGGTTCGGCGGCTCCTCTTCACGATGACGGCTCCTCTTCGCCCTCCGTACACTTTCTCCCCTTCTTCGTGAACGGCGGCGCGGCGGTGAGAAGCTTTCCTTCTCCCTTTTTCTCTCTTTCTCTCCCTCTCCCTCTCAAATGCAAGATGTTCGCTCTCTCTTTTGCTCTCTCTTTTGTGTATGCACACAAAATAACGCGCTCGAGTTTCATCCCGTGTTTTTTTTGACTGAAAACTGTCGCTATTTGTGATGCAAATAGTGACGCCGCTATTTTGCATCACAAAGCACAGTTGCTACACCTCCATATCCTTGTAGTGTAAATGAGAAGACTTGTGAAGTAGAGGTAGACCAAAGTGGAAACATTTCTTATAAATGCACCAAAAAATACATTTTTAAAACTATACTTGACATAAAAAGAAGTAAAAAGAGGTTTTGGGGGGAGAAAGTTCTTTTTTGGAGAGAGAAATTTTCAAATTATGTTTCACTTTTTGGACAACTCACCTAACACAGGGGCAATAAAACTAGGAGGATTGGGAGGGATATGGAGGGACAAGCCTATAAGCGAATAGGCCCAAGGGAAAAAGGACATGGATGAAATGTGCACACCACCCCCTCTCCTATTGGCCCACCTCAAATCTCTTGCAATAAGGAAAGTCATCAACTCCTAAGATAAAGGACCCTTTTTGAGTTCATATTTCCCCTATTGATTTGTATTAACTATACTAGAGCTCTCACAAAAAGAGAAAAAAATAATAATTGTAAACTGAAACAGTTAAATCATGAATGAGATTTTTGTGGGAGAATAGTCATTGTGGCATAAATTGAGATATCGAGGTGGAAAAGCTGTCACTAGTGGTAGATATGTTGCATCCCATCATGTATTGAGCTAATTTGCACCCATCTTGTTACCCCCAAAATCTCCCTTCTTCACATGCCATTGGATATAACATGTCTCTTCTTTTTAATAATTCTAGGAAACCCTCTATATCAACATGACTATATTGATATTCATGGTCTTTACCATGGCCCCCAACTTGCATGCACCATATCTAGATCTTAGTCCACAACTAGGAAGGATTAATCACAATCCCAATCCCTAGAACTGGCATGCATGGAGTTAGTCATGCAAAGCAAAAACCATGCTTGACAAAGTGGGGACTTAGTAGAGCAAAAGACAAAAATGACTAGAGAACACCCTAAAGATGATTCCAATAAGGCCCAGAATGTGGATACCTAGTAAAAAGAGTTCAAAAACCCCAATGGCTATTTTTTTGGACTTTGCTTAGGTATGGCATCTAATTTTTTGAGGTTAAAAAGTCATAAAATATCCACATATATAAAGTTTTGGATATTTTAACTGGAATTTTTTTCCAAAACACTAAAAAATAAGGGTGTTGAATCAATATTTCTCCTGATTTTTAAACTCCTAGTCTTTAATCAACAAAATATTAGCCCACATATTCACACTCAAGTGGGCGTTCATTGATTTCTACCCTGGTAAAATCCTAGGCTAACAAGCACACTCTAACATCAAACCAAAGTGGCATCCTCTAGCATTAATGGAGGTTGTCCATAATGAAAAAAAATCAAGGAATGATTCTCTATTAGAAATAGTAAGGGTATTCTTATTCATGAATAAGAAGTAGCATATAAAATTCTCCCAAACACATACTTCAAATACTTGAACCTAGAACATCTCATCAATATTTCCCTGAATGGGGGACATGCCAAAAGAAGGAGAGATGCCCTACAAGACTAGTGAAAGGGATGAATAAGGCTTTCAGAGAGTGAAAACAAGACATGAGCTAGGACACCTTAGTGGAGAAGATTAATGCCTATGATCTTAATTGTCCTATTGCAAACCTTGACAAACCAAGAGGGGAACTTCATAAGATGAAAAATGATGAAGAATATTTACAAAAGATAATTCAACTCAAATGATAGGAATGATAGTTCAACTCAAGTGATAGGAATAATCAAGATGGTGAGATTCTCTTCAACTCTTCACCTCAACCCTTAGAATAAACTAGAGGAAGCAAGAAAAAACTTTCAAAGGTTAACATGAGTATAGAGAATTTATTTGGAAATTCTAAGGATGCCAAAGGAAAATGTAAAAACACCCAAAAAAGAGGTAAGAAATAAGTGCCTAAGAATGTTAAAATCTTGTCCTACAACACAAAAGGGCTCATAGAACTTTTTCATCCAAGGAGCATAAAGTAATTGGTTGCCCCAAGTTGATCTGGCTAGACCGTTTTGTCTATAGGAATCAAGGTTAAATTCAAAACACTCTTTAAAAAAATCTTAAGTCCATATGGAGAGATTATCACTCAAGTGCAATAGACCACTTTGCTAAGGTAGTGGAGGTGTAGTGATCAAGATACACAAGAGGCTATCAAGCTTGGCCATGGGATTCTTAAAGGACCCAAAGAATAGATGTATTGCTTCCTTGGTCAAAGCTAAGGAGGAGTATGTGTGGTACTATCCCCCCTCCCCTCCCCCCCAACTATAGAAGTCTTTGACATTTCTCCAATGCCCCATCATCCTTATTGGTCACTTCAACATGGTGGAAAGCACAGAAGATTGATATGAAAGTGAAGGTGATATCTTATTCGGTGAGGAGAAAGACGCATGGGTAAGTCCAACTCACATACAAGGTTTATGTGGTTTGATAATCAAAGACCATCATCTCTTTGCAAAGCTAAATTAGATTGCTACTACATCTTTTTTGGGTTGCTTTTATGGTCTACTCAAACTGCAAACTCAAAAACCTATAGACCATAGTGCATTCTAAAAACAAGCCCATCTTGGATGCATTGTCTCAAAACCATGGCTCCACAGAAGGCTAGCTAGTTCCATGTAGACCCAATCTTTGCAAAGCTAAATTAGATTGCTACTACATCTTTTTTGGGTTGCTTTTATGGTCTACTCAGACTGCAAAATCAAAAACCTATAGACCATAGTGCATTCTAAAAACAAGCCCATCTTGGATGCATTGTCTCAAAACCATGGCTCCACAGAAGGCTGGCTAGTTCCATGTAGACCCAATCTTGTCTAAAAACAAGCCCATCTTGGATGCATTGTCTCAAAACCATGGCTCCATAGAAGGCTGGCTAGCTCCATGTAGACCCAATCTTGTTTCAATTCAACCACATCTAATTAGGCATCTAGAGGATTTAGGAAAAGAATCCCCCCCGGCACCCCCCCCGGCACCCCCAATCCTAATCGATGGGCCTACAAAGGCTTGGACTATGGCTATAAGCAAATCCCAACTCCTACGAAACTTGTCAAAAAAAAAAAAAAAACGCTACCCAAAGTTAGGCAAGAGAAAAGAGCCCACTACTGATAGGGTAAAGGGGCCAATAGAGTGTCATCTAACAATCCTCCATTATAACTTTCTTTTCCAAGTGAGCTATATAAATATATTTTAATGGTCAAACTATTTATATACTATGGAGCTCAATGTAAAAACATTAGGGTATTTTGATATTTTTATCAAGTATCCCTAGTTATAAATGAAGGGTTCATAAAACAGTGACAATGAGGAGCCAATAGAGTGACACTTAAGGATGCGTTGCTTTAAGATTTTACAAAATACAAAACAAAAAATAAATTTACATGGCTTAATTGTTTGACACACATAAATCTCATTGTAATTTTTAAAATAATATATCATAATGTTAAGTAGCTAAAAGTGCTACATCTTTTTTACAAAATTGTCATTGAATTGGGATGGGGAGAATTTTCCTTTTTGTAGTGTCACTTTCTTGGCCCCTTTACCCTAGAAGAAAGGAATTGATCAAAGGTCAAAGCCTTCAATTGTATTTCCAACTCTCCCTACATTGATGTAATTCCACCATAATCTTGTTGAAATGAAGGAGAATAGTACTCATCTACTATATTAATAAAATTTAGACACTATGCTTACTAACCTTTTTAGGTAGGGAGGGCTTATATTTGATAGCAATATGCTCTCCATTTCTTATGAGTTTTTCCCAAATTTTAGGCACTTCTTCATATTGTAATTGTAGATATTCTAGGTTTTGTCTTGAATCCTTTTAACAAGAATCTATTCGTACAATAGGAGCAAACAATAATCACATTAGTTGAACTAAGAAACAAGAATAACTTTTCAATAGACATTTTCCTACTTCCTTTTAAAAGATAGTAATCATGTGTAATTGAGTCAAGTGGATAACCCTAGTTGTATTTCAACAAGTCAATTTAGTCATGAGTAGAAAAACTAAATTCAATAGTAGACTTCAAAAGGTTATGGTGGTTGATAGTATTGTAGTCTCAACCACCTTTTGTAAATTCAAGAAATTGTATTTAATCATACCATTGGGATTAGTAGGGACTAAACTCATTAAATCAATTATACACTTTTTTTGGGCTTATTTAAAAGTAGAGCACTAGCCCTACCCATAAGCTAGACTATTAGCTAATTGAAGTAGATCCTAATGTAGCTAAATGGTTCTAGTAAAGTACAATGGAAAATTTATAAGCTAGAGTCCTCACTATTTTAAATATTTACTTTCAAGGTTATTAATTAATATGAAAGAGTAAATTCAAGAATAATTCTCAAAAAACTAAGCAAAGTGCACTTCCAATTTATAGCCTACTTAGAGGTAGAATGCATCCATCTTAGGTCAATAATAACAATATACAAAGCACTAATTTAGCTTGCTAATGATACTTGTAGTAGTACTAAGAGGTAACCATTTATCCATCCAATAATAGTATAATCCTTGAATAAAGTAATAGTTATGAGTGCCAATTTTATTAATCTTTTCAAAGGAGAAAATCAACAAAAATAGGCAAAATATTTGTTAATACAATACATTTCACTCTATCAAAATTAATAAGTGTGATTAGATTACCAAAAATCACCAATGGTATATTGGATGGGTCAATGAAGGTTGGAATTAAAAAAAGCCTCCAATCTATTATTCCAAAGTTATTACAAGTAGTGTGTTACCCTAGTGATTTAGTAAATCCAAGGGGGGGGTCCTTATTTAAAAGTCACCACTCAAAACATTATCCCATCTTTGTATTTGTCACTTGAAAGGTATACCCATTAATGAAGCTAAACCCACAATTACCAATTTTTCTTTGAGATCTTAATCTAATTGACAAGGCTTTACAAAAGGTAATTACATCAATAGTTTGTCAAACTTATTAAGTGCTCAAGCCAACATGTATTAGAATAGACTTTAATGAAAAACTAAAGATAATGCTAACAATTAATTTCTAATAGTTGCATTGTGTCATGCATTATGTGCTATTGCATATATGTATTATTGCTATTACTAAATCATTAAATTAATATCCAACTAATAGGTAACCCTATTGATACTATTTCATACAATAATCTCGCAAAACAAGGATTTGTTAAATGCTATACTTTATGTTTTAGGCCAAGATTCGAGCATCTTAATGCAATTCATGATGGTATTTAATGTTGCCAAATAGGCATACCATATCATATGAATACATGCATGCAATCAACGTAAATTTATTAGCCCATAATATCATCAATACTTTATACCAAACTACATCTGTTATATCTAGTAAGCTATAATGCTACCAAACTTGGGCTTCCTAATTGCTATCTAAAGTTCATAAACAATGGGTGCATTTCAAATTCAATGCTCAAGGACAAGGGTTTGGTTATTATGGAGGAATAGTTGTTCTAGTATGTAGGCAACTAGAGAACAATACTTATATGTATTAACCAAAACCCATTTTTTAGACAGTGTATGCTTAAGTCCATAGAGACTCTTTCTCAACTTGCACACTAGATTTTTATTGCCCTTTTCCACAAAGACCTTAGGCTCTTTCTCAATTGCATACACAATAGATGTTCACTACCCTTTTCCACAAAGACCTAGGCTATTGCATATAAATGTCCTCATGCGGGTCCCCATGTAAGAAAGCCATTTTCACATCCATATGATAAAACTCCAAATCTAACTATGTAACCAAGGCCAAAACAAAGTGCACAAGGTGTTCATCTTGACCACAAGGGAGAATGTCTCGTCAAAATCAACTCCCTTTTCTTATTTAAAACCCTTTACAACCAAACAATCATTGTATGCTAGCTTATGGATACTAGGGGTTTTCTTCAACTTATATACCCACTTGCATGGTAAAGCATGTTTACCATCTGGCAAAGAAAACCAAGTCTCATGTATGTTTTTTTGTAGTGAATCAAACTCAAACTGTGTTGCTCTCATAAGAATCTATCACTAAGACATAATGCATAGAGCCCTCAAAATAATTAGGAGGACATGAGACTATAGTAGAGTGTCTCAAAACCAACTATTGGACTTGTACTACTTGTCCTCTTTGTCTAATATCATGATCCTACACAATAGGTGGATCGTGAGCCACTAGATCATTAGTAGCTGCAGTTGTACCTCAAGTAGCTAGCTTTGGTCACATATGCATCTTATCTTCATGAATTACAACATCATAGCGATACATACAACCTTCCATGCTATTTGATTCAAAATGTAATCCAAAAATGTAATCAAATGAATTGCAGTAGTAATTGCCTCAATCCAAAAATGTTGTGGTAAGTAACAAAGCATTCTATGGACTCTTTTTTGGATAGTGCTATTCATGTGTTGTGCAATACCATTCTATGGTGGGGTGTAAGGGGGGATAGCTTAATATGCCTCTCATCACAAAAATTCTCCAATTCCTTAAAGACATATTCACCCCCATTGTAAGACCATAAGCATTTTGGCCTATGCCCAAATTGATTCTCAATCATAACTAGAAAGCACTAAAATGTGGGCAAAACTTCTAACTTCTCCTTTATGGGATAGGCTTAGACCTTATGTGAATAATTATCAATGTTTGTAACAAAATACTTTGCACCACCTAATGACTACCAATACATGGGTCCACAAACATCTAAATGCACAAGAACCAAGGATCACCCATGTGCATAGAACTAGACTTTTTATACGAGTTACAAGTCAACCCACTATACCACATAAACAATGGCCACATCAATCAAAATATGAGTGTTGAAGAGGCGATAAATAGTGAAGATGACTCAAAATTTTCATTCCTTTAAAGGACATATACCCAAGATGGAAATACCAAAGGTAAGGGATACATGTGGAAGATCGATCATGGCCAAAACATGATTAGTAGATCTAGATACAAGCAAGGGATATAGGCTTGCCAACAATCCATGTCAACAGTCCAACTGAGATAAATATTTTAGTCGAAGCAGAGACGTGACATGAATCATGTAGAAAAAATGAAATGCGAGTATCAAATTGCAGTCTCACATTACCTATGCCAATGATATCACATACATTATTGTCACCTAGTCTAAGTAAACTTGTAATAGAGAGGTAGATATGAAACCAATGATGATACAAGGTTACGTGGAAAAAACCCTCCAAATTAAGAAGCCAACATTGAGAGAAAGAAAATTGAACATCAACAAACTAAGTAGCATAAAGTATGTAATCATGTAAATTGTACTCCAAAAATGCATTTATCTCCTCAATCTTAACAATGGACTTAACAATGCTACAATCACAAAAGACTTGACATTATCCTAGACTTTCCTTGTGACTTTTTCACGTATATTATTGTGCATTTTATGGAGCTATAACCTTATGTGACCCTACTGCTAGTAACAAGAAAGAGAGGACTTAGGACCATGTGATTTATTGTGTGACTATCCATGAGACTTGGACTTGCCCCTATCGGGCTATGAGTCTCTATGATCATTATTCCCTTTACCATTGTGTCTACCTCCTCTGACTGTAAGCGTATGATAAGTATAGGTTGCATTAAGGTTCTTCTTATTCACTTCTTTTATAAGTAAATAACTCTATGCATAAAAGTATTTAAAGCCATCTTCAAGGGGATTAGCAATCATAGCAATCATAACTCTATGCATAAAAGTATTTAAAGCCAATCTTCAAGGGGATTAGCAATCATAGTAGTATGTAATTTATCCCAAGAATCAAGTAGTGTGACAAGTAAGAACAAAGACTTAATGTTATCCTCAAATTAAATACCTTGTGAGATAAGCTAGCTAAAAATGGAGTTAAACTCATTCAAATGAGTGCAGATAGGAGTGCCCTCCTTTATATAAAGGCTCATAAGCTTCTTTAGCCAATACAACTATAAAGTAATACTTTAAATATCACATATCTTTTTCCATAAATAATAAGCACCACCTTCAGTTGCAAATAACATTGAAGTAAACTTGCTTAGAAAAAGAAAAGATAATGGTGTAGTTGGATAACTCATCGAGCTCATCCCAATCGTCTCTCCTCTAATGTTTTTACTTTATATTCTTGGTTTTCAATGGGATAACTTGTTTATTTTGCACCAATACCTATCAAATTTGGATCTTCCAATACTGGAAGTTATTGCCATCCTACTTCTCTAATATGTTAAAGATAGCACTATCATTAGAAGCATTTGAAACACATGCCATTATACCTACTAACCAAAGAGAGTATGGGATTTTGTAATGATAGAAAATCAGCCAAAAAGTGTACAAGAGGAAAATTGAGCCAAATATAGTACTATCTAGAAGTAAGAAGCACTGAATATAAGTATCTGCTACTCTCAAAGAAACTATTCAAAACTGAATTTCAGCATAGTTGTCCCTAAAACTACAATAAATGATTGTGTAACAGTAGTCAAATGATTAAAATGCAAAGTTCCCATTGTAGGGATATTTGAGTAGCAACATGTGGATAGTAGCCGCAATATAAAATAGAACTACCAATGCAAGATAGAGCATAAACCACCAAGGTACCAAATGTTATTAGAGACCTAAAGATGTCAAAGACGTAGATGCAATCTTGAGCAAATGAGTATCATATACATATGCCAACTGTGTATAAGAGATATCCAAAAGTAGTAGAGATCCACCAATCTACCGAAATTACTACATGAATAGTGAAGCTCAAGCACATAACCAAGCATGCATCCAAAGCTAACAAACCTATCCGATAGAAGGAAGTACTTGATGTAAAAACCAAAGCGAAATCATACCACAATCATCAAGGTCTACAAGGACAGTGTAGACAAAAAACAATTGAGCATATGTATACATAGGTAGGAGATTTCCATTATCTCAAACAAACTAAGTTCTATAATGAGAAATACCAAAGTGCTACCAAGGAAGAAAATCTAGAATAACCAAGAGCAAATAAAAGCTTAATGCATGTGTCTCATAACATTCAACTACCCAAAGATATGATACAATACATCTAGGAGCATATACCCACAATAAGCCTTCAAGACCATAAATGGGAAACAATTGAAGAAAATAGCCAATGTAAGTATGGATTCAATGGATCTCAAATCCAAAGCTTAGAGCTCAATATAAGCATATGAGCATAATAATCAATGCCAAGCATCAATACATCCATGTAGCATCCCCGCAGCATCTATAGGCATTCAATACATAAGCATTCACTATGTATGCTTGTTGCCCACAGGGTATTATAGTAAAGAACCCTTCAATGACAAAGTTATTCAAGATCTAATGCATGCAAATGCATTTCTTGAGCATCAATACATCATCCAAGCATTACAAACTTTCCCCATAGAGCATGAAGTAATCAAATACTTACTATCCAAACACCTCTCCCCTAAATTGTGAAGTAATGGCTGATCCAAAACTCCTCAAATGATTTTGAAGATGGAGAAAAATGAAGCTAAAAAGGACCATCAAGTACCAAAAGTAATGATCAATAGGAGATGTAGGGTGAAATGCATGAGGTGGGACTAGTAGTGAACAACCCTAAAAATGTACCAAAATTTATGGATTGTCCCTTGGGCTCCTTCTTGGCTACTCTACTAATTGAGTTATAGCTCTTGGCACACATAAATGACTTGGGAAAGGATGAGAAATAAGTCAAGAAGGTGGGGAGTTGATCTTGAAGAAATGAGGCTTATGCATACCTTAATGAGTAATTGCCATGAAAACCAAGAATGAAGTTCTCTTATTGGGTTGAAGTGAATGTTAGTGAATCCCCTCGAATTCTTGCTCTAATACCAGTTGAAAGGTGAATCAAAAGTGTGAGCACAAGCAAAAGCAAGAGTTATAGAGGTTCAAGCAAGCGAGATTAAGAATGTATCTAGAAACTTCAATAGTCATAATATGTGAATGCCTTTCCTTATTCCATTGTCATAGAAAGAATAAAGAATAAATTGATTGTTGGGAGTAAAAATACCTTTGCTTACACCACCCTATATTTACTTCACACACTGTGACCACACATTTGTACACTGCAAGTGGTGGGCATCCATCACTATTATTTTATTCTTTATTTTTTTAGTGAGTATTAAATAAGGGAAGATGGCCACACATTGTGATTATTGGAGTTCCCACATATAGTGTCTCTCTCTCTCTTGCTCTCCTGCTCCATCTACTATAGCTCTTGCTTCCACTTGTGTGCTTTCACTCAGGCTCTATCTTTCAACTAGTATTAGAGCTAATCATTCAAGGAGCTTCTTCATCCTTTGCTTTAGCTTAGGTTCAAAGTTTCAGTTGAAAGTTTCATTGCAGCCATTCTTTCTTCATCCCAAGGTATGCATTGAGTCTTTCCTTCTCCTAACTTTTTTCCAACTTGCTTCTAGCCCTTTGAGGAGCCATAGCTTAGCTAAGCCTTGTTGAGTGCTTATTTAGCTAAGGAGCATCCATTCTATCCATTTTGAGTGGATAGATTATACTATAGAAGTCATGGACATCTATGACAACTTGATAGCACTATCGTATTTTGGCCATAACTTTTACATATGGTATTGGATTTAGGCGTTCTATAGGTAGAAATGAAGAGTGTAATGAGATATACAAGTTTGAGCACTCATAGAGTTAATTCTATGTAGCTTTTTATTCTCTCTTTCACACAAAATAGAAAAAAATTGATTTAGATAGCAAACAATAAATTTCATAATGCATGTTTGATGCTATTTTGGTACGTGAATGGTATAGTTATGCTTTTGTGATGTTATTTGGATTTCTTAGTAGAGATTTACTAGATTAGTTTTATAGAGGTTTATTACTATCATAATAGTTTGGATAACAAGCATACAACAATAAGCTTCATGCTTTAAATGCCTATTGTGCCTATATAGTGTTTTGGGTATGCTACATGTCTATGGTGATGTCTAGCATTGATGTATGAGCTTGGATATGGTTATGACATGATTTGGCACTTGGATTTGAGCTACATTTGATATAATTGGGGATTTGGTTAGTTTCTTTGACTTGTTATGCTTACTTATGGATATTGAAGCTTCATTTGACACTTATGCTCCTGAAAGTATTTGTGATGTCATTGGGCTTGCTAGATGCTTTGATGTATATGTCTTGAGCTTTGCTTGCTAACTTTGCATTCCAGATTTTATTCCAGTGGAAGATGCTTGTACTTACTTAGGAGAGCTTAGTTCTTTGAGACAATGGGACTCTTGGTTCATGTATATGCTCTCTAGTATGCTATTGGATGCACTTACCTCCGCTTGGGGGTTGATTTGATTCTATATGCTTTGGACATCAGTACTTACCTCTATCAATAGTTTGTCAATGATGTATATACCTATGGGATGTATAGCTTATTGACAATTTGAGCTTGTGATAGTCTTTGTTACCGGTGGTCTATGCTTAGTCACTGCTAATTGCATTCTTTGTATCCTAGTTGCTATTTGGATATCCTTGAACACCATATTAGAGAATTTGAGAATTTTCCAAGTTCCAATTTTAAACAAGTGATAAATATTTGACCACGTAGCTAAATCTTGATCCATATTTGAAAGTAGGATTTGGGAAGATAGCTTATATAGCATTTAGGGTAGACTCCACCTTTAAGTAAGACAATAAGATTTGACCATGTTGTCAAATGATAAAGGTATTGGGGGTTCCCAAAGTGCATGGAAATTCCTAAATTCCCTAATGTAGTGTTGTTCGTAATGGGATCTTACTTTCTTGGCTATTTGCACACAATGGATTGACATACATCTATCTTTATTTAAGCATTGCTATAATAACAATTTTAAGCATTATTTTGGAGAGCAAACATTGTACTTTGGCAATCTATTGCTTGTAGTTGGTGGACAACTCTAACTTTGGTCTTTGGTCTTGCTTTGCCTTTTTTTTGGCTGAATTTTGCAGGTTGATTTGTAGTCCTTTATAGCAACCCATTCTCTTAGATTTTACATTGGTATACTATCATTATGACTGGTTCTTCAAATGATAGTGCTATTTTTAATATTGAAAAGCTTGATGGCACAAATTATACCTATTACAAGACACATATATGATAGGTATTAGTTCAAAAGAGGTAGACTAAGAATTTGAAAATCAATAGTGTAAAGGCCAAAGGTATTGATTAGGATACTTGGGACGAGTTTGATGAGCTATGAAAATCCACTATTATGTTGTCATTGTCAAAGTAGGTTCATTTCAATGTTGTGGCACTGGAGAATAATGCTTGATAATTATGGGAGAAGATATGTAATCTTCTCCCATAATATGAAAAGTTTGATGTCACAAACTTTACCTATTGAAAGATGTAGATATGACAGGTATTGGTTCAAAAGAGGTAGACTAGGCCTTTGAAAACCAAGAATGTAAAGCCTAAAGGCATTGATCAAGATACTCGAGATGAGTTGGATGAGCTATGAAAATCCACTATTATGTTGTCATTATCAAAGTAGGTTTATTTCAATGTTGTGGCACCTGAAATAATGTTTGATAATTATGGGGGAAGATATGTAATCTTTATAATAAGAAAAGTCATACTTTACAAATGTATTGGTTGTTGAAACAGCTCATGGACCTTTGCATGAAAGAAGGGATTAGTGTGTCTATCCAAAAAAATGAGTTTCACTCAATTTTCAAACAATTGACTTCACATCGCATTGAGTTTAAGGATAATCTTCTTCCCTTGCTATTGCTTGTGATACTTTCTAAGACATGGGATACTTTTATACTACCATGTGTGCTAATATACCTAAGGATGGTTTGAAACTTAAGGATGTTGAGGGTGCCTTATGTACAGAGGAGATAAATAGAAAGAATGTGGATGTAGCCCGTACTTCTCATACATTGAATGTTAGGGGTAGATATGATGGTGAAAGTAGTAATGACCATCATAACAAAGACTCACAGAGGTCTTAGTCTTGTGGGAAGTCTCGCAGTAAGTCTCGTGGTCATAAGGCCTCTCTTACATATCATTATTGTGGAAAACAAGGTAATATTAGGCAACAATGCCATAAGATGCATGATGATAAGTGTAAAGAGAAATACAAGGGCAAAGTGTAGGATAAGTCTAACAATCATAGCATTGTTCCTAATAAGTCCAATGTAAAAATTAAGGAGACAAAAGCCTTGGAGCCTGAGTCTAATAATGATTACATCTTGCTAGCTTCTTCTCTTGATGTTAGTCAATTGGTTGACATCTCATCTACTTTTTCTTAATATTGGTTGCTTGATTCAAGGACTTCTTTTCATGTTACCCTACATAAGAATTGGTTTCATTACTATCGTAGCATGACACATTTTGTGAGACTAAGAAATGACTTGGAATTGGATATTATTGGAATTCTTGATGTTAGATGCCATTTTGCTTTAGATAGCACTTTTGTTTGGCATTATGTATGCCATATTTTGGCTTTGGCCGAAAGCTTACTCTCTGCTGTGGACAATTGGATGATATAGGGTATCATGTATCTTTTGGTGATTCTACATGGAAGATTACCCATGGAAATCTTGTCTTTGCTTGAGGTGTCAAAGCCAATAGCTTCTATCCCTTGCTTGTATTTGGGTCTATTGACCATGTTTTGGCTATGGTTGATATATCACATGTAGCTTAATGGCATCGTCACCTTGGGCACATATCTGTAAAAAGAATGAAAATGCTTTCTCATTTGTAATATCTTCCACCCTTGATTACAAATTTTTTGATTCATGTGATTATTGTCTTTATGGCAGGCAAACATGTAGTTCTTATAAGAAGTTTGGTATAACATGCATAGGCGAGCCTCAGGTTCTTGTTTATTTTGATGTACGTGGTCCTATGTCCGATCAATCACCAAGTGGTCTGAAGTACTGACTTTCATTGATGATTATTCACATAAGGTTTATACATATCCCATAAAGAAAAAATCAGATATATTGACTATCTTTCATCATTGGCTTTCTCTTTTTGAGAACCTATTTGGGTATCGACTCAAATAACTAAGTTTAGATGATGAAGATGAATATGTCTCTAAATAATTTGAGCAATTTTGTGATAAGTAGGGTATTAAGTATCAGTTTACTACCCCTTACATCCCACCCTAGAATGGTATTGTAGAGTGCATAAATAGGATGATTCAAGAGAGAGTCCATAGTAGTATGCTTAGCTAGGTAGGCTTACCGTAGCATTTTTGGACTAAGATAGTTACTACTGCCATACACTTGATAAATAGATCCCCATGTACTACTATTGATTGTCAAGTTGTAGAGGAGGTATGGTCTCAAAAAACCTCCATCATATTCTCATTTGTGTGTCTTTGGATGTGAGGATTTTTGCCATGATCCCAAGGACAAATGCAATAATTGGATCCTAAATCAGTGAAATGGGTTGTGGAGATGCAGGTGATGGGCTATTGCCTATGGGATTTGTAGGCTAGGAAGGTCATCTGTAGCTAAAATGAGTTATTTTCCATGAGAATAAGATGCACAAACAACCTAAGCAACTAGTTGAGGTACACAAAGTAATATTTCAAGAGGAGTCTCCTATTATCGTAAAATCAACTAGATAGCTTGTAACTAATGTTCTAGTGGCCTATGATCATGATGTTGGATAGGATATGCAGGCCCCATAGTTTGTTTTATGACAATCTACTAGAAATAGATATCAACCTAATAAATTTGCACCCTCCATGGACTATATTATGATGACAGATGCTAGTGAGCCTTTTCCCTATGATGAGCCCATGCATGGAGGTGATACTTACTCTTGGGAGAGGGCACAAAGTCAAGGTATGGATGATGGTAAAAAAATCATAAGTGGGATTTGGTTCCTTTGCCAAGTGATTAGCATGCTTTGCCATGCAAGTGGGTGTACAAATTAAAGAGTATCCCTAGACACCACAAGCTAGGATATACAGCTAGATTGGTTGCAAAGGGTTTTAACCAGGAGCATGATGTTGACTTTGATTAGGTCTCCTCTCCTATGGTTAAGATGAATACCCTATGCTTGCTTATTTAGATTTAGACCTTTATCAGATGGATGTAAAGATGGCTTTCTTACATAGGGACTTGCATGATGACATTTATATGCAGTAGCCTAATGGCTTTGAGAAAAAAGGTAGAAAACACCTACTGTGCAAGTTAAGAAAGAGTCTTTATAGCCTTAAGTAGGCACCTAGGGAATGGTACCATAAGTTTGAGGCTTTCATGCATTCACAAGGATATACACATAGTGAAAAGATCTGTGTCTCTACAAGAATAAGACTTCTGATGGTAGCCTTATTATCTTCGCACTTTATGTTGATGATATATTGATTGTTGTTAGGAGAGTTTACGATGAGCCGAATGCCTTGAAAAGTCATCTCAAGAAGAGCTTTGACTTGTCATAGAAGGACTACATATAGAAGGTTCTTGAGCGCTCCTATACGTAAGATGTTAAGTGTATTGCTTGTCCCTTACCTTTCCATATGAAGGTTAGTCAGATAGATTGTCCCCACTCAGATGACCAAAGGTCGAGATAGCCAAGTTTCCTTATATATCTACAATGGACAGTTTGATGTATGCTATCATGGCCAGTTGTCAAGACATATCACTTGTAGTGGGAGTTATGGCATGCTATATGGCTATAACTAGCCAACAACATGGGGATGTCGTGAAGGGTATCACAAGGTACCTAAAAGGCACTATAGATATGAGCATTTGCTATAGTGATGAGGATACTACAATCATGGGTTACACTGACTCTGACTATGTAGGACATGTAGAAAGTAGAAAGTCCACCTTTGGATATGTCTTCACGTTTGCTAGAGATATTGTTTCTTGGATGTCTAGGGTGCAGAAATGCACGGCCTTATTTACTACTGAGGTAGAGTATGTTGTAGCCACTAAGGCTTGCAAGGAGGCCCTATGCTTAGGCCGTTTGGTGATAGACCTTGGTATTATTGCTACTACTATACTGCATTTGGATTCTATGAGTGCTATTCAGTTGGCCAAGAATCCAGTCTTCCATGCAAAGACAAAGCACATTGAGGTACACTATCACTTCATCAGGGAGGTGGTAGAGGACAAGTCTGTTGAGCTTCTCAAGATCTCGGTTAACAAGAATCCTATAGATCTACTCACTAAAAGTCTCTCAACATAATGTTTTGCCTTCCTTAGGAATATTATGGGTGTAGGATATTATGATGTATATTCCTCATCCTGTTTACTTTATGTGCAGTTGTACTTTGTCACTTTTTTCTTGTTCTTTCCTCACTAGAGAGATATTTACCTTTAAGTGGGAGGTTGTTGGGGGTAAAGGCACATGTACCTATGTCACCCTATATTTACTTTACACATTGTGATCACACACTTGTATATTTTAGGTGGTGGGCACCCATCACTATTATTTTGTTCTTTATTCTTTTAGTGAGTATTGAATAAGGGAAGACCGACTACACATTGTGACTATTGGAGTTCCCACATATGCTCTCTCTCTCTCTCTCTCTCTCTCTCTCTCTCTCTCTCTCTATCCACCATAGGTCTTGCTTTGCTCTTTCTTCTGCTTGTATGCTTCTACTTAGGCTCTACCTTTCAATGATAGTGATGGTGGGTGTCATGTGGAGTATATAGGTGTGTGGACATTGTGCATTGTGTACAAAGTAAATGTAGAGAGCTGCCATGTGGCCTTTAACCCCATATATGAGAATGGCTATATTCATTTCCTTATAGAAACAAAAAAGGACTTAAATTTATAAGTGAAGAAGAAACATAAGTCCTCTTTTTGAATCCACAAGGCTAGCATTTCAACTATGTTTGTGAGTTTTTTTGCTAGCCTTTATATTATTGCATCATGAATACATTATTAAAATATGAAAGAAGGGTTTGGACTTTTTCTAAGTTTTCATAAGATTTTTTTAAATGTCTCTCTTAAATTGCCTATGAGAGATCTTTTCCTATCATGAGGATATTATTTTGAGAATGGTTCTACCACCTTGCGTATTGGAGTATCTAAATATACTAAATGAGTAGTCTTAGAAGACTTAGGATATTTAGCAATTCTCTCTATCTTTCTTAGAAGAGATATTTCCCTTTAATTCCTAAATTATCAACATATAATTTTGAATATGGAAATAATTATCTCTATAGCTCTTGAAACGATTTGAGTCTCTGACTGTAGTAACCTTCATACCGTACAATTGTAGTTGCACTAATTGCAAATACAATCTAGCCTTGCAGTAATGACACATACTTTAACTAGCTTAAACTTCACTCTTCAACTACTTTTTGAAAGATGGAGAAAAAGTGGAAGCACAAGTGGAAGTAAAAGCTATGGAGGTTCAAGCAAGAATAGAGTGATTTGGTATGTGGGAATTCCAACCGTCACAATGTGTGACATGCCTCCCCTTATTCTATTTCCACAAGATAAGAATAATGAATAATGTGACAATGATGGGTGCCTGCCACCTCTAGTATATGCACGCGTGCGTGTATAGTGTACAAAGTAAATGTGGTTGACTAGGCACATGTGCATTTAGACCCCAACAACCTCCCACTTAAAGGAGAATGTGTCCAAGTGTGGAGAAAATGAGAAAAACGTATCAAGATACAAAATGTATATAGAAGTACAATAAGATGAGGATTAGACATCTTCTCATCCTATGCTCATCATCTTCCTAAGGAAGACATAACGTGCATTTGTACATCCTAAATATTCAAGAATCTCTAGCAAATGTAAAGACATAGTTAGAGGTGGACTTTCTACTATCTATATGTTCTACATAATCAAAATCTATGTAGCCCATGACTCTAATATCTTAGCCACCATAACAAATGCACATATCTGTAGTGCCATTAAGGTATCTCATAATACCCTTCATGACCTCCCAATGTTGCATGCTAAATGTCACGGGAACCTTGCGGTGATACATTGATCCATGGACCCGAAAGGTATATCCGTTTCCCATTTTGAGGAAAAATATAATCAAACTTTGCACCCATTGAAACAAAATCCAATGCACTATTGTAAGCACATATATTTTTTTGAACTCTCTACTGTGTGGATGTGAGCCATCCAACAAATTATGTAGAGGTTATGGTGGTTGTTGTAGAGGTGGTAAACTTACCTTTCCTTCTCTACAAAAATGCTTTCCAGGGAAAGCTAAATGCATTCTTTTAGTTTTAGATTACCACAAATCAGCCATGCAATCCTCATAAACCTTGGAAAGTGTACCAACATTGTATGCAAGTCAAGTTTATGGAAGAGCAATATTCTTGTACATGGATGAATATCCAAATCAGGTGGCATGTCATGGTGAATTGGACAAAATCCACCATTTTGAGGAAGAATATAGGTTCTAGAACCCTGCATTGGTGATCAAGTATCTCCATATGTGCAACTGCAATATGGATAGTTGTGTTGCCATCTTGAGCAAGGCTAGGTGGTTGAACTTCAAAGGGCAAGAATGGTGCACCTAGCGTTTGAGCACTTGCAACACTCTAATTTGAAGGTTGAATGGCGTATCCATCTCTATTTGTTGTACTACAATGCATGGGTTATGATAGTGTTTTAGCTCTTTCCCTCTATCTTCTATGTTCAACCCTAGTAGCATCCAGCATTTTTCTACACACACTCAATCCAACATTTGAATTATTTAGGCTTTGATTGTACTGTCGATTTGTGCTATGTATCTGCACTTGAAAGGGTAGCAATTCAAGCACTAGAGGTAGATGCAATATGGTTATCCAACATTTGAATATCTATATTGTGGATAGTTGTGTTTCCTTCTTGACCAATATCACATTGTTGAACTTCCAAGGATAACAATGGTGCAACTAGCATTTGGACGCTTGTATCACTTGCAAGTAGATCTTGAATGGCACCATATCTATTTTGAGCTATTGCGATATGATACAATTGCTGTAATTCCATTCTAACCCTTGCCATGTGCCTACATTCAACTCTACTAACATCAAGCATTTCCCTACGCATACTAAATTCCCCATTTACATTATTTACACTTTGATTGCAATGTTGAGTTATAGTAGGCATATGAACATGAAAGGATAGCAATTCACGACAGTAGAGCAAGATGCATCGTTAAATTGATTGGCTTGGCATAGATAATCTAACATTTGGATAGTAACATTGACTCCATTTGTATCATCTTGTTCATGCATATCTCTTGCATGGCTATGAGCACATAATCTAATCCTAACTCTTGCAACTTGTCTATGCTTATCTCCAAGCATAGAATGTGTTGCTAGCGCCATTGTTGAGGATAACCTAAAATAAGAAGAAGCAAAAAAGAGTGTCGTGACAATAATTTTCACAAATGCCAAGTTATTGAAACTTTATTTTGATATTATTACATTTTCAAAAACATTAAATTTCAATATTTTATTTGACAGAAGCAATGATGCAATCTCACACATGCAACAATCCAAATTGAAAAAGCATATTGTATCATTGTCATCATGAGATATACTTAAGTCCAAATCTTTCAAAATTCCACTAATCCAACAATAGAATGAACATTTCTATTGGAGGATTTGTGAAAAAAGAAGAAAGTACACATGCTTATTATACTATGCATTTGATGAGGAGCAAATGTGATGATTCATCTGGTTTAATATTGCAAAGAACCTACTCAGGTAAACTTTCAAAGATGTGACTTGAATATCAAGAGCAATGTTGTCAAGTGCAAGCAAGTCATCATTCCTTTGAGCCACTAACTTAGACATGCCATCCTCTATATGACTGTTGCTCTTAGCAAGGTCTTACAACTTATCTTCATGTTTTTCCAAAGCCTAGGTTTCCCAATATTTGCGAATGAACTCATAGATTTCTCATATGTAGCCCTTTATTTCATCTATATCTTCCATTAAATTTAGCCCATCGACAAGGCCTCCTTCATATCTTTCTACCAATATCTTCTTAATCCTTTGAAGATGATCATCAAAGTTTTTCACACACACACACACACACACACACACACACACACACACACACACACACACACACACACACACACACACACACACACACACACACACACACACACACACACACACACACACACACACACACACACACACACACACACACACACACACACACACACACACACACACACACACACACACACACACACACACACACACACACACACACACACACACACACACACACACGCGCGCGCGCGCGTGCGCGCGCGCACACACACACAGAGAACACATTTTCGTAAAGTAAATGAATATTGACCTAGACACACAAAAGCTTCTTCTCTTATGAGAGACTTTGGCAAAGGTATGCATTAAGCTACAATTAAGTTAAGAGGAAAAACACATAAGTCACAAAGTTAATCACACCATTCATAAGGCAAAAGCTTAACCATATCTTTCATATAAAAGCCTAATGCATAATCACAATAATCACATAGATGATAATAAACACCATTCAATGCATTAATATACATATAGAAATAAAACCAAGAGTAATATTAATATATACACAACCCTAAACATACAAAACATATATATACACACACTCTTAATATGCATAATCAAAACCTTTATGCATGCATTAATATACACATGTACATAAATATGATATATATTAAAGCTTTAATATGATCGAGACATTTAACCATATATACACACATATATACACACCTCCCCAAACATATAAAACCTATATACACACATCTTTAATATGCATCATCAAGTCTTTTAATCATGTATCATCCTTAATATATACACACATACATAACTACAATCCATATTGAAGCTATACACACATAGATCAAAGCATTAATGTACACATATACATAAAACATATATAATATACACATAGACGTTTAATGTACATATTCAAAATATTTAAGCATGCACTAATTGTGATGTTTCAACTTTTTCGGCTTTCCATAAAATACATTTGAAAAGCTTAGACTATCAAAAGTAGTCTATATTTGAAAAGTCTTGAGTGAAATAATCTATATTTCATACCTCGATGTTTCAACTTTTTCGGCTTTCCATAAAATACATTTGAAAAGTTTAGACTATCAAAAGTAGTCTATATTTGAAAAGTCTTGAGTGAAATAATCTATATTTCATACCTCGATACCTTGATACACTACAAATACCTTAACATGAAAAATGCAATGTGTACAAATGTTATGGCTAGTTAAGTTAGGATTAAACTAGACGAGTTTAAAGACTTAGGCGAGTCAAGTAAGTCAAAACTTGACTTGAGGAAGATTAAGGCAAGGAAAAATAAAGCTCTAAGCTTTTGAAAAGCTTATTAAAGGAAGGAGATGATAATTTGAATGTCCCTCCCCTTTCTTCACAAACTCATCGCCATCTTCCTCTCCTCCCTAAATTTGGGAATTTCAAGGACAAAAGAAAACCATGAGATCTCGCTTCCCTATCTCAACAAAAGACTCAAGTTTTTCCACCTTTTCTCATTTTAGTAAGAGGCCTAGATTGAAGGAAAGTCACCCGAAATCCAAGCAAATCAGTTATGGCATCTCTAGCAACCTCTCTGGGCCTCAAAGAACTGATTGCCAGCATCAGGCTAAATCTTGAGTTCCCATATAGCTTGATTGGCAACATATCCTCCATAAAGAACTCCTATTCTTGGGCATGACTCATGAAGCCCCCCCTCCCTTCAATTAAACTATAAATACAGTGCATGAGAAGCCATAGAGAATATTAGCTTTGAATAAAAGGAAGAGACTCTTCTTGAATCAAGAGAGAAGAGTAAGAGAGAGAGGGAAAGAGGAGAGTGAGAGAGATACATCTTATTGTGAAGACAAGGAGGGATACTATGTCTCCTTTTTAAGTCAAATCCCATATCTTTTATCTTTATTGAGACTCTACTTAATTTCTTCTCAAATTTCTATTGTTGACATCTCTATCGATCAAATCTAGATGACCCATAGCTCTATTATCAAAGCCTTCTCTAAAATTCCTTAATTGAAGACTATAGCCCCAAAGAGAAAAATTGCAAAGGTTGTGCAAGTGCTGCGAGTACGACCACTACAAATAGAATGACAAGTACCAGAATTACAAATGAAGTTGTGAATACCAACAACGACCAAGCACTCGTCGTAAGTTCTTGTGGGAGCTTTCGCTCAACCGCCAAGACCCACGGATTGCTTATTGTTTCAAGCGTTCCAAGCGAGCTCTAATGGCTATCTCTCACCTAGCCGACGCGCTGTCATCCTACGAGTGTAGTGAGCTTACCTTAGTGCTGATATGAGTTGCCTCCTCTCTCACACACGACGGTAACTCCACGATCCTAGATGCAAGCTCAAGCATCCTCAAGCCTCCTCCACCTCCAAGCTCCATCCTCCATAGCTGCGCGCGCAAGAAGAGAGAAGAGAAGAGAAGAAGAGAAGAGGAGATGGTGAAGAGCTTCACCCTCTTGACCCCTCACTCTCACACACACACTCCCTCGCACTCTCACACTCCCTCTCTCAAGAGCACACACAAGCAAGAAGATGAGAAGGAGAGAAGAAGAAGAAGACTCTTGTTGCCACACACCAAAGAATGATGTCTTATTCACTTTTGAACTTTATATATATAAATCCTAAAATCCCATGGGCACCCATCTCTTTTTTTCATGACCGGACATTGTGGCAAGGTTCTTTTCCCATATCCCTCTTCTAGCCTTATGCCTCTAGCCTACACCCATCTAATATTTTACAATTGGCATAGGAGGGAGCCTGGCGCTCTTTTACAAGAGTTTTTCAAGTTTTTTGAGGCACCTTTTCATTTAAAGTTGCGCGGTTCATCTTTAGAGGCCGCCTGTGTGTCTTTGCTCTTTTTCCATCTTCCTTTTGCTTTTTCCTTCATTTTTCCGCCATCTCGACTTGGGGTTAACATTACCCCCCTCCTAGACGGGTGCCAGTCCTATGGCACTTTGGCGTTGGGTTGATGTAAGGGTGAGGGCCATATGTAAACTCAAGTGCTTGTGGAAGCTTAAGAATGATGTTTGTTGGAGCAGCCAACTCGATGTCATGGGTTGACGAGGGTCTCCGAAGTTGGTGGTTGGGCGCTTTTGGGGTGCCTGAAGGAGAAGGGGCGGTGCTCTACCTGATAAGAAACTAAATGAGACCGCCACTAAGCCTAGGGCAATGCAAGATTAGTGCAATGCTATGGAGGATCAAAATACACAAGGAAATCCATAATGGAGAGACAACGATGTAGGCAACACTCAACAATATATTCCAATGCTTAATGATCATACAGTGGCAGGTCTCTTATATAGAGAACCTCAAGACAATAGCCTGCTATGTGGCATCCTCTGATCCACATTCAACTTGTGGTGACCCTTGTCCCACATCTATCCATGAAGTCCACATCCTCCTATGTGGCTACCATAAATCACACAATGATACCCCTCTAGGGTACCAATAACAATATTCCAATAATTGGACATTGCACATTTCAACACCCCTCCTCAATGTACAATCAGTGTGACCATCTCACCTCTCACCCCCAATGATTTGGCATTGCCAAACTCACTCTCTCAACACTCCCCCTCAATGACAAATTGGAGTGTTCAACAAATGTGTGTGCATGTGTCTAGCAACCTAGACACCTCAAGTCCATTTCGAGCACCATGCTGCTCGGGAGGAACCACCCAAGTGCTTTTTAGACACCCCATGTGTCAGGGAGAAGGAACCAACCCAAGTAGTGCATCATCAACGTACACTACTCCTGCACACCACAATCAAATATCCTTTTTGAGCACCCGTGGGCTCGGGCAGAGGACCCTCATAAACATGGGTGAGAGAATTACATCCATTTTATGTCCATGCAAGGGCAAGGCACCCGCAAATAAAGGTGTCATAAAAAATACATCCAAAGGTATAGATTGTGAATGAGCACATCATTGTTCACAATCTTTCAATACATGTGTCACTAGATTTGACACAAAAATATCTATGCCATATATGCCATTGACTAAATATGTGGCTCTTCCCACAACCAAGATTGACATATATTTTGATTCCCAAAGATATTCCATATGGAGATTCATCTTAGGGAGTGGTATGGAAAGGATAAGAGGCTAAGGGGCTAAGGCTTGTTTCAAACCACACAAGATAAGATCATTTATGTAGCCATACGTTCCCAACAGTCTCTGCACCTCGAAATCATCTGGGCTGCAGATTTCGATGCTGTTGATGACGGTCGGGTGGCGAGAAGGAAGTGACTGAGTCTTCTGAGTGGCCTTGAAAGAGCTCCATTTGGTTCGTTCAATATCATTTTAGCAAGTGAACCCTGGACGGCATATCCTGGTATAATACAAGCATTTCTTTTATCTTGACACCATAAGTCAAACAACTGTCTTGAAAGTCCACTTTGGAGACCTCCAGGGCTAGCCATAACAACAGATGGGCCGATATCATCAAATTCATCTATGTTCTTAAGAGCTTGAATATGTTTAAAATTGAAAGGATTTGAAACCTCAAACTGGTTGCGCAGACGGTGATTCATGGCATTGATATAAGTTTGGTATACAGCCATGCATTTCTTGGCAAGAGGTGAAGCATAATAAATAGGGATATTGTGCAGCTCTGGATGTGTTTCCCAGTACTCATCCAGAATCAAGAGGAGTTCCTGAGCCCTGCCAAGTGCATAAGCAGGAATAAGAACACGGCCTCCTTGTGCCACAGTCCGATGTACTGTGTCAGTAAATCTCCGTTCACGCACTGCACGGGGCTGATGCACTTGAACACCATATGTTGACTCAATCACACATACATCAGGTGAAAACTGGGGCATCTCAGCAGCCCTGAGGTGACGATCTTCCTCACAAGAATAATCACCAGTATAGGGAACTCTGACACCAGCAATATCCACCATGAACATAGTAGCACCCAGGACATGTCCTGCTGTATAACACCAAAACTTGATGCCATTGACTTCCACATTCTGATGAAAATCTATGACCTCAATCTTGTCCATAGTTCGAAAAATATCCTGCTCATCATACAATGTATCTTCCACAGAAACCTTGCTTATTTTCACAAAATCTGCCAATAGAAGTTTGTAAATAGCTTTGGTAGCATGAGTCATAAACACTCGGCCCTTGAAAGTAGTCTTCTCAATAAAATATGGAAGAGAGGCGCAATGATCCAAGTGAAAGTGAGTAATAAGAAGCACATCAACAGTGGAAGGATCGATTTCATCAAAATAAGGTAAGGCTGCCATTCCTGAGTACGCTGGATGAATTCCACAATCAAACATGACAGTCTTGCCCTTATAGGTCATGTAGACACATGAACGTCCAACTTCGTTGCCTGCACCTAGGGGGGTGATATCAAGCTTGTCGCCTGGGCATAAGAGCTTCGCGGAGGAGTCCTTGCGCTTCAACGACGCGGCAGAGGCAGGGGCCGCGTTAGAGCTCATGATGGCTGCCCGCTTCCTTTCCGTCTACTTCTTCGGCTTCCTTCTCCCCCTCCTCTGTCGTGCTCTTGCACTCTCGCTTGAGAGGCTTCTCTCGCTGAGCTAGTTAGGTAGTAGACGCGGTTCTTGTGCAGGCGGAAGCAGTAGCGACCGGGGGAGGACGCAGAGGAGGCCCCTTCCAGGGCAGACCTCTCTACCAGGTGCTTCAGGTTGGATCCCACAAACTTGTGGAGTTTCTCAAACACCGCCGTCGTCTCCTGCTCGTCGAGAGGCCGCATCTCTCTCTCTCTCTCTCTGTCTGCGGCTACACTAATCTACCTAAGCTTAGCGGATGACCAGCTCTGATACCATGATAAGAAACTAAATGAGACCGCCACTAAGCCTAGGGCAATGCAAGATTAGTGCAATGCTATGGAGGATCAAAATACACAAGGAAATCCATAATGGAGAGACAACGATGTAGGCAACACTCAACAATATATTCCAATGCTTAATGATCATACAGTGGCAGGTCTCTTATATAGAGAACCTCAAGACAATAGCCTGCTATGTGGCATCCTCTGATCCACATTCAACTTGTGGTGACCCTTGTCCCACATCTATCCATGAAGTCCACATCCTCCTATGTGGCTACCATAAATCACACAATGATACCCCTCTAGGGTACCAATAACAATATTCCAATAATTGGACATTGCACATTTCAACACTACCTAAGGGGGGGTGCTTCCTCAGCGTGTTGGTGCATTGTGCTCATGCTAGTGGAATGGGGAGGTGGGTCTAACCGCAGGCGAGCCTGGGTGATGTCCCACACTTAAGGACCCCATTTGTGCCAAGGGGGTGGCGGTGCCAGTGGCTTAGGGTGACAGGTCTAACCATAGGTGAGTGTTATCTCCCTAGGTGTGTCCTGCCCTTGATGTGCCCTAAGCATGAAGTGGGGGAGCAAAAAGGGCTAGGGGGTTAGGAGCGGAGCCAGCTGACCAAAGCGACTAGACACGCCTAACTTAAGGACCCCTAGGTGCAGTGATCGTGCCTTTGTGGTGCTAAGTGGTTATGTAAGTGAAGTTTTCCGTCCATTCAGTGTGGAATGGCATTCGGACTTTTCCCTTTTTTTTTTTGGGCATACATTTAGGGATAGTATTACATCAGGAGTATGACAGCCAAGTCTAATTCTCATCATCTGAATGAGGCGGGGAAGGAGGGCGGATGGACTTGTGCAAAAATTGGTGGCTTTGCATGTACCCTTTCAGGTTCATGCGGACGTGGAGAGAGGTGGTGGAAAGGAAGGGGTGATTACACCTAGTGAATTGGCTATCACTCATATCCTCTAGGAGAGCTAGGCAAAAGGAAGGTAGTAGGCTAGCTCTCATCATTAAGTGGGCCATAGCGCATCTATCAATAGCATTGGGATCAAAAAAGAGGGGAAGCAAGCCATTTTCTTGCGGTGCCGGATCTTGCTTGGGTAGGAGCTTAAGGAGCCTAAGGTAATTACAAGTAGTTATGAAAGCGGGATCGAGACAGAAGGAGAATTCCGCGAGGAAGCGTGTCATGGAGTTGGTTAGGTTTCCTAAATAAAAAAGTAGAGCATCCTCGAAGGAGGTGGTGTTGGAATTGTAGATGACGGGGAAGCCATGCATCCCATGGAGGGTGGCAACAAAATCCACACCTACCCTACGAGGATATGCCATGAATGTGGGGTCGTTCCTCTCGTAGGTAGGGTGTTGCAAAATGCCATCTAGGAGAGCATGTTAGTATTGCATTTTCGCCTTCTCTAGAGGGGTTGGCAGTCGTAGCCCCTTACGGTGTGTGGCACTTCGTACACTTTGTCTTGCCAAAATTCTGCTTCCTCTGTGTCCCATAGAGTGGGGGTCTTTGCCCTGTCATCTAGCCATTTTTGGACTAGTCGGCTACCAGCCGCGATCACCTCCTCCATTACTTTGATTGGTAGGACCCTTCTCAGGATGTTAGGCATAAGGAAGCTGAAAGAGAAAGGGTCCTTTTCGATTTCCTGCCATTCCCAGACCACCAGATCCGCATGGAATTGCATTGGGAGATCATCGCGGCACGATGGGAGGGATGCGGATGGCTGCACGACTAGCTTGGCCTGCAGTCACCTTCTAGATTCTTCCACCAACTTTTTCTATCATTCCTTAAGCGTGGCTTGTTTGTCCATGGGCGGGTCAAGTGGTTGTTGTTCCTGAATGTGCGGCGAGGGGGGCTGTGGGATTACATCTTCTCTGAATCTGTTCATGTGAACTTCAAGTTCAGCTTCCTCCCCCTACCGGATTCCTTGTGGTGCTCTGTCTTCAAATCCTAGGGCATCCACTTCCTGGGGGGTTAGGTGGGCTAGCAGTAGGTATTTCCGTTGCTCGTCCAGGCTCAACCTAACCTCTGTAGGTTGGGGTGGCAATTGTAATCCTGCGTGTAGGGCTCTTCGTGCAATGCTGAGCTTCCTTTGTGTCACCTCCAACGGCTCTCCCTCCTTTGGGTGGGTAGTGTCCATGATGGTGTCGAGGAAGGCTTTTTGTTGGGCATTGAAGGCCACTTGGGCGGTTTCTGCCTTGCTCTCTGCAATGATCTTTTCCTTTTCTACCAGAGCGAGGCGCCATGCTAGTGTCTTCACCCTCTTTTCATTATGCACCGCCCACTCCTCTGCCTTCTTTTTCATTTCCTCCATGCTCTCCCCTTGCTTCAGGGTCAGTATCACGAGCCTTTGCTCCTGGTCCTCCAATTCCCTGATCAGCCTCTCATGTTCTTCTCTTTTAGAGTTCAATTGATCGGTTAGGCACTCTATCTCTTCTTGCTGCTCCTCCATGTCCTGCTTTCTTTTCTCATTCCCAAGCGTTGAGCTCAACCATGAGCTCTTCAACTTTAGCAATTTTTGCAATGAGCTCCTGATATTGCATTATCAGGAGCTTATGTTCTCTTTGCATCTTTACCGGCTCTTGTGTTTCATTCTTGAGCTGCTGCCTCCAGTGCTCCTCTCTGTCATCCTTAGCCTTTATTTCCTATTTGAGATTTGCGATCTTCCTTTGTTGCATGGCTATCATCCTTGTTTTGTCAAGCTGGAAGGTTGCTATTGATTCCTTCTCAGCTGCCAACTCAGCCACTGCTACCTTGAGTTCCTCCTTAGCTCTCTCCAACTGCAAGAGTAGCTCGGCAATGTATTCGTCGTAATTAGCTGGTGGCGTCATCGTTGTTTGGATGGGTGTTGTTGAGGCCTCCACCTTTTGTCATTTACGATCTTGCCTAGACTCTGCGTCAGTAGCCGATCGCTTTTGTCTTGTAGCCGTAGTTTTAGTGCTTGTCCCCTGGGCTATCTCCTTGTTAATGAAATACTGCATCCATGCCACAAGATTTGATACATCTATACTGGTGGGGATGCTGGGAGTGATGATGGTCGGCTCGGGTGGGAGGCACCAATAGAGTAGGAATTGGGTGGATTGGGGCCTTGCCTTTTTTCTCTATGTGGGCTCAAACTCCCCAATTCATCAGCTCTGCATTGTTGTTCTATAGACCGGCGTGTAGCTTCAGCTAGGTCCTCTTCCTCCTTCCGTCTTAGTTCTTCCTCTTCTTCATCAGCCTTTCTTCGCCTTTCCTCTTTTGCTTTTCTCTGCTCTTCCTTCTTTTTCTCATTTTCTTCCTTTTCCTTTCTTTTTCTCTCCTCTGCCTCCTGCTTCAATGCCTTCTTAGCCTTCTGTAATTGCTCCCTTTCCTTTTCTTCTTCCTGTTTTTTATTCTTCTCCCTCTCCTTGGCCTCCCTAAGGGACTCTCTCTTGGCCTTCTCTAAGTCCTCTTTCTCTTTCCTGCAGCCCTCGTCATCCTTTTTCTTTTTCTTTTGCGCTGCCTTCTTCTTGGTCTCCTTGACCTGCTTTTTGCTTTTTTGTTCCTCCCCTTCTTCCTCGGTCTCAGTCCTATAACTGGACCTCTCCTGGTGTTGATGAGGAGGTGATCTGTTGGGTGTTTCCCCCTCCCCCTCTTCTGCCTCCTGCACCTCCTTCACGGCCTCCTGGATAAGCGCCATTAAGACACCTCCATACCCGATGTAAGAGGCCTTGGATGAAGCTTTCTTCCTCTTTGTAGCCTTGGAGGCTGGAGACCCTCCACTTGCTGGCACACTTCCTAAAGCCAATGCTTTGGTTGCCTGGTCGATAGTTTTTCGTACATACCCATTCCAGTCAATTTCTTCCAGAGTATGGGCCGCTATGTTCTCCAGCATGGGTACACTGATTTGATGCATCAGGGAGTTGTAGCATTGGCTGGAGAAGAGGACATGTACTAGCTTTTCTTGCAGCGTAGCTTCTACGTCGGGGATGTCTAGGATGCTGATGCCGTCATTGGTGAGTACCTCCTCCTTTTTCATTTTCAGTATCGCATAGACATCCCTCTTCTATTTTCTCTTCGTTTTTAGCTCCAACCCCAATGCCTTCTCTACTAAGGCTGGGTCTAGACGGACCTGCACCTGCTTGGCACTTTCTCCTCTACCCACCGTAACTGTGCCGCATTCTCGCTCTGGGTCGTATTATCTGAGGAACTCTACACACTTCAGGTGGTTCGGCTCCTGTGAGAATTTTTCAAGGTACTTACTGAGGTTACATTGCTCGACCACCCTCCTAGGTGCTTCCTCCCTAGCCTCCACAACTTCTATGCTGCGGATGGTTCGAAACTTAAGCTAGCCAAAGGCGTGGTTTTCTAGGTGGATGCGATATTGCTCTCTTTCCTCGTCTGTGAATGGAAGTCGGTGGGCGTGGTCTTGCTGTGACATCTTTTGTTCCTGTCATAAACTGTAATTTTCATTAGTGCTTGCGACATAATAATTTGTTGAAAAAGAAAAACTCTATGCTTCTGAATGACTTCATTAAGATCCAATGTATATTCTCCTTTTTGGACTTTGACTTTTTTCCCTTTACTTCAAAATTTCCATGCCCTTTTCCTACCCCATCTGTTTTTTATAATATATGGCTATGTGTTTCACTGACTTTGATTTGTTTTACCTTACCCCCTCCCCTTCCAGCTTGAGAAGAATCCTTCCTAGGATTTAGGGTTAGAAGGTTAAGGGCTTTCAGCATGGGGGTGTAGGGGTTACTTGTGAAGAGCCAAGTATAGAAATTGGGATTGTATTCCAAATGAGCTTCACGGTCCAGGTTAGAGGGTTTAATCCCCACTTGGGTGATGTATGTGAGAACATCTGTTAGGAAGTCACCTAAGTTGACTCAGCTAGCAATGTATAACTCCTCCTCAATCAACAAGCGGTTAAGGTAGGGGTATCCTTTGATATGTTCTTCTATAGGACAGCCCTAAAGAGTGGTTAACACTCGATATGAGGTTGGCGCGCCATACGTAGGGTCGTACTCTGCTGTTTTGATAGCACGGCGCTGCTCAGCATTGGTCATTATTCGACATCCTTCAACTTCCCATTGCAACCTAAGAGTGTACCAATGCCTTAAGAACTGGGATTCCGTCTCAGTAAGTCTTGACAGCTCTGCCACTTCTTGGTCAGTGATGGGAGAAGTGGTTCACTGATCATACGATGTGATGAGGCGTTGTTTGATTGCTTGCTCTATGGAGATCTCAGTGCTGAGCAATTTAGCAGTGGAGGTAGCGGATTTTGCAAATGCGAATTCAAACGTTTCCCAAGAACAAGGCATTGTTTGAACTTCGATTGCGAAGGATTCATCCAATAGGCCTAAGTCTAGGCGATTGTAGCTCAGAGCTAGCGACACAAAAGTGGCATCCATTCGCTTAATGCAATCCACCACGTCATCCCCTGTTTCTTCAGCTAAATCAGCTGCTAGTGTGAGAAAGGATTTCCTCTAGGACTTGAGCCTTTGGCAACAAAAAGTTGCAGTTGTGAGTGTTCTTGAGCTTGCGATTGGGTCGCTGGGACTATGGCTGGGTTAGCAATGGCCTTGAGTGATGGCATGCTGCTTTCAGGATGGATTTGGGAAGTCAGATCAGCTTTGGAGGGTGATGACTCTTGTGACGGTGGCTGTCGCGTGGGTTGATAGGCTTGGGTGACTCTCTTGGGTTCATGCGTGGATGAACTTGATGGTTGCGGGTCAGGGAAGCTCTGTGGCTTGTAGTTTTGAGGTTTTACGGTTTTTGGGATGATCAAGCTTGAGGCTGGCATACGAGTGGTGCCTTTGGTCGTGTGGGCCTTAGGTATCCATAGCCAAGCATTGCCCTCATAGTAGCCTTGTGTGTGCAAGAGGGCTTTGGGGACCTATCTTTGACTGATTGCGTGTCTATTCCTGCAACTGCGTTTGGACCTCCTAGGTTTAGAGTTTCTAGTCTTATGAGGGTAGGAGCGTCGACTCCAAGGCGGTTGTTGTGGCTGTTTAGGCATCCATTGAAGGCGAGGTTGTGGGGCCTTAGCTTTGGCCATTATGGGTTGCGGTCTATGAAATTTAGAGAGTGGTGGCTGCGCACTACCCCCTCCCTAGACTTAACTACATATGTTTCTATCGGTGGCTTTGTGGCCCGGTTTGAGGTCCCACAGCCCTTGTTGAAAGCTGTAACAATGCGAATGTTGCCTATTGTGAGGTGGATGCGCTGCGACGCATAATCAACATTGCAGTGGGTTTGCTTTTTGAAAGTTCGTCCCAGTAGTGACTCTGTGCGCCTGCATTTTTAGCATTTGGCAACACGTAAAAAATCATTGGAACAATCTCAGACTCGATAGAAACGGCTGCTTTGCACTTGTTAAGTAGTGCGTAGGAATGGGCCCCATATGGGCTTAATTTGGAAGTGGTGGGTTGAAGTTGTGGTTTGCCAAGTTGAGTCCAATGATTGTGGGTTAAGACATTGAAGTTTTCTCCCTCGTCGATCAAGGCATTGAAAGCACATGTTTGTTTTGCCGTGACCGTAATACGGAGGTATGCAGGTTCTACGACTTCCTCATCCTCGTCGTCGATTTTAGTGATTATGGCTACTCGTATTTTGACAGCCGGTTCTAACATCGATGGCTCATGCAAAGGATGCATAGGAGGGTAGTACTTCTTGACACGACTGCCATTGAAGAAGCCTATTCCTTCACCGTTTAGGGTCTCAAGTTCGACATTGCCTGTTCGACTGATTGCACGAACTTTGAAGAGTCCAAGACCTCTAAATTTCATTTTTTGTTTATGCCCCTTAACTGAGTAGAGGAGCACTAAGTCACCCTGTTTGAACTTGCACTGCTTGATGTGTTGGTCAAACCAGCTCTTGCGTCGGGCTTTCTCACTAATCAGCGCATGGGTGGCTAGAGGACGAGTTTCCGAGAGGCGTTCGAGTTCAACTAGGCATTGTGTCCATGCCTCCTTCCCTTCCCATCGTTCTTGAAGCGCTATTCTTAGGCTAGGAACAAAGAATTCCAATGGTAGAATCGCTTCTGTTCCATATGTCAGCCTAAAGCGGGTTTGACCGATAACCGTTTTATAAGCTGTGCAGTAAGACCACAAAGTTGCCATCAACTTGTTGTCCCAGTCACTGCGTGAAGCAGAGACAACTTTGGTTAGGACATTGACAAGAATCTTATTCGTCGATTCGGCCTGGTCATTTGCCTGAGGGTAGTATGGCAAGGATTTGCGATGGATGATGAGGAAGGTGGACAAGAGATGCGCGATCACTTCATTGATGAAGTGTGTGCCTTGGTCACTGACCAATTCGATGGGGCAGCCGAATCGTGAAATCACTTTCTCCCATAAGAACTGCCCATTTAGTGAGGTAATCCATGGCCACAATATGTACTTGGCCTGCGAATACTGTGCTGCAAGACTGATGGGTCAAATGAAATCAATTTCCCATTTTTCAAATGGTTGTTGAGTAATAACTGGGGTTAATCCCATTCGATCCTTGCGAATCAGAACCTTCGTCTGCTGGCACTCATCACAGTGCTTGACAAATCGTGCTGCGTCGCGAAAAAGCGTGGGCCACCACAGTTTAGACTGCAGCACCTTTCGTGCTGTTGTATCCTCACTAAAGTGCCCTCCGGCAATGCCGTCGTGTGCCTCTGAGAGCACATCGTGCATCTCATATTCGCATATGCATCTGTGCAACAATCCGTCTTGCCCCAGCCTATAGAGTTGGCCTGCAATTAGCTGATAGGGTTGGATCTTAAGGATTAATCACCTAAGTCAGGATTTTTCTATTGGTCGATCAGGCAAACCGTGCTCAAGTACCTGGACTATGTCATCTGCCCAATATGGCGTTAGATCAGCCTTAAATAGATCTCTCTCGCTGGAAAGGTTAAATAGATGGGCGTCGGGTAATTCATCAACAACACCTTTTCCAGCGGCTTCTCCAGTGGGAATGCACGACATGTGATTAGCCATGTAATGCTGTTTTCCCTTCCATACCACCATGGAGAAGTCAAACTCTAAAATCAGAAGGAGCCATCGAGCTATGCGTCCTATAGTGCAAGGTTTGTTTACTAGATAGAGCAAGGCTTGATGGTCCACGAAGAAGGTAAAGGGAGTGGCCAAAAGATAATGCCGGAATTTCTTCACAGCGACGAATACCATGGCTAATCCCTCTCTTTTCGTCGTTGAGTAGTTCATTTTCATCTTAGTGAGTTGTCTGCTAGCAAAGCTCACTGGATAGTCTAAATTGTGTTGAGATATCGAGCTCCACTCGTGATACGCCAGGGTGACCATTGTGTATTTATGTCACCAACTTGTCAGTTGCAGACGCGGTTGGTACACCGCCCATGAATAATAGCTATATGATAGCTATCCTTATCTACTCTAGTTCGTGGCTCAGTTAGTATGCCACCTTAGTTAGTTGAGTTTGGTTTGAGACCCATATATAGGGTTCTTCTATTTCTTTGTACTTGAGTTCTTTTGGCTTACACAACTAAGAAGAGGAAAACTGTTTTCAGCCTCCACCCTTGTGTGTATTCCCCCATTGTGCAAGCAAGAAAGCTACAAGTGAGACTCCTTCCTTCTCTCCCACAATCTTGACATGGTATCAGAGCCTTGTTCGTGGTAAGGAGCTCAAGAAAGCAAGCCAAGCTCGCGGTGTTCTAGTAAGAGGAGCAGTGTTGCTTTCATTTTCTGTTTTGGGAGCAGATCTCTGCAGGTAGCACAGCCGGAAAGTGCAGGAGTGCATTGTCTCAGGTTGAGATGCCCTTCGTGGTGAAGCAAGAGGGCAGTATATGCTGCAGGTAAGGGCTTTAGCCTTGGCGACCTTGTTTTTTTGATTTGAGGCCATTTTGGGGCCTGTTTTGGAGGCGGAAGTTTTCTGCACGCACTCAGGAAAAGGCCCACTTTTATGCTGTGCAGCCACTGTTCTACAGGTCGGTGAAAAGTTACTGTAAAAATTGCATCGTATGCTTGTGCGTAGAGACATTGGGAGTTACAAAATCATCCCTGTTGCCTGTTGATGCAAAATCGTCACTAGGAAGTGACTGTGTGGTCAAATACCACTTTCGCCAGTTTTGCAGATTTTCCCTTGTGAGAGTGAAGCTGTGGTTTTTGCAGTGACAGAATTTTTTGCAGTCTTCTGTAATGGCATCTGATTCTCTTTCACAGATTGTCACTGAAAAGCTTGACAAGAACAACTTCCAAGCATGGAAGTTTAGAATGACGAATTTCCTTATGGGAAAATGATATTGGGAATTTGTTGCAGGAAATGAAGAAGAACCAGTTCTTCCTGATGTTCCCAATCAACAACAAATGCAAGCATTTAAAGCATGGCATGAGAGAGCCAGGAAAGTTATGTATTGGTTGTCTACCAGCATTTCAGACTATGATTATGCATATTCAGGATGCAAGTACGCCAAAGGAGGCATGGGATACTTTTTCAAAAATGTATAGCACAAATATGCAAGCCAGGAAAATGCAGCTCAAGCAAGAGTTGCACAATGTGCAAAGAGAAAATATGAGCATCAACGACTACCACATGAAGGTGAAGAAGATTGCACGTGCACTTGCTTCCATTGGGTCACCAGTGGAAGATGATGATTTAGTTTCTGTGACCTTGAATGGTCTAGGAAAGGATTATGCACAGTTTCGGACATCCATTTCAGTTCGTGAAAGATTTCCTGATTTTGAGGAGTTGATTGCTCTTCTAATTTCTGAGGAGCAGAGAAATGGTGGTGCATTCTCTTCACGAGGAACTTCAAAAGAAGCTGTCTTCTACTCAAATGCTGGAAGAGGTAGAGGCAGAGGTAGAGGAGGCCGATTTGGAGGCCGTGGTAGAAATCAGAATATGCAGCAAACTCAAGAAAATCAGTCCTATGGAGGAGGACGTGGTAACTCAAGAGGCAGGGGGAGCCAAAGAGGTCGTGGTGGATGGCAAAGAGGCCAAAATGCAAACAGTAATGTTGAATGCTACTACTGTGGTAAAATGGGTCATATGGCTAAAGACTACTATAAAAAGCAGAATGACATCATGAATGGGAAATTGCAACAAGGGAATTATGCATCTTCTAGTAGACAGGGTGATGACAAAAATGAGCATTTGTTTATGGTGCAGCACATGAACAACTCTGTGACAAGTGCAGAAGAAAGCAATGATGTATGGTATGTTGACTCAGGTGCATCAAACCACATGATAGGTCATGCCAAATGGATGGAGGATGCAAGGAAAATGGAAAAACCAGGATTTGTGGAGACTGGTGATGATACTGCACATCCTATTGTGCAGATTGGGAAAATTCCTTTGTCTATGCAGAATGGGAAAAAGAAATACCTGTCTGATGTATTTCATGTCCCAAATATCACTAAGAATCTGGTTTCTGTTGGTCAAATGGTTGAGCAAGGCTTGCAGGTTAGATTTAATCCTCATGGATGCTTTGTTGAGGATATGAAAAATAAAGGTCGCTTGATAGCAAAAGGAAAGAAGAAGGGCAGAATGTTTACGTTGGATGCAGACATGTCTGAATTGAGTGCAGCAATGTTTGCACATGGGACCGGTGTAGTTGCAGATATTGATATCTGGCATAAATGCATTGGTCATGTTAATGTACAGCGACTTAAATCAATGCAGGCTCAAAATATTGTTGCAGGTTTGCCTAAATTCAAGGTTGCAGAAATGCATAAGGTATGTGAAGCCTGCCAGTTTGGAAAACAGGTAAGGAAACCATTTCCTAGACATGTTCAAGAGAGTGAGAAGCCATTGGAATTAATCCACTCTGATGTGTGGACTACTAAAGCTGCATCTCTTGGAGGTTGTCATTATTTTGTCACTTTTATTGATGACTATAGTAGAAAAGTTTAGGTGTATTTTATGAAAAAGAAAAGTGAAGTTTTTGGGCATTTCAAAACCCTTAAAGCTATGGTTGAAAAAGAAACAGGCCTGCAAATAAAATGCCTAAGGTCAGATGGAGGGGGAGAGTACCTCTCAAATGAGTTTGCAAGGTTCCTGCAGGAGCATGGCATAAAGCAGCAATATTCATGCAGTCATACTCCACAACAAAATGGAATTGCAGAAATGAAAAATAGGCATATTGGAGAGGTATCTCGTGCCATGCTCAATGAAAAAGACTTGCCAGATTTTTAAAGGGATGAAGCAGTTGCTACAGCAGTCTACATAATGAACAGGACTCCCACTGCAGCAATACATGGAATGACTCCAGAGGAGAGGTATACTAGTAGGAAACCAGATATTTCTCATTTGAAAATTTTTGGTTGCATTGCCTATGTACATGTGCCAGATGAGTTGAGATCCAAGTTGGATCCAAAAGCTGAGAAGTGCATCTTTATTGGTTACTCTCTGCAGCAAAAAGGGTATAGACGCTATAACCCTTCTACTCGTAAGTTTACAGTGAGCAGAGATGTTGTTTTTGATGAGATGAGTAGCCGGTATAAACCAGTAAATGTGATTGATGATGTAGATGCACAAAATGGTAATGCTGCACAAAATTCACAGCAGCAGTCACAAAATATTAGTGGACCTGGAGCGTCCTCTAGTAGTGGTTCACATTCTTCGCCATGGACATGAAGATTGAGATCAGGAGAATCTTCTCAAAGCAATGCAGATAGTGGTATGTAGGTATCACGAAAAGGAAAAGAGAAGGTTGATCAGCCCATGTTTGATGTGAATGTAGGTCACTCTTATGTGGAGGGTGAATCCAGTGGCTTAGAACAGAGCATTGATGATGAGTTGGGTATTCCTTCTATTGTTACACCTGGAGTAAGGAAGACCAGGGATGTTTTGAGAGCACCTGGGAGTGAACCCACTTTGCGCAGGTCTACTAGAGTTAGGTATCCTGTGGATAGGCTGAAATATGATGGTTTTACAGCCATTCACTATGCATATATGGTCAAGGTGATACAGGAACCAGAACCCACTTCTTTTGAGCAAGCCATGGGAAAAGAAAAATGGGAGAAAGCCATGGATAAAGAAATGGATGCCTTGGAAGCAAATGCTACATGGGAATTGGTACCTTTGCCTAAAGGTAAGAATGCAATTGGCTGTAAGTGGGTTTATAAGGTGAAGCACAATGCAGATGGTTCTGTGAATAGATACAAGGCAAGATTAGTAGTCAAGGGGTATGCACAAACATATGGCATTGACTATGAAGAAACATTCAGTCCGGTTGCAAGGATGGCAACCGTAAGAGCAGTCATTGCTATGGCTACATCAAAGGGATGGTCTTTATATCAGATGGATGTAAAGAGTGCCTTCTTGCATGGTGATTTGCAAGAAGAGGTCTATATGAAGCAGCCACCAGGTTATGTGCATGCTGTTTATCCTGAGTTTGTTTGCAGGTTGAAGAAAGCCTTGTATGGATTGAAGCAAGCACCTAGAGCATGGTCTGACAAGATAGGACAGTATCTTGTCACTATTGGCTTTCAGATTTCCAAGGCAGATTTCTCACTTTATGTGAGAAAAACAGAGAAAGGTATTATGCTACTTGTCATTTATGTTGATGATTTGATTATGACAGGTGACAGTGATGAAGATATCCTTCATGTGAAAATGCTATTGAAGCAGAAGTTTGAGATTAAGGATTTGGGAGAGCTGCGTTATTTCTTGGGCATTGAGGTGATTAGATCACCAAGTGGGATACAGCTCTTGCAGAGGCAGTATGGATTGGACATGCTGTCCAAATATGGGATGACACGCTGTAAACCTATTTTAGTTCCTTTGGAGCAAAATGTGAAGCTGAGCACGGATGCAAGTAAGCTTCTAGAAGACCCTACTATGTACAGACGCATAGTAGGAAGTTTGATTTATATGACTATTACCAGGCCAGATTTGAGCTATGCTGTTGGATTGGTAAGTCAGTTTATGCAGGCTTCAAGGAAACCACATTTGGATACGGCTAGACGCATACTCAGGTATGTGAAGTCCACATTGCAGTATGGACTATTTTATGAGACTGGGGTTCAGATACAGTTGCATGGATACATTGATGCTGATTGGGCTGGTAGTATTTCTGATAGACGATCTACCAGTGGATATGTGTTCTCTTTCGGGAGTGCTCCAGTCACTTGGAGCAGCAAGAAACAGCCTACAGTTGCCTTATCGAGCACAGAGGCTGAGTACAGGGGTGCAGCAATGGCTGCATGTGAGGTAGCTTGGTTGCATAAGCTACTTTATGATATGCATAAGTCTACAGATGGGCTAGTTGTCATTTATTGTGACAACATGAGTAGTATACACTTGGCAAATAACCCAGTCTATCATGTTAGAACAAAGCACATTGAGGTGCATTATCACTATGTGCGGGAGAGGGTTTTACTAGGTCTTATTGATCTAGTTTATGTCAGCATAGAGGATTAGGTAGCTGACATATTCACGAAGGCATTGGGCGCAGAGAAGCTGCGCAAGTTTAGAGACCTGCTTGGTATGCAAGAATTGGGATTGAGCTCAAGGGGGAGTGTTGAGATATCGAGCTCCACTCGTGATACGCCAGGGTGACCGTTGTGTATTTATGTCACCGACTTGTCAGTTGCAGACGCGGTTGGTACACCGCCCATGAATAATAGCTACATGATAGCTATCCTTATCTACTCTAGTTCGTGGCTTAGTTAGTATGCCACCTTAGTTAGTTGAGTTTGGTTTGAGACCCATATATAGGGTTCTTCTATTTCTTTGTACTTGAGTTCTTTTGGCTTACACAACAAAGAAGAGGAAAACTGTTTTCAGCCTCCACCCTTGTGTGTATTCCCCCATTGTGCAAGCAAGAAAGCTACAAGTGAGACTCCTTCCTTCTCTCCCACAATCTTGACAAATTGTGCTCGCCAGGTTGGCACAACACTGCCCCCACGGCAAACTTAGAAGCATCGATATGCAGGTGGAAGGTAATGGTCCAATCTGGGGCTCGTAGGATTGGTGCTGTGGTTAGAGCCTTCTTCAACTCTTCGTATGCTCGTTGGCATGCTTTGGTCCATTTGAAGGCAATAAGCAGCTTGTACAAGGGTCTGGCGATCAACGCATAATTTAGTACAAACCACCGATAGTATCCAGTATGGCCTAGGAAGCATTGAACTCCCTTGTAGTTGTTTGGGGGTGGAAGGTCAACAATGACCCTGACCTTTGAGAAGTCAGTGGCAATGCTGTTCTTCGACACCACATACCCTAGGATGCATCCATGCTTCACCCAAAATTGGCACTTTAAGGGGTTCAAGGAGAGACGATATAAGCGACACTGCTTGAAGACCGTTCAGAGTTTGTCTAGGTGTTCGATCCAGGTCGATGGACACAGAGGCCGTTGACAAAGACTTCTAACTCCTTGCGAAGCATGTCCTTAAAGATGGTGCACATGAGGCATTGGAAAGTGGCAGGGGCATTAGTCAACCCGAAGGGCATGACTATGTAAGCAAAGACGCCCCACTTAGTGGTGAAGGTAGTCTTATGCCTGTCCACATGATGCACTTACACCTAGTTGTACCTTGAGAAGCCGTCCAAAAAACTGTAGGCTTCCTTGCCTTCGACTCTCTCAAGCATGTGCTCAGTGTATGGCAACGGATAGTTGTCCCTCTTGGTAGCAGCGTTCACCTTCTTGTAATTGACACACACTCGAATCTTTCCATTCTTCTTCATCACGATGACTATGGGTGATACCCAATCTGTGTGCTCAATTTTGTAAATGAATCCGGCTCTCATCAGCTTATCAATCTCTTCTTTGACAGCATGAGCGTGTTTTGGATTCATAGGGTATGGTCGCTGCTTGACCGGCATTGCTTCTGGCGTCATGGGTATGTTGTGAGTCACGACACTCAGATCTACCCCCTTTAGCTCTTCTAAGGACCAGGCAAACACTTCTATGTACTCTCGCAAGAGAACGACAAGACTCGTTTATTCTTCATCAGTCAAGTCATCGGCAATGGAGATTGGTTGGGGCGTTTCCCCTTCCTGGGCTAGATCCACCTCTTTGACCTTGGCTGGTCCCTTGATTGGTTTGCTTGTCTGCCCTTGACGTTTGGCACCTAGTAGAACTACCACCCTATCCCCTTTTTTGAATTTCGTAAATTGTTTAGGGAGGTCCTGCAATTTTCGCTATTCTATTGTTCGTGTATCCCAAGGTTTTTTTGCCTTTTTGTGCCTTGATTGTCTGCGCCTCAAGTAGACAGGTAGGCCCCCCTTGGTGCATCTGGTTGTGGGCGGCCTAGGAATTTCTGGATCACTATCCAAACTAACCTCCGATTCAGAGTAGAACCCTCCGTCTTCACTAGAGGAGGTGGTCTCCCCTGGTGGGCGCAGTTCAGATGGTGATTCAGTCCTAAAACTGATGTCGTTCCTGGCTGGGCTAGGCCTGCTTGCTCAAGGTCTATAGCTCCTACATATTCCAACCAGGCGCGATCACATTCCACGCGCATGACTCCTTGCTCCATCCTGAAGATACTCTTTTTATGCGGCTTGGAGTCTGCGCGTATTTGCTCTATTTCTTGTCCTTCAGTGTCGTATTCCACGGTATCTACCTCACCCTCACTTTCATCATTAAAGGATTGGCAGTCTTCGTACTCATCGTTAGAATTCTCTTCATTAGACTGCTCGTTGTCTCCTAGGGCTTGGTATATCTTTGGTCGTTGGTCAGGAACCAAGGCCCAGTTATACATGAGGTTTAAGTCATGCACTCTAGTCCATTGCCACTTGGATTCATCTAAGAGATCTTGGAGTCGTTTGAAATTTGTAGCTAGATTGCCAGCTAGCTTGTCCGTTAGGTTTTCCAATATCTCTTGGAGTTTCCTTTTGTTGGTTGGGACTTGGAAGTTGACTGGATTTGGTTTCCCACGAAGGCTCCCTGCCATCATGCAGACTGGTATGGAGGGTGTGTTGTTAGCCTTGCCGATTGTTTTTATGGCTTGCTCATACGCCTCATGATTAGAGAACGGCAGGTCGATTGTAGCGAGGGCATGCATCCAATCTTGCTCGTCTCTGGGCATGGGATATACTTGGTCAAGGGCCAGAGGACTTCTGGATCTCAGCATTACCCTTGAGCATAGTAGAGATGGCATCTAAGTCGACTGGTGAGGTCTTCCAGGTGTCCATCTCTACTCTCAGGACATCCGTCCTATTGCTAAGGAAGATCAAGCTGTTACCCCAATCTTTGATGACTCTAGTGTTGTGCATCTAGGGTCAGCCTAATAGGATGTCGTAGTCCACTCCCTTCATGACTATAAAGTCGACGGAGAATTGGACACCTGTGATCTTCATTGGCCAATTCTTAAGCATCCCGAATGGCTTGACTCCCATAACATTTGCAAGTGTGACACTAAACCTAGCAGTCTCAACAGGTGGGTTTCCCCAAGTCTAAAGCACTGCGTGGCTAAGCACACTAACCCCAGCCCCCGTGTCCACGATTCCCTTCCTCATTGTATCACCTAGGGCTAAAATCGGTAAGATTGCATGCATCTCAGAACCTTCCCAGAAGGCATTGACGTGCAAGGATTTAGGCATAGAGTGCAACGTCAAACTCGGTATTTGCGTCTCTGCATCATGGTCATGAGGGTCTGCCGTGACCTGCTCTTGTGACCCTTCAACCCACTACTTAAGATCTTGCCATAAGGTGGGGTGCTGCCTAAACAGATCTCCCCGGCTAAGTGTTATAGGGGTTGTCACCAACGTGGTCAGGAGACCGTTGGGTGTTTGTCTCTCTCCTAACCTGGATCATCCTAACTAGTGGCCGTGACTGAATCGCGGCCCTGTAGTGCCGAGGCTTGGTCTTAGCGGCACTGCTTGTGGTGCAATTGCTTCTCTCGACTTTGGTTGTGGAGGTGAGGTTGGCGTACTTATGCTGGAGAGATCATCGATTTTTTCCTCTAGGATGGGTTCAGCATCTTTTAGGTGCTATTGAGCCTCCTTCACCCATTCCTTCACCTTTTCTATGGCCTCTAACTGCCGCTTCGACTGCCGGTATTCCCCTACCTTAGCGCTTCCCTTTTTGGCTGTCTTAGGGGCTGACGTCTCTGCCTCTACGTTAGAGACCTTCCCTCTAGTAGGTAGAGTCATAGCACTCTCCGTTTTTAGTGCGATTTTAGCTTCCAACCTCTTCCTCCTCTGTCTACGGCTCTTCTTTCCTATCGAGGCTGCATCGAGATTGCTAGGTCCTGGCAGAGAGATGCCGGCCTACTTCATTTGGGCACGGGTCATGACCCGCAATGGGATAGGCGTGGCCTCCCCATCAAGGTTCTCGACACCAAACAGCCCCAATGGGATAGATAGCATGTTGGTTGAGTTATAAGATGGCTTTCGCTTTGGGCAATCGACGAAGAGATGGGTGATTCCACACTCAGCACACCTTTGGTCAACCTTGTCTTTGTTTTGCTACTCGCTTTTAGGGCAACGTGATGAGACATGACCTGGTGACCACAAGTCCAATATGTGATTGGATCCTACGTCTACCCTCCTAGGCCTTTACCTCGTCCTCTTCCTAACGCCATCACCGGTACGTGGCGATAATCCATGAGGACAGCATTACCCTCATCCTCATGCAAGACGTAAGGGCATATGTAAGCTTCTTCCTCGTTCGGTTCCTCCACATAGTGGATAGGAGCGTCACTCGGTGGATGGGTTACGTAAGGACCAGGCGGTCTAGGAATGCCTGTAGGATTTATTTCCATCCTAGGGACAACCGACTTAATATTGTTAGGCATAGGGAGGGCCAATGGGGCTCCCCTTCCGAAAAATGGCTACGGCCTATTCACTAGGTAAGGCTGGCCGTATGGTTGTGAGTATGGAAGTCTTCTTGGCAACCTACAATGCGTGACGTCATGACCGAACCTACCGCAGTTAGTGCAAGGTCTTGACCTAGGGTCTTGACACTCGGCTAGTAAGTGGTTTCTGCCACAGTACATGCATTGGACGTGTGGGCGCGTTGGTCGTCTCAACATGTCTTGTAACTTGGCTAGTTCCATCTTAACATCAGCCAAGTCTTGGTTCGTCTCGGTGGTTTTCCCCTTATCCTGGGATGATGAGACTGATCGCTCACTTGAGGCTGACGCTCTCTCCGAGCTTCGCGAGTTGGTCTCTTCAAGGTTCACGCTTCTGGAGCTCCGCTCCTTTAGCTGATCGTCAACTCGGATGGCTTCCTCAAAGACCCTAGCTAGTGCGTCTTGCTGCAAGCTCGAGTTGCCTGCCAAAGCCTTATATAGTTCCTCATTTTGAATCCTACTAATGAATACAGTTGATACTGCTCTTTCAGTTGGCCGTTCTCTAGTAGGGATTCTCTTGAAGAGACTCTGCACATGGGTCACGTAATCACGAATGTCCTCCTTCTCTTTCTCCTTGACGTTCATCAAGCGTACTAGTAGATTATCGGAGTATTCGGGCTCGACAAATCTCTTAATGAAGAGATCCTTGAGGCCATTGAAGTTGGCTCGCTTTGCGTTATCTAAGCTCGTATACCACGTCCTACCCTTGTTTCCCAAACAAAGCCCGAACACTTGAGAGCGTTGAGTCAGGTTGTTGAGGCCGTTGGCTTCGCAGACTTGCTCAAACTGCTCAACAAAGCTGTATGGATCGTTATGGGATTGGTACTTATCAAGTTGCTTGGCAACAATAGGGATTTTAGACTGGCTCTTTGAGCCCTGGTTTGCTCCTAATCCTGTGAGCAATGATGTTGCTAGAGCCGTGGCACTTCGCTCTGCAGCAGTATTATCGAGCAGCCGCTTCATGAGAAGCTCACTCAGTGTTAAGTCTCCTTCTAGTGCTCTCTCATGGTCCGTTCAATTTCTGCCAGCCAGGTTCAACACACCCGTTGCACCTCTTGCAACTCCATGATTTGCCTTTGGCTTCTAGCCTGCTGATCCCTATTGTATTCAGCTATGCTTTGCAATGCTTTGCAGGCTAGCTTTCTCTCCTCTTCTAGATCTGTGATGATAGCGTTTGCTATTCTACCATGGTGCTCATACTCCTAAGTCGAATTCCTCATTAGATCTACGGTCTGAACTTTCTTCTGCCATTGTTGAGTTATCGTGCTCCACCAAGCTATTGATTAGGTTCAGTAGACTTGTCAAATCCACTTTGTTGACGTCCCTTGCTTGGTCCTACTTTTGCACATTGATGGTTTGTCTATGTCTTGGGTTCTCTCCTACTAGTGGGTTCCTCGAGTGGTTTATCTGGGTGAGTTTCTTCAGTTATTGAATACAATCCTCAATTTATGGCTACTCAATGTGTGTGTGTCTTTTCTTGTGCACTTGTGCTCAATCAGGCTTTCAGTTTCCTTAACTGTACTTCAAGTGCAAAAATTCAGGGTGAGTGCAGCAACCAATTTCTAGGCGTCTTACGGACTCTTGCGTTGTTCCGGGTCTAATAGGCTTGTTGGTCAATTTTTTGGCCGTCTTGGAAAGGTTTAGGGTTTCTCTAATATGCTGCCTTGTTCGTTTTTGGTCCAATCAGGCTTTACAACTCAATGGTTTGCGTCTAAGCCTCTAGGTCTAGCAACTGCCTACTTCTAGCTGCTAAGCGGCTGTGCCCTATGATTTTGCCCCTTCCATGTGCCAGAATCAAGTTCTGAGCATCCTAAGGGCTTTCGACAGTTTGCGCTGCTGAGTTCTGACCGGGTCAGGTCAAATTTTTGAAATTTGGTAAAAATCTACACTCAGCCCAATTGGTCCAAATTGTAGGGTTCGAGTGGGTTACTCGGACGGGCTGAGGCGCATGGGCCAAGAGACGAATTTGGGATTTGGAAAGGGTGGGCTCAGACGGGCCGAGGAGCGGACTCGGACGGGTTGGTTCAGACGGGCCGAGGCAATCTGTCCGAGGGAAGTGGGTAGAGGGTCGAATTTGACACGTGGTAGAGGGCCGAATCGGTCCACGGTCCAAATGGTAGACTTGGGCGGGCTGAGTAGGTTTGGGTCGAGTGGGCCGATTAGGGTTTTGGCCGAATGGGCCGAATGGTAAGGGGTCGAGGGCCGATTCTGGGACTTGGCCGAGAAGTGACTGTTCTGATGGGCCAAGCGCGGCGCACGTCAACAACGTGAGTTTGATTTCGATCGGTCCTTGTGATTTACTCAATCGTATCAGGCACAAACCTCTAGATCCTACCTAAGGGGGTAAGGGAAGGGATTCATATACCTAGATGGAGTGGTGGACTCATCATTGGTGCGATCGAATCAAATTGGCAATAGTTCACAGACTTTCTCAGCTTCTTATACAATAAATTTAAAAAGCTTAGACTATCAAAAGTAGTGTCTTTAATAAAATAATCTACATTCCATACCTCGATACCTTCTGAGATCGATATAGATGCAAATACCTCAATACAAAAAATGTCATGTGTACGGCTATTATGGCTAGTTAAGTCTGGGCTAGGGGCTAGACAAGTTTACAGACTTAGGCAAGTCAAGTAAGTCAAAACTTGACTTGAGGAAGATTAAGGCAAAAAAAAAAAGGCTCTAAGCTTTTGAAAATCTTATTAAAGAAAGGAGACGACAATTTGAATGTGCCGCCTCCCCTTTCTTCGCGAATTTTTCGGCCATCTTCCTCTTCTCCATAAATTTGGGAATTTGAAGAACAAAAAAAAAGCGTGAGATCTCCCTTCTTATCTCAAAAAAGACTCAAGATATCTCCCCCTTTTCTCAGTTTGAGAAGAGATCTAGATTGAAAGAAGATCACCCAAAATCTAGGCAAATCAATCATGGCATCTCTGGCAACCTCTCTGGGCGTCAAAGAACAAATCGCCAACATTAGGCTATACCTTGAAAGCTCCCAGATAGCTAGATTGGAAAGGTACCCTCCATAAATAACTCATTTTCTTGGGCATGACTCATGAAACCCCCTATTCCTTCAATTAAACTATAAATAGGGGGCATGAGAAGCCATAGAGAACATTCGCTTTGAATCAAGAGAAGAGACTCTTTTCGAATCAAGAGAGAAGAGAAAGAGAGAGAGGGCAAGAGGAGAGCGAGAGAGATAATTCTTATTGCAAAGACAAGGAGGGATATTCTATCGCCTTTCTAAGGAAAATCCCATCTCTTCTATCACATTGTGACTCTACTTGATTTCTTCTCAAATTCCTATTGTTATCGTCCCTATTAATCAAATCGAGATGACCCATAGCTCTATTATCAAACTCTTCTCTACAATTCCTTGATCGAAGACCATGGCCTTAAAGAGAAAAATTGCAAAGGCCATGGAAGCGGGAGCTGCTAATAGTGCTGCAAATATGACCACTACAAATGGAATGGCAAGTATCGGAATTACAAACAAAGTTGCAATACCAACAACAACCAAGCACTCGCCCCGTAAGTCCCCAAGTGCCATATTTGACTAATATTTTAAATATTAAATACAATGATTAGATCATCATCTCATGAACTAGCAAAGAAAAGTTGTATCCATGATAGTAGTGAGAGTAGATTTTTGCATATAATCTCATATATAGAAAAATTACTGAAGAGAATTCTTTTACCTTGATAATTGTAAATTTAGAAGGATTAATTATTGCACTACATGTAAATAATTTATGATTTTATTACAATAGGTAGGAATTACAAAGAATTAGACTCAAGAACTATGATTTTTGCAATAAGAAATGTTTTAGTTAAAATTTTAAATCCAATTTGTACTACATTGATGGAACCTTCAATCGGTAAATATGAATGCTAATTCTCAGAAAAATCTTGAGATGGAGTTATTAGAATACTTTTCATAATAAAATATCCAAGGGTTTTGGATCTAGTGAGTTATCACTAGAGAAGGACCAATAAAATCCCATTAAAAAGAAAATGATCATCATGGAAGTTTTTGCTTATAGAAGTCCTTTAGTAATATTAGAAGGATTGATGGGTCATCCAAACCTTGGAGGATGGAAGTTTTGAAAAAATAAACTCCTTGTTAAAATTTATCGTGAGTTAGATCCCAAGGGAAAGAGTAACAAGAGAGGATTATTGGAAGATATTGCTGCTTACACTAAGTTTGGCCCCAATGTTGTCATTCTAGGAAAAGGTTTGTCTTGGAAGGAAATTCATTATAAGACTGTTATGTATGATACATTTGAAGTAAACTATTTGTGGCTATAAAGTAGATTTTGACTTTTCTTGAAATTGTTAGGATAAAGAATGGACAATAAGGCACACATCATTGACTGAGGTAGTGTTCCGTGATGATGATAGACCTCGCCAAGGTCGGCGTAAATAAAACCTACTCCAAGGGGTTTTTGTTTTTGCATCGGTGAGTATAAACCAAACATGATGTGAAAGGTCCTTTCGCAGGGAATTCTAGTTGGGTAGGAGGAGTTGAGGATACTCGGGGACTCTAAACATGAATTCCTTAGACTCTTATGAATTGTCAATTACCCTTCGAGCTAGATAGTATTCTGGAAGTCCTGATACTAGTCTAGGGACTAAACTTGGTGGGAATAACACCTTCGGATTGATATTATGTATGTTGAGGGATAGGCATGTGAACCCTATGTATGCAAGAGTGGATAAGGGTAGTTGGGTGGAATGAACTGGAGGGCAAGGGAAACCCTTACCTTAGCCATCCATAGGCTATTTAAATAGCCTAGAGGTTGCTATCAATGTAGAGGAGAGTGTACCAGTTGTACTTATAAACAACTCATTAAGCAAGATCTTTTTGTACTTGAGCTCTCTCTCCCTCTTATGCACACTTTCTCTTGCTCTCATTCTGATATGTCAACATGGTATCAGAGCCATCTCTGATCCAAAAAGCTTTCTTCAACTCCATTTCCCACTAAGTGCACATGAGGATGTCATCTTCTCACTATACCTCTTCACCTCCATAGCTACCTACCATACCCACATATGTTGGAGGACATGGGGAGAGCAAAAGAGAGCATTTCAGCTCAAGGCCTCTTTTGAAGATCTCTTCTCTAGCTCAAGGCTCAACATCCTAGAGCTTCAAAGTTCGACATCGGGCAGTTAGGAGGCCGACATTGTAGAAAAACATAGATTTGGCATAATTTGGACATTGTGGACTTTTTCAACCTAGTGTAACCTACTGAAGGTGCAATTTTGATGACCTTCATGTGGGGGCTTTGATAGCCCCCTAGTAGGCTATCCTCCCACAAGAGGGCTCCTCAAATCTTTGCCCACAAAAAGAGATCTATGTGAAATCCTAGATGTGGGTTTTCTGGTAGCCAAAGCTAGAAAGCTTCAAGCTTTCTTTTTTCAACATTAATTGTCAAGATTGTGGGAGAGAAGGAAGGAGTCTCACTTGTAGCTTTCTTGCTTGCACAATGGGGGAATACACACAGAGGTGGAGGCTGAAAACAGTTTTCCTCTTCTTAGTTGTGTAAGCCAAAAGAACTCTCATACAAAGAAATAGAAGAACCCTATATATGGGTCTTAAACCAAACTCAACTAACTAAGGTGGCATACTAACCAAGCCACGAACTAGAGTAGATAAGGATAGCTATCATGTAGCTATTATTCATGGGCGGTATACCAACCGCATCTGTAACTAACACGTCGGTGACATAAATGCACAACGGTCACCCTGGCATATCACGAGTGGAGCTCGATATCTCAACACTCCCCCTCGAGCTCAATCCCAATTCCTGCACACCAAGCAGGTCTCTGAACTTGCGCAGCTTCTCTGCGCCCAATGCCTTCGTAAATATATCAGCTACCTGATCCTTTGTGTTGACATAAACTAGATCAATAAGACCTAGTAAAACCCTCTCCCGCACATAGTGATAATGCACCTCAATGTGCTTTGTTCTAGCATGATAGACTGGGTTATTTGCCAAGTGTATACTACTCATGTTGTCACAATAAATGACAACTGGCCCATCTGTAGGCTGATGCATATCATAAAGTAGCTTATGCAACCAAGCTACCTCACATGCAGCCATTGCTGCACCCCTGTACTCAGCCTCTGTGCTGGACAAGGCAACTGTAGGCTGTTTCTTGCTGCTCCAAGTGACTGCAGCACTCCCAAAAGAGAACACATATCCACTGGTAGATCTTCTATCAGAAATACTACCAGCCCAATCAGCATCAGTGTATCCATGCAGCTGTATCTGAACCCCAGTCTCATAAAATAGTCCATACTGCAATGTGGACTTCACATACCTGAGTATGCGTCTAGCCGCATCCAAATGTGGTTTCCTTGGAGCCTGCATAAACTGACTTACCAATCCAACAACATAGCTCAAATCTGGCCTAGTAATAGTCATATAAATCAAGCTTCCTACTATGCGTCTGTACATAGTAGAGTCTTCCAGAAGCTCACCTGCATCTGCGCTCAGCTTCACATTCTGCTCCAAAGGAACTGAAATAGGCTTACAGCTTGTCATCCCATATTTGGACAACATGTCCAATCCATACTGCCTCTGCAAGAGCTGTATCCCACTTGGTGATCTAATCACCTCAATGCCCAAGAAATAACGCAGCTCTCCCAAATCCTTCATCTCAAACTTTTGCTTCAATAGCATTTTCACATGAAGGATATCTTCATCATTGTCACCTGTCATAATCAAATCATCAACATAAATGGCAAGTAGCATAATACCTTTCTCTGTTTTTCTCACACATCAGAGTGGATTGATTCCAATGGCTTCTCATTCTCTTGAGCATGTCTAGGAAATGGTTTCCTTGCCCGTTTTCCAAACTGACAGGCTTCACATACCTTATGCATTTCTGCAACCTTGAATTTTGGCAATCCTGCAACAATATTTTGGGACTGCATTGATTTAAGTCGCTGTACATTAACATGACCAATGAGTTTATGCCAGATATCAATATCTGCAACTACACCGGTCCCATGTGCAAACATTGCTGCACTCAATTCAGACATGTCTGCATCCAACGTAAACATTCTGCCCTTCTTCTTTCCTTTTGCTATCAAGCGACCTTTATTTTTCATATCCTCAACAAAGCATCCATGAGGATTAAATCTGACCTGCAAGCCCTGCTCAACCATTTGACCAACAGAAACCAGATTCTTGGTGATATTCGAGACATGAAATACATCAGACACGTATTTCTTTTTCCCATCCTACATAGACAAGGGAATTTTTCCAATCTGCACAATAGGATGTGCAGTATCATCACCAGTCTCCACAAATCCTGGTTTTTTCATTTTCCTTGCATCCTCCATCCATTATGCATGACCTGTCATGTGGTTTGATGCACCTGAGTCAACATACCATACATCATTGCTTTCTTCTGCACTTGTCACAGAATTGTTCATGTGCTGCACCATGAACAAATGCTCATTTCTGTCATCACCCTGTCTACTAGAAGATGCATAATTCCCTTGTTGCAGTTTTCCATTCATGATGTCATTCTGCTTTTTATAGCAGTCTTTAGCCATATGACCCATTTTACCACAGTAGTAGCATTCAACATTACTGTTTGAATTTTGTCCTCTTTGCCATCCACCACGACCTCTTTGGCTCCCCCTGTCTCTAGAGTTACCACGTCCTCCTCCATAGGACTGGTTTTCTTGAGTTTGCTGCATATTTTGATTTCTACCACGGCCTCCAAAGCGGCCTCCTCTATCTCTGCCTCTACCTCTTCCAGCATTTGAGTAGAAGACAGCTTCTTTTGAAGTTCCTCCTGAAGAAGATGCACCACCATTTCTCTGCTCCTCAGAAATTAGAAGAGCAATCAACTCCTCAAAATCAGGAAATCTTTCATGAACTGAGATGGATGTCCGAAACTGTGCATAATCCTTTCCTAGACCATTCAAGGTCACAGAAACTAAATCATCATCTTCCACTGGCGACCCAATGGAAGCAAGTGCATCTGCAATCTTCTTCACCTTCATGTGGTAGTCATTGATGCTCATATTTTCTCTTTGCACATTGTGCAACTCTTGCTTGAGCTGCATTTTCCTGGCTTGAGTATTTGTGCTATACATTTTTGACAAAGTATCCCATGCCTCCTTTGACGTACTTGCATCTTGAATATGCACAATCATAGAGTCTGAAATACTGATAAACAGCCAGTACATAACTTTCCTGGCTCTCTCATGCCATGCTTTAAATGCCTGCATTTGCTGTTGATTGGGAACATCAGGAAGAACTGGTTCTTCTTCATTTCCTACAACAAATTCCCAATATCCTTTTCCCATAAGGAAATTCGTCATTCTAAACTTCCATGCCTGGAAGTTGTTCTTGTCAAGCTTTTCAGTTACAATCTGTGAAAGAGAATCAGACGCCATTACAGAACACTGCGAAAAATTCTGTCACTGCAAAAACTCAGCTTCACCCTCACAAGGGCAAATCTGCAAAACTGGCGAAAGTGGTATTTGACCACACAGTCACTTCTTAGTGACGATTTTGCATAAATAGGAACCAATGATGATTCTGAAACTCCCAATGTCTCTGCGCACAAGCATACGATGCAATTTCTACAATAACTTTTCACCGACCTGTAGAACAGTGGTCGCACAGCATAAAACTGGGCCTTTTTCTGAGTGCGTGTAGAAAACTTCCGCCTCCAAAACAGGCCCCGAAATGGCCTCAAATCAAAAAAACAAGGTCGCTAAGGGCTAAAGCCTTCTCCCGCAGCATATAATGCCCTCTTGCTTCACTGCGAAGGGCGTCTCAACCTGAGACAATGCACTCCTGCAATTTTCGGCTGTGCTACCTGCAGGGATCTGCTCCCAAAACAGAAAATGAAAGCAACACTGCTCCTCTTACCAGACCACCGCGAGCTTGGCTTGCTTTCTTGAGCTCCTTACTACGAACAAGGCTCTGATACCATGTCAAGATTGTGGGAGAGAAGGAAGGAGTCTCACTTGTAGCTTTCTTGCTTGCACAATGGGGGAATACACACAGAGGTGGAGGCTGAAAACAGTTTTCCTCTTCTTAGTTGTGTAAGCCAAAAGAACTCTCATACAAAGAAATAGAAGAACCCTATATATGGGTCTCAAACCAAACTCAACTAACTAAGGTGGCATACTAACCAAGCCACGAACTAGAGTAGATAAGGATAGCTATCATGTAGCTATTATTCATGGGCGGTATACCAACTGCATCTGCAACTAACACGTCGGTGACATAAATGCACAACGGTCACCCTGGCATATCACAAGTGGAGCTCGATATCTCAACATTAATCACCCTGGTTGATACTAATAGTGATTCTAATCACTAATTTAAGTCATGTGGAGCCTCTTACAGATTTGAAAGCTCCATCTCAGATTCAAAGATACTTGGTGAACATCATTACACTCATAAGAAAGCCGACTTATAAACATATACTATGAGATGAGTGCTTGTAAGCACTAATGCTACATCTCATAGTCACGATCCTATTTCTAATCAGTATGTTGAATATGTTTTACCCTAAATTTCAACCTTGAGGAGATTAGTATCTATATTGAGCATATTTATTAAGTGCCTAACTGTCATTGTAAGGCTATGTGTAGGTTATAAACACATAGACCATTGTCCTCATTCCTCATCTCATTTTGTAACATATCACATTTAAGCCTGCTATTGATTAATAATCTATTTTTCTTTCACACTTACTAGCCATTATGTAAAGGACTAGACATTGCCATTGCTTAGAGCAATCGGTAAGAACTTCCTATCATGGCCATGGCCTATGCCAATGTTAGACCTCAAATCCGTAAGTTTGATGGAAAAAACTTTCATCCATGCCAGGTATTAGTGAAGTATAAAATGATGGAATGGGGCTACTAGCCCTTCATCAAGAGGACCAAGGTTATTGATCCATCAAACCCACTTGATGTAGAAGATGATGAAAGAGCCCAAGCCATAGTTATGCTTCATCTAGATGAATCCTTGATTCATTACATTGACCAACTCTCCACTGCCACAAGGAGAAATGGGATGATCTTGAAACGATTTATGGCACTAAAGGAAAGAACTCTAAAATTTTCCTTAAGATTGAATTTTTAAGCTTAGAGTATAAATAATGAAAAGACCTAGGTAAGTTCATTTCTCACATAAAGGGGGTCATGGCATAAGCTCCAATTCATGATGAAGACGCCATTGCAATTCTCTTGAAAGTTATAAAGAAGGCATTCCCAACCCTTATAACTACTCTTACAAATATCCCAAATCCAACCTTGGAAACCCGAGGGATCCACCTATAAGAAATCGTCTATATTATGTGTGTTCAAAGGATATTAAGAAATACTATTTCTTTACATGCAATAAGGCATTAAAATGATCCCCTTTACTTTACTAAACTTATGGATTTTTTTCAAATTATAATTAAAAATCCTATTTATAGATATAATATTATAAATTTTACAAAACATAATATCCTTTCTTTTGAACTCACATGGTATCTTACATGTTCTATAAGGTGGACTCCCCGAGCTTGGAAAGCACCATCCAATCTTGTTTAGATGAGGAGAAAAGTAATTAGAAAGAAGGCAGCACACTAGTTAGGCATCTGCCTTATCAGCCTCGGTGAGCAACTCTTGGTTCATACTATCTCCACCAAATGCTCTTTTTGCAATAAGAAAGGATATCTTATCAGTAAACTATTGGAAAAATTATCTTGACAAAATGAAGTGCAACAAATGTAAGAAGATAGGGCATATTACTAGTAAATGTCCTACCATCCCTAAAGTACCAAAAGAATTGGAGGCCAACTTTGTCTCCAAAACACTTGATGATCGACTTTTTCAAATCTATAAATCCTCTACTTATAAGAACTTTTGTAGCCTAATTTATAAAGGCATCCCATTTTGTTTGAGGGGGGGAGGGGGGTATTAACATGTCTTGTAGTCCAGTGCCACTCTAGCATTTAGCGGGGGTGTTGACAGATATGGATATGAACCCTATGTATGCAAGAGTGGATAAGGGTAGTTTGGTGTGAATGAATTGGAGGACAAGGGGAAACCCTAATCCTAGCCATCCACAGGCTATCTAAATAACCTAGAGGTCATTCTCAATGTAGAGGAGAGTATATCATTGTACTTGTAAACAACTCATTAAGCAAGATCTTGCTCTCAGTTTGATATTGCAACAATGTCCAGTTAGGATAGGAAGCATGGTAAAAATATATTTTCTTTAAAGAACTGTTTGAGAAAGAATTCCTTTATATTGTTTTTGTCTCATAAAATAAAGATATGTAATGAACTTGTGTTAGAAGATAATCAAAGAATGTATTTTTTAAATGTCAAACCTAAAGTGGTAGGTAATTAGGTAATTAAAAATACTCTATTGAGAGAAGGGAGTGGATGGGTCCCCAACAGGTCCAAACCTACGACTGGGTGGTCTCGGTTAGACGAGAGCTTTTCTCATAAAAAATTACGTTAGTTAATAGGCAAAACGTATGGCCACTAGATATTAGGAAGAGCCTGGCTTGCATCATTTTAGGGGCCGGAATGGGATTTCGCCTTACAGGATGAGGGGTCGACGTGCTGCACTTCCCTTTGTCTCCCATTCTCTTTGAACCAAGTGCAATGCAAGTCTGCCTCAATTCGAGCGATCCTGTGAGAAGCGCGAACTCGAAGTACTGATGCTAGTTGACTGATAGGTGACTTGACCAATATTAGGAATCCAAAACTCAAGTCAATCCTCTTGGGAATGCATGAATTGTGATGAACTGAGAGGATGAGCAAGAGAAAGAGAGAAAAAGAATGACATGATCACATGGTTAGTTTTAAACCACGATCCAGGCATGGTGGTGACACCGGGGTGATGCTGCGGGGCGTGCGGAGGACTCAGGATGAAGGATGCTGTGGGTGAACTTTGAAGGATGTGGCTAGAACCCTACGTGAACGACTTAGGGGACACCATAGGCCGATGACACGTGATGCCCCCCAAAGCCTTTGCATAATATATGTAAAAGATGTAAGATGTGGTGGCAAGGCAGATCGTGAGAAGACGCATTGATAGAGAGACACTGGCCCAGCGGCGTGAGAAGGGAATTAGAGGAGAAGGAGAAGACGTGCTATGCATAACTCTCTGGAAGGTTGACCCACCCAAACGAAGGAAAGGAGAGGGAAGGCGATGAAGCCTCCACGACAGAGGGCCATGATAGGCCGAGAACTCACACACGAGAGAGAGAGAGAGAGAGAGAGAGAGAGAGAGAGAGCACGTCCCACTTTACATGCACAAAACATGCTTAATTATTATTTATCACAGCATGACTCTCGGTTTGTGCTCCATGATTGGTCCGATTCACACCTCAAATTGGAACGTTCGGTCAACTTTTTATTTGGAAGGGCTTAGAGGCTTTTCACAAACAAACTGGGACCATAGCCCTGCACATTCATTCTTAGAACACAAAACTACACCCTTGTTTATCAAACTATTCCTCATTGCGCTAACGTTTATTCTCCATCGCACAGCTCCTAGATTCTCAACATACTAATAAACTATGGCATGTGCTAAAGGGCTCTTAGAGCAACTACTGTTTTCTTTTTTTAATTATGTTTTTTATTTTACTATCATTTAGTTCGAATGAACGGTATTTCTAGCCCTTCTCTAGGAGGGCAAAACCCCCCTTTAAAGGGCATTGTCATCTTCGAAATTTCAATCCAGTCCAATTGACTCCTCTTCATTTTCCCCACCTTCAGTTATGTAAGCACTAGAGTGCCCAAGCTCATTTTATTTGCTATTATCTTCCCAATTTACCTGATTGTATTGTTCAAGTTAGCATGACTTAACTGGTACTCCTCCAACTCCCATCTCTTTATTTTCCACATGGGCACCTTTTGGGCACCAAGACATAGTTGTGACTAGCTAGGCTCAAAAACTCAACACCATCCTTTATGTCTAGAATACTATGTGATCAAACATGTGCACAAATGCATTTCGACATTTCATATGGAAGTGTTTAAACTTGTAGACGATTTGTCATTTGAACATTTATTTTAGAGCTGCTTTCATCTAAAGAGCATGTTTTCATCCCAACTAGAAAGCTTTTCAATTATCTAAGGCCTCTCTTGTATAATCGTTGAGGGCTACTTTTCTTTCTTAAGGAATGGTTTCATTGGTTGATGATTTCCAATGCCCTCTCTTTCCTCTTTTATTATCTTCAAGGGCTAGATTCAAGGAATGATCTTAAAGGCTAAGAAATCTCCTATTGACAAACCTTTCTTTTTCTAGAGAGAACTTTCCACAAATTTGAGAAAGTCCTAAGAATTATGTAGGATTTGACAAGGCTTCCAATTACAATATACTTCATTTTCCTTTATTTTGGGAGTAGTCTCCAACTACATCTTTAGTATTTTCTATAACATTATGTACAAAGTCTAAGGTTTGACAATAGGCATATAAAAGTAAAAGTTAAATATGTGAGATCATTCTATGGTTGCATGTAGCAGTTGCAAAAGAGCACTCTTTCATGGAAAGGTTGGATCATGCAATCATCAACATTGAGTACTCAATGAATCTTTCTAAGAAATTTTATCTTACTAACAAGTTCACCACTTTGAAGACAAGTACAACATAAGCCAGCAATTTCATTTTGATTGATTGAGAGAGAGAGAGAGAGAGAGAGAGAGAGAGAGAGAGAGTTGCAAGTCAACGAAAAAAGTATGCTCTAAGGTTTGTATTTCCATTGGTTTAGACTCCGTATGCAAATGTTTTTATCTATTTTTGCCTTGATTTAGACTCTTTGCAACAAGCTAGCTAGAATAAGCTAGATGGACTAAGAAGTATCACTTCTAAAACATTGAGGACTACACACCAAGAACTAGGATAAGAGAAAAGAAGACAAGCCATTGTGTTGGTGTATGAACAATTTGCAAGTGGACATTTGCGCTACATACAAGTGACATATAGGCTATTTTCCCATGTGTAAGTGTCTTAATTATTAGCATTTCTTATAAGGGCATGATCCTTTTAATGATTGATGTGCACTGGGATAGGGTGCTCCAATTGGATCAAGGTTGCTAGTACACATGATGGTTGTTCTAGCCTCTATTTCCATGTTTCTCACTTAGAGTTAGTTGAAATGAGTAGATGCATCATATGTAGTTTTTCTTATTTTACTAGAAGCCAATCAAATTAACCAACTTTGGGCAATGTTAATATCCATGCATCCTTGTTTATTTGACATGATGCTACATGGCATTTAGGATTTTCTTAAAATCGTCACGAGGACATTCATTTAGGAGATGTAGAAAGTTTATACCAAAAGCTTTAGCATTCCTACTCTACAAGTTTCTTACTACACTTTGTAGTATTCCATCGTGTTATAGCTAATCTAACCCTAGATTTGAAAGTCCAAAAGTCAATTTAGTAATAGGGATAAAGGGGCCATTTTAGTCATACTTAAGATGTGTTGCTTCGCTAGGAGTGGTCCCATTTAAGAGAAAAAGAAAGGGACTAGCCCCTTAATTTGGTGTCAGCACGTTTTTTCCTCATCCAGTGGGCAAAATGAGAAGGTTGAAAATGTAGGCACGCAAAAAAGATGACACTGGCCAATTTTACAATCCAAATGTCCAAAACATAGCCAGTTTTCATTAGGAAAAACTTGAATTTCGATCGGACTTTTGAAAATCCAATTGGGAAATTTTTCTAAATGGTTGTTCATAAAATTTGGAGTGTAAAGTTATTGAGCTTGCCAATGGGATAATGGCATAGTGGATCGTGTGTGGGTTGAGTTCTACATTACATGTGCATGAGTTCGATCCCTGCTTCCCGTGTCCCTTGTGGCACATTTCAAATCTATTCGCATCCAAGTTATTGGGCCCCTTACCCTAAGTCGATTTTATCACCCTAACAGCATGACATTTGTAGGCTCTATTTTGAAAGGCTTGGAAAATGCTTTAACAAATAATTCGCGCGATTTTTATTTTGGAAATTTAACGGTTTTGTCTGGATAAGTCACTGCAGTGGATTAGCTCAACTGGAGAACAATCACTATAATAATCACAGTCAAAACCAGCCAGCCGACGTTGCTAATATATATGTATCGCAGGATCTGGAGCTTAAGGTCTGTCTAGCCAGCCAATTCTTCCTTTCGTCTTTGATCTGGCATAGTATCATTCCTCTTTGCATGCAGGCATTCTTCTCCGCTATCATATTGTCATTTGATCAATTGCAGTGCTTGTCTATCTGTTGCAGTGGTTGACCGTCTGCATCAGTTAGAGGCTTGCTTTTGATGATTGCAGTGCTTCTGTATGTGCATTCGTTAGGGCTTGCACTTGATGACATATCTGCGTTCATTAGAGCTTGCTTTTGATGACATATCTGCATTCATCAGAGCTTGCTTTTGATGGCTGCAGTGATTGTCTATGTGCATCCATTAGAGCCTGCTTTTGATGATTGCATTTCTTGTCTGTCTGCATCAAGAGCTTGCTTCTGAGTATTGCAGTGCTTGTCTACCTGCATCAGCTGCTTGCTTTGGATGGTCACAACACATCGTATTGTGATCTTAACCCTCCATCATATAGCCTTCCTCACATCCCAAACCTTACACAATTTGTAACTAAGCTTGCCTGCCATGCACCTGCAGCTTCTCCTCTGCTTGATCTCCCTCTCATGGATGATCAGCAGCCAGCCAGCCGTGGTTGAGAGCCAGGCAGTGGGCACCTTCCAGCTCCTCCTCGACAATGCCGGCATTGCGTCCATGCACACTGCAGTCACACGCTTCAATACAGTCATCCTGCTGGACAGAACCGACATTGGGCCCTCCCAGATCAACCTCCCCAATGGTACATGCAGGGACAACCCCCAAGACCTCACCCTCAAGCATGACTGCACTGCACACTCAGTCATGTTCACGCCTGGGCCAAACACAGTGCGGCCACTGTTCATATTCACCGACACATGGTGCTCCTCTGGCCAGTTCCTTGCTGATGGTACAATGCTGCAAACTGGGGGTGACTTTGACGGCAAATACAAGATCAGAAGGCTGGCCCCATGCCCATCAAGTGGGACTTGTGATTGGGTTGAAGATCCAAATGTTACCCTAAAGGACCCAAGATGGTATGCCACCGATCAGTTACTGCCAGATGGCAGACAAATTATAGTAGGGGGCAGGGCTGTCTTCACATATGAATTCTTTCCTAGGGCTGCAGGTGAGGGAAGCTATTTCCTTAAACTTCTCAACGACACAAACAACTTTGAGAATGACAATTACTACCCATATGTACATTTGCTGCCTAATGGCAATCTATATATCTTTGCCAACAGGGATTCTATTCAGTTAAACTATAAGACCAACACAGTTGTAAGAACATACCCAACTATACCAGGGAACCCTAGAAACTATCCAAGTGCAGGATCATCAGTCCTCCTTCCATTAGATGGCCCCTCAAACTATGCAGCTGCAGAAGTCATGATATGTGGAGGTGCACAATTGGGTGCTTTCAAGAACCCCAGCAAACAATTTGGATGCTCAGACACATGTGGCAGGATGGTTGTCACGTCCCCAACTGCAGCATGGGCCATGGAGGTGATGCCAATGCGGCGGTGCATGGGCGACATGATTTTGCTCCCGTCCCGGGATGTCTTGATCATCAACGGGGCACAGAATGGGTCACAGGGGTGGGGTTTTGCAACCAACCCAGCCTTGAATCCATTGATCTACAGGCCCGGGTTCACGGCAGACACACGGTTCCTTCTGCAGCCAGCTGGCACCATACCGAGGATGTATCATTCAACAGCCAATCTGCTGCCTGATGGGAGGGTGCTGATGGCAGGAAGCAACACACACCAGTTCTATACATTCACAGGGGCCTTCCCAACTGAGCTGAGGCTGGATGCATGGTCTCCACCATATCTACACCCACTGAATGCAGCAAAGCAGCCCATATTGGTCTCTGCACCTGCAAGGATCACATATGGGCTGGTCTTCTCAGTCACATTCACATGCAAGAGCTCTGTGGCATCAGTTGAGATGAACCTGATCAGTGCTCCATACACCACACACTCCTATGCTCAGGGCCAGAGGCTGGTGAGAATGAAGGTGTTGTCAAGGACAGCCTTGCCTAATAATCTATACAGTGTTACTGTCTTGGCTCCCCCTAATGGTAACATAGCTCCTGCATCTTATTACATGATGTTCCCAGTCATGTCCGGCATAGCTGGCAGCTCTACATGGGTTCAAGTCGTTGCCCCTTAATACAGAAACATAGCCACCCATTCAAGCAGATTACACCCATCAACCCTAGTAATCCCTTTGAAGAAAACCTCTATATTATTGGAAAATTCAAGGTTCTTATTGGCTTCCATAAAACCCCCATATCTCCTGAATTTGGATATGTGTGTAACAGCGCCTAACAAAGGAGCTCATCCCCTGCCATTCTTTTATTGATCGATGTACCTTGGTGCAATCGCTGCATCTTTGTTATGTATTCTTTGTCCTCCTTTGCAAACTAGTGGAATAGTTCTTGGGCAATTTGGAATCGCTCTATTTTATTTAACTCACTTAATATCAATCAATAATATTACAAAATCATCTCAAAGCCCCTCCGATGTCACTCCAATAGCTATTCTCACACCATCTTGACTCATGTGGGGTTGATTGGGGTATATGATGGAAATGCAAATGCAATGTGGAAGTGAAATCTCACTTTGAATAACTCGACTAGTAGCGACTTTCAATCGATGTTAATAGCATAAACAAATTGTTCCACTAGTTTGGCTACATTGGATTTAATCTACTTGCTTGGCTACATTGGAATTGAACTGCTTGCTTGAGATTTAATGCAATAAAGAAGTAAAAAGGGTTGCAACCTTTTTCGGCTCTTTGTTCTAGAAGCCTTAATAATCTTATTCGAATGTCAAATGCCTAAGAAGTATAATGAGAAAGCCTTTTGTGAATATTGTTCAAGTAAAGTCTATCACTCTTAGTGATAGTCTTACATGGATGGCCTCAAATTAAGTTGAAAGGAGAATAAGAAGAGATGCTAATCTTTTACTTTTATTTATGAAAGGTTTTTCGCCCCGGGGGGGGGGGGGGGGGACATGTGGCGGCTCTATGCTCCCCCACGAGAAGCTCCTGACAACCATGTGTCCCCACAAGCACGCCCCAACTTATGTGTGTAAAGCCCTACGTGCATGCCTGAAGGTCACCAACTATGAGAGCACCATCTATCCTATAGATAGAGTGGGCAAAGAGAGAAGCCTTAGAGACTAGGTATAAAACTAAGGGTAGGGCACCTTCTTTCCATGCTTTGTCAACCTCTCAGTGGGGTGAGAGCCTGATAATATATTTACATTAAATGTATATATAAGTATGTGTGTGTGTGTGTGTGTGTGTGTAGAGAGAGAGAGAGAGAGAGAGAGAGAGAGAGAGAGAGAGAGAGAGAGGCGAGAGAGAGGCATGTTGTGTGTACAAAGAATTAACCTAGGTATAATGTATATATATTTTATTTGGATTCACGCAAAAAAATGGTAGAAGAATTTGTTAATGTTGGTGGAAACAATCTTTTTAATGTGCCTTTAGTAGAGGGGCACAAAATCAACATGCAAATGAACAAAATAAACTATATGGCATGTTAATTTGATGTGGCAAATAAAATTTCACTACAACAAAAAGGGTTCATAGACGCGCTTGTAGACGCAATATTTGAATTGTGAAAAAAAATACCGGGCGCGTTTATTAACGCCTATTTGCGCGTCTACAAAATCGCGTCTAAAAGTGCGCTTATGATCAACGTTACACGCACACTTAGACACGCCTTTAGACGCGCGTATAAACGTGCTACGTAAATATATAATCATATTTTTTAAAAAGTGGACATATTCATATTGTGCGTCTATACAAGTGTGTATCTACGCGTCTAAAACTGCGTTGACTCTAAAAGTTTTTGACGAAAATAGACGCGCATTTATCCTGCAATTTAGATGTGCAAAACAGAGGTATGAAAAAAAAACCAGAGAGCATGTGGCTTGCCACATGCTCTTTGGTTTTTTTCTCCCCCCATCAACATCAACTTATATGCTTAGGGATAACAGATAAAGATTATTTCGAAGATTGGATACTGAAAACAAAACAATGTATGTAGCACACGAAATTGCATATATATAGATGAAACGTTTTTATATTATGAGTTCTAGTGCTTGTGACGTCATGGTCGCAAGCACTAGCTGAAAGTAATACATATCAAAAATGAAAATTACAAGCCAAGGGGAGGCATGCATGCATGGGGCTCCTCTATATCTCCTCAGAAGAGGCATCATCATCGCTACCACCACCATTGCCTGTGCCGTTGCCGTTGCCGCCACCGCTACTGCTAGTCCCCCCTTCGCTATCCTCAACTGCATCAGGGTTCGCCTACACAAAGGATTAAGGTATATAAATACCATTACAAACAATAAATTAGAGTTATCTATACTTTTCATGTAAAAAATAAAACATACCTCTTATGGTGGTGGAATCCTCATGGCGCGATTATATTGCTCCTCCGTGATGAGTCCCTCCTCGTAGAAATGCTGCCAAGTGGAAGCCCGGTTATGACCTTGATGATAGCCTACCTCTCTAGGAGTAGGCATTCTACCAACGATATGATACTGCAAAACAATTTGAACATACAACGTATTAAAACACACTACATAATGAAGTGAAACAAATTACAAAATTTAATTTTAAAAAAGAAATCAAATAATACTTACAAACTCAGCCTCCCATGACTCCCTGCCACCCGATCCATAATGCGATGATCCCATGGTTGCCATTTGGATACGTCGCGCCTCTGCATGCTGGCGACTTGTCATTTTCTCCGCTACTCTCTTCTTGGCCTCTTTCCACTCCTTGAGGTGGCAATTGGGTGGTTGGCCATATCCAGGGCGCCCCTGCTCTTGTCTCCGCAATGACTCCTTGGCGCACGTCATAAGGTGAGACCTCTTGTTATGAAGCGCGTCTCTCACCTTTGACCGCCCCCAATCATCTGAGAATCGTGAATTCTCAAGATTAGGGTACCTTTTATGTACTGCCCGCAGCACCTCTTGCCACAAACCATTTTTCTGGTGCTTGAAGGGAATCATGCAATCTTTGTATGTGGCATGCACGACACTCCTCAAGTAGGCTATCACTTTCCTCCCCTCAAAGTCATGCAAGATACCACCAACATCAGTGATAGAGTAGTACATTTGTGGAGGCTCACCTCTCTCATTTTCCGGTGAGGGTGATCGAGAGCCACCACCTAGGCAATCCCCACAAAGCCCTCGACCTCATCGTCCTCCCGCACCACTTTCCCTCCTCCCTCAACATGCACTACCCACTACCTCACTCGATACACGTGCTTCTGCAGATGCACGTGCTTTGGCCGATCCATGTACCTCAGCTGATCCCTGTGTAGGTAAAGATGTGATAGGTGTCCCAAACATCACATTAAAAACCTCATCTGCAGTGGGAGGGCGACCAAGATAATTGGTCATCTCCCCCATGAATTGCTCCTTGTTGAATGGGGTGCTAGAGGATCCAGGATTCCACATCTACACAAGAAAAATCATATTACCCTGTGCAGATAAAATATATTACATACATCGTCTATACCTGCGTCTTTGTGCGCGTCTATACCTATGTCTCTGTCAGCGTCTGTCAGCGCATCTATTTTCGCGTCTATAGCCGCGTCTACACTGTCATCTGGACGCGATGACAGACGCGCACAGTCACACCATTTCTTCTTAAACTTGCTTAAAAAACAAAGCTAAAAAACCTCCATAGATGACAAGATCCAGCATGTGAAGAGAGAGAAGAGAGAGACAAACAAACAGAGAAACCAAACAAGATTGAGAGAGAGAAGAAGAACTCACCTTCTTTGCTTGTTCCAACGGGTGGCGGCGTCTAGGTTGCAAGCTCCTTGTCCTCCTTCTCCCTTCCCTTGGTAAGTTGCTTCAATCTTGTTCTCTTCCTTGCTGTTTGGCTCTTCTTCTTTACTCTTTGGCTCTTCTTTCCTCCTGTCCTCTTTTCACTCTTATTTCCTTGCCTCATTGTCTTCATGAAGTGATAGATAGACACGAGTAGTGATGTCGAGCTCGAATTGCAGAAAACGCGCAAAAAACACAGGAAAGCACAAGTTTGAAAAGAAAGCCACAACTTTTTTTTAAATTTTCTATACTTGCATGGTGGGTCTATCAGTGCGTGTAATAGCGCGTGTATATGCGCATATAATTCATGTTACACGCGCGTACAGACCCGCAACAACAATTTAAGAAATCAATGCATGCATTTAGGGAATAAATTGACCTATGTGGTGACATATATAACAAAGCTTGAGGATAAGAGATAACACATTGGCAAGTCAATTGGCACATATATATGTAGTGACTTACTAGACTATCCCACTTACAATTGCATATTATCCCACTTATGTATTAATAGGTGGATAAAGGATGAATGGTTTTTATCAAGAGAAAGATAATGCAATGAAGGTGTACATGAAAGAGATAGAGAAAGGCATATTATCCATCAATCAATCAAAGATATGTGAGCTATAAGTGCACCTTGACATGACTGGAATAGCTTGCATATGCACAAGCCAACTGATTTACATCAATCTACTCATGCTATGAACTGGCATGCATGGCTAGGTTAAGTGCACAACATTAAATGAGACATGTGAGTGTATTGATCAGTTCTCTCTCTCTCTCTCTATATATATATATATATTGCAAATGCACAAGTCAACCTTTGATTTATATATACATCTAATCATCATGCCCTATCCAATCACATTTGTATAGGGCATGATTGGATGTATATAGGGCATGAAATCACATATATGTAATTAGCTTTGAATGATTGGATGTATATTTGTAATACTCAGAAAGAAGTAAAGTTGGTAATGTATATCATGTCCTATGCATGTATATGCCCTATACATGTATATCATGTCGTATATACATGTATATCATGTCTGTATGATCCTATACATGTATATCATGTCCTAGCATATGATCTAGGTGTAATTATGTCGTATATACATCCAATCATGCCCTATCCAATCATGCCCTATTCAAAAAAATACTAGATGTTAAGAGGTTTGGTCATATTCAGGTAACCTCTTGCTTGCATGATATGTTTTAAACTACTCAGAATCTTGGAAAATTTAAAGAAAATATAGGATTCTTTGCCACCCAAGCCTACCCTGCTTACTCTATTGTTGCCTGAGAGATTGTTGCAGGGGCTTCCCCCAATTATGAGATCAATCTTTCCCACTGCATCCACAATCTCAGCCAACTTATCATCAGTAAGATCTCTAACATCATCCTCCATTTGAAATCGGCCTGTTTGGAAGGTTTTGTTCCACTAGCTGGCTATTATGTTTTTACATTTATAATTGATCTCCACAATAACAACAGACTTCAAAATTATACCCAATTTGTGCAATGCCACTTCTTTTCCACCAAGGCTCAAGAATAAGGATAGAACTGTTAAACCTTGCGGATATAATTCTTTCAGTGGTGAAAGATTGTACGCAATAGTATTGACCTGAAATGAGTTGCCCAATGCATCATACCGATCTGAAAGGGTAGAGCAGCCTCAAGTGTGGTCACGATCATATCCAAGCACCAGCTCAATCTCATGGGGTTCAAGTGGGGCAGCTTGGCCTGGGCTGACCCAAACCAAGTTCCATATTTTGCATGCCAGGACAATCTCATGTTGAAGATAAGAAGGGATCTTGCTTTCTTTGTGGGAAGAAAATATTTTTCTGATCAATCCACATATAGTGCTAGGGGCACCCCGTGTGTTTATGCAATTCAGCTTCTCTCTCGGAACCCATGGGGGCCAATACTTCTTTGTTTTCGGAAGCACCTCAAAGATTGTCATGGGAGCAGGGGGAAGGATCAACCTTCTTCCATACTGGAAGGTTATAAACATAACCACCTCAGCCTAAAGCATGCTGAAAAATATCTAGAGTCTGTGAACTCTGGATCTATGCCATTAAAATGCCGTTTGATGGTCTCCCACTCTGAATTGGAAACGTTCTCAACATTTTCAAAATAGAAAAAGGGAGGGCCTTCCATCAAACTATTCAATGGTTTTGGCTTGCCTTTAAAAAAGCCAGGAATTCCAAACCCCATGCCCTTTTTGAACTTGAAGGGTGGGATAGAACCTAGATGTGGACATGATGTTTTTCCATTCATAGATTGAGTCTCGAGCCATAAAACACTCGAGTCTTCACTGGCACTTTTATCCAAGTCTAGAGTAGGAGTAATGTTGATCTTTGTTTTAAGGCCCAAGTAAGTGTACCATAGCTTAAGGGCTCTTTCATCTACCCAGTATATTTTGCTACAGACACCTTGTGAGGGTCCAGCATGTCTAGTTATTTGAACACCTCGTGAGGGTCCAGTATGTCTAGTTTGATCTTTTATCTTTTACGACTAGTGCACATTATTCAATGCACTTTGGTGTGAGGGTAAACATCTTTGAACTCAACGTAAAGATGAAAAGAGAAATACCCAAGATTGTGGTGTCCTTGCTCACTTCGAGGATGCCAATGGTACTTCGAGTAATTATTAACTCTATTTTTTTAATTCAATGATTCAATGTGTATATTTCTTAATTCTATGGTTTTTATCATGCGCACACGTGCATGCTCAAGAATCAATTTCAGGTGGTTAAATAATTATTAAATTTGGTTTTTTAATTATGTGAATTGCAATTTTAGGTGGTTAAATAATTGTGCGTCTGTTGGCGCGTCTATATTAGTGTCTATTTGTGTGGATATATAGACGCACAATTCGCGTCTATTTACACGCACGTTTACACACAGTTATAGACGCTATGATAGATGCGCCCGACTTTGCGCGTCTATGCCTCGTTTCTGTTGTAGTGTTTTAACATGCCATTAGCTTGATGTAGCTTTTAACATATGTTGATCCCTCAGATATTGCATGACTTGCTATTTATTTGGGTAAATGGTCTCTCTCTATGCAAGCTAATGTCCCCTATGCTAGGATTGGTCATTTACACCATCTCTTCCAATGAGGAAAAAGTGGTGATATGATCATGTTGTCATCAAAGATTGAGGAAATTAAAGCTCTTTTAAAAATTCTTGATTATGAGACCATGTGACAAAGACTAGAGCCCTTGCCAAAAGCTTAGGGGATGCTCTTGAGGGCTCCATGTAACATGGGTGTGAGCTAGGTTGGCAGTCAGGCCATCAATCGTAGTAGTCAAGTGGTGCTAAGAATTGACCTAATGCTAATTCAAATCATCAAAAGAATCTAGGCACAGATTGAAGCACTAAAGAATATTGATAAATTGAAATACCAACGTGAAGCACTAGTAGAGCAATATTTGCTATTGAATTGTGTGCCCATTGGCGAACCCTGCTCTCAACCATCAAAATGTGTGTGTCTCTGAGTTGCATCTTTGAGCTACGTGTTCACCACCTTAGGATCACCACTCAAGAAGGATCCACCTAAACTATGAGAGAAACTATATAAGTATCACAGCTGTTTTTTAAATTAGCACCAAGAGAACACACATATGAAGCATCGAAAGAACACTAGCGGGAAGTGCCATGAGAATCTAGGTGCAGAGTGCCTAGTATTTAAGTTATATTTTGGCTATCAAAATCATCAAACACATTGTTATTTGGGCTGGATTTTGTAATGAAGCAAATTAGCCACATTAGTTTACTTACCTTTACCAAAATAACCATGTAAATACCTTAGCCATGATGGTACTAGGGTTTTCTATAAAGAGGCAAGAAGTGTTAATGTAGGGACCTTTTTTGACACCTACACTAATTTGGGAGATCTCTTGTCCATCACCGTCTTAGGGTGAGTACCAAGCTTTGCTTCTTGTATCTTGATTTTAGCTTCCATGGCTACATTGTGCTATGGTATAATGGAAGATGTCTATGGCATGGCCATGACTGAAGCATTTCATGTTATTTCCTATTATTTTCTTAGTTCAATTCATTAGTTTTCCTATTAATTTCCATGGTAGAATAGGCCTTCTTTACATTGGTATCAGAGCAATAATTTACATCCTGTCAAAAGTCATTTTCATGCATTAGATCTAGTTGCAGTGACTAGGGAGTGGAAACCACATTTAAAATTTAGTCATAAGTGTTAGTTATTCCATAACCATGGTTAGACATGGAGATTTGTCACAAACTATGACCAAGATGGAGGTTCTTGGCATGACCTAGTGGATAATGGCGGGCTCAAGCTACTTTGGGAGGTTGTGACCAAATTTTCAACCAAAATTTGGGGCAAGATGGACAAAATGAAGGCTACAGGCTTTAGTGGAGACCAAACTTGAGTTACTTTTGGAGAACAATGTTTCTTTTCTCTCTCTTCAAGCTTCATTTCATGGATTCCATGGAAAACCTTGCTCTTACCTTGATTCTATGGCTTCTATCTTGCAAAGGCACTCCATAGCAAGCTTTTTTTAATCAATTAAGCTTGCCAATAAGCACCATTTATAGTGGTTTTGCTTTAGAAGTCATCTTCTGCAACCTCCGTCTACCTTGACAAAGAGAAGACCCTAAGGGAAGCCACAATCATCTCCCTAGACAAAGCAGTGCCAGATCTTTCCTAGACCACAAAGGAGAACAGAGAGGACCCACCCTCCCTCGCCTCCATTTGGACAAGCTCCAATAACCCTACATTTTAGGGTTTTTTTTTTCTATCCAACCCCTTTGCAACAACATCTCAGATGCAAGAATCCTCCGCTCTTGGTAGCACCTCCAACATGTTTCGCAGATGTCTATTGACCTGCATAGGTGACAGTTTTGCCTGATATTTAGGCTCTGTTTTATCATCTGTTCACACAGTAGCACCCCGAAAGTCTATATCTTGATGATGCCCATTGGAATGCCTTATTGTTTTGTTTTCTCTCATCGTTTTATTGTGCCTTATTGGGAGTTTGTTGTCCAGAATCTTAGGGTTTTGGGACATGACCTGTCTCCATCGTGTTGCCATCTTTCTCGATAACTGTGAGTGTTGCGCTTTCCTTTGAAACATGTAAGTGCGTCATTCTATCATGTACCTCGCTCCAAAGTCAAGCCATTCGCAGGATCTATTTTTTGCAGTTTAGTTCTCTTTATGGTGAATAGTGCAAGGTTTTAGGCATCTACATCAGAGAGATCTAGCATATATGGCTACTATTAAGCCTTGTACACATTGTATTTCAAGCCTTCTTCAACTTACATGAATATTCTTCACCATTCTTGAACTTTCATCTCTCATGCAAACCTTAGAAATCATAGTTTTGGACAGCATTGGAATTTCCAGATTTCTTCACTCATTTCAAGGGTTTTTGATCTTTTATCTCTCCTCAAGCATCTTCATAGACATGGCTTCAAACATTGGCCATCATTGAAGCTACATTGAAGGGATTTGGAATCTTCTTGCTCTTTAGAAGAGATGGACAACATAGGCTTCAAATGTTCTTGAAATAATTGAACTTTTCTTCAATTTTTGAGTCTTCAATCATTCTTGGATTACCTATTACCATTCTACAAGGTATCTCATCAAAATGGAAGGGGATTTTGGCTACATTCAACCAATCTTGGCTCAATGGAGTACCTATAGAGCTTGAAAGAGAAGAGCATACTATTGGGAGTTAAATCCAACATGAAGCAATCTTATAATGGAGAATCTTGGTCTATTTGAGGCTAAATTGAAGCCATTCTCGTCAAAGGATTCTTCATCAATAATATAATTCAACTCAAAGTACAAGAGGTGTTCTCAATCATCTTTTAATCTCTCTTGAATATCTAATTGCTGAGCTTATCCAATTGATGAGGTTAAATTGATAAGAAATTTATCCATATTCCTAAATGCATTACATGGTTGTTCCCTAGAGCTTTCATAGATGGTAATGACTACCAAACCATGTTGATTTCATTGCCATAATCATGCTCTAAGCTTCCAATTTCTCATCTATTTTTCCCTAACCTTGACATTTCCTTGTTTGATTGTTGTCTCAAATGTCATGAGAAAACAATGGTAAGTGGAAAACTTTTAATGCAGTGAGTCACTGGTGAAGGTATTTCCTACCTACTTCCATTTCATTTTTTAGCCCATTTCACTCAGCTCATGCATATCATGAAATGGATGTCAATTTTCTTTCAATCCATGCATTTTATGTTGTTTTATTAGCCTAGTATTGATCTGCCATGTCATTTACCACTGTGAGGAAAAGTGGATGCTAGGCAAGTTGGTAGGACAATAGTGAGGTGACCCTCCCCTACTATGACGAGGACCCTGAAGGGGAGCACAAATCAGCTTGAGAGGGAAATTTGCAAACCCCTCAAGTCACGGATCCCACACATTTTTCAATTTAGGTGTAGGTATCGACATAAAGAGTGATGTACTTTGGCCTACAGCATGATGTACTTGGCAAATGACTCCATGATGTATTGACAAATTATGGGCAACACGATGTATTTGGCAAATGTATGGATAAGATGTATAGCAACATGATATGTGGGCAAATGTATAATAGCATGAAACACTTGGCAAATATGAGTAGAGGTATGCAAGGGAACATGTATGCTTATTGATGCATTGAAGTACTTCAGTTCAACATTGGAATTTGGTTGGTAATGCAAATAGGGATTCATTGTTGGATCACTTTCCTACAATTACAGTTGGATAAGTCAACTTGTGTTGGTCTTTGTAGAGATTATTCTTAGTACTTGGAGGTGTATTCAGTTCTTTTACAGGCCTACAATGGTGGGGCATGCGTGAAATTGATGTTACATATCAAAAATTGGCCGAAACAAGGTTCTTACAGGATGTAAGGAACTACACATAGCTGCTAAAAATTTATCACAGAAATTTTTGTACTAAACCATTTTCAACATTTGATAGCTCATTGGAAAGGAGACGTCCTTAGCTTCAAATAGAGCCAAAAAGTTTATCATTTGGATTATTGAAGCTCAAGATATTTGAGTTTTACTACTACTGTATATTCAAGATAGATCATCACCTATGGCCAAAAACAAGAAAAATGATCCCTTTACGGATACTATCAATGAAGGTTTAAGGGATTACCAGTAGAAGGAAAGAGAACATGAAGCTTCCAAGAAGCTATTTACCATGTGAACCGTGATAATGAGGAGGTAGAAATGAGTTCAACTCATGCTGTAGTCAACAATCAAGCGAATGGGGCTGGCACAACTCATGTATCTACAAATTCTAATAGCTTTCAACAACTATCCAATTATATAAGGGTGAATAGCAACCTGCCACGGCACAAAGAGAAGCTCGAATCGGCCAAGAGAGACTACAAGTATGCTTGCTGGCCATGAAAACCTACAAGAAACCTTCTTCTTCACCAACAACCATTGCTCCAAAACGCACAAGGAAATGGCACACAAGAAATTGAGAGAAATTCTTCCATCCTCACCCTTTTCCTCTTCCTCACTCTCCATAAAAATGAGCATGAAGCACAAGAGAGAAAAGCAAGAACATTTTGGCTAAGGTCTAAAGACCCTTCAATTTTTTAAATTGGACAAACGGTGTTGACCATTCTTTTCCTTTCTACATTTTTTTTAATGTGAGCCTTTTGGACTACACATTTTACATTGCTTCATATTTGAATTTCTTGACAAGAGGCACATTTGCAATGAGTCATCTTACAAAAAGTTGTTTCCATGTGAGCACATTTTGGTGCCTATTTTTGCACATATTTCTCGGTTGTCATTCCTCCCGCGCTTAAGTGTGAAGCGTCCCCGCGAACAAATTGGAGAAGAACCACGATCAATACTTTCATCTTTATCTTTGTCTTCAATCTTCATTTCTTTTCTTCATCATCTTTGAATTGTCATTGGATAGGGAAGGAAAATAACACACAAAAATACACACAACTAGGACGGGGAGCCTAGGTTGAAAATCACACCAAATAAAACCACAATCAAAACTTGAAAGATAGGGCTCTTCAACAATTTTTCTTACAAGGATGACATCACACCCAAGATAGGTTGAAAAACAACCACATTGTGAAGCACAATAATAAAAACCCGACAAAAATATAAACATTAAGAATTCCCTCACTAAAGATATTAAAATTATGCACTCCACCCACATCATTCGAAAAGGAAAAGAAAGGTAAGTTTCATTATGCAAGAAAAACAAAGATTGATAAAAACAAAAAGTATAGAAATTCCTATGTGCAATGGAGGATGAACTTGGTGTAAGGAGGTTTGAATTGAGGGTATGGGTAATATGCATATGAATCTATTTATAGAAAAGATTAAAGATTAAGGTTCCTTGTATTGATTTTTGAAGGTCTTTTGATTGGTCACATCATGATAAGGGAGAAGAAGAAGACGTCGTTTCATTGAAGCCACGTGGAGGGAGATACGAGAAGTGACTGCAACATCACACTTCATGCAGCCGGCTTGGAGTTGAGGGACATCTCGGTGACAAGGAAGATGCAGAGGAGAAGCATGAGCAACATCACCATCATACAAAGGGGGGCAGCAGGAGGTGGCGAAGGTTTGAGTATTTCAGCGATCAACAACATCATCCCCACGCGGTTGGTGTCATTGGGGCTGCCAAAGTTCATGAGAAACAAGGATCAAGGGGAGGAGGCACTATATGTGAGGGTAGTGGACCTGGTGCGGGAGGTGCAGAGGCACGTGCTGGAAGGGAGAGCGAGGAGGCGGTGCTATAGAGGGTGGCGAGGTGCTGACAGAAAATAGTCGTCTCCTAATCTGGAGAGAGAGAGAGAGAGAGAGAGAGAGAGAGAGAGAGAGAGAGAGAGAGAGAGAGACGTGTAGAAAGGCCACAAAAATAGGAGGTATTAATTGGCATTGGCCATGGTAGCCATGGATTTTGGAACGTCGAATGATGGAGAAGGTCAAGGAGGCTGGTGAAAAAGAGAGGGTGCCATTTTCCTTGCCCTTCTTGCGGCAGCCAATGCAAGTACATCTTCTCTTTCTTTGTTCCAAGAAATTAGCATGCATTGTTGAAGATTTTTGAAACCTTCAATGGATAAACCTAAAAAAACCTTGTTTCTCACAAGCTCCATAGCCACCTCTTTCCCAGCCATTGCACAAAAATGAACAGCACCCTGCCACGACACAAAGAAAAGCTCGAACTGGCCAAGAGAGGTTGCAAGTATGCTTGTTGGCCATGAAAACCTACAAGAAATCTTATTCTTCACCAACAACCATTGCTCCAAAACACACAAGGAAATGGCACACGAGAAATTGAGACAAATTCTTCCATCCTCACCCTCTTTCTCTTCCTCACTCTCCATAAAAATGAGCATGAAGCACAAGAGAGAAAAGCAAGAACAAGAAGGCAAGTGTTATGCCAAAATGGGAGAGGGAGAAATGAAGTGTGAGGCATTTTATGGGTAATTCTTTCTCTTATTAGCCACATGGGCAATATAATCAGTCACATGGGCAACAACCATATGCTCATGGAACATGGAGAAATGATACTCAAAGGAAAAATTCATTTGGTGCAAATACTTATGGGCAACAATACTATAATGGTCAACCTCACATCAATTTGAGAGGGAATACAAGGAGAAGATTACCATTTCTAATTGCAAGGGCAATAATCCATCCCCAACCGAATTAGAAGAATGGTTTTTGAAATGTATTTCTCTTTGTATCCTAGAACTGAAAATGCTAAGGTCAAGTTTGTAGCCCTACACTTGGAGGGATATGCACACACTTAGTGTGGTGGTAATGTCAAGGATCGATCATGAGTTCTTGACATGGGAAGCATTAAAGAGAGCAATGATCGAAGTATATGTATTTCCTATAAAAAAAAAGAGGCTGAAAAAGAAGTGGCACGCTCTTGAACAAAGGGGATTATCGATTAGAGACTATTCTAATCGATTCCTAAACCTCTGTATGTATGTTGATGGGGTCCTCCACAGGAGAAATCATTTTTGGCGGTGGGATATAAGAAGAATTTTGACGGTTATCAATATCCAACAATGCCAAGCTAAATAAATATATATTTGGGCATGAGTCTTCTCTATCCTTGGAAGTGGGAGCCATGAAACCTTCCTCCTTAAAAGCAACCATACAATTGGCTGAAAGATATGGTCAAAAGTATAAGATTTTTCCACCAAGAATAGGGCATCATTTTCAACTAAACCAGCCCACTAGGACAGCTACTGATTTTGGGCAAACAAAGACTGATTTTTAGAAAGGAGGAAAGCAATCAAATACATATAGCAAGATCCCTTGATTTCCTACAGCTTATGGTTCAAAACAAGACACTAATTTTAGGTTTAATGCTAAAAATCCATTAGATGGAAAAATAACTGAAATTGGTGGGAAACTTCAGCTCCTTTAGTGTAAGGCAAACATGTTTCCAATGACAAGCTAAAGGACACGTATGTAAAGGGACTATGCTTCAAATGTGGAGAGAAATGGTCTCCTGATCACAAGGCAAAATACAAAGCCAAGAATGTTAAGGTAAGCATGATCAGATGTTGAAGTAAATGAAGGTAATGTATTTCAGCTTGAGAGCCCATCCACTCTTGATGGAATGGTTCAAAGGGGGATAATACCCTACGCTTTAGAGGCTACATCAATGGAAGAATTTCTCATATTCTTATCGACATCAGGAGTACTTATAGCTTCATAAACACAAGTTCTCTTGATGGGTTGAAGTTGAGTACTCAAGAAATGCCTTCCTCACTACGGATTCAAGTGGAAAATGGAGCTTATGAGAGTAGTAATCAAATTTGCTCTAATGTTCCTATCACTTTATCTTCATTATGTACCACTTCAAGGAGTCTTATTGCGGCCCCATTGATGTGATACTTGGCTATAATTGGCTGAAGAGTATTGGTAGATTTACCATGGATTTGGAAAGGCTACAAATGTAATTCCAATGGCATGGACAACAAGTTATTCTTCAAGGGATTGAGAAGAAGAAGTTGGAGGTGATCAACCCCAAGAAGGTTAAGAGGTAAATCAATGTCAAGGCATGTATGTTCAATCTTCTCTTGTCTAAGATTGATGAGAAATATCCCTCTCCAAATCATCCATCTCACCTCCCAAGGACATGGATCCTTGCCTTTGCAAATTGTTGGAAGATTATGATGATCTATTTTAGCCTCCCTCTTCTCTTCCTCCCAATCATGAAGTGGATCATCCCATTGAATTACTTACAAATACCAAGCCTATCAATAAGCCTCCATATCGTATCTCAAAGGTAAAGAGAGAAGAAGTTGAGCACCAAGCAAAGGAATCACTTGAGATGTGTCTCATATAACCAAGTCAATCTCCATTTGCTTCTCTCATTCTCTTGGTGAAGAAGAAGGATGGATCATTCTGCATATGCATAGATTATCATGATTTGAATAAGGCCACAATCGAGAATAGGTATCCAATACCAAGAATTGATGATCTCTTGGATGAGTTGAAGGATGCCAAGGTCTTTTCAAAGATCAATTTGCAATTAGGATACCACCAAATAGGTATGAAGAAGGGAGATGAATACAAAATAGCTTTTAGAACTGAAAGGGGACTATATCATTTTATGGTTATGCCCTTTGGTCTTTCAAACACTCCAGCCATGTTTCAAGAACTGATGAATAAAATAATTTAGCCACTCTTGTTTAAGACAAATTTGGTCTTCTTTGATGATATATTGATATATAGTAAGAGCAAAGAAGAGCATTTACAACATGTTAAAGAGGTGTTCGACATCTTGAGGAAGACAATTTTTTTGCCAAAGCATCTAAATGCACATTCATGGCCAAAGAAGTAGAGTATTTGGGGCATATTGTTGGGAAAAATGGTATCAGGATTGATGTTAACCCCAAGCTGAGAAGGCAGAAGGATGAATGAAAAAGCAGAAAGAAGATGGAAAAGGAGCAAGGACACGCAGACGGCCTCTAAAGCTAAGCCGGGGCCAAAAGCATAGTTTTAAATAAAAGGCACCTCAAAAACTCCAAAAACTCTTGTAAAAGAGCGCCAGGCTCCCTCCTGTGCCACCTGTAAAATAATAGTCAAATATAGGCCTCCGATCATGTAAAAAGGGATGGGTGCCCATGGGGTTTTAGGGTTTGTATATATAATGTTCAAAAAGTGAATGGAAGCTCATTCTTTGGTGTGTGCCCAACAAGAGCTCTTCTCTTCTTCTCCTCTCCTTGCTTGTGTGTGCTCTTGAGAGAGGGACTGTGAGAGTGTGAGGGAGTGAGAGAGTGAGGGATCAAGAGGGTGAAGCTCTTCACCATCTCCTCTCCTCTTTTCTTTTCTTTTCTTCTCTTGCGCGCACGACTATGGTGGATGGAGCTTGGAGAGGGAAGAGGCTTGAGGATGCTTGAGCTAGCATCTAGGATCGTGGAGCTACCGGAGTGCGCGGGAGAGAAGGCAACTCACATTGGCATCAAGGTAAGCTCACTACACTCGTAGGATCGATGGCGCGTCGGCTATGTGAGAGGTAGCCATTAGAGCTCGCTTGGAATGCTTGAAGCAATAAGCGGTCTGTGGGTCTTGGTAGTTGAGCAAAAGCTCCCACATTTTGGTTCCATTTCCGGGACTAATGGATTCAAGCTTGAGCGCTTGCGCGCCCCATATCGAGCATTGAAGTAAGGGATTCCCCCCCCAAAATGGAGCTTGAGGTAGGTAGGAAGGTTGAGTGTTTTGATCTTCGAAACAAGTAAGTATTTTGGGTTAGTTTGTTGTTTGATGATTGGAAAATAGGGAGAAATCATTTCAGTTTGTTACTTTTGATTCTCGTTGCATTTATCATAGGATAGGATTAGGAAATCGAACTGGGAAAGGGTAGGGCTTACTGTTGCAAACAGGGTAAAATAGGGCACAAAACATGCAAAAAATGGCAAAAAACTGGCTTGGGATGCTTAATGTTGGCAAGTGAGTGATTGAGAGTGTCAAAACCCTGCTCGGGAAGGGATTTAAGAGCCAGGAGGCCAAGGGAGAGCTCATTTGTAATTGTTGGAGAGAGAGAGAGAGAGAGAGAAGAGAGAGAGAGAGCCAGCAAAGATTCGATTCGATCGCGTCATCGGAGAGCCTACCGCTCACCCCAGGTATACCAATCACTTCCCTTGGTGCCTTAGCCAGGATCTGGAAGTTTGTGCTTGGGATGATTGCCTGACTAGGGAGATTCGATCGAAATCGTCATTGTGCGGCATTCGTCGCGCCACGTTTGGCCCGTCCAAACGGCCCTTGTTAGGCCAAGTCCCAGTCTCGACCCTCGGACTCGCCCATTCCGACCTCGACCCAAAAAACCTAATCGATCCTCGGCCCAACATTTGACTCGGCTTGTCTGAGTTACTCCACTCAGCTCTTTGACCAAATCAACACTCGGCTTGACGTCCACTCGGCCCGAGGTCCACTTGGCCCAGGACCTGACTCGGCCCTCAGCCCAACATTTGGCTTGGCCCATCCGAGTTACTCCACTCAAACCTCAACCTACGAGAAACTTTTTGCACTCGGACAAGTGCAATTTGACCCGTCTGAGTCACTCGTTCGGCCCCTGCAATTCGGACCAGTTGGGCCGAGTGTGTGTCTAACTCAGTCTCAGAGATTTGACCTGATCCAACTAGAGCTTAGTGGCGCAACCTGTTGTAAGCCCTCCTGACATTCAGAGCTTGATTCTGGCGCACCGTGTAGACAAAATCGCAAGGCACAACCACTTAACAGTTTGAGTGGGCAGTTGCAATACCTAGAAACCCAAAGACCTAGAGGTAACCCGTTGAGCCATAAAACCCTAATTGAGCCCAAAAACGGCAAGGCAACGTAACCGAAAGGCCTTAAGTCCCATCTAGACGGCTAGAGAATTGATCTACAAAGCCTATTAGGCCTGAGGGTGCATGAGGCGCTTAGAGGCTGTTTGCCGCACTCACCTTGAATTTCCGCACTTGAAGTGCACTTAAGAAAAATTGAAAGCCTGATGGAACACAAGTGCACCAGAAAGAATACATGCATAGAGTGGAGATAACTTGAGGACTGTATTTAATAAGTCAAGGAACTCATTCAGATAAGCCACTCAAGGAACCCACGAATAGGAGAGAACCCATGGATAGAGACAAACCATCAACACGCAAAGTAGGACCAAGCAAGCGGTGCAAATGAAGGGGATTTGACAAACCCACTCAATCTGATTGATAGCTTGGCAAAGCACGAGAACTCGACTATGGCAAAGCAAAGCTCAGACCACAAGTCTAATGAGGAAATCAACTTGGGCGTCTTCCCAAAGGCTATTAACTGGTTAGTAGCTATGATGTGCATGCCTGGTATGAGCACTGCGGTCAGACATCAGATGCTATCATCGCAGACTTAGAAGAAGAGAGGAAGCTAGTCCATAAGGCATTGCAAGGCATAGCCGCGTACAATAGAGACCAGCATGCCAGGAGTCAAAGGCAAAGCACGGAGTTGCATGAGGTACAGCGAGTGCTGAACTTAGTCGGCAGAAATTGAATGGATCACAAGAGAGCCCTAGAAGGAGACTTAACGCTGAGCGAACTTCTTATGAAGCGATTGTTAGACAACACCGCAGCAGAGCAAAGTGCTGCAGCATTGGCGACCTCACTGCTGGCAGGATTAAGGAGCAACCCAAGGCTCTAAGAGCCAGTCTAAAATCCCAATAGTCGCAAAGCAGCTCAATAAGTACCAACCCCATGACGATCCATACAACTTTGTAGAGTAGTTCGAGCAAGTCTGCGAAGCCAACGGCCTCAGCAACCTGACTTAGTATTCTCAAGCATTCGGGCTATGCTTAGGTGACAAGGGCAGGACCTGGTATATAAGCTTAGATGCCGCAGAGTGAGCAAACTTTAATAGCCTCGAGAATCTCTTCATTAAGAGATTTTCTGAGCCTAGATACTCTGACAATTTGCTAATACGACTGATGAATGTCAAGCAGAAAGAGAAGGAGGACATTTGCGATTACATAACCCATGTAAGGAGCCTCTTCAAGAGAATCCCTACAGGTGAACGACCGACTGAAAGAGCAATTTCAACTGTGTTCATTAGCGGAATTCAAAACGAGGAACTATATAAGGCTTTGGTAGCCAACTTGAGCTTGCAGTGAGACATGCTAGCTAGGGTTTTTGAAGTAGCCATCAGAGTTGACGATCAACTGAAAGAGAGGAGCTCCAGGAGCTCCAACTCAGAAGAAACCATCTCGCGAGGTTTGGAAAGAGCATCGACCTCTGATGAGCGACCAGCCCCATCATCCCAAGATAAGGGGAAGGCCACCGAGAGAAACCACGACGTGGCTGATGTCAAGATGGAGATAGTCAAGCTGCAAGACCTGTGGAGATGACCAATGCGGCCACATATCCAATGTGTGTACTGTGGCGGAAATCATTTGCCAGCCAAGTGTCAAGGCCCTCGGTCGAGACCTTGCGCTAACTGCGGTAGGTTCGGTCATGACGTTATGCATTGCAGATTGCCTAGGAGACTTCCGTACTCCCAATCATACGGTCAGCCTTACCTAGCAAACAGACCGCAGCCACTTTTCGGAAGGGGAGCCCCATTGGCCCTTCCTACGCCTAATGACATTAAGCCAGCTATCCCTAGGATGGACATAGACCCTACAAGTATACCTAGGCCGCCTGCTCCCTATGTGACCCATCCACCGAGTGATGCTCCAATCCACTACGTGGAAGAGCCAAATGAGAAAGAGGCTTACTTATACCCTTATGTCTCTCACGACGACGAGGACAACGCCGTCCTTATGAACTATCAACCAGTACCAGTGATCGTGTTAGGGAGAGGACAAGGTAGAGGCCTAGGAGGGTAGACACAGGATCCAATCATTTGTTGGACTTGTGGTCACCCATGCCATGTCTTATCACATTGCCCCGAGAGGGAGCAGCATAACAGAGATAAAGCTGACCTAAGGTGTGTTGAGTGTGGAATCACCCATCTCTTTGTCAATTTCCCAAAGCGGAAACCTTTTGCAAATTCAGTTGAAGTACCATCTGTCCCATTGGGGTTGTTTGGCATCGAGAACCTTGATGGGGAAGCCATGCCCATCCCATTGCGGGTCATGACCCGTGCCTAGACAAAGTCGGCCGGCATATCACTATCGAGACCCAACTACCTCGATGGAGCCTCGATGGGAAAAAAGAGAACCAGGCGAAGGAAGAGGAAACCAGAGGCTAAGATCGCACTAAAAGCTGAGAGTGCTACAACTTTGCCTGTTGGAAAGAAAGTCGAGGACGCAGAGACGGAAACTTCAGCCCCCAAGATGGCCGAAAAGGGAAGTGTAAAGGTAGGGGAGTACTCGCATCCGTAGTGCCAACTCGAGGCCATAGAGAAAGTGAAGGACTGGGTAAAAGAGGCCCAAGAGCACTTAAGGGACATTGAGCCCATCCTAGAGGACGAGAGCAAGGATCTCATTAGCATGAGCACAACAGTCTCACCCCCTCGACCAAAGTAAAGAGATGCAACCGCACCGCAGACACAGTACCCCTTAGGGCAAGCCTTGATGCTGCAGGTCCACAAATCAGTCACGGCCATTGGCCAGAACAATCCGGTGTAGGAGAGGGACGAGCAGCCGACAACCTCCTTACCACGCTAATGACCACCACAGTGACGTTAAGCCTAGGAGACATGCTTAAGCAGCACCCCACCCTATGGAAAAACCTCAAGTAGTGGGTTGAGGAATCACAAGAACATGCATCGGATCTGCAGGATCAGGACGTAGAAACACAAGTATTGAGTCTAACGCTACACTCTGTGCCAAAATCCTTGCATGTTAATGCTTTCTAGGAAGGCACTGAGATGCGTGCAGTGTTACCAGTCCTAGCCTTAGGAGACACAACAAGAAAGGGGATCGTAGACACGGGAATCGGGGTTAGTGTGCTAAGTCACGCAGTACTGCAGACCTGGGGAAACCCACTTGTTGAGACCGCTTGGTTTAATGTCACATTAGCAAATGGCATGAGGGTGAGGCCATTTGGGGTACTTAAAAACTGACCAGTGAAAATCGCACGTGTCCAGTTCTCTGTCGACTTTATAGTCATGAAGGGGGTGGACTACGATGTCCTGTTAGGCCGGCCTTGGATGCGCAATGCCAGAGTTATTGAAGATTGGGGTAACCGCTTGATATTTTTAGGCAACATGATGGAAGCTGTGAGGGTAGAGATAGACACTTCGAAGACCTCACCAGTCAACTTGGATGCCATCTCCTCGATGCTCAAGGGTGAGGTCAAGAATATTTATGGGCCCTTGATCAAGTATATCCCATGTCCAGAGAATGAGGGGGATTGGATGCATGTCCTTGCTATAGTCGACTTGCTGTTCTCGAATCAAGAGGCGCATGAGCAAGCCATCAAGATGATGGGCACAATCGACAGCACGCCCTCTATACCAATGTGCATGATGGAAGGAACCCTTCTTGGGAGACCTAAGCCCGTCACCTTCCAAGTGCCGGGCAACAAGAGAGAACTCCAAGAGGCCCTAAATACTTAACAGACAAGCTGGTTGAAAATTCAGTAGCAAACCTTGAACCACTCCAGGATCTCTTAGGTGAATCCGAGTGGCAATGGACTAGGATGCATGACTTGAACCTTATGTACAACTGGGCCTTAGTCCCGGATCGACGACAAGAGATGTACCAATCCCTACGGGACGATGAATAGTCTAGCGCAGAGCACTCTGACGACAAGTACAAAGACTGCCAACCCTTCAGTGATGGAAGTGAGGGTGAGGTGGATTTGGTAGAATATGACACGAAGGGACATGAAATAGAACAAATACAGGCGGATTCCAAGCCGCAAAAAAGAAGTGCCTACAAGACAGAGCGAGGACTCATGCACATAAATTGTGACCACGCTTGGTTAGAACACATAGGAGCCATAGACCTTGAGCAAGCAGGCCTAGCTCAACCAAGAGTGACACTAGTGCTTAGGGTAGAATCACCATCTGAACTGTGACCACCAGGGGAGACCCCCTCTTCTAGCGAAGACGGAGAGTTCGACTCTGAGTCGGTGGTGAGCTTGGATAGCGACCTAGAAATACCTAGGCCGCCCAAGATCTGATGCACAATCGGGAACTTACTTGTCCACCTGAGGCACAGACCATTGAAGTAAGGAAGGGCGAACCAACCCAGGGACACCCGAATAGACGAACAACGAAAACCACGAGACCTTCCTAAACGATTTACGAAATTCAAGAAAGGAGATAGGGTAGTGATCTTGATGGGTGCCAAATGGCAAGGGCAAACGAGCGAACAGATCGAGGGACCAACCAAGGTCAAAGAGGTGAACTTAGCCTGGGAAGGGGAGACACACCGACTCGTCTTCATTGCCAATGACTTGGCTGAGAAAGAGGAAGCGAGTCTTGTCGCTCTCTTGCGAGAGTATGTAGATGTATTTGCATGGTCCTTGGAAGAGCTTAAAGGTGTAGATCCGAGTGTAGTGACTCATAACGTACCCATGACACCAGATGCAGCATCGATGAAGCAGTGACCGTACCCAACGAATCCTAAGCACGCTCATGCTGTGAAGGAAGAAATTGATAAGTTGATGAAAGCAGGATTTATTTACGAAATTGAGCACACTGACTGGGTATCACCCATAGTCATTGTGATGAAGAAAAATAGAAAAATTAGAGTGTGCGTCAATTACAAGAAGGTGAACGCTTCTACTAAAAGGGATAATTATCCATTGCCATACACCGAGCACATGCTTGAAAGAGTAGCAGGCAAGGAGGCCTACAGTTTCTAGACGGCTTCTCAGGATACAATCAGGTGCCGATTCGCAAGGATCAAATGGAGTTGACCCCAATCATTGCATGACAACCCTTCAAAAAATGGGAAATCGACTTCATGGGACCCATCAGCCCTGTTGCACAGTATTCTCAGGCCAAATACATCATTGTGGCCACAGACTACCTAATGAAATGGGCAGAGGTGATAGCAACCCAGAAGAATGATGCTCAAACGACAGCCAAGTTCTTGTGGGAGCAGGTAATCTCACGATTGAGATGCCCCATTGAACTAGTCAGTGATGACCAGGGGACACACTTCGTCAATAAAGTGATAACTGATCTCCTATCCACCTTCCTAATTATCCATTGGAAATCCTCTCCATACTACCCTCAAGTGAACGGCCAGGCAGAATCCACAAATAAGATTCTTGTTAACATCCTAACCAAGGTAGTCTCGGCCTCACGCAGTGACTGGGATAACAAGCTGATGGCGGCCTTGTGGGCTTACCACACAGCTTACAAAATGGCCGTCAAACATACCCCCTTTAGGTTGACCTATGGAACTAAAGCAATTCTCCCCGTAGAATTCTTTGTGCCTAGCCTACGAATTGCACCTCAGGAGCGATGGGAAGGAAAGAAGGCATGGATGTAATGCTTAGTAGAGCTCAAACGCCTCTTGGAGACTCATCTTCTAGCCACTCATGCACTCATACGTGAGAAGGCACGATGCAAGAGCTGGTTTGACAAGCATGTCAAGCAACGTGACTTCGAATAAGGTGACCTAGTGCTCCTATACTCAGTCAAGGGGCACAAGCAAAAAATGAAGTTTCGGGGTCTTGGACCTTTTAGAGTCCGTGTGATCAGCCGAATGGGCAATGTCGAGCTCGAGACTTTAGCCGGCGAAGGAATAGGCTTCTTCAATAGCATCCGTGTCAAGAAATACTATCCCCCCACGCATCCTTTGCATGAACCACCAATGTTGGAACCACCAGTCAACGTCCAAGTAGCCACCATTACCAAAATTGATGATGAGGGTGACAAAATTGTGGAATCTGCAAACCTGTACATCATGGTCATTGCCAAGCGCACATGCATCTTCAATGCCTTAATTGATGAGGGAGCGGACTTCAATGTCTTGACTCACGATCATTGAACCTAATTTAGCAAACCGCCACTACAACCCACTAACGCCAGATTAAATCCATATGGGGGCCACTCCTATGTACTCCTCAATAAGTGCACGGCCACCATTTCTATTGGGACTGAAATTGTACCAATGATCTTCTACGTGCTGCCAAACACCAAGGACGCAGGCATGGAGACGCTGCTATGACAAACCTTCAAGAAGTAAACTCGTTGCTACGTCAATTATGAGTTGCAGCTCATTCACCTCACCATAGGCAACATCCGCATTGATACACCTTTCAGCAAGGGTTGCGTGATGGAACAATCCACACGGCCACCGATGGAACTATTAACATGTGAATCTAAGGAGAGGGGTAGTGCTCGACCACCACCCACCACCTCTCAAGAACCACTGCTCGTGGTAACAAAAGCTAAGGCTCAACAGCCTAGTTTCCAATGGAGGCCTAAACAGCTGCAATCGCTGCCTAGGAGTCGTCGCACACGACCTCATAAGACCCAAAGCTCTAAACCTAACACACCAAGGTGCAGTAATCAAGGAATGATCAGGCAAAGGTGGGTCTCTAAAGCCCTCTTGCACGCGCAAGGCTACTATGAGGGGAAAGCCTGGTTATGGATCCCTAAATCCCACACGGCCAAGACCACCACTCATATGCTACCCCCAAGCCTGATCACCCTTAGTCCCATCAAACCTCAAAACCATAAACTACAATTCTCCCTAGGACCACATCCATTAAGCCCATCCACACATATGCTTGAGAGAGTCGAACAAGCCTACTGGCCCAAACGACAGACATTGTCGCATGACCCATCACCCACTAGAGTCCATCTGATTACAATGATCCACTCTGAAGGCAGTAGTCCATCAGAGGTAGTTGCTGCTTCCCCAGCCCTAAGCGAGGAAGCCAAACCACAACCTAAGGCACACCCGCAACCACAACTATCCACTCTCAAAGGCTCTAGTACTATCAAACCCTAACCACTAGCATGTCTTAACCCTCCTACGAGTGGAAGTCATTTTTGACACTGGCCTTAGATCTAGCTGAAGATACAGGGGATGATGTGGTTGATTGTATTAGATGGCTCGATGCCACCTTCAGAGAGTTAGCTCTGAGCTATGACCGCTTGGACTTAGGCTTGTTGCGTGAGCTTTTTGCAACCAAAATTCACACAATGCCTTCTTCTTGTGAAACATTTGAACTTGCATTCGCAAAGGAAGCACACTCCGCTGCTGTATTGATCAACAACGAGGTCTCTAAAGAGCAAGCCCTCCAACAACGCCTCATAACGTCATACCATCAGCGAACCACTTCTGCCATCACCGACCAAGAAATTGCAGAATTATCCCAACTTGCTGGGACTGAATCCCCATTCTTGCAGCACTGGTACATTCTTAGGTTGCAATGGAAAGTAGAGGGATGCTGAGTCATCAGCAACTCGGAGTAGTGCCGCACAATCAAAACAGTAGAGTACGACCCCACTTATATCATGCCAACCTCGTATAGAGTTTTAACCACTCTTCGCAACCGCCCCCTAGAAGAGCACATCAAGGGGCACCCTTACCTCGATCACCTATTGACTGAGGAGGTGCTACACATTGCTAGCCGTGGTGCCTCCGGTGACTTCCTAATAGATGTTCTCACTTACATAACACACGTTGGCACTCGCCCTTGTGATCTCGATCGCGTAGCTCAGTTAGAGTATAACCCCAATTTTTACACTTGGTTCCTACACCGGTGGCTCCTAAGACCCATTGCCGAAGGTCCTCAACCTCCAACACTTTCAATCCTAGTAAGGATTCTTCTCAAGCTAGGAAGGGAAGGGGAGTGAGGTGAATTAAGAGATCAATTAAAACTAGTGAAAATCAAGCAAAACGCATAAGCACGTAGACAACGGGAGAGGTAGGAAAATGTCAAGAGAACTTTAAAATAAAAGGCAAAAAGTTAAAACTGAAAGGGAAGGCTCCACATTGGATAGGATTTTAAGGCTTTCATTCAATAAACACATAGAGTCTTTCCTTTTTAGTCTATGATTTTTTTTTTTGGCGAATTGTTAATTTTGGAAGCACTAATGGAAACTGGGGTTTATGACAGGAACAAAAGATGTCACAACAAGACCGTGCCCACCAACTTCCATTCATGGAAGAGGAAAGAGCGCATTACAACATCACTTTGGAGAGCCGTGCCTACAACCAACTAAAGTTCCGAATGTAGAAGGTTTGGTGGCCAAGGAGGAAGCAGCGAGGGTCATTGAAAAGTGCAACTTCACCAAGTACCTGGAAAAATTTGCGCAAGAACCTAACCACACAAAATGTGTGGAGTTTCTCAAGTCTTACGACCCCGACAATGAGTGCGACACCATCACAATAGGAAGGGGATAAAATGCCAAACATGTGCAGGTTCGCTTAACCACTGCCTTGGTGGAGAAGGCGTTGGGACTGGAGCCAAAAATAGAAAAGAAGCAGAAGAGGGATGTGTAGGCCATGCTAAAGATGAGAAAGGAGGACGTGTTGACAAATGACGGCACCAACATCCAGGACATCCTTGATGCGGAAACCAGATTGTAGGCAAAACTAGTACACGCGCTCTTCTCCAGCCAGCACTACAATGCCTTGATGCATCGAATTAGTGTGCCTGTGCTGGAGAACGTAGCGGCTCATACCTTGCATGAATTCAACTGGAATGGCTATGTGCACAAAACTATCGACCAAGCGGCTAAAGCATTGGCTTTAGGAAGCATACCCGTAGGAGGAGAGTCTCCAGCTTCTAGGGCCACGGAAAGAAAGAAGGCCTCGTTTAAGGCCTCATTCATTGCCTATGGAAGCATTTTGACTGTGCTCATCTAGGAGGCAGTGAAAGAGACGCAGGCTGTAGAAGAAGTGTCAAGATTTTGGGAGAGAAGGAAGGAGTCTCACTTGTAGCTTTCTTGCTTGCACAATGGGGGAATACACACACAGGTGGAGGCTGAAAACCGTTTTTCCTCTTCTTAGTTGTGTAAGCCAAAAAGAACTCAAGTACATAGAAATAGAAGAATCCTATATATGGGTCTCAAACCAAACTCAACTAACTAAGGTGGCATACTAACTGAGCTACGAACTAGAGTAGATAAGGATAGCTGTCATCTAGCTATTATTCATGGGCGGTGTACCAACCGCATCTACAGCTAACAAGTCGGTGACATAAATGCACAACGGTCACCCTGGCATATCACGAGTGGAGCTCGATATCTCAACACTCCCCCTCGAGCTTAATCCCAATTCCTGCACACCAAGTAGGTCTCTGAACTTGCGCAGCTTCTCTGCGCCCAATGCCTTTGTAAATATGTCAGCTACCTGATCCTCTGTGCTGACATAAACTAGATCAATAAGACCTAGTAAAACCCTCTCCCGCACATAGTGATAATGCACCTCAATGTGCTTTGTTCTAGTATGATAGACTGGGTTATTTGCCAAGTGTATACTGCTCATGTTGTCACAATAAATGATAACTGGCCCATCTGTAGGCTGATGCATATCATAAAGTAGCTTATGCAACCAAGCTACCTCACATGCAGCCATTGCTGCACCCCTGTACTCAGCCTCTGTGCTCGACAAGGCAACTGTAGGCTGTTTCTTGCTGCTCCAAGTGACTGTAGCACTCCCAAAAGAGAACACATATCCACTGGTAGATCTTCTATCAGAAATACTACCAGCCCAATCAGCATCAGTGTATCCATGCAATTGTATCTGAACCCCAGTCTCATAAAATAGTCCATACTGCAATGTGGACTTCACATACCTGAGTATGCGTCTAGCCGCATCCAAATGGGGTTTCCTTGGAGCTTGCATAAACTGACTTACCAATCCAACAACATAGCTCAAATCTGGCCTGGTAATAGCCATATAAATCAAACTTCCTACTATGCGTTTGTACATAGTAGGGTCTTCGCTCAGCTTCACATTCTGCTCCAAAGAAACTGAAATAGGCTTATAGCCTGTCGTCCCATATTTGGACAGTATGTCCAATCCATACTGCCTCTACAAGAGCCATATCCCACTTGGTGATCTAATCACCTCAATGCCCAAGAAATAACGCAGCTCTCCCAAATCCTTCATCTCAAACTTCTGCTTCAATAACATTTTCACATGAAGGATATCTTCATCACTATCACCTGTGATAATCAAATCATCAACATAAATGACAAGCAGCATAATACCTTTCTCTGTTTTTCTCACATAAAGTGAGAAATCTGCCTTGGAAATTTGAAAGCCAATAGTGACAAGATACTGTCCTATCTTGTCAGACCATGCTCTAGGTACTTGGTTCAAGCCATACAAGGCTTTCTTCAACCTGCAAACAAACTCAGGATGAACAGCATGCACATAACCCGGTGGCTACTCCATATAGACCTCTTCTTGCAAATCACCATGCAAGAAGGCATTCTTTACATCCATCTGATGTAAAGACCATCCCTTTGATGCAGCCATAGCAATGACTGCTCTTACGGTTGCCATCCTTGCAACCGGACTGAATGTTTCTTCATAATCAATGCCATATGTTTGTGCATATCCCTTGACTACTAATCTTGCATTGTATCTGTTCACAGAACCATCTGCATTGTGCTTCACCTTATAAACCCACTTACAACCAATTGCATTCTTATCCTTAGGCAAAGGTACCAATTCCCATGTAGCATTTGCTTCCAAGGCATCCATTTCTTCATCCATGGCTTTCTTCCATTTTTCTTTTCCCATGGCTTGCTTAAAAGAAGTGGGTTTTGGTTCCTGTATCACTTTGACCATATAGGCATAGTGAATGGCTGTAAATCCATCATATTTCAGCCTATCCACAAGATACCTAGCTCTGGTAGACCTGCGCAAAGTAGGTTCACTCCCAGGTGCTCTCAAAACATCCCTGGTCTTCCTTACTCCAGGTGTAACAATAGAAGGAATACCCAACTCATCATCAATGCTCTGTTCTGAGCCACTGGATTCACCATCCACATAAGAGTGACCTGCATTCACATCAAACATGGGCTGATCTACCTTCTCTTTTCCTTTTCGTGATACCTGCATATCACTATCTGCATTGCTTTGAGAAGATTCTCCTGATCTCAATATACCTGTCCATGGTGAAGAATGTGAACCACTGCTAGAGGACGCTCCAGGTCCACTAATATCTTGTGACTGCTGCTGTGAATTCTGTGCAGCATTACCATTTTGTGCATCTACATTATCAATCACATTTATTGGTTTATACCAGCTACTCATCTCATCAAAAACAATATCTCTGCTCACTGTAAACTTACGAGTAGAAGGATTATAGCATCTATACCCTTTCTGCTGGACAGAGAGTAACCAATAAAGATGCACTTCTCAGCTTTTGGATCCAACTTGGATCTCAACTCATCTGGCACATGAACATAGGCAATGCAACCAAAATTTTCAAATGAGAAATATCTGGTTTCCTACCAGTATACCTCTCCTCTGGAGTCATTCCATGTATTGCTGCAGTGGGAGTCCTGTTCATTATGTAGACTGCTGTAGCAACTACTTCAGCCCAGTAAAAATCTGGCAAGTCTTTTTCGTTGAGCATGGCACGAGATACCACTCCAATATGCCTGTTTTTCCTTTCTGCAATTCCATTTTGTTGTGGGGTATGACTGCATGAATATTGCTGCTTTATGCCATGCTCCTGCAGGAACCTTGCAAACTCATTTGAGAGGTACTCTCCCCCTCCATCTGACCTTAGGCATTTTATTTTCAGGTCTGTTTCTTTTTCAACCATAGCTTTAAGAGTTTTGAAATGCCCAAAAACTTCACTTTTCTTTTTCATAAAATACACCCAAATTTTTCTGCTATAGTCATCAATAAAAGTAACAAAATAATGACAGCCTCCAAGAGATGCAGCTTTAGTAGTCCACACATCAGAGTGGATTAATTCCAATGGCTTCTTACTCTCTTGAACATGTCTAGGAAATGGTTTCCTTGCCTGTTTTCCAAATTGACAAGCTTCACATACCTTATGCATTTCTGCAACCTTGAATTTAGGCAATCTTGCAGCAATATTTTGGGCTTGCATTGATTTAAGTCATTGTACATTAACATGACCAATGCGTTTATGCCAGATATCAATATCTGCAACTACACCGGTCCCATGTGCAAACATTGCTGCACTCAATTCAGGCATGTTTGCATCCAATGTAAACATTCTGCCCTTCTTCTTTCCTTTTGCTATCAAGCGACCTTTATTTTTCATATTCTCAACAAAGCATCCATGAGAATTAAATCTGATCTGCAAGCCTTGCTCAACCATTTGTCCAACAAAAACCAGGTTCTTGGTGATATTCGGGACATGAAATACATCCGACAGGTATTTCTTTTTCCCATACTGCATAGACAAAGGAATATTTCCAATCTGCACAATAGGATGTGCAATATCATCACTAGTCTCCACAAATCCTGGTTTTTTCATTTTCCTTGCATCCTGCATCCATTCTGCATGACCTGTCATGTGGTTTGATGCACTTGAGTCAACATACCACACATCGTTGCTTTCTTCTGCACTTGTCACAGAATTGGTCATGTGCTGCACTATAAAAAAATGTTCATTTCTATCATCACCCTGTCTACTAGAAGATGCATAATTCCTTTGTTGCAATTTTCCATTCATGATGTCATTCTGCTTTTTATAGTAGTCTTTAGCCATATGACCCATTTTACCATAGTAGTAGCATTCAACATTGATGTTTGCATTTTGGCCTCTTTGCCATCCACCACGACCTCTTTGGCTCCCCCTGCCTCTAGAGTTACCACGTCCTCCTCCAAAGGACTGGTTTTCTTGAGTTTATTGCATATTCTGATTTCTACCACGGCCTCCAGATCGGCCTCCTCTACCTCTGCCTCTACCTCTTCCAGTATTTGAGTAGAAGACAGCTTCTTTTGAAGTTCCTCCTGAAGAAGATGTACCACCATTTCTCTGCTCCTCAGAAATTAGAAGAGCAATCAACTTCTCAAAATCAGGAAATCTTTCATGGATGGAAATGGATGTTCGGAACTGTGCATAATCCTTTCCTAGATCATTCAAGGTCACAAAAACTAAATCATCATCTTCATTGGCGACCCAATGGAAGCAAGTGCATCTGCAATCTTCTTCACCTTCATGTGGTAGTCATTGATGCTCATACTTTCTCTTTGCACATTGTGCAACTCTTGCTTGAGTTGCATTTTCCTGGCTTGTGTATTTGTGCTATACATTTTTGACAAAGTATCCCATGCCTCCTTTGGCGTACTTGCATCTTGAATATGCATAATCATAAAGTCTGAAATGCTGAAAGACAACTAGTACATAACTTTCCTGGCTCTCTCATGCCATGCTTTAAATGCTGCATTTGCTATTGATTGGGAACATCAAGAAGAATTGGTTCTTCTTCATTTCCTGCAATGAATTCCCAATATCCTTTTTCCATAAGGAAATTTGTCATTCTGAACTTCCATGCTTGGAAGTTGTTCTTGTCAAGCTTTTCAGTGACAATCTGTGAAAGAGAATTAGACGCCATTACAGAACACAGCAAAAAATTCTGTCAGTGCAAAGAACACAGCTTCAGCCTCACAAGGGAAAATCTGCAAAACTGACGAAAGTGGTATTTGACCACACAGTCACTTCCTAGTGACAATTTTGCATCAACACGCAACAAGGATGATTCTGTAACTCCCAATGTCTCTGGAGCTCGATATCTCAACATGGAGCCACATTGACTCTACCTTCCTAGACTTTACTCGAAAGCCAAGGAATCTTGGGCTCGATCTTGCAATGGATGGCATGAACCCATTCGGTCTGCGCTCAACTTCTAACAGTGTGTGGCCTATAGTCCTTATCAACTACAATATCCCTTCTTGGCTTTCTACGAAGAAAGGACATCTCATCCTTAGCTTACTCATTTCCGGCCGCTACAAAGTCAAAAATATAGACGTGTATCTTCATCCATTAGTCAATGAGCTTAAGATTTTGTGGGAGGAGAGGGTCATCGTGCAAGATATGAGTAAGCGTGATGGTCGACGGTCAGCCAATATTCAAGCCATTCTCATGTGGACGATGTATGACTTTTTGAGATTCGGAGAGTGCTTAGGTAAGTAGGCTTCTGTTCTCATTGGTAATATCTATCATAGCTCGTTCAAGTTTGTATTCACTGGATAGAGGTGTTGGATTACCTCAAGTTATCATGCATGTCCATTGTGCAGGCCACAGTTAGACTCCCAAAGGTCACGAACCATGAAGAAGATGATATGTCAAGGACATGCCACTTTCTTGCCAGAGGGCCATGAACTCAGAGAAGGTTTTCTTGGACTACCTTCAACATGTATGAATGCCCAAAGTTGGTACAAGCTGAAAATGGTCCACACGGACTCGCATCCAAATGGAATGCGACAGTTCTCAGTTTTTATGAGTTGCCATAATGGACCCACTTACAGATCAATCACTTGATGAATCCCATGCATATTTTCAAGAACGTGGGTAGCTTGCTATGGGACCACATCACAGGAAAGAGAGACACTATAGGGGCACAAATGGATTTGAAGGAGGTAGACAAGATGGAGGCACTGCAATCAAGTGTTGATGGTTGCTTGCAGCTACCTCATGCTCCTTGGGTTTTGTCCACTAAAAAAGAGTGCATTGTGAAGCAAATAGTCAAGTCTATCTGCACTCTGATGCGTATGATGCATTCTCTCAGGTTTGCATTTTCTAAAGACCAATTATCAGGACTAAAATCCCATGATTGGCATAAGATATATCAGGTTTGTACGAATGGATTATAAGTGGCCTACGTATTTTGCTATTTGGAGTGTAGTTATTGTTCATAATGTTTTCTCATTTGTGGCAGTTTGTACTATCGATCGCAATTGTAGGATACCTAACTCTAAAAATGCGAGGGGCAATTTACAGGTTGTCGACTTTAGTGCAATGGATCTCACAGAAGGAGATTAAAACGTCCTCTATTGAATCCACGAGGTGGGGAGCAATGGAGACGGTTTGTCTCTTTGAGAAATACCTGCCTACTAGCATGCTTATGATACAAATCCACCTTCTTGTGTATCTTATAGATGAAGTGGAGATTGTTGGACTTGTCCATACGCGATGGATGTTCTTCTTGGAGTGCTTCATGAAAACCTTGAAAGGCTTTGTGCGACAACGAGCTCACGAGCTCAGCCAGAAGGTAGCATGGCTGAAGGTTGGCTGGTGTCTGAGGCGCTAGTGCATATTTCACATTGGCTACCAATGGTGGATTCAGACAACAGTATGCTATGGTCATTGAAGGACGATGATAGACTGACCCGAGATGTGGTGGTTGGAAATGGGGTAGAAAAAATAATGGATGCTGCAATGGAGGAGAAAGTGAATCGCTTTAGTATGTTGCACCATTCCTCTATGGAGACGTGGCTCTCTAGGCACCAGCAAGCTAGGAAAGATCAAGAGGAAGCACGATCTGAATTTTGACGTAGTACGCATCATCGACCAATTCGATATCCCGAGGGCATGGAGGAGATGCCGTGGTTTATGTCAACGTGATGGTTACATGGAGCTTTGACTGCAACGTCTCACGAAGGAGTGGAGGTCTCAACCGAGGAGTGGAAATTCTCGAGGGGATGTAGTCCAAAGGTGATGACGTGGTTAGGGTTTGTCGTATCTATATTTTATATGCGACAAGTAATTGAGTATTTTGGAAACTTGCAAAGTATTATTACGGTGGATTACCATAGCTTCTCCATGATACTATTCGATGTGCAATGGTTCAAAGTGGTACTTGAAGGAGCTGGAGCAATAATTCGACGAGGTCCATCTAGATTTCTAGCAATAGATTTCGAAAAAAAATGGATGGATTTGCGCGACACCTTTGTGTTGCCGGCCCATTGTGAACAGGTGCATGAACTCATTTGTTTTTTAATTGTATTACGACATGGTACATGTCATAATAGTCATAATAGTTAAATCTCTCTTGTACGTGATTGTGAACAGGTAATCTTCTATCCAAACCCTCGACAACCTCGATGGTGGTATGTTATACCTTCAGCTCCCCGAAGTGCGAGAGTATATGATCAAAGCGATGTTCCGAGCATAGATGAGGACAATATGCAAATAGAGGGGTTGATATTGCAAGGGATGGAGGCCATCGAAAGCTTGGAGTATGTAGAGGAGCCAATATCAGGTAACAATGATAGAAATACAGGAGTCCAAGAATTCTTTGAGAACAAGGTGGACTCATTCTTTTGTGGTTACATGTCTATCGACCTTCTAGTATATGCCAAGTTGTGTCAAGAGATTGACATGGGACCATAGGATACTTCATACTTGGAGCATCCACCTACTCAATCTGTTGACAAATCGCTTATAAGGGTACATAAGATATGTATTTTAAGTAAGTTCATTTTTTAAAGATTTATATTACCGTGCTTTGTATGATTTAAATTGATTATGCTAACATCATTTTTTGTCTGTGCAGGTGACCTTTGTGGATCTTTAGATCATCAGGATGAGTCAAGGGATGAGCGATGAGGAGCTGCAAGAGATCTTCACATGTATATCTTCAGATTAGATGGCGAGATTTAGAGACATGGCAGACCAAGAGCTGTCTCGGACATTGTCAGGCCTCTCTATTAGATCTACTTCGGCGCGATCTGATGCTTCAGTTTCGAGCAGACGAGGTCAACGCTCCAGAATTGGGCTAGACAGAGGGAGTAGTTTAGGGGGATGCTGTAGAGATCCGCATGCAGTGAGCTCGTAGTGAGCTCGAGATATAGGTGCTACTCCTCGCTCTTGTGGCAGTTCCAGAGAGTGTGGCTTAGGTGGTTGCTGTGGAGGAATGGACGTGGTGTTTCCATCTCATCGTTCTGCTAGAGTTGCATCACCTCCAAGATTTGTCACACTTGTGGGGATGTCTACTCCACTCATTCCGGCTTTTGCTCAGTCATCCGCAGGGTGGCACCCCTATGGGTGCTACTCCAATAGATACTACCCCGATTGGTACACAAGATGTACTGGGGTCTCCTAGATATGCCCAGGAGCATGGTTGTAGGTTGGAGAGGACCCATCTTAGGCATACCCTAGAGGGATATGCCTACCTTGTAGATGATACGTCAGGAGCCATCATCATGAATGATGAGGGGAGGAGGGTGATGGCTCGCACGAGAGAGTTGTGCCAACATTTTTTTCGGCACAACGTCTTGGATCATTGGAAGAACATATCGAAGGGAAGCAAGGACTACATAGTAGCACCCTTGCAAGAGGAGTTTTTGATACTAGCAGCAGATAGGTTTTCTACGGGCTGGATGATGGAGTGCATGTGTGCATATATGTCACACAGACGATCGGACACACGCAAGGCACTTAAGAGTGGGGCTACAAAGCTCGAGTGGCTAGACGCGAACGACTGGCACTGACTCAGGGAGGAGGCTACAAATTCTCCAAGATGTTGGAGACAGCAATGCAAGGTGGCGAGGGCACGACTAGAGGCCAGAGTGGTCCATCATCTTGGGAGTCGCGGCAAGATGACATATCTAGAGGACTTTGTAAGTTTTTCTTTTGTTTTGCTTGTTTATTTTTTTGTAATATCCTTTGTACTGACAATCATGTTTCTAACAGTTGTATTTTGTTTTCTTTGCAGCACTCCATTACAAATCGCGATCCCATCGGCCTTGAGACTCGACATGCAGAGAGGCACAGTCTCACTACATTGATCGACCGATTGCATGGACGCAATGGCCCTGTAAGTCACTCATCTTTCTTGTCCATAGTTACCATGTTTAATTAGAATGCATTATTGTATGGTGGATTGATGTGTAGTTGTTTCTTTTTTTGCAGAATTCGTTCGATGCTCCTTTGCGACGGGACGAGGTTTCGGATGGCGATGATCTATAGCTTGCCCTTGGATCCCTGGAGCTCACACACCCTTATTTTTTGGTCACGTGATTTGTGTAGACATTTTCTATGTAGTAGTAGTATCTTGCCATGATTGTACCGGTTGCTTTCATTATGCGATCATGTATTTATTTCATGTATCACTGTTATGATTTAAGTATACTTTGTCTTTATTTACATGAACATTGTACACATTTCTAAAACTATTTTTTATGGCCCAAATAAGCACATAGTGCTATATGTGCTACCCTGCCACAATTTTTTTTCCTGTTATCATCGCTATTAGTGTCACAAATTTATTGCATGCGTCGCTATTAGCATCGTTATTAGTGTCGCAAAACGCCATTATCAGCGTTGTTATTTGCATCGGTATCAGCGTCGCAATACTGATGCTGATAACAATGCTTCTATGGCGTCGCCAATAACAACGCTTTTTGCGACGACGGGGGTAAATTTTTTATATTAACATTTTTGTCACTTTTAATGTCTGTATAAGGCCTATATCTTGTAGTGATTATCTATGAATTTTTTCTAAACAAAACATAATCCTTTTCTATTTAATCTATAAATAACCCCTTTATATTATATCCTTTTCTATGTAAGAAGTGTGTAAAAATGGTATTTTAAAATAACCTTGTTTTGAACCCACGTGATGCACACATATATTCATGAGTGGCCGCCTCAAGTCTATGGCACTAAGGTGATGCACTTTTGACAAGCCTCAAGGAGAACTCTCTATTTATATCGATTAGTGCTCACTACTACTGAGATTACAAAGAAAGAAGGATCCTTCCTATTGTCTTAGACAAAAGTGAGAGGGATTGTAGGAGAGAAAGAGAGAGGTAGTAGTTCCAAGTCATTACTGGGCCACTACTAATGCTTAGGATAAATATTTAATACATTTCTATAACACAATTTTAAAAAAATGTATGAAAAATGTGGATGGCAAAGCTTTATTCCTTGTAACAATAAACTTGTTTGCAACTGATATTACCTATTTTTAGTTATGTCCCAGACAACCTAGTTTGGTACCACCTTACCATTCTTTCTCTAATGCATACAAATAAAATTTTGAGGCATGAGCTCATAGAATCAATCATGATGGCAAAGGGCATTTGCCAAAAAAAATTCCGTCATTGGAACTAGAACTAGCTGCAAAAAAAAGTGACTTAAAATTTTGGGTATGTAATTGAATTCACTTTTCCCCTTACCAAAATGTTGAAAGGGACTAGTGATAAATCATGGGTTTAAACCCCCGTATGCATGCATTTAGAGTAGCCACATTGTCTCTTCATAACCACTGCACCACTCACAATATTATGTAAATGCTTTGGAATTGTATCATATTTGACCCCCACTACATCGAGTAATAAAACACTTCCTATTGGTAGCTGTCCAACAGTTGGCCCTTATACCCTAATATTGTCTTTTTCTTTGTGATGTTGGGGTTAGGTTAGGAAATGATGGAGACATGTTATGGTGGAAAGCCATTTTCAACATGAAAACGTGAAGGTCTAAAAACGCTACTAATCGTGGAGACAAAAATAGAGTGTGGCAATAAGAAATTGTGTGAGGAAAGGAATGCTTGGGTTTGACAAAGCAAGTGTACTTTGGATTTGACTATCGATCGCCTTGACTAATATCATGGGTGGCTTGTCATGCACGAGATCGGAATCGCATGAATGTTGATCACTCACATATTATTGACTATAGCTCACTAGCAAACAAACACCCACATGCACACTCGCCCTCCCCTCCCTCTCCCTCTCTCTCTAATTTGTGCCTCCCTCAACAACATCACAGATCATCGTCTCGTTCTCCATCGTCATCACAGTATTCATCCATCTTACTGTTGTCGTCGCATGGCAGCTCAAGCTTTTTTCCTGTGGATTTTTGGATGTGGGATTTCCGCTCCTTGCCATCATGTCATGAGACCTTGTGGGTGTCCACACAACACTGACAAGTTCTGTTCCTTTTCCCTCCTTCACATGCACCATAACACACAATAATTTGTAAATAAAATTAATCTAATTGTTGCATCCACAAAATGAACACACTGGCACTTCACCAAGTTTGTAATTAAAATCAACTCAACTGTTAAATTGTAAAAATGAGCCCACGCAGTTGTAGGAGCACATAACACAACAATCCACATAATTTTGTAAATTAAAATTCACTCCCTGTTCACAATGCACCTACATGCGTGCTCCATACACAATGACTTGTAATTAAAAATAAACCCCCACTATCATGCATGCATGTGCTTTGCACTAAACATCATATAAATTGTAACAATGAAGTGCATTTGTAGAGACCTATAGTCAAGTCGAGTCAAATCTGAGTGGGTTGTTTTAGGTTATGCAATATGACTCATTGTGCATTAGGAGTTAACAATGAATTGCAAATTAATATCTCATCTGATAAAAGGGATTTGTGTAATTTTTACCTATTCACATCAGCACGCCATAAGTTGATAAAAAGCATTTACAAGGATGGGGTTTTGTCAATCAAACGTTAGTCTTATTAGTCCCTATCGATTCTGTTGTCAATCATCAATGGTTCTATTATGAGTTTGTTTTGATTTGTTTAGTCTCATGGAAGCGGTATGTATGAGATTATATTTGATTCGACGATTTGACTATGGGGTTTCATGGTGCATTTATGTTTGCATATCATGAAGCTTTCGATCGCATGTGTGCATACTTCATATCAAAATTTTTATGTAGGATGTGATTTGCTTGGGGAAGTCTTGTCCAATCATGTCAATCTTCTCGTTTTTTTCTTGATATTCATCTTTGCACTAGTGGATTGTTTGGGCTTTGCAAAAGCTTTCTCTTTTTCCTAGTTTTTGTGTGTGTGGTTATCATCCTATGTAGTTTGAATGTCATCTTCTTCTGCCCCACATGATATTCCCTCCTTCTAGAAGTTAATTACATCGTCGGGCTGGCCTTTCTTAGTTTGTTTCCCTCAAGTTTCCACCTATGGATGTGAAACTTTGCTATTCCTTCTTAGCATCTTACAAGAAATATTTTGGCTTAGTATATGGTTGTAATTTTTACTTATCTCTTGTTGGCTAAAATATCACTGATGCATTATTCTTACCCCTTTTTGCTTCCTTTGTGCGCCTACTGGTAACCAATTGCTAACAATAGAGGAGATTCTTGCCCTTTTATAGAAGGAGACTTTAACAAAGTCATTAACAATTTAGGAGTGTCAATAGCCCATATCTCTTCTCTTATATAGAAGTATTTGTGTCCATTTCTACAAGATCAAGGCAAGCATGCATCTAAGTGCGTGTCCAAAGAATTATACACTACATCTATCAAGTCACTTGAAGGTGTCAAGTTTAATTGGGCAACATTTGTTTTGGCTAAAATGGACTAGCACTTCCAGCGTGTCAAGAAAGGTTAGCTTAGCAATGTTTCATATGGAGCTTTTCTCCAAAAGGTTATTACACTTGCACCTCCTCCAGGTGGAGTGCCAGTACCTCATCATGTCCCTCTTCTGAAGCAACCTCCACCTCCTATTTCCTCTCCTCCTCCAATGCAACTAAACTCCGATTTTGAATATGTGCCTCTCCTACTAAGTTCCCTCAGAAAAAATGTTTACGCACAAAGGGTCCTTCCAATCCTCCTTTTGTTCTAGATCATCCTATAAAGGAATATGTTCCTATTGTTTCTAGCAGCTCTCTTCCCTCATTCCTTTCTTGTAAAAATCTATTTGTAGCCCAAAGGGAAGTTCAATGAGATTCACAAATCCCTTCCTCCTTATAGATAATGTTATGTGGACCCATGCTTTCACAGTTGGTTTCTAGTGTCCATTCTTACTCTTGAAACCTCAATCAATTCATGTCTTTAGTCCATATATGCACTACTTACACCTCTCTACAAGAAAAGGTGGACTCCCTAACTAGCCAGCTTAGCAAGGCCTTGGAGAATCTAGCCTCTAAGAAAGCTACTTTGAGTGACATTCATAAACACATGACTGCAGCTACAGCTTTAATGGATTCACAAAAAACCACCATTAGAGCGTTGGAAATCAAGATCACTACTTTAGAGGAGGAGAATATCTCAATAACTAAAGAGAAAAATTATACTCTTGAGGAGATGGTAGCATTAGCTAGTAAGCTTCATACATGTGAGGATCAATTACAATACTCTCAAGAAACTGTAGAGTCACAAAAGAAGCTTATTGAAAAAATCCACAGTAAAGTAGCTACCCTTTTTGTTCCTCCTCCAACTCATGTGGTATCTTTTGTGTTGTCTTATAAAGAGGATCTTGACCAGCTATGTGATGGTTTCTTTGCTAAGGTAGAATGCATTTAGCAACACATGAACTATGTCCAAGAAGATTTTGTTTGCTATGCTAAATTGGTGTCACCTTTGCCTTCTTTTTTGGGTTAAGTATAATCAACAATGCTTGGCTTTGTATATTTCCCTGAGTAATGTGGATTTAGAACCTCCAGAGGGGGATGGGTGGTTGAATTTGTGCTCTGCAGACTTGTTGAAATCTATGTTTGATAGATTTGTGGATGAGCTGATTTCTCATGAGACACAATTACTTTCTTTCATGTACCTTAAAGGAGATTTGCAAATTTCTGATGAGAAGGACATGAATGTTAATGTGGGTGATGTCATCTTACAAGCTGCCACGAATGTATATTTGGTGGATATGACTTTGGCATCTTGATATAGAGGACATGCTTGGCATCCTCCTTTGGAGGATGGTGTCATGGATCCACAATGTCGATGGATGTTTTTCATAAATCTGATATCCAACCTTTACACTCTCAAGTATTAACTCATATTGCAAACAATCCTTTATTCACTGATAACTTCTTCTAAACTTTCAAATTTCATTGTTCAGTTTATCATTCGGATCATCCCAATGATCTCCTTTCCTATTCTCTCATTTCCTATAACCTACCTTTGTATATTTCCATTATCAATTCTAATCTAGATACCATTCCTATATTATCTTTCACTCCTACCAGCTTCCCTCAAATTCATGCTTTTACTAGTCATCCATTCATCGTTGATCCTATATCTTCTCCTACCCCTTGTGAAACTCTTACTATTGTTCCACTTATTCCCTCTATCTTTTCAACAGAGTCCTTTCAAACATTTTTATTATCTTTTTCTCCCTTGCCATACTCATTGTCCCTTTAATTATCATCCTTTTATGATTTATCTTACCCACCTTTGTAATGTTCTCATATTATTCCAGTACCCCCACCCACTAAAAATATCAACCTTCCTCCACAATCTGTGATGGATACTCATGGACATGATAATGATATCCTCCATTGATGGTAGTGGACATTACTTGATTCTTTGATAGGCCCATTGTTTGATTGGCCTCTCATTCTTGGGTTTTGGGAGAGTCCTTCAGGATGTTCAAATTCCTATCTTCAATTTGCTCAAGTACATGCTCAATCTGAGGATATCTGTGTATGTATTGCAACTCATTTTTATTGGTATCTCACCTTCATGCATCAATAGTCAAATCTGAATACTCGAAAGACAATCCTGAATTTGTAAATTAATCCTAATGAGGATGTAACAGTGGCTCAGATGGATGTGTTGTACTACTTTGCCCAGGCCTTTGCTACTAGATTCATTATCTTTTTGGAAAGGATATGCTGTCTTCAGTTTCTTGAGAATGTACGTATATACTTTGAAGATGAGAGAAAACTTGAGAATGTCTCAAGCTTAGCATGAAGTTCAAGAAGAAATATCTTCATCCTATGGTAGTGGAGTAGGTTTTTTGTTATATCTTTCTTTTTAATGAAAAATATCCTTTTTTCTCTCTATTTTTTGGGATCATGTGCCATTTAGACTATATCATTATAGTATATATGTGAGTTCTGTGTTTTGTGATGTTTATGTGATGTGTATGTGTTTTTTTTCCTTGTTGAGGAGATGAAGTTGAAGCTAAAAATGATCAAAGATGGATGGTGGTTGAAATTAAAGATTTTTTGAAAGAATATGTGCTAAGATGCAAAGAAAACTCTTATATCCTTTAATGGTTTGAGTTTATCTATTTAATTATTAAAGGAATGGTTCATAATGGTTATGATTTTCCTTCATATCTATTGTTGGCTCCAGGTTTATTTGAAGAAGACATGTTTGGGATCATGGATTTTTTTTGAGCTAGATTTTATGATGAAAGATGGTTATTTAGAGATTTTATTCTCTTTTTCCAAAGGTTTGGGAGGATGCTCCCTACTTAAGTGTGGAGATATGTTAAGGGATGAATTGACTTGTTTTTTAAGCTGATTTTTGTTGTTTTTGTGAGCTGAGTGGTGGATTCTGAGGGTTTATAGATTGAATTTTGATGTGTTAGAAGTCTTTTGGAATTGTTTGATTATGATTGAGAAGCTCATGATGGTTTTAAGCTTGAGATATTATGATATTTTGATTGGTTTTGTGATGTGTATGTTTGGTTTTGTTAAGTCTGTTTTGATAGGTTTTCTTTTTTATATAAGAGGTTGAGATTGTGGATAAGTGATTTAAGGAACGATTGAGAGTGTGTTGGATGGTTTGAATTGGTTTTGGTAGTATGAGCTTTCTGGGTTTTTATGCCTTCTATTGACATTTTGTTAAGTGTTCTGTAAAGCTTCTGTAAATCTTTTGTTTTGTTTTGTTTACTTCTGTGAATGTTCTATTGGATGAATGTTTAGCTTGGAAATGTTTTGTAATCTTGGAAAGAGATGAGTGAAAGCTCTTTGAATCTTGAAGAAACAAAAGAAGTAGCTTATGAAGACTTGAAGTGAAGACTGTAGTGACAGTGATAGCGGTGAGCTCTCAAGGGTCATGTAATGTCTCTAGTGACCTTTCATACAAAACATGCCTTTTGGGAGGGCTATCCATGACCAAGAGAGGATTATTGAGTGTTATTCTTTGTTATTCTCATGTATTATTGAGTGAGAGAATACATGAGAGAGATATTATAAATACCATGAACAAATATTTTTTATGTTTATATGATTTATAAATATTAAGAAAATAACTATTGATATTTTATGTAATTCATAAATATGAAAAGAAATATCACTGATGTAAATTTTACTTTATCTTACATTTACATAATTTGCAAATACTAAAAGAATTTTTCTTAATGCTAATTTTTACCTTTCCTTATATTTACATAATTTGCAAATGCTAAAAGAATTATTCTTGATGTAATTTTATTTATAAGCAACTAAAGATATCAATTTATTCAATGCAATGCAATTTCATGCAATTTATCCTACCTTTCAAAATGTAAGACTCTAATTTAATAGCTCTTCTTATTCTTCATTATTTTCTTTTGAATTCCCATTTTTGTGAAACTATAACTTCTTCATTAACTATTGAAACTCTTTTATTTATGTTCTTGATTGTGTATTAAATGAACGTCAATCTATGAATGAACATGGTTCTATGTGGTATGTATTAGTAGCAACCATCGACTTGCCGTTCTCAGATGATGAAGATAACTATATGCAAAGATGTAGAAGCAGCTAGTAAAAACAATGGAGTCAGCTTTTGAGTTACCCAAGAATGATGCTACATCATCAATACCTCTTTGCATGATGACCAGGAGCTCTATCAACTGACCAACACCTATCACCTACCATGTACCAACTAATGAACTTGAACTCCATAGAATTCTTGAGTACCTAAAGAGAGAGGTAGCTACTAACCCAGTTGCAAACTTTAAAACTCTTAAGGATCTCATAGAGAATTCAGAGTGGCAGTGGACTAAGGTCCATGACCTAAATTTGTTGTACAATTGGGCCCTCACTGTGGATGTGAAAAGTCCTATGAATGGGAACCATGGGTACAATGAATAGTCTAAGTATGAGGATTTGGATGATGAGTATGAAGACTACCATTCCAATGGTGAGGAAAGTGAGGAAGAAACTGAAACCATAGAGTACAACATAGATAGACGAGTGATTGAGCACATAAGAGTATACTCTAAACCCCAAGAGGCCAGTGCTTTTAGAGTGGAAAGAGGAGTCATCAAGGTAAATTGTGATCATACCTAGTTAGAGCACCTAGACGTAGTGGACTATGAGCAAGCTAGATTAGTTCAATCAAAGGCACCACACCACTACTTAGAGTGGAATCGTTCTTAGAGCTACAACCACTAGGGGAAACTCCTTCCAATGAAGGCTGTGAGTTCAACTCTAAGTCAAAAGTTAGCTCTCTAGAAATCCCATAACCACCTATAAGACCAAATGCACCAAAGGGGGCCTCTTGGTCCATCTAAGACACAAGAGGCTCAAGGAAGAGAGAAGGAAACAGTCTAAGTCCTCATAAATTGAATGATAAAAGAAACCACATGACTTACACAAACACTTCACTAAGAATAAGAAGGGTGACCGTATGTTGGTATTAGTAAGAGACAAAGCAACATGACAAGTTAATGAACGCATTGAAGGATCTGATAAAGTTAAGGAAGTCAACTTGGCAAGGGAAGGGGATAAGCCTTGACTTGGGTACATATTCAATGACTTAATTGAGTAAGAGGAGTCCAATCTCATTAATCTCTTACGAGAGTATGTAGATGTATTTGCTTGGTCCTTAGAAGAGTTGAAAGAAATTGATCTGAGTATTGTGACTCACAACCCTAAATCCCTTTTGGGTGGTCATCCCCTTCTCTCCTTTTTTACATGGCCCCGATAGGCCCTGTGTCCCATTGTCCTCCTATCTTCCTAGCTTCCTTCATACTGCCCATCTACCTTTACAATTTTCACGAGTGAGAGCTCGGCGCTCTTAAAATAAATCATGGTGTGCCTTGCACTCTTTTACAAAAGTATTGAATTACGATTTTTCTTGTGCGCCTCTCTCCTTGATTTAGGATTTTTTCACACTTCTTGTGTTTCTCGATTTTTTCTTGACGTGCCTTCGCCTTCCATTCCACTTTTTTCTTGGCATTGTATTTTTCTCTAGATTTTTTGGATTTTCTACTTTTCCACCTTGTTCGTTTGATGGTTAACATTACCTCCCTCCTAGTTGAGTGCCAGTCCCATGGCACTTGCTGGCTGGTGAGTTTGACGGTGTTGCTACGATAACAAGGTGGCTTTTTGATTTTGTATACAAGCAGGGTGGGAGGTGGGAGGTGTATTAGAGGGATGTATGGGATTTATGGACCTAAAGAAAGGCCCTTATACTAGCCCTAGTAGAAAGTGTGCTGGAGAGATCTATGCCTTTGGAATTGAAAATAAAGTTGGATGAATCCCTGCATGGAGAGAGGCTGATGGGTAGATCCGTCTTTGAAATTGAATATTGTGTTGGATGGATCCATCGCCTGGACCTTTGCAGTTTCCTTCTCTTGCGGTGTTCCAAATGAGCTTCTTCATTCACTTTTTGACTAGGGCTATTGCATCCGCCTCTTGATTTGTCGTGCCTGCATGGTGGCATGTCACATAATATGGGGAGTGCATTGCATGGATGATGGGGTCTAGTAGTCAGGGCCTTTGTTTGTACCTGGAAAGAAAAGGAGGTGCACTACCTAGGGGTGTGTGTGCCTGATCGTGGAGTGTGTGGTGCTAGTGCTTGTAGGATTGGGAGATAGGTCCATCGCCCTCAGTGTGTTGCACACTTGAGGACCTAGTTTGTGTATAAAGGAGATGCGATGCAAGGGGCTTAGGGTGACAAGTCTAACCGCAGGAAAGTGTTACCTCCCCAGGTGTGTCTTGCCCTTGATGTGTCCTAAGCATGGAGTGGGGAATCAAAGTGAGGGTAGGGGGTTAGGGACAGAACCAACCGACCAGGGCCACCATACACACCTAACTTGAGAACCCTTAGGAGCAGTGACGGTGATTGATGTGAAACTTGCGGTGTCTCTCTTTTTTTTTGTTAATATAAATTAAACCCAAGTTATATAGTCATGACAGAAGTTAGTCTTTGTCATTGGAGTGAGGTGGAGAGAAGGGGGCTTAATAGATTTGTTAAGAAATTGGAAACTTTGGAGATATGCCTTGAGGTTTAGGTGGGGACTTGAAGAGTGGTGGTGAATAGGAATGGATGATTGCAGTGGGTGAAGCGGGTATCATTCTTGTCCTCTAGAAGAGCTAAGTAAAATGAAGGCAATAGAGCAGATCGCATCATTAGTCGAGCCATCGCACGACTATCCATGGTGTTGGGATCAAAATGGAGTACTGGGAGGCCGCACTCCTGTGGGATGGGGTCTTGCCTAAAGAGTATCCTAAGCAATCTAAGGTAATTACAAGTAGTAATAAAGGCAGGGTCATGGCATGAAGAGAATTCGTTAGTGAATTGGATTAGGATATTATACAAGTTCTCTAATGTGAAAATGAGGGCATCTTCATATGTAGTACAATGAGGTTTATAGATTGCAAGGAAGTCATAGCGGCCGTGGACACTAGAGTCAAAATCCACTCCCACCCTTGGAGGGTAAGGCATAAAGGTTGGGCCATTCCACTTGAAGGGTTGAGTGTTGCAAAAGGCCATTCGAGTGTCCAAGTTGGAGTCACAGACCCTCCTTCTCCATTTAGGTTGGCATTCGTAGCCGGCCACAGACCATGGCACTTCAAAGACCTTATTTTGCCAAAACTTGGCATCTTCAGTGGCCCATAAGGTGGGATTCTGCTCTCTCTCATCCAGCCATTTCTGTACGAGCCTGCTTCTGATGTTAATTACCTCCTCCACCACCTTGATGGGCAAGACCCTATGCAAGATGGTGGGGAACTGGAAGTTAAAATCAAAGGGGCTCTTGGGCATTTCTTGCCTCTCCCATATTACAAGGTCAGAATGGAAGCTTGCTCGGGCATTGTCCTCACATGGTGAGATAGGTGCCTAGGGTGCCCTCACTCCCTTGGTATTCTATTTCCTTATTGTCTCCTCCACCATTTGTTTTCTTTTTTCCCTTAGTGCCACCTTTCTTTCTACGGAGGTGTTTGCATGTTGCTACTCTTCAGGCCACGGGGAAGGAGGTGGTGGGACAAGCTCTTCTTCACATGGTCCCATTTCAAAGTTCACATTCACCTCTCTTTCCTGGCTTGGCTCTTGCTTCTCTCCTTCGATGAACCCAAGTGCATCCACTTCATGCAAGGTTAGGCTTACCAATAGGAGATAATGGCATTGCTCCTTTAGGCTTGGGCCAACCTGCTAGGTTGTGGTGGCATCTGCAGTCTTGCTTTTAGCACTCTACGAGCCATTCCTAGTTTCCTTTTCATTGCCTATATGAACTCTCCCTCTTCTCTTTGGGTAACGTCCAATACAGTAACCAAGAAGGCACTTTATCGGGTCTAGAAGTTCACTTGGGTGGCCTCTACTCCACTTTCAACAAGTATTTTTTCTTTTTCTACTTGACTAGACGGCATGCCAAGGATTTAACTCTTTTTTTGTTTTGATTAGCCCATTCTTTTTCCCTACTATTCATACCTTTGAGGCTTTCCCCCTGTCTGCGAGATAGCACTGTCAATCTATGTTCTTGGTCTTCCATCTCTGTCCTTAGCTTTTTTTGCTCTTCCTCTATTGTGGTAGCCTCTTGGGTTAGTTTTTCCACCTCTCTTTCATATATGTGAGCTCTTTCCTCCCTCAGCTCCTCCAGCTCTTCTGTGGCTTTAGCGATTTTCTCCATTTTTGCTTATAGATATTTGTAACGTGCAATAATCTCTTCATTGTGCCGCCATAGATGTCATGTGGCCTCGATTTCTTCGTTCAAGCGCACCTGCCATTCCGCTTATGTCTCTTCCTTAGCTTGTAGCTGCTCTTTCAGCTCATTGACTTCCCTTTGGGACATGGCCATTTGGCATGTTCTCTCCAACTGGGATGTAGCCAATGCCTATTTTTCAGCTTCGAGCTCTGGTACCGCGATTATCTTCTCCTCCTTGGCTCTCTCTAATTGAGAGAGGAGCTCCTTGACATACTCGTCCTAGTCTTCAGGTGGCCTCTCTATTGTGGGGATGGAGGTTGTGGAGCTTGCCACCTTTTGTCTCTTAGGGTCTCGCCTCGACTCGGCGTCTGCTACAACCGGCCTTTTGGTTCCTACTAGGGAGGTTCCTTCTTCTACTCCTTGGCCCATTTCTTTATTCACAAAGTATTGGACCCAAGCCATTAGGTTGCTGGCATCCACTTGGGTCGTAAAACTAGGAGTGGAGATGGCGGCGATGGTGGCGGTGTCAGGGGAGTGGAAATGGGGGTGATTGGGGCCTGCCTTGCCTTCTCGCACTGCAGGTGGCACAAATTCTGGCACTTGGGCACTTGATCTCAGCCCTTCGTCTCTAATTGGGGGGCTCGTAGGTTCCGGCTCATCACGCTTGGACTGTTGCTCAATGGACATGCATGTGGCAATGGCCATGTCTTCCTCCTCCTTTTTTCTCAATTTCTCCTCCTCTTCATGCTTTCTCCTTCTTTTGTCCTTGGCCTTTTTGGACTCTCTAAGGGCCTTTTGCAAGTCTTCCTTTTCTTGTTTCTCCTCTCCTCTTCTTGATGTTCTTGTGTAATTTTCTTCTTTGTCTTCTTAGCCTTTCCTCGGCTAGTTTAATGTTGTTTTTCCATGTCTTCTTCTTCCTCACTCAGTGTCCTTTCGCTGGACTACGCCTCTTGTTCCTGGTGAGGTGGTGACCTGCTTGGTGTTTCATCCACCCCTTCTCCTCTTTCTTCCTGCCCTTGTCCCAAGGCTTCCCTGATGATCGCGGTGAGAACCCTACCAAATCCAATGGTTGTAACCTTTGAAGACGAGGCTTTCCTTTTAGCTTTGGTGGCAAGAGATTCTCCTCCAGCAGTCTGTCCTCCCATTGCCAAGGCTTTTGTTGAGATCTCAATGGTCTTCCTCACAAAACCATTGAGGTTCACCTCATCGAGCGACCTTGCTGTGACGCTCTCCAACAGGGGGACGTTGATGTGGCTCATGATGGTGTTGTATCTTTGACTAGAAAACAACGTGTGCACCATTTTGGCTTGGAGTTGGATTTTAGGGTCAAGGATATTTACCAAGCTGATGTCGTCATTGGTGTGGAATTTTACCTTGTCCATTCCTAGCAAGGCATATACATCTGTTTTTGGCTTCCTCTCCACTTTGTTTGCCAAGTCCAATTCCTTTTCCACCAGGTCCGGGGTCAATTCAATTTGCACCTAATGAGTTCCCTCTCCCTCATGTACAGTTACGGTGCTGTGGTTCATGTGGAAAGTCCTTAGGAACTCTGCACAGTGGAAGTAGTCCATCCCTTGGCGGCTTACTGCTTCCACATATTTTTGTAGATTGCATTGCTCGATGATCTGCCTCTTGGCCCACCGCTCTTCAATGACCACATCTTCTAGGTTGAAGATATGCCGGGGAACTTGAACTGGTTGAATGCTCGTGTTTCCATCGCAAGTCCATATTTCACTTGTTCTGCCTCTGAAAAAGGTAATTTGCCAACCTTTCCTTGGGCTGCCATGATGGGTACTTGTCATGAAGCCATATTCACCATTAGTGTTTTTCAGAATAATTATAAGCAATAGGAAATGACTACATACTTGTTGAAGTGAAATGCTTGAGTGCAGAAGTACACCTTTTCCTCCCAGTAGTCTATTGATTTCAAATTTTATTGACCTTTTTCTCAATTACAAGTTGTTGCATTCTACCCTTGCAATGTGTGCTTTTCCTTTATTGTTTTCCTTATGTGTTTGGTTTGAGTCACCTTACCCCCACCTTATGGTTCACCATTAGTATTCCTAAGACATTTTCTTGCTGGAAGATAAATAGGAGTTGATCATGCTTTTATGGAAAGAAGAACGTGCTTTAAGCATCAAAATGGAATTTTCCTTCCAGCAGTTCTATTCATTTCCAAAATTTTATGACACTTTTCCTTGATTTCACCTTACTTCTCCTTGCCACTTACTTCACCTTCACCTTGCCCCCTCCCCCCTTGGGAATGAGAAGTATCCTTCCTAGGATTAAACATGGGAGAGACAAGAAATTTGAGCACAATATGGTGCTATCTACTTTGACATTATTTGGCAACCCTATTTCTCCCATTGGAGACGTAGGTTACACCATTTGTGTAAGAATGATGAGTCAGAGCCAGCGAGGCAAGTGAGTTCCTCAAGCTCAATGGATAACATAGGCCGTTGGGGCTTGCGGTATAATGTTATTAGTCATTTGATGAACATGTGCTCTTTTGAGATTTCACCTTTATCGATCAACTCCTTTGAAACTTTGGGGGATGTTTCTTTCATGAACTCATATTCTTCCCAAGTGCAAGATAAGGAACAAACCTCAGTGGTGGTAAGGGGTTCATCAAGCAATAAGCTGAGGTCAAAATTTTTTAAGCTCCTAGTGAATGTGGTAAAGGTGTTATACAAGAGCTTGATTCAGGTCACCAAGTCATCTCCCATATTCTCAACAAGGTCCTTAGCGACTATTACAAACGAACATCACTCGTAGGAAGGCCTAAGACCTTCTGGTGAAAGTGGTGGAATTGGGCTAGACAGTGATGGTTCTAGTGGCAATGGACTTGACAGTTGTGTGTCTCAAGGTAGCTCCATAGTCTGATCCATGTGTCCGGTGTTGCTTTGGGGTACTAAGGGTGGCTCCAGTGACACAGATGGTGGGTTGCCCACTTCTTGGTAGCCAGTGGGGTGCCAAGCTTTTCAGACTTAGATGATTTCAGGGTATCACCACATGACTATTTGGGTCAATAGATTGGTTGGGGTTTTTTGACCACAACCATCACAGGTTCTATAATCTTTGCTGCTTGGGTTTTCTGGTTGTTCACTCCCTTAGCAAGAGTGTGGCTTCCTAGAGATGGGGTGGCCAGTGATGGTCATGGTTGGACTATGCTTCTAGAATTTTGCTTCTTGGGTACCCATATCCAAGTATTGCCTTCGTAGTATCCTTGGGCTCATAAAAGATCTTTGGGGATCCATTGCGGCTTGATTGTGCACCTACATTGATAGCGTTGGGTTGGTCTCTTAGGTTTTAAATGATGGTTATTAGCCTTGCGGGACTATGTTTGTTGGCTACGAGTAGGTCATTTTTGGTCCTTTGGCACCCATTTAAGCATGGGCTCTCTAGGTTTGGGGATTGCCTTAGTTGGTAGTGGTTTTGTAGTCTAGGTGGGTTGTGATGACTCACGACCCCCATCCCTAGGCTTGGTCCTAGGTAGCTCTATTGGTGGCATGGTAGGCTTGGATGGAGCCTTGCTGCCCTTGCTGAAAGTTGCCATGATTTGAATGTTGCCAATGGCAAGGTGAATACGCTGCAAATCATAATCTATGTTACATTGTGCTTGCTTCTTGAAAGTGCATCCTAACAATGATTCTTGACATGCATCCTTTATATTTGGCAATACATAGAAGATGACTGATAGGCTCTCTAATTCGATAGAGACTGCGATCTTGCATTTTCCCAAAAGTGTATAGGGTTGGCCCCCATAAGGGGTGAGCTTAGCATTAGTGGGTTGGAACTACAGTTTGCCAATTTGGGTCCAATGGTCATGGGTTAAGACATTAAAATCAGCTCCTTCATCGATCAATGTGTTGATGGTGCATGTGTTCTTAGCAGTGACCATTGTCGGAGGGGTTTTTGTCGAAAGGTCGAATCCACCGAGGATCAGAAGTAGAAGGAAGTAGAGATAGGAGATGGAAGAGAAGATAGAGAATACCCAAGTGGTAAACATGACAAAAACAAATCACAATGAATTGAATCAATATGTATTGAAAGAACCTGGAATCTTTGCACTACTCAGAAGCAATCTCCAGGCATTAGTTCTCCTGGAGCTCCTTCGTAGACCAAAAACGTGGATCTGAAAAATCAACTCTTTCTCTGCTGCCTGGAACCCGAATCTGATGGTTTCGTTGGCTTTGAAAGGGAGGTAAAACCCCAAGACACCTAATCACGGATCTCTTAGATCACTCCTTCTTCTTCTTTCAGTTCAATTTGCAGTTTTCAGCCTGTTTACAGTGATCACGACTTGCATGATTTCATCCATCTGTCTTGTTTATGATAAATCTCCTAATTGGCTAAAAAAGCAACTAGCTTTTTGCATGCCATCCTAATCTAGAAGCTTTTTCTAACTTTTATGGATTTTTATAATAAATAATATAAAAAATTGACTAAAATTATCCAAAAATCTAGTATTTTCAAATAATCCATGCAATTCACACTAGTACTAATGGCTCAGATCACATTGACTCTCTAGATCAATAGAGAAGTTGAATGATGATGCATTCCATACTTTTTCACACTGTGTCCTCATAACATCATGACATCCACCCCCTCTGAACCTGCATATCCTTCGGTATGTGTCAAAATCCTAGTTGTCACTGAATTCTGAGTCCTCCTCATCCTCTGCAACCATATCCTTTACTTCTTCATCTTCCATATCTTCCTGGCTAGCCCCTATATCATGGCCACTATTTTCTTCCAATTTTGGCAACTCATAGGCAATAGATTCTTGTCTTTTGAATAATTTTATTCTTTTCCCTACTAGCAGAAGTTTTATGGTTGTCCCATCCAGCTCATTTAATGCATAAGTAGCATTATCAAACACCTGTCTTACCACATAGGGTCCAAACCATCTTTTGGAAACTTTACGCATGGCACTATGCTGGTTATCTAAACTGCTATCATAAACTAATACCCAGTCCCCATCTTGTATGGTTCTTGGTCTCAGTCTATGTCTTTTGTCAAACTGTTTCTTGTTATGTATCCTTGCTGCCCTTAACTTTGTAGTTGCTGCCTCTATGTCTTCTAACTTTCTTTCCAACTATCTAATGCGTAAGGCCAACAACTCCTCTCGATTCAACTCCTCCTTCCAAGATAACACACTCCATGTGACTGTCATCTCTTCTATCGGCATGATAGATTTTTTACCATAAAACAACTCTACATGCATATATCTTGTAACAACACTATGAGTTGTTCTGTTGGCCCATAAAGCATAAGGGAGCAATTGTGGCCACTCTTTTACCTTCTTTCCACATGCTTTTGCCAATGCCTTCACAATAGGTGGATAACCTCTTTCACTTTTTCCATTTCTTTCAAGGTTATAGGCTGAAGTTAAAGCAAGCTTTATCCCCAACCATACAAAGAAATCATGAGCTTCATCTGCATCCAGCTCACCCCTATCTGTTGTAATTTTTCCACACAACCATATGGACAAAAGATCTCTTCTAATAGAAAAGTACATACATCATTTGTCATCTTAGTACCTAGAGCTCTCCCTTCCACTTGATTAGTCAAGTCTTCACGAGAAAGCACAAGTTACCTCATTTGCCAAAGACTTGTAGGCATTGTGACCAAATCCACCACCCACTTAAAATGAAGAGACAATGGATATGTGGGTTGCAATCCATCCCAATGTCTCACATTTGAATACATTTGACATGTCATACATGTTTTCACAAAGTGAGCAACATCCTTATACATACCCTGCCACCAATATCTTTCTTTGATCTTTATAAAAGTACCCCAAACACCTCTATGACCAGCCCATAAGCTTTCATGAAATTCTTGCATAACAGCTACTTGTGAAGCTCTATCACCCAAAACTCGCAATGGCATACCTTGTTTCTATTTAGCATGTTTCCATAAGTATCCATCTTTTAAGAAAAATCCATAGGCTTTCCTCTTGATCTTCTTACACTCCTCATATGACCATTCATCTCTCGTTAATGTACTGAGATATTGACCAATTCTCAGCCACTCTCCTGCATATTTGTCTTCTAGAAACACTTCTACACAAGATGCAAAAACATCTAAAGTGTCTTCTTTTTGTTGTCCAAGCTTCTGTTAATGCTGTAGCAACACCTTGCATTGCTAAATTCACTCTTGCAACATCATTTTTAGCCATAAGAAAATCATCTTCTTCCTCCTCATCCATCATCCCATCTTCATTCTCATAGCATGCTCAAGATAACATGTTTGCCATTGGGTTATCTCTTCCTGCAATATGCTGAATTTCAGGGTTCAAAGATTTGATGTATGCAATCCACTGAAGCATAGCAATGTCCAGGGTAGCACAAATAGTAATCATACCCAACAATACCGGCAAAAAATCAATCTCAATGACTACATGACCACCCATAAAATACTCCTTATCACATTTAAGGGCTATCACAATTTCCCATAATTCTCTTTTAACCTGTGGATATCTTCTCTGTCGTTCAGTCAATACTTTAGTACCAAAGAGAATTGCATATCTTTGTCCTTCCTCATCATCTTGCCCAATTGCCCATCCAATCCCAATTGGGCTTGTATCAACAGTAATAATGATAGGCTTTCCATGTGAATAGTCAGCCTTTCTCAATGTAGGAGCAGATTTTAAGAGTTGCTTCAATTTCTTCATTGCTTTCTGATGCTTCCTTTCCCAATGAAATTTTTGACCTTTCCTTAGAAGCTGATAAAGAGCATCGGCTACATGTGCAAAGTGAGGAATCCATATCAAATAGAACACACATGCACCCAAGAATCTAGGCACCTTTGATACATTCGTGCATACATATTGCATTCTATCAATCCCATATTTTTTTGTTGGTTATGGCTTCGCCCATAAGGCCCACACATATGCCCAACAATCAAAACATTTTCAACTCCAAAGACAGACTTTTGTCCAGAAAGAGTTAAATACACCTCTTCTAGACATGTCAAAATCCTCTCACAATCCACAATATGATCTGCAACAAACTGTCTGCATCCATGAGTATCCATCTCTTCATTCTTTTCATCCACTGCACACCCTTTGATTGGAACATCATCCAAGAAGGGCACAGTCAATTGTGGTATAAAGTCCCTGAGTACCCTATTCATAGCATTTGTCATGTGTTCCATTGAGTTTGTTGCACCGTGTGGGAGAGTACACATCCGTACTAACCCCAAAGGAGTCTTCATGGCTATGATATCCCTTCTTTCAATTGCAAGCTGAAACTAATCATAACCCAAGTAAAGATCACCCAAAGAATAGATTGCTCTGCTTGCAAAAGCCTCTGCAAATTCATCAATCATAGGACTTGCACCCACATTCCTTATGGTCACTTTATTGACCAGTTGCATGTCTTGAATAAATCTCAAAGCCCCATTCTTTTTGGGCACAGTAAACCAATGATTTGAGTACGGGGCTGAAGAAGGCTCCAAGATCTTCATGCAAATCTTTTCATTTAGCAAATCCATCAACTTTGGCAAGTAAGCTTTAGGCACTAGAATAGGCCTCAAGTTCCATGGTACATGTGTCACAGTAAATACATAGGAGAGACAACATTTGGATCCACACAACCTATTTCACTTGGTTGAAATGCAAATGCATTCCCATGTCTAGCCAACATCTGCGTAAAACAGTTTCTCTCAGCATGCAAAAGAAACCCTTATGTACCAACTTTCAATTCCTATAATGTTTCAGATGTAAACTGATGACCTATATCTTTAGGATCTCATAAGCTTGGCTGCCTTGACACTTTTTCATATATACCCTCACTCTCTAGTGGAAGTGGCAAAGAAATTGGTTTGATCTTTTTGTCAATTGTCTTATAGTTTGTCTCCACAAGTGCTTCAGCCCATTGTAATCCTTCCTATTGAGCAAACAATGTTATAACATCATACATATCCAAAGAACATATTGACAACACTCTCTTTTCAGCCTCATTTTCTGCATGTATAGCTGCTGAAATTTCAGCCATAGTGTCAGTAATATTCAGCCCATAAAAGATGCCTGAAATGCCATCATTTTTAGCTAGCAGCCCCCAGTGATCTCAATTTCTTAATAGCCCGTTTCATAGATATGTGTTCAACCCTACACATAGCTTCCATAGGCTTAAACCAACATGAACTGTTTGTTGTAAACTGAGAATTACCAATAGTAAATACATGCTTCATTTCATCAAGAGGCGAGTACACCCTCTGAATAGCACTACTATAGCCCCGCATTACAGTAGTGCTTAATGAAAATCCAAGTCTTTGAATTCCCTTGCATTTGGAACCAAAGGAGACTCTTGAAGCATATCACAATTTCTAGGATGATTAACACAAACAGTAAGAAATTGGACTACTTTCCTCCCATCTTTGCTTCTGACTCTTGCAAAAGCAAAACCATCATCAAGTACCTTTGTTTCCATACACACTCTTGTAATATAGGGCTGTCCCAAAATCATTGCATATGAGGAAATATCTTGCACAAAGAAGTGTTGCTCTTCCTGTACATCACCAATTGTCACTTTTACATTAGGACATGCAGCATAGAGCTCCCCTGAAGAATTATTTGTAGCCCTCATATGCCAACCATGATCAGTGTCCACAGGCCATGCACCATTTTCATACAATCCCCGCTCAATGACATTTATCTCAGACCCATGGTCAAGTAAAGCAACACAAGGAGTTTCACGCTCCCCTATTTTCACTACCATTTCAGTGGTAGCTCTAGCCCAATGATTTCTTGTGTAGTGACTTCGAGGAATAAATCCTAGAGTCTCTTCTCCATATTGTTGCATTTTCCTTACTCCACCATGCATATTGCTACAAGACAATGCATTTTCAGCCACTTTTTTCTCTTTTCCACATGCTGTCCTGATTAGTAGCATCCTGCATAGATAATCCAGTACTTAGTTCATGCTCATATTCAACCCGAATACCCAACAAACTAGTTTCCTCTTCAAATTGCAGCAATGCACTAGTGGTATCACCAAGAAACTGAGGTTTCCTTTTAATTATGTCAATGATCTCATCATGAAATTCCCGCTTGGAAATGCCAGCACCTCTCCCAAGGTAAATTCCACCCGACTATTTAAGATCCGCTCTTCAAGAACCTTCTTAAGATCTGTGGTTGTCTCAATGTCAGATTGCAACTTATATCCTGGTTGCTTGCCCTTCTTTTTGCCCTCTTGTTTGTTATCCTATTTTTGCTTCTGACTGACCTCTTCCATAACATGCTCGGGAGGTGGCTAATTTGCAGCTTTAGGCCGATCCACACTTCTTCTTGTCATTCTTTTAGATGTCCCTGCAATATCTTCATCTCTTTGTCATTTTTCTTCCACGAGTATGTTTTGTACCTTTGCTAAATATGCATATACTGAATATGCATCTACCGGTGATTCCCAACCAGTTATGCCACGAATATCTTTCCCTGCATGAGACATTTCACTATCAGTGACCTTTCTCTTTTCAGCTACATGTAAAGCATATGTCCATATTTGAGCCTTTGGACCAACCATCACTTGGCCATGCATTCTATCCAACTGTAGACCAAAAGTAGAAGCATGTACCACCGCATAAGCATTTCGGACAGCCAAGTCTTCCAACAACTTCTGTGTACATCCCTTTCCAAAATTCAAAGCAAGAGGCAATCCCGTTTCTTGTGCATGGATCTTGCCATCTTTCCAAAAGATAAGTTGTCGTGCCAAGGCCTCCTGATAGGCAACACAATCCTTTCTCTCGTGCTGCAAACTGTCACACCACATACATCTTTTTCCAATCTTAGGACCCGTCCCCTTTCCTCTTGTCCTTTTTCGTCCAATTTTGCAACATTCAATTGAAGATCCCATATCCCTTTGACCAATTCATCCAAGACATCTTCCCTAACAGAGGGAACAATAGCAGGTACAGCCATAGGGTTAGCCATAGAAGTAGGTGGCTTATTGGATACATCAACTGTCTTGCCCGTAACAGTGGGCAAGCTAGAGACATGCAATCTTTCTCTTCTTCAATGCTTCTTCATAAGTGCAGTAACAGCTTTCTCGACTCTGTTTTCAAACATGTCTCTGTAGTTTGATCCTCCAGCAAATCATCAAGCTTCTCTTGAAGCTCAAGATCAGCTGCCTGTAGAAACAATTCAATTTTTTGACTTGCAAGAGCTTGCTATTCTGAAAGATCCAACTGCTCAAATCTACTTTCAAATTCTCTTAACAATTCTGTAGCCACAAGACCCTTATTGGGTTGTATAACCCACTCCTGAAAAGTCTTGCGCATAATCAAACTGGTGTCCTCAATGTAAAATTCAATTTGCAGTTTTTAGCATGTTTACAGTGATCGTGACGCGCGTGATTTTGTACATCTGTCTTTTTTATGATAAATCTCCTAATTGACTGAAAAAGCAACTAGCTTTTTGCATGCCATCCTAATCTAGAAGCTTTTTCTAACTTTTTCAAATTTTTACAAAGAATAATATCAAAAATAGACTAAAATTAACCAAAAATCTAGTATTTTTGGATAATCCATGCAACTCACACTAGTACTAATGGCTCAGATCACATTGACTCTCTAGATCAATAGAGAAGTCGGATGATGATGCATTCCATACTTTTTCACACTGTGTCCTCATAACATCACGACACCGTCATGCTTAGGTAAGCTGGCGCTACTTCTTTCTCATCCTCACTGTCCATCTCAGCGATAGTGGCTACTCGTACGTGGACAAGGGGTCCTGGCATTGGGGGCTCATGCAATGGGTGTGTGGGAGGGAAACACCTCTTTATGCAACTACCATTGAAGAAGTCTATGCCCTCACCCTCTAGGGTTTTGTGTTCCACGTTGCTAGTTTGGCTAATGGTTGGAACCTTAAAAGGTCCTTGCCCCTGGAACTTTATTTTTTGCTTATGTCCTTTGATTGAGTACAACAGTACTAAGTCACCCTGTTCGAAGCTGCATTGCTTGACATGCTTGTCAAACTAGCTCTTGTGTCTTATCTTCTCGCATATTAGTGCATGGGTGGCTAAAAGCCAGGTTTCTGATAAGCATTTGAGGTCAATCAAGCATTCTTTCCATGCCTCTTTCCCATCCCATCATTCTTGAAGGGCTAACTTGAGGCTTGGTATGAAGAATTCCAAGGGCAGAATTGCCTTAGTACCATATGTCAATCAAAAGGGTGTTTGTCCTATAGTTGTCTTGTAAACTATGCGGTAGGCCCACAAGGTTGCCATCAGCTTGTTATCCCAATCATTGCATGAAGTAGAGATGACTTTGGTCAGGACCTTGACTAAGATTTTATTTATGGATTGACTGTTTGCCTAGGGGTAATAAGGTGAGGATTAGGTTGATGGATGATTAGGAAGGAAAATAGGAGGTGAGCTATCACTTCATTGATGAAGTATGTGCCTTGGTCGCTAACAAGTTTGATGGGGCAGCCGAATTGTGAGATCACTTACTCCCATAAGAACTTAGCAGTGGTCCAAGTGTCATTCTTTCTCATAGCTCATGCTTCTGTCCATTTTGTCATATAATCTGTATCCACAATGATGTATTTGGCTTGTGAATACTGTGCCGTAGGGCTAATGGGTCCGATGAAGTCAATCCCCTATTTCTCGGAGGATTGTTGTGGGATAGTTGGGTTTAGCTCCATGTGATCGTTACGAATCAAAAATTTAACCCTTTGGCACTCGTCATAGTGCTTCACAAATCGTGCCACATCTCGAAAGAGGGTGGGCCACCACAGCTAGGACTACAACACCTTATAGGGTGTCACATCTCTACTAAAATGTCCTCCTAAAATTTTGCCATGTGTCTCTATTAGCACGTCATGCATCTCATGCTCACACACACATCTGCGCAGTAACCCATCTTGCCCCAGCCTATAAAGTTGGCTAGCTATAAACTGATAGGGTTGGACTTTCAGGATGAGCCGCCTCACTCGAGCCTCTTCCTCTGTCCATTCAAATATAATCAAAAGCTTGTATAGAGGTCTAGCAATCAATGCATAGTTTAACACAAACCGTCGATAATACCCTATATGTCTTAAGAAGCACTAAATGCCCTTGTAATCAGTTGGGGGTGGAAGATTGACAATGACCTTGATCTTCAAGAAATCTGTGGCAATGCCATTCTTCAACACCATGTGTCCTAGGATACATCCTTGCTTCACCCAAAACAATCACTTCAAGGGGTTTAATGAGAGACAATATAATCGACATCGTTCAAAGACGGCTTGGAGTTATCTAAGTGCTCTTGCCAAGTAGAGTGAACACAGAAGTCGTCCGCGAAGCCTCTAACTCCTTCCTCAACATGTCTTTGAATATTGTACACATCAACCATTGGAAAGTGACTGGCGTGTTAATCAATCCAAAGGGCATGAATATGTAGGCAAAGACTCCCCATTTAGTGGCGAATGCGATTTTCTACCTATCATTAGGATGTACTTGCACCTAATTATATCCAGAGAAGCTATCCAAAAAACTGTAGGACTCTTTGCCACCTACTCTCTCGAGTATGTGCTCGGTGTACAGCAGTGGGTAGTTATCTCTCTTTGTAGCTGCATTTACCTTCTTGTAATTGACACATACTCTAATCTTTCCATTCTTCTTTAATACAATGACTATGGGGAAACCCAATCCGTGTGTTCAATTTTGTAGATGAATCCTGCTCTCACTAGCTTGTTGATTTCTTCCTTGATAGCATGGGCATGCTTTGGATTCATGGGATATGGTCGCAGCTTGTTGATCAGTGTTGGGTCAAGTGTCAAGGGTATGTTGTGAGTCACCATACTTGTGTCTACCCCTTTGAGCTCTTCTACGGACTAAGCAAAGCCGTCTATATACTCCCGCAAGAGAGTAACAAGACTTGCTTCATCTTGCTTAGCCAAGTCATTGGCTATAAAGACAAGTCATGGGTGGGGTCTCCCCTTCCCTAGCTAAATTGACCTCTTTGACCTTGGCGGGTCCCTTGATTAGTTCACTTGCTTGCCCTTGTCGTTTGGCTTCCAGCAAGATTACCACCCTATCTCTCTTTTTGAATTTCGTGAATTGTTTTGGTAGGTATTGCGGTTTTCACTGCTCTTCAGTATATGTTTCATTAGGTAGCTTCCGTCATTCCTCCCTTAATCATCAGCGTCTTAGGTGGACGGGTAGGTCCCCCTTGGTGCGTCTAGTCTTGGGGAATCGAGGTATTTCATGGTCACTATTTGAGCTAACTTCCAATTCTGAATCTAACTCTTTGTATTTGCTAGAAGAGGGGCTCTCTCCTAGTGGTCATAGCTCAGAAGGCGAGTCTGTTCGTAGCAGTGGTGCATCACTCGATTGGGCTAGGCATGCCTACTCATAGTCAATTGCACCTATGTGCTTCAACAAAGTTCAATCATAGTCCTTGTATCTAACTCCTTTCCCTACTCTAAGGGCACTCTACTTGCATGGTCTAGAGTCTATTCATATTTTTTTGATTATACAACCCCTAGTGTCATATTTTATGGTATCGATTTCCATTTTTCTCTCATCACTAAAGGAATAGGAGTCCTCATACTCATCGTCAGAGCTGTCATTATCTGGTTGCTCATCATTCTCCAGGTTTTGACACATCTCTTCTTGCTGGTCAAGGATTAAAAGGCCCAATTGTATCTCAAGTTTAAATCGCATACCTTGGATCATGGCCATTCAGGCTCATCCAAGAGGTCTTGGAGTGGCTCAAGATTCGTTGCTAGATTGCTATAGCCAATATGTTGGTCAAGTACCCTAGGATCTCCATGAGCTCTTGTCTATTGTTTGGGACTTGGAATGCAACAAGGTTTGGTCTTCCATGTAAGATCCCAATCATCATGTAGACTGGTGCTAAAGGTGTGCCCTTGAGCTTGCCCGTTGCCTTGATGGCTTGTTCATAATCCTCAGTATTTGAGAACGGTAGGTCGATGGTAGCAAGAACAGGTAACAAGAACATGCATCCAATCTTGCTCATCCTTAGGGAACGGGATATACTTGGTGAGTACTTGGTAAGGGCCCCATAGGATCCCCTAATATGTCTGTTGCCCTTCAGCATGGTGGAGATGGCATCTAGGTCGACTAGCGTAGTCTTCCAAGTGTCCATCTCTACTCTTATAGCCTCTATTCGATTGCCCAAGAAGATAGAACCATGGTCCCAGTCTTCTATGACTCTCGCATTGCGCATCTAGGGTTAGCCTAGTAGGATGTCGTAGTCCACTCCCTTCATGACTATGAAGTCAACCGAGAATAGGATTCATACAATCTTCACTGGCTAATTTTTCAACACTCCGAACGGTTTCACCTTCATTTCATTAGCCAACGTGACATTGAACCTAGCCATCTCGACTGATGGGTTACCCCAGGTCTGGAGTACTACATGGCTTAGCACACTCACTCCTACCCCTATGTCTACAATTCCCTTTCTTGTGACATCCCCCATAGCTAGGACTTGCAGGAGTGCATACTTTTCTGTGCCTTCCCAAAAAGCATTGACGTGCAAGGATTTAGGCATGGAGTGTAGCATCAGACTCAGCATTTGTGTTTCTACACCGTTCTTAGGCAAGTCTGTGGTAATTGACTCATTTGGTTCTTCAACCCAATGCTTTAGATCTAGCCATAGCGTTGGATGCTGCCTAAGCAGGTCGCCTAAGCTTAGAGTTACAGGGGTGGTCAACAGTGTATTGAGGAGGTTGCTAGTCACTTGCCTCTCTCCTAAGCTTGTAGTTCTTGGCCAATGATCTTGATTGTTTTGCTAGCTCAAAGCATTTAGCCCTGGTCTAGGTGGCCTAGCCTGTGGTGCCATCACCTCCCGTGATCTTGGTCGCGCAGGAGAGAGATTGGTGCACTCATGCTTGAGAGATAATCGATCTCGTCTTCTAGTATGGGCTTAGCATCTTTTAGGTGCTCCTAGGCCTCCTTCATCCATTCTTTCACCTTCTCAATGGCTTTGAGTTGGCACTTCAGGTTGGGGTACTCCTTGATCTTAGCACTTCCCTTTTCAGCCATGCGTGGAGCAGACGTTTCTTCCTCTGCATCAATGACTTTCCTCCCCATAAGTAGTGTTGTGGCACTTTTGGTTTTGAGAGTGACCTTAGCGTTTGGTCTTTTTTTCCTTCATTCAACTCTTTTTTCCAATTGAGGTTGCGTCAAGGTTGTTAGGCCTTGGCAAATGATATGTTGGCCTACTTCATCTGCGCATAGGTCATGACATGCAAGGGGATAGACATGGCCTCCCCATTGAGTGCCTCGACACCGAACAACCCCAATGGAACCGATGGCTCATTTGCCAAATTAGAGGATGGCCTTTTCCTAGGGCAATTGACAAAGAGATGAGTGATTCCACACTCAGCGCATCTCAGGTCCACCTTATCTCTATTTGCTTGCTCCCTCCTCTTGAGATAATGCAAAGAAATGTGTCCTGGGTGATTGCAAGTTCTCTTGGGTTGGTGCTCCTAGGCCTCTGCCTCTCCCCCTACCTACTGCCATTATAGGCACTAGTGAGTAGTCCATAAGGATTGCATTGCCTTCCTCATTATACGACACGTATGGGTTTACGTAAAGCTCATCGTTGTTAGGCTCATCCACATAGTGGATTGGAGTATCACTTGGTGGTGGGTGGGTCAAGTAGGGTCCAGGTGGTCTAGGGATACCTGTATGATTTATTTCCATTATGGGGATGGGCGGCCTAGCATCATTAGGTGCCGGGGGAGCCACTGGGATTCCCCTTCAAAGGAAGTTTGGTGGCCTATTCTCAAGGTAGAATTGATCGTAAGGCTACAGGTACAAGAGTCTCCGAGGTAGTCTACAATGTATGTTGTCATAGCTGAACCTACCACAATTAGCACAAGGTCATGACCAAGGGTCCTGACACTTAGTTGGCAAGTGGTTCCCACCACAATGCATGCGTTGGACATATGGGAACGCTGGTCATCTAATCATCTCCTGTAGTTTGGTTATGTCCATCCTAATCTCTGCTAGCTCATGTCTCACTACAAGATATAGGCCTTATACCGACGTTTAAAGCAACGAAAATACGATAATGGACTCTGCAGAAAAAGAAACAACACATCAATCCAACATACAATAATGCATTCAAATATCTCATGGTAACTACGGATAAGAAAGATGAGTGACTTACAGGGCCGCTGCGTCTATATAATTGGTCGATCAATGCATTGAGACCGTGCCTCTCTGCATATCGAGTCTCAAAGCCGATCAGATCACGATTTGTAATGAAGTGCTGCAAAGAAAACAAAATGCTAACTATTAGAAACATGATTGTCAGTACAAAGAATATTTCAAAAAAACAAACAAGCAAAACAAAAGAAAAACTTTAAAAGTCCTCCAAATATGTCTTGTGGCCACCACTCCCAAGATGATGGACCACTCCGGCCTCGAGTCGTGCCCTCGCTGCCTCGCGCTGCTGACTCCAACGTCCTGGAGAATCTTTAGCCTCCTCCCTCAGTCGGCGCCAGTCGTCTGCATCTAACCACTCGGGCTTTGTAGTCCCACTCTTGATTGCCTTGTGTGCATCGGATCGTCTATGTGACATGTATGCACGCATGCAATCCATCATCCAGCCCGTAGAGAATCTATCTACTGCAGCTGGCACTGGAAACTCATCGTGCAAGGATGCTACTATGTAGTCCTTGCTTCCCTCCGGTATGTTCTTCCAATGATCCAAGACCTTGTGCCGAAAAATTTGTTGGCACAACTCTCTCATGCGAGCCATCACCCTCCTCCCCTCATCATTCATGATGATGGCTCCTGACCTACTATCGACCAGATATCCATAACCCCTAGGAGTCTGCCTAAGATGGGTCCTCTCCCATCTGCGTCTACGCTCCTGGGCATATCCAAGAGACCCCTCTACATCTGGTGTAGCGACAGGGGGTAATCTCTCTCGGAGTGGCACCCAAAGTGGTGGCACGCAAAGGGGTGCTACCTGCTAACGGTTGTGCAAAAGCCGGAGTAACTGGAGTAGACGTCCCCATAGGTATGACAAATCCTGGAGATGACACAACTCTAGTTGAATGACAAGACGGACATACCACATCCGCGTCTCCACAGCAGCATCCCCTGATCCCGATGCACTCCCTCCCTCTGGCCCAAGTCGTGAGCGTCAAGATCGTCTGCTTGAAGCCAAAGCATCCGATTGCACTGAAGCAGATCTAGCAGAGCACCCTGATGAAGAATGAGACAGCTCCTGGTTAGCCATCTCTCTGAATCTCGCGAGCTGGTCTGGAGACATGTGTGTGAATATGTCCTGCAACTCCTCATCGCTCATCCCTCGACTCATCGTGAAAATGTCACCTGCACAGATAAAAAATGATGTTAGAATAATCAATTTAAATCATACAAAGCACAGTAATATAAATCATTTTTAAAAAATCTCTCTTAAAATGCATATCTTATGTACCTTTATAAGAGATTGGTCAATGAATTGAGTAAGTGGATGCTCCAAGTATGAAGTATCCTATGGTCCCATGTTAATCTCCTGGCACAACTCTACATACACTGGAAGGTCGATAGACATGTCACCACAAAAGAATGAGTCCGCCTCGTTCTCAAAAAATTCTTAGACTCCTATATTTCCATCATTGTTAGCCGATGCTGGCTCCAAGATTTCGACGGCCTCCACCCCTTGCAATATCGACCCCTCTATTTGCATATTATCTTCATCTATGCTCGGAACATTGCTTTAACCATATACTCTCGTACTTCGGGGAGTTGAAGGTATAACATGCCACCATCGAGGTTGTCGGGGGTTTGGATAGAAGATTACCTGTTCACAAACACATACAAGAGAGTTCAAACCATTGTGACATAAACCATGTCGTAATACAATTAGTAAGAAAATGAATCCATGCACCTATTCACAATGGGCCGGCAACACAAAGGTGTCGCGCAAATCTGTCCATTTTCTTTCGGAATCTATTTTGATAAATCCAGATGGACCTTGTCGAACTGTTGCTCCAGCTCCTCCAAGTACCACTTTGAACCACTGCACATCGAATAGTATCATGGAGAAGCTACGATAATCCACCATAATAATACTTTGCAAGTTTCCAAAATACTCCATCTCATCCACAACCGTGTTTGGATCTGTTGCTCATCGCCGGCTCTCTTGCTCAAACCTTGCCATGACACCACAGTCCATTGTGGAGCACATTTTGTCAATACGCTCCACGTGAAAATGCCATCCGCACGACCACGCTGCACTATATATTTTGTACTGTACATTGAAACACTCAAATTAGATGTCGCATATAAAATTTAGATACGACAAACTCTAAACCCCTCATCACCTTTGGACTACATCCCCTCAAGAATTCCCACTCCTCCATTGAGACCTCTGTTCCTTCGCGAGATGCTGTGGTCAAGGGTCCATGCAACCATCACATTGACATAAACCGCGGCATCTCCTCCATGCCTTCGGGATATCGAATCGGTTGATGATGCATACTACATTGGAATTCAGCTCGTGCTTTCTCTCGATCTTGCCTTGCAATCTGGTACTTGGCGAGCCACGTCTCCATGGAGGCATGGTGCAACATACAAAAGCGATTCACCTTCTCTTCCATTGAGGCATCCATTCTTTTTTCTACCCCATTTCCAACCACCATATCTCCAGTCAGTCTATCATCATCCTTCAGTGACCATAGCATTTCATTGTCTGGTTCCACCGTTGGTAGCCATTGTGAAATATGCACTAATGCCTTTGACACCAACCAACCTTCGGCCATGCTACCTTCTGGCCAAGCTCGTTGTCGCACAAAGCCTTTCAGGGTTTTCATGAAGCGCTCCAGGAAGAACATCCATCGCGTATGGACAGGTCCAACAATCTCCACTTCGTCCTCCACAAGATGCACAAGAAGGTGGATTTGTATTGTGAGCATGCTAGTGGGCATGTATTTCTCAAAGAGACAGACCGTCTCCACTGCTCCCCGCCTCACGGATTCAATAGAGGATGTCTTAATCTCTTTCTGTGAGATCCATTGCACCAAAGTCGACAACTTGTAAATGGCCCTGCGAATTTTTGGAGTAAGGCATCCTGCGATCGCGATCGGTAGTACAAACTGCCACAAATGAGAAAGCATTATGAATAATGGCCACATTCCAAATAGCAAAATGCCCATGCTAATTACAATCCATTCGTAGCACAAACCTGACATATCTTATGCCAATCATGGGATTTTAGCCCCAACAATTGGTCGTCTTTAGAAAATGTGGACCTGAGAGAACGCATCATACCCATCGGACTTGATTACTTGCTTCACAATGCGCTCTTCTTTAGTGGACAAAACCCAAGGAGCACGAGGAAGCTGCACGCGACCATGAGCACCTCAATTGCGGCCAAAGCGCCTCCATCTTACCTACCTCCTTCAAATCCATTCGTGCCCCTAGAATGTCTCTCTTTCCTGTGATGTGGTCCCATAGCAAGCTGCCCACATTCTTGAAAATATACATGGGATCCAACAAGTGGTTGACCTGTAAGTGGGTCCAATATGATAACTCGTAGAAAACTAAGAACCATTGCATTCCATTTGGATGTGATTCCGCGTGGACCATTTTTAGCTTGTACCAGCTTGTGGCATTCATACGTGTTGAAGGTCGTCCAAGGAAACCTTCCCTGAGTTCATGATCATCACGAGACTCAGGCATGGTATTTGCAGGTGGTAATATATGATATTTCAATAACCTGAAAAAAATCATAAAACACCTTGAAAAAGCACAAATGTTTGTAATAATAGTGTCAAAAAAAAAAACCAATGAAGCCTATGTGCAAGGTACCTGAATAACTTAGTCACACTCGTATCGCTCCACCCGTATTTTGCTTGCACACTTAAGAGTGCAAGCAGTGTCTTCAACTGAGATACTCCGCACCCATCATATAATGGTATGGATGCTTCCTCTCTAAGCGAATCAGAAGTCTCGACATCCATGGGAATCAATGCATCGATCATTGCCTCCATCTCAGGCTCCAAGATTGTAGGTAAGTCTGGAAGGTTGTCTGTCTCCTCTAGCATTGACGGTATAGATTGGCCTTGCAAGTGGTGGATTGGCTCCTGCACTCCATCCATCGCACACCCATGAACTCTTCTAATTGGCCGCAAAGGGTGCACTCCCCCTTGGGACGAGACATCACCTCCCTGGATAGAAAATTTGCCAGCAAGACCCAATCTTATTGTATATGGTGTTCAATTAGCTTGCAAGTACAATGCATGATTAATATTAACTTCAAATTACCGTTTGCTAAAAATATGCAATCGTCTGATCAATGATCTCAGATTGAACCTCGCCAAATCGTCGTACGTCTTCTATAGACAATCGGCGTTTTCGTCTGATTGTTGCCAACTTGTATTGAGAGCAAGGACATGGGACACGCTGATTAAGATACGCCTCGCGATCTTGAACAACAAGACCTTCTTCATTTTCCATCTTATCTATGTTACAACAAACAATTTAATGACTTGTAATACAATTTGGAAAAATGAGGCTCAAATGGATAGCTTTATGGAGATGTATGTCAAGTTGCAAGTTGATCATAAGCTCTTGCTTGAGAGGTTTTAGCCTCTGCAAGAGGTTGAGAAGAAAATTTTGAAAAACATTGAGGTTGATATTGATGCATCCATAGTGTTGAAATCTAAACTTCAAGATATAAGAAATGCTTTACTGATTGATGTAAAAAATGCATGGGACATAGTAGTTGAGAGATTTATTGATGTTATATCTCGGCCATATACCATGCTCAAGGATTTGTTTGTCCCAGTAGATAATTATTCATTATTGTAGAAAAAAAAAGCATTGGTTCATAAGGTTCATGAGTTGAAGACTAAATGTTTGGACTTGACTAAAAGATTGGATAATGCCTTAGATGCTAAAAGGAAAAGTGATGAATATGTTACTTCATCATTGCAACAAAAAGATTAGTGACAAGGATGTTATGATTAATGAAGTTCTTCATGAGGTGAATATAGAGTTGAAGGGGATGGAACACAATTCTTCTTTGGGATTTAGTGGTGATCAGTCAATTATTGAGGTGTCTTCTTGTATGGCCATTATACCTTATATACCTAGCTACGATCTCTAGGTTATGTACTTTGAGTATCTTAGAGGGGCTCTACTAGGATTACTTATACAACAGCACTAGAGGGCTTTGAGTATAAGTAATCCTAGTCAACAAAATTTATGAGCATCATTGAGGATCTCTTAGTCTAATAATAAATTAGTCTCAACAAAAAGCATCTTAGTAATGTGGTTTTTTTGTCCTAGGTCCATGTATAAAAATTAATGCCATCTATGAAATTTATCAACTATAGTTATAAAATTTGTTCCAATCAATTATACTCATAGTCATAACATTTGAAGAAAATATCCTATGCTCAATTTAAGGGATTTTTCTTCTATGGCAATACTTTTGGGTTCATTTTGATGAAGTACCATAATGACCATTAGCTAGGGTATCATTTTCTTTTAGTCCTTCCGTTGACTAGTTGGTATGATTACTAATTTGTTATGCCTATAAAGTTAATACAAAAATAATGAATTATGCATATCACAATTAGATCCCCTACTTGGACATTGTGAAGAATATGACCAATTTTAAGCCATCTTAAAGAGTCACCAATGTACGTGGCCCATGGTAAAGCACATTGCATACCATTATCGATAAGTCTATTATTGTGCATCTTAAATCTCCTAATTAGACTTTATAAAGTGTATGACCAATTTTTAGCCCTCTTAAGGAGTCGATGTAATGGTACCCATAAAAAAAGAAAAGTGCATACCATTACCATAATCATGGATATGTTATCGTTCCAATATATACACACACAGGTGGACTACATCTTGAGTAAACAAAAGCTATCCATTTGAGTAGACATACATCTCCATAAAGCTATCCATTTGAGTATACATCTCTTTCTCTTTCTCTCCCTCTCTCATTTCCTCCCCCTCTCTCTCCCTCTCCCTCTCTTTCTCTCTCATTTCCTCTCCCTCTCACAATATATCCTAACACTCTCCAAAAGCAAAAGGGAGAGGGAGAGAGAGAATGCACTCTCCCTCCCTCTCCCTCTCCCTCTCCCTCTCCCTCTCTTTCTCTCCCTCTCTCATTTCCTCCCCCTCCCCCTCCCCCTCCCTCTCCCTCTCCCTCTCCCTCTCCCTCTCCCTCTCTTTCTCTTTCTCTTTCTCTTTCTCTTTCTTCCTCCCTCTCTCTCTCTTTCTCTCCCTCCCTCTCCCTCTCCCTCTCCCTCTCTTTCTCTCTCATTTCCTCTCCCTCTCACAATATATCCTAACACTCTTTCTATTTCTCCCTCTCCCTCTCTTTCTCTCTCATTTCCTCTCCCTCTCACAACGGCGGCGGCGGCGAGGGCAAGTCTTCTTCCTCTCCTTCTCTCACGATGGTCGCTCTCTCCCTCGCTATCGCTCTCAAAACACAAAACGTAAAAATGCAAAATAAAGCCGCGCTCGGTTTCGGCCCGTTTTTTTCCCCTGTGGAGCGTCGCTAAATAGTGACGCCGCTACCCGTCGTTGCTACTCGCCATCGCTATAAGCTTAAATCCTTATAGGGTCTCGAGTCAGTTTCCTTCCCTTTGTCTTGCATACTTGGGCTTGCTCTAATAGCTTCCTCAAAGACCCTTGCTAGTGCGTCTCACTGCAAGCTCAAGTTTTCGGCCAAGGCTTTGTAGAGCTCTTCACTTTGTATTCCACTGATTAATACCGTGGATACCGATCTTTTGGTTGGTCAAGCCTCTTTCTCCAAGCTCCATCCTCTATAGCCATGCGTGAGATGAGAGAAGAGAAAAGAAGAAGAAGAAGGGAGGAGATGGTGGAGAGATTCACCTCCAAGATCCCTCACTCTCATACACTCACTCCCTCACTCACTCACACTCCCTCCCTCAAGCACTCACAAGAAAGCAAGAGAAGAGAAAAAGAGAAGAAGAAGAAGGGTCCACTTTGCCACATACCAAGGAATGAGATCTCATTCACTTTTTGAACTTTATATACAAAACCCTAAATCCCTTTTGGGTTATCCCCTTTTTTACATGGCCGTTGGCTGTGGCCTAGGCCCTTTTTCCCATTGTCCTCCTATCTTCCTAGCTTCCTTCCTACTGCCCATCTACCTTTACAATTTGCTCAGTGCTCTTAAAATAAATCATGGCGCACCTTGCGCTCTTTTACAAAAGTATTGACTTGCGCTTTTTCTTGTGCGCCTCGCTCCTTGATTTAGGATCTTTTTACACTTGTGTTTTCCAATTTTTTCTTGATGCGCCTTCATCTTCCATTCCACTTTTGCCTTCGCCTTGTCTTTTGCTTTAGATTTTTTGGATTTTTTACTTTTCCACCTTGTTCATTTGAGGGTTAAAAAGTTCACTTAAGAAAAGATCTAACACTTTCAAGGAAAACAAAAGATGACTTGGGTGGCTGATGTCTCAATGGGAAACTCAAAAGCCAACTGCTTTTTGGAAAACCATACAAGAAAATAGGTGAGCATTACTTGGAAGCTAAATGTGATATCTGCAAAGGTGTTTTGGATTTATTGCGACTAGTTATAGGATAGAGAGCAATGATGGTTTACTTGTCTCCAGGTCAACCTATGTTTGTAACAATAGATTGACTTATTTACAATTAAACCCTAATTAAGAAAAATTAAACCCTAGCCTTATGTATCATAGAGGGTTTCATTTATCGAACTACCTCAAACAATTAAGTTTAGCAATTCATATGCACATCCTATATCTATCTTTTAAGATGAATCCCTAATATGTAGTGAAACTGAAATTGTTCATGATGCCCGCAAATCTAGATGCGAGTCTTTCCTGAGTTGATGATGCAATGTGGCTCTTCTATTCTTGGGAATTCATTTTAATGCACTTATGCAAATCGTAAATAGTGACTTGTATTTTTCTTTGTGCGAGGAACCTGAAACCATCATGCCTAATGCAAACGCGAGCTACTTCTCTTTAAAGGTTTATAGGAGCCTAATACTCGACTTAGTATTGCAACATCCCATAGATAACCATTTCGTGGCAACTCATGATCATCATGGACTTGATTTAAGCCTTTACACCTACATTTCCCATATGCAATTTTGCAATGCAAAAGTATGATTTCTTTCTATTGATGACTATGCTTTACCATCTTGTTCATAGGGCTTGACATCATAACGGTACCTGTTTCTAGAGTGTCAAATTATTGTTTATGCCTGATAATCCATTTTTCAGTTTCTTTTACCTCTCAAGCATGCCAATGCTAGTACATAAATCTAATGCTCTATGAACACAATCAATAAAATCCTTGATTTCAATGTGCACTAATGTGTAATCTTTTGCGCAAATTATTAGTTCTATAACATGCCAAAGTGCAATAAAACACGATTCTCAACATGATTTTATAATACAACCTAGTTGGTTGGTTAGCTATCGTGGATTTTTGCATGAATTCTCCTCCCTACCTAATTTAGTTGATCTATGTTTTTTAAAAGATTTCTACCAAAGTAAGATTTATGGAATGCACATGGTTACTAAGTGTTGTGGTTCCTTGACCTATAGCTCCATCGGTTGAAGTGGGATTCACACTTGATTGGACCTTACTTTGCTTGGGAGGCATCGTATAGTATGGGCTTTCCTTCGCGGATACGCACACGGGCTACAAAGGAGTTGGCTCCTTGCAGGGGAAAATTGCCGTGGGAACCCTCTCAAAGAGGGGGGAGAGGAAGCTTGAAAGCTTCTAAGGAGATTCCCCCCTTTCTCTCTCTCCCTCTCTCTCTTTCTCTGTTCCTTAGTGCCTCTCTCTCTCTCTCATTCAATCAGACAACAAGGGGGGGAGAGAAAATGAGATGCCCCTGTCTCTCCTAGGGGAGGGGATTTTATAGCATTTTTTGGGGGGGAAGAAGAATGGAGAATGGCATGTCATGGATCCCCCCCCTTATCTCCAGTAGGCAGCCAGGTGGGCCGATGCCATGCAGGATATGGTGGAGGGAGAGAGTGGTGTGCCCATCATCAGTGTCCTTGACATCATCGCCACGTCTGTAGCTCTGTTGATGTCATCTCACTGTAGCTCCCCTTGTCACCTTGACACACTGTCATCAACACCGTCATTCCACACTGCAGCCCTCCCTCCGTTCGCCAACTGGCGGCGGTATGGATAAGGGGGCGGGTGAATTTTTTTTGTTTGTTTAACTTGCTTTTTTTAAGGGGGGGCTCACGAACCCGTGGAAATATTACATCCTTTACCCCTTAATGAATCGAGATGTCCTCATCTCGAAACGAATTGGGGGTATTGTTGGTTGAGAGTACTCTCGTCAATCCATGTGTTATCCTCTTCTGGATAGTCCTTCCACTGGATGAGGTAGTCTTTGAGGGTTCTACTCCTCAATATCTTTTCTCGAATGTCTAGGATTATATTTGGCCAGAGCTCAAGAACTCCTTGGCTTGACATTATAACTTGTTGATCATTGAGCACATGGCTAGGATTGGATACATATTTCTTTAGTAGGCTAACATGGAATACATTGTGAACCTTCACATTCTCAAGGAGTTGTAGTTTGTAAGCATTGGGCCCTAGGAACTTGAGGATCATGTAGGGTCCGCAATACCTTGGACTGAGTTTCTTAGATTCTCCCAATGATAAGAACTCTTCTTGGGTCGTACACGGATAAAAACCATATCTCCCTCATTGAAGAGTCTCTCTTGTCTATTTAAATATGCATAGGCTTTTTGCATATCCTTGGTGACTCTAATGTATTGTCTGATGGCCTTGACTTGCTCATCCATTTTCTCAAGCATTTTCTTGGAAGCTTATACCCTTAAGGTAGGATCTAAAAATTTCAATGGAGTATGGCAATCATGCCCATACAATGCTTGAAAAGGTATCTAGAGCCCCAAGAGGAACACCAAGGAAAAGGGGATTCTACTGCAAGAAAATCTATATTGTAACATCAACAAGCTTTTATTTCATTCTTTTGATGACCAAAACAAAGAAAACAGCAAATCTTCACACAGCATCATAGTAGATATCTCCCACGGATTTGATAGAATCAACCATAATCTTCAACTTCTTCATAAAATCCATCATTAGAACAAGGAACATAAAAGAATACACCATTTTTAAATGGAAATCAATCACACAGTATTCTTCTTCAATGTCTTCATAGTTTTCTCTCTCAATCTCTCATATTTAGATACACTGTTTTTATAGAATTAACTATCTCTGGCTCTCTCTCTCTCTTTCTCTCTCTCTCTCTCTCTCTCTCTCTCTCTCTCTCTCTCTCTCTCTCTCTCTCTTTCTCTCTCTACATCATCTCCTCACTAAAATACTCAATAATGAATCTCAATAATCCTTCTTAGGTCATGGATGCACCTCCCAAGAGATAAGTCTCTGTTGAAGAGGCACCAGAGCCACTACAAAGTCTCTTCATAGCTCACTACTATCACTGTCACTTCAGTCTTCTCTTCAGTCTTCAACAGCAGCTGCTTCTTCCATTTTTTTTAGCTCTTTTGAACTTAGATTCATCCTTTCCAAAAGTTAGAAAACTTTTCCAAATTCACGCATACATTCCACAAAACATTTACAGAAGATTTACATAACAAAATAGAACAGGAACAGAGCAGAGATAGAAGCTCTACAGAAGGTTTAGAAAGGGTTATAGAAGGTCATCAGAGAAGATCAAATCCTCATAACTCTACTAAAACCATTCCAAACTATAAAAAAATATTCCATAAGCTTTCAAAATATTTCAACCTTCATCAATCATCAATCCATGCTTCATACAGAAGAAAATCAAAACAAAAACAGAAGCTATACGAAAGGTATGAGAACCAATCAGAACCTCAACAGAACCTATCAGAAACATCAGAGAGCTTCATATTCCAACTAAAAATCATCATGAACATCCAAAACATAATCAATATCATCCAAAACACTCTCAAAAACTTCCATTATCAACCATTCATCACTCAAAATCCATCAAAAATCAATCATTCAGACCTCAAAAACAACAAAAATCAATAAAAAATTCAGTCTTTTTCCACTCTCAACATATCTCCACACTTAGAAAGGAAGCATCCCCACGACCTAAGGAAAAGAAGAATATAAGTTTAGTAAAGAGCTCAAGTTGATCACTCCACCACAACCCCAACTTATCACCTGTATCTCTAGAAAAGAATACAACTAAAGGAAAACTTCATTATTCATTAACACATCTGATAATCAATAAAAAGTCATAACAAATTTGTAAAGGATATAAGAAGTTCTTGAACTTTCCATCGTAGGCTTGCCATCCACCATCACCATCAATAGTTGAAAACAGAGCTCTCAAATAAATTATTCAACCAGCACGAACTCATCACATACAAATTATTATAACACACACACAAACACAACCATCTGAATAGCACCTCCAAAAAATGTATCATTAAGAAGTACAGAAGATACATCCAGGGGTATCAATGAAGATGATTCCTCTTGAAGGCTTAATGATTTCGAAAGCGATCCAGGGATAAAGACTCATCTACAAAGGATTTTGGAGGACTCTGAAAGAATTGAATGCAACACATCCGTTCTAGCAAAACAAGGTATCTGCAAGGTAGAAAAAGGGCATGAAAATATAGGACATCCAACTGTTGGGAATCAATGTCCACATTGACATTCATACAAAGCTTTGGGATGGCCTTTTGATCGTCATGGGAATGCCTATGCATATATGCTAAGTACCAAGCAAAATGGGCTGTCAATCTCACTGAAGGATCTAGATATTGTGAATATTATTGAGAAAAATGGAGGTAATTTTGGTATGCTTGACTAGCAGTTGTCCAGTCCCCTGGAATTAATGACCAATTAATCTGTGGTCCCTTGAGAGAATCAGTTGAGCTCCTATAATGGGCCATAGGATCCCTCCCCTATAGAAAAAGTGAAAAATATTTTTCATTAAGCTCAAATTTTTTTCTCCCCCTCTCTCCCCGCCGACAGCAGTCGGGGGAGGGGGAGAGAGAGTGGGAGTGGTGGATGATGGGGGGGAGGCATGCAGTCTCCAGGTGGAGGGGTGGCCATGCCACCTACCTCCTCCCCTCCCCTATATAAGGGGAGGCTTCTCCCCTCCCCTGGCAGAGAGAGAACGAGGAGGCTATGCCCATCGTCACCGTCTATACGCCATCCCCCAGCGCTCTGCAGGGCCACCAGGGCTCCGTCCCAAGCCACTTTACCCCCTGGATGCCTGATCATGCTTCCCCCCCTTTGATCTGTTGCAACGGCAACCGTGGGGCTGACATATTGCACTGCCACCCAAGGGACGACTCACGTCACCTTTCCCCCCTCGCCGTCTTACTGAAACAAGCCCTTGGGCCTCTGACCTTAGTCACCCCCCCAATTACAAAACGCCACAGGACCCTCCTTGGGCCCCCAAACAAGCTGCCTTTCTGGGCCCCCAAACAAGCAGCTATTTCCCCCCTGGTTGCTTCGTGTTGTGGTGAGAAAAGAAAGAAGGAGAGCCTAAGAAGGAGAGGGTGAGGGAAGAGAAGGGAAGAGGGAGAGAGAAGGAGAAGGTGAGAAGAAGAAGGAGGGGGTGGGAGAAGAGAGAAGAAGAGGGAGAGAAGGAGAACCAGAGAGGAAAAGAAGGAGTGGGAGAGAGAAGTAGAGGGAGAGAAGTAGAAGAAGAGAAGGAAGAGAAGGAGAGGAGAAGAAGGAGTGGTAGAAAAAAAGGGAAGTAGTGGGAGAAAAAGAGAGAAGAGGAGGAAGAGAGGGAGAGAAGGAGAAGGAGAGAAGAGAAAGAAGGAAGAGAGAGAAGAGGAGGAAGAGAGAGAGAGAAGAGGAGGAAGAGAGGGAGAGAAGGAAAAGGAGAGAAGAGAAAGAAGGAAGAGAGAGAAGAAGAGGAAGAGGGAGAAGAGAAGGAGAAGGAGGGAAGAAGAAGGAGTGGTAGAGAAAAGGGAAATAGTGGGAGAGAAGGAGTGAGGAGATAGAAAAAGAAGGTCTGGTGAGAAAGAGAAGAGAAGAAGGGGAGAGTAGTAGAAGAAGAGAAGAAGAAGAGAAGGAGAAAGAGAGTAGAGAAATAAGAGAGAAGGAAAAGAGGGAGAAGGAGAGAGAGTAGAGAAATAAGAGAGAAGGAAAAGAAGAGAAGGAGAGAGAGAGAGTAGAGGAAAGGAGAAGAGAAGGAGAGGGAGGGAAAGTAGGAGAGTAAGAAAATAAAGAAGAAGAAGAGAGGGAGAAAGAAAGAAGGAGGAGAGGAAAAGAAGAAGAAGAAGAGAGAGAAAAAGAGTAACCGCCACAAGTCACCCAAACCACTCTCTCGGCAATGAACCCCATCCAGTGGTCTTTCCCAACCAAATGTGTCAAACCGAAACCGCTAAGGTCTGGACTGCCCAATCTCCACAAGGAGAATGGCTCCTAAGAAGAAAGTCGCGGGAAGCATAGGTGTCCAAGCCACCGGTAATGCTGGAGGGGCGAGCAGAATGACCAACGCACCACACACGAATCAAGCCCAGGTTCCGAGCCTTAAGATTAATTAAGTAGTATTACTCGTGGAAGAGATGAAATGGTTTGTGCATGGAACAAGAACGAGTCTTAGGATTTTTTTAACTCTAAGAACTAAGTTCCATGCGCGAATGGAAGAGTTTGGAATTCACATAAAATCATAAGGTTATCGCCTTATCTCACATGAAATGATAGCTTTTACTCACATAAAATGATAGGGTTATCACCTTACTTCACATAAAATGATAGCTTTTTAACCAGTTCAGTGCATGAATAGTCATTTGGAATTCACGTTTCGCAATCATGGTTAAAAGAAACACATGAAATGTTAATTTCTGTTCATAAGATATACTTGCATCGTTAGATCAAACCCTAGACTTTCATAGACGCAAGTCACATGTGTTCCGGTGTATTAGAAATAAGTATTCGTTGCTAGGAATAAAGAGAGTTAAAATTCATTTAGGAGGTACAACTATACTAAACACACAATGTGCACGATGATTAAGGTTGATTGGGAAATCCTGCATAGAACCACACTAAGAAAATTGGAAGGATCGCATGCATCTAGATTGCATCTTGAAATTCTAAATGAAAAATCATGTATTACCATGTGTGTTAACTGAGCTTCGTTGGAATTAGAGATTAAAAGACCCTTGGTTGGGCTGCGAATGAGGCATGTCCGTTGCCTTGACTGACCAGCTAATGTTTGAGTTAGGGACTAAGATACCCTACGGTGAAACCCAAGGGAAAAGGGCAAGTATAAGTCAACTTACCAAGACCATTTGCTTGCGTATCTTGTTTGAAATTATTGGGATCTCGCCAAGTCGCAGAAAGACCCAAGATCAGGTGTTGGGAGCATCCGGGAAAAAAAGAGTCACACCTTAGCAGTTGGTCACACAAGCGACCTCTGAAATGTTTGTGCTTGTACTTAGGTGCATTATTTGATCTCTTTGCTCAAGGAACTAATTCAAGGAAAACACTTAATGCTTCAGGTTGAAAGCCTAGAGGGAGAGGCAAGAACAATTACCTTCGACTGTCTGCCTGGCCCGATCCAAGGGGGTTGTTAGCCTTGTCGGGTATATGGACCTAACCCACCGCCAGAGGTCTCTCTGTGGGTATTGCTTGGAGCAGGAGGATGCTTCGGTGCCAGGGGAGGCTCTGGCTGTAAATCCCTTGCCTCCAGATCCCAGGCAAGAGGCCGATGTGACTCGAGATGGGATCTCGAGGCCCGCATACTAATCTACGGGCGAAACTTGGAGCAACGATCGTGTAGATTGCTGGGATGGCCTTCGAGCATAATATTGGATGTAATCTGGGATTATGATAAATAAAGGACAGATACTTGAGAAAGAGAAACTTGCTTGATATTGTTTTTGTGTCAGCCCCTAAGTTACGAAAGAACCCATGATTAATTTGTTTAATTAAGGAAGCTATTTTTGCATGTCAAAACGTAATGTGTTAGGTAATTAGATATCTAAAGCAAACTGAGGAAAGTGCGGTGGACGTGACTTAGGTCTGTCCTACGGAAGGGTAGTCCTGGTTAGCTAGGAACTTTTCTGGAATGATGAGATGATAGGACAATGAATACCTAGTGTCAAAAGATGTAGAATTTTTGGTTTATTCTGTTTTAGGGGAAAGGAATGAAGCTATGCCATACGGCAGAGAGGTTGAGCTTCGCATCCCTCTCGTTTCCCATTCTCCATGAACCAAGTGCAGCATGAGTCCGCATCGACTCCATTGTTTCTACACCAAGTGGTACAACTGGAGCTCGACGCTAGCTCCTTCCTAGAGACTTTGCTGATAGGAAAAGAACCCTAACCTCAGGTCGATCCCAAGTGGGAACGACTGGACACTTCTGCTCGGGGCAGACTCGAGAAGACCTAGATCGCAAACCCTGTGTCATTCCCTGCGAGTGCCAAGCGGAGCCTTCTAGACCCTCCTCCCGATGGGCTACTAAGACGTGTCCCGCAAGTGGACAAATGGGCACGTTACAGTTGGTATCAGAGCGAACCAACAGAAATCTAAGATTTACAAAGGAACTTAATGAAGGAAAGTAAAGGGAATAAGGGAACATCCAGGGGAAGGTAAGAGGAATAGAGCAGTGTTTTCTATTGAAAACATTTTCTTACTCACTTATGAATGCTGGGCTATAGAGTCACGAAGCATGGAACAAATTCTTGGTGTTCCAGGTTATGTTTATGACTGCAATGCGTGCTTCGGATTATTGACGGAGGCTAGCATGATGAATATTCTAGGCCGTATCTACAATCCTCCACCCCTATACGCAGAACGGAGATGGACGGGAGAATTAGGAATATACTACATAGCAGCCCACTGACTTGCATACCTTCAGGCCAACTTGAAGAGAATCAAGTGGATTGAGGATTTAAAGATCGTGAAGCTGTTCATCTTTGTCGAAGCTCATGCAAACACAACCCTGCATGTTGGCGATCGGCAAGTCAAGCAGAATAAGTATGTGTATGAAGAAGTGACTTGGGTGATCCCTGTTGATAGAATCAAAGTACTGGGGCATTATGAGAAGAAGGGTTATCAAAGGAAGGGATACCCCAAGCTTCCTATGACTTATCGATTCCTGAAAATCCATGACCCCACTCCATATTATTACTTAGTCCCTGTAGCCGATTGTAACACAATCCTATTTTCCCTAAACTGATGTACTAATCAGCTTGTTCTACTTTCCCAAAATAAATGTACTCAAAGGGCTATACCCTCATGAATGAATAAGACTTCTCACGATTGTCTATCTTGATTGTAAATGTTGGCAAAGAAGTTAAGAGATTAGGTCACTTGGCTAAAAGCTATGCTGGTCATATTAACATAATATGAGAAACGTTTGATAAGTTTTTAACATAAAGAATCTTATTGCCTAGGCACAATCCCAAGTGCAAGTTCCAAGTCTGACCCCTACACTAAGTACAGATGTGACTCAAGAGAAGAAGTTCCTTCTCAAACAAATCAAGCCATCTAAATTCGATGGCAAGGGAAGGACTGTTCAAACTAATACCGAGATCTGGATCGAGTCCATGGAGGACTTTTGAGGCAGCTAGAACTGCACCTGCTTACTAAGATATGCTTGCCAAACTTAAGCTTACAGGCGAAGCAAGACTTTGGTGGAAACAGTGGTGTAGAGACCAAGGGATCTCGGAAGGGATGGTCACTTGGGAAAAGCTTAAGGAAGTTGTGCGAGGGAGGTATCTGCCACCTGCCTACCGCACACAGAAGATGAACGAATTCTATGAATTGAAGCAGCTTGGACTATCCCTTGATGCATATTATTCAAAGTTCATCTCTCTCTTAAAGTACGTGCCACAAATGGATATGACACAATAGGTGTCAAAGTTTTGTGTTGGGTTAAATCCACCCATAAACACCCGCTTGGAATCAATGCACCCAACAGACCTACAAGATGCACTCATTCGAGCTGCACCAATAATACAGGAGGTGCAGACCAAGCCAAGGAACAACAGGACTTGGCCTTACAGGGATTAGAACAAGGGAATGTATAGGGATCAGACTAAGAGAGGGCATGGTCAAATTCAGGGACAAAGGAAGAAAACTAGGATCAATGCTGTCAGCAACTTTGTTCCTACATGAGGTAATGATCGCAATCTCCGTTGTTTCCATTGCAATGAGCCTGGACACTTCAAGAGGAAGTGTCCCAAGCTGGCCAAGGAGCCACCGTCATGGCCAGAGGGAGAACCTCTAGTGTTCCCAATAAGGAGCTGGGCAATGAAGAAGATCTATCCATGGATGCTGACATTGAGAGGGCAACGGTTCACATCGCTCTTCACAAGAAGGGACCGAATTGCCTATTCTCGACGATCCAATCTCCATCGGATTATGAATGTAAAAGCTTCAAAGCCCTAATCGATTGTGGCAGTACACATTCCTTCATTTCACTGATTTGTGCAAAAAGGCTAGGGATAGCCACAATAGACGCACCTACTTTACTTATGTAATTGGCAAATGGTCGTGAGGTCTCTTGTACTAGGCAAACTACTAAGGTGAAATTCCTATTGGTTGGGAAGCCGACTTCGGTGAGATTCAGGGTAATGAACCTAGGTGTCCACGAATGTTTGCTCGGAATGGATTGGCTAATACCCAATGATGCCCATATCCACTATGGAAAGGGCCAAGTCTCCTTCCAAAATTCTAAAGAGGAACTAATTACAACTCAAGGAGAGGCTGGTAAGCCAAAAATTTAGTTGGCAAAAGCAACACGGATAATAAAAGGAGCTAGAAAGGGCCTACCTGTCTATCTGATTAAACTAAATAAGCTAGATTAGAATCAGGAATCTGGGAAAGAACCATCATGGTTAAAGGAATACACATATGTATTTCCTAAAGAGCTAACTAAACTTCCTTCTCAAAGGGAAGTCGACCACGAAATCAAGTTGGTGCTAGGAGCTGCACCAGTCGTCGCAAAGAGACCATATAGGATGTCCATCTCGGAAGCTATTGAACTGAAGGAGCAACTCAAGCAACCGTTAGACCAAGGCTACATCCGTCCTAGCAATTCGTCATGGGGAGCTCCAGTGCTATTCCAAAAGAAGAAAGATGGAACGCTCCGGCTATGCATTGACTACAAAGGGTTGAATCAATCAACCATTAAAAACAAATATCCCATTCCAAGAATAGATGAACTACTTGACCATCTTCAAGGTGCGAAGATCTTCTCTAAGATAGATCTCAGATCTGGATATTATTAGATAAGGATCAAGGAAGAAGATATCCCGAAGACTGCATTCAGCACAAGGTATGGACACTTTGAATTCCTAGTGATGTCATTCAGGCTAACAAATGCTCGTGCTACCTTCAATAGGTTAATGCAAGATATCTTTAGGCCCTATCTTGATGACTTTGCACTCATCTTCTTTGACGATACCCTAGTCTACTCTAAATAGGAAAAAGATCATGAACCCTAGCTTCGCATTGTTCTTGAAACAATGAGAGCACACAAGCTTTATGCCAAGAAGAAGAAGTGTGCATTTTTCAAGCAGCAAATTGAATATCTGGGATTCATTGTATCAGCGGAAGGAATTTCAGTAGATCCAGCCAAGGTCAGAGACATTCTAGAATGGCCAACACCAACTTCTGTCAAAGAAATACATAGCTTTCTTGGTTTGACAGGATGGTACAAGATCTTCATCAAAGATTATGCTCTGATTGCAGTGCCTCTGACTGATCTACTAAAGAAGCAAGTAGCAATTGTATGGTCACCTGCCGAACAGACCAGCTTTGACAAGCTAGAGCAAAGCTTAGTATCAGCACCCATCCTGAAACTTCCTGATTTTAGTAAGGAGTTTGAAGTGGTAATTGATGCTAGTGCACTTGCCTTAGGATGTGTGCTTATATAAGAAGGTCATCCCGTAGCAAACTCTTCAAGGAAACTGAAGAGCCATGAAAGGAATTATGCTACCCACGATCTGGAGTTGTTGGCTGTCATCCATGCTCTTAAACTTTGGAGACATTACTTGTTGGGTAACAAATTTTCCTTAGTGACAGACCACAAGAGCCTTAAATGGATCTTTACTCGGAATGAGCTTAACATGAGGCAACGCCGATGGATCAAAGTGCTGGAAGAATATGATTTTGAAATCAAATATAGGCATGGAAAAGAGAATGTAGTTGCCGATGCACTCAGTTGCAAGGCATTTCTGAATTCTCTTATTTTGCAAGATCCATCAACAGCAAGATCTCTAGCCACAAAGGTATTAATGCCAAACAACCTAATATTTGAGTTAGCAAGAGAAGAGGCATGTCATGACCCAATCTACCAGAAATTGCTAAGGGAGATCCCCATCAAGGATCAAGACCCGAAGCTTAAGACGAAGTATCAAGAATTCTCTGTCAGTAGTGGACTTGTCTACTTTAGGACAAGATTATGTATCCCTGCAAGCCAATCTCTCAAGCAGAAGATACTTTGGGAAGCCCATGACTCCCCTTTCTCGAGACATCCTGGATATGCCAAGACCCTTAATGCAGTCAAGAAGAGCTATTATTGGGATAGGCTCAAAGGTGACGTTCTCAAATATATCACGGAATGTTTGTCTTGTCAGCGCATTAGGGCAGAACATGTCAAAATGCCATGGAAATTGCAACCACTTGACATTCCCCAAATGAAATGGGAATTCATTAGTATGGACTTTGTTGTTGGCCTACCCCCAAGTTCAAGGAGGATACAACTCTATTATGGTTGTAGCAAATATGCTCACCAAGGTTACACATCTCATCCCTGTCAAGACAAACTATAAAGCGTCAGACATCGCAATATTATTCATCAAGGAAATATTCAAACTGCATGGGTTACCCAAAATAATCATTAGTGATCGTGACTCTCTCTTCACATCACACTTTTGGAGAGCTATCTTCGAGGCCATTGGGACTCAACTCCATTTCAGTATAGCTTACCATCCCCAAACTGATGGTCAAACGAAACGATTCAATCAAGTCATTGAATATATGCTTAGGGCATACTATTGTCACGAACCCAAAAAGTGGATTCAATATTTGCCACTGGTTGAGTTTGCCTACAATGCTTCTTACCAACAAAGTATTCAAATGACCCCTTTCCAAGCATTGTATGGGCATGATTGTCGTACTCCTTTGAGCTTCTCGGATCCAACCTTGAGGGTAGAAACTTCAAAGAAAATGCTGGAAGACATGGATGACCAAACCAAATCAATAAGACAAGACATCCAAGCCACCAAGGATAGACAGAAGGCTTACGCGGACTTGAAATGGCAAGACAGATCCTTCATTGAGGGTGATATGGTCTTCATCTGCGTACGCCCTAAAAAGATTTCACTGTCCTTGGGAGAATACAAGAAACTAAGTCCAAGGTACTGTGGACCTTATAAGATCACTAAGTGCCTAGGACCTAATGCTTACAGACTATAGCTGCGCGGAACCCTAAAGGTTCATAATGTATTTCACGTTAGCCTTTTAAAAACGTATCTACCTAATCCAAATCATGTACTTGATGATGAGCAAGCTGTAATGCCTAGCCAAGGAGTCCTTGAGCTACGGCCTGATAGAGTCCTAGATGTTAGGGAGAGGCATTTGAGGTCAAGGACCTTGAGAGAATACCTCGTCCAATGGAAAGATTATCCCAAATAGGATGCCACCTGGATGGACGAAGATACTCTCAACCAACAATACCCCCCAGGTCCTCTCGAGATGAGGACATCTCGATTCCTCTAAGGGGGAGAGAATGTAATGGGCCATAGGACCCCTCCCCTAAAGGAAAAGGGATTTTTTTTTTTAGTAAGCTCAATTTTTTTTCTCCCCCCTCTCTCCCCGCCGATAATAGTAGTCGAGGGAGGGGGAGAGAGAGTGGGAGTGGTGAATGATGGGGGGGAGGCATGCAGTCTTTAGGTGGAGGGGTGGCCATGCCACCTACCTCCTCCCCTCCCCTATATAAGGGAAGGCTTCTCCCCTCCCTTGGCAGAGAGAGAACGAGGAGGCTATACTCGTCGTCACTGTCCATACACCGTCATTACCATCCATATGCCATCCCCCAGTGCTTCCTAGGGCCACCTGGGCTCTGTCCCAAGACACCCTACCCCCTGGCCACCTGATCACGCTTCCCCCCCTGCGATTTGTTGCAACGCCAGCCGTGGGGCTGAGGTACTGCGCCACCACCCATGGGACAACTCACATTACCTTTTCCCCCTGCCGTCTTACTAAAACGGGACCTGGGGCCTCCGACCTTAGTCACCCCCTCCCCCCAATTACAAAATGCCGTGGGACCCTCCCTGGGCCCCCAAACAAGCCGCCTTTTCCCCCCTGGTTGGTTCGTGCCGTGGGGAGAAAAGAAAGAAGGAGATGCTAAGAAGGAGAGGGTGAGGGAAGAGAAAGGAAGAGGGAGAGAGAAGGAGAAGGTGGGAAGAAGGAGTGGGTGGGAGAAGAGAGAAGAAGAGGGAGAGAAGGAGAAGCAGAGAGGAAAAGGAGTGAGAGAGAGAAGTAGAGGGAGAGAAGTAGGGTAGAGAAGGAGGAGAAGGAGAGGAGAAGAAGGAGTGGTAGAAAAAAAGGGAAGTAGTGAGAGAAAAAGAGAGAAGAGGAGGAAGAGAGGGAGAGAAGGAGAAGGAGAGAAGAGAAAGAAGGAAGAGAGAGAGAGAAGAGGAGGAAGAGAGGGAGAGAAGGAGAATGAGAGAAGAGAAAGAAGGAAGAGAGGGAGAGAAGGAGGAGAGAAGAGAAAGAAGGAAGAGAGAGAAGAGGAGGAAGAGTGAGAAGAGAAGGAGAAGGAGGGAAGAAGAAGGAGTGGTAGAGAAAAGGGAAATAGTGGGAGAGAAGGAGTGAGGAGATAGAAAAAGAAGGAGTGAGAAAGAGAAGAGGAGAAGGGGAGAGTAGTAGAAGAAGAGAAGGAGAAGAGAAGGAGAGAGAGAGTAGAGAAATAAGAGAGAAGGAAAAGAGGGAGAAGGAGAGAGAGTAGAGAAATAAGAGAGAAGGAAAAGAAGAGGAGAGATAGAGTAGAGAAATAAGAGAGAAGGAAAAGAAGAGAAGGAGAGAGAGAGAGAGTAGAGGAAAGGAGAAGAAGAGAAGGAGAGGGAGAGAGAGTAGGAGAGTAAGAAAAAAAGAAGAAGAAGAGAGGAGAAAGAAAGGAGGAGAGGAGAAAAAGAAGAAGAAGAGAGAGAAAGAGAGTAACCGCCACAAGTCACCCAAACCACTCTCTCGGCAACGAACCCATTCCAGTGGTCTTTCCCAACCAAACGTGTCAAACCAAAACTGCTAAGGTCCGGATTGCCCAATCTCCGCGAGGAGAATGGCTCCTAAGAAGAAAGTGGCGGGAAGCGTAGGCGTCCAAGCCACGAGTAATGTTGGAGGGGCGAGCAGAACAACCAATGCAGCACACACGAATCAAGCCCAGGCTCCAAGCCCTAAAAGTAAATTAATTAGTATTACTCCTGGAAGAGATGAAATGGTTTGTGCATGGAACAAGAATGCGTCTTAGGATTTTGTTTACTCTAAGAACTAAGTTGCATGCGCGAACATAATATTTTGGAATTCACATAAAATGATAAGGTAATTGCCTTATCTCACATGAAATGATAGCTTTTACTCACATAAAATGATAGGGTTATCACCTTACTTTACATAAAATGATAGCTTTTTAACCAGTTTAGTGCATGAATAGTCATTTGGAATTCACGTTTTGCAATCATGGTTAAAAGAAACACATGAAATGTTAATTTCTATTCATGAGATATACTTGCATCGTTAGACCAAACCCTAGACTTTCATAGACGCAAGCCTACATGTGTTCCAGTGCATTAGAAATAAGTATTCGTTGCCAGGAATAAAGAGAGATAAAAGTCATTTAGGAGGTACAACTATACTAAATGCACAATGTGCACGATGGTTAAGGTTGATTGGGAAATCCTGCATAAAACCGCACTAAGAAAATTGGAAGGATCGCATGCATCTAGATTGCATCTTAAAAGTCTAAATGAAAAATCATGTGTTGCCATGTGTGTTAACTGAGCTTGGTTGGAATTAGAGATTAAAAGACCCTTGGTTGGGCTATGAATGAGGCATGTCCATTGCCTTGACTGACCAGCTAATGTTTGAGTTAGGGACTAAGATACCCTATGGTGAAACCCAAGGGAAAAGGGCAATTATAAGTCAACTTACCAAGACCATTTGCTTGCGTATCTTGTTCGAAATTATTGGGATCTGTCAAGTTGCGAAAAGACCCAAGATCGGGTGCTGGGAGAATCTAGGAAAAAAAGAGTCACACCTTAGCAGTCGATCGCACAAGCGACCTCTGAAATATTCATGTTTATACTTAGGTGCATTATTTAATCTCTTTGCTCAAGGAATTAATTCAAGGAAAACACTTAATGCTTCAGGTTGAAAGCCTAGAGGGAGAGGCAGGAACGGTTACCTCCGACTGTCTACCTGGCCCTATCCAAGGGGGTTGTTAGCCGTGCCGGGTATATGGACCTAACCCGCTGCGAGAGGTCTCTCCGTGGGTACTGCTTGGAGCGGGAGGATGCTTGGGTGCCAGGGGAGGCTCTGGCTGTATATCCCTTGCCTTCGAAACCTGTGCAAGAGGTTGATGTGACTCGAGATGGGATCTTGAGGCTCGTGTACTAGTCTATGGGTAGAACTTGGAGCAACGATCATGTAGATTGTTGGGATGGCCTTCGGGCATGATATTGGATGTAATCGGGGATTATGATAAATAAAGGATAGATACTTGAGAAAGAGGAACTTGCTTGACATTTTTTTTGTGTCAATCCCTAAGTTACGTGAAGGATCCCGTGATTAATTTGTTTAATTAAGGAAGCTATTTTTGCATGTCAAAACATAATGTGTTAGGTAATTAGATAACTAAAGCAAATCGAGGAAAGTGCGGTGGACGTGACTTAGGTCCGTCCTACGGAAGGGTGGTCCCGGTTAGTTGGAAACTTTTCTCAAATGATGAGATGATAAGACAATGAAGACCTAGTGTCAGAAGATATAGAATTTCTGATTTATTCTGTTTTAGGGGAAAGGAATGGGGCTATGCCATACGGCAGAGAGGTTGAGCTTCGCATCCCTCTTGTTTCCCATTCTCCATGAACCAAGTGCAGCATGAATCTGCATCGACTTCGTTGTTCCTACACCAAATGGTACAATTGGAGCTCGATGTTAGCTCCTTCCTAGAGACTTTGCTAATAGGAAAAGAACCCTGACCTCAGGTCGATCCCAAGTGGGAACAGCTGGACACTTCCGCTCGGTCAGACTCAGGAAGACCTAGATCGCAAACCCTGTGTCATTCCCTGCGAGTGCCAAGCAGAGCCTTCTAGACCCTCCTCCCGATGGGCTACTAAGACGTGTCCCACAAGCGGACAAACGGGCACGTTACAGCTCCATCCTCTTCTTCTCAGAATCTGCTGATCAAATCCTTCGTACCCACTAATCAACTGAGGGGGCTGAGAAATAGAAGTGGCAGGAGATGGAAGTGGATTAAGTAAAAGAGGATGAAGAGATGGGTAGGAAAAATCATAAAATAAGGAATAGGCTAAAGAAGGAGTGGCTGAAAATTTAGGCAAATCAATTGGGAAAGGTGTCAATTGATAAGCAGGAAAAGTAGAAGGTATATGGATAGATGGAGAAGGGCATGGCGGAGAAGGGGAAAAGATTCAATCTTCAATGAAAGAATAATAGGTAAAGATTGGAATTTGACAAAAAGCCTGAGGTTGAAAAAGGAGAGGTAAGATAGCTGCTGAGTTGGATTGATAAAGGGAAAAATAAGCATCATAGCGATGGGCCATTTGTTGGTAATACAATAAACTGGGAATAGAGGAACCTAAAACAGATGGTTGATGGTAGGCATCAAAGAAGGATGAATCAAATGGATGGTTCTTGGAAAGATAAGCTAGGAGATCCACCCTCAGTTGGTTAGTGCTCTGCACATAAGTGGAAGCTGTATTCTGGCGTTGGTTCAGGACTACAGAATCAATCATTGAATGCCATGAAGTGTCAAGGAAAGTAGCCACTTTAGAAGAATAGCAATGGAGCATGTCATCTATCATCAACTCCAAATGGTTGACATATAAGGCAGCTTGTAAGACCACATCTCCCATATACCAATCCAGATCTACAACATCTGAAATTAACAGATCACCTCGTAGATACATATAAGATAGCAACATGGTATCCGTCGTCACACAGAATCATCAAAGACCATACGGACAACTTCTGTCAGCAAATCAGAAGACCAAGCCCCACTCCAACCATCCTGTGGAAGAGGGAGATCCATCATTGAGAGCTTAATATAGAAAACCAACTTCTGCAACTGATAGTGGACAAAAAAAGAATGGTCCGGAGGAACATACTCCTAAAAGTGCTCAAATGTAGACCATAATAAATCCATCCTGGACTGCAATCTTTCCACTTTATCTTGAAGCAATGGACATAATGTGGCTTGTCGTTGGAGAACTACCAAGTCCTGCTATTGAGATATAGAAGAAATCATAGGAACACTAGGGCTTGGAGGAATGGACCGTGACTATGCCAGTTGGTCTTGCAACTGCTTAATCTGGGAAGCTTGGGACTCCAATGTATTGTGAGCAGTATGCAAAGTTGACAGTTTCGTATCTAAAAGAGTCTTAAAATCTTGAGCTTCTTTGGATATTTTCTCTTTCTCTTCCAAAACTCTAGTGACCTCTGACTAAGCCTTTGCTAACTGAATTTTCAAAGAAGATATTTCTTCTCTCTGGGTCTCAATCATTTGGGTCTGCTGCTCCATCTGCTTAAATAGATTGACAAGAGTGTCTTTAGCAGAGGCTAACTCTATGGTTGCCTTATGCATCTGGTCTTTGGATTGCATCAATTCTTCATAGAAAGAAGCATATAAATGTTGAACACAAGTTGTCACTGAGAGTTCAATAGAACTCTGGATGTCGTTACAAAGGAAAGGAATGGCATCCCCTGACACTAAACTGTTCAGCGAAGAAACTGATATTTCCAAAGAACCCTCTCGATGTGCCCTGAATAAGTTATTGCATGTGAGATAGGCAGGGAGGTCACTTCTAGAGGTAGCATGAACTATTACTGAAGGAATAATTGGTCGAATTTTCTCTGCCATACACTTCAAGCGCTTCTGCTGAATGACCAACAGAGGAGGGGAATCAAGATCCTCTATGTCAATGGTTTTTGAATCCTCTGAAGGTGGAGGGGGAGGGACTTGATCAGATGGAGAAGGGGGTAGCACACCCTTCTTAAGGCCTGAATATGTCAAGAAAGCATATAAATAGGAACCATAAGTTATATTGGTAACATTCCCTCGAGTCACTTTGATAAAATATTGGTCCATCTTCGTAAGAAGGTAAGTACTTCAGTCAATGGCAACCCCTTTTAACACCATCCTGGAAGTTGTGAAGAGCTCCTTGGACAAATAGTTAGATGTTGTCTTGGCAGGCATAAACCTGTCTTGGAGAAATTGATAGACTAGCTTCCAAAGAGGATCAGTGGTTATTGAGAAAGACACTCCTGAAGTGTTAATCACCTTCTTGACATCGAGGACCTCTTTAGGCTACTTTTGTAACAGCTTTAGAATCTCGTCATTTGAGAATAATTGTCTGGCTATAACAAAGGGTTCTCCTTTGTAGGGAAGAGACAAATCCTTCCCTGACTCTCTAGGTATCAAAACCATGGAAGTACCACGAACCAAGCCCGATTTCTTATTGTATGACGCAAGAAACTCATCACATAGGGCTGGATTGTCTAGAATCAAAGGGAGTGAAGCAACCACAAAAGTTGCAAGGCCAGCTTTTCCGATAGGATCAAAAGTCAGTAGGCAAGAATAATCATTACTGATCAATGGGACATACTGAACAGGAGGAGCTTGAGGCACCATTCAAATGGAATATACACAAACCACAAACACAAACAATCACAGAGAATTCCTGCAAAACAACAAAATAGCTATAAAAAAGAAATCAATCAAAATAAACACACACAGACGTAACTAACCAATTGACAATCCCAAACAACCCACATCCTAGAAAAAAATCGGCATGACCCCTACACATATGCGACCGAAAGCTTCATGCTATGCAACAAGCAGCAGCCAAGACCCCGCATTAGGCAAAAAAGAAAACTACAGATCGCACCCGTAATCGTATCACACAATCAAACCATAATACCTCAAAAACCTAATCAGGACATAACCAGAACTTTGATAAACAATGTTAGCTTAAAGGACTATACGTGCCCATTCCACGAAGCATATTTATTGAAAACGGAAAAAAGTGCAATGAGGGGAATGATTTTAGTGAAGGGTTCATTTTAATAAATTATTAACAATGGTTGAAATTTTATTAGGTTGTAAACCTTAATAAGAAAACGGCCGTTCATTTTTAAATTGTTAGTTATAATTTATAAATGTAAAATGATGCTTTTAACGAAACCCAGACTGCGATTCCCAAACTCAGGTCTCTAAATGCATATTCATTGATTAAAAATTTAATGTGTCTGAAACGCTCTTCTTTTTCATTGCGTGCATTTTTGTGACGGCTGGTTCATTTTTATTAAAAATTAAAGTGCCTCTGAAGCGCACGTAGCGCGTCCAAAGTGAACGGTGGGTTGATTTTAAGTTATTAGAAAAATATGTTTTTAGCGCGAGCGCGCATGGAAAAGTGGGTGCATAAAGTTCATTTGAACAATTAATTGTGGTTAAGGGATGACTAAAATAAATAAAGCATAAAAAATAGATACCTGGTAGGGGTGTGTATGCAAGAGACTGAGGGCGCATTGAGTAGTCCCAAATGCAAGGAATCCAATCAAAAAAGCAAAAACCACTGACTGGAAAAAAATAAACATTTGGTTTAGGTAATATTGATTAGTGTTTGAGTGAGATTGTTATTATTATTATTTTTAGATTGTAATTTAGGTGGATGGTGATTTTTTTCTTTTTTTTTCTTTTGTTTGTTTATTACAATTTTTTAAAATGTTGGATTTATTAGGATATCAATCAAACCTAATTGAAAATGAAACCATCAGGCTTTAACAATGAATTTAAAATTCTTTAAAAAATTATTTTGTAATTTGGCAGCTTATTTTTGGAATTTAAAATAATGTTTTTATGAATTTAGATTAAAAGTTTATCATTTGGGTCCAAAAATAATAGAATGATCATGTGCCAAGGTGTTTTCAGCTTATAAAATATTCCAAAAGTAGTCAAATGCATTGATGAAATTTTTTGTGATTTTTTTGAATTTAATTTTGTTTTTTAGGGATTTTAATGATTTTTTCTCAATTTTCAATGAATTTTAAAAGGATTTTAAATATTATTAATTTTTTAACAATTAATTATTTATATTATAATCAACAAGATCAACCAAAAAATAGCCCAATTTAGTAAGAAATTTTGTAGTAAATTTTTATTTTTTAAATTAAATTTTTATGATTTTTTTAATATTTTTAAGTATTTGTAGATATTTTTAAGGTATTTTTCTCAGGTTTGTAGAAAATCAAAGAAGATACTTGGGCTGCATGTAAACAACTGTGTGTGCTCATCGGGGATGGCACGCACCATCGCACGGAGAAGACCAAACGCGCACGGCAACTCCCGTACGCACTTGGTGAACACCCACGGCAACTCCCGTACGCATAGGCACACCTGGACACCCGCGATGCGTGTGGAGGGTGGGGTAGAGGTAGGAAAGGGGGCTAGAACGGGGGAAACTGGGGTTAGGTTAGTGAGCTAGTCAGGTAGGTTAACTAAGTACAATAGGTAAGCTAAGGAAGTTAGGTTAGGGAAGTTAATTAGGTGAGTTAAGTTAATTAGGTTAGGTAAGTTAATTAGGTTAGGTAAGTTAAGTAGATTAGGTAAGGTAATTAGGTTAGTTAAGTTAAGTAGGTTAGTGAAGTTAATTAGGTTAGTTAACTAAATAAGTTAGATGAGTAAAGAAGTTAGTTAACTAACCAGAGGGGAAGGAAGAGGAAGGAGATGGGGCGGCGGGGCGGCGCAGGAGAAGGAGAGGAGGAGGGAAGGCAGTGGAGGAGAAGAGGAAGGAATGATGATGGTGGCGGTGGGGTGGCGGCAGGAGTGGCGAGGAGGAGGAGACGATGATGATGACGGCGGGGCGGCGGAGGAGAAGGGGAGGAGGGAGTTGATGGAGAAGGGGGAGGAGGGGAGATGGGGTGGCGATGGAGGCAGAGGGAGGGAGGGGAGTGGTGAAGAAGGCGAGGAGAAGGGGAGGAGGTGCGGGCCACGAGCGTCGGAGGCTGCGGGCGTCGGAGGTGATGGGGGTGGAGGACGAGATGTCGGAGGAGGAGGAGGCGAGGGCCACGGGCGTGGAGGGCAGAGAAGAAGGGGAGGGGTGAAGAGGAGGAGATGACGAGGAAGGAGAAGAGAGAGATGGAGAGGAGCGATGCAGAGGGAGGGAGGTGGATGAAGGAGGGAGGGGAGAAGAGGGGCCGCAATGGGAGAGGAGAAAGGGCGGGTCGATGGAGAGGAAGAAGGAAGGGGCGGTTGACGAACATGTAAGTTGGTTGGGTTTGTTTTGTTTGTTTGTTTGTTTTTTGAAATTTGTGTGTGTGTGTGTTTTTTTCTTTGTGTGTGTTTTAAATTTTAAGGTTTGTTTTGGTGTTTTTTGTGTTGATTTGTTATCTTTTGTGGGTGCGGTTTTTTTTTTCTCTCTTTGTTTTTTCTTCTCTTTTTTCGTTTTCTGTGGTTGTTTTTTTTTGTTCGTGTTTTTCAGTTTGTTTTGTTGCTTGTTTTGTTTTGTTTTTGTTTTTTTTTTTGGGTTTTGTTTGGTTTGCTTGTTGTTTTGTTTTTTGTGTTTTATGTGTATGTGTGTGTGTGTGGTTTTTTTCCATTTGTTGCCTTGTTTTTTTTCTTTTTTTTGGTGGTTTTATTGTTTGTTTTGTTTTGTTTTTTTTTGGTTTGAATGGCGAAATCCATTAAAAAGTGAGTGTACCCCCGTCCCGCGCGCATGCGCCGGGCGAGAGTAAAAAAATTTGCATCGGCGGGATCAGACAAGGTGAGGACGGCGGCACGCAAGGCACAAAGGCCACAAGGGCGGCCCGAGGCGCTTAAAACCAAAAACATACGCGTTCACGCGCCACACGAGAGATGTGGCCACACATCAAGAGGACGAAAAATTAATAAAACCCAAATCATACACTGGATCAAAAGACCGTAAAAATGAAAAATGTGTCGGGAGACGAGGGGAAGATGATAGAAAAATGCGACATGGGTTTCGGGAAAAAATCAGGGTGTTCACATGGAAAAAACACGAAAAACGGCTCCAAAAATACATTCGAGGATTAATATGGAAAAATCCGCTTGCCGGAACGCAGGGTGGAAAGAAGGAAAAATGTGCCAAATAATGTGCCCAACAAACCTATCACGTCAACACATGGTTTTGACCAAGAGAGGATGCGTTCACATGAAAAAAACCCAAAAATCGTACTCGAAAAGGTATTCGAAATTTAATATGGAAGGATCCGTGCACCGGAATAGAGGACAGGAAAAAGAAAAAATGTCCAGAGGAAGGGAATTCACAAGACTGTCATGTCAAAACTCATTGCTGGTGGAGGGAGGAGGGGTTCACATGCAAAAAACACAAAAGAGACACCCAAAAACACATGGAAAATTCAATAACTACAAATCCAACAGTCGGAAGAGGGGGAAGAAAAAAGGAAAAAGTGGGGGAAAGACTGGCAAGACACGACTGTCAAATTAAATGGGACGTCTGGTGCAAACAGGGCATGTGCACATGGGAAAAATGTGGAAATTACGTACGAAAAGGTCTCGAAAACCCGCAAAAATTAATAGCGGACTAACCGTGCATCGAAAGGACACAGAGTAAAGACAAAAAATATCAAGGGGAAGGTGATTGTCAGGGTGGGCATGTTGAATCATAGTTCCGAAGCAATAAAGGCGCATTCACATGAAAAACCGTCCAATTTATGGGAAAATGCTTCAAAAATTAATAACTCAAGAACCATCGATCTGAATAGGGGTTGGTAAAAAGGGAAAAATGGGCAGTTCGAAGGGACAAATAGGGCTGTAAGGTTGGATTTGGATTCCGGTGAATGTAGGATGCGTTCACATGCAAAACGTCAAAACAAGGGATAAAGGAAAAGAGGGAAGGAACAGCCCAAAGGGTGGGGTAAAGTTAGACGAGTGGGTGGGAAAGGGACCCCATGAGGGAAAAAAGAGGTCATGGCATACATGCATGATCAACTTGAGGCATATGCAAGGGGTATACACATTAGACGCGTAGGGATGTGTCCCCACACTTAAAACCTTTACGGACAGAGTAGATTGATCGACATGGCTATAGACTTGTCAACCGACTGGACATTGGTGTCCCCACACTTAAGACATCACAAACACTTGCAAATAGAAAAGCAGGGTTAGGAACACTTGGCGCGTTTCGCGTATGGTCGAAGGAACCGGCACTGCTACAGAAGGGTTGGAGTCGGCTGCAAGAGGTACCACAGCTCGCTCCAGCGTTCAGCCAGCATGGCAGGGACCATGCAGCAACACCCAGGGAGGTAGCTCGTTGATGAAGTCCATCAGGGGAGGTGCCATTGACAAAGGATAGGCACTCAACTCACTGGCACTCAGATGGGATGAGAGAATAGTTACTCGCCCCATAACTTACATCACTTGAGTTAATATTGATAGAAACCCAGATCTCACACTTGGTTCGGAATCGATAAGGGTGTGGTGCAGAGGGAGTATGCCAGGGTGCACAATTGATGGTGCATTAGTGCGTCCAACCCGTCTGGCATAGGTGCAAACAAGAAGGCCAGGGAGCCTTGTAGTGCAATGTACAGAACAAAGTGACATGTCCTGTGCTGATGGCAGAGACCCATCCCGTAGGTGCAAAGGGGACGAGAACGTACCTGACTCCAACTGTTGTAATGTCACTCAATCCTCACCTCTCAATAATTAATTGAAGAAACACCAGTCAGACTCAACCCACCCTCTGTCTCACTCTCTGTTGAAAGATACATGAGGGCAACCCGTTCTTGAAACCCATTGATGTAATCTTCACTGTCACTTATGTAGAGGTTATATGCCTTGTGCGCATTTGATGGTGCAACAGTGCATCCTGCCCTCCTGTGCAGGCATACAATGCAAGAAAAAAGGCCAGGAGCCTTATGGTGCAGTGCACAAGAACAGATCATGCATTGTGCATTAAGAGGCCCATCCCATGCGTGAATTACTCCATTCACACATCTCACAACTCATTTAATTTGAAGGGAAAAACTAGTCACTCATCCCACCCTCTGTCTCCCGCTTTGTTGAAAGATACAAGAGGGCAACCCATACTCACATCCCCATCCTGTTAGGATGAAAGCTCACATCACTCAAGGGGTTGCTGATGAAGATCATGTCGGCTATTGTCATCATGATCTTGAAGATGAGACGTATCTAGGGAGGCAACCAACAAGTCTCGTACTTCAATGATTTGTAAGAAATGTCGTTTGTTAAGAAGGACAGACGGATTGATATTGCAGAGACAACACACCAAGGGAGGTGGCTTCAAATTACTTGCTGAAAAGGTGCGGCTGGTGAATCAACTATCCTGAATTGCAAGGTGTTACCACCTTTTCCATACTCAGCTTCCCGCCCAAGGGTGTTTACACCTTTTCTTGGAACGAGGCTTGTTATGACAAGGAATTTCTTCCTTTTCTCCCATAACACTTTTGTCTTTTTTTTTCTTTTTTTTTCCATTAAGAAAGAGTGGTAGAAATACCATGTGTCAGGACCACCCTCACCACTGTTGTTGGATCAAACAAGAAGAGTTCAAGGTCGGGTTGAGAGGTATCTGTGAAGGGCTAACAGAACGAGACCGCCCCATGAGGAGAATCATAAGGGCTATCAGAAGTATGAAGAGAAGGACAATGCAACACCCAAAAGGGAGAGGGTAGGTCGACTGTGATTGTCAAGTGTCAAGATTGTGGGAGAGAAGGAAGGAGTCTCACTTGTAGCTTTCTTGCTTGCACAATGGGGGAATACACACAAGGGTGGAGGCTGAAAACAGATTTTCCTCTTCTTAGTTGTGGAAGCCAAAAGAACTCAAGTACAAATAAATAGAAGAACCCTAAATATGGGTCTCAAACCAAACTCAACTAACTAAGGTGGCATACTAACTGAGCCACGAACTAGAGGAGATAAGGATAGCTATCATGTAGCTATTATTCATGGGCGGTGTACCAACCGCATCTGCAACTAACACGTCGGTGACATAAATGCACAACGGTCACCCTGGCGTATCACGAGTGGAGCTCGATATCTCAACACTCCCCCTCGAGCTCAATCCCAATTCCTGCACACCAAGCAGGTCTCTGAACTTGCGCAGCTTCTCTGCGCCCAATGCCTTCGTGAATATGTCAGCTACCTGATCCTCTGTGCTGACATAAACTAGATCAATAAGACCTAGTAAAACCCTCTCTCGCACATAGTGATAATGCACCTCAATGTGCTTTGTTCTAGCATGATAGACTGGGTTATTTGCCAAGTGTATACTACTCATGTTGTCACAATAAATGACAACTGGTCCATCTGTAGACTGATGCATATCATAAAGTAGCTTATGCAACCAAGCTACCTCACATGCAGCCATTGCTGCACCCCTGTACTCAGCCTCTGTGCTCGACAAGGCAACTGTAGGCTGTTTCTTGCTGCTCCAAGTGACTGCAGCACTCCCAAAAGAGAACACATATCCACTGGTAGATCGTCTATCAGAAATACTACCAGCCCAATCAGCATCAGTGTATCCATGCAACTGTATCTGAACCCCAGTCTCATAAAATAGTCCATACTGCAATGTGGACTTCACATACCTGAGTATGCGTCTAGCCGCATCCAAATGTGGTTTCCTTGGAGCCTGCATAAACTGACTTACCAATCCAACAACATAACTCAAATCTGGCCTGGTAATAGTCATATAAATCAAACTTCCTACTATGCGTCTGTACATAGTAGGGTCTTCTAGAAGCTCACCTGCATCTGTGCTCAGCTTCACATTCTGCTCCAAAGGAACTGAAATAGGCTTACAGCCTGTCATCCCATATTTGGACAGCATGTCCAATCCATACTGCCTCTGCAAGAGCTGTATCCCACTTGGTGATCTAATCACCTCAATGCCCAAGAAATAACGCAGCTCTCCCAAATCCTTCATCTCAAACTTCTGCTTCAATAGCATTTTCACATGAAGGGTATCTTCATCACTGTCACCTGTCATAATCAAATCATCAACATAAATGACAAGTAGCATAATACCTTTCTCTGTTTTTCTCACATAAAGTGAGAAATCTGCCTTGGAAATCTGAAAGCCAATAGTGACAAGATACTGTCCTATCTTGTCAGACCATGCTCTAGGTGCTTGCTTCAAGCCATACAAGGCTTTCTTCAACCTGCAAACAAACTCAGGATGAACAGCATGCACATAACCTGGTGGCTGCTCCATATAGATCTCTTCTTGCAAATCACCATGCAAGAAGGCATTCTTTACATCCATCTGATGTAAAGACCATCCCTTTGATGCAGCCATAGCAATGACTGCTCTTACAGTTGCCATCCTTGCAACTGGACTGAATGTTTCTTCATAGTCAATGCCATATGTTTGTGCATACCCCTTGACTACTAATCTTGCCTTGTATCTGTTCACAGAACCATCTGCATTGTGCTTCACCTTATAAACCCACTTACAGCCAATTGCATTTTTACCTTTAGGCAAAGGTACCAATTCCCATGTAGTATTTGCTTCCAAGGCATCCATTTCTTCATCCATGGCTTTCTCCCATTTTTCTTTTCCCATGGCTTGCTCAAAAGAAGTGGGTTCTGGTTCCTGTATCACTTTGACCATATATGCATAGTGAATGGCTGTAAATCCATCATATTTCAGCCTATCCACAGGATACCTAACTCTGGTAGACCTGCGCAAAGTGGGTTCACTCCCAGGTGCTCTCAAAACATCCCTGGTCTTCCTTACTCCAGGTGTAACAATAGAAGGAATACCCAACTCATCATCAATGCTCTGTTCTGAGCCACTGGATTCACCATCCACATAAGAGTGACCTGCATTCACATCAAACATGGGCTGATCAACCTTCTCTTTTCCTTTTCGTGATACCTGCATACCACTATCTGCATTACTTTGAGAAGATTCTCCTGATCTCAATCTGCCTGTCCATGGCGAAGAATGTGAACCACTGCTAGAGGATGCTCCAGGTCCACTAATATTTTGTGACTGCTGCTGTGAATTCTGTGCAGCATTACCATTTTGTGCATCTACATCATCAATCACATTTACTGGTTTATACCAGCTACTCATCTCATCAAAAACAACATCTCTGCTCACTGTAAACTTACGAGTAGAAGGGTTATAGCATCTATACCCTTTTTGCTGCAGAGAGTAACCAATAAAGATGCACTTCTCAGCTTTTGGATCCAACTTGGATCTCAGCTCATCTGGCACATGTACATAGGCAATGCAACCAAAAATTTTCAAATGAGAAATATCTGGTTTCCTACCAGTATACCTCTCCTCTGGAGTCATTCCATGTATTGCTGCAGTGGGAGTCCTGTTCATTATGTAGACTGCTGTAGCAACTGCTTCAGCCCAATAAAAATCTGGCAAGTCTTTTTCATTGAGCATGGCACGAGATACCTCTCCAATATGCCTGTTTTTCCTTTCTGCAATTCCATTTTGTTGTGGGGTATGACTGCATGAATATTGCTGCTTTATGCCATGCTCCTGCAGGAACCTTGCAAACTCATTTGAGAGGTACTCTCCCCCTCCATCTGACCTTAGGCATTTTATCTGCAGGCCTGTTTCTTTTTCAACCATCGCTTTAAGAGTTTTGAAATGCCCAAAAACTTCACTTTTCTTTTTCATAAAATACACCCAAACTTTTCTGCTATAGTCATCAATAAAACTGACAAAATAATGACAGCCTCCAAGAGATGCAGCTTTAGTTGTCCACACATCAGAGTGGATTAATTCCAATGGCTTCTCACTCTCTTGAACATGTCTAGGAAATGGTTTCCTTGCCTGTTTTCCAAACTGACAGGCTTCACATACCTTATGCATTTCTGCAACCTTGAATTTTGGCAATCCTGCAACAATATTTTGGGCCTGCATTGATTTAAGTCGTTGTACATTAACATGACCAATGCGTTTATGCCAGATATCAATATCTGCAACTACACCGGTCCCATGTGCAAACATTGCTGCACTCAATTCAGACATGTCTGCATCCAATGTAAACATTCTGCCCTTCTTCTTTCCTTTTGCTATCAAGCGACCTTTATTTTTCATATCCTCAACAAAGCATCCATGAGGATTAAATCTGACCTGCAAGCCCTGTTCAACCATTTGACCAACAGAAACCAGATTCTTGGTGATATTCGGGACATGAAATACATCAGACAAGTATTTCTTTTTCTCATCCTGCATAGACAAGGGAATTTTTCCAATCTGCACAATAGGATGTGCAGTATCATCACCAGTCTCCACAAATCCTGGTTTTTCCATTTTCCTTGCATCCTCCATCCATTCTGCATGACCTGTCATGTGGTTTGATGCACCTGAGTCAACATACCATACATCATTGCTTTCTTCTGCACTTGTCACAGAATTGTTCATGTGCTGCACCATGAACAAATGCTCATTTCTGTCATCACCCTGTCTGCTAGAAGATGCATAATTCCCTTGTTGCAGTTTTCCATTCATGATGTCATTCTGCTTTTTATAGCAGTCTTTAGCCATATGACCCATTTTACCACAGTAGTAGCATTCAACATTACTGTTTGCATTTTGACCTCTTTGCCATCCACCACGACCTCTTTGGCTCCCCCTGCCTCTAGAGTTACCACGTCCTCCTCCATAGGACTGGTTTTCTTGAGTTTGCTGCATATTCTGATTTCTGCCACGGCCTCCAAATCGGCCTCCTCTACCTCTGCCTCTACCTCTTCCAGCATTTGAGTAGAAGACAGCTTCTTTTGAAGTTCCTCCTGAAGAAGATGCACCACCATTTCTCTGTTCCTCAGAAATTAGAAGAGCAATCAACTCCTCAAAATCAGGAAATCTTTCACGAACTGAAATGGATGTCCGAAACTGTGCATAATCCTTTCCTAGACCATTCAAGGTCACGGAAACTAAATCATCATCTTCCACTGGCGACCCAATGGAAGCAAGTGCATCTGCAATCTTCTTCACCTTCATGTGGTAGTCGTTGATGCTCATACTTTCTCTTTGCACATTATGCAACTCTTGCTTGAGCTGCATTTTCCTGGCTTGCGTATTTGTGCTGTACATTTTTGACAAAGTATCCCATGCCTCCTTTGGCGTACTTGCATCCTGAATATGCACAATCATAGAGTCGGAAATACTGATAGACAGCCAATACATAACTTTCCTGGCTCTCTCATGCCATGTTTTGAATGCCTGCATTTGCTGTTGATTGGGAACATCAGGAAGAACTGGTTCTTCTTCATTTCCTGCAACAAATTCCCAATATCCTTTTCCCATAAGGAAATTCGTCATTCTAAACTTCCATGCTTGGAAGTTGTTCTTGTCAAGCTTTTCAGTGACAATCTGTGAAAGAGAATCAGATGCCATTACAGAACACTGCAAAAAATTCTGTCACTGCAAAAACCACAGCTTCACCCTCACAAGGGAAAATCTGCAAAACTGGCGAAAGTGGTATTTGACCACACAGTCACTTCCTAGTGACGATTTTGCATCAACAGGCAACAGGGATGATTCTGTAACTCCCAATGTCTCTGCGTACAAGCATACAAAGCAATTTTTACCGTAACTATTCACCGACCTGTAGAACAGTGGCTGCACAGCATAAAACTGGGCCTTTTCCTGAGTGCGTGCAGAAAACTTCCGCCTCCAAAACAGGCCCCGAAATGGCCTCAAACCAAAAAAACAAGGTCGCCAAGGGCTAAAGCCCTCTCCCGCAGCATATACTGCCCTCTTGCTTCACCGCGAAGGGCGTCTCAACCTGAGACAATGCACTCCTGCACCTTCCGGCTGTGCTACCTGCAGAGATCTGCTCCCGAAACAGAAAATGAAAGCAACACTGCTCCTCTTACCAGAACACCGCGAGCTTGGCTTGCTTTCTTGAGCTCCTTACCACGAACAAGGCTCTGATACCATGTCAAGATTGTGGGAGAGAAGGAAGGAGTCTCACTTATAGCTTTCTTGCTTGCACAATGGGGGAATACACACAAGGGTGGAGGCTGAAAACAGATTTTCCTCTTCTTAGTTGTGGAAGCCAAAAGAACTCAAGTACAAATAAATAGAAGAACCCTAAATATGGGTCTCAAACCAAACTCAACTAACTAAGGTGGCATACTAACTGAGCCACGAACTAGAGGAGATAAGGATAGCTATCATGTAGCTATTATTCATGGGCGGTGTACCAACCGCATCTGCAACTAACACGTCGGTGACATAAATGCACAACGGTCACCCTGGCGTATCATGAGTGGAGCTCGATATCTCAACATCAAGATCCCCAGGGAGGGAAGTACCTCTTCAGACGATAGCCATTGATCAGGAAAGGATCATCAGAGGCATCAACAGTTTGCACCTGAACAGAGTCATTAGGATTGACAACAAGTATCTTGTATGGGCCCATCCACTGTTGTTGAAGCTTGCTAGGAAACTTGCCAAATCTCGAATCATGGGCTAGGACAAGATCACCTTCTTTGAACTCCTTGTGCTTGATAAAACTATTGTGATAGGCCTTGCGTCATGCTTGAGTGGTTTCCATGCACTTTAGGGCCATCTGCCATATCTTATCTAAGCATTCCAAGTGTAGGAGGCGGCGTTGCAGTGACTCATCGTCTCCCAAGAGTTCTTTAACTACCACTCGCAAAGAGGGCAATTCTAGTTCAATAGGGAAGACGGCTTCGGTACCATACACTAACTAGAAAGGGATTTATCCTGTAGCTGCCTTATGGGAGGTTCTGTATGCCCAAAGGGCCTTTGTAAGTCGATTATCCTAGTCACGACGATGTGCGATAATCGTTCGTGTCATGATCGAGCAAAGGATGAGATTGGTGACTTCACCTTGGCTATTGGCTCTGGGGTAATAGGGAGTGGACTTGCGATGGCGGATCTTATACAATTCCATCAGCTCCTCCATGATTTTGTTAAGGAAATGAGTACCTCTATCACTTACCAGCTCGAGGGGATTGCCAAAACAGGTGATAATATTCTCGTACATGAATAGGGCTATGTTGTTACCATCGTCCCGCTTCAAGGATTTAGCTTCACACCACTTTGTGACATAATCCGTACATACTAAGATGTATCTATTATGTTTCCGTCTGGTAGGTAGATCAATGGGACCCATAAAATCAATCACCCACTTCTCGAATGGCTTTAGGGGAAAAATAGGTTGCATTGTCATGGCACTTGTTTGGTGGGTTTTCCCATTCGCTGACAAGTATCACATCTCTTGCAGTAGTCATATGCATCCTTGTCGAGGGTCGGCCACCACTATTCTACTAACAGAGCCTTCCTAGCTGTCGCTTCTCTTGCGAAGTGTCCACCACATGGTTCGTCATGGCATGCTTTCAATACTATGCCGATTTCATCCCTTGCAACACATCTTCACAGCACTTCATCTTTGCCTCTCTTGTACAGTGCACCACCTAGCAAGGTGTAGGGGGCTGATTCTAACAGAAGCTTCTTCTTCTCACGGCTTGAGATGCCAGGAGGATACCATTGAGTTGCTAGGAGGTTGGCTATGTCTGCATACTAGGGAGTAACTATTTCAACTAGAAACAAGGAAACATCATGAAGGTCTGGATCATCATGTTCCTCTTCAGCAGTTTGAGGGATCCATGATAAATGATCTATTAGGACATGGAAACGTCTAGGCTTAGTGACCACTTCAAAATCGAATTCCTGGAATAGGAGCAACCATCTCATCATTTGTCCTTTAACATTTGCTTTGTTCATTAGGAAGGACAAGGCTTCATGATCCACGTATAACTTGAAATGCGTTGACAATAAATAGTGTCGAAACTTCTCCAATGCAAACACTATTGCCAAGTACTCAAGCTCTATGACTGTATAGTTCCATTCCCTATCAGTGACCTTTTGGCTTGCATAATATATTGGTTGATCTAATTTAGAGGGGCCCTTTTGACATAAGACAACACCTAGCCCTTTAATTGATGCATCTATGTGCACATGGAACTCCTTTGTCCAGTCAGGAGGTTGTAAGATAGGTGCTTTGATAAGACATTTTTTAAGGGTATTAAAGGCTTCTTCACAGTCATCAGTCCAAAGAAAATCCGCATCTTTCCTTAGGAGTTTGTGTAGAGGGGCTGCCTTGGTTGCAAAATGTGCAATAAATCTTCTATAGTAGCCCACATGGCCAAGAAATCCTCTCAATTTCTTGAGGTTTGTTGGTGTTGTTAAGGCGGCAATCTTTGCAATCTTCACTGGGTCAATTGCAATCCCTTATGCAGAGACAATATGGCCCAAAAGAACTCATGATGAGATGCTAAAGACACATGTTTCGGGGCTGAGAGAAATCCCATACTCTCGGCATCTGTCAAAACATTGCTCTAGGTGTCCCCAGGGCTCACGGATTAAGCTATAGACACAAAAGTAATCAAGATACAACTCAATGAAATCATGCAAATGATTCTGGAAAGCAGCCGTCATTACTCATTGGAAGGTGGCAGGAGCATTACAGAGCCCAAATGGCATCACTCTATAGGCATAAGTCCCCCATCCTGTGGTGAAGGTTGTTTTGGATTGGTCCTCTTTTGCAATTTGGACTTGGTTATATCTGTTGAATCCATCCAAGAGGGAATAGAGCTCATGGCCTGCCACTGTGTCCAACAGTTGGTCTGTAAAAGGGATAGGGAAATGATCCTTCTTTGTCTTTGAATTGAGCTTTCAAAAGTCTACGCATATTCAAAGTTTCCTGTTCTTCTTGGGTACTATCACAATGGGAGAAACCCATTCATTGTTAGCCACTTGATAAATGAACTCGGCTTCAAGAAGTTTCAATAATTCAGCCTTTCCTAGAGCAGAATAATTAGGATTCATACGCCTTTGTCTTTGCCTTACAGGTTTGGCATCAGGCTCTAGGTCAATGTGATGTTGGCATACTGTGGGATCAATCCCCTTTAGGTATTTATATGACCAAGTAAACATGTCCAAGTTCTCCTTTAGTAAGTCTCATAGGACCACTAGTTCTTCTTTTGGAAGATTGAGACCCACTTTTAGGTGACGTTCAGTATTGTCAATATCCAAGAATGTTACTTGTCTTTCACCTTCCACTTCGTGGATGAATGTCCCACAGATTGCTTCTGGGTAGAGGTTTGACTCTTTCAAGGGAGTAGTGTCATCGTCTGATGTTCCACTAGAATGAGTGTCTTCCTTCTAAACAGATGACTCATTTTTCTGTTGAGGTTGCTGAAAGGGTATCAGAGCTTTGTTTGCTTCTGTGTGTGTGCTGATTTCTTCTAGACTTAGGGATTCATCTTTAGAGGATGCGTCCATGAATGTCACATAGCACGGACCTTCTAGAAGCCAAGGCTTTGATAGCTCTGGCTTCTGTTGGCAAGGGGCATCATCATTATCTTTTTGCTAGACTAATGGTCAAGGCGACAGGAGCCACTTGTGAGCTTAATTTTTATGCCTTTGATCCATTGCTTATGCAGATTCTGCATACTTTGTGGTCCATTGGTTAACCCAAATGGAACCATGGTCATTTCCTGCAATACCCTGAGATCTTCAGCCTCTGAGGTGTCCGTAGGGACATCGACAAGATCATCCACTATAAGAGGATCTTCTTCAACTACACTTTCATAACCTGCTTTGTTTTCTTCCTCATCATTTTCATCCTCTTCCTTTGGAGGCTCTGTCTCTGCTTCTGTAGAGGCTCTGTAGGAGAAGAATAGATCTTCTACCTCTGTGTTTGTTTTTACTTATGCTCTATCTCTGGCTCTATCTCTGTTACTGCCATATAACAGGGAGAACAATACACCCATGCTTCTATTTCACTGTCACAGGTGATTTCAGAAGTCAATTCTAGTTGAGGCAAGAGGTATTCTCCCATGGACAAGGACTTTGCTTCCCTTGGTAGTTGGCTTACATGCCCACTGTTAGGGACTGTGCCTCTATTTTCTTGGGAAAGATTTGCTTAACAGCCTCTTCATCTCTTGATGTACCATCTGTTACTTCATTGGAGGAGTCAGTTATGACTTCGATGGATGTGGATCCATTGCCTGTTTACGATCCATACAACTTCAACACCACTTTGTTGGGTCCTCTGCCTAGGGTTAGGGCTCCTTTGAACCACTGCGTCCTTGGCCTTGCTTTAAAAAGCCAAGGTTTTTCCAACAGCAGAGGGTATGAGGTCCCATAAGAATTTGGTTTGACCACCAAATATGTCAGCCAATAGTCTCTTCCTGCAAGGGTTGTTTTTACGTATGGGAGAATACCTAACAGTTTAATTCTGCTTTGGTCTGCCAATCTGATAAGCCACTATGTAGGTTAAATTCCTTGCAACCCTAAGTCCTTCATTTTCACATCTGTCATTATGTTTACTGATGACCCTCCATCAATCAATGCATCTGAAATAAAACTTCCTTCTATCCATACACTAATCTCTAGGGTTCCAGGATCTAGGAAGGCGTTAGCCACATCTACTTCCTTTACAAGCTCCGGGGCCTTATTGGTCTTGGTCGCTGTTGAAGGAGCTATCCTTAGTCCATGTCTTCTTGTCAAGATGCTTTTGAATTTCTTTCGGTAGTTGAGAGCCAACATCAACAACTGTTGGAATGTTAAGTTTGGTTTAAAAGTATCTAGGTCTTTTACCAAGTCATATTCCTTGATAGGATCCACGGGCTTCTTCAGCCTGCTGAGGAATGGGACTACACCCATTTTCATATTTCCTTTTTCTTCTAGCAATGGTAGCATCGGCACTTCTTCTGTTTCTGGAGGTGCTTCTGCATCATCTATCTCCTGGACCTTTGGTCCTATTTCTAGGACTGTCTCTGTGACTCTCTGTGGCACTGTAATGCTCTGTACTACACTATTCTGTCATGTACTACTCTGTCCCTCTGTTGGCAGGTGAACTTCATAGTCTTAGCAGGAAAATTATTTTCATTTTGAACAATTGGTTCCTTCTTCTTCACGCGCATGACAGTGGCAACTTCCAATTCTACCAAATTGGAGGCAGGCTCTTGTGCCTTCTGCTGGCTATCAATACCATTGGCCTTTACAGGGGCTGGACTTGGACAGACCTTTGCATCGGCTGCATAAGGGCTTGTAATCCACAGATCGTCTAGGGTTTGGACAATTCAGGGAGATGTGACCCTTTTCTCCACACATGTAACATTCCACCTCTGATCTCTGACCACTGCCAGCCTATCGTCCTCTGTAACTTTGAGAGGGAAACCTCCTTGGATCGAAATTAGGACCAAACTCCCTAGGATTTGGTCCAATATCCTATGTTGTCATTTTGGACTCTAGCAAGTTGAATCTTGCATTTTCATCCTTCTGTCTTTGTTCATGCATCTCTTTCAGAGAGTAAATATCCTCTGTATGGTTCTTCTGCAAATAGTAGGAACATAAGGCTCCAGGAATGGTTGGTTTTCGGGTACATTTAGTGGCTAAATGTCCCGCTTGATGAGACTTTCCGCACCATGTATTAGAATGCATCACATCTCTCCCAACTCCTGTAGGAGTGGATATATTGGCGGTATTCACCTTCAATGTCTATACCTGCTCTGTAATCACATTCATAAGCTCTTTCTTGATACTTGCAACTGAGTTGGATAAGTAGTCCTTCAGATTTTCACCTCCTGAAGTACTTGTAGAGTTTTGAGAAGCTTCTGTAATTATTGCATACACAAGTTGGGTTGATCCAAAGGGTCCTCTTCTTTGGTTCTGATTCAGAGCTCCTGTCGAGACTTGGGGTTGTTGATTCTAGTTGGTAGGGTTCCACTGTTGTTGAGTCGCCATTGGAGGAACTGTTTGAGGCCACTTTTGTTGTGGTTGAACCATCATTTGAGGTACTGTTGTCTGTGGCGACCATAGTGGATTAGGTGCATTATACTGCGACACTATTTGCATTTGAGGATAGGGGTAGGGAGCTATCTCTGGGACTACATTTGGTGGGTATACCATTCCTGGCATGGGAGAAGGTAAGACTCCTCTTCCCGGAGTCATTGACAACCTTGCTTCAACTTCGTCATACAATCTTGCACCTTCCACTGTAGCTTGCAGATTGAATGGTCTTCTCAATTCCACAAACTTGTGAACTTCTGGTTGTAGGCCTCTAAGAAACACTCCTTTCTAAATACCTTTGTCCAAATGATGGTTAGTCCATCTCTTCATGATGGATTCCATTCACAAGACATAAGCTTCTACTCTTTCTCCAGAGGACTGACTTAGGTTCATGAACTTCTCTTGCATCCGCTCTTCAAAACCTTCACCCCTGAATTTAGTGAGGAAGGCCAACTTCAAGTCGTCCCAACTGCCAAAAGTTCATGCTGCTTGTCTCTCATACCACTGAAACGCCGTGCCCTTGAAAGTGGGGGGGAATATCGCTAATCAATGCTCAGGGTTTGTGGCATTTTTAGCCACAAATGCTACCATAAATTTTGCTACATGAAGATCAGGGTCTTCATTGTACTCTCCCTTAAAAATTGGCAATGGGACTACATTTGCTAGCCTGTCATCAATATTTCCAGGACGAATCTGGCTAGGAAGGGGACCTTGAGTCACCATGGGGACTTCTATAAAGAGTGATTTTAGGGCATCAAAGGAGGCTTCTGCTGCAAGCTCGTTCTCAGCCTTGATTTTTACCTTCTCTCTTCTCACGTACCTCTGGACTCGTTCTAACGCTTGCCTCTTGATTGCATCATTCATCAGGGGGTTGGCTCCAACCAGTTGTTCGGTACTTAACAAAATAGAATCAAAGAGATCTTTAGTGTTTGGGGGATTCTCTGGCCAACATCTCTTCTACTTCCTTCTTTTCAACATCTCTGAATTCGGCTTTCAAACCACTACAGAGGGGGAGATATTCCATTCTGAAAGTATCAAAACTCATTCTTCTTAGGATCATTGTTGTGCCAACATTATAATAATGCCAGCTTCTAAGGGTTTCAATAGTGTATGTTGTGAAAAACACTCTGTCTACCAACTTTCAGTGGGTTGCTAATTGGACAAACAGAATATTGTCAGTGCACCAAGCATCCCACGTATCTTGCTGTTGAGCATCTACGAACAAATTCAAACTCTTTTCCTTCTTGTTTTCGTGAACCTCCATTGACCACGACTCCTGAAGCTTCTTCACGATCTCCCACTTGATGATGTCTGGAAACTTCTCAATGAATTACAAATCTTCCATGGATAGTCATTCTCTCTGCTTCTACTCTTCAGTTTGTTCCCAAATAAATTTTCACCAAGATGCAAGTTTATGTTACTTCAACAGGAAGAGGAAACAGTCCACCGCATAGAGCTTGCATCATGATGGTAATATGTTTATGCCAATGTGGGATGAAATTCTTGTGGAAAGTGGCTTTAATAATAAGAATCTCCAACTCTTCAGTGGAAGAAGGAACTTTGCAAACATCCATTGAATTCTTTTCTTCTTGGCAATGCCATTTCCTTCATCTTCAGCCTCTTTTGATGCTTGTTGATGGCAAGTTTTCCCCGGTTGCACACCAAAAACATGGAGCCCCAAGAGGAACACTAAGGAAAAGGGGATTCTATTGCAAGATCAAAAAGCTTTTATTTCATTCTTTTGATGACTAAAACAAAGAAAATAGCAAATCTTCACATAGCATCATAGTAGATATCTCCCACGGATTTGATAGAATCAACCATAATATTCAACTTCTTCATAAAATCCATCAATAGAACAAGGAATATAAAATAATACACCATTTTTAAATGGAAATCAATCACATAGTATTCTTCTTCAATGTCTTCATAGTTTTCTCTCTCAATCTCTCATATACAGATACATTGTTTTTATAGAATTGACTATCTCTGGCTCTCTCTCTCTCTCTCTCTCTCTCTCTCTCTCTCTCTCTCTCTCTCTCTCTCTCTCTCTCTCTCTCTCTCTCTCTCTCTCAATAGAAGATCATCTCCTCACTACAATACTCAATAATGACTCTCAATAATCCTTCTTAGGTTGTGGATGCGCCTCCCAAGAGGTATGCCTTTGTCGAAGAGGCACCAGAGCCACTATAGTGTCTCTTCATATCTCACTACTGTCACTGTCACTTCAGTCTTCTCTTCAGTCTTTAGCAACTGCTTCTTCCATTTGTTTTAGCTCTTTTGAACTTAGATTCATCCTTTCCAAAAGTTAAAAAACTTTTCCAAAGTCACACATACATTCCATAGAACACTTACAGAAGATTTACAGAACAGGAATAGAGTAGAGACAGAACAGAGATAGAAGCTCTACAGAAGGTTTACAGAGGGTTACAGAAATAGAGCAAGACAGAACAGAGATAGAAGCTCTACAGAAGGTTTACAGAGGGTTGCAGAAGGTCATCAGAGAACATCAAATCCTCATAACTCATAGTAAATCCATTCCAAAGTATCAAAAACTATTCCATAAGCTTTCAAAATATTTCAACCTTCATCAATCATCAGAATATCCCTCTCCAGAAGTGAGATGTGAAGAGGGAATCATGGTCACTAACGATCCTTCTAGGCAACCCATGTAGCTTGAATATATCCTTGATAAATAATCTAGCAATATTTGAAGCTTTATAGTTTGTCTTGACTGGAATGAGGTGTGCAACCTTGGTGAGCATGTCTACTATAACCATAATTGAATTTTATCCTCCTTAAACTGAGGGTAACCAAACAAAAAAGTCCATGATGATAAATTCCCACTTCATTTGGGGAATGTCAAGAGGTTGTAGCTTCCTAGACATCTTGACATGTTCTGTCTTAATGTGTTGGCAAGATAAACATTCCTAACATATTTGAGTACATCTCCCTTAAGCCTTTCCCAATGGTAGCTCTTTCTGATCGTGTTGAGGGTCTTGACATAATCAGGATGGCCTGAAAAAGGAGAGTCTTCTTACCAAAGTATTCTCTATTTGAGTTTCTTACTTGAGGGTATGCATAATCTTGTCTTGAAATAGACAAGTCCCTCATTGGCAGAAAAATCTTGATACTTTACCTTAAGTTTGGGTTTTTGTCCTTTTCCAAAATCTCTTTCATCATCTTTAGATATTCTGGGTCATGGTTAGCTTCTTCCTTAGCTAGTTTAAGGATATGATTGCTAGGTATTGACACCATAGTTGCCAATGATTCTGCCATTGAGAGTTCCTCCATGATAAGAGAGTTGAGGAACACCTTGCGACTTAAGGCATCAATGACCACATTCTGTTTATCGGGTTGATACCTGATCTCAAAGTCATATTCTTGCAAAACCTCAATCCAATGGCGTTGCCTCATATTGAGGTCAGTTTGTGTTAAGATCCATTTGAGGCTCTTATGGTCCGCGACCAAAGAGAACTTGTTACCAAGAAATTAATGTCACCAAATTTTGAGAGCATGAATAATTGCTAGTAGCTCTAGGTCATGGGTGGCATAATTCCTTTCATGGGTTTTTAGCTTCCTCAGGGAATAGGCTATAGGATGACCTTCTTGCATTAGTACATAGCCTAGTGCAAGTGAGCTAGCATCCATGACAACTTCAAATTCCTCGGTCAAGTCAGAGAGCTTCAGAATTAGTGTTGTCACCAAGCTATGCTTGAGTTGATAAAAAATTGATTGTTCGGTGGGTGTCCACACAATGATGACCTACTTTTTTAGCAAGTTTTTGAGGGGTGCTGTGATTAAGGCATAGTCCTTAATGAAGATCCAGTACCATCCTGTTAATCCAAGAAAGCTACACACTTCTTTAACTGTAGTTGGTGGAGGCCACTCTTGAACATCCTTAATCTTTGTAGGATCTACAGATATTCCTTCATTTGACACAATAAATCCAAGATATTTGATCCACCTCTTGAGGAAGGCACACTTTTTCTTCTTAGCATAGAGCTTATGAGTCCTCATGGACTCAAGGACAGTGCAAACTTGGGATTCATGATCCCCCTCTTCCTTGGAATAAACCAAGGTATCATCAAAGAAGACGAGCACAAAATCATCGAGATATAGTCTAAAAATGTCCTGCACCATTAGCCTATTAAAGGTGGCAAGGGCATTAGTCAATCCAAAAGACATTACTGTGAACTTGAAATGACCATATCTAGTGTTGAATGCCGTCTTAGGAATATCCTCTTCTTTAACGCAGATCTGGTAGTATCGTGACCTCAAATCAATCTTGGAGAATATTTTTTCTCCCTGCAATCGATCAAGTAACTCGTCTATCCTTGGGATAGGATATTTATTCTTGATGGTTACTTGGTTTAATCCTCTATAATTGATGCAAATGCGAAGTGTACCATCCTTTTTTTGGATCAAGATTGGAGCCCCCAAAGGAGAACTACTGGGGCATATGTACCCTTGGTCCAATAGTTGCTTGAATTGTTCTTTTAACTCAATATCTTTAGGAATGGACATCTTGTAGGATCTTTTCGCAACCAGTGCAACTCCTGGCATTAGCTTAATCTCATGATCCACTTCCCTAGGCAGTGGTAATTCATTCAATTCTTCTGGAAACATATCCACGTACTCTTTTAACCATGATGGTTCTTCATTGGTGTCCTCTACTTGTTCCAATTTGTTTAGCTTGATCAGATAGATAGGTAATCATTTTCTTATTCCTTGAGCTATTCTGTTGCCTTAGCTAGATGGATATTTGGTTTACCTACTTCTCCTTGAAGAGATAGGTGATGATGTAGGATCAACAAAATAAAAGGATAGATAGTAAAAACAGGAATATGAGGGGATCCAAAAGGAGTAAAGGATAAAAGAGGAATAGTATCAGAGCTAGAAGAAAGAAGGGAAACATACAACAGAAAGTGATAGGACATGAGAGAATAGGAAAGAAGATCAACAAGATCCAATAGGTAAATAGAACAATGAAAATTAAGGGGCTGGAAAAAGGAATCAATAAACAATGGATGATCAGTAATATAGCTCAACAATTGAGTTTGCAATGGCTGGATATCAGACTTATGAAAGACACTCCATAAACGAGATGTTCTAAAGCATCATCCTCCAAAGACAGATGCCAAGCAAGCCCTCTATACCATGATGTCTAATGATGATAAGTCTTCAAGCTTTCTGCTAACAAGAGCTCCACTAAATGAAAATACATGACTGCTGCAAAATCACATCCCCCACATAAACATTTAGACCCTCCTCATCAGGAATTTGTAGATTTTCTATGAGATACATAAAATACAATTTCATGTGAAACTAGCTTATCCACGAATCTATCAAAGACAACTCTCAGCAAATCTGTAGACCATAGATTTGACCACCCATTCTCTGGAGGTTCCAAATCCACATTGCTCAAGGAAATGTACGAGGCAAACCTCTACTGATTATATTAATCTAGAAAGAGGGGGGAGGTGACACCAATTCAGCATACTGAGTAAAGCCATCTTGCACATAGTTCATTCACCTATTGAAGGCGTTCAACCTTACCAAAAAACTCATCACACTGCTTAGGCTTCTACTGCAACTGGTCAAGCTCCTCTTTAGAAAATAAGACAGAATAAATTATAGGAGCTGGAGGAGGAATAGAGAGAGTAGCAATTTGCTAGTTAAGCCCTTTAATAAGCCTCTTTTGGAATTCAACAATGTCTTGGGAATGCTGCAGTTGACCATCACAAGTGCCCAACTTATACGAGCTGACTCAATCATGTCCTCAAGAGAGTTGCATTCTTTTCTTTAGTTATAGACACATTCTCAACTTCCAAGGTAGCTACTTTAGTTGTTAACTCTTTGATTTGGGCTTTCTAAGAATCCATCAAAGCAGTAGCTTCAGTCATCTATTTATGAATGTCACTAAGGGTAGCTTTTTCAAATGCCAAGTCGTCCAAAGCTTTGCTCAACTGACTAGTTAGGGAATCAAATTTGTCTTGTAATGAATTAAAAACCCTAGTGTAAATAGACTAAAGACAAGAAATAAGGAAAGTCTCCAATGTAGACTGAACACCAGAAATCAATTGGGAAAGCAGAGGTCCACCAACTCCAACATCGTCTGTAAAGATGAGGAAATTTTCTTATCTAGCTATCCATTCCTTTGGGCAGAAAATAAGTTACAATAAGACATGAATGAAGGGAGGGGATTGCTAGAAATGGGAGGGGTAGTGTCCTGTATAGAAGGATCTGCAAATTGAGACTGAAAAGGGACTAGGTAGCCCCGTGGTATCCAAACTACAATACTTCCTACATGGATTGGATTTCAACATCCAAGTATAGTTGAGTACTATTCCTCTCGCTATTTTAGATATTGCCATTACACAAGCGGAGGAGATAGAGTCACGATTACAAATGGCCTAAGGATCTAGGGTGGTAGATCTCTATTCAAGTCTAGGTCCTAACAATAATTTGGCATTACCTACAGCTAATGGAGGTCAAGATGCAGTAAGTCCACCCATAAAAAACCCTAATGCAAGAGGAGGCCTCATGCAAAATAGACCTATGCCAATGGCTAGCTAAAAGGGCCCATTAAATCATGCAAGCCAAGTGACAAATACCAATGTAATACCAACTAATCAGCCACCAATACCTAACTGGGCGATTAAGCCATTAGGACACCAAGCACATGATTATGGTTATGAGTCTAGTGCATCGAATGTTCTTGGGAAAGTCAAGGACATGATGAAGCATTATATTGACATGATAACTGAATAATATAGACAAATAGTTGTAGATGTAAAATTCTTAAAGAAGTAGCAAAACCTAATAGGAAGTTGATGCTCTAAAGGGGGTGTTCCATCAATATTTAGTTGTAAATGGTGTGGTGGTTAGCACCTCCCGTGGGTTGTCCTCATGTGAAGTGTGATATATATGGGAAGTCATGATATATGGCCAGTATGTGTTGGAGCAGAGTTAGTTCACTCCAGCAAGCTCTTAGCAAGGCAATCAACAACCCAAGCTAGTAAATTATAATTCAAACTATGTGAATCCACGAGGGGAGGGCCCTAAGCAAATCTTACAAAGGGGAAAAGCCACCCTAGAGCAAGTGCCCAGTGGGATTAGTATGGTAGAGGTGCTTCCAATTAATTTAAAGACAACCTCTAACAACGTAAGACTGGTCAATAGGAGCCAAAACAATGAAAGAAGTTTAGAAGGATGACCCAAGTGCAAATAAAGCTAATCCTAAGTCTATTGGGGTTGACAAGAAGGTAGCAAATGCCAATACCTAGGCAGGTCCTCTTAAATCTGAAGGTGTCTTAGAGGAGCCCATGGTTAAGAGCAAGCATAAGTCAAAAGCAAAGGAGGTTATTAAGGGTATTAGAAAGCCAAAAGAGAGGATGGTGTGGCAAATTTATTTTTTTTTGCAAACTTCCATGAGTTCAATCTAGTGAATGCTCTATGCAAAGTCAAGCTAGATGTGAACTTGCTACAATTAATACAGTTGTCACCTAATGTTTGCAACAAGTAGTTCAAGAAAATCCTATGAACACGTTATGCTGTAGAACCTATAGGTATAAATCGAGTGGGTAACGAATGGTGGGAACATGTGGAGAAACACTTCCCTAGGGTGCACACATATGTTGATGGCATCTTGATAGAAAGCGTCACAGTAGACCACTCGGGTGGGATCATTCGTAAACATCATGAGTATGGACTTACTAAAGAGGCGTGGTTTGCCCATTTAGAAGGATATTACAACTATTCTAAAAATGGCTGATGATAGTTTGAGATAGCCAGACGGAATAGTCTCTCAAGTACATGTAATAATAACGCATATTGAGTGTGTTCTTGATTTTTGTGTTATCCAATTTTTTAGGAGACCAAGCTATCAATTGCTGCTAGTAAGGCCATTGATATCACTCTGATTGTTTGGTAGACATCCCAGTTGGTCAATTGATCTTCCGGCATGGGTCGAGGAGGACGATTTTGGATGTGTACCTTGAACACCCAATAAATGAAAGGGAGCCACCTCCCACTTCAGAATGGGATGTGCTTGAGGGCACCTTTGCCACTGGAACTTTGAGCTCTAGTGAGTCTAATGAGGGTTCCACAACGGAGGAGGTCCATCAAGTGTGTTTGAATGAGTTGATAGGGGAAAAATATCAGATACATGATACCGATGTAATAGAGTGGGATGTTGGGACTCTTAATGATCCCTGTCCAATCAAACTCTGATGATGAGTGTGCAAACTATGTATTGCTCATGCATGAGTTTAGGGATTATTTGCATGGAGCTACAATGAATTGAAGGGGATACTCCCTACTATTTCCATGCACACAATCCCATTGAAAGAAGGCAGCAAACCAGTAAGGCAGAAGGTTAGACAAATGCCTTTTGAGCTAAGAGAGCCTCTTTTTGAGGAATTAATACATTTAAGGAATGCAAGTATAATGTTTCCTATTGAACACACTAAATGGTGCTCACCGATTGTGATAAGGAAGAAGAAGAACAATCAATTCCACCTATGCATAGATTTTAAGGAGGTGAACAAGTAGACAATAAAGGGCTACTATCATCTACCCTTTATTAACTAGATTTTAGATGAGTTGGTAGAACAAGAAATGCACTTCTTCATGGATTGATTTGTGGGCTATAATTAGATGGCCATAGTTAAGGAGGATAAGTTGAAAATGACGTTCATTACAATCTTAGGTACCTTTGCATACCATGTCATGGCTTTTGGTCTATGCAATGCTTCTGGGTCTTGGCAAAGAACAGCTGTCAAGATGTTTATCGATATCTCTCCTGAAGAACTTAATGTTTTTATAGATGATTTGGGGTGCCTATCACAATCCATGATAGAAAACTCATCGTTTTACATAAGTGCTTTGAGTGTTGTCTTGAGTATTGCATAGCATTAAATCCTCGGAGTGTGTATTTGGGGTTCCTTATGGCTTATTGTTGGATCATGTTGTGAGTGCGATTGGCATTGCCATTAACCCTGCGAAACTAGCAGTTTTTGTGGCCATGAGCCCACCCACTAGTCCTAGGGAGGTTCACAACTTTGTTTCATTTTTGGGCTATTATCGTTGGTTCATTAATGCATTGACCGAGCGCTCATGACCTTTGACAAATCTCATGGTGCATAGCCATGTTTACGAATGGATTGAATCATGTGTAGTGGTGTTTGAGGATGTTAAGATGGAATTATCTAAAACACTAGTGTTAAAAGCTCCAAAAAGGGGTGAGGTTTTCTATCTCTTTATGGTTGCAACAAGGTATACTATCAATTGTTGCCTATCCTAGATTTGGGAGATACATCTTTATCATTTGATTGCTTTTGCAAGTCAAAAATTAGGCATTTTGGAGTTATGTTATAGTTATTTAAAAGAAGTGTGTTTGGCTATGATGTTTGCCACACAAAGAAATTTAGACATTATATTATTTATGAAAAGGTGGTGTTTTTCACCAAGACTGAAGAACTACAACTATTGTTGAACAAGCTTCAACCCATGATCGCCTAGCCAAGTGGTTACTATCTTTGAAGAGTTTGACTATGAGTTTTGAAGTAAGCCACCAAAATTTTAGGGAATTGTTGAATGTTTAGTACATTTTGGCAAGCCTAAGGAAGAGTGAGATGATAATAGTGACTGTGAGAATTTATGTAAGATTGATGCATCCTCAATCCCATTGTGGTATGCATCTATTACACATTATCTATCCACATGCAATCCAGTGGAAACTTTTTCTAAATTTGAGAAGAGGAAGATCAAGCAACAAGCACTTCGCTTTTCCATTATAGTTGGTGTTTTATATAGAAGGGGAGTGGATGTTGAGGTGTATTGTTGTTGCATGGTGCCTGATCATGTATGATTCATTTTAGAGGAATGTCATGATTCAGCATGTGGGGGTCATTTTGCTGGATAGCTTACTAGCCTCAAAGCTTCATGTGCTAGCTATTGGTGGCCAATGGTTTTCCAGGATGCTTTTGCATATGTTAAGTGTTGTGACATCTGTCAAAGACACGATGTTAGGGAAAATCATAAGAGGGAGCTAAATTCCATTTTGGTGACCTTGTCCTTTGAGAAATGGCATATTGACTTTACTATATGAAAGCATTATATCATTGAGGCGACATACTATTTTACAAAGTGGTTTGAAGCCCACACTACAAGGATAATGTTAAGGAAATGACTAGTTTTATGTTGGAGCAAATTATTTGCCATTTTGGTCCACCTAAAGAGCCTATGTTTGACCGTGGGACACATTTTTTGAATAAAGTGATTGAGGCTTTGACAGAAGCTCTAAAGATTAAACATAATAAGACTACTCTTACAATCCCTAAGCAAATGGGCAAGTAGAGAGTACAAATAAGCAACTGATGGAAATTTTATATAAGATGGTTATATAGCTTATAAGGGGAGATTTCTTATATAGGGAAATTCTTTCTTATAAGGGGAGAGAAGAGAGAGAAAGACTATAGGAGAAGAAGAAGAGGAGAGATAAATACAGGAAGAAGAGAGAGAGAGAGAGAGAAAGAGGGAGGAAGAAGGAGAAGCCATGAGAGCTAAAGAGAGGTGGGAGAGAGGTTTCTTAATAGTTCTGTGATGCTTGAGGAAACCCTCTTACACCTTTTATACCATCAGTGTGACTGGTATTTTCCCGTATGCACGGCTCATTACAAACCATCCCGTCTCATGAAGTTTTTGTTTTAAAAAACCAAGGGAGGAACAGTGAGGGGAGGCTACAGAGTACTAATCTATGTGTGATACAAGGGCAATAAGCAAGGGTGTCCATGTCATGAAAACAAGGCCCTGGATGAAGTGGACAGTGTGTAGTCCAAGATGGGTATGTGCTATAGGAAGTCAATCATAACCTTGGGTAGAAGACTCCAAATGGGATGAGTGAGGTGTCGTTGCAGAGCACACAAGATATACTTTTAGCCCATGTGGGTAAGGTGGAGTTGAAAATAATTTAGGACCAAAATTATTTCAAAATAGATGGATGTCTAGAAGCAGACGCATATGTTGTCCAAGACAGGACTGTTGTAGAAAAACAACCATAACTTCCCATAGGAAACTCTGATTGGGACAAATGAGGTGTCATTGCGTAGCCCTTAAGGTGTACTGAAGGTCTATGTAGGTAAGTTGGGTTTGAGAATAGCTTAGGACCAAAAGTGGTGCAAAATAGATGGTTGTCTAGAAGTAGGTGGTTGTAGTCCAAACAGGGGCCAAGTGTGGTCAAGATCTAGCCATGCAGCCTCCTTGAGGTGGGAAACTCATCCAAAATAGAGGCCGGGTACCAAGAAGCTTCCTTCAGAGATAGGCCTTGTCATTTGATCAAGTACTCATGAATGGACTGAGTACAGAGTTGCTTTTTCCACTGTCCTATGACCATTTCAGGCACGTACTAAATAAGGCCCTCTTCATCCATGGGGGGCAGTTCCTCCACATAATCTTTGGGGGTGCCTATGAATGGCTTTAATTTGCTCACATGGAATGCATTATGTATCTTAGTGTTAGAAGGGAGTTGGAGGTGGTAGGCCAAGTCTCCGACTTTCTTAAGGGTTGTGTAGGGCCTGTAGTAACGATGTGCCAACTTGTTGTAGGAGCCATCTTTAAGTGTAGCATAATGGGACTTGGGGACCTTGATGAGTACCAATTCGCCTTCTTGGAAGTCAAGAGGGCGCCTCTTTGCATCCACATGGAGCTTCATGTGCTCTTGAGCCTTTTTGAGATTGACCTTTCATTGCTGAAGCAAGGCCTGCATGCAATCCAACTCTTTTTTCAAAAGGGGGTTAAGCTTCTCACTGAAGACCACGGTGGGGAGGGGCACTCGATAACCATACAATGCCTCAAAGGGGGATACTCCAATACCGAATGAGTGGAGTTGTTGTAAGAAAATTCAGCCAAATGCAGCCACATATCCCAAGCATTCTGCACATCATGACAAAAATTTCTCAAGTAGGTCTCAAGCCACTTGTTAACCCGCTCGGTCTGCCTATTTGTTTGGGGATGATAGGATGTACACGGAACTAGTTTGGTCCCCATGGAGCTAAAAACTGTTTGCCAAAATTGACTCATAAATTTGGCATCCCGATCATGCACTATGACATGTGGCAATCCATGCAACCTAAATACATGCTCCATAAATTGAGTGGCAACTTGAGATGCTATAAACTAAGATTTTGTAGGGATGAAATGGGCTGCTTTAGTGGGGCAGTCAACTACCACATAGATGTTGTTCCAACCCTTCTTGGTTGTAGGCAACCCGGTGATGAATTCCATCGTAATGCGGGTCCATTTGCCCTCAGTATAGGCAAAGGCTGCAGTAATCCACCCGGTTTAAGAGTGTTGTCCTTATTTTTGCTTCTCACTCTCTTGAACATGTCTAGGAAATGGTTTCCTTGCCTGTTTTCCAAACTGACAGGCTTCACATACCTTATGCATTTCTGCAACCTTGAATTTGGGCTATCCTGCAACAATATTTTGGGCATGCATTGATTTAAGTCGCTGTACATTAACATGACCAATGCGTTTATGCCAGATATCAATATCTGCAACTACACCGGTCCCATGTGCAAACATTGTTGCACTCAATTCAGGCATGTCTGCATCCAATGTAAACATTCTGCCCTTCTTCTTTCCTTTTGCTATCAAGTGACCTTTATTTTTCATATCCTCAACAAAGCATCCTTGAGGATTAAATCTGACCTGCAAGCCCTACTCAACCATTTGACCAACAGAAACCAGATTCTTGGTGATATTCGGGACATGAAATACATCGAACAGGTATTTCTTTTTCCCATCCTGCATAGACAAAGGAATTTTTCCAATCTGCACAATAGGATGTGCAGTATCATCACCAGTCTCCAGAAATCCTGGTTTTTCCATTTTCCTTGTATCCTCCATCCATTCTGCATGACCTGTCATGTGGTTTGATGCACCTGAGTCAACATACCATACATCATTGCTTTCTTCTGCACTTGTTACAGAATTGTTCATGTGCTGCACCATAAACAAATGCTCATTTCTGTCATCACCCTGTCTACTAGAAGATGCATAATTCCCTTGTTGCAGTTTTCCATTCATGATGTCATTCTGCTTTTTATAGCAGTCTTTAGCCATATGACCCATTTTACCACAGTAGTAGCATTCAACATTACTGTTTGCATTTTGGCCTCTTAAAGCTGCATCTCTTGGAGGTTGTCATTATTTTGTCACTTTTATTGATGACTATAGCAGAAAAGTTTGGGTGTATTTTATGAAAAAGAAAAGTGAAGTTTTTGGGCACTTCAAAACTCTTAAAGCTATGGTTGAAAAAGAAACAGGCATGCAGATAAAATGCCTAAGGTCAGATGGAGGGGGAGAGTACCTCTCAAATGAGTTTGCAAGGTTCTTGCAAGAGCATGGCATAAAGCAGTAATATTCATGCAATCATACCCCACAACAAAATGGAATTGCAGAAAGGAAAAACAGGCATATTGAAGAGGTATCTCGTGCCATGCTCAATGAAAAAGACTTGCCAGATTTTTATTGGGCTGAAGCAGTTGCTACAGCAGTCTACATAATGAACAGGACTCCCACTGCAGCAATACATGGAATGACTCCAGAGGAGAGGTATATTGGTAGGAAACCAGATATTTCTCATTTGAAAATTTTTGGTTGCATTGCCTATGTACATGTGCCAGATGAGTTGAGATCCAAGTTGGATCCAAAAGCTGAAAAGTGCATCTTTATTGGTTACTCTCTGCAGCAAAAAGGGTATAGATGCTATAACCCTTCTACTCATAAGTTTACAGAGAGCAGAGATGTTGTTTTTGATGAGATGAGTAGCTGGTATAAACCAGTAAATGTGATTGATGATGTAGATGCACAAAATGGTAATGCTGCATAGAATTCACAGCAGCGGTCACAAAATATTAGTGGACCTGGAGAGTCCTCTAGCAGTGGTTCACATTCTTCGCCATGGACAGGCAGATTGAGATCAGGAGAATCTTCTCAAAGTAATGCAGATAGTGGTATGCAGGTATCACGAAAAGGAAAAGAGAAGGTTGATCAGCCCATGTTTGATGTGAATGCAGGTCACTCTTATGTGGATGGTGAATCCAGTGGCTCAGAACAGAGCATTGATGATGAGTTGGGTATTCCTTCTATTGTTATACCTGGAGTAAGGAAGACCAGGGATGTTTTGAGAGCACCTGGGAGTGAACCTACTTTGCGCAGGTCTATGAGAGCTAGGTATCCTATGGATAGGCTGAAATATGATGGATTTACAGCCATTCACTATGCATATATGGTCAAAGTGATACAGGAACCAGAACCCACTTCTTTTGAGCAAGCCATGGGAAAATAAAAATGGGAGAAAGCCATGGATGAAGAAATGGATGCCTTGGAAGCAAATGCTACATGGGAATTGGTACCTTTGCCTAAAGGTAAAAATGCAATTGGCTGTAAGTGGGTTTATAAGGTGAAGCACAATGCAGATGGTTCTGTGAACAGATACAAGGCAAGATTAGTAGTCAAGGGGTATGCACAAACATATGGCATTGACTATGAAGAAACATTCAGTCCGGTTGCAAGGATGGCAACCGTAAGAGTAGTCATTGCTATGGCTGCATCAAAGGGATGGTCTTTACATCAGATGGATGTAAAGAATGCCTTCTTGCATGGTGATTTGCAAGAAGAGGTCTATATGGAGCAGCCACCAGGTTATGTGCATGCTGTTCATCCTGAGTTTGTTTGCAGGTTGAAGAAAGCCTTGTATGGCTTGAAGCAAGCACCTAGAGCATGGTCTGACAAGATAGGACAGTATCTTGTCACTATTGGCTTTCAAATTTCCAAGGCAGATTTCTCACTTTATGTGAGAAAAACAGAGAAAGGTATTATGCTACTTGTCATTTATGTTGATGATTTGATTATGAGAGGTGACAGTGATGAAGATATCATTCATGTGAAAATGCTATTGAAGCAGAAGTTTGAGATGAAGGATTTGGGAGACCTGCGTCATTTCTTGGGCATTGAGGTGATTAGATCACCAAGTGGGATACAGCTCTTGCAGAGGCAGTATGGATTGGACATGCTGTCCAAATATGGGATGGCAGGCTGTAAGCCTATTTCAGTTCCTTTGGAGCAGAATGTGGAGCTGAGCACAGATGCAGGTGGGCTTCTAGAAGACCCTACTATGTACAGACGCATAGTAGGAAGTTTGATTTATATGACTATTACCAGGCCAAATTTGAGCTATGATGTTGGATTGGTAAGTTAGTTTATGCAGGCTCCAAGGAAACCACATTTGGATGCGGCTAGACGCATACTCAGGTATGTGAAGTCCACATTGCAGTATTTTATGAGACTGAGGTTCAAATACAGTTGCATGGATACACTGATGCTGATTGGGCTGGTAGTATTTCTGATAGACGATCTACCAGTGGATATGTGTTCTCTTTTGGGAGTGCTGCAGTCACTTAGAGCAGCAAGAAACAGCCTACAGTTGCCTTGTCGAGCACAGAGGCTGAGTACAGGGGTGCAGCAATGGCTGCATGTGAGGTAGCTTGGCTGCATAAGCTACTTTATGATATGCATCAGTCTACAGATGGGCCAGTTGTCATTTATTGTGACAACATGAGTAGTATACACTTGGCAAATAACCCAGTCTATCATGCTAGAACAAAGCACATTGAGGTGCATTATCACTATGTGCGAGAGAGGGTTTTACTAGGTCTTATTGATCTAGTTTATGTCAGCACAGAGGATCAGATAGCTGACATATTCACGAAGGCATTGGGCACAGAGAAGCTGCGCAAGTTCAGAGACCTGCTTGGTGTGCAGGAATTGGGATTGAGCTCGAGGGGGAGTGTTGAGATATCGAGCTCCACTCGTGATATGCCAGGGTGACCGTTGTGTATTTATGTCACCGACTTGTCAGTTGCAGACGCGGTTGGTACACCGCCCATGAATAATAGCTACATGACAGCTATCCTTATCTACTCTAGTTTGTGGCTCAGTTAGTATGCCACCTTAGTTAGTTGAGTTTGGTTTGAGACCCATATATAGGGTTCTTCTATTTCTTTGTATGAGAGTTCTTTTGGCTTACATAACTAAGAAGAGAAAAACTATTTTCAGCCTCCACCCTTGTGTGTATTCCCCCATTGTGCAAGCAAGAAAGCTACAAGTGAGACTCCTTCCTTCTCTCCCACAATCTTGACAATTCGGAGTTGACATCCATAACAGCTTGCTGTAATTTCTAAAAAAGAGGGCTAAATTCAGCATCAAGCAAGTAAGCCTCATGGAGTTCTTCTATCCAATCATGATGGAGTTCAGTGATGATAGGGAAGACCTTGCATGCCCACATGTGAGAGAGTGCATCAACCACTACGTTATCCTTGCCACAGGTGTGAGTAATCTCAAAGTCATAGTTTTTAAGGTGGCTACCCATCTGTGTTGCTTGGGAATTAAGTTGGGCTGAGTCAAAAAGTATTTGAGCACACGGTGGTCACTTTTCACTTTAAATTTACTGCCATACAAGTAGTGATGCCACTTTTTGATAGCATAAATGACTACCAACATCTCCTGATCATAGACATGCAATTGTCTCTCTTTATCATCCAATTTGCAACTCTCAAAGTCTATCACACCATGTTCTTACAGCAAGACAGTACCAATACCCCATCCACTAGCATCACACTGAATGGTAAGTTCTTTTGAGAAGTCAGGGCACACAAGAATGGGGGCTGAGGTAAGCAATTCCTTCAGCTATTGAAAATTGCGATCAGCTAAGGCATCCCAAAAGAAGGCTTCTTTTTTCATCCTATTAGTCAACAACGGTGCTGCAATTGTAGCATAATGGCAGATAAATCTCCGAAAAAAGGAGGAGAGACCAAGAAAACCACACAATGAGGTGGTGTTAGTGGGGTTGAACATACTGCACTTTCTTAGGGTCAGTTTGGATGCCTTTGATGCCAGGAGGCATATTCCACGGTGGATTGCGTGAGACCACAGTGGATTCTGTAAAACTATATTTATTTGCCGAGGCTCATACACAAGGTGGATTCCTTATGCGAGAAGTTGATGAGGACGTATGCCTTTTTTGGGTGTCTGATTAATTTAATGTACACGTGGGTGATTCCACAGCAAGTGATTCTGCAAAATACATATTTAAATTAATGGATGTTTATGAGTTTAGAGTGCACTCGTATTAAATTAAGGTTAGGATAGAGTTCCAACCTATTTATTTATTTTGTAGCTGAAGACTACTAGGTATTCACTTTTGTGGATTTTATCTTATTTTTTCTAACAATTGTGAATGCTTCAATTGATGTGTAGAGCAGGTAGCAGTGGCATCGAGAAGCACCGGGAAATGGCGTATATTCAGATTATCTAGAAGAAAGTATCATTTTTTATGGGGGCGCGCCTTATCGTTAAAGGCATGGCATTAATATTTATTTAGGTGCCCTTATTTATTGAAGCACTTAGCAAACACTTGTTATTTTATATGCGCATAAGCACTCGGTTTAAATATTTCATTATTGGACATTGTATTTGGACACAAGCCAATTTTGGGGATGCCCAACCACTTTATTCTTTATTTGGGCAAAAGCAAACACAAAATCCAAAGAATGCTAATTGTAAATTGGGCTATTTTTGAACTTGGAGATTAATAATTTTATAAATGCATGCCTTGTGGAGTGCTTACAAAAGGCATGGGGGGAGATTGTACCCAATTTGTATTTTTGTCTCATGTTATGCAAACTCTCTTCTTGGTTTTATGAAATTTATGTAGAGTTCTTTATTCTTGGGCATTCACTATGCGCACATACAACATCCGATTTATGCACCAATGGTATAAGAGTGAAGTTGAGATCAAGGGCTTCCACTAGCTTACCATGTCATGCGAAGGCGAAGCTCCTAGAACGAACGGGCTCTACATGGAGTCTTGTGACGAATCATCAGTATTGGTGTATTCCTCGCGGTGAAGAACCCCCTATTGTGCTATCAGATCGCGAAGGACCACTCCTAGGAGAGGCGGAGGACCATCTCTCAAGCTCCTTTATCAAAACATTTTTTTTTTCTCAGAAGCAGAGAAGAAGTTCATTAAGTTTGAACTTAAAAAGCTTAATAAGATTTATAAAAATCTTAAGCTCTTCACAATCCAATGAACCGTGGCGGCAGGACGAACTGCAGGACGTCGACGTTGTCAAAAAGCTATTGCTGTCCATGTCGTAGCAATTCGATTTGATTTAAGATTTTCTTTAAAAGCTTAAGCTTAAGGTTTTAAGATTATACTAAAGCTTCAAAATTTCACTCTTAAATCTCATGCTTAGCAGATATTCACACTGAGCTCTTCCTGAACCACTCCTGAAAACTTCAACAAGTCCCTATTCACACCTGCACCTTGACAGAGTCAATTTTCAGCAAGCAAACTGTCATACATAATCTACACGGAAGAAGCATTCGTTTGAAAAAAGACTGTTATCAATTATCGTACCCACGAAAAAAAAAGGCAATATTGTAAGAGCAAAAGCATATCGTGAGCTCATCAAAGAACTTCTTGTAGCAATTCCTTCAATGATCTCTTCACACCTAGACTACAAGAAGAACCAATTTGTTTGTAAGAGACTGTTCGCACTACAGAATAAACAAGCAAGTTCGTGGTGGTCTTATTTACAGGTGACTAGAGGATGAGCGATGAATCCTCAATCAAATCCAGGTTATGCTTTTCAATTCTATGTAACTTTTGTTTACTATTCTATACTAGCATGTCATTATTTACATTGAGATATTAGTTGATAAATTAATTGCAATTTTATTTATGATAATTTATTCTAAAAGTTGGTATATGTGTGTGTGTGTGTGTGTGTGTAAGTATATATATATATATATATATATATATATATATATATATATATAATTATTGATACCTTATGCCTACCTGTTACTAAGCCCTAATATTAAAGTTTGAGAATCTATATTCATTTTTTAAAAACAATTGTTTAAATTTACTAGTCTTTGTTAAATCTTTAATAGAATAATAGATATATGTATATATATAATTCTTATTATTCTTCACATGTAATTAGATTTTGTTTTAGCACCACAATTAGAAGTCAAATATATTTAAAAATATGCTCATAAATTACCATTAGATAAATTAGTTAGATTAAATGTCACAATTGATATTTTAAACATTCTACATAAATTGATTGAGAAAATAATTTAGATATATATATTTTTAAAGCTATTTTATGTTTACGTAATTGCGTGATAAACCCTTGTGTAGATATTCTTACATTTTCTTTTGGTATTATTTTCACTTTAAGAACATTACTTGAAGATTTTTACTGGCCACAAATGGAATCTAATGTTTCTAGCTTTGTTTCTGAGTGTTTAATTTTTCAAAGAGTCAAGCGATAGCATGGTAAGCAATATGGTTTGTTAATGCCTTTACCAATTCCTGAACGTCCATGGAAACATATTTCAATGGATTTTATAATTGGTTTGTCTAACACACAAGCTAATCATGATATGATTTGGACTATAGTAGATCGAATTAGTAAACAAGCATATTTTCTACCATGCAAGAAAACATTAACTACATCTCAAGCTGCACAATTGTTTTTGAAGATTGTTTTCACTAACTATGGTTTGCCAAAAGTTATTATTTCTAATCATGATTCTAGATTCTGTAATAATTTTTGGACTACTTTGTTTGTTAATTTAGGTACTAAACTTGATTTTTCATATGTATTTCATCTTAAAACCAATGGACAAACAGAAGCTACTAATAGTACCATTCTAGATCTTTTGCATGCATATACAATTTCAAAACCACAAACATGGGATACACATTTGTATCTACTTCAATTTGCATACAATAATACACCACATACAGCTATACATAAAGCACCTTTTGAAATAATTTATGGACATAGATTGCCTGTAACACTTGTTACATCATTGTCAAACACAGTTAAAGTTGTTGATGATATTGCCAATATGCATGCTACTATTTTGTTGAAGTTAAAGATATGATTGCAAAAGCCCATCAATCATACACTAAATAACCTAATAATAAAAGAAAATCATGAGTTTCAAAGTTGATTATTATGTTTGGTTACACATTGAAAAGAGAAGATTGCAAAGTGTTGAGAAACACCCTGTTGTTAAGTTAGCCCCTAGATTTTATGGACCTTTCAAAATCATTCACAAAATCAATGACAATGCATTTAAATTAGAACTACCTCCACATTGGAAAATCCACAATACTTTTCATATCAGTTTACTACGACCTTTTAGAGGCCAATCACATGTTCACCCTGTCTATGAAAACCGTCCTTTGTTAGAAGAAGAAACTAAAATCCTTGAACCTAAAACTATTCTAGACACTGACTTTCTGATCACTAGAACTGGTCATAGATACTCTAGATATTTGGTTAAGTTTAAAAATCATCATGTTGAAGAGGCCCAATGGATGCACGCCCGTGACCTAAGTGCTTACCCCTCACTACTCTCTCCACATTGAGCTAATAGCAATTGAGGGAAATTGATTTTGTAAAACTATATTGATTTTTCAAGGCTCGTGCACAAGGTGGATTCCTTGTGCGAGAAGTTGACAAGGACACCTGTCCTTTTCGAGCATCAGATTGATTTAATGTGCACGTGGGTGATTCCATAGCATGTGATTCTGCAAAATACATATTTAAATTAATGAACACAATATTAGTGAGTTTGGGAATCTCCCAATTCCCATTTTTTGAATACTAAAAAGATGGCACTCGGATAACATGCCCATAAGTTTCTCAAAACCATATGATGTGACCTATCATTGGAAAGCACTTGAACAATGGAATCTATTGAGCTATAGAGCGCTCGATTTGGAGTTACAGTATTCAAGTTATGACAAATACAAAGATTTGACCACATGTCCCAAACTTATGGGAAATTCCCATATTCCCCAATATGGTGTTAATGGATGTTTATGAGTTTAGAGTGCACTCATATTAAATTAAGGTTAGGACAGAGTTCCAACCTATTTATTTATTTTGTAGCTGAAGACTACTAGGTATTCACTTTTGTGGATTTTATCTTATTATTTTCTAACAATTGTAAATGCTTCAGTTGATGTGTAGAGCAGGCAGTGGTGGTGTTGGGAAGCATCGAGCGATGGTATGTATTCAGATTATCTAGAAGAAATTATCATTTTTTATGGGCACGCGCCTTATCATTAAAGGCGTGGCACTAATATTTATTTAGGCACACTTATTTATTGAAGCACATAACAAATATTTATTATTTTGTATACGCATAGGCACTCGGTTTAAATATTTCATATTGGACATTGTATTTGGGCATAGCCCGATTTTGGGGATGCCCAACCGCTTTATTCTTTACTTGGCAAAAAGTAAACACCAAAACCAAAGCATGCTAATTGTAAATTGGGCTATTTTTGAGCTTGGAGATTAATAAATTTATAAATGCATGCCTTGTGGAGTGCTCACAAAAGGCATGGGGTGAGATTGTACCCAATTTGTCTTTTTGTCTCATGTTGTGCAAACTCTCTTCTTGCTTTTATGAAGTTTATGTAGAGTTCTTTGTTCTTGGGGACCTTCCGACATTCACTACGTGCGCATACAACATCCGATTTGCGCACCAGCCTTTCTCACTAATGATGTGTCCCAAGTACTCAACCTTAGTTTGCATAAAAACGCACTTGCTTTCCTTGGAAAACAATCGATGCTCTCTTAGTATATCAAAAACTTGCTTGACATGGTGTAAATGCTCATGCAGTGACTTGCTCTAAATGAGTATATCATCAAAGAATACCAACACAAACTGGAAAATCCATGGTTGCAATATCTTATTCATGAGACTCTGGAATGTGGTGGGGACATTAGTGAGCCCAAATGGCATGACAAGGAAGTGGTGTAAGCCAATCTGGAAAGTTGTCTTAACTTCATTACTCATTCGTATTTGGTGGTAGCCGAATCTCAAATCAATCTTGGTGATGTGGCCCGCTCCCTTGAGCTCATCAAGCAAGTCATCAATTCTAGGGATAGGATACCTATTTTTGACTATGATCTTATTGAGATCACGATAGTCAATGCACATTGAAAGGACCCATCCTTTTTCTTGACCAATAGAATTGGGGAGGCATAAGGGGAAGAGCTAGGCTCAATGAATCCCATCTCAATGAGCTCCTTGACTCGCTTGGCTACTTCCTCTCACTCACATTTAGAGAGTCGATACGGGGGTTTATTGACTGATTTGGGATGGGGCTCCAAGTCAATCGGGTGGTCTACTTGCCTCTTAGGTGGGAGGGTGGTGGGGGGTTGAAAGAGATTCCGATATTCAGCCAAGAGTGCCTTTAATGCTGCATCTTTCTTCCAAGAATTGTGCTGGTCATCAACATCCTTATTCAAATGCAAAACAAAGATCTGTGAGTGATTCTTAAATCCCTTTTTCAGTTGTCTTGCTATTATAAGCTGAAAATCTACATTTTCTTTGATGCCTTCCAAATGTACAAGCTGCCCATGCACCACAAACTCCGTGTATAGCTGAGAGAAGTCCATAGAAATCTTCCCCAATTGCCTCAGCCAATCACAACTAAGACAACATCCACAGGGCCCATATCAAGTGTAATTAGGTCCATGACTACTGCATAATTTCCAACCAACCTAAGAGGCACTTGTGTGCAAACATGGGTGCTTATCTCTTCACTCCTGTTAGCCACTTGGACTTTTAGAGGTTGCTGTAATTCAGTAGGAATACATGTGAGATGGACAAGGGTGGATTTGTTCACAAAACTATGTGTACTGCCACTATCTATGAGGATATATACATTCTTGCCATTAATGTTTCCAGAGAGTGCTCGGGCTCCTAGAACCCGTCCATGCATCCATGGAGATTGAGCAAATTGATATGGGGGTAAGTGGGGGGGGGGGGGGGGGGGGAGTAAAGTATCAATTCCAACCAAGCCAAATGTGGGGCAGCCATAGGGGTCAAAAGGGAACCCATCTGGAGAATCATAAAACTGATCGGGGTCAATATCCTCTTCAAATTTTGCATTTTCAGCATGTGTCATCATCGGTGGTGTGTCATGTGGGTCCTCATCCTCTATATCACAATCTTCCAACACATACATGCTATTAAACCTAATAATGGCATTCTTAAATGGGCATTGGGATGCATGATCAGGCGTGTATTTATCCTCACACTTAAAGCATAAACCCTTAGCCTTTCAGTCCTTGACAACATCTGGGGAAATGAATCTTTGGCCATTTGAACCTAAGGCATTTTGAGTCATACTTTTAGCATACTTTGTGCCAGCTTTGGGCAGAGGTACTGTCCCAAAAGTGCCATGTTTTCTCTCAGCATTAAAAGTGGGATAAGTCAGTAACTTGGGGCTGCCATTCAGTGCACTATTGCTACAATAATTTCCAGCATATGGGGGCTATCTAGTGGGGTATCTTTGCTGTCCTGAAATGGGCTGCATGCTCTCATTGCAGTGGTATTTCCTGCCATACCGTTCAACCAACTCTATGGTGTCAAACAAGGTGGCTAGCTTTTGAGCCATTACATCAGCTGAGAGATTCGAATCCAGCCCATAAATGTATTTATGTAGTTTGGCCTCATCATTGGCAGCTTCCACATACATGGATAGGTTCATAAACTTGTTAGTATACTCCCACACGGTGAGATTACGCTAATCAAAACGATATCATTGCCTTGCCAAACATTCCTTCTCTATTGGGGAGACAAAAACTTGAACCATGTTCATCTTGAAATCTTCCCAATCACAAAACTATTGGTTTTCCCTTTGAATGCACCTCCACCATGTGTGGGCAAAGCCCTCCAAGTGAAGGGAGCGAAGACAATTTTGGCCTCATCGGTATGGGGGTAAATGAGGAAGTAGGCTTCAAGTTTAGAGGTCCATTCCTCTAACTCAACTGGGGATGAGGATTGCCCATTAAATTTAGTAAAGACAATCTTGTCACGTAATTCATTTGGGCCCTGTTGCCCATGCATGCCATGTGCTCCATGCTGCCCATACATGCCTTGATGACCAAAATGTCATTGGGTGCCATGCTGCCCATGCATTACATGTGGGCCAAACTGATTATTAGGGCCTTGCTACCCAAAATTTCCATGTTGTCCATGCAATACATGCAAACCAAACTAAACATTGGGGGCTTGCTGCTCAAAACTGTCATGTGCATTCTTGATTCGAAACGGATCCCTTGATCCCCTCTATGAGGCCATGAAAAAATATTTATCACCATAAATATGAAGAATTTTTTGTAATTGACTTTTTAGAGCTGAGATAAGGTACACCTATCTCCCATTGCATACATCCACCATACATCCATCATCATACATGTTCTCTACCAATACTTGTGTATACATCCATCATACATTTGCTGTCCATACATGTGCAAGCTGCTTGGATGTCAATGATTGGGGCTTGGCCCACCAATTTAGAGTACCTGCACATGCAAACAAATTTTGGGCTTTGGATCACCGAGAGTTGGGCAAAGTTCCCCTTGGGGCGGAGTTTTGCACCCCTTCAGGGTCTTTGATGGCAAGGGGGGTCACTCCTCTTTTTATCTTGCCACCTCGCCTGGCATTGGGCTTTTCCTCACCTGAGATATACATGGAAGATATTTATTATTAAGCAACCAGCATGATATGCATTTACAAATTGAGGATTGGGCCTTTCATGATATGCATGATGAAAATTGTTAAAATACACGGGATCTAGAGCATGGCAGATGCAGAAGCTATGGAGGTTGAAAGAGAAAAAGGAAACTCATGAAGACATTGGCCCTGACAAGGACAAATTGTTACACAAATGAATTAGGTTCCAAGATTGAGACTTGGACTCGTAAACACAATCTTGTGTATTAATAGTGACATGACACTTTACTGGAAAGAAAGAGTACTATCATTGCATTGGGGAAAGAGTGCAAGTACAAAGCTTTATAGGATTGGAGTGGTGGTACTTTCTCCTACTATGCATATGGGATTCTAGTCCTGATCCCTCACTGCTCCTCACAAAGGGACTAAAGTAGGTGTGATTGCAAATATTTCAACACCCCTCCTCAATCACAACCAAAAGTACAAAGCGTATAGAGGCTTTAGTGAAAGCAACACCTCAAAGTGTGGGCACACCATAAACATGGCAAAACACCAGAGGCTCTCGCAGAAAAAGGCTAAGTGTGGGTACCACAAACATGATGGACATCCAGAGGCTGTAGCAAGGGCCTCATAAAGTGTACATAGGTTGTAGTACAAGGCTAACTGAGGAGTTTACAAGTTTATGTTTGAGGCATTAGGGCTAGGAAATACAAAGCTAAAAAAGTCTATCTGAATAGAAGGACTGATGAGGTTTGTCCTTCTCCTGGTGGTCTTCTTCTTCTTCTTCTTCCTTTGATTCATTTTCTTCTTCTTCTTTGACTGCAACTAGATAGGGATTTTGGGACCTCTTTCTGGCATGGTAGAACTTCTCTGTGTGTCCAGTCCTTTTGCAGAAGTCACAGAAGAGCTGATCCTTCTTGCCTTTGTACGTGTTGCCAACATATAATGCATGTTCATCTCTAGAGGTGCTTGGTTCTTCCTTAGTTTTTGGCTTCTTTTCCTCCTCTAATAGTGATGCCTGGATATCAACAAGTTCAGGATTTGGCATGTTGATTAAAGTTGTTGATACATTATTATATTGAGGAGGCAAACTCTTAAGTAGAACACTGATGCAAACATCTTCTTCCATTTTAATGTTGATTCCTGTAAGTTGGGTTAGAAGTCCTTCCATGTAATTTAGAAGCATGGCAAGTGATGTGCTAGACTTTATTTCAAGCCTGAAAAACTCAATTAGGAGACCATACTTTGATGATTCAGATTGTGCATCAAACAAAGTGTCAAGTCTCTTCCATGTATCTTGTGAGGTCTCATAGTTATCCACATGGTGGATGTGGCTACTATCTAGCTCCACTTTGATAGCGGCATGAGCCTTATCATCATTCTTTTGCCAAGTGATAGTAAGATCCACATCACGAGGCTTCTTTTCTTTTCCAGTGGTAATGGCCCAAAGGCCCTTCTTCATCAAGATGAGTTTGATGCGGGTCTGCCAGGTGTGAAACCCGACTCCTTTGAAGCAAGCAATTGGAGAGTCTTTGCCCATGTTAGACTTGCAGGAACAGCAGTAAATCAAGTTCAGACTTATCAAATTTGAGCATCAAAAGAGTTGGTTGAGATGTGTCAAAAGACACAAGTGCTAAGAGCACTAAATTAGTCTCAATGGACACTATGTTTCTTCCTTGAGTCTTCCAAATCTGCAAAATTCTTCAAGTTCTTTCAAATCTGAATCTTCCCCTTCTTGATTTGATGTTGGGACAGTAGATCAGAGTGGAAATGGGTTGTTCCAATGGCAGAAGAGAGAAAATGATGAGATTTTTGAGATTCAGTGAAGTTTGGCTATGGCTTCTTGGATTAGGGTTTTGACTCAACCCTGGTTTTTTTCTGATTTTGGGAGCTATAGTGGATCATTTTCAAAACTTTTTTTTATCAAAATGAAGCTTTAATGATGGGCTATCAATGCCCTATGGTGATTGTCAACATCGTGACCTATAGCGACAGCAGCAGTAGCACGAACGACAATAGGTTCATTCTGAAGAGTGACCACAAATTTCATCAATGCTAGGCTCTGGAGTGGCCAATGTCAATGTGTCACATGATAGGAATATTATCCTTGAGAAAAGACACAACTCTCTAGAAGGAAGCTTCCAAAGATATGAGCTCTATGATGAGATATGAAAGCTCCAAGTGCAGGAGGTCATGTCTAGCTATGGAGGCCATAGAACAAAACTTGAGAAAATTGACAATGTTGAGTGGTGGATGAGGCAATGTCAAGTTCTACGATGATACAAAGAAGCATCAATAGCAGGGGAACACTTCTTCAGAAGGAAGCTTGGTAAGATTTGGCCTGTGGAGTGAGATACAAGAGCTTCAATATGATAGGGTGTTACTGGCTATGGCAGCCATGAAGGCAAGCTTGAAGGTGGAGATGGCAAGTGAGTACATAGACTGAGACTGAGCTGAGTAGAGATGGACCAAAGGTGAAGATCTACTAAAATGAGCTAAGCCATGCTCAGTTGAACTCTGATACCATGTTAGAATACGCGGGATCTAGAGCAAGGCAGATGCAAAAGCTATGGAGGTTGAAATAAGAAAAGGAAACTCATGAAGACATTGACCCTGACAAGGACAAATTGTTACAGAAGTGAATTAGGTTCCAAGATTGAGACTTGAACTCATAAAAAAAATCTTTTGTATTGACAGTGACATGACACTTTACTGGAAAGAAACAATACTATCATTGCATTAGAAAAAGAGTGCAAGTACAATGCTTTATAGGATTTGAGTGGTGGTACTTTCTCCTACTGTGCATATGGGATTCTGGTCCTGAGCCCTCACTGCTCCTCACCAAAGGGACTAAAGTAGGTGTGATTGCAAATATTTCAACAAAAATGGGATGGGAAAGGGGTTACCTTTGCAAATCAATGACTCACTGATTGCATCACTTACCCTTTCTTACAATTTTTGGCTTAATGATCAAGAATCAAGACCAAGCACAGTTATGGATTAGGAGCTAAATTCTCAGCCAATAGGAAAGAAATTTGAAGTGTGCTCAGTCATGCATGCATTTCAAGAAGTGCATAATGGAAGAAGGCAATCAATAGATGATCCATAGCTTTGGTCAAGTAAGAAATCGTGTAAATCAGGAGTGAACTCAGTCATGCCTGCATTTCATGAGGTGTATAATGGAGGAAGGCAATCAATTGGTAATCCCTAGCTTCAGCCTAAACAAGAATTCATGTAATTCTTTAATCTCTCCAAGAAAGAGGTTGGGCTCAACAAGTGATTGGAGAAGAAAGACCAAGAACCACAAGACATACCTTGCTTAAGCTTGGGAAAGAGGTAGTGGCTGCCCACTCCAAGAAATTCATGAGTGTCCTCCTTCTTACAGCTAATGGTTGTATGGAGACTTCAATGTCTTGTGACTCACACTTATTGAAGCTTGTGGCTGCTCCCAAGACAAGAATTTGAAGGGTCTTTAGTGTACCTTGAGCTCCCTTGAAGGTTTCATGGCTGCCATGGGTGCTGCCCACAATAGGGTTTTGGCAAGTGCCAAGAAGATGAAATGTCTGTCAAGGAGGTCAAGAGTAGGACCAAATGAGTGCCGGGAGCTAGGGCTTAATGCTGAAGACCATGGCTATGAGCTAGGGGGCAAGAAGAGTAGCAGATCAGTCCCCTAAAATTGCTCTGCAAATTACGAGGGCATCTCTGGGGGCTTGAGCAAGGTATGGGGTGGCACTTAGGTACTGTAGGGTGAGCCCAAGGTCTCAAGAAAGTGGCTGGAGGTGCCGTGCAAGCCTTGGAAGAAGGGGGAGAGAGATCTTGCAAGATTTTGGGCTAGAGATTCCATGGCACCTTGAGGGTCCTGAGAGAAAGAAGGGGCAAAACTCATTTTTGTAAAAGATAGTCATGGTTAGTCTTTTCCCCAAGTCCAAAGGGGTATTCTTGGAAGAGACACCCCTAAAATTTCTATGTGAAGTAAAAAAGAGCTACCATTATTGCCCTTCTGCCTCCAGATGCGGTCAAACCTCTAGTGAGCTCCCTAAGAAAGACTGCCATAGTCTTCAAGAAGGCTGACAACTTGTTTGAGTACTCCCAGTGTACCTGTGGGATTTGTGTAACTAGGATTTTCTAACAGTGAATAACTATAAGGAACCTAAATCTAAGGGAAGAAGAAGGATCAAGGACAAGGCTCTGATACCAAATGTAATGAAGGAGACCTAGCTAGCCTAACTAAGGGAGAGAAGAGAGAGAAAAACTGCAGGAGAAGAAGAAGAGGAGAGAGAAATACTTAGAAGAAGAGAGAGAGAGAGAGAGAGAGAGAGAGAGAAAGAGGGAGGAAGAAGGAGAAGCCATGAGAGTTGAAGAGAGGTGGGAGAGAGATTTATTGATAATTCCATGATGCTTGAGAAAACCCTCTTACACCATTTATACCGTTAGTGTGACTGGTATTTTCTCATATTCTCGGTTCATTACAATTATGGTAGGTTACATTAACGAAGCCTTGGTTTATACATTATATTTTGATGGAGCTTCTCAAGGACCTTCTAAGCATGTGAGTATAGGGATTGTTATAAAAGATCCCTATCGTCAAGTGGTTTTGAAAATGTGAGTGTATTTAGGCACCTCTTTTACTACTAACATGGCAAAATATAAGACTTTGCTTATGGGGCTAAATTTAGCCAAATATGGTGCTATTCAATGGTTATTGGTGGAAGGCAAATCATAGTTACTGATCAACCAATTGAATGAGATCTATAGTATGAGGGATCTCATTCTAAGGATATACCATCGTGCAAACTTGACATCCTTGAGATTTTTGAGGCAGGTACTTGCTAGTTGATTCCCCATCAGTGGAATCACTTTGTAGACTCCATGGCTAACTATGCATTTGTTGAAGATGTCTTTCTCAATTGTGGTCCTAAGGGGCTTTTACAATTCCCGCTTGATATCATCCCAAGGCTACTATGGAGACTGTTTGTTGCTAACATGTCCTATTTTGGCTGATGATGGCTAGTATGGGTTTTGAGCTAGGTAACAATTTATCATCTTCATATTCCTTCATGGACACATTGGATCATCCAATGACACATTCTTCAGACTACCCTTTCCATTTATACAGGGGTCTTAGCCAATAATTGTGATACATTAGTGTAGGGCATGAGCGGCCCATGCCCTTGGTCTAGTTTTGTGCTTCAGTAGGGTTACATGGGGACCAAAGTTTTGCTTAGTAGTAAGTTACTCAATTTGTGCTTTATGGTTATATTTTGTTAGGCCAAAAGGGCCATTTCTTTTATAGAGAAATGATTTATCTCGTTAGGCTAAGATGGTCATGTGTCTATTTAGTGTGGGTGCATTTGATGAATCTTTATTTTAGTGCTACACTAGATAGGTTTGAAGGAGCACCTGGAGGGAGCCAATTGTTGCGTAGAAACTTTTTGTAGCTAGTTCAAGTGATATCCTTCCTTTTCAAGTTCTTTTCCCTTAAGTAGAGTGTTTTCTGTGTATTTTTCTTTCTTTTGTTGGGGATCAAAAATCAAGGCATGAAGTCTCAAGATTAGGTTAGGCATGTCTAGGGAGGTTTGAGCAGTTGTCCACCCCTTGTGAAGACATTGTCGGGTATACAAAGATTTGTCTTACTGGTATCCCTAGTGATTGTTTCTTGCTAGCTTGCCAAGAAGGTGGTTTTAGGAATTCTTCTTTATTGTGAGGCAGCTAGGATATGTGTGTGTGTGTGTGTGTGTGTGTGTGTGTGTGTGTGTGTGTGTGTTAAAATATGGAAATGTGTAAAAAAAGGGTTCTAACCTATACAGTAAAAAAATATAAAGAAAGAAAAATTTCAAAGGGCTAATGTTCATCACCTTATGAAGGCCTAGTAGGTTCATGGGAACGAATCAGCCAATGCCTTGTCTTCTTGGGAGTAATATCTAGCTAGAAGGACATAAGGATGGTTGGAGCAAAAATAAAAGTGGGTGAGAATAAAAAGGAAAATCATGTCACCTCACAAGAACTCGGTAGGTTCTTGGGTACCAAGATTGGTTGATACCTTGCTATTCTCCTTGGGTCACAATACACTCAACTCCCTTCTTTTTACATATTCGAGTACCAAATGATAAATAATAGAGACTGAGATAAATGGAAAATCATATAAATGAAAAAGGCTATAGGAGTATTCGCTTGGTAGAAGTTTCTAATCTAGTTGTCCTAGGTTAGGAAGATGGGTTAGACCACCACTTAGTATGACTCCTTTGATAGCTCTTTTAGTCGGTCTGCATTAGAGCAATTGGTTAGCAACTAGCTTTTGACTTCTTTGTCAGATTATGCTTGGTCTATCCCTCATAGAATTCATGCCTTAATTTTGTTGATGGTAGGGCGAGAGTTTTGTTGTGCTATGTTGTGTATTTTATTTGAAGTAGCTTAATGCTCTTTACATTTTGTGTATGTGTAGATTAGTTCATAGGTTTGACGAGTTGAGTCGCCCTATCCCATGGTTGCCAATGTTAGTTAATTTTAAGACAAAATTTAAAGTACAAAAGTGACTAGGGAGCTATAAAAGTGGCAATTTTGGCAAAAAATGTATAGATCATAGATCGAGGAGCTAGAGTTTTCCTATGTGGATTTTGTCACTGAGAATCCAATGCAAGTGTCCATTCGTCAACGGGGGAGCTCATTTGACCCCCCATTTAATGGCTGCAAGGTTTGGTGTTATAACACAAATACTTGATCTGGAAGCCGGAAAGTGAGTGAGAGAGGCTAGATAATACTTTTCGATGCTAGCCGCTAATTAGATTGCAAATCCGAGGCTATTTGCCCCTCTGTTTGGCTTGAAACCACTTTGTTGATAGTGTGAATATGAAGGAGATGGACCAAATAATTTTCCAATTAGTGTTTTAATGAAGATTTAGAACCTTCAAAATGCAAAGAACTTGAATGGAGGGGGAGGGGGTGCATTTTTTTGGCACTCCCATTTTTGGATTTAAAAATGGGTTTTGCACCTCTTCGAATCATGCCTTCTCCTCTTGGTAGTGAGATATTTGATTTGGACACTCTGTTTTGGTGTAGATAGCAAGAGAAATGATGCATTGAATGAAAAGATCACAATCTAGTCTTTCTCTATCTTGTTTCTGTGTCCTCCTTATTTTTTGTTTCTATGGCTGCATCATTTGAGAGAGAGAGAGAGAGAGAGAGAGAGAGAGAGAGAGAGAGAGAGAGAGAGAGAGGACTGATGTGATGGTTTTGGTATGCGTGATAGTTCTAGGGAATGGTAGCATGTAGATTGAGGTATTTTGAAGCATTAGTGGTTGTGTAATGGCATTAGTGGCTTTGTTTTTTTAAAACATAATGTGTCATGTGTGCGGGATTCAGTGTAAGTATCAATTTATTACATATTATGTCATCTCTCTTGTATCTATCATAAAAAATGGTTAAGAATGCTTGAGTTATGTTTGCCAATGTCTGAAATCATAAAAAACTTAGTCACTCTGAGTTGTTTACATAAAAAATATTAAAATTGCAAAATTTGAGATGTGAGATTTAATGCAAAAATAGAGATTTTGTGGGGTTTTGAGGGTTCGATGTTGTTCACATGGAATAATAATTGATAACTTGATGGACTATAGTCCATACTAGTCACATAGATCAAAAAATTAGGAAAAAATAGTAATTTATATTCAAATAAATGAAAATAATAATGAAAAATAGTATTTTTGAAGGGAAATTTTTAACTTTAATGCATTGAAAATTATCAAAAATTAAGAGTGTGCATGTAGATGTATAATGAGTATAAAGCATGAAGATTTGCCTCTATCTACCTCCATTAGTATGTGTGAGAAGTGGGTATTTATTGCTTATTCATATGAAAATGATGGCAAAATCCTTTTACACCTATGTGCGAAAGAAAAACCTAAGAAGTAGGAAAAAAAGGGTCGAAAAGAGATAAGACTTAAATAAGTTTTGATTTATTAGCATATTGTACCATATAGGCTTTGGTTTATTTAATTTTGAAGAGGAATAGTAGCACAGGTTAGCCTGATACTGTCCCTTTGCAAAGCAGCATAACGTTAGAGAAAAAAATCATGAAAAGATTGTTTTTGCATAACACTTGGTTGATTTATAGTTAAAATTGTTTGAATACAATGATTCATACATGTTGCATTTGGATTTAAGCATTGTATCAAAAGGAAAACTCTTGGATGCATAGCACATGTTTGCCTAGTTGTGACCAATGCTGAGTGTGTGAGGTTCTTTGACTGTAGGGTAGCGCAATGATCTTTGGGGAGACGTTGTGTGAGGTTGAAATATTCTTGGATCATTATATACATCATAAGGGGATTTTGTCACTTTTCTTTCTTTATGTTTCAGATGGTGCATCCTAGGGCCAACTCATGGGATATGGAAGAGTCTTAGGAGCCACAACAATTAGCTAATGGGAAATGCTCTATTTGTGTGTATAACGAGGTGTTAGTCACCTATATGTATGGGATACTTCCTCTTCTTAGAATCGGGATGGCTAGTACATTGAAATATAGTTTGAAAATCATGTCTACAAGTGCATTCATTAGATAAATCATTTTGTAGCATCTAGATGCTCTTGGTTGTGAGGCCATGGGGGTTGTTTGGAGAGTGTAGGAGCATGGCTAGAGCCTTACAATGAGCTTGAGGAGATGAAGAGAAGGAGAGAACTTCACATTTCCATGTTCCTCATCATTGCCTCATACTCTTAATTTCACACTCTCACTCACACACTAAACTTCACACACTCTCGCTCACATACTCAACTCACCGAGATGAGATGGAGAAGAAGATGAAACAAATTATGCAAAGAGCTTTAGAACGCCATGTCCCTAATAACTGTGTGGAAGATAGTGCACTACTCAAGAAGGGGGTGGAGTGTCCTTCAAAGGCATCCCTCATTGAGGAGTTATTTTATGGAGTTGCAAAGCTACAAGGATGACTCAAAAAAGTAGGGATCTATGGACTTCATGAACTTTCTATCCACTATATCCTCTAGCAATTGTATACAACAAGTGGGCATTAACATAGCTTGAACTATCATGACACATGATCAATACATGTATGTATATCAAAGAAGAATGGTAGGAGCCTATCTTGGTAGGTTTTGACTAGATTTTTCATATCAGAAGCTTGAGGTAGTTACATGTTGTGATAAAGGATAGATCTAGGAAATTGATAAAACCTTGTACAAAGTGGCTAAATGAAGGTATTGAGTCTAAGGCCTAGAACATGTAGAGTTTGTCAAGATGGGTGGTGCTTTCTTTTGGAATCCTAAGAAATTTGTATCTTTCATGGTTACTTTCTTCATACTCCCTTTTGTACCTTTGTGGGGATACATGCAATAAAGTGGATTTTCCCTCTCATCTTGATGTGAGTAATAATAAGCTTTTCATACCCTTTTGTTGATTTTGAGGGTGGGGTATTGCCACTTTGGTAGACTTGGCCATACTTCCCTCAGTTTCTCCTTGAGGTATCTATTCCTACTTTTGTATGCTTAGTAGGACCTTCAGTAGGCTGGGATATCCAACTAGCCAAGCCATTTACTTATAATATTCTCAGCTGCCTGATTGAACAATTGTACTATGTGTAGGGGTAGTGGTCTCTTGAATCTACTTTCCTTATTCACCTTGAAGTAAAATATAGTTGGGGTGCTTACTTATTTTCTTTCTTGGTACCTTTGCATAGCTTCTTATGTATTTTCCTCTTCTTCTTATGGTTGGAGCTCAAGAGGAAGGGGATATTCAATTACCTTTTGGAATTGTGCCCTCTTGGTCTACACTATAATATCATATGCCTCTTTTTGTTCTTGATCCTCTCCTTCTATTGGTTTCTCTTTAGGTTAATCTACATCAAAATTGGTGGTTTTGGTAGGTCTATTGGAGGCATCATGATAATTGGTGGCTCGATAGCTATAGGATACCATGGGTGAGGTGTTTTCATTTGCCATGAATCGATTGCCTTCAACTCTTGGTCCTCATATCCTTTTTTTTTTGTTGGAGGCATCACGAATGTGGGTGGCTCTATAGCTATAAGAAACCATGGGTGAGGTGTTTTTGATTGCCATAAATTGGTTATCTTCAAACCTTGACTCTCATATCCTTGTTTCCTTAGCTGATAGACCAATTCCTCCTTTGTATGCTCTCAAGATGTTAGGTTGATTTCTTGAATCTACTCCATGCTCTTCAAGGTGCCAATGGTCAACCACCCTAGCCGATATTTAAGTTGCTTAGGATCCCCTTTTTTGTGGAGTGTGAGTCAATAAATTGACTTCCCTTAAGAGTTCATGTTACTTAGTTATGACATATCTATTTGCTTCCATTTGGACTTTGTGCTATGGCTCTCACAATACAATGCTACACTCAAGTCAATATCAACATTAAGGTTGCTTCATAGAGCCTATGGGTCTCATTTTCTACTAATCCATAGCTCATGTTAGGCTAATGGCTACGGTTTCTTATAGTCTAGTGACTATGGTCTCTTATAGGCACAATCATGTATGTAGCCTTCCATTCACCCTATACCTATTGATGCTTTTGTTTTTCCATCTCGTGAAGAGCTATATTTTCCTTCTCCTAAGGAAGCTAAAGAGTGATGTATACCAATTTACCATTGATTTCCAATAGTTGTTTCCATCACTCTTCTACTTATACCTCCCTAGCCTTATAAGTGTTGAGTCATACTCATTGAGTTGAGCGTGGAGCTCTTATACTTGCTCATCTAATTGCAAAATAAAATTATTGCAAACTTCTTAAGTCTCATCCATCCTGTCTTGAAGTTAGAGAGGCAGAGATGAAGTGCTATGGAGATGTATTGTGAGAGATGAGATTGGGATCATGCTAAAAACATGCCATATCAAGCCTTGTGGTGGACACTTTGTGGCAGAAGCGATAGCTAGAAAGGCTATGCTCATAGGTTATTGGTGGCCTTCACTACATAAAGATACCTATGACTACTACAAGCGTTGTGATGCCTGTAAACAAATGGGAAAGCCTACCAAATCCAATGCCATGCCACTATAGCCCGTCCTTCCCTTAAATTTGTTGAGAAGTGGGGCATCGACTATGTGAGCCCAATCAACCCTCCAACTAAAAGGAAGAAGAACCAATATATCTTAGTATGTACTGATTATGTGACAAAGTGGTGTGAAGACAAAGCTCTCAAACAAGATGATGGCAACAACATAGCCATGTTTTCGTATGAGAATATCATCTACCATTTTGGCAATCCTCAAGAGCCGGTAAGTGATAGAGGCATTCCTCTTCTTTGTCTCTTTTGAACTCTTCACACAACTACACCAAGGATCCTAATCTACCTATTATGTCTTGTCTTATGGGAGGCACATGTGTGTTCTTAGTTGATTCGGCAAGGTGATGTCTTTCCTCTTGGGTTATAATGATGACTTCATGTGTAGGTTTTTCTTTGTTGAGCTCAATAATCTATGTCTGCATATTCACAATTTTTATCATCAATTTGTGGAGGGTTACTAAGTTATCTAATTGTTATGATTCATTTGCCACATTCTCCTTTCCCTTCTCAAAACTACTCTCCCCTCCACTAGGATTTTCGCTACTCGTTGTCAGATGGACTAGACCTTTTTGCACATTGCTTCCTCAAAATATTCCCTAATGGCCCTTGCATACTCATCTTAGCTTTGCTTCATCTTGGCAAGAATGCCCATTAGAATTATTTGGCAAGAAAAATTAAATTTAATTCACTTATCTTTTTTTAATTGTTTACCAAATTACCAAAAAGAAAAACACTTCATCTAGGTGGTCAAGGTCTTCATGAATGGTGGACTTGAGGGATTTTGAGGATTTGGAGAATGCCCAATAGCTTTAAGGTTTCCTCCTCTTGTAGAAAAGATGTAATGTCACTGAGAAATGAGTAGTTGTTAAAGCAACTAGCAATGCATAACTCCTCTTCAATGGTCCAAGAGAAAGTGATGAAGGAATTCTTTAGGTGCATTCATCTTGCATGATTTTATGATTGATCTTAGAGAAATAGCCTCACAGTATGTGGGGGTCACATTTCAATAAACTGATTGCACAAGGTTGTTGAGCCAAAGCAATAAGATAATTGCTTGTAGTAGCCATGTCATATCATAATATGTACCAATTTCTTATGAAGAAATTGAGTGGAGCATTTATAGATGGTAGATGCCAACCAATAAGAAACCAAATCTAACACAAGCCATTATCAGGAAAGGGGTGTGCTGGTGGAAGTGTTGGAAGGGAGGGAGAGAGACAAAGTGGAGCAGAAGATGGGCCTCAGATCATTGTTGTTGTTCTTCCATTATTCTTCCTTCATACTCACTGAAAGAGACTTACACACACATGGGTATAACCAAGACTAGCTGTGGTTAAGTCATTGACTACACCGACTTATTGAATGTCACACACGTGTACAGTTGTATCTAGCTAATGTTGGTCACACACATAAAGATAGACTGACTAAAGAGTAATGGGAGCTTGATATCTAACACTCCCCCTCAAGCTCAAACCATCTAATAAACTCCAAGTAGTTTTTTGAAGTATATGAACTTTTATTTACCAAGAGACTTGGTAAATATATCTGCTACCTAGTCTTCATTCTTCACATGAATCAAGTCAATCTTCCCTGTAAGAACCATTTCTCTAATGAAATGGTAGTGAACCTCAATATGTTTGGACCTAGCATGGTAGATAGGATTGCTAGAAAACATAACACTACTGAGGTTATCACAATGCAATCTCACTCTGCTTTCAGCTATATTCCCAAGTCTTTCAGCAGTTTCATCAACCAACTGCTTCGCAAGCCGCTAAGGCAACTCCTTTGTACTCAACTTTTGTACTAGACAATGCAATAGTAGGTTGTTTCTTACTTTGCCAACAACTGATCATACTGCTACCCAATCCAAATGCATAACCACTGGTTGACCTCCTGTCATAGGCACAACCAGCCCAATCAACATCAATAAACCCTATCAAGTCAAGAGATTTTCCATATGCATAAAATAGTCCATAATTTGTAGTACCCTTTACATATCTCATGACCCTCCTGACTGCATCTAAATGTGTTTTGCGAGGCTTTTGCATAAATTGACTAATCAGCTCCATTGCATAACATAAGTCAGGACAGGTAATAGTCAAGTATATCAAGCTGCCCACCATTTGTTAATACATGGTTACGTTCTCTATGTCATTCCAAACATCAATCTGCAGCTTGACATTCTGATCAAGAGGTGTCTCCATAGGCTTGCATTCAGCCATATCATACTTCTGTAACATGTCATGAGCATACTACTTCTATAGCAGCCATATACCTTGAGGCATAGAGACTACCTCAATCCCAAGAAAATACTTCAGCTCACCAAGGTCTTTGACTTTGAATTTAGCCTCCTGTAAACATGATTTAATCTCAACAATGCCCTCTTCATCAACTCCAGTGATGATAATATCATCTACATAAACCACTAGAAACACATATCCATGATTTGTCTTCTTTGTGAACAGACTGTGATCTATATCACCCACTCTAAATCCATGTTGTTGTAAATAATTGTTGATCTAAGCATTCCACAAACTAGGTGCTTGTTTCAGCCCATATAAAGCCTTTTTCAGCTTACATACATGTGTAGGAAAGTTCGAGTGAACATAGCCTTCGGGTTGCTCCATATATACTTCCTCAACCAAATCACCGTTCAAGAAAGCATTCTTGACGTCCATTTTCCATAATTTTGAGCCTTCGCGTGCTACCAAAGCAATGATAGTTTTGACTACTACCATTTTAGCCACTAGATTGAAAGTCTCCTCATAGTCAAGGCCATATCAATGTGCATACCCTTTTGCAACCAGCCTGGCCTTATAGCGTTCTAATGAACCATCTGATTTGCACTTAACCTTGTACACCCATTTGCAGCCAATGGGGACTTTTCCTTTAGGCAACTCAACCAATTTTCATGTCTCATTTTCAGCCAAGGCTGCATCCTCCTCATCCATGGCAGCACACCAGTTATTATCTGTAACTACATCATCAAACTTTGTAGGTTCTTTGTAACCTATCACACTAGCCATATATGCATAATGGTGGGCTGAATAACCAATCCATATAAACCTATAAACTGGTTTTTTGACTCTCTCAGATCTTCATAATTGTGGCTCACTCTGAGCTTTCCTCTCATGAGGTGGTACATAATGACTCTGCCTTGCTCCAGGCATCATAATAGATGGAATGCCCAACTCACTATCCAAACTATCACTACTGGATGACTCATAACTTGTTGTAAGTGGACTTGTCACATCCTCAAGCATCTTTTCTTTTCCCTTATCCAATCTCCCCCTCACTGACATATTCATGTCAGTGGACATAGGAGTATGACTTCGCAAGCATCCTGACCAAGGACTTACTGTAGGTGACCCATCACATGTAGGACCACTCATAGATGTACTCACTATAGGTGTATTTTCAGAATTACTAGTGCTGACTGATCCATTAGTAGCCATTACAACAAGATTACCATACCACGATCCCAACTCATCAAAACCATCTCTGATAATCAATTTCTCATGTGTAGATGGTACATAACACTTGTAAGCTTTCCGGTCTTGTGCATAACCAAGGAATACACTCTTGATAGCTTTAGGATCCAATTTCTTCCTCTTTACATCAAGAACATGCACATATGCAATGCTGCCAAATGCCTTCAAGTGTGAAATATCATGTTTATGACCATACAACCTCTCATATGGAGTTACATCATGAATCCCTACTGTAGGGGTTCTATTTAGCACATAGACAGTAGTCACTACTGCTTCAGCCCAATAACCATTTGGCAAATGATTCCATCAATACCCTAATTTTCCTTTCTGCTACACCATTTTGCTGCGGTGTATAGCTGTAAGTTAACTGACTTCTGATCCCATATTTAGCAAGGTACCTGTCAAAGTAATTAGAGGCATATTCTCCATCTCCATCTTATCTAAGACATGAAATTTTATAGCTCAACTCATTTTCAACATGCTTCTTGAAATCCTTGAATGCATCAAACACATCATCCTTATGTTTCAGTATGTAAAAAGTGTACCTGCTGAAATAGTCAATGAAGGATACATAGTAACAAGCACCACCAAACGAAGCATTATGAGACGGACCCCATACATCTGAATGTACCAACTGCAAGGGTCGTGAGATATTCCATACATGTCTCATAAATGTAAACCATGTCTGCTTTCCAAACTGACATGCATCACATACATGTCCAAAGTCACGATATTTGAACTTAGGCAGTCCAAGTTAATTTCCTTCTACTGCATAGATTTCAGCTTTTGTACATTCACATGTCCAATCCACTTATGCCATATCTCAACATCCCGTATAGCACCACCATCATGTGCAAACATGGCTGCTTTCAATTCTGGAATTGACACATCAAGAGTAAACATTCTACCATCTCTTCAGCCTCTAGCAATCAATTGCATCCATTACCATAGTCTTCAAAAAACCATCCATCCCTATTAAATCTCACCTGCAGATTTTGTTTGCCATCTGTCCTGCCATCTGTCCAACTAACAAAAGATTCTTGGTTATTGTAGGTACATGTAGTACATCATGTAGGCTCTTTTTCTTGCCATCAGGCATCATCAACGGAACAATTCCTGTGTGTTGAATGTCATGCTAGGCATCATCCCCAGTACACACATAACCATGTGAACCTGCAACCATCTCATCAAACCATTCTCCATGGGGTGTCATATGATTCGAAGCCCCTGAATCAATGTACCATCTCTCATCTTTGTTTTGCCTAGATGTATTCTTAGACACATGCTGCATGGCAAACAACATGTCAACCTGCTCATCATGAGCACTACTAGAAGATGCATAGTATCCATGTTGTTTGCCCTTTGCCTTCATATCTCCCTACTTCTTGTAACAATCCTTTGCAATGTGTCCATATGATCTGCCACAGTAATGACAGTCCTTATCTCTATTTGACTAATCATTTGACTACCGTGAACCAGATCCACCACCTCTACCATGGGGTGATCTCCCCCTGCCTCTAAAGCTGCCAAATCAGCATTGGCCCTGTGTATTTGTGCCATGCCAAGCATTCTGCTGATGATGTCCATACGTGTTTCGAGTGTCTCCTTGAACCTTGAAAAGAGCCACGGCATCTGTTGCCTCTGCCACGCTAGCTAGAGTAAAGAATAGTGTCTCTACTTTGAGATGTACTAGAACCTATATTTAGCCCAAGCTTTACTTCCTCATGCAACATCAAAGCAATCAACTCATCCCAATCAAGGGACTTAGCTCTCACAAAAATAGATGTATCAAATGCTTTATACTCTTTGCCAAGTCCATTCAATGTCACTACAATCACATCATCCTCGAACACTGAAGATCCAATGGTGGCAAGCTAATCTGCTATGTTCTTGATCTCTGTAGTGTAAGCCTGAATGCTTATGTCATTCCTAGACATGTTATTGAACTGTTGCTTCAGTTGAATCTTTCTTGCATGTGTTACATTTCCATAATTCTTCATGAGTATGTTCCATGCATCCTTTGGGGAATTGCATCCACTAATCTGTATAACCATAGCATCTGATATACATAAGGAAAACCAATGTAACACCTTGCATGCTCTCTTAGTCCATAGCTTATGAGCCATTTTCTAATCATTTGTTGGATTCCTTTCACGCATTTCAGGTTTAGCCTCATCACTTGTACATAAGTCCCAATAACCTATGCCAATCAAAAAATTCTTCATACTGAACTTCCATGAATAAAATTTTTTGATATCCAACTTTTCTTCCACAATTTGAGTGATATTGTCAATGTCTTGAGCATTTTCCATAGATGCAGCTTAGGTGTTCAGTGATGTATACAACTTGTAAGTATTTGACTCCTTTTCGTACACTTCAGGACCAGTTTCTTGCAATTCATGACAATTTCCTGTAGTTCAGGACAGTTTCCTACAAATCAAGATAGATTCCTACACTTCAGGAAAGTTTCTTACAATAATTTTCTGCACCAAAGCAACAGGGTATTTCAGCCCTTTACAACCTCAGAAACATCCACAAGCATGTGGGATAACTCGCAGGTATTTTAGTCAATACATAGACTCTGCAAGTACTGTATCTCTGTCTCATGTATTCTTATTGCAATGAAGAGGATATGCAGTCTAAAACCTGCAACCTGATATTCATGCACCTTCTTATATATTCAGGAAATCAACTCCTTTGAGATCTTGAGTAACACATACTCATCTCTAGCTAAGTAGATGTCAAGGCATTTGTTTCATCTCCAGATTTCAATCCTCAATTGCATCCAATGCTCTCTTTATTCTTCCAAGCATTCAACATACATATGTCAAGTCATACAAATGAGAGGAGCTCCAAAATGACATGTAATGCTTCAATAAGAGAGACAATGCTTGTTGTCTACATTCAATGATAGTTTCAAGTCATTAAAAATTTCCAGATCTGAATATTTTTTAGCATAAACTCCTAGCTCCAATGCATGACATCATCCATATGACTTCCCAGCATATACCTATGCTTCAATGGTACTCCTGAATAAGTTTGAGAGCTCCAAGCTCATGTCAAAGGTGCATACATGCTGTAGGTTGTCTGTATATAGTAGACCACTGTTATTTCATATCTATAATTAGTTCTTCAAGCTCCCAGATGAGCTCTCAGTCAAGCAATGATGCTATCACCTACTATTTATCGCAGTAAACAGTCAGTCTACACAGGTTTGTGCTGAATATCTCAAAATCTGTGAGGAATTTGAAAAAACTTAATTCTGCAAATTTGTAGGCCACGTCGAAATGGTTTGTGAGCCATTTCTCCAAAAACCATTTCTATAGCAAGATATAGCTTCTGAAAAAAATGGGATGTAGGCACAGTCTCCTTTGGTGATGTTTTCTTCATATCTGATGTCTTGATGTCAAATGGCCACTGCCAAGCCTTCAAGCTTCAGGCGTTCAAGCTCTAATACCATGTTGGGAGAGAGGGAGAGAGACAGAGTGGAGCAAAAGATAAGCCTCAGCTCATTGTTGTTCTTCTTCCATTATTCTTCCTTCATACTCACTAAAAGATACTTACACACACATGGGTATGACTAACCAAGACTAACTATGGTTAAGTACACTGACTTATTGAATGTCACGCATGTGTACAATTGTATCCAACTAATGTTTGTCACACACATAAAGATAGACTGACTGAAGAGTAACATGAGCTTGAAATTCTAACATGAAGCACCTTTGGGACCACAAATAATTACTATTAGCCAAGGAAGTGAGAGGGAAACCTGGTCTAATGTAGAAGGAACTGAGTGACTAAGTGAATTCCTTGTTAGGAAGGCTAAAGGATGGCCACCTAGATAGTAGGTCAAGAATGTGTGGAGATCTTTCATTAATCACAAAAGTAAGCTAGCTTGTATGATGACTAAAAGGGCTCCCTTCACTCAACCCAACAATGAAAATTTCCTAAAGACACAATTGGCTTAGGAAAAACTATTCTAGAATACACAAGTGGTCATGTGGAAAAGTGGGAGCAACAATGTATGATAGGAAATCCCCAGTCTAAAATTCAACTTCATGATATGGAGAATTGTGATGAAGAAATTCTGGCCAATCAAGAATTGACTAAAAGAAATAACAAACTTTTTCCCATTTTATGTTCTTTGTTGGCATGGAAGTAAGACTATTCCACACCTCTTTTGGAATTTTTCTACTGAAGCCAAGAAGTTTTGGATGAAAGTCAAAGAATTGTTTGAAACTTCTCTAGAAATGCATGCCCAACTAAGATGATAGATGTAAATATACCCTAGTAATTAATTCAATGTTCATATCCTCAAAGGGAAAAAAAAATTTAGTTAAGATTCAAGATTATATATCTATGAATCATTGACTTGAGAAGAAAAATTTTCAAAGCTTTGGATAGGGTTATTGCCATTTTTAAAATCTAAGAGAAAACTTTTAAAAAATCTTGAAAAAAACTAATACTAAGTATTGTTTCAAAAAATAACCTATTTTTGTCAACTATAGTAACATCTCTCAATTTGAGGACGCACATTGTTACTTAAGTACCTCAGCTTTACATGGGAAGTATTCAACACTTTTGCAACAATTGCTTCTTGGGTGTGAGAATTACTCTTGGATGGGAATGCTTTTTTGATACAAATGTTTATATGCTTCCCAAGTGGGTGCCATTGGGAGGCAATCATAATCATGTCATCATTAGCTAGACCTAAATTGATAATTTCAAGTAGCTTTATGAAAGTACCAAATATTGATTTTAGCTTTGCAAAAGTATTCTCAACTCTGCAAAAAGCATTCTATTGCGGCGAGAAATGTGATTTATTGTGCCGATTTCTTTGCCATGTTGTAGATTGATCAATAGTGTCAATTCTTTTTTAAATTGGCTAGAGGTAGTGGCATAGCATCACTAATCCTCAAGGGAAACACATTAGCATTGTCCTCTCAGTAGAGGACTAACTTAGGGATTTATAATGCATAATTTTATGGATTTAATGCCTTTTTTTAGTGGTTTGGATGAGTTTGGCTTGGTTTCAATATTTTTAAAGCTTGTTGAGAATTTTGTTTGATTTACTATGTTTTGATGGGTTTTGTTGGTGATTTTTTGGTTTTGATGTGTTCTATTTGTCTTGAGTTGGTATGGATTTTGTTTGGACTATGTGGGTTTTATTGAGTTCTGTTGACCCTTTGTACCTTCTATGAGCTTTTGTATGACTTTTGTAACATTCTTTATATGTGACTATTTGATGGGTTCTTAGCTTGGGGATGCTTTTCTACTTTAGAAAGCATAGAATACATACTCTTATTAGCTAGTTTAAGTGAATACATTAGGAGTTAAAGACTGTAGCTAAAGACTCGGAGTGACACTATAGTAGCTTACTATGAAGAGTCATTGTAGTGGCTTTGGTATCTCTTCATATCAAGCATGCCCTTTGGAGGGTTTCTCCATGACCAACAGAGGTTTTGAATCATTATTCTATTGTATTCCATTGTAACTTTGTATAAGAGTGCGTGAGGGAGAGACATTGAGAGAGATATAGTCATTTTTTATGAAAAAAAATTGTATATCTATGAGAGATTGTGATTTTATGAGAGTAGAAGACTATGGATTCTTTGTGGAAGATATAATTTGAATACTATATGATCATTTTCCATTCATGTAAGTTTATGGATAAATTCTTGATCTTTGTGGATCATGAAAATGAAGAATACTATGTGTATTGTTAGATCTATCACCATAGGAGATATATTCTATGATGTGGCATGAAGTTTCGTTCCCGTTTTTCTTATTGGGCTCAATACGAAGATGAAGAAGTTGCTTGTTGATGCTACAATATAGATTTTCTTGTAGCTCTTTCCTCATTTCCTTGGTGTTCTCTCAAGAGTTCCAAATGTGGCTTTTCCTTTTTTTGGAGCTCGTTTTTCCAATTATCAATCCATTGGTTGTAGAAGGACTAGGGATGTTGATGTCTTGCTTTTTTGGCTATATTATAGACTAGAATTGGGATCATGTCTTTGTCATTTATTATTTCAAATCCAAATAGGCTTAAAGTATAGAGGAGTCAATTACCTACTAGTACATGATTTTTACTTGTGTTAATCTTAGTGCATGTGTGTTATTCTACTTATGCATATCTCCAATCCATCTCATTCTCTTAGATTAGGGAAAGCGTAGGATATGTGTATTGTTGATTTTTATTTGTCTATTCATTGCATAATAGTGACTTGCTATAGTATAGCACCATATGTGAAACTAGTCGTATTGTGACATGAAAATAAATTATTTGACACCATAGGCTCACTTTTCACCTTAAAGTGACTCCCATAAAGATAATGATGTCACTTTTTCACTACATGTAATATAGCCAACATCTCTTGCTCATATACATGTAATATAGTCAACATCTCTTGCATTTGCCTTTCTTTTTCATCAAATTTATTACTTTCATAAGCTATGTCACCATGTTCTTGGGCTAAAATAGTCCCCAAATCCTCTTCCACTAGCATTCACATAGATAGTAAAGACCTTAGAGAAGTTGAGCAAACCAATATAGGTGCAAAAATGAGGCGTTGCTTTAGGTCATTGAAGTTTTTGTTGGCTATTTCATCCCAAAAGAAAGCTTCTTTCTTTAACTTGTCGGTCAATGGAGTAGCCACATGCACATAATTCTTTATGAACATTCAATAGAAAGAAGATAAGCCAACAAAACCCCTCAATGATGTGGTACTTGTCAGTGTAGGCCAATCCTTGACACATCGGACCTTCTTTGGATCAACTGTGGGAGCTTTCACTCAACCGCCAAGACCCACGGACCGCTTATTGTTTCAAGCATTCCAAGCAAGCTCTAATGGCTACCTCTCACATAGCCGACACGCCATCGATCCTACGAGTGTAGTGAGCTTACCTTGATGCTGATGTGAGTTGTCTTCTCTCCCGTGCACTCCCGTAGCTCCACGATCCTAGATGCTAGCTCAAGCATCCTCAAGCCTCCTCCATCTCCAAGATCCATCCACCATAGTCGTACGTGCAAGAGAAGAGAAGAGAAGAGGAGAGGAGATGGTGAAGAGCTTCACCCTCTTGATCCCTCACTCCCACTCACTCACTCCCTCACACTCTCACAGTCCCTCTCTCAAGAGCACACACAAGCAAGGAGAGGAGAAGAAGAGAAGAAGAGAAGAGCTATTTTTGGGCACACACCAAAGAATGAGTTTCCATTCACTTTTTGAACTTTATATATACAAACCCTAAAACCCCATGGTCACCCATCCCTTTTTACATGACCGGCCATTGTGACAAGGTCCCTTTTTCTAATTCCCTCTTGTTGCTTCATGCCCTAGGCCTATATTCGACTATTCTTTTGCAGGTGGCACACGAGGGAGCCTAGCGCTCTTTTACAAGAGTTTTTGGAGTTTTTGAGGCACCTTTTATTTAAAACTACGCTTTTGGCCCCGGCTTAGCTTTAGAGGCCGCCTGTGTGTCCTTGCTCCTTTTCCATCTTCTTTCCGCTTTTTCATTCATCCTTCTACCTTCTCCGCTTGGGGTTAACATTACCCCCCTCCGAGACGGGTGCCAGTTCCATGGCACTCTTGTCGATTGTTGGTGTTTAAGAGGCCATTGGCGAAGCAATCGTGTGAGGACAGGGCAACATGTAAACTCGGGTGCTTGTGGAAGCGTGGTAGTAAGGTTGGTCGGAGAAGTCAAACGGACAGCGAGTGGTTGATGAGGGCCTCCAAAGTCGGTGGTTGGGCACGTTGGTGATGCTTGGAAGGATAGGGTGCAGTGCTCCACCTAAGGAGGGGTGTCTATTGTATTGTGTAGTGCATTGTGCTCCTGCTAGTGGAATGGGGAGTTGGGTCTAACCACAGGGTAGCCTGGGTGATATCCCATGCTTGGGGGCCCCATTCGTGCCAGAGGTGTGGTGCGAGTAGCTTAGGGTGACAGGTCTAACCATAGGCGAGTGAACCTCCCTAGGTATGTCCTACCCTTGATGGGCGCTAAGCGTGAAGTGGGGGAGCAAAAAGGACTAGGGGGTTAGGAGTGGAGCCGGCCGACCGAAGCCACCAGGCATGCCTAACTTGAGGACCCCTAGGTGTAGTGATTGTGCTTTATGTGGTGCAGAGTGCTTGTATAAGTGAGTTGTTTTAGTTATTCCATGTGTAATGTTCCGCTTGAGATTTTTATTTTTTATTTTGCATTACACTAGTAGAACGATAGATTGTACCTAATCTTCCTTGTCTGATTGAGGTGGAGAAGGGGGTCGGATGGACTTGCTCAAAAATTGATAGCTTTGCATGTACTCTTTGAGATTCATGCGGACGTGGAGGGAGGTGGTGGAGAGAAAGGGAAGGTTGCACCTAGTAAACTGGCTATCGTTCATATCCTCTAGGAGAGCTAGGCAAAAGGAGGGAAGAAGGCTAGCTCTCATCATTAGGCATGCCATGGAGCAGCTGTCAATGGCGTTGGGGTCAAAAAAGAGGGGAGGCAAGCCATGCTCTTGTGGGGTAGGGTCCTGCTTGAGTAATAGCTTAAGTAGCCTAAGATAATTACATGTAGTTATAAAGGCTGGATCGGGGCATGAAGAGAAGTCCTCAAGAAAGCGCGTCATGGAATCATTTAGGCTTCCTAAGTCAAAAAGGAGGGCATGCTCAAAGGAGGCGGCGTTGGAGTTGTAGATGATGGGGAAATCATGCCACCCATGGAGAGTGGCAACAAAATCCACACCTACCCTACGAGGATACGCCATGAATGTGGGGCCGTTCCTCTCATAGGGTAGGGTGTTGCAAAACGCCATCCAGGCGAGCATGCTAATATCGTACACTCGCCTCCTCCAAAGGGATTGGCAGTTGTAGCCTTGTACAATATGCGGTATTTCGAACACCTTGTCTTGCCAAAACTCTGCTTCCTCCGTGCCCCACAAAGTGGGGGTCTTCTCTCTTTCTTCTAGCCATTTTTGTCCCAATCGGCCGCCAGTCTCGTGATCACCTCCTCCATTACCTTAATTGGTAGGACCCTCCGTAGGCTGTTAGGCATGAGGAAGCTGAAGGTGAAAGGGTCCTTTTCATTTTCTTGCCATTCCCAAATCACCAGCTCCACATGGAATCCAATAGGTGGGAGGGGTGCGGACAGCCACACGACTAGTTTGGCTCTTAACTGCCTCCTGGTTTCTTCAACTAATTTTCCCCGTCTCTCGCTGAGCGCGGTTTGTTTTTCCAAGGGCAGATCAATCTGTTGCTGTTCTTGAACATGCGGCTAGGGGGGTTGTGGAATTATCTCTTTGCTGGTTCTCCTCATGACGAATTCAAGTTCAGCCTCCTCCCCCTGCCAGTCTTCTAGTTGCGCTCCTTCCTCAAAGCCCAGTGTAACCAACGCATGGGGGGTTAGGCCGGCCAATAGTAGGTACTTCTGTTGCTCTTCTAAGCTTAGCCTAACCTCGGCAGGTTGGGATGACGTTTGTAGCCCCACATGCAGGGCCCTGAGTGCGATGCTCAGTTTCTTCTGCACCACCTCCAACGACTCCTTTCCCTCTGGCCGGGTAGGAAGGCCTGCTGCTGGGCATTGAAGGCTATCTAAGCAGTGTCTACTTTACTTTCTGCAAGGATTTTTTCTTTCTCCACCAAAGCAAGGCACCGTACAAGTGTCTTCACCCGTTTCTCATTCTGCGTAGCCCATTCCTCTCCTCTTTTGTTCATCCCTTCCATGCTCTTCCCTTGCTTCTGTGCTAGGGTTACGAGCTTCTGCTCCTGGGCTTTGAGTTCTTTGCCCATATTCTCGTGCTCTTTCCAGGTGCAGTTGATCGGTCATAGACTCGATCTCCTTTTGTTGCTGCTCCCTCTCTTGTCTTCTCTCCTCCTCTTTGGTATTTAGTTCCTCCATCATTTGCTCGATATTGGTGGTTTTCGCCTCCAATTCCCCATGTTGCATCAAGAGGAGCTTGTATTCCCGCTACATCTACACCAGTTCTTGATTTTCATCCTCGAGCCGCTATTTGTAGCTTTCTTCCATGTCTTCCTTGGCCTTTAATTCATGCTTGAGATCAAAGATCTGTCGTTGTTGCATGGCTACCAACTCCTTTTCCGCCACCAACTCAGCCACACAGCCATTCTCTTTTCCTCCTTTGCCCTCTCCAATTGGGAGAGCAACTCGGCGACGTATTCATTGTGACTGGCTGGTGGCGTCATTGTTGTGTGGGTTGGGGTGGTCGAGGCTTCTACTCTCGGATGCTTCTGGTCCTGCCTTGACTCAGCATGTGTGATGACTGGTCTCATTTGCCCCGTAGCCGTGGTTTCTATGTTCTTTCCCTGGGCCATTTCTTTACTGATAAAATATTACATCCAGACCACGAAGTTGGAAACCTCCATGCAGGTGGGGATGCTAGGGGTGAGGATGGTTGGTTTGGTGGAGGGTGCCATGAGGGTGGGGATAGGATGGAGGAGGTCCTTGCCTTTGCCTTCTAGGACAATGGCAGCGTGACTTTTGGTACTTGGGTGCTAGAGCTAGGTCCTTCTTCCCTCAGCTGGCTCCAGGCTCCTGGATCATCAGCCTTGCACTGTTGCTCAATGGACCGGCATGTGGCTTCGGCCAAGTCCTCCTCCTCCTTCCTTCATAGTTTCTCTTCTTCCTCCATAGCTCTTCTTTGCCTTTCTTTTTCAGCTTTCCTATACTCTTCCTCCAGTTTCTCCTTTTCTTCATGCTATTCTCTTTTTCTCTTCTCAGCCTCCTATTTTGATGCCTTTTTAGCCCTCTTGACTTGTTATGTTGTTTCTTCTTCTTCCTGTTTCTTCTTCTTCTCCCTCTCCTCAGCCTCCTTGAGGGATTGTCTTTTTGCTTTTTCTAAATCCTCTTTCTCCTTCCTGCGGCCTTCATCTGACTTCTTTTTCTTCTGCGTTGTCTTCTTCTTGGGTTCCTTGACCTGCTTTTTGCTTGATTGCTCTTCTTGCTCTTATCAGTCTCAATCCCGTCGTTTGACCTCTCTTGGTCCTGATGAGGGGGTGACTTGTCACGCATTTCTCCTTCCCCTTCTTGTTGAGATATCGAGCTCCACTCGTGATATGCCAGGGTGACCGTTGTGCATTTATGTCACCGACTTGTTAGCTGTAGATGCGGTTGGTACACTGCCCATGAATAATAGCTAGATGACAGCTATCCTTATCTACTCTAGTTCATGGCTCAGTTAGTATGCCACCTTAGTTAGTTGAGTTTGGTTTGAGACACATATATAGGGTTCTTCTACTTCTATGTACTTGAGTTCTTTTTGGCTTACACAACTAAGAAGAGGAAAACGGTTTTCAGCCTCCACCTGTGTGCGTATTCCCCCATTGTGCAAGCAAGAAAGCTACAAGTGAGACTCCTTCCTTCTCTCCCACAATCTTAACATGGTATCAGAGCCTTGTTCGTGGTAAGGAGCTCAAGAAAGCAAACCAAGTTCGTGGTGTTCGGGTAAGAGAATTAGTGTTGCTTTCATTTTTTCTGTTTTGGGAGCAAGTCTCTGCAGGTAGCACAGCCGGAAAGTGCAAGAGTGCATTGTCTCAGATTGAGACGCCCTTCGCGATGTAGCAAGAGGGCAGTATATGCTGCGAGAACGGGCTTTAGCTCTCGGTTGCTCTATTTTTTTTATTTGAGGCCATTTCGGGGCCTGTTTTGGAGGCGGAAGTTTTTTGCACGCACTCAGGAAAAGGCCATGTTTTATGCTGTGCGACCACTGTTCTACATGTCGGTAAAAAGTTACTGTAGAAATTGCATCGTATGCCTGTGCGAAAGGGAATTATGCATCTTCTAGTAGACAGGGTGATGACAGAAATGAGCATTTGTTTATGGTGCAGCACATGACCAATTCTGTGACAAGTGTAGAAGAAAGCAACGATGTGTGGTATGTTGACTCAGGTGCATCAAACCACATGACAGGTCATGCAGAATGGATGCAGGATACAAGGAAAATGGAAAAACCAGGATTTGTGGAGACTGGTGATGATACTACACATCCTATTGTGCAAATTGGAAAATTTCCTTTGTCTATCCAGGATGGGAAAAAGAAATACCTGTCGGATGTATTTCATGTCCCGAATATCACCAAGAACCTGGTTTCTGTTGGTCAAATGGTTGAGCAGGGCTTCCAGGTCAGATTTAATTCTCATGGATGCTTTGTTGAGGATATGAAAAATAAAGGTCGCTTGATAGCAAAAGGAAAGAAGAAGGGCAGAATGTTTACGTTGGATGCAGACATGCCTGAATTGAGTGCAACAATGTTTGCACATGGGACCGGTGTAGTTGCAGATATTGATATCTAGCATAAACGCATTGGTCATGTTAATGTACAGCGACTTAAATCAATGGAAACCCAAAATATTGTTGCAGAATTGCCTAAATTCAAGGTTGTAGAAATGCATAAGGTATGTGAAGCATGTCAGTTTGGAAAACAGGTAAGGAAACCATTTCCTAGACATGTTCAAGAGAGTAAGAAGCCATTGGAATTAATCCACTCTTATGTGTGGACTACTAAAGCTGCATCTCTTGGAGGCTGTCATTATTTTGTGAGTTTTATTGATGACTATAGCAGAAAAGTTTGGGTGTATTTTATGAAAAAGAAAAGTGAAGTTTTTGGGCATTTCAAAACTCTTAAAGCTATGGTTGAAAAAGAAACAGGCCTGCAAATAAAATGCCTAAGGTCAAATGGAGGGGGAGAGTACCTCTCAAATGAGTTTGCAAGGTTCCTGCAGGAGCATGGCATAAAGCAGCAATATTCATGCAATCATACCCCACAAAAAAATGGAATTGCAGAAAGGAAAAACATGCATATTGGAGAGGTATCTCATGCCATGCTCAATGAAAAAGACTTGCCAGATTTTTACTGGGCTGAAGCAGTTGCTACAGTAGTCTACATAATGAACAGGACTCCCACTGCAGCAATACATGGGATGACTCCAGAGGAGAGGTATACTGGTAGGAAACCATATATTTCTCATTTGAAGATTTTTGGTTGCATTGCCTATGTTCATGTGCCAGATGAGTTGAGATCCAAGTTGGATCTAAAAGCTGAGAAGTGCATCTTTATTGGTTACTCTCTGCAGCAAAAAGGGTATAGATACTATAACCCTTCTAATCGTAAGTTTACAGTGAGCAGAGATATTATTTTTTATGAGATGAGTAGCTCGTATAAACTAGTAAATGTGATTGATAATGTAGATGCACAAAATGGTAATGCTGCCCAGAATTCACAGTAGCAGTCATAAGATATAAGTGGACCTAGAGCGTCCTCTAGCAATGGTTCACATTCTTCACCATGGACAGGCAGATTGAGATCAGGAGAATCTTCTCAAAGCAATGCAGATAATGGTATACAGGTATCACGAAAAGGAAAAGAGAAGGTAGATCAGCCCATGTTTGATGTGAATGCAGGTCATTCTTATGTGGATGGTGAATCCAGTGGCTCAGAATAGAGCATTGATGATGAGTTGGGTATTCCTTCTATTGTTACACATGGAGTAAGGAAGACCAGGGATGTTTTGAGAGCACCTGGGAGTAAACCTGCTTTGCGCAGGTCTACCAGAGCTAGGTATCCTATGGATAGGCTGAAATATGATGGATTTACAGCCATTCACTATGCCTATATGGTCAAAGTGATACAGGAACAAGAACCCACTTCTTTTGAGCAAGCCATGGGAAAAGAAAAATGGGAGAAAGCCATGGATGAATAAATGGATGCTTTGGAAGTAAATGCTACATGGGAATTGGTATCTTTGCCTAAAGATAAGAATGCAATTGGTTGTAAGTGGGTTTATAAGGTGAAGCACAATGCAGATGGCTCTGTGAACAAATACAAGGTAAGATTAGTAGTCAAGGGGTATGCACAAACATATGGCATTGATTATGAAGAAACATTCAATCCAGTTGCAAGGATGGCAACCGTAAGAGCAGTCATTGCTATGGCTGCATCAAAGGGATGGTCTTTACATTAGATGGATGTAAAGCATGCCTTCTTGCATGGTGATTTGCAAGAAGAGGTCTATATGGAGCAACCACCAGGTTATGTGCATGTTGTTCATCCTGAGTTTGTTTGCAGGTTGAAGAAAGCCTTGTATGGCTTGAAGCAAGCACCTAGAGCATGGTCTGACAAGATAGGACAGTATCTTGTCACTATTGACTTTCAAATTTCCAAGGCAGATTCCTCACTTTATGTTAGAAAAATAGAGAAATGTATTATGCTGCTTGTCATTTATGTTGATGATTTGATTATCATAGGTGATAGTGATGAAGATATCCTTCATGTGAAAATGCTATTGAAGCAGAAGTTTGAGATGAAGGATTTGGGAGAGCTGCGTTATTTCTTGGGCATTGAGGTGATTAGATCACCAAGTGGGATATAGCTCTTGCAAAGGTAGTATAGATTGGACATGTTGTCCAAATATGGGATGATAGGCTATAAGCCTATTTCAGTTCCTTTGGAGCAGAATGTGAAGTTGAGCACAGATGCAGGTGAGCTTCTTGAAGACCCTACTATGTACAGACGCATAGTAGGAAGTTTGATTTATATGACTATTACCAAGCCAGATTTGAGCTATGCTATTGGATTGGTAAGTCAGTTTATGTAGGATCCAAGGAAACCGCATTTGGATGTGGCATACTGAGGTATGTGAAGTCCACATTGCAGTATGGACTATTTTATGAGACTAGGATTCAGATACAGTTGCATGGATACACTGATGTTGATTAGGCTGGTAGTATTTCTGATAGACGATCTACCAGTGGATATATGTTCTCTTTTGGGAGTGCTGCAATCACTTGGAGCAGCAAGAAACAGCCTACATTTTCCTTGTCGAGCAGCATAGAGGCTGAGTACAGGGGCGCAGCAATGGCTGCATGTGAGGTAGCTTGGTTGCATAAGCTACTTTATGATATCCTATAGATGGGCTAGTTGTCATTTATTGTGACAACATGAGTAGTATACACTTGGCAAATAACCCAATCTATCATGCTAGAACAAAGCACATTGAGGTGCATTATCACTATGTGCGGGAGAGGGTTTTACTAGGTCTTATTGATCTAGTTTATGTCAGCACAGAGGATCAGGTAGCTGACATATTTATGAAGGCATTGGGCGTAGAGAAGCTGCGCAAGTTCAGAGACCTGCTTGGTGTGCAGAAATTGGGATTGAGCTCGAGGGGGAGTGTTGAGATATCGAGCTCCACTCGTGATATGCCAGGGTGACCATTGTGCATTTATGTCACTGACTTATCAGTTGCAGATGCGGTGGGTACATTGCCCATGAATAATAGCTAGATGACAACTATCCTTATCTACTCTAGTTCGTGGCTCAGTTAGTATGCCACCTTAGTTAGTTGAGTTTGGTTTGAGACCCATATATAGGGTTCTTCTATTTCTTTGTACTAGAGTTCTTTTTGGCTTACACAACTAAGAATAGGAAAACTGTTTTCAGCCTCCACCTGTGTGTGTATTCCCCCATTGTGCAAGTAAGAAAGCTACAAGTGAGACTCCTTCCATCTCTCCCACAATCATGACACTCCATACGCGTGAATCTGCTGATATTCGTTGAACTTCATCTGTGGACCTATTCTATGCATGCCACGTTGTCAAGCTCACCATGCCAGACGTACGAAACATGTGGTTTATGCGGGGGATAAGTGAAGAGTGTCTAAAAAATTTTTGAGGAATGGTTTTCCCTTGCAAGTCCTGTCAATACCTGTGAGAACCACACTTTGAACATATCTCCATAGTCTCGTATTCTCCTCAAAATAGTATGCAATCGTTGATACATGCATGGATGCTGTTGTAGTCCATGCCAAGCTTTTGTAAAACATGTCATGCATCATCACGAGACTTAGGCATGGTATTTGCAAGTGGTAATATATGATACTTCAATAACCTGAAAAAAATCATTAAACACCTTGAAAAAGTATAAATGTATTTAATGATAGTGTCGAAAAGAAATCAACAAAGCGTACGTACAAGGTACGTGATCAACTCAGTCACACTCGCATCACTCCACTCGTATTTTGCTTACACACTTAGGAGTGCAAGTAGTGTCTTTAGGCGAGATACTTGGGACTCATCATATAATGGTATGGATGCTTCCTCTCTAAGTGGATCAAAAGTATCGACATCCATGGGAATCAATGCATCGATCATTGTCTCCATCTCAAGCTCTAAGATTGTAGGTAAGTCTCGAAGGCTGCCTGTCTCCTCTGGTATTGACGGTATAGATTGGATAGTACCTTCCAAGTGGTAGATTGGATACTACTACTAAGAAAAGAAGAAAAAACTACTACTACTACTACTACTACTACTACTACTACTACTACTACTACTACTACTAAGAAAAGAAGAAAAAACTACTACTACTACCACCACTACAACAACAACAACAACAAACAAGAAAACTAAACAACAATAAATAAGAAAACAAAAAAACTACTACTACTATTACCACAACAACAACAACAACAACAAACAAGAAAACCACTACTACTATCACAACCACGACTACGATGACTACCGCTACCACTACCACTACCACTACCACTATAATAAACAAGAAAAGAAGAAAAAACAACAACCACCACAACAACTACCACTACCACTACCACTACCACAATAACAATAAAAGAGAAAAGAAGAAAAAACTACTACTACTACTACAAAAAACAAGAAAACTAAACAACAATAAACAAGAAAAGAAAAAAAACTACTACTACTACAAATAAGAAAAGTATTATTACTACTGCTAGTACTAGTACTACAATCACGACTACGACGACTATGACCATGACTACAACCACCACAACAACTCTCTCTCTCTCACTACCACTACCACTACAATAAACAAGAATAGAAGAAAAATCAACAACAACAATAACTACTACTACTACTACTACTACTACTACTACTATAACAACAAACAAGAAAAGAAGAAAAAACTACTACTAGTACCACTACTATAACAACAACAAATAAGAAAACTAAACATCAATAACCAAGAAAGAAAAGAAAAATACTACTACTACAATAACAACAAACAAGAAAACTACCACCACTACTACTACTACAACCACGACTACGGTGACTATGACTACGACTACCACAACAATAAACCACTACCACTACAATAAACAAGAAAAAAAGAAAAAATAATAACAACAACTACTACTACTACTACTATTATATAACAACAAACAAGAAAAGAAGAAAAAACTACTGCTACTACTACTACTACAACAAACATGAATACAACTACTACTACTACTACTACTACTACTACTACAATCATGATTACGACCACGACTATGACTACCACAACAACAACAAACTAGAAGATAAGAAATTAAACAACTACTACTACTACTACTACTACTACTACTACTACTACTACTACTACTACTACTACTACTACTACTACTACTACTACTACTACTACTACTACTACTACTACTACTACTACTACTACTACTACTACTACTACTACTACTACTACTACTACTACTACTACTACTACTACTACTACTACAAGAAACAAGAAAATAAGAAATTAAACAACAACTACCACTACCACTACCACTACCACTACTACAACAATCACAAAAATAACAAACAAGAAAATAATAAATTAAATAACAAAAGAAAAAAAGTTACTACTACTACAATAACAACAAACAAGAAAACTACTATTACTACTACTACTACTACTACAATCATGACTACGACAACTACGACCACGACTACGACTACCACAACAACAACAAACTAGAAGAGAAGAAATTAAACAGCAACTACTACTATCACTACCACTACCACTACTACTACTACTACGACTACCACAACAACAACAAACAAGAAAATAAGATATTAAACAACAACTACTGCTACCGCTACCACTACCACTACCACAAAAACAACAAACAAGAAAATAAGAAATTAAACAATAACTACCACTACTGCTACCACACTACCACTACCACTACCACTACCACTACCACTACCACTACCACTACTACCACCACCACAACAACAACCAACAATAAAAAAAGAAAATAAGAAATAGAAGAACAACATCAATAACAACAGCCTCTCCCTCCTCTCTCTCCTTCCCTCTCCCTCTCCCTCTCTTTCTCTCTTTCCCTATTATGTTTAATGTTTTCTCCATCTCTCGTTCCTTCTTTCCTTTTCTCTCTTTCTCTCCCTCTCTCATTTCCTCTCCCTCCCTCTCTTTCTCTCTTTTCCTATTATGTTTAATGTTTTCTTCCCCTCTCTCTCGTTCCTTCTTTCCTTTTCTCTCTTCCTCTCCCTCTCTCAATACATATGATTTTTAACAAAAACAAGTAAAAGAAAAAGAGAAAACATAAAAACAAAGCAAGAAGGAACAATGCACTCACCGTAAAGGCTCGAGGATGGATTTGGCGGCTCCTCTTTACCCTCCTTACACTTCCTCCTCTTCTTCGCAAACGGCAGCGCCGACGGTGAGAAGCTTTCCTTGTCCCTCTTTCTCTCTTTCTCTCCCTCTCCCTCTCAAATGCAAGATGGAGTTCGCTCTCCCTTTCGCTCTCTCTTTCGTGTACTCGTGCAAAATAACGCGCTCGGGTTTTGGCTTGCATTTTTTTCGTCTAAGCACCGTCGCTATTTGCGTTGCTATTAGCATCGCAAATGCGACGCTAATAGCGACGCCACTATTTTGCGTCGAAAAGTGCCGTCGCTATGGCTCCATATCCTTGTAGTGAATGATATTTATAAATAGACATTGAATGTATGTGATGTAGAGGATATACATATAGTGAACCCTCGAGAGCATAGATCATATGAATTCAAGGGGCACTAATGGCATAGATGCATCTATTGATACTCATGAAGAGGTAATACTCACAATAGAGTAGGGCTATGGGAACTGCCAAATGTCAAAGAACACTTATATAAGACATTATGAAGCAAAGAGAAAAAGAGAATACCATCAAAAGGTATAAAGAGAAAACTCCAGTAGGTTACAAGTGAGACTATGAGGAGAAGAAAAGAAGTGTGGCTAGAAATGTAGCCAGGTACTTTGCCAAAGGGACTTTTTGTATGAATGAAGCAGTAGTTAAGAATATTTTTAGTTTCTTTTGCCTTCTTCCAGCAGTCAAAAAGTTGACAAATTGGATGCATGGATCAAAGGCCAAAGCAAATGAGATGCTTGTTTCGAGAATGTGGTGGACCTTGAACTCAATAAAGCAACACAGGTTTACAAGTTAACTATTTGTCCAAAGTTCTAGCATGCTAATGCTACTGAATGCAACCTCAAATGATATCACAAGGTCTCCTCTAAGTATTTCACTAGTATCTTGAGCTTTAAAGATGACAACGTCAGAGGATGCTTGGGTGAGCATACATACTAGGTATCACCTATCATTGTGGTACTTAGGAAGAATGGTAAAACTTGATTATGGATTAACTACAAGAAACTAAATGATACAACTAAAAGAGACCATTATTATCTTACATAGACCACATGATTAAACATGTTGTAAGAAAAGAATCTTACAGCTTCTTGGATGGCTTCTCAGGCTATAATCACGCACTAGCGCACCTAAATGATTGAGGCAAGACTACCTTCACCACCAACTGGGGGGTATTTACCTACATTAACATGCCTTTTGGGTTTGACAAATATATCAGCTATCAAATTTTAAAGACTCATATGTACTATTTTGAAGGATATGCTGAGATAGTGGCTCAAATTATTCATGGATGATCTTTGCATCCACTCCATTTGGGAGGAACATCCCAAAAACTAGACTTCGAGTGCTATTGGCAGTACCATCTATCTTTGAATCCATTAGAGTGCAAATTGTAGGTTAAATATGGTATTATTTTGGGCTATGTGGTATCTAGGAATGGCATTTCAATGGATGCAACCAAGATCAAGGTGATAATGGATCTTGCACCACCCACCACCCAACAAAGGCATCCAATGTTTTCTTGAATATAAGTCTAGCTATTATCGTCATTTTATGCTTGACTACAAATCCATAGCAGTGCCTCTTTACAAGTTGCTAATTGTCTAGGAATTGACAAAGTAATGCCAAGCTTCATATGAAGCTTTGAAAAAAAATCACATGATTGCACCCATTTTACAAGTCCTGGATTGGACAATCACCTTCTACATGCATATTAATGTATACAAAATCATAGTTGGACTATGTTGTGCCAACACGATGAATGTAATATAGATTCGCCCATGATATTTGCTAGTAGACAATCCACCAAAATCACAATAAATTACTCCACAATCAAATAGAAAGAATTAGGAATGGTATATGTCATCAAGAAGTTTTGATTCTACATATTGGCTACCCTATTCACATTATTTGTGCACCATTAGGCACTACTTTATTTAGTAAACAAGCCCTATCCTATATGCCAAATTACTAGATGGCTTCTAATTTTGTTGGAATTTGATTTTCCCATGGTTGTACACAAGCAAAAGCACTAGTTTATTGTCGATCATTAGTCTTATATCACTAGTGGAGAGGAGGTAGTTGAGATAGTTGATAATCTCATTGATGTCCATTTGTTCCATTTTTGGCAGAAATCTCAACTCTTTAAGGTAGATCTTACACATCATTGGGCTAATGACATTTACTCCAAAGAGGAAAAGCTACTGTAGAGGAGCTACACAATGGTACAGCCTTATCGAAGATGTGCATGTTAATGCCATTGAGGCTTCCAATTTGTGAGCCATTAGAAGAGGACAAAAGGTTAAAGAAGGTGACAGGGATAATGTGAAACCTATTGAGATAAACCCTAAATAGGATGATAAGGGGATGCAAGTCCTTAACCCTAATGTGAAAGTCAGTCCTCTAAAAGCTGCAATATTATGAGTTCAAAATTAATAGAAAGATTGTGATTGGAAATCCAAAAGGATGCCTCCACAATTCTCCAAATGGCTGAATATAGTTTAAGGCAACCTGATGGTTGCATTACCAAAGTCCATGTGATGATTACTAATGTGGAATGCATTGTGGACTTTAGGGTTATCAAGTTTGCAGGGCAACCAAGCTATCAAGTATTGTTAGGAAGGCCATGGATCATGCAATCCAACTGTCAAGTTGATATACCCACTGATCATCTGATTTTTGGCAAAGGTGCCCGACGTGTGATATTGGACGCAGATCGTGAATCTCCTCAAAGTGAAAGAGTACATTTATCTTCATTAGAATTAGATGCATTAGATGGTCCATCTCGTAGTGAGACTTCTTCAAATGACAAATCAAAAAAGGGGTCCTCTATAGAGGATGTCTACCAGGTGACTCTAAATGAGCCAATAGAAGCTCAAGATGGAATAAAAGATGTGGATGTGATTGTGTTGGACCTCGGTACATTGGATGATCCACGACCAATTAAATTAGGGTGTATGCTCATTCTAGAGGAAAGGAAGGACTACGCGTCCTTGATCCAAGAATTTCGTGATATTTTTTCTTGGAGCTATGATGAGTTGAGGGTATCTCTTCCATTTTGGCTATGCATACCATTCCCTTGAGAAAGGTAGCTACCCAGTGCAACAAAAAGTGAGGTGTATGCCTTTTGAGCTAAGGGACGGACTATTTGAGGAAATGTAGGAGTTGCAAAAATTGCATAAGGCTAGCTTGATATTTCTTGTACAACACATGGAGTGGTATTTGCCAATAGTTATTAGGAAAAAGAATAATAATCAAATCAAGCTTTGCATAGATTTTAGGAAGCTCAATAAATAGAGGGTCAAAGATTACTATCCGCTGCCACTTATTAACGAGATTTGGATTAGTTAGTGGTGGACAGAGATATCTGTTTATTTATGGATTGCTTTGCTGGAAATAACCAAATGGCTATTGTAGAGAAATATAAGTTAAAAATGACATTTATCACTGTTTTTAGTACCTTTGCAATGTAGCATATTCTTGGCAATGTACAATTGATAAGACTTTTGGTAATATTTCCCTAGAGGAGTTGAAAGTTTTTATTGATGCTTTGAGGGAAGCCACCACAAGGTAGAGATAGCTGATTATTTTAAGAAAATATTTTAAGGATTGGAAGTAGTTCTACATTGCTCTTAATCCAAGAAAGTGCGTCTTTGGAGTACCCTATGGATTGCTATTAGGCCATGTGGTTAGCTTGGCTAGTATTGCGACTTGTCCTAAAAGATAAAGGCTATTGTTGCTATGAGTCCACCACGTACTTCTAAAGAAGTACATAGCTTTCTATCATCAATGGAATACTATTGAAGATTTATCGATGCACTAGCAAAGAGGACATTGCCATTGAAGAATCTATTGTCATTTAATTTTCGATTTGTTTAGAGTGACCTATGTCAAGTCTCCTTTGAGGATGTAAAGAAAGAACTAGTAAAACCGCCAATCATGAAAGCACCCAAAAGGGGTGAGGTCTTCTATATATTTTCAACAGCCACAATGCATAGCATCAGCTCTACTATTTAGTCCAGATTTGGGAGGAGAAGTGGTATTATCCAATTGCATTCACTAGTCGTAAATTGGGGATATTCCATATTAATTATGCCTACATAAAAAAGCTATGACTTGAGATGGTATTTGCGAAAAAGAAATTTAGGCATTATATCCTTTATGAAAAGGTGGTATTTTATACAAAGGCAGAGGGGTTGAGTCTATTGATGAATAAGTTGTAGACACCTGACCATCTAACAAAATCGTTGGTCACCTTGTAGGAGTTTGATTATGAAATTAGGAGTACGATGCTAAAGTTTCAGGGCATCATTGAATGTCTTGTGGATTTTAGGGAGTCGAAGGAAGTCTTGGCTGAAGGTAGTGACCTTGAGGGCCTATTCAAAATTGATACGGCCTCCATCCTATCTTGGTATGCTGCCATAATACACTATCTATTTATAGGAGAGGTTGGAACTACTTTATCAAAGCTTGAAAAGATGAAAATCAGGAAACAAACCTTGAAATTTTCCTTGATTGCAGAAACACTATACCAACAAGGTGTAGATGATGTTTATCACTGATGTGTCCTACCTGATGAGGTCCCATTTATCTTGGAGAAGTGCAATGACTCTACTTATGGAGGGTGCTTTGTTGGACAGTTGACTACATAGAAAGCTTTGAGAGCCAGATAGTGGTGGCCATCCATTTTTCAGGATGCTTTTTTGTATGTTAAGAGAGATGTGATACATGTCAAAGACATGAAAGTAGGGAGAACAGGAAGTGCCCACTAACTCCTATCATGGCTATACTACCATTCGAGAAGTGGGGCATCAATTTTGTTGGACCTATACATCCTTCATCACCTACGTAGAAGTAATATATCATTGTGGTGATAGATTACTTTGCAAAGTGGTCTGAAGCTCGAGTCATGAGATGAAGGACAATGCCAAGGAGATAGCTAGTTATATCATGGAACAAATTGTATGTTGTTTTGGTCCATTGAAAGAGAGTGTCTGATCATGGAACACACTTTTTGAACAAGGTCATAGAAGACTTGACGGAAGCGCTAAAAATTAAACACAATAAAACTACCCCGTATAATCCCCAAGTGAATGGACAAGTAGAGAGTACTAACAAATAGCGTGTGGGGATTTTATCCAAGACAATATCCAAGGGTAAGCATGATTGGGATAAGAAACTTCATGTGGCTATCTAGGCTTATAACACGACATTCAAGAGAGCAACAGGCCACACCCCATTCAAGTTGGTATATGGGGAGGAGTATGTCTTACCATTGGAAATCGAGTTGCCCACTATGAGGCTTGCTCTAAATCATTCATTGGGTGAGGTAGATACTTTGCAAGAAAGGTTCACTTCTCTTGCGCATCTTGATGGAATCTAATTGTAGACTTTGTTACATCAAGAAGTAGGGAAGAAGAGGATGAAAGCACTCCATGACCTTTCAAGCTAAAATATATAAATTTTTGAAGGGTCTGTTTGTACTATATTATGTTTCTCATCAAGAGTTATTCCTTGGCAAGCTAGAATCCAAATGGGATGGTCCATATAAGATTTTTTGTATAGGAAAGAATAGCTCTATATCCCTTTTAGTGGATTTTCAAGGGGTAGAACTTGAAAATAAATTGAACTTTAATTAGTTGAAGCCTTACTATGTATAAGGGTTGACGTCAGACTTAGTGCCTTTACAGGTCCTTAGGGATTCATCTTAAACATGTATTTGGTACCAAGACAATCAGATAGGTAGAATCATTCCTTATCTTGAACATCTGTATTTAGAGCAGTGTTACCACCCAATGTCATATTTGTCAAACACCCCTTGTCATTTATACATGGGGTTGGCCAATAATTTGATGCACTTAGGATAGGGCCTGAGCATCCCATATCCTTGGTCTAGTTTCATGCTTCAGTAGAGTTATGTGGGCACCAAGGGTTTTTTTTTAGCAGTAAATTGTTGAATGGTACAAATTTTTTTTAACTTCATTAGGCTAAGAGGGCCATTTTGGTTGAATTTAATGCTTGATTCTCATTAGGCCAAGAGAGCCATGTATTTTTTTGGTGTAGGTGTGCGATTAATGTTTTCTTGTTTTAGTGATGTACTAAACAGATTTTACGGAGCCTAGAGGGAGCCTCTTACTACGCTGACGCTTCTTGTAACCAAGTCTAGGTGATATCCTTTCTTTATTAGTTTTTTCCTTTATGTTGAATGGTTATGTATGTGGGGATTTTTATTTTGTTGGAAATTGGCATTCAAGGCATGAAGTCCCAAAGTTTAGGTTATGTGTTTGGGGAGGTCCAAGCAGTCGTTTGCCTCTTGTGAAAGACATTGTCGAGCACTCTAATAACTATTTTAGAAGGTAGTCCAAGTGACCCTATTCTATTGGCCTACTAGGTAGTTGGTTCTAGGAGTTCCTGCTAGTTGTCAGGTAGTTAGAGAAGCCTGCCAAATTAAAAAAAGAGAAGAAACAATGCATATATTTGAAGAATATAGTATACAAAGGTGTGTAAAAAGGGGTTAGAACCCTTGAATAAAAGGAAAAGAAATGAAACGAAAGAAAAATAAAAGAGTAGATAATCATCGCCTTAGGAAGGCTTGGTAGGTTTCTTGGGATGAGTCAGCAGACCTGGGGATGATACCTTATCTTCTTAGGGGTGATGTCTAGGTGGACAAAATAAATAAGGATGGTTGGAGTGAAAATAAAAGTGACTGGAAGAAAAAAGGATTGAGTGTCGCCTTGCGAGGGCTTGGTAGGTTCTTGGGTAACGAGTTGTAATGTCTCAAACATTAAATATTAATTATCACCCCCGCTATGGTTTTATATGTCTTTACTAGTTTGCAATTGGACTCAAACAAACATGAAGGTATAATATCCCTACACTTAAGATCAATTGTGTCTTCATCTTCCCCGCATATGCACCCCAAAATCAAGAGCAAAGTACTCTTTTGATCTTCCTACGCATGAACCCACTCTATAGGCCATTTAACATTTTATGTTAAGGTGGGGATAAAAATATTATGTTAATAAGTTCAAAAAAAAAATTTGTAAAGAAGGTAAAATTTTTTATCTCCTCCCCCCTGTTGACGTCGAACAAGTGGTGGAGGGGGAAAGAAGGGGAGAAGTGAAGGGAAGTGAAGATAACAAAGATGATGAAGATGAGGGGGGGAGGCCACATGGCCTATCACCCCCTAGCCATCTCGATTGGACCGCCAACCACCTGGGGAGCTAAGAACTTCCTTGCCACTATGCACACGCTGTGACACGTGGTGGGTGGGGTGAGACACCACCACCACCACCCCATACCACCTTTCCCCCACCTCCCCCATTATAAAATCTCTTCCCTCCCTAATCAAGAGGATGGCATGCTATCTCTCTCACAAGAGAGAGAGAGAGAGAGAGAGAGAGAGAGAGAGAGAGAGAGAGAGAGAGAGAGACTTTTGGAAGGTTCCAAAATTTCCCTTCCATAAGAGGCGTTCATACACACAAGCCCGCATTGCATATTGCGCATACAGTCCCACCCTCCATCACTTGCTCTTCTTTGGGAGGCCTCAATTACAAAATCCTTGCTCCCACTTTGTAGAATTTCTCTGTAAGGATAGGAAGTCTAGAAAGGTCCTCTACCAAGGATGCACACAACTAGGCCCTTTTTCGAGGAGGACTCGATTTATTGATCGAGTCCTTGGTCGAAGATAGTACAACGCTTCATCTTTAGTCGAGGCTGAAAATATGGCTCCAAAACGAAGAGTGATACACACCAATGGAAATCCCAAATCCAACAATAGAGCCATTGGGCCATGGCATTGTAGTTAATAAAAATATAACGTTGGATATGGATAATTCATCTCTGAATACCCATGTACTAATTGCCATCTCCTCTAATCATTGAGTCATAGATTATATCGCCCTGGCATGCGCATGAATTCATTCAAATGAGTAGCTTGAATTTATTTTTCAATGGTTTATGCTCATAGGAAATCGTAGGATATATTTTTTTGCATTAGGTCCATCATAACCATAAATGACCTTTCATAGATTTATGCATATGATGCATTGAAATTCGCACAAATCCTTGCACCAAATAAAATTATTGAAAGGGATAAACTTTATCTCAAATATTTGCAAGACTGGGTTTTCAAAATGCATGTATCAAGAGGAGTTAATTGCTTCTAGATGCTATGCAATAATGTCATGCATAGCATGAACAAAATATAAGGTTCCAAAGTATTGTCGACTCCCCTTTCTTGCAAATAGTAGATATGTTTTTCACCACATTGAAGGTATATGTTGTAGCTTGCACACCTGATGGATTGCATGGTAAACAACCTAGTCTAAAAGAAATTCATTTTTGAAACTCTAGATCTTTGCCTAGATCTTTGCCCAACCTCTTGCTAATGTCATGAACTGATAGCTTACGTTTGATAATTTGGGATCTTGATGATGTGGGTAGTTAGTACAAGCAATGATCATAAGGATTAAAACTAAGATGCCTTGAGATCCATCTGATAACTACTATTTTCATCAAGCCAATTTGGGGTTAGGTTAGATACAAAAAACAACTCTATACCTCAAAGGCAAGTGGAGGGCTCAAGGATCAGGAAACCCTAAGTCAAAGGAAAGACTGTTACTTTTATACTTGTTTGGGAAGAAGGTTAGGTTGTCGATCAATGTAAGTGATCACTAGAACTTACAATCTCGTACAGTGTATCAGACCTTATCATACACCTTAGCCAAAGGAAGGGAGTGTTAAGTAAAAATTTTCATAGCATTGCTCTTACATCCCAAGGGGAGAGAGAACATGAGGGAAATGTGATATTGTACTTATTCAAGCACCTTTGAAGAAATGCAATTGGTTTTTATGGTTGATCAAACATCTACCATAATAGTTGTGCTTCCAAATTAATTATTGGTTGCAGTTTTAAACAATCGTCCAAGTGCTTGATTAGTTATATATTTTCCTAGTAGGGTCTGTGATGACAAATTTGCCATGGAGAATAAAAGGATGCTTTGCTGAAAGATGATATTAGGCCTAAATGCCTTGATTTTGCTTGATTCTTAACTGGATTAATTAAGGAAGGATATTTTACACGGGTGGATCACCTCCATTCATGGGCCAAAGGTCGAGTGGATAAAAGGCCAACCACATGAATAATGTTTTACTCCTAGGCAGCTTGCAGGTTAGGGAGCTTTGGATGCCTTGCCAAGTCCAGAATGGAGTTGAAGAACTCTATGGCCTCAACATTTGTGATGTTGGAAGATCCTATTCTAGATCAAGGATGGAATTTGTGGTGCCACATGATTTGGACCAATTATTTCTACAGGCAGAAGGGACATATAATTTCTCCTATATGGGTAGGAGACAATGATTAACTTGAAGATAAGTTACGGAACTTGTTTGAACTTGTTTGTCAAAAGGATTGCTTGCTCTATATTCATGTCTGTGCTATAGATTATGCGAAGGAACCATGTTCCCTAAAAGTCTTAATTAAGGGAGCTGATATTAAATGTCACACATAATTGTGGTAGGACCTAATTAAATAACTAAAGAACACCTATTGATGGAAGCAGGTGGGCGAGACCCCCAACAGGTTCGCCTTACGATAGGGTGGTCCCAGAGAACTGGGAGGCTTCTCACAAGGTTTTATTGACGTTCGACCTTAGAAATTGTTAGGTTAGAATCATGATTCATGCAGTTTTAGGGGACCAGAATGGGACTATGCCACCCTATAGGTAGAGAGGTTGACCTCTAGTTTCCCATTCTCTTTGAACCAAATGCGGCATGGATCTGCTTTAGCTTGGGTATCTCTACGTAAAGTAGAATATCCAAGTCCCGACGCTAGAATGTTGTTAGGAGACCTTGACCGTAAGGGACCCAAATTTCAAGTCAATCTCAGTGGGTTGGGTCGCAAACGTTCTGTTGCAAGCCAGACTTGAGAAACCCTAGGCAAAAAACCCCATAACATTCCATGGGAGTGTTGAGCAGCGTCGCTTAGATTCGTCTCTTGATGGACCGCTAAAAACATGCATTGACAACTGATAGGCAGGCACATTACAATTGGTATCAGAGCAAAACTTCGTAATGGCATGTGATTGATTAATGTGTGGCTCATAGATATATCCTAAATAAAATAACCTAAGTGGTATGACTTGATTGTCAAGCACCTTTTGCACCCACGAATGCTGACATGCAAGAGAAGAAATTCCTTCTCAAGTGATTAAGGCATATGGGTTTGGTGGAAAAGAAATAGACATCATAGGGAGGCGGAAATATGGATTGAGTTTATGAATGATTATTTCTCTACTCTGCAGAAATTGCTTCTACCAATCAAGCAATGATAGCCAAAATTAAGTTAGTTGGCAAGGCTCGGATATATGGTGGAAGCAATGGTATAAAGATCGAGGTGTTTCTGAAGTCACTATCACCTGGGTTCAGTTGAAAGATGTCGTACATGAATAATACCTTTCACCAACCTACCACACTTTGAAGATGAATAAATTCTTCAAGTTAAAGCAGCTAGAATTAGCCTTCGATGCTTAATGTTAGAAGATGCAAATCTAGAGCATGATAAAAGCTATGGTGGGTAGAAGATGAGGACCAAGCTCATGATGACATAGACAAGTAGAGACAATCTGTTACACAAGTAAATTAGGTTCCAAGATGGAAGCTTGGACTTATAAACACAATCTTTTCTAGGACTGACAAAGTTAAGACACTTAACTAAAAGTACAAATCATCCTGACATTGTATTCATTTCATATGAAAATGATAGTCAAATACAATGCTTTATAGAAGTTTGGTTGTTCCACTCTCCTCATTGTGCATATGGGATTCAATACAGCTCTTCCTGGAGCATATGTCATTTTTCTATTTCTCAACACCCCCTCCTCAAATGATGAATCTCTACCCTTGCTGGCTTCCCCCCCTGCATGATGACATGGCCCGGGAGACTAGCTCTTTGGCAGCCTAGTCTTCAAGTTAAGGCTTGAAACTTAATATTTTTGGTAGGATTTTTACAACATCCACTATGGGAAACAAGATCCACTAAGGGAGATCTACTATGGGAACAAATTTCTTAGAACAATCTGTCAGAGTTGTTGATGGTAGCGGAAGTATCTTGTTCTTCTTCTTCATTCATGAATTGACTTTGGTGGTGGTCATTCTACATCTACTGTGCACTTTTCTTGTGGAAGAATTCACTAGCAATATGGCCAATTTTACCACAGTAATGACATGACATCCGACTTTTGTTGTCGGTGTTGAATCCTCGACCTCTTCCTTTGCGTCCAGTAGCTCCTTTGGTATATAGGAGATTTTCCCTTGAGGTGGTCCCTTTTACATCTTTGCTTTTAAATTTGCTTTCTCCATCAAGTAGTGAGTGCTCAATGTCTTTTTAGTGTGAGAGACTGGGAACATTACTTAGTGTTGAAACAAGGTTCTCATATGGTTCATGATTAACACTGGCAAGTAGCACTACTATTGTGTCATCTTCATCAATGTTCTTTTTAAGAGTTGTTAGGTGAGTTTTAAGGCTCTTGAATTTATTGATGCATACAGTCATAGATGAACTGTCTTTTAGATCCAACTTATAAAACTGCATAATTAATTTTACCTTCGATTTCTTTGCTTGGGTACCAAACATCCTGTCAAGTTCCTCCCAAGCAGTTCTAGCATCTCTAATGCCAGAGATATGATGTAGCACATCATCACTTAGCCCCCAGGCAATGATGCCTAGTGCCTTGTTATTCATCTTCTTCCATTCTTTGGTTTTGAGCTGGTCTTCTTCAACAAACTCGTCTTCATCATCTTCCTTCTTGCTATCTGCATCATCTTCAAACAGGTCCCACAAGTCCTTTTGCATCAAGTGATACATGGTCTTCTCCTTCCAAGCATGAAAAACTTCACCATTGAATTTAGCTATTTGCTCAAGCTCTGCCATGTTGATAAGCTTCAATTAACCAACAAAAAGATTGTATTTTAATGTGTCAAGAGACACAAGAGAATCAGTGTCAAATTGACACTAGTTGAGTATTAATAGATACTGAGTCGGTACTTGATCTACTTTCTCTCACAAACTTTGTGGATGACTTCTGAGCTTCCTCAGGAAATTGTAATGAACTTCAGAGAGTATTTCTCAGTGATTAAAATCATTGTTGATAACTTTAGTGAGAAGAAACACTGAAAAATGTCAAAATTTGAAGCTTTGGCTATGGCTTCTTAAATTAGGATTTTGACACAGGCTTGGTTTTTACGGATTTCACGAGCTATAGTGGATCATTTTCAAAAGATCATGACAAAAGCTATGGCGGGTTGAAGATGAGGACCAAACTCATGATGACATAGACAAGTAGAGACAATCTGTTACACAAGTGAATTAGATTCCAAGATGGCAGCTTGGACTCATAAACACAATCTTGTGTAGGATTGACAAAGTTAAGACACTTAACTGAAAGTACAAAGCATTATGACATTGTATTCATTCCATATGAAAGTGATAGTCAAGTACAATGCTTTATAGAAGTTTGGTTGTTCCACTCTCCTCACTATGCATATGGGATTCAGTATAGCTCTTCCTTGATCATACATCATTTGTCTATTTCTCAACACTTACTACTCAAAGTTTGTAACCCTACTAAGATACACACCAGCTATGGATATTGCGTAGCAAGTATCCAAGTTTTGCCATGGCCTAAACACTCCTCTGAACCACCATCTTGAGGCAATGCGTCCAACAGACTTGCAAGATGTATTACTTTGAGCAAAGCCAATCATCTAAGAGCTTAAATTGGGCAATTGTGACAAATATGATTCCGAGATCAAGACAAGAGATGCCACACGTGCGGAGAGATAGGGCACATCCATAAGAGATGTCATTACCGTCAATCCTTCCATTGTAATGAGCTAGGGCATGTCCAAGAAGACTACCCTGCTAACTTAAGTCCAGAAGATATTGAGACTCCAAGAAAATGAAGCTACACAAGTACAATCTTTGGATATATAGAGGAATCTAATGAAGACGAAGACCTAGAACCCATTACACCTCTTCAGGATGACTAGAAACCTTAGAAATTTTATTGACATGTAATACAACTTGTATTGGAATAAACCTTGCTCTTGTAACTATAGTTAACCCAAGTAATATGAGTTGCATCAATTTTGAGCCTAGAACTTACAAGAGATTAGATATACTTTAGCAAGTGTCACAACTCTATAGAAACAGAATTTGTATCCTTTTTCATTAATTTGTCTATATAATGATTTATTAAATTTATTTTCTTTGCACTAATTAGATATAAAGAAAAGTGCATTGGAGTTGGCCACTGATGAGTGGTCACAGGTTATGGTGGACCTACGGGGTGGGTTAGAGAAAAGATAGTTCACACTTCCACCTATATGGCCCGATTGGGCGCCTGCGACTAGAACTCACGCATATCAGGGTTAGACTCGCATACAGAAAGGATTGATGCCTTGAAGTGTGGGCTAGATCCACCAGAACAAACAGTTACAATCAACAAGATGGCATGATCATGAAATGCTTGTATAATGTGGATGTGTGGGCTGAAAGCTTGAAATGCACATTTCTTTGCATAGGAAAGTCACATGAAGATTCGGATACCATTTTTTTGATGTACACGGAAAAAGCTTTCATATGACACCCATATTGGGGGGGGGTCCCTAAATTTTAGGAGGTCCCTAAATTTTAGGAGCCTCGAATTAGCCTAGAAATGCTAGTCCTAAAAAATGGGGATGTCATTCTAAAAATAGTAAGTTTTGTACTCTGACTGTGCTTACTAAATTTGGTTGTTTCTATTCTTGACAGTATTCAACCCAAAAAGGAAGGCCATAGAGAAGAGACAAGTGTCAAGACACTTGTCACACAAGTTTCCAAGTGTCCCACCACTTGTCACATCTCATGACATGTGGCTGGACACTTGTCTTGTGCTACTCCACTTTCCCCTTTTGTACTAGCTCTCCCCTCTCCTATAAATAAGAGCTCGTTTTTCTTCATTCAACATCATTTTTCTTTGCTGTAAACTCATGTATAGCACCCACAGATAGCCAGAAACTGGCGCCATCCATCCCCATCATCATCCCCCACTTCTCCATTATCAATTTCCTCCATATTCCCTCTTCTATCACTGTTGTTTTACAGGACAACAAGCCTGTAAATTCATTACAACACCTCCTTCTCGAGCTCTTTCTCCATTTTAGCAACAAGAAGTAACCCTATCCATGTACTGCTGATCAACGATGGAGAAAGGCTGATTTCCCCTTTTTCTTCTCTCATATTGTAAAGAAATCAGTTCTTATCATTACATAATAAACAATGCATGTGTGTTTGTACATCTTTGCATGATCTTGTGAGAGTGAGAATTACTTCTTCTCACTCTCAGGTTGATTGTAACTGAGCTCTTCCCTAAGGGACTTGGGTTGAGCAGAAATACATTCCTTCGGGGGGGGGGGGGGGGAGGGGGGTTGCCCATCTTCAACCCTCAATCTTGTCTCCATTACTTTTACATTTTCATGGCTGTAATTTTGTGAGTAATTTTCATTTTCAGCTTTAAGTGTTCATTCTCTTTTATATTAAATCTCGAAAATAAGAGAATATCATAATTGTTAAGCATACTACGTTGTTCGGGGCGTTTACAGCAAGAAATGACAATTATAACTTACAATGAATTTCTCTTAAGTTGTTTCTTCTCAACTAATATAGATTGGGTCTTACTAGAATGTCGAAGCTTGGGAGTATTCTTTAGTATTACAAGCAAAGCCGATTGTCCATGGATCTCAGTTCAAATCTAAAAAGAGGATGATTTGGAAACAGAGTTTCCGAGATAAAAGACCACTTTGGTCCACTAAAAGGTTCCTAGGGCAATTTGGTCTAAAGAAGAAAATCCTGCTAAAGACAACCAAGAATCTTGTGATCCCAAGTGATGAAGTTCCGCGATGTTTCTATTGCAAGGAGTAAGGTCATTTCAAAAGAGAATATCCAAAGCACCCTAAACACCGATGCTCCTAGTGCCACAACATTAGACATATCCACATCAATTTTCCCAACAAGACTCAAAGAGAACTTGAACTTACAAGAAATGAAGTTGTACAAGCTTCATTAATCCAAAACCTACCATGAAATTATCAAATACTTAGGAAAAAAAAACCTAGAACATATTGATGAGATGTAACTACAATTAAAAAAAATTAATCCAGACTCGGATATATGAAGTACAATAAGGTGGTGTTTTAAAAGACCGCATGCTTATGAGTGGTCAAGTGTCACAATGAATACATGATGGGTCCTACCCCACAAGTTCCAGAATAAAACCCCCAATTCCTTTCAAGATGAGGACATCTCGAGTTCTCTAAGGGGGAGAGGATGTAATGTATCTAACATTAAGTATTAATTATCACCCCCGCTACGATTCCGTACATCTTTACTAGTTTGCAAATGGAATCAAACAAACATGAAGGTATAATATCCCTGCACTTAAGATCAATTGTGTCATCATTTTCCCCACATACGCACCCCAAAATCAAGAGGAAAGTACTCTTTTGATCTTCCTACGCATGAACCCACTCTATAGGCCATTTAACATTTTATGTTAAGGTGGGGATAAAAAATTATGTTAAATAAGTTTAGTTTTTTTTGTAAAGAAGGAAAAAAATTTAATCTCCTCCCCCCTGTTGACACTAAAGAGGTGGGGGGGGGGGGGGGGGGGGCAAAGAAAGGGAGAAGTAAAGGGAAGTGAAGATAACAAAGATGATGAAGATGAGGGGGGAGGCCGCGTGGCCTACCACCCCCTGGTCATCTCAACCAAACCATCGACCACATGGGGGGCTGAGGACTTTCCTGCCACCACGCGCACGCTGACACGTGGTGGGTGGGGTGAGACACCACCACCACCACCCCATACCACCTTTCCCCAACCTCCCCCATTATAAAATCTCTTCCCCCCCATCAAGAGAACATCACGTTGTCTCTCTAACGAGAGAGAGAGAGAGAGAGAGAGAGAGAGAGAGAGAGAGAGAGAGAGAGAGAGAGAGAGAGAGAGAGAGAGAGACTTCTGAAAGGTTCAATAAGGTCCCTTTCATAAGAGGGGTTCATACACACAAGCCCGATATGCGCGCATACAGTCCCACCCTCCATCACTTGCTCTTGTTCAAGAGGCCTCAACTACAGAATCCTTGCTCCCACCTTGCAGAATTTCTCTGCAAGGATAGGAAGTCCAACAAGGTCCTCTACCAAGGACGCACACAACTAGGCTGTTTTTTCTAGGACGCCTTGATTTATCGATCGAGTCCTTGGTCGGAGATAGTACAAAGGCTTCATCTTTAGTCGAGAGATTCCTAAGTTGAAAACATGGCTCCAAAACAAAGAGTGACACACACCAATGGAAATCCTGCATCCAACAATAGAGCCACCAGCCAGGGCATTGCAATTAACACAAATACAATGTTGGGTATGGATAATTCGTCTCTGAATACCTAGGTACTAATTGCCATCTCCTCTAATCATTGAGTCATAGATTATATCACCCTAGCATGTGCATGAATTCATTTAAATGAGTAGCTTGAATTTATTTTTCAATGGATTATGAGCTCATAGGAAATCGTATGATAAATTTTTTCGCATTAGATCCACCATAACCATAAATGACCTCTTATAGATTTATGCATATGATGCATTGAAATTCACACAAATCCTTGTACTAGATAAAATCATTGAAAGGGATAAACTTCATCTCAAATATTCGCAAGACTGGGTTTTCAAAATGTATGTATCAAGAGGAGTTAATTGCTTCTAGATGCTATGCGATAAATTCATGCATAGCATGAACAACATATAAGATTCCAAAGTATTGTCGACTCCCCTTTCTTGCAAATAGTAGATATGTTTTTCACCACATTGAAGGTATATGTTGTAGCTTGCACACTTGATGGATTGCATGGTAAGCAACCTAGTCTAAAAGAAATTCATTTTTGAAACTCTAGATCTTTGCCTAAGCTCTTGCTAATATCATGAACTGGTAGCCCAAGTTTGATAATTTGGGATCTTGATGATGTGCGTAGTACAAGCAATGATCATAAGGATTAAAACTAAGATGCCTTGAGATCCGTCTAATAACTACTATTTTCATCAAGTCAATTTGGGGTTAGGTTAGATACAAACAAAAACTCCATACCTCAAAGGCAAGTGGAGGGCTCAAGGATTAGGAAACCCTAAGTTAAAGGAAAGACTAATACTTTGATACTTGTTTGGGAAGAAGGTTGGGTTGTCAATCAATGTAAGTGATCAATAGAACTTACAATCTTGTACAGTGTATGAGACCTTATCATACGCCTTAGCCAAAGATAGCATTGCTCTCGCATCCCAAGGAGGAGAGAGAACATGAGGGAAAGGTGATATTGTACTTGTTCACGCACCTTTGAAGAAATGCAATTGGTCTTGATGGTTGATCAAACATTTGCCATAATAGTTGTGCTTCCAAATTAATTATTGGTTGCAGTTTTGGACAATCATCCAAGTGCTTGATTAGTTATATAATTTCGTGGTAGGGTCTGTGATGACAAATTTGCCATGGGGAATAAAAGGATGATTTTTTGAAAGATGATAGTAGGGCTAAATGCCTTGATTGTGTTTTATTCTTAACTCAATTAATTAAGGAAGGATATTTTGGATGGGTGGATCACCTCCATGATCACACCGTGGATCAACTCGAAAAGGGCACTGCTCAATTCATGGGCCGAAGGTCGAGTGGTGAAATTTTTTTTTCTCCTAGGTAGCTTGTGGATCAAGGAGCTTTGGACACCCCTTGCCAAGTCCAAAATGGACTTGAAGACCTCCGTGGCCCCAACGTATGTGACGTTGGAAGATCCTATTCTAGATAAAGGATGGAATTTGTGGTGCCATGTGATTTGGACCAATTACTTCTGTAGGCAGAAGGGACATATAATTTCTTCTGTATGGGCAAGAGACAATGATTAACTTGAAGATAAGTTAAGGATCTTTTTTAAACTTGTTTGTCAAAAGGACTTCTTGCTCTATATTCATGTCTGTGCTATAAATTACACGAACAAACCCTATTCCCTAAAAGGCTTAATTAAATAAGCTGATATTAAATGTCACACATAATTGTGATATGACCCAATTAAATAAGTAAAGAACGCCTATTGAGGGAAGCAGGTGGGCGGAACTCCTGACGGGTCTGCCTTACGACAGGGTGGTCCTAGAGAATTTGGAGACTTCTCACAAGGTTTTAGAATTTGTTAGATTAGAATCTTGATTCATGTAGTTTTAGGGAACCGGATTGGGACTATGCCCCACGGGTAGAGAGGTTAAGTGACACATCCCTCTTGTTTCCCATTCTCTTTGAACCAAGTGCGGCATGGATCTACTTTAGCTTGGGTATCTCTGCGTAAAGTAGAATATCCAAGTCCCGACACTAGAATGTTAGCAAGAGACCTTGACTACTAGGGACCCAAATTTCAGGTCGATCTCAGTGGGTTCAATCGCGAACGTTCCATTGCGAGGTAGACTTAACAAACCCTAGGCAAAAAACCCCGTAACATTCCATGGGAGTGCCGGTGGATAGTGTCGCTTAGATCTCTTGATAAACCGCTAAAAATGTGCCTGGTGAACAATTGTTAGGCAAGCACGTTACATGAGTCAAGACCTAAGGTCGATGCCCTATTCTTCTTTGGTCACAATGCTAAGCTCCCTCCTTTTTACATGCCTGAGTATCAAGTCTTGAAGTATAAAAGTGACGAGTCAAAAGTACTTGAAAATAAAATATCAGGCTATAGGAGTCCTCGTCTTAGTAGGAGTTCTTGGTCCAGTTGTACTAGGATATCTAGGTAGTTCAGACCACCACTGAAGAACTCCTTTGATAGTTCTTTTCAACCTGTCTGTGTTGGAGCAGTTGGTTAGCAACTAGCTCTAGATCTCTATCATGTTATACTTGATCTATCCCTTATGGATCTCCATGTCTTGATTTGGTCATAGGGTAGGGTAAGAGCTATGTTTGTGTTTTGTTGTGTATTTTTCTTTGAAGCAACTTAATACTCTTTATAGTTTCTTTATGTACAAATTAGTTCATGGATTCAATGGGCTGAGTTGCCCTATCCCATGGTTGCCAATGAGAGCAGAATCTAAGAGTGTATCGATGCTCATGCCAACAAATAATGCGTGAAGGAGATATGCTGGTCTTCGGCTATTGTTAGACATTGTCTATTATATAGAGAGAAGATTGTTGTTTAATAGGAAGAGGTTCAATTGATTCTAGGATAGGAAGCAAGTATTATTCAAGCATTGTTCATGGTGGAGAGCTTTGAGGCTTGCATAAGAGAGAGAGAGAGAGAGAGAGAGAGAGAGAGAGAGAGAGAGAGAGAGAGAGAGAGAGAGAGAGAGAGAGAGAGAGAGAGAGAGAGAGAGAGAGAGAGAGAGAGAGAGAGAGAGAGAGAGAGAGACCTAAGTTCAAAGACAAAGAAGGGCTCAAGCATGGCAGATTAGCAGTGATCTTAGGAGAAGAAGAAAGTTATTGTGGTGAGTAGAAGAAGAAAGACCTCTCCAATGAATGATATTGTGAGGCTCTAGATGCTCTATTGATAATGGAGGAGAGCATACTCAAGGAGAAGCAGTGGCTATAGTTAGCTTGTGCATCATTTTGATTGGTAGCATTCTTACATCAAATTGCAAAGGGCTACCACCTTCTTACAGGAATCAAGACAAGGTAGTGCAACATGCTACTTGACAAGGCTTCTTGATTGGCTAGTGCTTCCTTCTATATGCATTCATGGCGGCATCAATTCCCTCAATCATTGTTGCATTCCCCTAAAGATAATCACTAGCATACTGCAATCTTAGACTGGCTTCATGCCTTAGTCATCTAAAAATTTTGAAACATGGCTTCACTATTCTCAGATTAGAGCATTTCATTAGCAAGAGGCAAATTTTTATCTTCTCGAAAAAGCTTCTAGAATGGTGTGAAGGCAGCTAAAGAGTCCAATGGTGTAGAAACACAATAGAAGAAAGAAAAGGAGTCCAATACTATAGATGATGGCTCAGAAGCAAAGTTTAAATCAGCACCTGCAACATTGATACATATAAAGGAGGACCAATTGAAAGATATTGATAGGAAGATCACTAAAGTTAAACTAAAGACCAAGAGTATTACACGATGATGATTACATTAACTAGATCATCTAATGATTGTAAAGTGTCATTGAAGAAACGGGTTTGTACTATAACATGAACTTTTGGATCACCTTGAAGATGGAAAGAATTAGATGAGGAAATTGACCATGGACACTACTCCAACTAATATGTCAATCCAGTAATCAAATATCAAGCCATCACTTCTAGCTCAGACTCATAATGTGGCCACATAAAATATCACTTGTAGATGAGAAGAAGAGCTTGCACCTTCATACTCTTCTTGTGTTCTAAGCATACCTTTGTGAAGTTACAATTGACATGACTCTAGCCAAGCCAAATGTTACAATTCCAAACCTTCCTTATATAATATAAACTTTGTGCTTTGAGCTTAAGAAATTGTCAGAGGATTGGAAGGAAAATTTCCCTAGACATGAACTTGTTTTGTAGTGTGACTCACTGTGATATGAGAAGAAAACTATGCTACTTCTTGGGTTTTATTTCATTGTCAAAAGATCAGGTTGATCATTTTATGTGAGTTTGAGTAGAGTTGATTTGAGAGATTGCTAGAAGTTTCATATGAGTTTTTTGTTTTTGAGTTCACATGAGCTGGAAACAAATGTAATCTAGAGATTTCCCAAATTCTCTTATTGAGTTTCATCAGAATTTCTTCTCTCTCCTCTTTCCTGACTTGTTGTGCCTTTTAGAGATCCTATGTCTTTGTAGTGTTGTGATGTTGTGCATCCACTCATGGAGAACCCCATAAGAATGTCAAGCAGTGTGGTTTTAGTGTATGCTAAGTAGCATCGCTTCTATGTGTTATTTAGCATGTGTGAACCTCTAGGTTAATAGTTACCCTTCACGCACAATGTGATTGTGTCATTTTCTGTCCTTATTTAGTTTCCTATCATTCCTAGTGTGTGTTTTATTATTTTCCTCCCTTGTACAAAGCTTTCCGAGAGGGCATGTGTTATTTTGTGTGAATATCCGTGTATGTGTGTGCAAGAAAAATATAAACCTGATGCCAAAGAGCTTCTATGTATGCTAACTAGACCTGAAAGACCTTGGTTTGTTAGTAGGAAAACATCTTGACTAAGACTAAGAAGTCTTGCGTGAAAACAAGTCAAAATCCTGAGTGTAATAACCCTAAAAAGTGGGAATAGCCTCTAACCCAAATTGGTTCATTGCAATAGAGCGTGAAAACCTTCAAATGTGAGCTAGTTCCCTAGATTATCTAGTTCCAATGTGAGAGGGCCACAATGGCTAACTTTTCAATCATCAACAAATGATTCAGAGGGAATAAGGAGCTTATGTAAGCATCTTTGAAGCTCTTTAAGGAATAGAAAATTGACGTGCAACTCCCTCAGATTTTTGTGAAATCCATAAAATTGTTATGTGCTTCATGTTGCTTAATTCATGGCACTTCCAAGATGTGCAGAAGCAAGGCAACAACATTGTAGCTACGTTTTCCTTTGTGAAGCTTGAGTTCCCTCCTACTATGAGCTTTTCCTACTATGCTATATGTGTAAATGAAAAGGATATGCATTGCAATTTTGTGTTTCAAGTGGGGAATTGGTTTGGTGAGGAAATCAATAGCATTATCACAAGATGGTACATATTGAAGGATGATATGGGAAATTTCAACTAATTCATGTACAAAATGATATCTCATATCAATATGGCAGAGTTTGAGACTTAACTTAGGGCCTTGAACCATAAAGATACATGCTTTGTTGTCAGTGAAGATGGGAATTTACTGAGGCTAATATCCTCCAAGAGTTTCTTAAGGTAAATAACTTCTTGGGTGGCCATGCTACATGCCATATATTTGGCTTTTGTAGTAGAAAGTGCCACTAAGTGTTGATGTTTGGTGTTCCATGAGATAGGACCACTTACTTGAGTAATAATAAAACCTATGAGAGATCTTTGGGTAGCAAGGTTGCCACCCCAATCTGTATTTGAATGTACCTATAAAATTTTTTCTTTTTTGTCTTTGGTAAAACATAGCCCCACATGAGACATGGCCTTGAGGTATCTTAAGACACGTTTCAACTACTTCCGATGTTCATAAGTGGGTTGATGCATGGCTTTGAAAAGAATATGTATTGCATAAGACGAATCTAGACGAGTAAATGTAATTAGATACCCTGATATATCTGAGTGCTTCTATATAAGGAATAGTTTCCATTTCATAAGCCTACCCATTTGAAAGAGAGTGAGATGAAGATGGATTTAGTTAGAGATTTTGGGCAAGAGGAGTGACCATGGGGTTACATTGGAGCATGGAATAATGTGAGAGAATAGACATACTGCAGGTGTGTCGATGCATGTTCATAGATGTGGGTGTTTGTTCAATTTCAATGCAAATACAATAATGCATAGGGCCATAATATGTTATAGCAAATTGGGAAATATAATGGATTTGGCCTTGTACATGGCATGATGAGAGTTAGTGAGAATTGGATGTCATTAACATAGAGACCTAGGATAATGATAGTGTTTCCTTGAAAAAGAATATAAATATTATGATCAATATCTAGCCTTCTAAAGCAATGGTGTATTAAGTGAGAATGAATGTGAGTGTACCATTGCCTTGGTGCTTGTTTCAATCCATAGAGGGCTTTATGCAATAAACAAACATGAGTAGGATATTTAGGATCAATAAAGTTTGGAGGTTGGGACATATAGATTTGCTCATCAAAGTGACCATGCAAGAAGGCAGTTTTGACATCAACATGATGTAGAATAAATTTGAAATGAGTAGCCATGGAAACTAATACCCATAAGGAAGTCATAGATAGTCTGGGAGAGAATGTACTTCCGTAGTGAAGGCCTTCAATTTCTTGGAAACAATGAGCTACAAGTTGGGCTTTGTACTTGCATCTAATTTGAGCTTTTAAAGCACCCATTTGCAAGCTAATTGCTGATTCTCCAAGAGAAAGCAAGACCAATGTCTAGGTATAGCTTTGAAGAAGGGCCTTGATTTTTTGAACATTGTAGCTTACCACTGAGAGTCTTCATGACTCTGAAGTTCTTGATTATGAAAGGGAAATTGGGTGGCTCGGAATGGTTTTTGGAGGTGGATATCGAGCTTGTCCAAGGGCATTATTGGCTTGGATATGAAGGTCATGTAGGCTCTTGTAACATGGAGTTGGTAGGGATATGAAATCATCATTGTTGGAGTTAGAAGAGTTGAAGAGAGAAATGGGCATGGAAGGGGAAATTGGAGATGGAGGTTTAAGGGTGGTTACAATGAGAATAGTAGAAGAGGAGTTGCTAAACGTGAAGGACATTGCAGCTATTTAGGCATATCTTTGAAGAGTGGGAATGGAGTTTGATTATGATTTTTTTGTGGGACTTTTGGTGGAGATTTGATCAAGGAGAGGAAGGGAGAAGATTTCTAAGGAGAAGAGGTAATTCTGAGTGGACTAAAATGTGCTAGTTTTATTGTAGTAGTCTGGGCTTTTGAAAATGCAATGATGGTAGCATGGGGCTATTGAGATTTATATAGCTATGAAGATGCAGTTGGAGAGCTTGTATTTGGGGATTCAAATGGATGAGAAGCTTCAATGGTTGCTGCAACAAGAGTTTGATAAGGAGTGATACTAGTAGTTACCTGCATGGACAACTGACATGACTGAGTTGGCGCCATATAATGTGTGCAAGAATCTATTGCAGGCTATTGTGAGAGCATGGAATGTTGTGATGTAATCACAATTGTGTCATAGGTTGGAGTAGGCATGATTGTCACTGACTTTTGCATAGGGAATGGCACCAAATGGCCATAGTTTTTATGGAGTCATGAGCTAGAGGGTACCTAGAATGATTGAGCTAAGGTAGACCAATTAATTTTTGCTAGATTTAGGGCTTGCCCACATGTGGCAAGTGGTGAGGGAGCTTTATGATGGGATAAGGGAGAGGTGCATACTTGAGCACATCCATAGGAACGAAGGGGAAGAGATGATTGTGTGGTGGTGGTGGATATAGTGGGCACGTGAGGAGAATTTCCAAATGATGAATGCAAAGATGTGATAGCAAATGGGGAAACTGGATAAAAGGTCAAGGATTGATTTTGTGTGATGGTGGAACATATGGGGAAGAGATTAACTTCATTAAATGTGGCACTCCTACCATAAAGGAAGATATTGTTGTGTGGATCATAAAACCAATAAGCTTTACGACCATAGGGCTCACCATATCCTATAAAGATAATTTGTGTGTCTCAAGGAGACTCATTTGGATTCGTGATCCATATTGACAAGGAAGACAATGCATCCAAATACCTTTAAATATGATAGATCAAGAGGGTGACCAAACCACGTAGGGAGTGTTATTGTGTAGATGTTGAGAAATGACAAATGATGTATGCTCCAGGAAGAGATGTCCTGAATCCCATATGCATAGTGAGGAGAGTGGAACAACCCAACTTCTATAAAGCATTGTACTTGACTATCACTTTCATATGATGAATACAATATCATGATGCTTTTCTCTTTCAGTTAGTGTCATTGCCATTGTTAGTCCAATACACAAGGTTGTCTTTATGAGTCCAAGCTTCCATCTTGGAACCTAATTCACTAGTGTAATAGTTGTCTACTCATTGTCCATGTCAGCATGGATTTAGTCTTCATCTTCCAACCTCCATAGCTCCTGCCATGCTCTAGATCTGACATTTTTACATGGCATCACAGCTCACTTGAGCATGGCATAACTCCCTTCTCTACTCTCTTAGTCCCTCTTAACCTCACGTTATCAGCTCAAGTCTAGCTCATGGTTCCATCTCTCACTTCCATCTCCACTTGACCTTGTGTCTGCCATTGCCAAAATAGCACCTACTTGACTTTGAGCTTTTGGATCTCTAAAAACAAAGCACATCTCAACTTTCTTCCTTCTAGGGATTTGTTCCCTAACTCAGGGTGCTACTTTGTATCACATAAGAGCTTGACATTGGCCACTTCAGAGCTCAACATTCTCAGAATTCAAAATTTTTGTTCAGAACTACATCGTTTATTGTTTGTATGATGATTTGCTCTCCATGCTGTGTGATCTGTCCTGCAACCATAGGGCTTTCAAAGAGCCATACCTAAGCTCTCTCCAACTCAGAGGGTTTCCCAAATGGCCATCTCTATAAGTTGTAGTAAGTAAAAAACTAGGCCCCTATCCTGAAACCCTAAAAGAGCAGCCATAGTCAAGTTCCCTCAAGGTCATAAAACTAAATGCCCTTGGTGTACAAGAGACTATTTTCTTACTCCTCTTAGTCCACTGAAGACTCTATCACTTTGCTTACTGAGCACTTAATTTCTAGCAAATCATCACACTAAATTAGCAAGCAAGAAGAAAATCAAGCATCAAGATCCAACATTGAGCACTCACTACTTGATGGAGAAAGCAAAGTTAAAAGCAAGGATGCAAAAGAACACACCGCCAAAAATAGTCTCTTGTACACCAAGGGCACTTATGGAGCAAAAGGCCATGGTTGAGGACTCGGCACCAACAATAACAAGAATCAAATTGTATGTCATTATTGTGGCAAGACTAGCAATACATCCAGTGAATGTTTCCACAAGAAAAGAGCACATCAAATACAAAATGATCACCACCAAAACCAATTCATGAATGAACAAGAAGAAGAAGAAGAAGAAGAAGAAGATGCTTTCGCTACCATCAACAACTCTGATAGATTGTTCTAAATAATTTTCATTGTATCTTTCATATGTTTTTCCCATGGTGGATCTCTATTTTTCCCTTAGTGGATTTGCTTTGTAAAAACCCTTGCCAAATATGTAAATTTTCAAGCTTTAACTTGACTAGACTGCCTATGAGCTAGTCTCCCAAGCCATGTCATCATGTAGGGGGAACAAAAGCCAGCAAGTGTAGGAACTCATCTGTGTGGAGGCGAGCTCAAGCTCAACCGCCACGACCCATGGACCGCTTATTGTTCAAGTGTTCCAAGTCGAGCACTAATGGCTACCTCTCACATAACCGACATACTATCCATCTCCCGAGCACTCTGGTAGCTCCACGATCCAAGTGCAAGCTTCAAGTGAGCTAGATCATCCTCAAGCTCCACACTCCAAGCTCCATTTACGCAAGCAAGCCAAGAGAAGAGAAGAGAATAGAAGAAGAGAGGAGAAGATGGAGAGCTTCTCCACCACGGTCCCTCACCCTCACACACTCATTCCTTCACACCCTCACACTCCCTCTCTCAAGCACAAGCTCAAGCAAGCAAGAAGAAGAAGAAAAAGAGGAGGAGGAGAGCTACTTTTGGCCACACACAAGAATGAGCTTCTCATTCACTTTTCAACTTTATATACAAAACCCTAAATCCCTTTTGGGCTGTCAACCCCTTATCCTCTTTTTTACATGGCCGGCCATGGCCTAGGCCCTTTTTTCCATTGTCCTCCTATCTTCCTAGCTTTCTTCCTACCACCCATATACCTTTACAATTTGCACGGGTGAGAGCCGGCGCTCTTAAAATAAACCATGGTGCGCCTTGTGCTCTTTTATAAAAGTATTGACTTGTACTTTTTCTTATGCACCTTTCTCCTTGATTTAGGACTTTTTTGCACTTCTTGTGTTTCCCTATTTTTCTTGGCGCGTCTTTGTCTTCTGTTTCACTTTTGCCTTGGCCTTGTCTTATGCTTTAGATTTTCCACCTTGTTCATCTAAGGGTTAACATTACCCCCCTCCTAGATGAGTGCTAGTCTCATGGCACTCACCATCATGGGTAGCAGGTTTTTGCATGCACCAAAGATGTGGGTGGTAGGGACATCTATGGTTTGCCGTGGAGGAGTTTTGGTGTTGGTGCGGATGAAGGTCATTGAGGGCACATTGTTGGCATGAGTGGCTAATGATAGGGTTGTTGTAGTTGGTGATAAGGCTGATCTTTGTTGGGAGTTGCACCCATGGTTGACACAGGTATTGGTGTTTTGGGGATTCTACTCGTGATAATTCTTTGGTGGGCTTGCATAATTATAAAGGGCAAGAGTTCAGAGTTGAGTATTGAGGAAGAGCTGACAGTACTTTTGTTGGAGTCTCTAATACTTATAGTGCACAAAACATAGTCTAATTAGTTTGGGAGATAGGTTGACGAACTCTAGGTGAGCCGAGAGTAATGTCCTGCACTTGAGGACCCAAATTGTGTATAGATTGTGATGCAGATATTATGTGAGTGCACATGCATACTTAGATATTACATAGTTAGAAGATTTCCAGTTTGGTTTCTCATAGCAATGTGTGGATGAAGCAAGGGTTCAATGGGGTGGAAAAATTTGTCGATGTTGAGGAGAAGTACACACGAAGGCTTCTTGAGACATCATTTGTGATTTTGACAACATGATGTAGCATAATTGAGCTCATTGACACTTTAGCTTTTGGTAGCTAGTGGCTACTTGTATTGTTCAAAGAGTATGGTGTACTTTCCATGGTCTTTCGTACCTTGCTTACCACTATTGATTGCCTTGTATTGTTCGAAGAGTACGGTGTATTTTCCATGGTCTTTCGTGCCTTGCTTAGCACTATTGATTGCAATGGTACTGAGATGGAGTGCGAAAAAAGAATCGTGCAAATGGGTCAAGGTGACAGGTCTAACCATAGGCAAGACAAGCTCCCTAAGTATGTCCTATCCTTGATGTGCCCTGAACAATTGTGGGGGATGTGTAAAGGGCTAGGAGACTAGGGACGAAGCCAGCTGACCAATGTCACTAGATGTACCTAATTTGAAGACCCCTAGGTGCTATGATGTGATCATGAGCGCTTTTTTTTTCTTTTCTTTTCTTTTCTTTTTTTTTTCTTTTTTTCCCCTCTTTTTTGGGATAAAATAAATACAACCAATGCAATATATTGAGGCTATCATCCTTTCATTTGGATTAAGAAACGTCGAGATCCAAAGTTAGTGAAAAATGGATATTACAAAGATGATTGTGTTACTAGCCTCGATGCTAGAGGACCAATTCTTGAGATGAAGAGATACACTTGAGACTTTGCAAACCTCTTTGTAACATGTGAGGCATTGGTATAATTAAGGTAGCACTCGAGTGAGTTGTGCCATGGACAAGGAATAGAGCATCTGGTGAATTGAATCCTGGTTGATGAAGAAACATTTGTCATTGCTAAGAGCGTGGCTCCTTCCCCGATGTAGAGTTTGGCCAAAAAAGAGAGAGTAGCTAATGACTATGCTTTGGACCATGCTCAAATGCAATGGGGTGATTTTCTCTTCCCATGGGGATTTCTTCATGGCTCTTTGTTCTTGGTATTTCTGTCACTTTCTCCATAATGGTTCTTTGTGGGGTAAGTGGTCTTGTGGTGACTTGAAGATTGAAAGCTTTCATACAAAGACATGTGTCATCCTTCATTCACTTGACAACTCGTCATAGTACATGCAAGTCATATGCTTCAACCATAATGAACAGGTGCAGCTCAAAGAGGCATCACTTATCTAAATCCCATGGTGTTGACTTTGATGCATATCACCTGCGCTTGATTATCATTGCTTGTGTATGTGTGTTGGCTTTTCTTTTTTTTGGTATTATCTATACACAGTCACAAAACACATTGTTTATTTATATACACATTTATAAATCCATATCACATCGTGATGATAAAAACCAATTGTAGAACTCAGGATTGTACTAGAGTGTGGCACACACATCTAGTACTCGTGGCAACCTACTCAATAACAATAAATATTTTGCAACTTCAAGTAGCATGGTACCTTGTCCGAGTCTACTGGCAACATGTAACTCCTCCTCAGTGATAATTTATCAATCAAAGAGTTCTCTTAGCTAGCTCCGACTAATTCCATACCCCTAACAGAAATTAGTACCCAAAAGGAAGTTGCCGCCACATAGGTTGGGTCTCTTTGAGACCGCCAATTGGCCAATCACTGCTCTGAGACTGTCATAATCTGGGCTCCAAGTTTGGCCATTGTAGCACAATTTTCAAACCAATGTTTTGCAAATTCACTTAACCCTCTAATTGTTGCTTTAGTTGCTCTATCTCTAAGAGATTTGGTTGGCAAAGGGCATCATTGAATATCACAATTAAGTGTAGTTCGTCGGCCTCCTCGTTAGAGATGAGTTGCATGCATTCATGTAGGAGCTTGTCATAGTGCTTGTTAAGATATCCTTGATCTTCCCAGGATAGCGGATATGGAAAGTATTCCTCAAGCTGCTCGCTAGGGAATGTGCCCATGTCTACAAAGACGTAAACACATGCGAATAATTTGAGTTTAGCATCCAACTCAGTCAAGCGCTCTGTGACACTTCTATGTTCAATGAGGGCTTGCTCAGTTTCTATCTCATGCAAGGTTTTGGGAGTTTCCCTAAGCTTTAGCATAACTGGGGGTTCATGTCTAGATGAGCAAGATTGGTCAATGCTAAGATTGCTTATGTCCTCGAGGTTTTCATGTTTCTCCTGAGGCTTTGTTGCTCTTGTGTCATGGATCTTCTCAGATGTGATTGGTATAGTTTTGTCAACCTATTGTGAGAGTGTTGTATCCACTCTTGATTGGTCAATGTAAGTTCTATTGTCGGTGGATTGAGTGTTGTAAGAAACCATTGATGGTAATGATTACTTTGACTTAGCTGAACACATAGATGTGTCTGAGGTTTCACCATTGTTAGGAGAGATGGAAATGGGTTCATTCATGGGTGGACTCAATGCTTTATTCCTTAGCTTCTCAGCACTCTTAGTCTCAATCTTCTTGGCATCTACAGCCACTTGCAACTGCTATTGTTTTTGTTGTTTTCTCTTCTTTTCCTTGGGCAATTGAGGTGCATCCTTTAAGGACTCAGGACTCTGAACTAGGTCAACCATAGACATGCTTAGTTGGGCCTCAACATTCTCTTTCTCTAATGTGTCCTCATGGGACATAGCTATGGCTTGCTGAACAACCTCGCAGGGTTGTAAGGGTACAATTGTCTCTCTTTTTGGAGAGTCTAGCTCTTCAGCTAATTCACCTCCGTCTAGCCCCTCATCCAATTGCATTGGCAGTTGCTCTTGGTCGGTGGGCGTTTGCTCTAGACTCTTGTCCTTACCCATTGGAACATGCCTCCATTGCTTCTTATCAGAGGGAGTGTTGTGTTTAGAGCTATTTTTCTCTTGCTTAGCAGGTTTGAGTGATGCTAGTGTAGAACCAAGAGAAGGTTTGGGGTTCTTGTCATGTACGCTTGGATGAAACTAGGTAAAGAAGTCACGGTTGTATTGATCGGAAGCATAGATATCTAGGATTGTAGGGTCTGGAGTGAGGCAAAAGACATATGTGCTAACATCAAGTACCATGCTCCCTACTCCTAGAGTGCTAGCTACGTATAGCTCTTTTTCTAAAAGAACTTTATCATACAAGGAATGTTTTTGGACAATGGCAGAAAGATGGACCTCATGGACCATTTTCAACACTCTTAATGAGGTTGGGGCAATGTACATGGGATTATGCATTGATGTCTAGAGGGTTTTCCTTTTCTCAGCAAGTGTCATTAGTCGGTGGCCAATTTTGGCTTCCAAACTCTGGTTGGAGTACCATTTCTACACAAAGTTTCCTTGTCCTTTCCCTTTTCGTTTGATTGCTTTCAGCTTTTCCTTGTTTTTCTCACATTGAGCAGTATAGAGTGAGGGTATCAAGAGTAATTCTCTAGCTATGGCCTTTGGGATGTCCTTTATGACTTCCTCGGCAACAGCTACATAGCGGGAGCAAACGTGTTGTTTCTCATCCCAAGTTAGGGGTTCAACTATGAGCTTTGTGTGCTTTGATGTCAATGTCCACATGGACGTATACATGCATGATGGCTATGATGAAGCTTGTGATCAAGCTTCATTAGGCACTTCATCTCTAGTTCATTGGTCAGATGCGCCATCTCCTCCTTGGCCAAATATTCAAGAGATTTCTTATCAAGCCTAGGCTTTAAGTGCTTTGGAAGTGCTGGAGGTGTCAAGGATGTTGGTTGTGACACCTCTTCCCACATGTGAATTGCTAAGGACACATTTCACAAGGGGCGTCATCATAGCCAAAGGCTGTGATTGCTGTGATTCCTGATTGGAAGTAGTAGCGACTAGTTCAATGGACTGGCCACTATTGGTAGGCTGCGGTGTCGATTCCTTAAGCAAATCAGAAGTGGTCATGTCTTTTATTTCCCTTTGGGCATTCACTTGTGCAAATCGAGCATCAGTTGAGCTAGTCACAGTGGATTGCATAGACATATCCTTAGGCTAAGAGCTAAGGGTGGTGTCATGTCTCGCATCTTGGACATTTGGAAATTTTGAGGGACATTTGGAAATTGTGAGGGTTTCTTGATTTCAATTGTGAGGGGCCCAATCACTCGAATGTTGTTGACTAGAGACTTGGATTTTCATTTAGATTTCCTCTTGCACTTCTTTGCTTTTGATATGATTTGGTCTTTAGCTGACAAACGTGGTTTAGTAGGGGATTTTGGTATCCAAATCCATCGGTTACCTGTGTAATACCCTTGAGCACGTAGCAACACTTTGGATATCCATCGCGGCATTGTGCTGGCTCTCCATCGATACCTTTGTCTAGAAGGCTTGGGCTTCTTTTGTGGTCTTCTATGATATTTGTAAGTCCAAATCCTATCCTTAGCATTGTCTCCAAACCTTCTTGTTTCAAGCATGGCCTTGCTCATTGGTTCTCTCTGTTCAACATGCGCTTGTATCAACTCTATCAATAAGTCCTTACTCTCATTACTAGGCTTGCCTGGTATGTCAATATGTTCCTTGTCTCTTTCCCTCAAGGTTTGATGAGGTCACCATTACTAAAGGTTGTGATTATCCTGACACCCAGTAGTCTCAAGTGTATCCTTTGTGCTACATAATCAACCTCACACTTTGTCTCCCTTTTGAAGGGTCTTCCTAGGAGGGTTTCCTTTCCACAATTAGCACTATTTGAAGGAACATGGAATAGGATAGGCAAGCTTTCCATTTCAATAGTTACAAGGATTTTGCACTTCCCTATAAGTGCTTGTGAATGTTTCCCATAAGGACTAAGAGTTGCATTAGTCGGTGTGAACTCTGGTTGGCCTAGTAGGGTACATGCTTCATAGGTCAATATATTAAAATTAGCTCATTCATCAATGAGGGCATCGACACTATACTCTCTTTTTGTGGTGAGTTTGACCCTAAGATAAGCAGGTGATACTATGTCTTCATCTTCCGGGTCTTGGCTTATAAATTCAAGCCTTTTGATACATGCCTTTGAGTCCCCAACTACACAACTAGATGTGGATTCTCCAGTGATGTCTTGGGTCATCTGTGTAGTGCTGTTCAAGATGTATCTATCATCAAGTCTGTCATGTCTAGTCATCCTCGAAGTTGTAGCTTGATGCTGTTGTATTTCGCTTTGACTAGATGTAATCTGATTACAACCTATACATGTTTTTGTGGTATGGCCTTTTTGCCCTTGTTGGCTAGATTGGCCCTTTGAGGTTCTAGGGTCTCTGTTTGTCTTTGTTTGGGTATGGGCTTTTGGTTTTTGTTTTGCAAATGAAAATCTACACTTGTGTAGTGCCATTATTACACTAGGATCTCATTCAAAGGACCTATCACCTCACGCGTTTTCTCTCCAGCCTACTTGGGGGAGGTGTAGAGGGGGAAAAGCCCCCTTTGTGGGGGTCCAAGGAGGATAGTCCCCCCCAGCCCATAGGGCCATTATGCTAAATGCCATGCGCGATTTCAAGGACCATTCATAGCCAAGTTTTGAGCTACTTGCTCTAGATTTCAGCCCAGTGATAGATCTATAATGTGCTTTTGGCTCTATATGGTCTCTGGATTTGTATTTTCTTGTTCTGGTTTGTTGGTCCGATTCTCAAAATCATAATGTCCGGTTATGGGTGATCCAACTTTCAAAGTCGGAAGGTCCAATTGTACTAGGTCCGATTCTGAAGAGTGGTTCAATTAGTAGTTGGGTCTGAGTCCTATGGTTTGTTTGACTATAGAGTGATCTGATTGTTGTGTGCGTCTGACTGGAAAAATGGGGTGTCCAATTGGATGGGTGGTCCGGTTGGGGAAGATTGTCTGATTGGATGGTTGGGTGTCCGATTGGGTGGTTGGATATCCGATCGGACGGTTGGTCCGATCCGACCAAAGGGCTTAGTTCGACTAGACGGGTTGTTCGATCGGACTCGAGGTCGCGGTCTGCGACTGATTCAGATGGTCCAATGCTCCCATTCGGATAGTTCGTCCAACTATCCAAGTCTGGGAGTCAGACCATGACACAGTGGTCCAATTGTGAACCCAACAGTGCAACGCGATGATTTTTGGCTGATTTCTCCTAGCGCTTGTCATGCCCCCCTGTCATACCTTCCAAATCACATCAATTGCATATAAAGAAGATCCTTACGTACCTAGATTGGTCGAAAATACCAGAATCAAAGCGTGTGATCTCCTCTGTGATCAGTAGCTCTCTCTCTCTCTCTCTCTCTCTCTCTCTCTCTCTCTCTCTCTCTCTCTCTCTCTCTCTCTCTCTCTCTCTCTCTCTCTCTCTCTCTCTCTCTCTCTCTCTCTCTCTCTCTCTCTCTCTCTCTCAAGCTCTCTCTTTCACTCTCAGTGTGTAGAATTGAGCTCCTTTCCCCTATCCTTGGGGTTTTAGGGTCCTGCCTTACTCAATCCTTGCCTCCCAAGTCACCCTCCTTAGTCATTAGGCCTAGAAGCCTATCTTTTTTCCTGTTTCAGTCTATTATACAATAGTAAAAACCCTACTGTGTGCTCACATTGTTTTTCTCCTATCCTACCTAAATGTAAACAAAAATCATTAAAAAAACACCTACACTACTCCATCCTACTTTTCCAAATCCAAAAAACCAAAAACCTACTTGCTAAGGAGATCAAATACCTCTTCAAACTCCCTTGCTTCCTACCTATCTACCTCAAGCATCAGTTCGGGGAAAACCCTATTTCAATGCTCGATTATTCAAAGTGTGCAAGCACTCAAGGCTTAAATCCGATTGTCCCAGCAACCAAACCAAAACGTAGAGGCGATGAGCTCAAGCTCCAGCCTCCAAGACCCATGGACCACTTATTATTCAAGTGTTCCAAGTCGAGCACTAATGGCTACCTCTCACATAGCCAACGTGCTATCCATCTCTACGAGTGTAGTGAGGTTACCTCCATGCCCGATCAAGTTTCCTCCTCTTCTTAACTCTCCGGTAGCTCCACGATCCAAGTGCAAGCTTCAAGCAAGCTCCATCCTCAAGCTCCACGCTCCAAGCTCCCTTGTTGACGTGAGCAAGAGAAGAAAAGAGAAGAGAAGAGAAGAGAAGAAGAGAGGAGAAGATGGAGAGCTTCTCCACCACGGTCCCTCACCCTCAAACACTCACTTCCTCACACTCTCACACTCCCTCTCTCAAGCACAAGATCAAGAAAAAACAAGAAGAAGAAGAAGAAGAATAAGAGAGCTACTTTTGGCCACACACAAGAATGAGCTTCTCAACTTTATATACAAAACCCTAAATCCCTTTTGGGCGGTCATCCCCTTATCCCCTTTTTTACATGGCTAGCCATGGCCTAGGCCCTTTTTCCCATTGTCCTCCTATCTTCCTAGCTTCCTTCCTACCTCCCATCTACCTTTACAATTTGCACAGCTGAGAGCTAACGCCCCTAAAATAAATCATGGTGCGCCTTGCGCTCTTTTACAAAAGTATTGACTTGCACTTTTTCTTGTGTGCCTTTCTCCTTGATTTAGGACTTTGTTGCACTTCTTGTGTTTCCATATTTTTCTTAGCATGACTTCGTTTTCCGTTTCACTTTTTCCTTGGCATTGTCTTTTGCTTTAGATTTTTCAGATTTTCCACCTTGTTCATCTAAGGGTGAACATCATCATTGGAGGGGGATGTTGAGAAATGACAAATGATGTATGCTCCAGGAAAAGATATCCTAAATCCCATATGCACAGTGAGGAGAGTGGAACAACCCAACTTCTATAAAGCATTGTACTTAACTATCACTTTCATATGATGAATACAATATCATGATGCTTTCCTCTTTCAGTTAGTGTTATTTTCATTGTTAGTCCAATACACAATATTGTCTTTATGAGTCCAAGCTTCCATCTTGGAACCTAATTCACTTGTGTAACAGTTGTCTATTCATCATCCATGTCAACATGAATTTAGTCTTCATCTTCCAACATCCATAGCTCCTGCCATATGTCAAGATTGTGGGAGAGAAGGAAGGAGTCTCGCTTGTAGCTTTCTTGCTTGCACAATGGGGGAATACACACAAGTGTGGAGGCTGAAAACAATTTTCCTCTTCTTAGTTGTGTAAGCCAAAAGAACTCTAGTACAAAGAAATAGAAGAACCCTATATATGGATCTCAAACCAAAACTCAACTAACTAAGGTGGCATACTAACTGAGCCACGAACTAGAGTAGATAAGGATAGCTATCATGTAGCTATTATTCATGGGCGGTGTACCAACCGCGTCTGCAACTGACAAGTCGGTGACATAAATACACAACGGTCACCCTGGCATATCACGAGTGGAGCTCGATATCTCAATACTCCCCCTCGAGCTCAATCCCAATTCCTACACACCAAGCAGGTCTCTGAACTTGCGCAGCTTCTCTATGCCCAATGCCTTCATGAATATGTCAGCTAGCTGATCCTCTGTGCTGACATAAGCTAGATCAATAAGACCTAGTAAAACCCTCTCTCGCACATAGTGATAATGTACCTCAATGTGCTTTGTTCTAGCATGATAGACTGGGTTATTTGCCAAGTGTATACTACTCATGTTGTCACAATAAATGACAACTGGCCCATCTGTAAACTGATGCATATCATAAAGTAGCTTATGCAACCAAGCTACCTCACATGCAGCCATTGCTGCACCCCTATACTCAGCCTCTGTGCTCGACAAGGCAACTGTAGGCTGTTTCTTGCTGCTCCAAGTGACTGCAACACTCCCAAAAAAGAACACATATCCACTGGTAGATCGTCTGTCAGAAATACTACCAGCCCAATCAGCATCAGTGTATCCATGCAACTGTATCTGAACCCCAGTCTCATAAAATAGTCCATACTGCAATGTGGACTTCACATACCTGAGTATGCGTCTAGCCGCATCCAAATGTGGTTTCCTTGGAGCTTGCATAAACTGACTTACCAATCCAACAGCATAGCTCAAATCTGGCCTGGTAATAGTCATATAAATCAAACTTCCTACTATGCGTCTGTACATAGTAGGGTCTTCTAGAAGCTCACATGCATCTATGCTTAGCTTCACATTCTGCTCCAAAGGAACTGAAATAGGCTTACAGCCTGTCATCCCGTATTTGGACAGCATGTCCAATCCATACTTCCTCTGCAAGAGCTGTATCCCACTTGGTGATCTAATCACCTCAATGCCCAAGAAATAATGCAGCTCTCCCAAATCCTTCATCTCAAACTTCTGCTTCAATAGCATTTTCACATGAAGGATATCTTCATCACTGTCACCTGTCATAATCAAATCATCAATATAAATGACAAGTAGCATAATACCTTTCTCTGTTTTTCTCACATAAAGTGAGAAATCTGCCTTGGAAATCTGAAAGCCAATAGTGACAAGATACTGTCCTATCTTGTCAGACCATGCTCTAGGTGCTTGCTTCAAGCCATACAAGGCTTTCTTCAACCTGCAAACAAACTCAGGTTGAACAGCATGCACATAACCTGGTGGCTGCTCCATATAGACCTCTTCTTGCAAATCACCATGCAAGAAGGCATTCTTTACATCCATCTGATGTAAAGACCATCCCTTTGATGCAACCATAGCAATGACTGCTCTTACAGTTGCCATCCTTGCAACCGGACTGAATGTTTCTTCATAGTCAATGCCATATGTTTGTGCATACCCCTTGACTACTAATCTTGCCTTGTATCTGTTCACAGAACCATCTGCATTGTGCTTCACCTTATAAACCTACTTACAGCCAATTGCATTTTTACCTTTAGACAAAGGTACTAATTCCCATGTAGCATTTGCTTCCAAGGCATCCATTTCTTCATCCATGGCTTTCTCCCATTTTTCTTTTCCCATGGCTTGCTCAAAAGAAGTGGGTTCTAGTTTCTGTATCACTTTAACGATATATGCATAGTGAATGGCTGTAAATCCATCATATTTCAGCCTATCCACAGGATACCTAGCTCTCGTAGACCTGCGCAAAGTAGGTTCACTCCCAGGTGCTCTCAAAACATCCTTGGTCTTCCTTACTCCAAGTGTAACAATAGAAGGAATACCCAACTCATCATCAATGCTCTGTTCTGAGCCACTGGATTCACCATCCACATAAGAGTGACCTGCATTCACATCAAACATGGGCTGATCAACCTTCTCTTTTCCTTTTCGTGATACCTGCATACCAGTATCTGCATTACTTTGAGAAGATTCTCCTGATCTCAATCTGCATGTCCATGGCGAAGAATGTGAACCACTACTAGAGGACGCTCTAGGTCCACTAATATTTTGTGACTGCTGCTGTGAATTCTGTGCAGCATTACCATTTTGTGCATCTACATCATCAATCACATTTACTGGTTTATACCAGCTACTCATCTCATCAAAAACAACATCTCTGCTCACTGTAAACTTACGAGTAGAAGGGTTATAGCATCTATACCCTTTTTGCTGCAGAGAGTAACCAATAAAGATGCGCTTCTCAGCTTTTGGATCCAACTTGGATCTCAACTCATCTGGCACATGTACATAGGCAATGCAACCAAAAATTTTCAAATGAGAAATATCTGGTTTCCTACCAGTATACCTCTCCTCTGGAGTCATTCCATGTATTGCTGCAGTGGGAGTCCTGTTCATTATGTAGACTGTTGTAGCAACTGCTTCAGCCCAATAAAAATCTGGCAAGTCTTTTTCATTGAGCATGGCACGAGATACCTCTCCAATATGCCTGTTTTTCCTTTCTGCAATTCCAATTTGTTGTGGGGTATGACTGCATGAATATTGCTGCTTTATGCCATGCTCCTGTAGGAACCTTGCAAACTCATTTGAGAGGTACTCTCCCCCTCCATCTGACCTTAGGCATTTTATCTGCAGGCCTGTTTCTTTTTCAACCATAGCTTTAAGAGTTTTGAAATGCCCAAAAACTTCACTTTTCTTTTTCATAAAATACACCCAAACTTTTCTGTTATAGTCATCAATAAAACTGACAAAATAATGACAGCCTCCAAGAGATGCAGCTTTAGTTGTCCACACATCAGAGTGGATTAATTCCAATGGCTTCTTACTCTCTTGAACATGTCTAGGAAATGGTTTCCTTGCCTGATTTCCAAACTGACAGGCTTCACATACCTTATGAATTTCTGCAACCTTGAATTTGGGCAATCCTGCAACAATATTTTGGGCCTGCATTGATTTAAGTCGCTGTACATTAACATGATCAATGCGTTTATGCCAAATATCAATATCTGCAACTACACCGGTCCCATGTGCAAACATTGCTACACTCAATTCAGACATGTCTGCATCCAACGTAAACATTCTGCCCTTCTTCTTTCCTTTTGCTATCAAGCGACCTTTATTTTTCATATCCTCAACAAAGCATCCATGAGGATTAAATCTGACCTGCAAGCCCTGTTCAACCATTTGACCAACAGAAACCAGATTCTTGGTGATATTCGGGACATGAAATACATCGGACATATATTTCTTTTTCCCATCCTGCATAGACAAAGGAATTTTTCCAATCTGCACAATCAGATGTGCAGTATCATCACCAGTCTCCACAAATCCTGGTTTTTCCATTTTCCTTGCATCCTCCATCCATTCTGCATGACCTGTCATGTGGTTTGATGCACCTGAGTCAACATACCATACATCATTGCTTTCTTCTGCACTTGTCACAGAATTGTTCATGTGCTGCACCATAAACAAATGCTCATTTCTGTCATCACCCTGTCTACTAGAAGATGCATAATTCCCTTGTTGCAGTTTTCCATTCATGATGTCATTCTGCTTTTTATAGCAGTCTTTAGCCATATGACCCATTTTACCACAGTAGTAGCATTCAACATTACTGTTTGCATTTTGGCATCTTTGCCATCCACCACGACCTCTTTGGCTCCCCCTGCCTTTAGAGTTACCACGTCCTCCTCCATAGGACTGGTTTTCTTGAGTTTGCTGCATATTCTGATTTTTGCCACGGCCTCCAAATCGGCCTCCTCTACCTCTGTCTCTACCTCTTCCAGCATTTGAGTAGAAGACAGCTTCTTTTGAAGTTCCTCCTGAAGAAGATGCACCACCATTTCTCTGCTCCTCAGAAATTAGAAGAGCAATCAACTCCTCAAAATAAGGAAATCTTTCACGGACGGAAATGGATGTTCGGAACTGTGCATAATCCTTTCCTAGACCATTCAAGGTCATTGAGACTAAATCATCATCTTCCACTGGCAAACCAATGGAAGCAAGTGCATCTGCAATCTTCTTCACCTTCATGTGGTAGTCATTAATGCTCATACTTTCTCTTTGCACATTGTGCAACTCTTGCTTGAGCTGCATTTTCCTGGCTTGTGTATTTGTGCTATACATTTTTGACAAAGTATCCCATGCCTCCTTTGGCGTACTTGCATCTTGAATATGCACAATCATAGAGTCTGAAATGCTGATAGATAGCCAGTACATAACTTTCCTGGCTCTCTCATGCCATGCTTTAAATGCCTACATTTGCTGTTGATTGGGAACATCAGGAAGAACTGGTTCTTCTTCATTTCCTGCAACAAATTCCCAATATCCTTTTCCCATAAGGAAATTCGTCATTCTAAACTTCCATGCTTGGAAGTTGTTCTTGTCAAGCTTTTCAGTGACAATCTGTGAGAGAGAATCAGACGCCATTACAAAACACTGCAAAAAATTCTGTCACTGCAAAAAACACAGCTTCACCCTCACAAGGGCAAATCTGCAAAACTGGTGAAAGTGGTATTTGACCACACAGTCACTTCCTAGTGACGATTTTGCATAAACAAGAACCAAGGATGATTCTGAAACTCCCAATGTCTCTGCACACAAGCATACGATGCAATTTCTACAGTAACTTTTCACCGACCTGTAGAACAGTGGCTGCACAGCATAAAACTGAGCCTTTTCATGAGTGCGTGCAGAAAACTTCCGCCTCCAAAACAGGCCCCGAAATGGCCTCAAATAAAAAAAACAAGGTCGCCGAGGGCTAAAGCCCCTTCCCGCAGCATACACTGCCCTCTTGCTTCACCGCGAAGGGCGTCTCAACCTGAGACAATGTACTCCTGCAATTTCCGGCTGTGCTACCTGCAGAGATCTGCTCCCAAAACAGAAAATGAAAGCAACACTGCTCCTCTTACCAGAACACCGCGAGCTTGGCTTGCTTTCTTGAGCTCTTTACCACGAACAAGGCTCTGATACCATGTCAAGATTGTGGAAGAGAAGGAGGAGTCTCGCTTGTAGCTTTCTTGCTTGCACAATGGGGAAATACACACAAGGGTGGAGGCTGAAAACAGTTTTCCTCTTCTTAGTTGTGTAAGCCAAAAGAACTCTAGTACAAAGAAATAGAAGAACCCTATATATGGGTCTCAAACCAAAACTCAACTAACTAAGGTGGCATACTAACTGAGCCACGAACTAGAGTAGATAAGGATAGCTATCATGTAGCTATTATTCATGGGTGGTGTACCAACCGCATCTGCAACTGACAAGTCGGTGACATAAATACACAACGGTCACCCTGGCGTATCACGAGTGGAGCTCGATATCTCAACACCATACTCTACATCTGACATTATTACAGTAGAGAGGTAGAGTTCAACCTATTTTGAAGATATGTTGTTGTAGCAATTTCTTCCTCTTAATATTATTTTCCAAGATGAGCTAGTGAAAACATAGCTCTTGTAGCATTTAGTAGAGCATGATTTTTACATTCACAGTAACTCCATTTTGTTGTGGATAATACAGTATCGTAAGCTCATGTTGAATGCCAAAAGCTTTGCAATAGTTTTTGAACTCATTTGATTCATGTTGAATGCCAAAAGCTTTGCAATAGTTTTTGAACTCATTTGATGTGTATTCTCCTCCATTATCTATCCAAAGATCTTTGGGTCGTAACTCATGCTTATTTTCAACTACTTCCTTCTTTTCTTGAAACATGGAAAATACTTATGACTTCCTTGTGAGAAAATATTCCACAGTATATCTAGAGTAATCATCAATGAGCATCATGAAGTATTTTTCTCCAATGAGACATATATAATGGATGGGACCACAAATATCGAGTGTACTAATTGAAGGGGTTGAGTTGCAATGGAGTAGGATTTGGAGTAAGGAAGATTTGTGGCTTTGTTGTAGGCACAAGCTTGAAAAAATGGAAGTTGAGAGAGGGAAGGTGGAATGCCAAGGACAAGTTTCTTATGAAAGTTGTTGGAGAACATTTTGAGAAGCATGACCAAGTTGATAGTGGCATAGGAGAGTATGATGTGGTGTACTGGTGAGTGAGGTGGGGTTAGCATAAGCATTCATAGAAGGTTGTAGAAGTGAATAGCCAAGTGTGTAAAGTTGACCTAGTTTTGGGTAGGTGAGTGTGAGAGAAGGTGAAAATAGCTACAAGATGTAGTGGTCTTTATAGAAGTGAGCAGTTAGAGAGGATTGAGAAGTGAGCTCACTGATACACTTAACTTATTTTTCTTGAGATTGGGAACATAGTAGACTTTATATTCCTTGATTATATGATTCGAAGGAAGCTCCACTTGAATGGTGTTGTAGCCTTGAGCTGTTTGAATGTTGTTGTCCCCCATGGCAAAATTGAGTGGAGTGGACATCTCTTTGAAGTTGATCTACCATCCTTTATGAAAAGTCATATGGTGAGTAGTTCCAAAGTCTAGGAACCATGTATATTCTTCTTTGGAGTTTGAATGAGGTACCCAAACACTTGTGCCTAGGCTAATGATAGTTTCTGGTTGATCTTCTGTATCATAATTGCCAATGCTAACAAAATGAGCTTGCCTCTTTGAGTGATTTTTGTTGAATCTATTTTTTGGCCAACAGTCCTGTTCTATATGACCTTGTCGTTTGCAAATGTTGCATATGAGATGATAGTGAGAGTTTCTTGAGATGGACAGGGATTCAAATGACTAATGAGACTTGGGCTTGTAATGAGGATTACTAAGAATTCTTTTGAAGTTAGATCGAGGAGAAAAATAGGGCTTTTGGTGAAAGGGTTGAGCTCTTTTGTGAAGATGTTTTGGGTTGTAGGTAGTTATGGCTAGAGCTTTGGGATCTTGAGTAGAAGAAGTAAAAAGAGTATCTCTCATGACTTGCTCTTGCTTGATTCTATTGATTAGAGGCTGAAGCTTGAGTTAATCAATGGACGTTTGAGTGGTAACAAAAGATCTACATGATAGAGGCAAAGAGGAGAGGAGAAACATATCTTGTAGTTCTTTAGAGATGACTAAACTAGATATTATGGTTTCATCTAGTAGGGATTTCCACTGTTCTAAGAACTTGGTGGTAGACTGAACTTCATGCTGCATAGTGGCAGTAGATAGTTTTCTGAACATGGTCATTTGATAGACAATATCTGTGTGTTCATAGGTGTTGTTGAAGAAATCCCAGATACCTTTTTTTGCAATGGGTATTGCTCTTACTAGTTGTACTTGTCGATCTCTCCACAATGGACAAGTATTTCCATTCTTGCACCTATATCTCTTTGCATCCAATCTCGCGTGTTTGCTCCTTCTTGTTCAAGGAAATTTTTCTTGCCATTGATAATATTCCATAGGTTGGCTTAAGATAGGTAGAGTTCCATCCTTAGCTCCCATACTTGATAGTTACTACCATTGAGTTTGTCGATCTTCATGTGTTAGCTGTAAGAGGACGAGAGCCATTGGAAGAATGAGAGTAAAGGAGGATTAATAATTTGTGATTTTGAGAAAAATGTTATAAGCTAGAGAACTAGGACTTGGGGCTTAGATACCATGTAGTGAAAATAGGAATTAGAGGATTAGTAGATGAAAAGACATTATGCATAGTGAGAGAAAGAGATAGAAACAATGTAGAGAATAGAATGAACTACAATTGTTGATTTCATTGCTAGTAGCTACATGTATTCATGGTGCATTAAATGAAGTAGGTGAGCTTCTTCTCTAAAATATCTGAGATATTTATAGAGTGGATAACTATGGGATCCTTTTGTCCACATATTTTCCTATCCTTATCTTATCCAGTATTTTATCCTAACAATTCTTTGGTATCTATTTTCCTTGTCACTCATATCTCATCTTGCTTGATCAAAAACCTTTCTGGTTAGTATAGCTATTTGCAAACCCCCCCCCCTCGACAGGGACCTACAGGTGTATCTCTTTGACATTGTGGTAAACTCCACATGAATTGGGCAAGGTTAAGATTTAGTTATGGCAAGTGACATGGATACAAAAGGTGACTACTCTACAGGGTGCTCCACTAGTTCCTCAATGACAATGACACCCTTTGATGGCTACTTTGAGCTAGAGTTTGTGGAAGCAAAAAGTTTCTCTAGCAATCAATCATTTCATTAGATCCATCAATAACGCTTGCGGCAATATAGGCTATGCTCTCAACAAATGGAATGTTTAGTGTTTGCCCTAAATCTCTTATTGAAAGATAACTATATGGAAACCAACATTGAATGGAGCAAGTAACTCTGACTTTGAGAATTGGATTCAACTCATCATACCATTGGGCTTCAGTAAGAGCCAATGAAGCTTTTGATACTGTTGAGGGTTTCAAAATTGTATAAAATTTTGACTTAATATTAATAACTTTAATTATATACAATTTACCACACACAATCACAAACACATCATTATGACTTTGTTTTTCTTACTCCTTTTGTTCTTAAGTCTTTACATACACATTTTGGTTCTTATGATGTGCACTTGAATGTGTGTTGACACACACATACACACACACAAATACAAATAGACAAACACATAACCTATAAGATATTTTGGAGTAGTAGCTAGAATTGGTACTAAAACACACACGCACACACACACACACTTTTGACTTGATAATCATCACATAAACCCAACTTCCCACATAATCATGCACATACATAATCACTCCTCACCTTGTCATGGCACACTTATTCACACATGAATGCATGTCTACAAAGAATCCCCCCTTTTTAAAAACAAGAATGTACATTAATATGGGATCTTAGATATGACTCGCCTCTTTTTTCTTATTTCTCCAATTTTGTGGTTGCTCTCTCCCTCCTTTAGTGTTGTAGATATATACACACAGAGATTTTTTTACTGGCTTCATCCCTTATCACCTTTTTAATAAGGTCTCTAGAGGTGCATGCTATTTATTGGCATTTACCATGGCAATGGATACATGTCTCATTTTCATCGGCGATTGGTTCTTTTGTATGGTTTGTATCGAGCCTCACAATATCTCTTGTTAAATCTTCAACTATGGCCCTTGTTACAATATTGGCTCCAATTAGGTTTGTGCTTCTTTAATTTTTGCTTTTTGTACTCTATATGAACAATGTCTTGTCAATCTACCCAATGAATGAGGGAGGGTGATTGATTCAAGGTTTGAACCTTTTCTTGAAATATTTGAACCAGTTTTTTGAGTGCAAGGTCCACACCCAATGAATGATCTTCTTTTGCTTTTCCTTCTATTTCAATGGAAGCTGCATGTCCCCAACATCCCTCCTCTTCTATTAGAGAAATAAAATATACTATAATTTCGATCTTGATAAACTTGAGGTGGATTCCTACCACCATCTCTATTGGTGATTGTGCTATGTTGCAAGCAAAGAAGAGGAGAATGTGGAAATGCATTTATTGACACTTGCAAGGGTGAAGTCAAAGATTTCATTCTCAAAGGACCAACACACTGTGATATGGGGGACCTCAATTGATAGTATCAAAATCCAAGTTTTGGGTGGAGAATGGGGTAAATTTGGGTGAAAAATGTTGAAAGTGGATCCTAGGAGGCTAAGATATAAAGAAAATGAGAAGATATATGGGAGGATTGGCACAATGTGAGAGGACCTTCTACAAAAAGAGAGGACTATCTCTTACGGACTCCTTGCATGCATACAAAACAATGGATTTAATCATCTCTATAGATAATTGACCATGATGAACTATGAAAGAAAATGTAATCATACATACTATGGTTGTATCCTGGGCTTTTTTGAAATTCGCAAAGATGATGGATGAGTAGCCATATCTATTGATTATCCTTCTTTTTCTCCTTTGACTATATTCGAGAGACCATAGTATTTTGTGTTATCACATAAGAAAATCCCACGAATGTTGAAACTTGGTTGGAACAATAGTTATAATAGAAAATTCTTCTCCCAATTTTGCCCTAAATAGAAATATTAGCTTTAGTAGCAAATTGCATGCATTGCCTAAGGCCTAAATGGACTATGAAAAGATTATAGTATGGCATCATTAAATTCAGGATCACATACATGTTGGTCTAATTTAACCTATTAATATTATGAAAAGATTAATTTGAGTTCTAATTCTAGTCATTCACAATATGGGCGACCATATATGTGGTTATGTTCTCAAATATAATAAGAAAAGATTTTTCCCTATTTCTCAAATAATATGTTTAGTTCTCCCCTAATATGCATTTGTAATCCATCTTGATACTATTATTTTTTGTAGTAATAGTTCCTCTTGGGATGATAAGTATTATCCTTTTTATTGTTATTATGTGTAGCATTAATGACTTATGGTCATGTTAAGTATGGAACATTCCATCCATATGCATGGTATTTGCTATGATAGACATTAATAATCATATTATATTAGAAGCTAGCTATTGTTTGATTTTATATGCTCTTGGCCCTCCTACTTCATCTTGAGACTACTATATTTAGTAGTATTACTTATTCTTAGGATGATAAGTATCCTTATTTACTTATTGTATTGTTACTAATGATGGGAACCGTTGTAATGCATGCTTAATTCAATTCAAGTTCCTAATTCAAAAGAATGCACAAGATAGTTTTCTTATAATCGCTCCATTCCTTGAGGCAAATGAGTGATGTATGATACCACGTTGGTCTTGCATATGAACACAAGCAAGGTGTCTACTACCATGTCGATCGTGAAGTAAATATGAGTATAACCCTCAGGATAGAGAACTTGAGTATAAACGTAAGAGACGACAATGTCATGCAAAATGCAAGCTCTCCACATGAATTGCCATGCACAAGGTGTTGAGGAGAGTGGTCTAGCGTTGTAATTGACATTCTTATTTTCAAAAAATGACGTTAAAAGTTGGTTGTACCATTGTCATGAAAGGCGGGAGGTGTGAAATTAGTCATTTCGTGAGTAAATTAGAGGATTAAAAGTGGAAATCGTGCGACGAAAGAAAGATTTGGGATTGACGGACGAAATGTTACGTTAGCGTTTGACTATTGATGCATATGCGAAGGCTCCTTGACTAATTTGTCGTGGGTGGCTTGTCCTGCACGAGATCATCGAAATGGGAGGACTGTTGACCACTGGCATATAATTTTCGAGTCTACCATACACTATAAATACAGGAACCTGCGCGCCGCAGCCACCCAGTCACACAGTACACACGCTCTCTCTCTCTCTCTCTCTCTCTCTCTCTCTGCGCGCGCAGCTGAGCTACACCATTAGATCATCGTCGCCATCCATCGTTGCTGCAGTGCTCATCCATCGTACGGTTAACGTTGCATGGCAGCTGCTCCTGCTTCTTCTTCCTCCTCCTCCTCCTCCTCCTCCGTATGCGCAAACGGAAATCGTCTGATCGTCAAGTCGTTCATCAATGTCATCACCGTAACTATCATATGCATCCTCTGGAGCAACAATATCCTGCTAGCAGATTCTCGCAAGCTTTCCATCAATATTCATCATCATCATCATCACCATCATTTGCGTCAGAAGGATCGATCTCAGTCCATGATCATGTCCACCACTGCAGGACTCAGACCAGCTACAACAATATCCTCATTATCGATCACCAGCTCACCACCATCGTCAATATCAAGGGCCACTGCAGCACCGGATATGATAATTAAGCATTCATCATTTTCCTCGCCATCATTAATCCACATAATTAGTACAATGAAGACTTCATCAACATCATCCTCATCATTATCACTACAAAGATTGAAAAATATGTTGGGCAGTAGGCGGCGCCTTCCGGCTAGTACCCCCGTCTCAGGTCCAAACCCCGGAGGTAACGCCGTCCCGGCCCCTTGATTAATGCTCCATTCAATCATACGACTTGTCCATTCATTCAACCGCTATTGCGGCCTTGTGACACCAGCACTAGAATAATTGGGCGAATGAATCCTAGCTTCTAAAATTTTTTCGGAAGGGCTAAACCCCTGAACACTCCTACAAGTAGAGTTGAAAGACATGTTCTCCCATTCTTTTACATGCAGCAATTATGAATGCAAGAAGTCCTTGAATTTGTTGATTCTATCTTGAGTTGGTAACTTGATCGTTACAATTTTCCATAAGATCGCATCAAATGTGTAAGCTCTGATCCTCAAGACCTTGTTAACTATTCTGATCCAACTACATGAACAAATTTGCTCTATAATATTAGTCTAGTTGCAAATCCATGTTGGCAAATGTTTTTTGAAATCCCATCTCTTTTCTTCAAGTTAAGAAGAATTTCCCCTCAACATCGCCCCTACACATGAGTAAATTCTAGTTAATGATGTTTAAGTGGGCTAACTATGTTTTGGTTTGTTTAAGACATCTCTTGATTTTTCAATAGCTTTGCTTATTAACATTAGTCACTTACTAGAAAGACCACAATTGTGGTTTTTCAATGTCTTCTTAGAACTTTCCTTTCTCTTTCAATATATCTTATCAACAAAATTTTGATGATGTAGGAGTTGCAAAAAAATCTAAGAGAAGTGAATTTTTTAAGGGGCATCATTGATGGCATTTTACAAAAAGATAGTTTGATTTGACAATTTTCTCAATAACTTTCTCAAAGTATTTTTGAGCATTTCAAACTATCCATAAAAAATACTTTGACATGTTACACAAAGATAATTTATTAATTGAACAAAAACGATTGACTTTGGGAAGTGTTTGAAGTTATGGATACCAAGAAAAGATAATACATGGCTTTCTTTCCAATGCCTTTATTTCAATAAATCAAAAGAATGAAATAAGATTGCCTAGTTTCTCTATCATGGTTATTAGTATAAATTTGATCAAACTTTTAAGTTTTCAATATTGCATGTGAAAGTCCATATCAAACCAGTCAAATTTTGCACAATCTTATTTTAGCCACTTGTTTGACTTTAAGCTAGTTTTTGGTTTCCTCACAAGACTAGTGTTAATTCTAAATGATGTGAAAAAGAAAGCAATATACTACCACTTATAGAGAAATATCTAATGCTAGATAATCTCCCAATACTTTTAACATATGGATATATCTTTCAAAACTTCTTTTTTTGAAAATAGGCATTTATAGATCACAAGTGAATGGAACTATAGTGATGCTAATAGGACATGGAGAGAGAGAGAGAGAGATAGAGAGAGAGAGAGAGAGAGAGACAGAGAGACAGAGAGGGTAAAAGCATCATTGGTTAGGTGGTACCAAAAGCGCTGTCATTGATAGCCCTTTTCTAAGAAAATTTATTTATAAAATAGACTAGTTAACTCAATGTTAAAGGTAAAATAAAATGATTTTCAATTATATCAATTAATATAACTAGTTCTGGCACTTCTAGGCATATTCTTCAAAGCATAAGCTATCTTAAGAATCTTCTAAAAGTGGTTTGATTAAAACTGCTAAAATAGTGAAAAAGTAGTACCACCTAACTATGCTTTTACCTGAGAGGGAGCGAAGAAAACAGAGAGTGAGAAAGAAATAGAAATGGAGAGAGAGAGAGAGAGAGAGAGAGAGAGAGAGAGAGAGAGAGAGAGAGAGAGAGAGAGAGAGAAGAAAAGTTGGTAATGAGGATACAGCTAGATGTAAGACACTTGTATATCAACTTGGCAGTGGTGGCCATAGAACCATTTTGGAAGATTTGAATATAAGTTTTTTTGCATTTTTTATTAAGAATTTATTGGTTTCTATGTTTCTCATAGTACCACATGATTTCAATAATACTAGTTTATATTATTTGGTGTAGTAGTCCATCACAAATTAGGATTCCACAAGGCTAGAAACAACACGTGCAAAAAAGCCTGGTTTGAACACCCTCACCGACAAGCTTTATGCGTACACTGGTCTGATATATTATGTCTCTTTTAATAACATAATAAATTTACATTTCTTATTATGCCATGTCTAGACTTTTATTGATGTTTTTTAATATTGTAGAACCCTTTTAATAATCAACTACATCGAGATGAGCTCTCGAATGACAACCAACTGTAGTGTATCTTATAGGCCATTGGAGTTTGGCTACTTAGAGCTCTATGCACTACATCGAGATGAGCTCTCGAATGGCAACCAATTGTAGCATATCTAGTTGCAGACCGTTGGAGTTTGAAAACTTGGAGCTCTATCTTATCTCTTCCACTATGTATGGCCTTATGTTATGGTCAACGTTTTTTTTTTCTTGTGCCATCATTACTTACTATGATGATGATTATTATTATTATTATATTCATTATATATGGCTTACATTGAGTGAGCTTTATAGTCTATATGGCTTATTATAGTTCTACCCTATTCAGATTATAATTATATGTTTTGTGAAATTCAATTGATAACTATTTGTTTTTGTTTCTATGTTTACAATATGTCAAATAATGTACACTTTTTAAACTTAATGGTAGTACTAGTTCTCAATCCAATATGCCATAATGTGGTTCTAGACCCAATTTGGCTACAAGATTTATAGGGCTTTGTAGCCCTACTACTACTATAAATGTTGTTATTTTGATTGCTACTAGCATCACTATGTAGGTAATAGTGATAAAAAATGATGGTTATAGCATCACTATTAGCACTAGTATATTTAAAAGACAAACCTAAAGATATTAGGCATTATGAAAAGTGAAAGAAAAAGAAAACCTTGTAGAAACAACATAAAGTAAACATGCACATGCGCGCACGCGCGCACACACACAGACACACACAAAGGTGATCCAAGATTTCTCAAAACATCCAAGATTGCCTTTGGTTTTTATGTCTATAGAATTTACGTTTTGCTTATGATTGTTTTGGTCATTCCTAACTCGTTGATTATTTTTAAACAACTTAGATCATAGCTTAGTCTGTTGTTTAGGGTTTTTACTTTTTATTATTGTATTCTTATATAGGTTGCACTATTTATGGTAAAAGTTGTAAATGCCATGTTCAATGTATTAATAAATGCTCTAGTTAATGTGTGAAGAAACAACACTATCCACATGCTTGCAAACGCCATAAGGGCTCTTTGATATTTAGGGTTTTTAGTTTGTTTTCTTGTGTTCTTTATTGTAAATGCTCTATGAAATGTGTTTTATAACCATTAGGTCAACAAGTGAGTTAACAAAAATTTTCTACTTGCTATATTCTCATTAGGATTTTTGACTTTTTATTATGTTAATCATAATAAATGCTTAATGGAATGTCTTGTTTAACAGTACTGTAAAGAAATTTATTAATGGTATGGTTATTAATGAGCATTTTCATACAGATATAACCATGGAAGTAAGAAGATCCTATTCATGTGTGATATTTAGGGTTGTTGTATGACAAGCATGTACTACTACCAATGTCAAGCATGTTTAGGGATATTATATCATAAGCATGCACTACTATCACAAAACAAAGAGAGCATGTTGAAATCTAGACAATGTAACCATTTAAATATCTATATTGTATGAAGAGTCAAGAGTGTATACATGACTGTCATTTTTTGAAGATGCTATGGGTGTGATTTTGTTGTTTAGGACCATTGTATGTTGAGCATGTTAAGGCTATTATATACTGAACAATTGTATAATGTTGTCTTGTAGCATAATTTATATGTACTTAACTATCTTTGTTGTTATCTTATCAATATAGAAATAATTCATGTTGGAGAATGTTACATGTGTTTGTTTTCAGATACATACTCAAAATGATAAGACAAAAGAGGAGAATATACCCAAAATAACAAGAGAAGTAGGGAGAAGACATCGGGTCTTAATAAATGAATAATGATGCTAAAATAAACTTTTGATAGAGATTTCAAGAAGGAACTTCTAGAGAAGACCAACACAAGACTCTTATAGTCTCCTTGTTTGTATCTCCATGAAATGTGATAACTAGAAACTTCTCCCTTATTGAAGGCTTACAAAGATTTGAAAACTGTGGAAATTAAAGTCTTTTTTTGAGATATGTCATGTGTAACGGGTACTCAAGCAATGTAACAAACACTCAAGCAAGGACATCCCTTGGTTCATATGCAAGGTGGTATAGCCCTTGGTTCCATTAGATTCTAGAACATTCTAGAAAATTTGGGAAAAGTTCTAGATGATTCTAAGAATGTTCTAGATTATTCTTTGGAAAGTTCTAGAAGAGGAACACTTACGTCAACATTGCTCATGACATCTATTATATCAATTATGCTAATGTCATCAATGAAGCTTTCACTTAACCCCCTCATTTATAGTATAAATAGGGGACTTGGGACAAGACCTTCAAACTTGCTAACACTAGTTATGAGGCTCCAACAAGTCCTCTTCCCGTTCTTGTCTTGTTCTAGTCTTGTCTTGTAATCAAGCCAAGCTCTTGTGAGTATTCTCTTGTAATCTAGTTATCTCACAATCAAGTTTTAGTTCAATTTCTCTTTCCAGTTCTTCTCTTGTAAGTTGTGAGAGCAATCTCCTCGTTGTCAAGAGCACTTGCCATGCTCACAACAATTTGGCAAGACTCTCCTATATTGAGATTTTGCCAAGTTGTGATGGAGTCCATGATGGAAGGTATTGTGCTTCTTTGCACAACATCTAGCAGCAAATCCAAGAGCTTCAAGAAAGTAATGCAAAGATACAAGTAGAGAAACCACAATCTTTGCACTTAGTTGTGTAAGATCTATAACAACAACTTCAAGAAATAAAAGAGGCACAAGCCAAAGGTCCATCAACTACTCATAACCCTCATGGTCAACATAGGAAAGAACCAAGTGTCATTCTTCCAAAGAAATTTGATGGCAAAAGGTCAAAATTCATAGGTTTCCTCCACCAAATATGATTGTTTATATGTAAGAAACCAAATCATTATTCAAATGATGCTTCTCATGTAAGCCTCATAGAAACTCTCCTCTCAAGTACAACTTTCTCTTGGTTTGCTCCCTTGCTTGATAAGGAATCCCCATTGCTATATAATTTTGATGCCTTTATACAAGAGTTCACTACCACATTTGGCAAAGTAGACAGAGCAAGAGTAGTTGAAACAAAGATTAGAAATCTACACTAAGGATTGAGATCCACCTTGGTCTATGCATTCGAATGTCGACAACTCACATGCAATTTAACATGGCATGAGGATTATTTTATTAGTCAATTTTGTTGGAAATTAAAAAATTATGTTAAAGATATTTTGCTCGTCATGCCGAAGGTACATACATGTAGTGAATTTATCTCTCAAGCAATTGAATGTGATAATGACCTATTTAAGAGAAGAAAAAAAACACATCTTAAAAGTTCTATATCATGCCCTATACATTCTTCATCACAAACACAACTTCAAGTTTATACTTTTATCCACAATAAATTTTAGTGAGAAGATTAACCCTCATGGAAAGAAAGAATTGGAAAGAATGTAGGTCCTTCTTCATCAATGTAAGATGAATATTAGAAAAGATCAAGATCAAATAAAGGTGTATGCTGATGAGAATAGATGACCCCTGGAGTTCTAGGAGGGAGAGTTAGTTCTCTTGAAAGTAACCAAGTCTTGATATTCTACTCTAAAGGATGGCTCTAGTAACAAACTTACTCATAGGTTTTATAGGACCTATTGGATCTTGAAGCATATTGGAGACTTGGCATATCCATTGGAACTTCCCTCTTCCACTTAGTTTCATAATCTATTTCATGTTACTCAGCTCAAACCCTTTTATGGTACTTAGATGGAAATAGTTGATGAATTGCCTCTTATGGAGAAAGAAGGACTTGTTCAACACATTCCTGAGGAGGTCATAGGTTAGCGTGAAAAGAAGCTTCACTCTCACTCCATCATTGAGTATTTGATCAATGGAAGGGTTTACCACTTGAGGAAGCTTCTTGGAGGCTATATTCTATTTTGAATGAGTTTTCCTATCTAAGGATGCATTGGTGGTTGAGACATAGTCACATGGGAGCCATTTGTACTCTAAACAAGGTCCAAAAAATAGTTTGTTTTAGAACAGATTTTACTTTGTTTAATTTTTAGAATTCAGACATCTACATAGGGTCAAAATACTCTTTAATTGCTACATTTTGATATATGGCACACCCTATTTTGATACTTCTATTAGAAGTTATGGTACTTTTCTTGAATATACCTTGTCTTTTACAACAAGATGTCTATTCTTTATAGAGTCTATTTCTTGACGACTTGAAGGCTCCAATTTCTTTTGAAGATCTCTAGATTATGTATATGGTAGAGAATTTCCTTTACGTCTTCATTTTAGCAAATAACTCTTCACTACTTGATCATTTCTCATCTTTTGTATAACTAAAATCGGAGTCGTACTCTATTTCATCCATCCTTCTTTGCCATTGTAAATTTGTTTTTGTGGGTAAAAACCTTTGGGAAAAAATGCTATGGATTGTAAGAAGATGGGAATACATGTGTTAGTGAGAGAGAGTTATTAATAATATCTTGTCACATTGACATAGGTATAAAAGGTGTGAGATATGTAATTTTTTGTATCTTTTATCAACATATAAATATCGTTTCTCGTCTCACTTGCTTGCACTCATCTTTCATGACTTCTCTCTCTTCTTTTCTATCTTTCTAGTATTTCTCTCTCCTCTTTTCTCTCTCTTTTGCTCTTCTTTCTCTCACCTCTCAGCCCTCTCCTTGACAGAGACTAAAAGGGAAAGAGAAGGAGAGAGAGAGAGAGAGAGAGAGAGAGAGAGAGAGAGAGAGAGAAAGAGAGAGATGTGAGGAGGATCTTGGTAGCAAGGCCTTGTATGGAGTATGAAAATGTAATGATAATCCAAAATATCTCTTTTTGGTTGTATTGGTCACCATACTTGATTTAAAGAGTAGTATGAGTGATCATTCATAAAGGAGTTGGTGTTATGGGCATGGAAAGTTCTTTTTGAGGGAGAGTTTAAGTAAAAAATGTGTTGAATGACAATATAAAACAAGAATTATAAGAGATCAAAATTGAGCCAAATGTTTACAAATGTAAGTACTTGAATTGTATATTCGTAAAAATACAAATTGTTTAAAGCCATATTGTACTTTATTTATTGAAAAGTTGTTAAAAAGTAAATTGAAATATCATTAAAAAACGCATAGTAAATTGCCATATACATCTAACTTGTATATAATTAAAGAATCACATATATGTAATGGCTTAGGGCAATTGTATCTCCAATATATCTAGATCAGCAATGTTTGGATATATGGAATCTTATAATACTTGGGCAAAAATATTGTTGCAACTCCTTAGGTTGAACTTACAACATTTTTATACATCTCCCTAATCTCTCCACTTACTCCTCTTGCTTTTTGCTAAAAATGTAAGCTTCCATCTTGTGTTATGCCCATCAAGTAACATTCTCAATTTGTTAGGTGCATATCAATGGGTAATGAAGCATGAAGCCTGATGTTAATAAAACTTCAATTTTGTGCTGCATTAATATATATGAAATAATCTCAGAATATGATTTCCATATAACAAAAACATTTATAGATTATAAGTTAATGATGCAAAACCAATAAAATATACTTCAAGACAAAACCAACAAGATATCTATACACTCATTGAGCTCACAACAACTAGTGTAATTTTTGAAAAAAAATTAATTAAGTTTGAATAAATATTAACATAAAGCTCTAAAGAAAAACACTAAACAATAAAACACACTAAGGACATGAATTATATGTAAGTCTTGATGTTATGGACATAGCAAGTGCTCTTTGAGGGTGAGGAGATTGCTCTCACAACTTACAAGAGAAGAACTTGAAAGAGATATTAAAGTAGAACTTGGTTGTGAGATAAATTGATTACAAGATAATGCTCACAAGAGTGTGGCTTGATTACAAGATAAGACTCAATACAAGACAAGACTAGAACAAGACAAGATCTAAAAGAAAACTTACCTCACAAGCCTCACAACTAGTGTTGGCAATATTGAAGAGCTTGTAGCCTAAGACCCCTATTTATGGTAGAATTGAGGAGGTTGAGGGGAAGCTTCTATATGATGACATTGTTGATAACATAATCGTCATTGGCATAATTGATGACATCCAAAGAATTATCTAGAACCTTATTAGAAAAGTCGAGTACTTTCTTGAACCTTCCAAAATATTTTAGAATGTTCTAGAATCTTTTAGAAACTTCATGGAACCAAGGACTATATCAACTTGCATATGAATCAATGGATGTCCTTACTTGAGCATCTCTTACATTGCTTGAGCATCTGTTACATGCCCCCCTCTCCTCCCCTTTTAGCACTAAGTTCCATGAGGGGTGGTGGTGTGCTTTTGGATAGGCCTTCCCATGGTTGGGTGTTGTTGATGAAATTCACCAACCTTAGCAAGGGCTCTTTGAATATGTGAAGACAGTTTCCATGTTTTTCACTTGCATCATAGCCCTTCTAATGGACAAGATACTATAATCTATCTCTTGAAATTCTCAAATCTAAGATTTTGTCTACTTCATATTCTTGGTGACCTTGAATTATAATTGGAGGCAATGACTTTGATATTTCAAGTATATGGGATGTACGACATGGATTCATGATTGAAACATGGAATATAGGATGTATTTTCATGTATGGGGAAAGCTGGAGACAATATATGACTAGATTTACTTGGCCAAGAATCTTGAAGGGCCCAAGTCATTGATAATCAAATTTCTAGAAGGGGCAAGAAGATCACGTCAAAGAAGCCACACTTGATCCCCAATTCTATATGATGGGTATTGCATGCAAAGCTTATCTGAATTTCTCTTATATTTCTCTTGAGCTTGTTTGATATGTACTTGCAATTGTTGAGCTAAATCTATAGTAGTAGCTCGATTCTTATGTCATGATCTTACATGATTGTCTATCCTTGGGTATTGACCATTATTAGCCCTTGGGTATTGACCATAATTAGCAAATAATGGTGTGAATTTAGTGGAGGCATCAAATGAAATATTGTATGTAAAATTGACAAGGCGTAATAGATACCTCTCGTTTCCCATTCTCTTTGAACCAAGTGCAGTATGGATCTGCTTCGGATTGGGTATCTCTGTGTAAAGTAGGATGACCAAAAACTGACGCTAGAATACTGTTAGGAGACCTTGACAACTAGGAACCCAAATTTCAGGTCGATCCTAGTGGGTTCGGCAGCAAACATTCCATTGTGAGACGGACTCGAGAAACCCTAGGTGACAAACCCTGGAACATTCCATGGGAGTGCCGGGTAGCAATGCTTAGATTTGTTTCTCGATAGACCACTAAAACGTGCTTAGATAGCCAATAGGTGAGCCCCAGAGTGAAACTTCATGATGATGTGCGATTGATTAATGTTTGGTTCATAGACATATCCTAAACAAAAATAACATGAGTTGTATGGCTTGATTGTCACGCACCTTCTGCACCCACAAATGCTGACATGCAAGAGAAGAAATTCCTTCTCAAGAAAATTAAGGCATCCGAGTTTGATGGAGAAGGAATAGATATCACAACAGAGGCAAAGATATGGATTGAGTCGATGGATGATTATTTCTCTGCTTTAGGAACTGCCTCCATGCATCAAGCAATGATTGGCAAACTGAAGTTAGCTGGCCATGCTCAGTTATGGTGGAAGCAATGGTGCAAAGATCAAGGTGTTTCTAAAGTCGTTGTTACATGGACTCAGTTGAAAGATGTTGTACGCGGATGATACCTTCCGCCAACCTACCAAATCTTAAAGATGAATGAATTCTTCAAGCTCAAGCAGCTGGAATTAACCTTGGAATCTTACTGCTCAAGGTTTGTAACCCTACTAAAATATGCACCACCTATGGATATTGCACAGCAAGTATCCAAGTTTTTCCATGGCCTAAACACTCCTCTGAACACCATCTTGAAGCAATGCATCCAACGGACTTGCAAGATGCATTACTTCGAGCGAATCCAATTGTCCAAGAACTTAAATCAGGCAATTGTAGCAAAGATGACTCCCGAGATCAGGGTAAGAGATGCAATGCATGCGAAGAGATAGGGCACATCCGTAGGAGATGTCCCTACCATCAATGCTTCCATTGTAATGAGCTAGTACACATCCAAGTAGACTGCCCTAATCTAAGTCCAGAAGACATTGAGCCGCCAAGAAAACGAAGCTACACAGGTACAGTCTATGGATATATAGAGGAATCAGATGAAGACAAAGACCTAGTGACCCACTACACCCTATCAAGAGGACTAGAAATCCTAGAAGCTTAATCGACATGTAACACAACTTATATTGAGAATAAATCCTACTCTTGTAATAATATGAGTTACACTACTTGAAACATTAAGAGTAGCACATCGGATGCATGGTGGGTCTTAACCCACAGGCCCTAAGCCCCATTAATTCTTGTCTTCCCTAGTTTCTCTCGAGATGAGGACATCTCGATTTCTCTAAGGGGAGGAGGATGTAGTATTTCCACGCAATAAAAGCTAGTTGGTTAGTTCAAAAGTTAGTTAGTCAATTAATAAGTTAGTAAGATTACTAACTAAAGACTAACTAAGGTAAAAACTAACTAATATTAATAACTAATAATTTTCATTTAACTAAAAATATTTTTTAAAATAAATCGAGAGTTGTAAATCTGATATTTTTCTCGGATTGACAAGGACCATAGTCACCCTTCACAGAAGTTACAACGTGAACAAGACTTATGAGCTATATTAATCACTAGTATTAATGTGTATAGTTTGGATGGTCCAAAAATATTAGATTATTGAGCAAAAAAAACTAGTATATTTTAGATATTATCCTAAAAAGATAGAACTAAAAGTCATTTAAAAGAAAAGACAAGTGATGTTTTAGTTAGTTTTGGAGATTTTATAAAAATAAAAAATATAAAAAATGACTGGCAAAATCGCGCGTGCTGTGATCGTAGCTACAGGCAGTAGACAGCACTTCAAACAGGGAGAGAAAGAAGGAGTGATCTAAAAGCTATCTAATCAAGTGTCTTGGGGTTTTATCCCCCTTTTGGAGCCAATGCAACCATCAAATTTATGATCTGAGCATTAGATCATTGAGTCTGCCAAGAGCCTCTCCACTCTTGTTCTTAGCCTGATCCCCTCCTCTCTAATTCATTATAAATATGAGGCATGGGGAGGCACAAGGGAGCATAAGGAGACCTTGAGAGGCTGCAAGAGAGAGGTAGAGAGAAGGATACCCCTCCAAGAGATTGTGAGGGAGAGCTTGAGAGAGAGAGAGAGAGAGAGAGAGAGAGAGAGAGAGAGAGAGAGAGAGAGAGAAGAGTTACCCCGAGAGGCTGCACAATTCCCTCTATCTTGATCCTCGACTTAACCATCTTCTCCTACACTCTCCCATCTCGAAGCTATTCCACCTTCTTAATCTCTTGAGTCTACTTGCGGACGATGGCCTCCAAGCAAAGAATGTCGCGTACGGATGGCAATCCTACAACTAGCAACGAAGCTTCAAGCAAAGGCATCACTGTCAATCCAACTGCGGTTCTGGTCGTAAGTAATGTATTTTCTAAATTGTTAGATACTTGCTTTGATTCTCGCATGAGATACATTAGACCCATGCTATGACATATGAGAATAGGTCATGGGAAGGGATAAGCCTCTTCTCACATATTTGAAAGATGGAGTTTGCAAAGTGCATGTATAGGGAAGCTAATTACACTTAGTTGCTTAATATGGCTTATTCGTTGATACAGCAATTGGTCAGGGGCTATGAATGGCATAATCGTTAAAAAAATGACATTAAGAAATGTGCATACAAGTATTAAGTAATTTTTTTATTGAATCACTCTTTGATCCCAAGGGGAAGAGCGAATATGCGATGGAATTATTATCATGTCTATTCTTATATTGTTTGGAAAAATATATAATTAATTGATTGAACAACACCCTAAATGTTTTTATTTCAATCAATTGATTGTTGCATTGTGATTTGGATAAATGTTCCAAGGCTTGTGTTGATGGCCAATGCATGGCAAGGGTCTGTAATGACAAGTTGCCATGGGAATAAAGGAATGTTTTCCTAGAAGATGATATTAGGATTAATTGCCTTGATTGTGCTTGACTCTTAATTGGATTCATTAAGGAAAGATATTTTGCATGCGTGGATCATCTCCAAGATCGCACCACAGATTACCCCAAGAGGGCATTGCTCGATTCACAAGTCGATGGTTGAGTGGTGAAAAGGCCAACCACAAAAATGGCATCTCAATCCTAGAGCGCTTGTGGGTCAGGTGGAGCTCTGGACACCCCTTGCTTGTCCAGAATGGAGTTGGAGAGTCCCATGAGCCCAACGTTTAGGGCATTGGAAGATCCTATTCTAGATAAAGGATGGAAATTTTGGTGCCATGTGATTTGGACCAGATACTTCTGTTGGACAGAAAGGATACATAATTCTCCTGTATGGGTAGGAGACAAAGATTAACTTGAAGATAAGTTAAGGAACTTCTTTGTCAAAAGGAGTACTTGTTTTGTTTTCGTGTATGTGTTGTAAATTACACGAATGAACCCTGTGCACTAAAAGGCTTAATTAATGAAGCTGATTTTAAATGTCGCACATAAATGTGGTAGGACCTAATTAGAAAACTAAAGCTATCAAGGGAAGCGGGTGGACGAAATCTCTGACGGGTCCATCCTACGACAGGGTGGTCCCAGAGAACTAGGAGGCTTCTGCTGTTTTAGGGGACCGGAATGCGACTATGCCCTACGGGCAAAGAGGTTGAGTGGCGCATCCCTCTCATTTCCCATTCTCTTTGAACCAAGTGTAGTATCGACCTACTTCGAATTGGGTATGTATGCGTAAAGTAGGATGTCCAAAAACCAATGCTAGAATGCTGTTAGGAGACCTTGACAGCTAGGAACCCAGATTTCAGGTTGATCCTAGTGGGTTTGTCCGCGAACGTTCCATTGTGAGGCGGAATTGGAAAACCCTAGGCAACAAACCTCTAAACATTCCATGGGAGTGCTAGGTGGTGACGCTTAGATTTGTTTCTCGATAGACCGCTAAAACGTGCTTAGATAGGCAATAGGCCGGCACGTTACACCTAACGTCATTCAAAATCTCTAGCAAGTGCTGTGAAAGGGATGCAAGAGACGCAGGAGAGAAGAACACACACAATGTCGATGCTGTCAACAATGTTATGATAGCCTTATTGCACTTTCATATATATATGAATAAAGAATATGGGCGGTCACTGTACATAGGCAAGCCCAAGGGCCTTTTACCCCAACAACCTCCCACTAAAAGGCCAATGGGCCAGGGAGTGAAAAAACAAAACAAAAGAAAAGAGACAGGGTGAGGAATCATGACATCTCACCCAATGCCCGATCGGAAAGCGAGCTATGCAATAAGTGGCGAGAGCCTCCTCACAAGAAGAGTCAAGCATCCTTGAGTCCATGACATTCAAGAGATAAGTGATCCCATAGCTCTAGACAATAGAGCAATCCATGACTGATTCCCATGAAGCAAGCAACACAACTCATAAGTGCATGGTTGTAAAGCATCAGAGTGGCGCATAGCATCAGTGCAGCGTATAAAAGACAACGAAGAGCATACAGACTCTCCAAGGTCAATCATTGAAAGAGGGCCAGCATCTTGAACACAAGTCAAACAGGGTCTCAAGATAGTACGCGGCCTCAGCAAAGCAGAAGATTGACATACGGCTGTAAAATCAGCCATAAAGCGCACTAAACGCGCATCAAGAGGCATGAGAGGTGTCTGCGTCTCATAAAAGATAGCATGACGGCTGCGTAGAACCTGCTAGGCATCTAAATCCCAAAACCTGTAAGCTGTAAAGTCACCATCTCCATAACCAAGGAGTATGCATCTGTGTGACATAGGTTCATGTGGCATATTGATAAATGCCTGGTAGCTAAACATCCTCAAGTGATCATAGGAGGTTCTCTTGCCAGTCCATGCCTTATGTAGAGTAATAACATCCAAAGAGAAACACAACGTCCAATTAACCAAGTAGGCTGCCGTCATAAGGGCCTCAGCCCAAAAGCCATAAGACAACCTAGCTGTGATAAGCATAGAAGCAACCTTTGCCTGTAAAGTCGGGCATATGCCATGAGCAATCCCATAATACCATGGGCATAAGAAATCAATGCCATATTTCTAACAAGAGATCTGTAAGCTGGGAGAGATAGCATGACTCTCATAATCCATCTACAAGTATGACAGTCACCCTCGCACGGCAGGAAATGAACATGAAACTAAGGTAGAAGCGTGCAAAATCTATGCACATGGCTGAGCCATTAATCTCAAAACTGAAAAGAAACCATAAATCTTCCACTTAATAATGAACAAATTCTTTATCTTCATCATCTTCAACCATTATACAAGAACAAAAGGGAAAAAAAGAATTTTTGCACAAAAGACAGAGGAGAGAGGAGACAAAACAACTTTTTGCACCACCAAAAAGGAGAATATGCAATTGTATAAGAGAGGGAAGGGAAAGAGGCACATAACCACTCGTGCACTCCACCCCACCTCTTCCCCAAAACCACACCCCTTCGTATTTTTATTATTTCTTTGAAACTTTGATACATTTGATATTATAAGACCTTTGGCCTTTAATTTTGAGTATTCCTACCCTTCACAAATGCATGCACGTAACACTTTCGTGTATACCATTTATTTATGATGGTGGATGTGGATGTGGATGTGGATGTGGCCCCCTCATGTAAGTGTGTATTTTAGTGATTTTGAAACAATGTAAATGTTATCCCCTTTACAAAAGATAAAATTGTGATATGTGCATGGACATTTTTGTGCCTTGTTTTTATGCTTCTTTTGAGTGTCATCATATTCCTCCCACACTGAAACGTGAAGCGTCCTCACGAACCTTGTCAAAGAAGAACCACTGTCTAACATAAACAACTTCCAAAATTGTTAGTAAAACAACTTTGATCATAAGGATGAGGCCTAGCCATGGTAGGGTATGGGACTCCAAATCCACAACCACCAGAGTAAGGGAACTCCTGCTTCAAATACTCCCACACTGAAAAACTTTACTAGTCTTCAAAGGATAGGGTTGTATCTTTCACAATGATCACAACAACAACTTCTTTGCCCAATGTAGAAAGGAAGAAGACTCCATCATGTAGCTCCATAGGCACTTGAGGGAACACCATTTGATTGTAGCCACATCTTTATGTATCTTCGGATGTAGGGGTTTATTAGCATTAATAGCTAGGAAGAAAACCCCATTAGAGATTTACCTTTGCAAAAAAAAAAAAAAAATTAAAGGAATGCTAATGATAGATATTAAGAGTTGTTAAACCTTAGGGTTTTCTCTTTAGGGTTTTGTTTCTTGTGTCTTTCAAGAGCTTATTTTTCTTAGGTTGTGTAACTTGAGTGAGGCTTTAACTTTTGTGTTGTTAAAGGTTGTTGTTAGATGACGTTAGATTTATTTAAGGTATGAGACTCTTAACAATAGGATAATGGGTCTAAGAGGGTATCGTAAGAGAAAGGGAAGTGAAGATGATGTGTGTCTCTTAAAAGAGAGGAAGATAGCAATGGGGAGGAAGATATTGGCAAGGATGGAGAGGTGAAGAGTAGGGTAAGGCCACCATAGAGGAGGATGAAGATGGTGCCATGGTGGAGAGAGATAGTGTAGTATTGCTAAGTTTGAGGGAGGGGGGTGAAGGGACTATGAAAGGACATGGAGGTACTTTCAAGGGGTCTCAAAGGGATTGAGCTTAGAGATTCATTTGAGAGGCAATATAGAATAGGACCATGCATTTGTTTTGATGGAAGAGCAAGGTGCAACTATTGGGGAAACAATTCTTCTTCTGCTTCTTCTTCAACTATTGGATTGAATTGATAAAGACGGTGCTTTAGTGTGATGCAGATGCACTTGTTTAACAAAAGAAGAGGGCTTATGACTTTTGGGAGAAGGGCAAGTTGATGATGAAGCGGCCCTCCTTCATAGCATCTCTTTCTTTCTCTTTGTCACTTTGTGACTTATGTCTATTTCGGAGAGTGGCAGGAGGATGCGACGCATTTATGTGTGTGACACAGATGCCTCCTCTCTCTCTCTCAGCATCTCTCTGTGTCTGTGTCTGTGGCTACAATCTAATATAGTTCCTGGAGCGAGAACGATACTTGTGGCGGGACGTATCTGAACGCCTTCTTCAGAACTCGACAGCTTCCCTCGCTCGTGCTCTCCCCCTCTCGAGTCCCCCTCTCAAACAAGCCCTCCTATCCTTCTGCTCGGCCCCCTCTTCCCCTCCTCGCCTCTCCTTCCACGAGGAGCTCTATGAAATTGAGCCATCCCTTGACCCTTCTGTCTTCATTCCCCCAGCCGGCCAAGAGGATCTTGTGAGAGAAATGATGAGAAGCCTTGAGAAGGTTATCAGTGATGGCAACGGCGATACTACTGCCGCGCAGCTCTATGCCTGTGATGATCCCCCTTCGTCTTCGTCGTCATCGCCCTCTCCCTCTAGGATTGAAGCCCTATAGGAAGAGCCCACAGCATCACCCAAATTATCTAGATCCAGCCACTCATCCGAGCCGTCAGGATCAAGCCGCCTCATGCCGCTCCCTGGCAGGCATCTGGTGCAAATTCGAAGCAATTGGTGGAGCTGAGCGATAGGACGATTCCATATTCCATCCCTGGTTGAATTACTATTTGATCTGCTACTATTTACTGTTGGTCTGCCTGTTCTAAGAGCCCATACCGATGGGGACAGGACCCTGCAAATTGGCACCTGGACTAACCAAATCATAGGCTGCATAACGATGAGAGGCTCCCTGGGCAAAATGAGGCGGATGGTTGTCTAGATCTCCCGCAGCATGATGGTGACTTTTTTTTTACGGGTGAGATGGGAGGCCTCATGGGAGAGCATCTCAAAGATGTTGTTGATGAAGGAGCCCATGATGGCCATAGCCTTGGAGGAGATGACGGTGTTGTTTGGGTGCACCTGCTTCAGGACTTTACAAATGTAGACATTGTAGCTCTCCTTTGACCTCTGAGCCTTCTTATGCTTCTCTCATCCCTTCATTGTACCATGTCTCCCATCATATCTCTGCACTACCTGGAAGGATGCCATCCTTTCTCTCTGTCTCTCGCTCACGTCTTAGTCTGTGTGCCTATCACAGGCGCACCGATGCTATTTAACGAGCATAATGTTATGGCTAGAATGGAGACAAGGACATGGCTTTGCATTCTAGTGGGCCAATGAATGATAGAATGAAATCTAATTCGAGAATCGAGTGTTGAGACAAGAGGGAGACAACAGGAGCCGATACTCTTGTGCTTTCTCTGCCTTCTTTTGATACAAGTTCTTTTTCTTCTTCTCTTTCCTCCTCTCTTCTGGTTCAAGTTGCTATTCCTGCTCTTCTTCTTCTCTGCTTCTCTTCGTCTTCTTGCGATGCATGTCCGACAATGATAGAGCACCATTGGTTTTGATGGAGAAGATCTATGGCAGCCTGCCTGGTCCTTCTTCTTCTTCTCTGTTCTTGATACATAAAGGTTGTTGAGAAGTCTAATAGGAGGCATCTCCTTCTCCACTTCCTCTCATATCTTGAAGAACATTTCCTTTGATTATCATTATATAGCTTATACTCCTATTCTTATTCTTCTTCCTGCTAGCTAGGCTTTTACTGTATTAGATTTCTTCGTTTTTCTCTTCTCCATATTCTCTATCATTTTCAAGCAAACTTTACTTCCCAAGATTTCCATATTTGCATTCCATAAGATTCTCCACAAGTCTTGAGATCAGCCTTTTCCCTGGCTGCGCATCAAAATGACAGCCACCCTCCCACGGCAGGAAATGAACATGAAACCAAGGTAGAAGCGTGCAAAATCTATGCACATGGCTGAGCCATTAATCTCAAAACTGAAAAGAAACCATAAATCTTCCACTTAATAATGAACCAATTCTTTATCTTCATCATCTTCATCCATATCTTCAACCATTATACAAGAAAAAAAGGGAAAAAAAGAATTTTTGCACAAAATACAGAGGAGAGAGGAGACACAAAAACTTTTTGCACCACCAAAAAGGAGAATATGCAATTATACAAGAGAGGGAAGGGAAAGAGGCACATAACCACTCGTGCACTCCACCCCACCTCTTCCCCAAAAAGCACACCCCTTTGTATTTTTATTATTTCTTTGAAACTTTGATACATTTGATATTATAAGACGTTTGGCCTTTAATTTTGAGGATTCCTACCCTTCACAAATGCATGCACGTAACACTTTTGTGTATACCATTTATTTATGATGGTGGATGTGGATGTGGATGTGGACGTGGCCCCCTCATGTAAGTGTGTATTTTAGAGATTTTGAAACAATGTAAATGTTATCCCCTTTACAAAAGATAAAATTGTGATATGTGCATGGACATTTTTGTGCCTTGTTTTTATGCTTCTTTTGAGTGTCATCAAAGTATCTAGGCCTGCTACCAGTAGAATCCATAAACCTGTCAAGCATAATAACAGCATCCTCAATCCGTACCAAAGGGTAAGCCCAAACACAGTGGGTAGCATGATCCATGAAGGTCACAAAATACGACGCTCCACCAACAAGTGACTGGGAAGGCATAGGTCCATATACTGCAGCATGGACTAGATCTAGAGGAGCATGCATCACACGATCACCATAAGCCAAGGAGGCTCTGCACGGACCATGAGTACAATGAGGGCAAGTAGCATGGGGAAGAGCAAGCAATAAGCCCATATTACATAAAGCATCCATCTCGATGTGTCGTACATGGCCTAGGTGATAATGCCATAACAATGCATGTGGTATCTGTGTAACTGCAACCATAGAATCTCCCACATGAGAGACATGCACTACATAATCACTGCCATATCTAGCACCTCTGGCCAATACCAAGCAACCACGATGGATTTTCCATGAATTATCCCCAAGAGAGACATAATATCTTGCACCATGTAACTGACTAACTGAGATCAGGCTCTTACTGAGTGTAGGTATATGCAATACATCACGGAGCATAAGAGAAGATCCATTTGGCAAAGACAAGTGTATATCCCCTGTACCAATAACATTACAATCTTGCTCAAGGCCCAAAGAAATACATCCGTCAACCTCCCTGTAAGAAGAGAACCAAGCTCTATGCGAAGTAACATGACAAGATGCCATAATGTCTAAAATCCAATCAAAGGTATAGGCCGTATCACTGAGCATGCATGGTAACACAATGCTAGGAGTCTAGGCTCAGCTGCATCATCATGGGTAACTACATGCACCATACCACTATCAACAATGGTCTCACCTATTGTATCACTGACTCTGCTCTCATGTCTAGTGCAGCGCAATCTTTTCTTCTCTCTAATCCACTTGAAGCATTTATGCTTCACATGCCCTGTCTTTCCACAATGAAAGCAAACAGAACCTATAAAACCTGTAGAAGAGGACAACTGCTCTATAATAGCATGAGTAGGGCTATCCAATACATCCAAGGAGCTCAAAGAATCAGGGGAACTCTCATCAGAGAGAACATGCTCATCAAGAGGACTATTTGCATGACTAGAAGAGCTGGAAGTCGTCATAGCATACTACAAAGGGGACTCATCCAAACCAGAAGGGGAGAACAAAAAGGCATCAACCATAGATGCAAAAGCTCCCACATAGACAAGCCTAGCAGACAAAAGCATGACATATCCAACCGTTGTAGCTCGCATCCATAAAAGCATAAGCATGCCTCAGAGCCATAATGCATAAGCATCCCCGAAACATAGGAGTATACATAATTTTGCAGTGTCTTATACCATGTACTGACATACATATCCAACCAAGAACGGCAAGTGGAAAATAAACCTGCAAGAATCAAGCTCCAATAAAAGCCCAAATATCTATGTAAAAGCATCCAGGTAAGAGGCTCTGTAAAATACATAGTACCAAACCATGTGCATACACGGGTGGCCATAAAGATCAACTAATCCCTAACATACACGGGCAATAGTAGTCCAAATAGCATAGATGCCATACAACAGAGAAGCATGACGGCCATAATTGTAAATCCCAAGCACTATCCAAGTCCACTGATCAGTAAGTATCCCGCACATCAAATACAAACGAGCAATCACAGCTCAATAGGCAACTGCCAAAACAAGGGAGCAGTTCACTGCTCAATACCTGTAAGTGCATCCAAGTAATAGCCAAGATCCATAATCAAAGCATCAAATCCCATATAGCATCCAAGGTCGTAATGGAAAAAGCCAAGTCATAACGGAAAAATCCAAGTCAATGTCCAACTGCTCAAGGGAATACTCAAATGAATGTCGAGACAAGCTCAGACAACTGCCATCCACAGCCAAAGCATAAAGCATTCACCAAGACATCATAACCCGACTGGGTAGCCTAGGCATAAACCATGTCATAGATGAAATGCAAGCTACAACAAAGTGATAGTCAAACCCAAATTGAGCTCTAATCTCAGCTCAAAAGCATTCCGAAGCATAAACAAGACATGTGGCATACTCCAAATACATCATGATGACATCATATCGAGTAGCCGAGAGCACCCCGTGACCAATCGGCATAACCCGACTGTAGCATAAACAGCTTCAGCCTTGAAGTTTCCAGCAGCAAATAATAGTCCAAAACTGAGTAAAATAATGCTCAAACCAAGCTCAAATCAAGTGCCAAGCATACATTGCCAGAAATCTAGGCACCAATCGGGCATCAAATGACCATGTAGCATGAGCATAAAATGTAATGATAGGGGGCTGCCATATTTTTGGCTACCTGTGGACTATGTAAAATAGTCAATGGCTGAGCAAGATCAGCTCCAAAACCATCTCACATGAAAGGCATACATTCCCACATCATTCGGGGAGCATTCGGGACCAACCGGGCGACCAATGTCAATGTAAATGTGGCCCAAACATAAAATGCTAATGTAGCACTATTGTAAACTGTCTGTGAGCAGTCTTGGACTGAAGTAAATCAGCCCATAAATCAATGCCAAGTCAAATGTCAAGTGCCAAGTGCCGGGGGCTCTCATGAAGCCATTTTGAAGTGCCAAAGAGTGCCAACAAGGAGGGGAGCAGAACAAAGAGGATCATGTGCTGCTTTCAAGTGCCAAAAATTGGCGCAAACTGTAGGGAGGGAGCTGATCACGTTTTTTATGAAGGAGGGGCTCAAGGGAGCCACAAGGGGGCTCAAGAAAGCCAATAGAAGCCTCCAAACCAAGCCTCAACGAGCCAAGTTCAAGGGGGGAAGCTTCAAGCTTCAAGGGGAAAGCTCATCAATGGTTTCCCCGACCTGTAAACCCTATTGTACCTATGTGGATTGAAATGAATGAGAGAGAACGAGATCTCATACCTCGTATAGATACTAGGAAGAGCTTGTGAAGGAGTGGCTCTGATACCAGTTGAAAGGGATGCTTGCAAAGGAGTGGCTCTAATACCAGTTGAAAGGGATGCAAAAGACGCGGGAGAGAAGAGTACACACAATGTAGGTGTTGTCAACAATGTTATGACAGCCTTATTGCACTTTCATATATATGTGAATAAAGAATATGGGTGAACACTGTACACGGGCAAGCCCAAGGGCCTTTTACCCCAACATGCTCCACTTCTACTTATCAAGAAAAAGATGGATCCCCCCATATGTGTGTGGATTATAGAGGGCATAATACGATTACTATCAAGAATTACTACCCTCTTCCCTTGATCCTAGAACTCCTTAAACAACTTGGGAAAGCCAAAGTCTTCACCAAAATAGATCTTCGTGTGGTACTTACAAGCTTGTCAAGATAAAGGAAGGTGATGAATGGAAGATAGCTTTTCACATAAATATGTTGTCATACCATTTGGCCTCATAAATACTCCACCAACATATGATGAATGATATCTTTCAAGAATCATTGGATGACTCTATTGTAATCTATTTGGATGACATCTTGATGTTTTTCAAGAACCAAGAGGAGCATGAGCATCATGTCAAAATAGTCTTAAACAAATTGTGGAAAGTAGGCTTGTATGCAAAGCTACAAAAGTGTTCTTTCGATCTAACTAAAGTTGAGTTTTTGGGGTATGTCATTTTTGAGAACGGATTTTCTATGGACCCTAAGAAGACTCCTCCATTTACATGAGATGTTCAATGCTTTTTGGATTTACAATTTTTAATCGAATCTTTTATAAGGTTTACTCTAATATTGCTACCCCTCTAACCAACCTAATTGGAAAGGACAAGTTTGTATGGAATCAAAAGGCTAAACAAGCTTTTTAAAGATTAAAGCAAGCCTTCACCTCAACACCCATTCTTATCCATGCAAATCCATTCAAGCCCTTTATCATGATGAGACAAATGCCTCAAATTTTGCACTTGGATCTATTCTATTCCTTATCAGTAATGACAATTGAGTTCATCCAGTAGCTTTCCACTCAAGAAAATTCTCTGATGTAGAAATCAACTATGAAATTCTTGATAAAGAAAACTTAGTGATACCTACTTGAAGGCATCCCTCATAAGATCGCTATCTTATTGGATCATAAGAATCTAACATGTCTTGAATCATCACTAAGTAAGATGGAGTGGTTTCCTATCTAGATTTGACTTCGTGTTGAGTACCTATAGGCTTAGCTATCAACAAGGGAAGCTAGATTCTTTATCTTGAAGGTCCTACTTGGTACCAAAAAAAGGTAATGAAGCCCATGACAAACAAAATTCACTAATCTTAATACCTAAGAAAATGAAGTTAAGAGTATTATCAGCAATGCCCTAAAAGACTTTGATTTGTATCAAATGTCAAGAAGGAAATTACAAAAGTCTCATTTGCCAAGGACATGAGGAGATAATTACATCAAGGCCAAGAACAAACTCAAATAGATTTCCAAAATATTAATGGCCTATTCTATTATAAAGGACTCCTTTACATTTCTCTTGGTCCTTTGCAACTGGATATACTCAAAAATGTTGATATGTCCGGAGTTGTATATGAGCGGGCATCCACTACGTTCCTTGGTGATGTAGCATGATATTATTCACTGGCATGTTAGGTTACCGACATGAGGATGTGCAAGTGATTCTATAGTTGGACTATACACACATAGTCCACCCTTGGTCATGGCACACTTATTATGCCACCTCTTCTTTCCTTAGTGGGTTCACACTTAGTGACCACATGTATATACATTGTGCTACTTTCATATTATTCTTTTATCATATTGTAGACTTAGCTCTTTTGTGTGGAAGAAGAAGAAGATTTCAACCCTATCTCTGTGTGTGCTCAAGTCTTCATTGCTTTTGCGTGTGTGACCTTGGGTTCTTTATCTCTCCTCCCTCTTGTATGTTTTCAAAAAAGAGACATGGAATTTTGGGGGGTTAACAAGACAATAGAGTTGGTTTCAAGGGATTTTTAGTGGTTGTAAATATGGAAACTAGTCAAGGACTTTGTGCATTCTTGTGACATATGAAATCAAGCTAAAGTCCCTCACCATTGATCTCATGGTGTTCTTTAACCATTACCTATTCCAAGTAAGCCATGGTCATCTTTGTCTATGGACTTCATTGTCGAACTACCTTCTTCTAGAGGGTATGATTCCATATTGGTGGTAATTGATTACAAAATAGCAAACTTTATTCCAACAACTAGGAGTATCAATGGAGAAGGGACAATAAGGCTCTTCTTAGAATAGGAATATCAGCACCATGGGTTGCTTAATAATATTGTTTGTCATCGCGGTCCCAAATGTATATATGGGTTTTGGAGAAGCCTCTTTAAACTTCTAGGAGTACAACTAAATCTTACTTTAGCCAATCGCCCACAAAGTAATGGAAAAATAGAAATAGTGAATCAAGTATTGGAGCAATACCTTAGATGCACAATCAGCTATCATCAAGACAATTGGGTGGATCTATTATGCCTTGTCAATTTTACATACAATATTTCATTTGATGCCTCCACTAAATTCACACCATTATTTGCTAATCATGGTCAATACCCCCAAGGATAGACAATCATGTAAGATCATGAGAGAAGAATCCAGCTGCTACTATAGATTTATCTCAACATATCTCTAATATTCATAAACAATTGCAAGCACATATCAAACATTCTCAAGAGAAATATAAGAGAAATTTAGATAAGCTTTGCATGCAATACCCATCATATAGAATTGGAGATCAAGTTTGGTTTCTTTGACATGATCTAAGTTTTTCTTGCCCCTTCTGGAAATTGGATTATCAATGACTTGGGCCCTTCAAGATTCTTGGCCAAGTAAATCTAGTCATTTATTGTCTCCAGCTTCCCCCATACATGAAAATACATCCTATATTCCATGTTTCAATCAAGGATCCATGTCATACATCCCATATACTTGAAATATGGAAATAGGCTTCACATCTTCAAAGAGCCCTTGTTAAGGTTGGTGAATTTCATTTACGACACCCAACCATGGGAGGGCCTATCCAAAAGCACACCACCACTCCTCATGGAACTTAGTGCTAAAAGTGGGGGAGAGGGGGGCATGTAACAAATGCTCAAGCAATGTAAGAGATGCTCAAGTAAGGACAGCCATTGATTCATATGCAAGTTTGTATAGTCCTTGGCTCCATGAAGTTTCTAGAAGATTCTAGTACATTTTAAAATATTTTGAAAGGTTCAAGAAAGTACTAGACTTTTCTAGTAAGGCTCTAGATAATTCTTTGGATGTCATCAATTATGCCAATGACGATTATGCTATCAACGATGTCATCATCTAGAAGCTTCCCCTTAACCTCCTCAATTCTATCATAAATAGGAGTCTTGGGCTACAAGCTCTTCAATCTTGCCAACACTAGTTGTGAGGCTCCTGTGAGGAAAGTTCTCTATTAGATCTTGTCTTGTTCTAGTCTTGTCTTGTATTGAGTCTTATCTTGTAATCCAGCCACACTCTTGTGAGCGTTATCTTGTAATCAATTTATCTCACAACCAAGTTCTACCTCAATATCTCTTTCAAGTTCTTCTCTTGTAAGTTGTGAGAGCAATCTCCTCACCCTCAAAGTTCTTCTCTTTCAAGTTCTTCTCTTGTAAGTTGTGAGAGAAGTCTCCTCACCCTCAAAGAGCACTTGCTATATCCATAACATCAATACTTACATATAATTCATGTACTTAGTGTGTTTTATTGTTTAGTGTTTTTCTTTAGAGCTTTATGTTAATAATTATTCAAACTTAATTAAACTTTTTTCAAAAATTACACTAGTTGTTGTGAGCTCTATGAGTGTATAGATATCTTGTTGGTTTTGTCTTGAAGTATATTTGATTGGTTTTGCATCATCACCTTATAATCTATAATTTTTTTAGTTATATGCAAATCATATTCTGAGATTATTTCATGCTACTCTTTAAATCAAATATGGTGACCAATACAACTAGAAAGAGATATTTTGGGTTATCATTACATTTTCATATTCCATACAGGACCTTGCTACCAAGATCCTCCTCACCTCTCTCTCTCTCTCTCTCTCTCTCTCTCTCTCTCTCTCTCTCTCTCTCTCTCTCTCTCTCTCTCTCTCTCTCTCTCTCTCTCTCTCTCTCTCTCTCTCTCTCTCTCTCTCTCTCTCTCTCTCTCTCTCTCTCTCTCTCTCTCTCTCTCTTTGTTCCACCTATTCCCTCTATCTTTTTAGCGGAGTTCCTTCAAGCATTTTTATTATCTTTTTCTCCTCTTCCATCTTCATTCTCCCTTCAATTATCATCCTTTTATGATTTATGTTACCCTCTTTGCAATGTTCTCCTATTATTCCAGTACCCCCACCTACTGAATATATAAATCTTCCTCTACAATCTGTGATGGATATCTCTGGATATGATAGTGATATCCTCCGTCGACGGTAGTGGACGTTACATAATTCTTTCACAAGACCAATATTTAATTGACCTCTTATTCCTAGGTGTTGGGAGAGTCCTTCAGCATGTTTGAACTCCTATCTTCGATTTGCTTAAGTGCATGCTCGGTCTAAGGATACCTCTATACATCTTCCAACTCATTTTTGTTGATATCTTGCCCTCATGCATTAAAAGTCCAATCTGAAGACTCAAAAGACAATCAAGAATTTGTAGATTAATCCTAATACGAATGTAACAATCACTCAAATGAATGTGTTGTACTACTTTGCCCGGTCTTTTCCTACTAGATTTATTACCTTGTTGGAAAAGATGTGTTCAATTTCTACTAAATGTGCCTATATACTTTATAGATGGGAGCAAAGCCTTGGAACGTCTCAAGCTTAGCATGAAGGCCAAGAAGAAATATATTCGTCCTATATAGCCATGGATTTTTTTTTTGTATCTCTTTTTTTATCTTCTTCTTTTTTTTGCCCAAGGTCATTGGCGATGCTCTCTCATTCAGTGTGTGGATATGTCGAGGGCTAAATTGACTTGTTTTTTAAGCTAATTTTTGTTGTTTTTATGAGCTGAATGGTTGATTCTGAGGGTTTATTGATTGATTTTTGATGTTTTGAAATTTTTTTGAAGTTTTTTGGGATGGTTTGATTATGGTTGAGAAGGCCATGATGGTTTTTCATTGAGATATGATGTGTTGATTGGTTTTATATTTTGTCTGTTTGAGTCTGTTAGGTCTATTTTGGTTTTGTTTTGATTTGTTTTCTTTCTCTTTGAGAGGTTATGATTATAATTGAACGGTTTGAGGAATTATTGAGTGTGTTGGATGGTTTTTGATGGTTTAAGTTGGTTTTGGTTTGAGCTATATGGTTTTTATGCCTTCTATTGACCTTATGTGAAGTGTTTTGTAGAGCTTCTGTAAATCTTTCGTTTTATTATGTACTCTTCTGTCAATGTTTTGTTGGATGGATGTTTATCTTGGGAATGTTTGTAATCTTGGAAAGAGATTAATAAAATCTCTTTGAAGCTCAAAGAAGTAGAAGTAGCTAATGAAGACTTAAAGTGAAGACTCAAGTGACAGTGATAGTAGTAAACTCTCAAGGGTCACTATAGTGTCTTTGGTGACCTTTCATATAAAATATACATTTTGAGAGGGGTATCCACGACCAAGAGAGGATTATTGATAATAATTATTTGTTATTCCAATTTACTATTGAGAGTGAGCATGTGTGAGAGAGAGTGTGTATGAGAGAGAGCCAATTTTCTATAAAAAACAATGTGTCTATAAGTGAGACTATGAGAGAGATTGAGAAAAAGATTATGAAGACTCTAAAGATGATGAAATATGAATACTATGTGATGAATTCCATTCAAATTTGATCATTCCTTTGTGTTCTCTTGATTCTTGGATGGTCTCTATGAAGAATATATTAAAGATCTGTTGCGATAAATCCGTGGGGGATTCTCTATGTGATGTTGCATGAAGATTGGTTTTTCTTGGTATTCTTTTTCTTCTTGTGGTTGATTAAAGTATGAAGAACATACTTGTTGGTGTGAGAAGACAGATTTTCTTGTATTAGTTTTCCCATTTTCTAAGTGTTTCTCTTAGGGCTTCAAGCACCCTCATTACGATGAAGTTAATCATTTTTCTCATCTAGCCACTCTACAACCTTAATAAGATCTAACAGAGCCATGTGGTGGTTGCCTTCCACCATCTCCAAAGACTATGTAAATGAGAAAGTGGTAGTGGCCAAAATGCATTTGTGCCAATGGGTTCCGAATTGAACATGTACTTGCATCAAAGTCATCAGCTTTTGTGACCATCGTTAGCCATTGAGAACCCTAAGGTGTAGCAGTTGAGAGAAATGATATCCACCTCTGTGTTTTTCGCATGAACTTCTACGAGTTCATGTTCACCACGATGCTCTCTACAAATGCCAACCAGTTAATTAAGCCCAAAAGATTTTAGTGGAATGTTGCCCACCTTTATTTTTTTTATAGGAGTCCCCCCCTGAGTCCATGTTAGCCACAAATCTCTCTACAAATGCCGCCAAGTTAACTTAGCCCGTAAGATGCTCATTGAGGAACCCTCTAGCAAATGCCTTTATTGCCTCCATGCCATAATTCCCAAGGGTTTCTTGGTAGACTTCCATGAACATTGTGTAGAATTTTTACCTGAATTTCTTCTTTATTGACTTGCATTTCACTTTGTTGTCTCTCTCATGGGCACCTCAAAAAAGATGGTCATCTAGTCAACATCACTAAAGTCATCCTCAATAAGCATCTTAGAATCTCTACCAGTATTGTTAAGGTTGTAGATCTCATGGACTTCTCCTTTTTCATGAAAAAAACACTCTTTCAATTGAAAACCTACATGTAGAGGTTGACATCTAGACATCTTCTCCACAAAAGCAAGTATGCTCACCTGAGGTTGTGGGACGAAGAGAGAAGGGATTGAAACTTTTAAAGATGACAAGTTTACCGAATGAACATATAGCTTACTAGGGTTTTTTTCTTTCCGATCAACTTACATATAACCTTCTTTGAGATTGAACCCTCCTTCCTTGAACTACTAGTAATCAGACGATGAGAAACACAAAGGAAGAAGGGTCCATCCCCCCATGACATGCAATATTGAAACAATCAAGTAGAATAGAAATAGAATATTATATATGAGGTTCTTGCATGAGAAATATTTATGCCCCCACCACTTGGAATTTCAACTACTAGCAAGTCTGGCTACCTCTTATCCAAAAACTTGGTAGCTAGTGTATCACTCTATCATGCATATACTACCTCTTCTTTAGTCCTTGTTCCCACGTTGTAAAGGTTTGTTACTATCTAAGGTAGAAGCATGAGTTTACATGATGGCATGGTTATTAAGAGTTAAATGTGCATTGTCATCATATTAATATTAGCTCATTGAGTGCTCATTTTTACTATGCAAGGTATCATGCTAATATTCTCAATTATCTCTCTTCTCCAATCATTTGCCAATCATTGTTCCTCCTCTTACTATTACCTTCACTACTTTGCAGAGTTCTTGGAGTCTATGGTGTGCAAGTCCATCCAAGGGGCCCAATGCTCTAGCCTCATCACTTTTTAGAGCTTCACACGATAATTTATATTAATTGATTAAAATAATTACAACTTGAAATCAACATCAATTGCTACAATTTTTTCAAGTGTTCATAGAAATTATTATCATTATGTTCATAGCTACTTTGCATACTATCCCTAGTGGAAAGAATAATATACGTCATACTGGATTCAATAGATGTTCATCATGTTGGACCTAGACTTCATCTTTCAACTATCCTCATCAGCTCATATTTTAGGTGTCCCGCACCTTGCATTAAGCTTGACTTTGTCTCCTCTTCCTTGCCATTTGTTAGAATTATGCCATCCACTATTTATGTTTTTCCTTTGTTCGTTTCTTGGAGAAGATCATCTACTCTAATTGCTTCTTCAAACACTGTGTAGATCACGTATTATCACGTCTCTTAAAGAGACCTCAAATGCTAGACATATAGTCTCTTATGGCCTCTTTTTCTCTTTGGCTCACATTTATAAGTTTGACTATCAAGGTATATACATAACTTGCATCCAATAATCATTTGGTGAGCATGTCCTTGATCAAGTCAAAGTTAGTTGATCATGGAGTATCCAAGCTTGTAAACCATGTTTGAACCTCTTAGCCTTAGCATGGCCCAAAATCTTATGCCATTTTATCAAAATCTCAAAGATTATTAGCCTCATACATTTGTTTGAATTCGTCCATAAAGCTATAGGGGTCAACCCCTTCTTTATATTTCTATGGTCATTTTGTGATCATCTATCTCAAGCAAACACTATTACATATAGACCATTAAGTTGTATAGCCCCTATGGCCATATATAGACCATTAAGTTGTATAGCCCCTATGGCCACACTAGTTTTGGTAGTCACAGAGTTGTCTTGAATTTTTTGTTTAGGTGACGATCAACCAAGGTATCTCTTAGTTTTTTTCTTTTAATCACAATCACATTTTAATCCTCTAGATTTTTGGTCAATTGGTTCCTAATGAGTCCTATGGTGTTGTCTTGGATCTTGCTAATTAAAGTTCTTCTCTATTTATGTAAATAGGACTATAGATTGAATGCGCTAGGGGTGAAGTTATTCCCTAGAGATGATGTATTATATCACTTTTTGCTCCAATTAGGGTGACCATTATGATGATGTGGAATTGTGGGGATGTTGGGATGCACTGGAGATAATGTAAGGTGGTGAAGTAGAGGTGGCATGATGGAGATGGAGGAATGAATTTAAGGTTATGATCACCTTAAGTGAAGGTGAAGGATGATTATCTTGAGAAGAGGTGATGGATGCAATTAAGGTGATGACCACACTTATGTACTTCATAAAGGTGACATTCACTTGGAGTGGAGGTGATCCATCAATGTGATATTCACCTCAACTCTCTTTCATCCATAATCATGCACAATGTTTCCATATCCAAAAGTATAAAACAATGATTTTTTAAGCATATAAACCAACTATTAAGTATGATGGGATGATGTTATTGAGATGACATAAAGTATTCTCCTACTGTCAATAAGAAATATCACGATGCATTCAAATAAGAGAAGGCATGAAATTTTGGATTTCTACTATGTAGACATATTATTGTATGATATCCAAAAGAAGCATTTAAAATGATATGCAATAATAGTTAAATTTTGTTTATTTCCAACACAATGTGACATGAAGTGCTTCAATCGATGGAAGCAAGCAAGGCATTGGATGTATTTAGCAAATTTGGGTTAACACGATATGTATATGCTTTTTTATGATTTTTTAATGGATTTGTGGATAAAAAATATTTATAAAAAAAGAAAACCTCCAATATCCTACTCTACTCATTTATCCATCAAGTTAGTTCCATTCCAACTTGGCCTTCCTATCTAAACCGTATATGTTTGGGAATAGAAGAGCTTCTTCTATTTGAAGATCAAATGGATCAATCCTTTTGGTCTTGACATCCTATTTGACCACATCCTTTTGGTCTCAACATTCTATTTCGCCACATTAACTTGTCCTAAAGTAGTTGTGCATGTTTGCAATAACCCATGTCTTCTCTAATTGGAGAGCAAGAAGGCTCAATCTTTTGAGTACTCATGGCCTCATATTCCTAGGTATGGTAAGAGTATGAACAACCACAAAAGGGAAGGTTGTCTTGTTCCCAACAGTAAAACACTTTTATAGATTGATATTCCTTCCAAGAGTTTCCTCTCTGTCAATGGCTTTAGTCTACCACTCACATAGTTAGCTCATACTCTAGCCTCGAATCGTTTTTGCCTCCTCATGCAATCCCTATGAATGAAAGAACGCATAAAAGATTTAGTAGTTTTAATAGATCCATTGATCTTATATTTCTAATTGTAGTGTTGCAATGAAAACCAAGCTTGATGGCCTCCAATTCGAATGTAGCCTCCTCTAGCTCTCAACTGATCTATCCACAACTGATTTCCTCACCTCAAATGCTTCCAAGAAAGTAAATGAGCAAAAGAGAAGAAGCAACATCTCATTTTTAGTCCCTCCCTCTTATCACTCTCCCTTACTGCATAAAAGAAATATAAGCATCAAAACACCACATGATATAGCAAGACAAGAAAAAGAAGAAGAGATGGAGGGTGAGAAGTAAAAAAAAGACTCTCGAGGGATGCACCTAAAAATATATATCCCACGTGTGATTAGTAGAAGGGTTATTTATTTAACAAAGCTTAAATAAATTTACAATATTACATTTATAGAAGGGGATCTTTTATTACAATTTGAATAATGCCTATGAGTTTCTTATGAAAAAGGAGTCATTTTATTATCTTGTAGCATGTAAATAAATGAGGTTTTTTACTATCCTTTGAACACGTGATATGGGCAATTCCTTTTATAGGTGCATCCCCCCCAAAAGGCCTCCTCTCTCTCTCTCTCTCTCTCTCTCTCTCTCTCTCTCTCTCTCTCTCTCTCTCTCTCTCTCTCTCTCTCTCTCTCTCTCTCTCTCTCTCTCTCTCTCTCTCTCTCTCTCTCTCTCAAGCTTTGGTCATGGTGGAAGGAAGAAGGAAGAGTGGAAGAAAAATCTCAAAAGTTACACAAACAAGAATGAGACACTCTATTCATTTTAAACTTTATATACATAGGGTTATCCAAAAGCTTTGGTTGTAGTGGAAGCAAGGAAGAGTAGAAGCAAATTCTAAGTTGCACACACAAGAATGAGACATTCATTTTACACATTACATACATAGGGTTACCCCAATCAATAGCATAAACACAAGAATGAGACATTCATTTTACACATTACATACATAGGGTTACCCCAATCAATAGCATAAACACTTGACCTCTCAAGTCCTAGGCATATCTCTTTACATGCCAAGCATAATACTCTAGATTTGACATGACGACCAAAGTTGCCCATGGATCTACATGCCTTGTGGGCCTTTTGTGCCTACATAAATAGAAATTCAAAAAACATTATAATGACTCTAGGAGATAAACAAGAATGAGTCCAACTCTCACTTTTTTTGCAAAAATACATCATGCGCGCGATAAAATCAATCTATTCAAAAGAAATATGCCCTGCAACATGTGAATTCATTATGCCTAAGTTTCCAGTATTGTGATATTGTCACGACTTCCAATGCCCTTTGAGCTTCAACTAGATTCAATTTTCTATCATGATCTCTTAACTAGTCTCCATTGACTTTTTTGCAATCCCTTTATTTTTTTTAATAACCCTTATGTAGCCTATTTTGTATGTGGCTAATGCATATGCTAGGATAGGCATAGGCTAATGTAGGCTAGTTGTAGGCTAGATGAGCTATGGAATAGGCATGGGATATGTGTAGACATACGTGTGGCATAGATGTGGGTGTGGCACAAGCTAGTATAGGCATTTAATAAGCATGGAATAGGGATAGGGATAGGTATAGCATAGGTTGTGTACTATAAGAGAGCTTGTAACTACACCTGCTCTTGTGCATAGTGTAGCCTAGCTTATGTCTACACCTAACCTACAACTATACTTACACTACGCCTAGTTTGTCCTACATCTAGATGAAGTTACACATACAACTATACCTACACCATGCCTAGTCTAAACTGAACTTACATGTACATCTAGTGTCCATCTAGCTTAGCCTAGCCTATGCCTACATCAAGTCCAATCTACACTTATTCTTGTCTACATCTAGTGTACACCTACCATTATGCCTTTATGCTACATTGACCCTAGCATACATATAGTCTTATGTCTATGTCTACACTATCTTCAAATCTATATGAACACTGAACATCAATCTATGCCTAGTGTACAACATGAAGAAAAGTCCTAGTCCAAACTCCAAAAAGAATTAGATACAAACTAATCAATCACATATGGAATCGCAATTTATCCTTCGCCCACTACAACACGTAGCACAACTCTCCTACAATTGTGGATTGGTCCACTCATCCATTCAATATGCACATAATTGAATCTTAAATATCCTGTCAACCTCTTAGACCCCAAAAGGAAACCCACATATAGTATACGACTTTTTAAAACTCACCATATTCTTTCATAGCGAATACAATTGTTATGCATAAGTGTATATTTAGGCACTGTGACAATGTGAATTATGAATGTGCACTACAAAAAATTTTACAAATCATGTAATAATTCACATCCGATTTTATTATCTTTATATATAAATCTGTTCATACAAATACAAAAGAACAAAGACAACCACAAATAAGCAAATACACACAAACCATGCCACTATGCATTTTTTCAAAATCTACAATAGTTGCATCTACCAATGCGTCTATACCAGTGTCAAACTACAAAGACACCTATTTTACGTTTATAGTTGCATCAAACTACCAAATAGGTGTCATTTAAAAAAAATGATAAGCATGACCTGACAACAAAAGTATTTTAAACAAACCTTTGTGCTTTAATAGTTGGAGATCTTTTCACCTTGATAAAAAACAAATCATATATGCTTAAATGCATGAGACCCATGTAAAGTATTGGCACTAATGTGAAGGGGGGGGGGGGGGGGGGGGGGGGTGGATGGTTAAGAAATAGGGAGAGAAAACCATACCATAGCTTCTACATGCACATCACCAAGAGCTTTCATGGAATACTGAGAGACCTTGTGTACTCCTTCATTATCATGTATTGCTCTCTCTCTATCTTTCCCACCCTACTGTAAGTCACTATGCACATTTATTTTCGTTTTTCTTTCCTACTTTTATGAAGAGAGTATGCTTTTCTCACAAATAAAAGAATGTAAATGAGTTTGAAATTTTACTCCAAGAGGTAGCCGCACCTATAGACATGCAAGTAAACACATCTATACACTATGGTGCACACCAATCAAGAAATAAACTTTTTAGTGAAAATTTTCATATGCACCAGAACCTAGAAAACTTTTCAAGTTATTCCTAGAATACTAATGCTTCTCATTAATCCCCTTTTCTCTATTGTGTGTTTGCATGTATACTACATTTTAGAAGAAAAAGTGCTCTCTCTCTCTCTCTCTCTCTCTCTCTCTCTCTCTCTCTCTCTCTCTCTCTCTCTCTCTCTTTGTCTATATATATATATATATATATATATATATATATATATATATATATATATATAGTAAATATTCTAGCAGACAATTTTTTATGGTTTGTAGCTTTTCTCTGTATAGCTAGTAATACTATTCATATGTGAATCAAAAAATCTACATTCATATATACATTAATATCTAACTGCAAATACCATTGTAGATTTTGATGCACATAACTAACACTACAAAAATACATATACAGCAACTTATGTGGCAAATGCCTCACAATATATATATATATATATATATATATGATATTCGATTACAAGACAAACGGATGAATAATAGAGAAAATCCAAGTAGATGCGCAACCCAATAATTACCTAAACTTTACCATTCAAGAAGATATGATAGAGCTAACCTTAGACTTTCACTAGCTAGAACTCATGGAGGCTTAGAACATGAAAAGGCTCGAACATGCATAATGGCTATTGTTCCACTCTTTCATCTAGAAGTTAAACGTAGTAAATTACCCTTAAACGATGAATCCTCGACCTTTTCTAATCTAGTCAAGTGGGTTTTTCGCATATTTTGCTAACCAGAAAGGAGAGCTCAATTCTTCACTATCATTCCCAATGTGCCCTATTCCAGCCTACTATGCAAGCACAAGCATCACGAGTATAAATTTCTAAATCTAAAAAATGATACCAAAATGTCAAGCTAGACCTCAACTAACTCAACATGTGGAATAAGATGAATGCATATTGCTTTATGCATTCTTTCACACAAGAAACTCATCTACCTCTCAGATAGATTGTTTGTACTCTTGCCTTGGTCTTTTTATACTCTCTATACCTAGATCCTATGATATGAAGAAAGTAATAAAGCACCCAAATGTGGATACAAAAACTCACCATTGCTTCAAGCTTGGTTGTTATAGTCTTGCCTTGCAAATGAACCTCCAATTGTCCAATGATCATCATTGTGCATGCATATCCATTGTACTTACTATAATACAACTTTCCCTGAATCCTATGAGAAAGAGAGTTCTCCTTCACTTAAAAGTGTCTTTCTTTCACATTTAACAAACAATAGCACTATAGAAATATTGCTTTCATTGTGATTATTCATGGCAAAATCAAAGCATAGGAATTTATTCTGGTTCAACCTTCCAACTTTGCATCGAGTCTTTTCTTTTTGTTTTTCTTTCCATACAGCGATTATTTTTAAAACGACATGTACTTTTCAAAAAATGCAACATCACAATCAATCAACAGTTGTTAAATTGTAAATCAGATTCAAATTGGATTGTTAGCTATGTAGATAAACTATTCAAAAATGAAAATCTGAAGCCAAAAATTATGAGCAACAGGTAAGACAACACTAGAAGGCCCAGAACTTGAGAACTTCTAAATTGCAAAAACTTGCTGGTACAAACTCAAATCTGGTTCAAACGCAACCATGTGTGTATTCTCCCAAATATTGTATGCTGGTAGACCAAATATTTACAAGGAACCAACAGATCTCTATTTCTCTGTAGATAAAGTATGCTTCACATGCATGTTATCTTGTTGAGATGCAAAGCTATTTAGGGCAATGCTCCTCATGAAGCTGGTTTCCAAGCTCTTTTATGCCTTACGCATGTTGCACAAACCATGAGGCGACTGAGTGGTCAAAATGGCTAAAGGCAGCCTCTCTTCCGAATGATGTTAGTTCACTGCATGCAATTAGCAATTTGTAAGTACTTAGTCTTACTTAGTTTCTAGAACAATCAGAGGAGAGATGGACAGACTAACGAACTCACTGACTGATTGATTAACAATTTCTTCAAACATTCATCAGACTTATCACACCATCAAAAGTCTAATACTATATTAGAAAATGTCTTCAAACTAAACAACATAATTAGTCCAGACTAGAATATGGACTCCCTCGCCACTAAAAAACAAATATACATAGTTCTTTTTGTCTTTTGTAAAACCATAATAATGATCTAAATTGATATACACTACTCTCCAGGTTGAAACTGGTTGTTGAAGCTGCACTAACATGAGATAAAACACCCTAGCCAGCCAATTCTAGACGGGCCCTATTTCCATCAAGGATTTGAATCATCAACCACCTGTAGATGTTATAGCTCTTCCACCAGAGATTTTCTGTGCACCACAGATTAATCTTTAAGTTACTATCTCTTTGAGAAATCTAATTTCAGTCTGTTATGCTGCCATGGTGGATATCCCTCAATGTTAGGGTTGTTTATGCAAGAAGAAAGAGAGGGTGGCTTCAAATGCAACTTCCATAATGACTTGTCTTAGATGCCCCAAATTTCTACGAATGCCCCAAAAATGCCTCAAACACCCTAAATTGCCTCGGGAGTCCCCATTGCCCCAAAATTTCCCTGAACGTCCTAAAATTGCCCAAATTGCCCCCAATGCCTCAGTCCAACTTTTTATGTTCTCAAACAGGAGGTGTCGCACTCAATTGATAGGATTTCCTAGGAATTGAAACTAGAGGTGGTGATTGACCTAGAGAAAGTTGTACCTACATTGGATGATTCCAAAGTGATAACTTTTCTTTAATCAATTACAATGAGAGCTTGGGAGAGGAGAGGGTAAAGAGAACTTGTTTCTTCTTTGGAAAAGTGAGGTGACTAAAGGCTAAAAGGACATAACATCATAGCATTGAGGAGACTAGAAGATGGGGATAATCTTGATGACTTGCTCACTTATATTGAGTGGTTGAAATATAGAGTTTGGGCTCTTCAAGATGAGCAATATGCAAACTACAAATTGCTGCCCTGTTTAGATGGATTGCATGATAATAATTACTAAATTCATCATGTTTTACTCATCTTCCTAAAAAATATGTGCATGAAAATATTATCCACTAGCTAGATACTTAGGGGGCTATGATTGTTAGCCTCAAGCTATCGTTTAGATGTTCCTCAAATAGTATTGGGTTCATAGGATGATCATACTCATGATGTGCACGCTGCTTGTCATTATATTATGGGCATAGTGTGACACCATGCCAAGCCAGGATCGGCGGATTTTATGGATGCTAATATCATTGAGGCACAGATAAAGGAGGTCTTGCCCCATCTTCAACGCACAAAGGAGTTCGCAGATGTGTTGGCTTGCCAAATAATTATTCTCACTTCATGTTGATAAGCTCAAGGATCCACTCGCTCACCTTTGTCAACAAGCATGGAGAATGGGCCAAATGCCATCCAATTGAAAGCTTACAATGGAGACCCATTTCCATTATGTGATCATTGTATTGAATCTTCTTTGATATCATGGCTAATAAGCTTCAAAAAACTCTTTCAAAGTTGATTCACCTAAGCAATATGATTTTATTACGTGACTGAATATTATGCATGATATTTTGGATGTTCAATTCAACATAGATTATGCCAAAGTTTCTATGTCAAGAGGTCGTTTATGATTCATCTGGATATTGAAAAAGATTTTGATTATCTATTAGTCCTTTTCGACAATTAATGTCTTCCATGGGTTTTGGCGGTCCCTTTGTCAAGGATACCCCGTAGTCCTCTATTGTTTGCCCTAGTGACTCATCTGATGCTCACCCTTAATTGATGGTGAAATCATAGATATGGCTCTTCCTAGTGGGGTTAAGCTTCAAGGACACTCTCTTACAAATGATTGATTTATGTTTCTCAAGGCTGAGAAATCTAATCCTGATAGATCAATGGCCATTTGGAGACTATTTGGTTTGGCCTACGGCATCAATATCGATGCACAAAAATCCACTCTCATTAGTTGTACAAAAAGAGACCCGCATATTTTGGTTAGCAACGTGGGATTATTTCTCAAGGAGAGATCACACAATAATGACAAGTTTATGTATTGATTGGAGTATACGTGGCCCCTCAGTAATTGATCGATTGGATGTCATCACACAATAATGACAAGTTTATGTAATGGAAAGCTCCGAACCGGCCTCTACATGTGCATCTCAAAGTTGCACAAATGATGATAAAAAGTCTGACCTCCTACTTCTTCCTTGTGCTTACTTGGACACGGAAGTCATTGCAAGAATTGGTGCATTGGATCAATATTATGCTATGGAAAAGGCAAGGAAATTGTTTGCTTCAAGTGTGGGTCTCTTGGCAACATGTTACCATGCCAAAGTGCTATCTTGTTGGATGTCAAAATTCATCTAACAACTTTGTGGATTGCCCTATTACGGTCCTTACGTGAGCAACATCATCCTTGGGGAGACATTACTATTGCTTTCATTGAGGTAGGTAACATCTCACATAGTTGCCCTAGAATCTAGGCCTCTTTGTGCCGTGCCTTAAATACAACTAACGAAATTAAACTACCACAATCTTTTCTTCTTTCACACTGGATTGCTTTCTAGGAAGAGATCATTCTTCAATACATGGCATCTATGATCTCCTTGCCTCTAGAAAGAAGGCTTACTCATTGCAAGCTGATGTTCTAGTCATGTCCAGGTTGTCTAACCATAGTCATAAGTAACGGGTGGGCCGGGGGACCTATGGGACGCCATCCCCAAGACATGCCCCTGACAAGACGCGTCACATTTGATCAAGATGTCACATTCAAGTGTCACAAAGTAACGGGACGGGACGCAAAATGTGACAAATTGTGATGTTTGTGATGAGAAAAGTGATAGCTATTTGAACGATTTAAAATGTCACCAACCGATTAATCGTGGGCTATAAATCGTGATGCATCGCTAATTAAAAAACAAGCCCACTTATCTATTTTTCATTCGTTTTTATCAACTCATATGCGCTTCTAGTTTCTCCTCATTTGGTAAAGACTCCATAGCGATTCCCAACACGTCAACTTTCAGCCAAACCCTCTGTGTGTGTATGTATGTGTGTGTGTGTGTGTAGATATGTGTGTGTGTCCAATCTTCCTTATTATCTCATGGCATCAAATCACTCTCGCCAAGGTGGTCATCATGGTGGAAGTAGGAGGTCTGATGCATGGTCTTGGTGGGATAAGGTGCATGATAATGAGCATCTTGGATGCAATGGAGGATCTTGTGCATGGATGTGCAAATTATGCCCATATCATCGCACAAGTGGGAGAAGAAAAGTTAAGCTTACTTCTTGCACATTGAAGTACATGAAGTGCATTATTGCCCCAACATGACTCCCAAGAAGAGAAGATAGCTCACAGAGAAGGATGCAAGGCTACAGGCCTTGTCTTCAGCGAGAAGAGCACCATGTGCGCCAGTTGTTGACCCTACTACATTTGCAACAACATCGACCTCTCAGTTATCTCATGCACCATCTAGCACCGGTGCTAGTCACACTGTTCGAGATGCATTTGGAATAGGAGCATCTTTTAGGCAAGCATCAATTGATCCTCCCAAGTGACAACACACTCTTAAAGCTATTTGGGATCCACAAAAAAAAGAGAAAGTTGATGCTGTTATTGCACGATTATTTTTTCATGATTACATTTCATTCAATCTTGCGAGGACAGAATATTTTAAAGCAATGTGCAAAAAGATTGGGGAGTATGGCGCAACTTATACTCCTTCATCAGAGACCTTGCGTACCACATTGCTTATAAGGGAAAGGCAAGTAGTGGAGCAAGTAGTTGAGAAAACCAAGTGTGCATGGCAAAAGAATGGTGTATCACTCATTACAAATGGATGGAGCGACTCACATAGAAGATCTATCCATGGGGTGATTGCTTACTCTCGAGGTGAGATGTACTTCATTTCATCTCGCGATGCTTCGAGAACAAGAAAATCAACTGATCCACTTGTTGCCAAGTGGGCAGAGATAGTGGAGCTTATTGGTAGAGATCTTTCTGTGGGGTTTGTCGATGGTGAGCCCGCAAATAGGGCAGCATGTGTTATTTTACAGAATGTCTATCCACATATTACTGTCACTTATTGCATGGCTCAATGTTTGAACAACTTGCTAAAAGACATTGGAAGGTTGCCATGGATACAACCTGTCATTGATAATTCAAACTTGATGGTGTCAGTTGTGCTGAATCATCAGTTCTTGCACCATGAGTTTAGGAAAAAGCCCAACAAAATGCTACTAAAATATTATGAAACTCGGTTTGCATTCAATTTTCTTATGTTGGGTTGATTGAGCATCTGCAGTGATGCTTTAAGATAGCTCTTTATCAGTGACAAGTTTACTTCTTTACCATTGGCTATCACTGCTGCTGTCAAGATAGAATGCGAAGAATTGGCAAAGAATCTCATGTTCTGGGAGGATGTGAAGTGCATTGATGCTATGGTGTAGCAAATAATGCATTTGTTGAGGCTTGTGGACAGTATGCAACCATGCATTGGCAAGGTCTATGAGGCCATGGACAAGACGATAGAGAGATTGAAGGATTTAGAGCCCGATGCACACAAGTATGAGTCCATCCATGACTTGTGCATCAACAGATGGAATTCTTACTATTTCCCCTTGCATACAGCAATGTTTGTGTTGGATCCAAAGTTTCAAGGTGGCAACCAAATGAAAGACAAAGAGGTTCAGATTGGTTGGAGGACTTTCTTGGAGAGAATGGTACCTAATGTTGATATGAGGATGCACTTTTTGGACAACAGTGAAGTTAAAAAATTTTGTTAATTTTTAAGTATATTTTGAATGTTTTTAATGACGTCCCAGTCCCGCATCCCCTATTTTCGACCGTCCCCATCATGTCCTCGTCCATGTCACCATCCTCGTCCCCTGTCACTTGTGACTGTGTCTAACTATCTTGACAAGCACATGGAAAGTGATATATTGTCATTCTTGGTCAGTCTTAGGGTTACATGTTGATTCAAATCATCTTGGAGAAATGTCTTTGACAACATTCCCCTTCACCTACATTTTAGCCTTAATCCCCATGGCTAGATTGGGCTTTTGTGCATGTAGATGATTTCTTGAAACAATTAGCTGATCATGTTTATCATACAATGGTTGAGAATAAGAAGCGGGTGACTACGAAAACAAAAAAAGTTTGGTCTTTTCACATAGTAAAGCTAAGTGGTGTGATAAATCGCTTCAATTGCCAAGCTTCTATACCTTGGGGTTATAGGTTTATTTAGACTACCTTGGAGGATCAATTTCAGCAACATTCCCCTTTGGCTTCATCCCCATGGTTGGATTGGGCTTTTATGTGAGCACATGATTTCCTAAAAAGATCATCCAATCAAGATTACCTTTAGATCTTGAAGACAAAAGATGGGCGACTCAAAAAACAAATAAAATTTGGTCTTCTCAAGATAGTAAGGCTAAGTAGTGGGATCAGCTGCTTTGATTGTTGAGGCATAAGGTTCTATTCTAGAAAAAGTTGTAAACATGGAGACTCCATATCATGGGTCTTCCCACAAGGGATACGCTCCAGCATAGCAAGATAAGTGGACGAACAAAGAGAGAGGAACATATTCATTTCGCTTGCACAGAGAGAGAGAGAGAGAGAGAGAGAGAGAGAGAGAGAGAGAGAGGAAGAAAGAAAGAAAGTTATATTAACGTCTACGAAAGGCCAAAGTGGCCTATCAAACCAAAATGCTACATACAAAATGTCTGGGCAACTTTCCAGGACCCAATTAGCTACCATCTAATGCTATGATAAACTAATTGAGTAGGTACAAGATGGTATATAGGTTGGGTACAATTCATATGCATTCCAAGTATGGTGTGGAACTACTCATGGATCTTGGTCATCCTAAAATGTCCCGCATGGGTCTATCTAACATCAAGAGGTTGAATCAGCAAGGCAAGGCCCTCCAATGGCGACGTAGTATCCCTTGTATCCTCAACACATGCCTCGTGCGGGGACGAGGGCCGGTTGGGCGTGGGCGCCAAGCTTTGCTTCTTGCCATGGCTATGGCTAGGGTGGTCCCCCACCCATGGCCGGGAGGTCAATGGGGGCTCAGGGGTGGGGATGGTAGTTGGGTCTCAATAGAACTTTGTGAGCAGGTGTTGGGCAGCTCCGTGTCTCTACTCTTCGAGGTCCGGAGGAGATGGTCTGTATGGCACAATATTTCCAGCAGGAAGAGCCCAAGGCATCTCTGGTCCTTCAAATCCATCACTTTGAAGAGTGGCCTGAATCCTTCTCTGAACAGGCAGTGGAAGCATCTCCAAATCTCATAGTACGCTGGGCACCTACATATGTAGTGTTCTTCTGTCTTCGGCTCGAGCTAGCAGATTTGGCAGATCCGATCTTCTAGGGGGAGGGGGTGGCCCCCATATGTACCTATCTCGACCCATAGTTGGTGTGAAGATGTACGAATCTGTCCAATGGCGCTGACTCCATGAGACAAGTGTGTGACCATGTAGCTTGGGCGGGTAATGAAGTCGTCCAAAGATATATGCAGGAAGTGCTCCCGGTAGAAAGTATCTTTGTCCCTAGGTCTAGCCAAGCCAAGTTTAACCTCCTCATGTATAAGCAATGCAACCAGCTCATTAAAATCAGGCATTTCAGCCCTCACAGACACAGAAGTGTCAAAAGACTTATACTCAGGCCCCAAGCCATTCAAAGTCACAACAACCATATCTTCATCTTCAACCCGTGAATCAACAAATGCCAGCTGATCCGCAATGGTCTTAACCTCCAAGACATAATCCTGTATAGATCTGCTCTTTCTCTCCATGTTGTTGAACTTCTACTTCAATTGTATCTTCCTGGCACTTGTGGTTGTGCCATAGTACTTGACCAAAATGTCCCATGCATTCTTAGGAGAGCTGCAGTTCATTATCTGCATTACCATGGCATCTGAGATACATAAAGACAGCCAGTGCAACATCCTACGAGCTCTTTCTGTCCAAGCTCGATGTAGTCGTCTCTGATCAGCCGTAGGTCACTTTGGGAGCTCAGGTTCAGCTTCTGCTCCAGTCACCAACTCCCAATAGCCTTTCCCTATTAAGTAGTTCTCCATGCGGAACTTCTATATGGCATAATTGTTACTGTCAAGCTTTTCCCCCACTATCTGGGTTATGTTGTCAGTGCTCTCTGCATTAGCCATATTGTACCAGACAATATTTAGTCACTGCCTGACTTCCTGCAAGCCAACAAGTATGACTGACCAAGTTCAATCCTCAACTGTTTATACAGTTTTCTGCAATTAATTGCAGTAAAAAAACAGGGTATTTCAGCCCAATGACAGCTCAAAACAGTCCACAAACAAGTGGTCTAACCCGTAGGTATAACAGTCAATACATATGCTATGTAGTTGCTTCAGCTTAAACTCCTGCAACCTCACTGCCAGGGTAAATACATACAGTCTGAAAACTGTAAACTGTAAGTAACCAGCTGTAATTTTAAGGCCAAAAACATTGAGTATACATGTCATACATGTCCCATAACGATTGCAACAGTTCAGAGATCTATCTCTGTATATGAGTTCCCAGTCAAGTCACTCTAACATAGAGTATGACATTTGTTGCAAGTACAAAACAAGATATACCTGCTGTATATTTCAGCCACAAAAAAAAAAAAACAGTCACTGTCAAGGTATTTCAGTCCCAAAGACTTTGCAAAATGCCATAACCTTATGCTACCATGCATAGAACTCAATACATGATCTTGACCTCATCCAAGAATGATCTGTCTCCAAGAATCAATAGCAATGAAGGCATTTACTGGTTATTTACTGTTCATGACATTCAAGAACCATGTCAAAGCATCTTGCTTTAGCTCCAGACATTTGCATTCAACTCCCTTCTCAATGCTCAAAGCATTTGACAAACATACGCAAGTCATAAGGTACTTGGAGCTAACCAAACTCAGCTAGTTCCCTTCAGGGGCAAGTAGTACATGCTGCCCACATAATCATGACACTTTTCAGCCTGTTAGGAGCTCACAGATCTGAGTAATTTCAGCAAGAAAATGCACCTTCCAAGCATGACATTTAATACATATGTCTTCCTGAGCATATGTATGCTGTATCAAGTCCTTTCAAGCATGTCAGAGAGCTTCAAATACTCTTCAATGTCAACTATATGCTGCCCTGTCACAAATTCCAGCAGACCTGTCACAATTTCAGATCTGTACATGTGTGTCACAGCTCATAACTGAGCTTACATTATGCATTTGTGTATCAGGGACTTCAATTCCCTTCGCAAGTGTATTATCAAGCATCTAATGACTTGATTAGAGCTTATCATCATGAGTTTCAATCATGAATGACCCTGCAGAAAAATGGCGCAACACGCTGGCAGCCTGGGGAGTTCACAGCAGCAAGCTTCTTCACAAATGATGTTCAATGCCTTCTCCAAGATGTTCAATAGAGCCTTTGAAAGACTCCAAACAAGCCAAGAACAACTCTTGAGCAAGATCAAGACCAAATGAAACAATGCATACCCTGTGTACCCTGTGTGAGCAATGGTGAGAAATGACAGGCAGCCCTCTTCTCTTTTCAACCTTGGCAAGTCAGTCTTCAGGTCTTCTTCCCGCATGCACTCCACAGAGCCCAGTCATGGGTGCTCTGATACCATGTTAACAATCACAGACAAAGACAAGAGTGAAAAAGAAACAGTCAGAGCAAAGTGCTCTCACATTCTTATATTATCATTCCACACACAACTTAGTGAATGTACAACCTAAGGTCACAAAGGACCATTCACACCAAAGCAGTTAAGTCCTAAGCACTGACTTATTTAATATCCGCATAGTGTGGTACAGCTGGACAACTGAAGTGTCGGTTATGGTCATACCAAGGATAGTAGAACGAGCTTGAAGTCTTAACATACCACACGAGGAGAGCCACATAGTATCAGCCACTACCTAGGGGGGAGATATGTGACGGATGGGAGTAGATGGAAAGACTTCTAGTATTGATGATTTCATGGATGGTTCAGACTAAGCCCTTTGTAGCACATGAGATTATCATAACAGAGATGGGAGCACCATCCATACTGAAACAGGCCCTCTTCCAAACAGTGACTTTCTTGCATAGGCTCTAGACCTTGCCCAGATAGAGATACTCCTAACTCGCATGAGAGACATCTAGACAACTAGCATTACAGGGGGATGCATAGTGTTGGTATACTCGGACACATGCATGGCTACGACTACATGATGTGCAAGTCAAATATATAGTGTTGATATGATAAAACATGGACAATTTGGTATTGAGAAGTTCTCAACCATGTAATCAGAAAGTTAGACTATAACAATGGATCGCATACCTAGGAAGGCGTATATCTTCATCTTGAGAAGCTAGGGCTCAAGGCTTTTGTACAGCTGGAAGAAATAAGTCTGACCAAACTTCCATGTTTGGAGTTTTAAGGGCTCATAATTATTCAAAAAAGAAAAGATACTTTGGTGCTCAAGTACTCTCTTTGGACAACACATTCTAGGTGGTTGTATGATCACCTTTCAAATATAGAACTATCATGCATATAAATGCTTTATCTCAAGTAAAGAACTAAGTTCATTGCCAGGGAGACCCAATTCTTGCCCTGCTACTGACTTAACATTCAGATCGATCCTCATCTCTTAGATATCACTTAATTGTTCATTGCAGCCATGCCATTTTCATTTGCAATTTTTGAAAGAGTTCAAGCTGTCCTATCAAGAGCTGCTTATCATTTTTCTATTATTGATGTCAAAGCTATTGTGTTTAGCATTAAATATGGTTTGGTCTCATACATCGTTTCTAGACATATACATATTCATGTATGCACCTACATGCACATATACATAGATATATACCTACATGTATACGCGCGCATGTGTGTGTGTACATGAGCATGCATGCACACATACACACATAAATGTATCTATGTATGTGTGTACATTGGTAACTCGGACAGGTTTGTAAAGCTGGTACATGCTTTCGAAGATAGCAAATACAAAATCTAATAAGACTGTGGAATTATGCAATTGATCTGTAAGTCTGCAACACGCACAGATGGAAAATACTTCTTTTAAAAAATCCATCATTTCATGGTCAACTACGAAAGTGCTTTGATTGCACTAAGGTGCTACTGTGTATCCTATTGAGGGATGTGGCTAAGGCGCTCAGTTCAGTAGTATAGGTAACACTTTCCGAGACAAGCTCAAAGTAGTTTTTATGGTAAAGTGGCAGTTCAACAGTTTGTTTACATACCAAGCTTTAAAGGGATCATCAATCTTTTGGTGGTTTTAAAATGATATGACAATAGTACTTGAGCAGAAAAGGCTATAGAAAATGTTGTGTTCAAGAAACATTTGAGGGATGACCTATAGATTTGGAAATGTGTTTGTTCAAATAGCATTCCACTTGTTAATGTTATTGAATACTGTCATTTTTACTCTTCCAGCTTAGCTATACAAACTACTAGTTTTTTTTCTATCTCTTGAGAACTGCTTCAACAGAGGCATATGCCATTGTATTTAGTCGGTTTGTAGCATGGCTGCATTTCTTTGATGTTTTTTGAGTGATAATTAGGCACACCTTTGTATTTTGGAAAAAAAAATGGATTACTGTATTATTTTAGAAGGATATGTTCTCACTTCACAATCATGCTGGGCTCAGTTATTCTGATTGAATGCTAAGATCTTGTACTTTTCTCTAGCAAAGTTTTGAGCCAAAATTAGCACTAATCCCAGCAACATACATGTTATAGTGCCGTTGAGAAATGGACTTTTAAAGCATATACAAAATTTGGACATGTAAGGATTTTAAATTCGTGAGAATTTTCTTTACCTCCCTCTAAAACCATCTGATATGATGTTGATATATTTGTCGATATTTTCATAAGATTGCATGTTTCACCAATGATTGGAGAAAGGTGCAAGAATCATGTTGCTATCTAATAATAGTACTCCCCAGCATACTTATTAACTATATTGACTTAGGTTGGTTTTGAGATCTGAAAATGGCATACTTCATGTTAAATCATTAAATCATTAGTGTTTGCATAGGTATGCACTTGGACATACTCTTCTTGCCTTTGTAGTGGAAGTGCTAAGATTGATAATAATAGTATTACTTGCCTCATCTGTTGTCGTATTGACTGACTTATGATTTGATAAATCAATTTTTGAAATCAACAAATAACTTCATGTGAATCATAAAAGCATACTCACAGTACCCTTCATATGATTTTGAACTCTTAATCAATTTCTCTCATTTTTTTCCTGAAGAAGCTTAGATTAAATAAGTAAAAGTATTTACATCAAGCCTTCTAGCCAGCCATAAAAATCCTAACAATTCACAAGTCAAGCCAAAGGCTACCAAAGCCTAGCACAAGAATACCATGTCGGTGGCACAATAGGAGTAGAGCGAACAATATCCAGCCAAGGAGCAGCCACATCAAGGAGGACTAGGTTCACTGAAACCATAAAAGAGATCAGTCATAACAGTAATCCTCAAACACGAGCCACATGACCACAGATCCTTAAGACTGAATCAAAAATGAAGGCATTATGGGTGCGGTAAATGTGCTAGAGGGCTGTCAATCTGAGAAAATGAAAGAGGCAAGGATGATGTGATTGCAAAGTGAACGAAGAAGATACCTTGCCTTGGACCCATGTAAGCATTTGTTGTCGAGTCATTGAGGTCCAGACATGGAAAACAAAGCTTTAAATTTGTCTCGCTAAAGGGCAAGAGATGAAGAGATGAATCAGTGTCTCATCACATGTAGTACAAAAGATACATCTACCACATGAGATCTTGCGGACATGTAGCACATTCCCAGTGGAAAGACCTCTGATAAGCAGTCTCCATATAAAACATTTTCTTGATAAGGAGTTTTGGACCTCCACAATTGAAGTCTATCTCGCCGCTTCACTTTGCTATCCCAAGTATGCCAAACTTTAATGGCTTTCTTAGTAACTTATCTCTTATCCTCTACCAACTTATGGTAGATCTAAAATACAATCATTTGGATTAGGTGTGGATGTCTTAACAGTATGTCACTACTCCTGAACGGTTAGGGAGAGCTGTGTTAACGGATGTCAATCTTCATATGGTAGCTCTCAAAATGGCATTTCTGCAAGCCCTATGTCAATCTTCATTTGAGCAAGGTACCTTCTTTGTCCACTTTGCAATCACATCATCCCTGCCTCTTCCATTTTCTTAGATAAACAGCTCTCTAACACATAATGCCTTGATTTTTTATTCAGCCTCAAGGATCCGTGGTCATGTAGCTCGTGTTTAAGGATTATTGTTATGGCTGATCTCTTCCATGGTTTCAGTGAACCTAGTCCTCCTTGATGTGGCTACTCCTTGGCTGGATATTGTTCGCTCTACTCTTATTGTGCCACCGGCATGGTATTCTTGTGCTAGGCTGTAGTGGCCTTTGGCTTGACTTGTGAATTGTTAGGATTTTTATGGCTAACCAGAAGGCATGATGTAAATACTTTTACTTATTTAATCTAACATTCTTCCGAAAAAAAAAAAAGAGATTGGTCAAGAGTTCAGAATCACATGGTTTCAGTGAACTTAGTCCTCCTTGATGTGGCTGCTCCTTGGCTGGATCTTGTTCGCTCTACTCTTATTGTTCCACCAGTATGGTATTCTTGTACTAGGCTATGGTGGCCTTTGGCTTGACTTGTGAATTATTAGGATTTTTATGGCTAACCAAAAGGCCTAATGTAAATACTTTTACTTATTTAATCTAAGCTTCTTTCGAAAAAAAAGAAGAGAAATTGGTCAAGAGTTCAGAACCATATGAAGGATACTGTGACTATACTTTCATGATTCACATGAAGTTATTTGTTGATTTTCAAAATTGATTTCTCAAATCATAAGTCAATCAATACGACAACAGATGAGGCAAGCAATACTATTATTATTAATCTTAGCACTTCCACTACAAAGATAAAAAGAGTATATCCAAGTGCATACTTACGTAAACACTAGTTATTTAATGATCTAACATAAAGTATGTCATTTTTAGATCTCAAAACCAATCTAAGTCAATATAGTTAATAAGTATGCTGGGGAGTACTATTATTGGATAGCAACACAATTTTTGCACCTTCCTCCAACCATTGGTGAAAAATGCAGTCTTATGAAAATATCGACCAGCATATCAGCATCATGTCAGATGGTTTTAGAAGGAGGTAAAGAAAATTCTCACCAATTTAAAATCTTCATATGTCCAGATTTCGTACATACTTCAAAAGTCCATCTCTCAATGACACTATAGCATAGTGTTGCTAGGATCAGTGTCAATTTTGGCTCACAACTCTGCTAGAGAAAAATACAATATCTTAGCATTCAATCAGAATAACTAAGCCCAGCATGATTGTGAAGTGAAAACATATCGTTCTAAAATAATAAAGCAATCTTTTTTTAAAAATACAAAGGTGTGCCCAATTATCACTCAAAAAATATCAAAGAAATGCAGCCATGCTACAAACCGACAACATAAAATGGCATATGTCTCTGTTGAAGCAGTACTCAAGAGACAAAAAAAAAACTAGTTTGTATAGCTAAGCTGGAAGAGTAAAAATGACAGTATTCCATATCATTAACAAATGGAATACTATTTGAACAGACACATTTCCAAATCTATAGGTCATCCCTCAAATGTTTCTTGAACACAACATTTGCTATAGCCTCTTCTGCTCAAGTACTACTCTCATACCATTCTAAAATCACCACAAGATAGATGACTCCTTTAAAGCTTGGCATGTAAATAAACAGTTGAACTGTCACTTTACCATAAAAACTACTTTGAGCTTGTCTCGAAAAGTGTTATCTATACTACTGAACTGAGCACCTTAGCCACATCCCTCAACAGGATACACAGTAGCACCTCAATGCAATCATCAAAGTACTTTCCTAGTTGACCGTGAAATGGTGGCTTTTTTTAAAGAAGTATTTTGCATCTCTGCATGCCGACTTACAGATCAATTGCATAATTCCACAGTCTTATTAGATTTTCCATTTGTTATCTTCGAAAGCATGTACTAGCTTTACAAACATGTCTAAGTTACCAATGTACACACACGCATAGATACAAACATGTGTGTATATGTGCATGCATACGCATGTACACACACGCGCGCGCGCGCACGCGCGCGTACACTATGTATATATCTATGTATATGTGCATGTAGGTACATACATGTATATGTATATGTCTAGAAATTATGTATGAGACCAAACCATATTTAATGCTAAACACAATAGCTTTGACATCAATAACAGAAAAATGATAAGCAGCTCCTAATAGGACAGCTTGAACTCTTTCAAAAATTGCAAATGAAAATGGCATGGCTGCAACAATTAAGTGATATCCAAGAGATGATGATTGATCTGAATGTTAAGTCAGCTAGCAAGGCAAGAATTGGGTCTCCCTAGCAATGAACTTAGTTCTTTACTTGAGATAAAGCATTTATATGCATGATAGTTTTATATTTGGAAGGTGATCATACAACCACCCAAAATGTACTGTCCAAAGATAGCACTTGAGCACCAAAGTATCTTTTCTTTTCTGAATAATTATGAGCCCTTAAAACTCCAAACATGGAAGTTTGGTCAAACCTGTTCCTTCCAGCTATACAAAAGCCTCGAGCCCTAGCTTCTCAAGATGAAGATACACACCTTCCCAGGTATGTGATTCATTTGTTGTAGTCTAACTCTCTGATTACATGGTTGAGAACTTCTCAATACCATATTGTCCACGTTTCATCACATCAACACTGCTAGAAAGTGGAATATATGATTTGTATGACTCGCACATCATGTGCAGATTTGATTATGTATCTTCTATGTTGATATTTGTAGCCTATCCCTCTGAATCAATGACAGAAGTTCCCAATACAGATTTGTCCACGTTTTATCACATAAAAACTGCTAGAAAAGTGGCAAATATGATTCATATGGTTATGGATGTCATGTATAGACTTGATTATGTATCTTCTATGTTAACCTTTATGCTTTGCTGTTGAAATCCAGAGCGCTATAAGAGCTGTTAAACAGGATAGCCTGCCCCTGCATCCTCTATACCGCACTTTGGAAAGGCCCCACAAATGCTTGGAAGTTGTGGAGAAATAGATACTGATAGGTTTTACAACAAAGCCTTCTGACACCATAGCAGTCAAATCTGCTTAGAAACTACTTCAGTAGTCAAGATAGGTGAGCTATGTGTCTCCATTGTTGGATCCCTCTTTCTCTGAGACATTAATGTCCAACAGCCGCAAAAATGCATTTTGATTGACTGTAATAGTCCCCTGAAAACCAGCATTCTTTATGCCACCCTTGCCAGAAGTACTCTTTTGTGAGGGCTTGGGTCTTATCCTGGAACTGAGATGGTCAACACAAATTCTATTTCGCCGACTGAAAGGCTGTAGCACTCTAACTTTATTTGTATCTAAGCCTCTGTACATACCTGAAACACCTTGCTTTCCTATCATATTGATGCTTATCTTATGGTTTCCTGCTTCCTCACTCCTCCCTCTGCTTATGCTATTGTAATCCAGACTTTTTTCCTTCAAAGAGCCTTCAGAGTACGTGCGAAGAGGCTGCATACTAGAAAATGAGTAGCTTCTTCTGGGAAGGTTTGCAATGCCTTCTATGATAGGAACTCTTGCATCTTGCTGCACATTTGTAGGCTGCAAAGCACCCTGCACAGTGCAAGGTTCCGGGAAAGCATTGGAATCGCTATAAAGTTCGCATTGCAAACCATTATCTTCCATTCCCTTAATAAAAGTGTTCCTATGCAATTATTGAATGGAAGAAAAAACCTTTTTGCTTGCAATGTTGTGCATTATCAGATCCAATCAAAATAAGTTCAAGAGTACCATCTTCATTGTGCAAAAAACACACAGTTGTCTGTTGAGAAATACAAGTTACACCATGAATTTTCTTGCAAAGTATCAATCAAACATGCATTCTCTAAATGCATGTATTGACATCCTTGCACAATGATAACATCCAGATGCCCAGTCCACCTTCTTATGAAAATCTTTCAAGAAACAAAAGTAAAGGACATATCTGCTATCTTTTACATGCAGAATACATCACACGTCATCCCAAGAGTTACCAACCATGTTGCAGACGTTATGCTGTCTGCAATTACAACAACTTGACATTGTGGGACAAAGAATGTTGTCAATGTGTGAGAGAAACTGGAACTTTTTGCAGTGAATCAGATGCATAAAATTTAGAAACAGCATCTTTTGAGCTGGTTCTCACATACAAGCTGAAAAAATAAGCAGATGAGATGGGAAAAGTTTCCATCTATCTTACATTTCGAATGCTATACTGAAATAGGAGAATTGGTCGCCCATGCTCTTGCTTGATAGCCCAAGGACTACAAGCATTGAAATGGTATCCAAAGATACCTTGGTAGTTCTATTATAATAGGATATGGCAGAGATTTGACATATGAAAAATACATATGCTACAAATCCCAACTTTCCAAAAATTTGGGAATGCCTTCAACTGGGTGACTCTGTCCGCTCTTTTGCACTTATTATGGCAATTCCGGAGAGCAACTGAACAAGGCTGGAGAAAGAAGCAAAACGAGCATTTTTTTCAAGAGAAAGAAGTTGAAGAAAACTTTTCTCTATAATGTTTTCTTCCTGGCAGTCCTGTTTTTCTTCTGACAACACTAATTATAAAGTGGTTGTCTAACTTGAGTGAACCATGCTCAGAAGAGTCACACATTTAAGTTTCTTTCTTAGTCTTGAGAAGGAAACAAAGGAAACAAAGTATCTCTCTTGGACTTAGAAAGGAAACAAAGCAATACTGACTGTACAGCATTGCTCAGAGGACTATCAAACTCTCAGACTCTCTATGCAGCTCTTGCTGGTGTTCCCTTGGAGTCAACATCAAAAACAGTTTGCATCAAGGGTGTGACAGTGCCAAACTGGTGAGCATTTCAAGCGCTTGGAGCTTGACAACTTATATTTATCCTCGTAAAAATACATCTCATCTTTTTAGGGACATGGGGCACATTCCACATTTGCTGCTACATTCGAGTGTTTGTTTCTTCATCTCTATTATTCTTTTTCTGTTGTGCAATTGCTACACATGCCAGGTCACATTTTCAAATTCATTCTTGCTTCAATGAAACAGTCACTTACTTTATTCACTTATTTCAGTTTTGTTTCCATGTACTGTTGTATTGATTCATAGTCTAGTGTTTTTCTAGGTCCAAACATGAACCTATCTGCTTGTTTTTAAAACCTGGTTCCCATGTGTTGTTCTGTTACTTTGTATGTCCAGTGTCTCTGTAGGCCCAAATATAACACTATCTGCTGCTTTTTGAGTCTGGTTCCTTGGGATGTATAAGCTCTGACCCCTTTAAAGTTGATTAAATGTGACATAGAGCACCTGGCTTAGACTGGTTGATGTGCCGCTCTTTGGAGGCAATTCCTAGTAATTATCCATTTTATACATATAAAAGCACATATCAACATGTAGGTTGCAAGGGCATAGAAAGAGTAGAATTAGGAGCCCTTGCACCATGACATTTGTCCTAAAGAAATATGCCAACATCAAAGTAGGATTGGAGTTATTCACGAGATTGTTCTCTATCTTGCACTATTTAAGAATTTTGTTTACCTCAAAGTTCTTTTCACGCATTTGCATCTACCAAGAATGCTTTCACTGATAAGACTTGTTAAAAACGGTCAGACTTCACTACCTGATCTAACTTGATGCAACATATTCTAGACTCACAAACCTATGGGTGTCATAGGTGTTGGATGTAAAGGCCCTTTACACCCTCCTGTGTATCTCCCGTGTATGTATTACTTCACACATGTGAACTCGCCCTAGCGGGTGTAAGTGTACCGTACCCTAAGTGTGTACCACATTAGTACACACCTATCAGTCGACTCTCACTCTCACACTCTCTCTCATTGTTCAGCATCTCGACTCACATGTGTGCTTTCTCTGCTTTCGCTCGTACTCATCAAACTGGTATCAGAGCACAAGAATCAGTGCAGGCAGTCATGACCGGCAGTCACTGCAAATAGTGCAGTCATCATCATTGTGACCAACAGGTGGCAACTGCAATAATGCTTGCCCAACAGGCAGCAGCTGTGATAACGCATGCTACAGGCATAACAAACTGGCAACCTTGTCGAGGCTGGTCAACTCGACGGCTAACAGACCAGGTGGACTGCACAACAGGTCAGGTGCAACTACTCAACGGATCAAGCAGACTACGGGGATCAGGCAGACTGCACGGGATGGCCCAGGCAGCAAACGATGGGCAGTGTGACACGCAAGGGTCAACGGCTGCCGTCATTCCGTATTTTTTTCTTCAAAGATTTTTGATATATTTAATCTCCCCTTATTTTTACCGGCTGTTCGCACGCACAAGCACAGAACACAGATCTGTGTGAATTTACTCCTAAAATTTGGGGCTTTTCCCAGATTTGGCGCCGGACACATATTTCAGTGATCTAGACCCATAAATTGCAGACATTGAGTGCACGGGTCTCGGAAATTTTGGGGATTTTCAGATGCAAGTGAATTTTTTGATTGGTTGAGCCAATTCCTTTGGAATTTGTGCACTCTTGAATTCCGAAATTGGTGCTTTTGCAGAATTTGTAAAATTTCTGCAACATTTGCCCACAACAGATGCTTAGGAACATGAATTGATGCAATTGGGACAGTTTCGCTGCAAAACTTTTGGGGCTTTTCAAATCGGTGATGCACTTTGAATCAATTTGAGCCTTGACAGTGAAATTTGCAGCAAATTCACTGCTGAGTAGGAGAAATTTGAACTTGGGATATTTCAAATGTTGTAAAAAAGGCAGCTTCTCTTGGTATATGTATTGCTGAATGCTCCTTATGCAGTGAAACAATGGTATATACGGCACTTGGGTTATTGCATTTGGGCACTATGGTGATGTATTATTGAAGTGGGTGTTGTCATTAATGCAAATCTATCAAATTTGATTTGTGTGCATGCTATACTTAGTAGTTGAGACTGAAATTGCAGCAAAACATCTACTTCTTGGACATCTTGGAAGTACAAGTGTGTGTACTTGCTGTTACATTCAATATCCTTGCTATTGACTGAAAGTATTCAGCACTTTATTGCAGTTTTTTATTGCTGAAGATGGCTGGCTGGCAGTGCATCTACATCTGACACAAAGAATCTCTTTGAGATTTGTAAATTTGATGGCAATGGCTTTGATCTTTGGAAAGATAGTATGCAAGGTATACTCTTTCTAAAGGATTGTGATGATGCTTTAGCAGAGCATAAGCCTGTTGCTTTGTCAGATGAGAATTGGAATAAAAATAATAAAAAGGCCATTACTTACATTAAGATCGCAGTCACAGATGATAACTTGGTTGATAGAAAGGGGCTTGATACTACCTATGCAGTTTGGGAGAAACCCAAGGCTACTTATGAGAATACAACTCCTGTCAATCAAGTACATCTCATGCGAAAGTTGGTCAACTTGAAGCTTGATGAGTCTAAGCCTGCCTCAAAGCATTTGAATACTTTCATTGGTATTTTGAGTCAGTTACAATATGCAAGCTTGCTAGCTTTTAATTCTAAATTGAGGGCTATTTTCTTGCTCATGACCTTGCCCGATTCATGGGAAGCATTGGTTGTGTCATTGAGCAATAACCCCAACTTGACATTTGATGGTGTGTGTGGTTTTATTCTCAATGAAGAGATTAGACGCAAGGCAAGTGAGAAAAACACTGGATCAGCCTACAATATAAGAGAAAGAACTAAAAAAAGATCCAATGTTGCAAATAAAAACAAAAATCGCAGCAAAAGCAAGGAAAAACAGCAAGATGTAACTTGTTATCAATGTGGTCGCAAAGGGCATAAAAATCCCGATTGCACTTACTTTAAAAGGGAACAATAACGCAAGAAGTAGGCTAATGCAAAAAGCAAAAAGAATGAAAAGGATGGCAACTCTACCCCTAAAGAGACAGAAAAAGCAAATGTGGTATCTAGTGTTGTTATTGAGCAGATAGAAGAGGATAAAGATGCTAATTTGTTGGTTGCATTTTCAGATCCACATGCTATGACAGTGGAGGACATGTATATCACTAAAACGGATGTGATAGATGCTTTGTTGTCAGCTCATGATGGTTTATCATAATTGTGGATTATTGACAACGGTGCTTCATTTCATGCAACCCCATCTTTGGAGTATTTTTCTTCCTATGCAAAAGGTAACCTTGGAAAAGTCTATCTTGGTAACAATCATACATGTGATATTGAAGGAATCGGCACCATACACTTGGCCCTTAAAAATGGTAAGGAATTGATCCTTCATGATGTTAGGTATATACTTGGCATCAAGAAAAGCTTGCTTTTAGTTAGGCAACTAGACAGCAAAGGTTACTTCACTACTTTTGGTGGTGGAATGTGGAAGATACAGAAAGGGTCTATGCTAATCACTAGAGATGGAAAAAAAGGGACTCTATATTATCTCTACTGCAAGGCACTTCCTAGAAAGCTTGTTGCAATTGTGAAAGTGTAGTCATACATAGAGTTATGGCACAAGCGTCTTGGACACATGAGCCAAAAGGGTTTGCAAGCACTTTCTTCACTTAAAAGAGTTGATGTGAAAAACTCAAAGCTTGACTTTTGTGATGATTGTGCTTTAGTCCACTTTGATGTATGCACCATGCCAATAAAAACTCATAGTGGTGTTCGTTACTTTGTGTCTTTTATTGATGGCTATTCTAGAAAGCTATGGGTTTACTTGCTTAAGAAAAAAAGTGAAGCATTGGATGTTTTTAAAAGGTTTTATACATTTGTTAATACTCCAAAGGGCTTAGAATTAAAATGCATAAGAACAGATAACGGGGAAGAGTATGTATCTAAAGAATTCAACAATTTTTGTGTTTCCTTTTGTGTATAGTCATTAGCAACCAACCGTGCCTTGTACTTGAGCTTCCCATCAATACATTCCACTTTATAAACCCATTTATTAGGGATAGCTTTTTCCTATCCTTGGGCAAAGGTACAGCTCCCCATGTGTTATTTGCATATAGAGACTTTATCTCTTCCTGCATAGCAAACTCCCACTTTCTCTTATGTTCACGTGATTGTGCCTCTCTAAATGTCAGAGGCTCACCCTCATCAGTCTCAACAAAATGCAATCCAAAGATGGCTGAAACCTCTATGGCTGCCTTCTAACACACGTAGACCTTACCCAATGATCTGTATTATTAGGCAATGGGCCTAAATCCTCAAGTATGTGCACACCATCACCACGCTGCTGATTTTCAGCATTTTCTTGCTGCTGTAACCTGTTTTCAGCATGTTCTTCTTGCTGTTCTATTCCATCCTGTGTACGTATTTGCTATCCATTATCTTCTAGCTGTAGCACAATGGGTTGCTGCTCATTTTCAGCATCAAAAGAAACATAATCTTCAGCTAATGGCTGCTGAATGGCTGGTTGTTCATGCTGAAATTTGACCCTGCCCTGAGAAAGACAAACTCTATAACCCATCTCCCCCTCATCTCCATATCCCATGAAGATGCCCTTGATGGATTTCATGTCTAGTTTGGTCCTCTCATCTACAGGTACATGCACAAAGACATCACAACCAAAGACACGCAAATGGTTATATAAAGCATGTTTGCCAATCCAAACCTCTTCAAGAATGCCCTTTTCCAATGCACGATTTGGAGAGCGATTGCATACATGAACTGCAATTTTAAGAGTCTCTCCCCAAAACTACTACGGGAGATTAGCTATGGACCACATGCATCTGACTCTCTCACAAAGTGTGCAATTATATTGTTCAACCACGCCATTTGATGCAGGATTATAAGGGACTGTCAACTCCCTCTTAATGCCATACATCACACAAGACTTTTTGAACTCATTAGAAACATACTCACCACCATTATCTATTCTTATAGCTTTTAACTTAAGCCCTTTCTATGTGGTGACAAAAGCATGAAACCTTTTAAAAGCATCCAACACTTCCTTTTTGCTCTTTAACACATACACCCATGACTTTCTATTGACATCATCAATAAAGTGGCAAAGTATCGTGCACCCCCATATGAATTAACAAGCATAGTACACACATCAAAGTGTACTAAATCACGAGCATTGGACTTCTTAACGACACCAAAGTAATAAGGAGACTTTACATGTTTTTCATATATGCAATCATTACAAAATTCAAGACCAGATCCTTTTACATCAAATCTCCCTAAAAAGGAGAGAATCTGAAGGCCTTTTGGCTCATATGGCCAAGTCTTTTGTGCCAAAGTTCCATCTGTGAATGAACTTCAATCACAGCCAAGAACTTGCCGGTAATGTTTTACAATGCAAACAATACAAAGTCACCTTTTTATTGCCTTTAACAATCAGCTTAGAGCCCTTGTGGACTTTCCAAGATCCACCACCAAAGTTAGTAAAATATCCTCTTGCATCAAGCTGCCTAAGTGACAGTAACTTTTCTTTGTGCAAGGTACATATCTGACATCCTATAAAGTCAGCTCTTGGCCGTTTTTCAAGGACCAAATGAATAGTACCTACACCCTCTATCTCACATGCAGCAATGCACCAAAAACCAATGCTATAGTCTATGACAGCAAACAACAAGCTGAATATTCAGTTAATTTCAGCCCAAAATTTCAGGAAATAAGAGCAAGATTCAGTGTCACTTTATTACTCACAGTGCCCAAATACAATACAACAATAGAAAGGATGACTTTTAGCAATATAACTAAAATTTCAGTATACATTACATGCATACATCACTGCCAAGTGACTCCCACTTCAGCAGTATCACCAAAAATACATCTACAACAATCCCATATCTGGAAAAGATCTCTAAGACAGCTACACCATGAATATTCAGCAATACATCAACTCAATAGGAGGTTCCTAACATGCATACTGCATACATATGTGCCCGAATCAACTTCTAATACACAAAAACACCAAAAAATTCTCTACAATTTCTCCAAAATCTACAAATGGGAGATAAAAAACTCATTACACTGCTTGTAGCACCAAAATTGCTTCAACAATATCCCCAAAGTGCATTTCACACATCAATTTTGCCAAAATCCACAAATTTCAGAAAAAGCCCCAAAATTTCACTGACAAATCTGCCCCAATTGCATTAATACATGTTCCCAAGAGCATTAAATGAGCAAATTTAGCAAAATTTCACACAATTTTACAAAAGCCCCAAATTTCTCAGGTCCAAATGTGCACAAATGTTAGTAAATTCAGCTCAATTGAGCAAAATTTCACTGATACATGAAAAGCCCCAAAATTTTCAAAGCCAATGTGCACAATATTTGCGATTTCGGGTCAAATATCACTGTTATGCATGAACAACATCAAATTTGGGAAAAACCCCTAAAGTTCGCGCACAAATCTACACAAATCTCTGAATTGTGCTTATATGTGCGAACCCCCATCAGTGTGAGCAACGGGCTTGCTTACAGAAAAAATATTAAAAATTTGACAAACCTGCCCAAAAAAACGTGACGTGGACAGCCGTTGACCTATCGCGTGATCTGCCTATGCCGAATCTACTTGTGCCTAACATGCGTTGCTTGCACCTGACATGCGTTGCTTGCACCTGACCTGCATGACCTGCGCTGACTTGTCGTTGCCTGTGCCTGACCTGCCTAACCTGTGGCTTGCACAAAAACGTTGTTGCCTAAGCTATCGACTACCTAGGAAGCTGTCGCCTACACTCACGCTAACCTGGGACTTGTCGACTGACAAGGCTAATGCATGACCAGCAAAGCTGACGACCTAATGTTTCTTCATGCAGACAAATTGGAGATGACACACACATCAAGAAGCGCACACACCTTAGCTGCAGCTCTAATACCATCTTGAAGGAGAGAATGCTCAATGAAAGTGCGAGTTAGAAGTGCGAGCAACAATGTTGAGAGTAACAAACAGTGAACGCAGAGATAGGTGTACCAGATTGTGATGGTACACAAAGAATAAAGAATGCATTTATATGTTAGGGTACAAATAAGGGTGTGTTCACACCCATATAACTGTATACATGGAGACGAAGGGACTTTACACCCAACATTTCACTCTTAACTCCAACACTTTGACCTTACATCTAACCATTGGGCACATCTAGCTGACGCCTATACGGCTCACAATTGTACCCGATATATCAACCTTGACCATCACCTCCAAGAGTTCAAAATCATGACACAAGGTCTTGTGCCCAAATTTCAATCTCAACTCCGATGCTTTGACCTTACATCTAAGCATTGGGCACATCTAGTCATGGTGAGGAGCAAAGTAACACCCCTCCATGCTGAAAATCAAGTTGACAAAATGTCCCCAAAAAGAATAGATATTGTCAAGATCACTAAATGACCAGCCACTTTGACGAGTGTCACTCAAAGGCCACCCAAGTCTCGACCCTCTTTCCCACCTAGGAACTCCAGTACATCGAGTGAGGGCCCTTCAAACCCACCTCCATAACCAAGAGGGGCTAATTCTCCACCTCAACAAGGTAGATCCACTACTCATATTGTGACAGCACTGTCTACCCCCTCTTCACCCAAGCCTCAAGGGGTCACCTAATTGGTCCGTCAATGCCACTACCATGGACTTTGGTTCTTATGCACTCCTTGTCTCCCTTGAGGATAGACATGATGAGTCTCCATCTATTTTTGAGTTGTCCTTTAATTGAGCACGCAATCAAAAGTCATTGAACCTTTGATCTAGTGACTCCTGGAATCTTCCACTGGTTCAAATATTGGTGACACTAATAAACCGCCTACCCCACTTCCCACCTACATATCTGTTGATTCTTACAAAACATGCTCTAGCCTACCTTCTCTCTTCCACCACACATTCCTACCCTTATTTTCATACATCTTTAGCCTGCCTACCTTTCGGTATTGCAACCATCCCCAAAACCCTCACACATTACACTCACAAGAATTTTTCATTGAAGTTGAGGTAGCATGCTTTATGGTCTTATGTAGTATTTTTGCTTCAAACATGCCATTTGCACGTTGGCACTAATCATCATAGGACCTATCGATTGATTGGAGCGAAGACTTTGATCATTTGGTACTTCTTGGTTGCCCTTTCTTAATGGGGCTTCACACTTTGGACCAACAAGGAGTCTTCTCCTTTTAAGACCAAGTTCTTGCCTTCTTAGAGGCAACCTTGGAGGCCATTCATTTCACAAATTTTCAGTTAGACATGCAATTCACTCTTCTTCTTTGGGTGCTTCTCCTTTTCCCCATCGACATTTTGGGGAGAGAGGTGGTGCTTACTTCTCGTTCCACCATCTGACAATGAGAGCAGGCATTCTTCTACTCTTGGTATCTACAAGATTTTGATTATTCAATGACATTAATATTATTGTACTTTGTATCATTATCCATACTATTAGGATGATTATGATTGTAAAAGTGTGCTTCTGACAAGAAAACAATTTTCCCACAAGAGCGCTATCCAAGTGGCACCGTTGCATCGCATTTTGCATGAGCATAATGTTTTGCATTGCCTTTGCATTTCCCCATGCATTGGCATTCTGTTCTTATAAACATGCATCTATATGCATTTATCCCTTTTCCATCACAGAGTGGTTAGCTCTAGATTCACCATACTCTCAGCAGCTCCCATGGCAATCTTCTAGGGGAGTCTCCTTCTTTCCTTCCCATACATCCCCCATAGCTTCCTTCATCATCAATACCTATAGGTGGTTGGAGTAGCTTGTCGTTTTATGATGTGTTGGATCCGATCATCCCTTTTATTCACACCTTGAGACACAAGTTACTTAATGAAACGAAAACTCTTATTCAAAATACTTTAAAAAACAAAAAACCAAAACAAAACAAAACAAAAATCTAATGTGGTTCCATCAGCCATAGCTTTTTCATACATGAATCAAACATCAAATGCAAAGGCATATGAAAGTATAATTGGAGTATGATTGAAACCCTAGACCTAAATCATACCTAACCCTAGTTTTTTAGTATATTTTAACAAATTATAAGAAAAGTACTAAACTTACAAGTATATTCAAAACAACTTTCAAATAAATCATAATAGATACCATATGTCAATTTCAAAATAAAAAGATATGTCCACGCTCCAAAGAACAAAAGCGCACAATGCACAAAACTCAAGTTAGAATATTGAAGTTTACGTCAATATAAACTAACTAACATGAAAGCAACAAGACAATCGTATACACTAGAGACATCCTACCGACATAGTAGCCACAAGATATTCAAAAGTAAAGGCTGAAAACTCAAAAGAAATATCCAAAAGTAAATTGTAGTCTATAACAAGGCTACAGGTTACAATACATGGATAGTAGACATTAGTGACTAGCAATAGTCATTGATCTACTCATCATCTTCATCATTCTCAAAAGTGCAGTATCCTAGCAAGCGTGCTATAGACAGAAAGTGGGCTTACAAATTAAAACATAGATTTAATGGTAGCATTGATCAATTCAAGGCATGTCTTGTTGCCAAAGAGTATGCTCAACAGCATGGGATTAACTATGATGAGACATTTGCACCTACTTCACGTACGACTACCTTTCGCAGTGTCAATGCTTTGGGTACTCACTTTGATTGGCATGTGTATCGATTGGATGTGAAGACTACTTTTCTCAATGGCGATCTTCATGAGGAGTTTTAAGTCACCCAACCTCTTGGCTTTGTTCAGAAAAGGTTGGAAAGCAAAGTGTGCCATTTGCATAAGGCCCTCTATCGTTTGAAATAGGCACCTTGAGCATGTTATGAAAAGATACATGCATACTTGATTGCCCTTGGCTTCAATAATTCACACATTAAAAGCGTACTTTATGTCCACAAAGATGGGGATAACCTCTTGATTCTCATTATTTATGTGGATGACATGTTGTTGACTGGACCTCATGAAACACAAATTTTAACCTTAAAAGCTGAATTGCAGCATGCTTTTGATGTGATAGATCTTGGCTACTTGCACTACTATCTTGGCATATAGTTTATTGTAGTGGAAGGAGGCATTTTTTGCAACAATCTAAGTATATTGGTAGCTTGTTGAGCGTTTTCAAATGCAAGACTACAAGCCTATCTCTACTCCAGCTGAGATAGGCCACAGGTTTACACTTAAGGATGCAGGAGATCCATTTGATGCTTCTCTTTATCAATAGGCTGTTGGATATTTATTATATTTGTATAATACACAGCCAGATATTTAGTTTGGGGCCTCTCTGTTGGCACACCTTATACATAACCCTAGTACTACACATTGACAAGTAGCTAAAAGTGTCTTTTATTATCCTAAAGGCGCTTCTCTTTGCTTGCATGCATTCACAGATAGTGATTGGACTGGTTGTTTTGACACGAGGGTGTCCACTGGTGGTAATTAATTCATGTATGGTGATTCATGTATTTCTTGGTTGAGTAAGAAGCATTCTATAGTGGCCACACCTAGCTATGAAGTTGAATACATGGCAGCATTTACATATACATTGCAATGTGTATGGCTCAAACGCCTTTTGGCAAATCTTAGTGTGGGACACCAATCACCCCCTCCTATCTATATTGACAGTCAAAGTGCCGTGGCAATTGCGAGGAATCTAGTTTTCATGCTCGCACTAAGCACATTGAGGTGCATTATCCTTATGTCAAAGCGAGGCTCCATGCAAGGGAGATCAACTTGGTTCATATCCCTACACAAAAAACTTGGCAGATGTGTCTACAAAAGCTCTTTCTAGATAGAAGTTTGAAGCCTTTCGCAAGGCTCTAGGCTTGATACCATTTGGGGATTGATCTACCTATTCCCTATATACATTTACATCACTTACTCAAGGTGGGTTTGTTACACTTACTATATTCCTCGTAAGTTCTGGAGTGAACTCTCTCTTATTGTTCAGATTTTCTAGCCTATTGTCAATTGCCACATGTAAAATTTATCTACAAATATATCAGCAGTTGTAACTGTGTTTTGCTGCTGCACCCTCTCGCCTTGCTGCCACGTCATCATCTGATCAGCATTTTGCTGATTCTGCTCCCTACTGCTCCGTTGAACATTCATCCAGCCATCCTTGGCTGTGTTTGCTGCTGCCTGACATCTCCAAAGGTTGTTTGATGCATATCAGGATCCGTCAGAGTATCACACTCTCTCCAACTCATACTCTCTGCCCCAATCCTTGAGGTATGGAAGTTCAGGGGTCAGCATTTCACCTTTGCATAGTGTGTTTGTTGCATTGAGCATCGTGCATATATTCATTATCTTCCTCAATGTTTATTGTCTCTAATTTAACCCTAATCCTAACTATATTCGTTATCAGTATGTACTTTGTCGTACAATTGTGTTTGTTATCTATAGATGAGTATTTCTTTACACGCTAGCATCATTGCTCAAGGAGAGGCACATCATAATATGAAGAACTCTTATATAGAAGTTGAGCCCATGTTTATCTTTAAGTAGGTGGAAATCCCCCTAAATAGTATGCATAGTCACATGGGACAAGGAATGGCTAACAAAAAGGAACAAGGACAGGGTTGGGATAGCGTCCACCATCCATAAATAGCATTTTCAGTTTCATACTCACCAGATGTAAGGATGTAATGTGGTTGTGCTATCACAAAATCTGCATGAACCCATATGTGTGTTTTCCATTTTAAAAAGAATTGTGTAGATGTGGGCTCAATTTGGTATGACTATGTACGAGAGTATGCTGATTTGGTATCTGTGAATGTGTAAGAAAAGGGGAAGTAACAACAATCACTAACCTGTTAAACATTCGGGAAAAAGGCTGAGATCCCCCACAAAAAAAAGTCCTCCATCAGCCATCCCCTGAGAAGGAGACAGGACGGGATGGCCAGGAGGGGGGAACAGATGTCGGGACAGGATAGGGGATGTCCCCATCCCACCTTGGCATCCCCTTTGGCAGATCTGTCAGGGATGGCATCCCCACGTTTGGGGGGGCAGACAGCAATCCCTTGTTACTATCCTGGGACAGTCTTGAAGTGGTATTCTTTCAGTGCTCTTGCAGAACATGATACAAGCATGAGATTTCAGCAACTTGACTATACTGCTCATAAATAGAATTATGTTAAGGACTGTCAAATTGGAGACATTGCAATCTTCAGTGATGGAGACACATCATGCTAGGGCAAACTGAACCTGAATTAGTAGATTTTTAAACAGGAGAAAAACGTAGAGACAGGACCGACAAAATGCAGCACGTGATCAATTGGGTATAAGTGGAAGTGGGGTTACACTAAATACAGAATGCACATACAAATGCGCGACTATGGATGGTCCCCATGTAACCTTCATGAAGAGAGAACCAACATCCAATGCATAAGCAGAGACAGAGGTGAACAGATGTTGGGGATAGGTCTCTTGTGCTTATCTATAGAGGGCTTAATGAGCTTAATTACAAGACATCTTGCAGGAAAACCACGGCTAACCAGTCAAAGGAAAACTATCAAATTCCATGGTCATGGTGGTTCCCATGTGTTAACAAACAGTCTTTTCTAACATCATCAACAACAAAAACCGGTAAAGAGAACATGTCTACAGTTGCTAAAAATTGCAGACCCCTCCATCACTGGCTGACTTTTTCTTTGTCTGGAAACCCAGCAGACAAAGACCAGGTAATAATGACACTCAGTGTGTATATCTTATAGCGAACAAACTACATAAAGGATATCTAGAAGCAAATTAAAGAGCTACAAGTCATAAAAGAAACCTCTAAATTTATACATCTCATTCAATGAAATATCAACCAAAATAGGTAGTATCACCTGCATATTCTCCAGGGTATTCGTGGGCATCTTCTTGCAAAGTAGGCGTTCAGCTGTTCTTAGCTGAGTCAACATCCTTTCCTTATCAAGCATCCAACCACATTGATTGTTATTATTCAAGGATCCACTGAGAAAGGCCTCATTCTCCTCTCCAACTGGAGCAAGGGGCCGCTGAAAGTTTGTTAGTGCTAGGGGAAGTGTCTGTTGGTTCCTGTCAGGACTGTCTCCAGAAGCTAGATTTCCTTCAGTTGGTAATCCAAGTCGAGAACGAAGCAACCTATTTTCTTCCTTCAATTGATCTAGTTCCTTGCGAAGATTTAGAATGACCTGCAAGATGTAAGGAAAAGTTTTTTAAGAGCATATATGGCATGGTTCTAACTTTACATGAGCATATAAAAAATAGCAACACTTGCATTGACTCAACAGATAGAATGTTTGTGCAATCCTCAACAAAAATAGCGACACTTGCATTAACTCAACAGATAGAATGTTTGTGGAAAACCCCCCTAATCAGTGTTACAGAAAATCTCTATCTAGATGATATATGCAATTTTATAGACTATTGTAGCCCGTTTATTGCCTGAATCTATCTAATATAGTAGCAATGGAAATCTGCAGTTACCTTGTCCCTTTCATCAATATTTATCGAGGGTGCATTGACAATAGTCTTTGTACATGTAGCATAGTATAAAGTACTCAATGTTTCCTCAACAACTGAAGATGCTGGTGATATGCATGCAATCATCAGTGCTAGACTGTTTCCCCCAAGTGTCTCCATTAAGAGTTTGGTCAACATACTTTCCCTGAAAACAACTTTAGTTATTAGATTGATCATTGTATGAACATTATACTAGTGCAGTAAATTGCTATTGATTGACAGTATCTTTTTCCTGCGAATAACATCTGTCTATTAGTTTAAAACAGGCCCATTGGGACGAGAAGGCCTAGAAGCAACAAGAACTCCACTAATAGCTCTCATGTTGGCAGCTCTAATAGGCGGCATCTTCTTATACTAGATTTCTTCTTGCTGGAAGGAGTCTAAAGATAGGAAAGAAGAGAGGAAAAAGGAAGGAGGAGTTTTGCAGTTTGATGAAGGGAAGCCATACTTTTAAAACAACCACTAGCTCTATCTACCATGGAGAGAGGAACTCAGATCCTAAACTCATAGGAAGGTCTCTCAACCCTCTCTCATCCTCTATGCATCTCCTTGGCATTTCCCCCATGTCATCCACCTAGACACGTGTCAACACTACAAGAAGATACACACATAGGTTGTGAGCATATGGTTGGTGTACTTAAGTATAGATTCGGGTTGTCCCAGCACGTGACCTGCCAACCAAGTTGTGCAGCCTAAGAAGCTTTACGATGTGAACCACTTGGGTAATTGTGGGCAAGACCAAAAGTCAAGACAAAGTAATAGGTAGGAGAGGCAAAAAATATGACATGAAGGTGTATGACAAGTTGCATGTGTCTTGAATCTCCTGTAGGGAGATAGATAGCCAAATGCACAAGTTTCCAACCTCCTAATTTGTCACAAAGCTGCTCATAGCCTCTGCCACACAAAGAAAATTGAAAGAAACAAACTAGCAACCATGTCTCCATGATCAAGATCTATCAAAAGTATTGCCTCTAGCTCGCTGCTCTCCAAATCAAAACCTATCTAAGCAAAGCTCAGGAAAGAGCTAACAATCCATTCTCTCCATGGTGCCCTCTAAAAAAATGCAAGCATATTCCTCATCCATGTTAAGCCACGAACTCCAAAACTAGGGTTTAAGGAAACCCTAAACCCAAAACACAAAATGCAAAATGCAAAACACACAAACACAAATAGAGGAGAGAAAACTCTGAAGTAAATGAAGGAAATAATGTACAAGATGCTCAAGAGTAGAGTTGTTCAACAATTGGTGCCTCTCGTGGGAGCGAGTTGAGAGAGGTGTCAATTTGCATTGTTCACTAGTCCCAAATGCAGAAACCACAAATTGGAGGAGAGATTGATAAAGAAAAGTGTTGAAAACACCAAAACGACCTAATGAAGATGATGGCAGCTGATCACCGACATTAGTGGGAGGCTAGGCAATAGCATAGACCATGTAGCAGTAGTCGCTAGGGGCTAGACAACTAGTGGAATATGGTTGATGGCTGAAACCTGCAAGATAAGGATGGGGCTAAATGGTGGGCAACCTACGTGGAAGAATCCTCCCAAATTAGGGCTTTGCATGTGGGACACAAAAACTCTCTAGAACCACTTCCCTTTAATGAAACTTTAGGTAATTTACTATTTTGGGGTTAAATCAATGGGTAATGAGCTTTTAGCTCAACATCTATCACCCAAAATATTGAGATGGTACAAGGAGTATCAAGGGGTAGGCACATGTACTCTGATGGCATAGGGAGCAAAGGTCAACGACAACAATCTTTGATGGAGTGACCATTCTTGCCATAGTAGGTGCACCCAATAACTTGTGATTCCGCCTATGGAGAAGGCATAGCACCAATGTGTCACACCGATAATGGGAGGGTGCGAGGGAGAAGATAATGGTATCTGCCCCAATGGCACAGCAACAATAAATAATCTGGAATCTAAGAGTGTTGCCACTCCTACAACCTTTGTTCAACTTCAATCATGAAGAGAGTCTTTAGCTGTTTGAGCAACTCTGCACTAATATGGTGGCAAGAGACAACAAGGTTTGCGGGGAGGGACCAAGTGTGTGTTCCGCAAATACTATGAAAAAGAAACTCAAAAAAATGAATTATTCCAATTGATCAAGTGGCAGAACCTAAAAGGGATGCACGAAGAAGACACTAGTGATGAAGGACAATAGTAAAAGGAATAGAACACAATCCTCAGGAGCTATCAATGAAGAATAAGAAGTTGAAATCTGTCCAAGATGATGGTTGCAGTCTGGGCAACTGCTGAGGGCAGCCAACTGCAAGAAAAAATGCAAAAGCATCTAATGCAATAGATCAATTTTCCACCAAATGCAGTAGTAGGAGTGCTGGAAACTAATCCCACATACTGAGAAAGACATTGCCAGCTGTTAGGTAATCTCTAGGATCCAGCATGCTGGTGTAGGCAGGCTGTCAGTGACAGAAAGAGGCTGGGCAGCCTTGAAACCAGGCGGCCAGCAATAGAAAAGGAGCCGCCAACCTGTAGCAACAAAGAACCCAAATCTAGCCTCATCGAGTGAGATCATATCCTGAGTGCCACTAACTTCTACAGACAACTCTTTCAATAGGAGACAGTCTCAGTGTGGGTACTCTGCTAAACTGAGCAGATGTGGTGTAATCAGTGTCCAAGCACAGCCGCCACAAGAATGACCTCACTCTTCTTGGTGTTCTCCACTGTTTTCTTTCCTTTGTCTTTCTTCTTACTCTTATGTTGCTTTCTTTCTTCCTCCTCGAATCAATCTCCATATTGTTGGATTCTGCTTCCACATCTGAACCAAAAGTCCATTCACCGCTATAATCATTTTGATATTTTACGACGGACTTGCCGAATTTCTCCCCTTATCCTAACTTTTCTTTTGACTGGAAGTGCTCTAACCTAAGAGCTTTCTTATAAAACGGGTCAATGTTGTTCATGGATTGATCATCTGAAGCGAATGCTTTCTGAATAGGTGTATTGAAACCTTGAACATACAAGGTATTCAGCAATTCATCTTTTGGCTGCACATTTGGATCAATGCCGCTATTTAGTATTGCGAACTTGGTGGTGTACGCCTGGACTAATCTGTCACTTTGCTTCAGATGGCGGAGTCTTTCAAGTTTTTGTGCATCCATTCAGTCTGGTTGAAACCAGATATGGAAGGCATTTAGTGCTTCATTCCATGATCGCCAGCCATGTTCTTCTGCTAGCCGAGTTGAAGCCTTCTTCCGTATCGAGGATTCAAATACGGTGACTTTGTGGGCTTCATTGACCTGACCAAAGTAATTGACTGTGTATGCCACGTCAAACTATCTAATGAAAGCATACGGATCTTCATTAGAAAATCCAGAGAACTTTGGGGGGGGATATGCTAGGTTGGTGTGCCATTGGGATCGGAAGGACATGTGGAGTTATGACTATTAATGAAACACCTACTGCTTTGAGTGAATCTAGGGAATGATTCGTTAGGTTTAATGGTGTAACGGGCGAAAAGACAGAAATTCCAAGTTCACTCCCAATCGGAGAAGTGGAATGCGAATGACGCTTTCGAAATTCTAGAGACGCTTTCTTCTCTTCAGATACGGTCTCACTTAGGAACAAAACAGCCTCAAAAGGTGGTATCCTTTCCCACTATCAAGACCAGGATTGCCATGTATGGCCTAACCGGGACTCCCTCAAGTGAACCGTGCAAATGTGTATGCATTCAACTCAGCCTGTGCAAAGAAGCTCCCTCCCCCATACAGCAACTCCCCCCTTCAGTAGCACAGCAACGTGATAGGTAGGTTCTCCCAGAAGGGACATGCAACGGAAACCTATGGTCAGACGCCAGCGCACCAGTGAGTGCCCCCCAGTCAAACACCTTGCTCGTAGTCCTCTCGGAGGAGCAGCTCTTAGCCGTCCAAGCTAAGGAGCTGGAGCTAATGGAAACAGCGATTTATGGTTACGTAGTAGGACATTCCCCAGCCATGGCCCAGCTTCGGGACTGGCTTCACTCCACACTGCGCATCGGCACAGCGCAGATCGTGGAGGCAGTCCTATTGGGCCAAGGGATCTTCATGGTCCGGCTCAGCTCGGCAAATGCAGCTCACAAGTTACTCGCCAGTTCACCATGTGTCCACGAAGGGGGTCATATACATGGTCCCTTGGTATAGTGGCTTTATTGTGGAGGCGTTTGCACTCCACAACAAGTTTCTTCGGCACCCGGTCATCCTTCTTTTCTCTGGCCTAGCGATTGAGTATTGCCGGTTGGTGGAAGACTTTGGACGGCTCTTCGGCACTGTCCTTTCCACATCTTTCGCAGATGCAATGACGGCAACAAGAGTCCCAAAGGTACGGGTGGCAGTGAAAGAGGTCAAGAATATCCCACAGTTCCTAGAGATTGAGGTAGACGGGCACTCCTTTAGGCAGCAGGTCATTGTGACTAGGCAACCAGGGTAGTGCCTGCACTACCACGACTTTGGGCATCAGGCAGCAGTTGTACACGTTTCGGAGCCAAGGCAGCTCCGCCCACAGGTCCGCAGGTGGACGCTGACGGCTTCACACGAATCCAAAGACGACAGAGAGGGAGACAGCAAGGGGGTGCGCAGCCAGCTCCTCAGACCTAGCCTCGTCAGCAGGGTGCAGGCGGGCGAGCGACCCCCCCTCGGCAAAGCACTCCACAGCCCCCCCCTATCCGTCCCACCTGACAAAACTGCAACCCCCCACATTCTCCACCCGCGCCACAGACTGCCTTGCTTGAGTTCCCACAATCCCCTCACCCAACCTCACCCCCCCATCCCATGCCCCCCCCACTGACCTTGGCCCACAGCCCCCCCTTGCCAGGGCCACCATCCCCCCCCCCCCCCACACCTGCCATGCATCTCCATCCATCCCTCGATCCTCTTCCCCCCCATCACCCCCCCTACCAAGCACCCCCCTGATCCACTCTCAGGTCAGGTGAGCCCCCCCACATCCACCCCCCCCCCTCCCACAAGAGGTGAAGAGTCACACACACCTACCTCCTCCGCGCACCAGCAGTCTTCCCCCTCCCACACAGCCACAACTCATCCGCCCCTACCACCCACCACACCTTCGCGAGACAGGCACAACTGTTGCCACAAGAGTTCTTCTGCAATGGCCCATGGTCCTACCTGCGAGTTGCAGAGCGTGGACAGTTCCCACTACCTCTAGAGGTGGAGATCTTCGTGATTCATAAGTCAAGGAGGGGCAAGGTCCATCTACTAGCACCACCGGATGGACCAAACTACGCCTTTTTCCTTCAGTCCTCTTACTCAGGGGAGTGGACGACTACACAGATTGAGGAGGAGTTGAAGAGTCAGGTGGCGGATCACATCTCCCAGTGGATGGGAGATGAAGGATTAGCACTGTTTGCACAACAGTGGCCAGGTTGCATGATGGACATTAACTAGTGGGCTGGTGCCGAGATCCCACACTTGAGCATTATCTTTCGAGCCCCTCCACAGTGGAGAGCTCTGAGGAGCGTGATCGAGTGGCTCCCGACACAGGCGGCCCGTTTCTACCAGTATACACAGTCACGATTCTCAGCATGGCTAATAGATACATTGATAGTACCACCTGGAGCATCTATCACCCCTATGGTCCGGCCGAGGGCCCACCATGGGGGACTGGAGTTCACCATCCAAACTGGCGGCAAAGCGCACTTGCATGCCTCACAATTTCTCCTCCTCATCAGTAGCATCCACACCGAACAGATGCTTGTTCGGTCAGCTACAGGTTTCCCCATGAGCTTACACCTTGCCGCCTGGAATGTGAATAGTCTCCACTACAATGGGGCACATGGTTCCAAGAAGTCGATTGTTCGACAAGAGTCGCAGCTTGCCCTTGCCGGACGGATCAACATCTTGCTTCTACAGGAGCACAAGCTCACCTCCACCCAAGCCCAACGGGTTGGGAAGGTACTTCCGGACAACTCACACACTTACTGGGAGCACGTCATTGGGGCTCGCAACAGGAGTGGAGGCTTATGCACCTTTATTGGCCCGAGTCTCACCGCCTGTGTACAAGACCACGGGACGATAGTGGCAAGAAGGGTTCTATGGATCAGATTGGATATTGGAGACTCGTGTATTGGAGTCCTCAATGTATATGCCCCTATGGAGGTTAGGGCACACAGCAAATTCTGGGTGGAGATCGCAGATGGACTACCAGAGGTGGACTCCAAGATTGTTGGAGGAGATTTCAACAACCTGGAGGCCTTGGAGGACCAACAGGGTAGAGGCAAAAGCTACCAGGGCATGGCTGGGAAGGAGCAGAAGGCATGGGAGGTCTTTTGGCTTGCAGTTGGAGCACGTGATGCCTAGAAAGACCCTGCCTTCCACAGGAGGGAGAGGTCGTTGGACTTCTCCAGGCGGCTAGGTGGAGTCCTGCTAGAGCGGTTGGACAGGTTTTATGTGGAAGAGTGGGGAGGCTCTTGTGGAGGCCAGATTGAGCAATTGGCACACGCCATGTTGTCCCTGGTTCTCCTAACACTTGACCCCCTAGCATCCACCCTAGACACACGATCCTGTCGGATCCCCAACTCGATCTATAGGAGGGAGAAGGTGACGAGACAGATAGAGCAAATTTGGACCAGAGAGTGGGACAGGAGGGACCAGATAGTAGAGGAGGTTGCAGAGGTCCTAGCCAAGTCGAGCAAAATCTGCCAAGAGGCAACCATATAGGCCAGGCACAACAGTGTTGGGAGGAGAAGAAAGCACTCTCGCAGGACCTTGCAGCCATGCAAAGATTATTGCAGGAGGCACCAGGGGATCCCACCCTCCACGCAGAGGAGGTGCGCGCGCGAGCAGCCATTGCTGGCCTAGAGGACAAGCGCTCGGAGTTCTCTTTCTACATCTCAGCAGCCTTCTGGGCGCGGAAGGGGGGCACGATGTGCAGGGAGTTCTTCCACGTGCACCAGCCCTACATCGCAGGAGAGCAGATACGCAGCCTTCGGGATCAGTATGGGAGGACCCATTCTAGCCCAGATGAGGTGATGGAGATTGCCACCGACTATTACATGCACCTTTTCTAGCAGGAGACAGCTTCAGCTAGAGGACAAAGATGTAGACAGCAAGTATGGAATCACATCCCGTCCTTGGTCACAGAGGAGATGGAACGCTCCCTCCTAACCCCCTTCACACAGAAGGAACTAGAGGAGGCTTTTCATACACAAGATGGGCAGAAATGCCCGAGGGAGGATGGCCTCTCTAAGGCCTTCTTCACTACCTACTAGGAAGTGGTGAAGGACCCCCTACTGATGGCTTTCCAAGAGATTTTCACTTCAAGACAGATGCTAGGGAGTCTCTCGGCAAGCCTTATCAGTCTTCTCCCCAAAGGGGGAGACCGGTTGGAGCTCTCCCAGTGGAGACTAATCACCTTATTGTCAGTGGCCTATAAGGCACTGGCAAAGATGATTGGAACGCGACTACGCCCCGTGCTTCCAGATATCATCCATGATACATAGACAGGCTTTGTGTAAGATAGGAGCATCCTAGACAATGTATTTACCTTCTTTGAGACGATAGAGTGGACTCAACACAGTGGGCAAGGGCTGGTAGTACTACTCTTGGATTTCAAGAAAGCTTATGACAGGGTGGACTAGGATTTCCTAGAGGGCACCATGGTGAGGTTGGGATTCCCCCAGGCTTGGATTCGTGGGGTCTCCGACATGCCATCAGTAGGGTTCTCATAGGCGGAAGGCGAGGGGAGGAGTTTCAGTTGGAGAGATCGATTCGACAGAGCTACCCCCTGGCCCCATACCTATTCCTACTCTTCGCAGAGGCGATGTCTCACTTTCTCAAGTCACGTGTGAGCGGATTACCCGGCCTCCAACTTCCAGTGAGAGAGAAGACTGAGTAGTTAGACTCAGAGTACATAGATGATACAGCCCTCTACATAGAGGGCAATGAGTTGATGCTAGAGAGAGTGAGACTGGCTCTTGATGTGTTCTGCATTGCATCGGGAGCAAAAATCAACTGGCGAAAGTCAATTGGTTTCCTCATAGACCCGGACTCTAGCACGGAGTGGGGCATCCACTTGGGATTTAGATGGGTGAGCAGAGAGCAGACCGTCCAATACCTAGGGTTCCAGGTGAGACTCGACATCACTCTTGCCCAGCAGTTTCTTCCTTTCCTTGATTCTATTCGGAGGAAATTGACCTACTGGAGCACGGTTCGCCTCTCACTAGCCAGACGAGCCCTGGTGGTAAACCAGGTCCTTCTAGGGACGGCCTGGTACATCGCCTCATGTTGGTGCTTCTCCTCATCGTGCATAGTGTAGCTTCCCCCCTAATGTGGAATTTCCTTTGGTCAGGGTCTGATGGTTCCAAGGATTCCAGGACCAAGGTGGCATGGGTGACCATCATACGACATAGGTCAAAGGAAGGGCTTGGAATCATAGACCCAGAGTATTAGTTAATGGCCCTCTTGGGCAAGCTAGTTGTCTGCGGTCTCATACCAGGCGGGCAAACATGGAAAGGTCTTATTGCAGGAGGGCCTTCAGGGTTGTAGACCAAGGCTTGGCGGTGAGTGGAGGCTATCCCTGAGATGGATCTTCACGTCAACCAGATCCCCCCCCCCCCACCCAGATCACCTTTCCTTCACAGCTTACTCCACGTGTGGAAGGGCCTCCGTAAGGCCCTAATCCAGAGCCCCCCACGCTGCCAGGAAAAAATAGACCGTCAGTCAGTAATCTAGAACCCCCAGGCCAAAGATCGGGAAGGGGCACAGATAGGTAAGCGCCCCCACAACCAGTGGGCTGGGTGGGAGGCCGGCCCGGCTCGTACCATCAGGACATGGCGGGAGGTGTACAGGATGGCGGATGAGGAGGTAATGCAGCGAGTATCAGGCTGCCAGAGAGGAGTGGAGTTGAGGAGAAGAGACATAGACGCAGAAATACCTCCGGAGTGACTTGCTCCCCTGATATGAGAGCCGATAGAGCCCGGGGAGGTATGAGCTGCTAGGTTTTCACCAGCAGGCATCCCCCTTCAGGTGACAAGTAGAGTGGGTGGCACTCCGCAAGGGACTTTCTTCGCCGTTCAGGAGGAGGGACATCTGGCCCTTGACAGAGGGTAGCAGGATGAGGGGATTGCCACCCTTTCGTAGAGGAGGATTCAGGTGGTGAGCCTTCAAGGGAAGACATGGCGACTGGACCCCTATGTTTTCTGGAAGGAGCTCAAGGAGTGGCGCCTTTGGATCTGGGAGGGCAGACCACTTGATGAGCTGGAGTGGATCCAAGAGAGTGACTATGGCCGGCCTCTGTGATCACCAAGAAGCCACCCAAGTTCCTAGAGTACACTGCCAGGATTGGCAAACATGTACTGATGCAGGAGGATATGGACTGGGCGTCATCACATAGCAGGCACCGGGCGGAGCACAGTATCACGGAGCCCTTCCGACGGACCTTCTGGCACTGCCTATGGGATAGCTGGAGGCCGAGGAGAGTGTCGTACTTTTTATGGCTGGTGGCACATGGAGGCTTGGCAGTGGGAAGTTGGCTGGCCTAAATGCAGAAGGAGGGAGGTTGTAAGCGCTGCACACAACAGCCTTTGGAAACCCCAAAGCACTGCCTTTGGTCATGTGAGGAGGCGCAGCTCGTGTGGAGAGGAGCATGCTGCATCCTTCACCGTATAGCACCCAGTCTTGGGTGTATCTCATGGGGAGCTTTCTGTTGGCAGGCAATCAGCTAGGGCCGTCACCTTTTGTATGAGGCCAAGATGCAGGACACGATATTCATGATCGAGGCAAGGTCGTGCATAGTGGTCGGCCTAGAGGCTCTACCCTTCCGCCAGGTACTGGAGCCCACAGCAGACCGCTCGGAGGTATGGGAGATCATAGGGAGTCTTATTGGATGGCATATATGGAAGGCGCGGTGTCATAAGGCTTTTGGTGAAGAGAGACTTTCAGCACATGCGACCTTACCAGAGCTCTGGACCTCCATCATCCACTTCCTCCGCAGCCGATGGGATTAGGTGCAGGGCGAGTCCAGGGCTCGTCAGGAGCTCCATGGTCACTTCATGCGTACTTGGGGCAGCCAGGGCCTATTCTTCGTGATGTAGGCAGGTAGCCCCAGCTGGCGATATACCACCCTCCCCATGGCTTCTTGCCCCCATCCCCCCCCAGACCGCCTTGAGAGGCTTGTATACATGATGTATTGGTGACTTTGCATCAGCTCCAGCTAGTCTTTTGAGCATGAGCACTCTGCTGTAATCAGTTTTTTTTTAGTAATATAATTAGCCAGATTTTACTTGCAAAAAAAAAAAGTGTGTGCAAAGAAACAGTAATTGTGGTCGCTATGTGTAATCAGTGTCCAAGCACAACGACCACAGGAATGATGACGGCATACTCAAAAGCCCACACAGACAGACACTGACATCACTTTCAACATTCAATGTCCAAATTGTAGAGCGATATATATTCATGGCACAGAGATTAAACAACAAATGTACTCAAGACTCAATCCAAAATGTATATTGTTGAAGTCAAAATCAATACATCAATCAGGGACCAAGTGGTCACAACACAGTTCTCTAGAAACAAAAGGAACTAAACGATTGTAAGATACAATGACTAAGGTAGTACTACTGTAAAACACAAGGACTGGAGACAATACGATATAAGCCCTGCTACTAGAGAGCACCCAAGCTGCCAGTCAAAGAAAACTTCGCAAAAAGACTCACAAAAGATATGGCATAGAGCAAGAGAACCCTTTGTTGCTCAACCTCTAGGGCTATGCGTATGCTCAAACAACAATAATGATTCGCTCCCTTCCTTTATATAGACCACTGCCAACAGCGGGACATTCTCTCTGCCCATGTGCCGTACTAGGTAGCCTTTATTGCATCTTCGCCCATCAGCTCCTTCAAGTGCCGTTGGTGACTCCTTGGTTTAAATGCCACTAACTGGCACCGCCTTTAACATGTGGGATTGTATCCTATCCCTAGTGAAAAGGAGATGGGAATATCGCTTCTAACCCCTTATAACCAAGTAGGAGATGCTTTGTGCTTTCAAGTCAAAATATTGGAAAAATTGCTCAATAAGGATGGGTAACCAACTTCATCCCATCCTGCCACACATCATTCATGAGACACATACAAACTTTGTAAAGGATAGGAGTATCATGGACAATGTCCTCACCTTCTTTGAGGCTACACAGTGGGCCAGCATAGCAACCAAAGGGTTGCAATGCTCCTCTTGGACTTCAAGAAGGCCTATTACAAGGTCAACGGAGGACACCATGGCTCAGCTAGGCTTTCCTAACACAGCCTTAGCAGCACTCTGCACTCTACAAGTTGGCCAACAACTGAGTGATTATAGGGGGAGGAGAGGTGCAAAATTCTCCCTAGAGCAATCTGTCTAACAAGGCTGTCCCTTGCTGCTTATCTCTTCCTACTCTTCGTGGAGGTGATGTCATATTCCCTCCAATAAAGAGTCAATGGTTGGAGGGGACTCATGCTACCAGTATGGACATAGGCATAGGTGTTGAATTCAAAGTAACGCAAATGACATGGCACTCTACTTTGAGGTTGATGCAGTGATGCTAGAGAGAGTAAGACTAGCATTTGGAGGGGTTCTGTATAGTAGCAAATGCGAAAATCAACTAGCGGAAGTTTGTTGGTTTTCTTACAAACCCCAACTCTAGCACTAACTAGGGCCTTCTCTTGGGATTCAAGTGGGTGAAATAGAGGACACACTATCAAATACCTTGGGTTCCCAGTGAGAGTAGATATCACAACAGCCCAACAGTTCATCCCAGTGCTAGATCGAGCAGTTCATCCCAGTTCTAGACTCAATCTGCCAGAAGCAAACCTATTGGAGGATGGTCCATCTCTCCCTTGCTAGTAGGGCTCTAGTGGTCAACCATATCCTATTGGTGACAGCCTGTTATATAGCTTCCTATTAGTGCTTCTCATTGTCTTCTATTGCTCAATTGTGCTGTGCCGCTAGCTCAGAATTCCCTATGATCCGACTCAGAAGGGTCTAAGGATTCCCGTGCTAAGGTGGCCTAGCAAAGCATCATTCAACATCATTCAATATCATTCACAAGGGGGTTTGGGGATCATTGAACTAGCGTACTAGAGCCACACCCTATTAGGGAAGCTATTGGTCCGAGGGCCCACTCCAAGTAGGGAGACCTAGAAACTTCTCTTTCAGGAGCGTTCCTGGGAATGCAAAACCCTTTTTGGGGGGAGTGGAGACCATTAATGAGATGAATTTTCACGACAGCACTGACCACATTACCCAGATCATCTTTTCTTCACAACTTGCTACAGTTCTAACAAAGTTTGTGGATAGTCTTGAATTATAGTGAGCAATAGTTTGTGCTTTCAATGGTTTCATTGACAGCATGGGCAAGTGAAAAGCAAGATTAAACAAATGGCAGCCAAGTGAAATCAGCAACACACAATCCCCAATGCCAACATGATAGCCCCTAAATCACACATGCCCCACATTAGATTCTTGAATGACAGTTCCAACCAGTCATGCATCCACCAACCACACACTACCTCAATTTGCGAGATGACTAAAAACAATTTTATGTCTTCATGATTTAGGTTGTCAATATTCTTTTAGCTTCATCTTTGCTCGGTTAGTGTTATTCTTGCCGATTTGTCTTGGCTCTCTAGTGTCACAATCTTTTCTTCAGCATGTCTCATAGCTACTGACAACATCCATAAGCCTTATCGACATTACCCTTTTTTGACACCCTTAAATACTCCTATGCCTCTTGAAACAGTCCCCCTAACATCCAACCTGCACATGAGACACGACACAAGCCAAACTCACCATAAAAGGGACTAGACATCAAACTCACCTCCAAGCTATAGAGCCAAACAGGCTCACCCCCAAGCCTGAGAGCTAGCCACACTCCGGTCTGTGACCACATCCTAAGGGTTCGCATTCAATACCATCAGCCCACACCATCCCATTGAAAGATGTGTCGCCCAACGAGCCAAGAGTCCAAGAGTGGTGATCACACATTGAATGTGCACAATATGGCCTTGAGTCCTATTTATTGGACTTGGCTGCCCTAACCCCAAGGTGCCCTTAGTACATTCGCACTAAGTCACCTCATGACCACTGTGACCACTATGCTAATAACACCCACCCAAATGTCCGAGGACATAACACTTCCCCCCTTATGAATGCTTGCTGTCCTCAACAATATCCTCAACTCAGGAACGAAGTGAGGAAAACAACTCTTCAATGAACATACTGACTCCCAAGTAGCCTCCACCTCCATGTCGTTTTTCCACTTTACCAACTACTAGGGATAAAGGGTCTGACGGGATCGTTTAGTCCTAAGGTCAAGAACCAATTCGGGTTCGAGTGGCATATAAAGAGGAGCATCCTCAAGCCGCAAGACTTCCTCAATCAAAACAATCTGCTTACCTTGTCCTAGTCGTTCTTTCAAATGACTCACATGGAACACAAGATGAACTCGGATTTCCAATGGTAAATCTAACTCAAAGAATATGCTATTTATCTTCTTGGTAATTTAGAAAGGACCGCAATACCTTAAAGATAGTTTATAGCACTTTCTAGTAGTCATTGAATCAGAGTCCTTTGGGACTTTAAGGTAAACCCACATGCCTTCCTAGAGCTCCCTGGGAGTACAATGTTGGCTAGCATAAAACGTATCACAATCCTAGGCTGTTTTAATGAATTCCCTCGCAATCGTCAACATCTCCTACATATCGTACAAAAAGTCGACTACAAACTACATTTTCACCCCCCTAAGCTCTATAGCAATTGGTGCCTTTAGCTCCTAACCATACATGAACATAAACGGGCTATAACCAGTAGCCAAATGCTTAGCATTGTTATAAGTAAACTCAATCTAAGAAAGATAACGCTCCCAATCAAATTGTCTACAAGAGACATATGCATAAAGCATATCCTCCATGGCTTGATTCATTCATTCGGTCTGTCTATCAATTTCTCGATGTTCCAAGGACAACAAGGGCAACTGAATTTCCAACTTTTGAAAGACCATTTGCCAGAAATGGTCAGTGAACTTAGAATCTTGGTCACTGACCATTTCATCAAGTAAACCATAAGTCTATAAAGTTGTTTGACAAAGAGACCAACCAACTCATGGCTTTTCATAGTCATCTTTATAGGAATAAATCAAGCCATTTTCATCAATCAATCAACGACAACCTAGATTACATCATGACCTCAATTTATATGTGTCAATCCTACTACAAAATCCATACAAATGCTACTCCATTTCCCATGAGGGATTTATAAAGAATGCAACATCCCCGCCTGTCTATGCCATTTGGCTATGTTAAGCTGACGCTGTGAGTACTCACACATGTAAGACTCAACCATAGTATGCAGCCAATAAAATAACAAGTAACCAAGGCCACAATTCGGTGTATACCAAGATATCCAACGCTAAACAATCATGACACTTGTACAAAATTTTCTTACAGATATCATGATCATCAAGCACACAAACTTTGCCTTGTTTAAAAAGTAATCTATTTTGAATGGAATAGTTTTCTAACCATCTTTTTCTAGGCAGCCAACCTTTGGACATCCAGACCACCCAAGCTTGCTAGGCTACTAGGTCCCTCTTGAACTAGTTCCCAGATCTTGCCAAAGTGAAGATCATTTTGGCAACACCCTTTGAGAGAAAGATAGAAATCACTCAAAATTTCAGAGAAAGACAAGGCATTGACTTCAAGAATTTGACTAGGAGCATCGGCAACCATATTAGTTGCATCCTTTCTATGGCAAATTTCAAAGTCAAACTCTTGCAAAAAAGCTCTACCCATCTTGTCTTATGGCCACGAGATTGAACTGATCACAAAGATATTCCAATGAGTGGTGATTTGTCCAAATAATAAACCAGACGCCGAACAAATAATAACGCCAAACTTTAAGTACATGGATGACCGCCAATAATTCCTTCTCTTGGGTGGTATACCATGTTTGGGCATCAGCAAGCTTATAGCTCTCAAATGCAATTTGTTGGCCACCCTGATAAAGGACATTACCTAAAGCATAATCACTCGCATTCGTATGAACCTCAAAAGGTTTATTCGGATCGATAATCTAGAACATCGGTGCAGTGATAACAAGCCATTTCCATCTTTGAAAACATTGATCAAGCTCACTAGTCCAAACAATAAGTAGACTAACGTGCTTCTTCTTGCTTCGAATACCCTTACACAAACGTTTTAAGGGTTCAGCAATATGAGCATAGTCCTTAATGAATTTCCAAAAGAACCCCGTAATGAGGGGAGCAGAAGCAACACAAATGTTCTACATTTAATGTAAAACTAGAGCCTTTTTTTCTTTTTTTTGGTAACGGCCAAGCAAAGATAGACAGGTCCAAGCAAAGGTGGGACAGACAAGTAAATAGAATAGAGGGGTGCCTTTAGAAATTTAATTTAAAGGAAGACTTTAGTCTTCACAATAAAGCATGATCTTTATATCTGTCCAAATTCCATGTTCTTCATGTAGACGGCCAGCCAACACGTAATTAGGATACGTGAGAGCATTAATACCCCCCCATCAACAACCAAAATAGTAAAGTTCTCGAGACACCTGCTACGTCAAACGCCCACCACATTACACATCTACAAATTACTGATGTCACCACGCTAATTAATAAATCGTCGCTTAATGGTCACGCCTACCACGTCAATCACATGTGCAGGTAGCAGCGTTAAAGTCCGTCAATCAGACGATAATCGAGACGATAGTCGGATTCCTTCTACACCATTCTCTCATTGTGGCACTCTCTCTCTCCCCCTCCATCTGCAATTGCCTAGAAACGACAATCCAAACAGAACAAGTCAAGAGATTTTGTACTTTCTCTCTTCCCATCTGGAGCATTCATAGGGGCCAAACAAGAGAGAAGAAAAGAATTTATACTTTCTCTCTCATCAATGTTTCTCTCTGCTCAACACCCACTAATAGTAAACATTAACATCAATAAAAATCAAAGATAACATTCACATTAGTGAAAATGTTAACATTAAAATTAATGTCAACATTAAATGTTAAACCAACAATAACATTTAATGCTACACTAACATTAAATCAATGATATTATTAAAATTAAATGTCTACTTAATGTCGCTAAAAAAATGTTCATTCTCATTCAGGCTACAAGATTTTCAATTTCCAACAATGGTCTGCCATAGTCCTTGAGTGGTAACTTTCCGAACTCCAACCATTGGAACAACCGAAAAACACTTGCATGCTAGTATTACTCCAATACAAAACCCAAGCACAAATACAAAACATACCTTGCTCTTGTATCCACCACCCACAACACATACCTCCCTGTGCATGCTTCTCCCACCAATAGTGTCCTATACCACCCTTAACGAGATAAAGGCATACCATCCAAACACGAACCATCACGGTTCCATGAGCAAAGGTGGTTTTGTGCACGTCATCGAGTCTCGAGCCCAATTGCAGGTTGATGCTTTGATACCAATGAAACATCCCCCTAGAATCCAACTTGCACACAAGACACAACACAAGCCAAACTCACATAAAAGGGACTAGACATCAGACTCACCTCCCAACCATAGAGCCAAATGGGCTCACCCCCGAGCTTAGGAGCTAGTGGTACTCCGGGCCACAACCACATACAAAGGGTTCGCATCTCGATGTGCAGATGCATTGGCCAACGAGCCAAGAGTCCAAGAGTGGTGATCACACAGTGAATGTGTACTATAGGACCTTAAGTCCTATTTATATGACCCGGCTGCCCTAATCCCTAGTTGTCCAAGTTCGACGGACAGGTCAACTTGGCCAATCCGTCATGTCCAGTACGACATGTCCGATGGCGTCCAATGGAAACTGTTCGATTGTTTCAAGTGTATGCTTGTGACCATTTGGGATCACTTTTGGGGTAGTTTATAGGTGTTGTTTAGACTTCCTTTCCACAACACACTTGTACATATCCCAACTCTCTCTCTTTTTTTTTTTTCGTAATGGATGTTATATTTATAAAGTACTAAACAACAAAAGAGTTACAAAAGTCAAGGCAAAGACGCAGAGGAAATTGCCATATGCTAGGGAAGTAAGTCCTCCCGAGGGAGTAAGTCAGAGTGCCGAATGAGATCTATCTGCCAATGCAAGAGACCTTTAAGCCTAGCAATATGTCCCTGAACATTAGAGGCCGAATCAAAAAGAAAAGCATTCCGAATGGTCCAATTGTGCCAACAGCCCCAGTATCTAAGAAAGTGAAACAAGATCTTCATATGTGGCTATGCCAGTGTGGGATATTTGGGCCGCACAAAAACCCAATCAAAAGGGCTTAGCGAGAAACCAACTACCACTCACCAAACTACTGACAAGAGTGACCAGATTTTCTTAGCGAGAGGGCAAGAAATAAATCGATGACGGGCCGATTCCACACCGGTGGTGTAAAAGAAACAATTGCCGTTGGAGATTCGACACTTGGAAAGGGCTAAAGCAAGAGGAAGACCACCAATCATCACCCTCTAAAGAAAGACCTTGCATTTGAAAGGTGTCTTGTTCAACCAGTCCTCCATCACGGTTACCTTCCACCATGACCGAGATTTATGCAATCCCCATACAGTATTAGCTTTAGTAACCAGCCATTGATGATCTTTAATCAGAAGATGATACACCTGGTTAGCTGAAGCCTTTTCTAAATTCAGCCGCGGCCTGCAAGGTCCCAATCCTGCCAGGGATGATCCGAAGCAAGGGCAGAAAAGGGTTGTCTGCTCTGGAGCACCATCAAAAGCTGTCCCCATAAATCCCAGTATCCACGAGGGATCCTAAAAAGCCTCCTGGCTGTACGAAACGATATCAACACATTGCGACTGGCAAGGGTGGCATCTGCAACTGAAGTCAAGCCCAAACGTGCCATGCGGTTAAATTTTGGTTTGAGCTCATGTTTGCCTTCCCAAAAAAGTAACCGCGAGGCTGCCAACAATTCCAGTTGAAAAGAGTTAGTAGTTAAGCGGTCCTCCGCTGGATGCCACTGAGCCTTCTGGAGAACCAGTTTCCAGAAACATACCACATAAGCAAGCAGAGATGATGAAGGACTAGAAAATCGAGAGTCTGCATTAAGAACATGCCACCAAGAACTCCGAATTTGGGTATTACCATGCACAAGCCCGTGATCCTCAAGAAAATAACGGGCTATAAAGACCCACGGGTGATGATCCAAGCACATAGCACGAAAAAGAGACCAACGAAGTGCCAGCATATGAGTTTTGGCATCTAAAATAGCCCCACCACCCATGCGTTTGGGGGTACATGCATGCGACCAAGAAATCCATGAAATGCTTGCATGCAAGGAGTCCTTCCATAACATGAAACGAATATACTAAGTAAGAGCATTCAGTGTAGTCGTCGTCCAAGGCAACAATGGCAAGAAATATGTGAGCATTGGCAACATAATTGTCTGCCACTTTGAGGCGAACATGGAAGGGCCAAGCCTGTGACTTCCAATACAGAAACTTAGCTACCAGTTTTTGTGAAATCCACTCTAGTAGTTGCTTTGGCAGAACATCAACCCCCAAAGGGTACCCAAGATGCCTGAAAATGGAACCATGGGGAACAACCATTCCCTGCCAGTCCAGTGACTGCAAATCTGACTCCGTGCAGCTGAGAATGGTTGATTTCAAAGCATTGATACGAAGACCAGAAGCCTGACCAAAGAGAGTCCAAACATCTAATGCTTTGCAAAGATTATCCTTGTCCACACGCAAAATCATAAAGCTGTCATCAGCCAAGGATTGACTAATGAAGTGCTGTCCAAAAGGAAGAGACAATCCAGCCAACTTAGTAGAAGCTGCCATATGAGATAACATCGAAAGAACTGGATGAGTCGCAAGGGCAAAAAAGAGAGGACTCAAAGGGCAACCCTGTCTCACAGAGCATGCAAGGACAAATGGCTCGGTAATACCACCATTCAGCATAACTCGCGAAGAAGCCACAGCACTAATGGTGTAGATCAGACGAGACATCCTAGTACCAAAGCCCATAGTAGACATAAGTTCTGCAATGAAAGACCAGTCTAGATAATCAAAAGCCTTTTCCAGGTCTAATTGAATCAGTACCACCTCCTGATTAGAGTGCCTTGCATAGTCAATAGCCAGTTGCACATTTAAGACATTATGCAGAATGTTTCGGCCCTTAATGAAACCATATTGAAGAGGATGCACAATGGCAGGAAGATGTATATGGAGCCGATTCACCATCACTTTGGAAAAGATCCCAACTCTCTCTCTCTCTCTCTCTCTCTCTCTCTCTCTCTCTCTCTCTCTCTCTCTCTCTCTCTCTCTCTCTCTTTTTTCGTAAAAGGTAATTGTATTAATTACAAAAAAAATACAAGATTACTTGATTACAAGATACATGATGACACTAAGCCATCATGTGAAGAGGTTCTCTCTCTCTTTCTCTCTCTCTTTTTCTGATTACAAGAGACACGAGGGCCCTAGGCCAACGTGTGGGAAATCCCCGTAGCAATGCACTAAAAAGGTTACACCAATCATGGCAACGACCCAGAGGCAATTGCCATATGCCAAGGATGCAAATCCTCCCGAGGGAGCAAGTCAGAGTGTCGGATGAGATCTAGCTGCCAATGCAAGAGCCCTTTAAGCCTGGCAATATGTCGCGGTACATTAGAGGCCGAATCAAAGAGAAAAGCATTGCGCGTGGTCCAAATGTGCCAGCATCCCCAGTATCTGAAAAAGTGAAATAAGATCTTCATATGCAACTGTGGTGGTGTGGGATACTTCGGGCGCACAAAAACCCAGTCGAAAGGAGTTAGTGAGGACCCCACCACTGCGCGCCAAATGTGCGACAAGAGTGACCAGATATTCTTGGCGAGCGGGCAAGAAAGAAAACGATGTCGGACCGATTCCGCCGGTGTGGTACAGAAGAAACAATTGCCATTCGAGATGCGACGCTTGGCAAGGGCCGAGGCAAGAGGAAGACCACCAATCATCACCTGCCAAAGAAAGACCTTGCATTTGAAAGGTGTCTTATTCAGCCAGCCCTCCATCAGCGTTGTCTGCCACCATGACAGCGATTTCCGCAGTCCCCAAACAGTATTAGCTTTCTCACCCAGCCATTGGTGATCTTGAATGAGAAGATGATACACCTGATTAGTAGAGGCCTTTTCCAGACTCAACCGGCCTGCAAGCTCTCTCTCTCTCTCTCTCTCTCTCTCTCTCTCTCTCTCTCTCTCTCTCTCTCTCTCTCTCTCTCTCTCTCTCTCTCTCTCATCAGACATGACCCTGCCCTAATCCAAGGTGCCCTTAGTGCATTCACACTAATTTACCTCGTGACCACTGTGACCAATGCTACCAGCACCCATCCAAATGTCCATGAACATAACACCTCCTCTTATTGTTTAATCTTAGCTATCAATCTACAATAGCAACAACCTCTCTAGAAATGCAATTCGCAATCTCCTACTGCCCAAATGAGGCCAAAACTCCCAAAAACAGCAGCAGTAATGAAAAGATAAGAGCTTTCTCTCCAAGAGAAATGGTCATTTTTTATTTTCTTAGGAGTGTCATTTTCAATGTTGTGAAAGGCCACATCAGCATGTCAAAAGATGATCAAGTTCGAAGTCAAATGAAATGCCTCAAAATGTTGCTTCCAACTGAGATTTTGTTAAACCAATTTTTTTTCTTGATTGGGCATTCCTAGTTTCACTAATGTCTTCCACACTATTAACCATGCACATCACACACTTACTCTCCCAGCCTACCACCCTGTATGGTACACATAGAGTCAGTAGCACATTTTGATTGACCATTTGCCAAAATCATTTAGGGCTATCAACCCATACAAGCTTATGTTTAATGCTCAACAACAATGGTGCTAACCTCCTAGTTTGAAGTGATGTCAATCCCCACATGACATTAAAATTTAAATATGCCTTTTTGAGGTCCTGCAAGAAACCCAAATAAAGTCCTCATGTGGTCTCCAATCCAACCACCAAGTATAACAAATCCAAACTCCATAGAAGTTTTAGCAATGGATGAGAGTATCTAAAGCTCTATGAAAGATCTCCATGACTACTACAAAATCTTAAAGTTACTCTCATCCCCATCCAAGTGCATTGTTATGTCATTTGCAAACTCCAAATGTAAAGGGTCATCGAACTCTAGCATGGGCAAACTCATCCCAAATACCTAAGGATGAGAGTATCTAAAGCTCTATGAAAGATCTCCATCACTACTACAAAATCTTGAAGTTGCTCTCATCCCCATCCAAGTGCATTGTTATCTCATTTGCAAACTCCAAATAGAAAGTCTCATCAAACTCTAGCACGGGCAAACTCATCCCAAATACCTAAGGATATGTCTAGTAGATATGAGTTCATGGTCTCTGCCATGAAAAGAAAAAGGGGGTGAGAGGACACCTTTGTTTCACTAAGCTATTAAATCTCTCCCCTCAAGGTCTGCCAATTATAACTTGGTTATGTTCCTAAGAGTACAATGTTGCAACTCCTCTAACCCACTACTATGGAAATCCCATTCTCAACATGGTTTCATCCCAAAATTCCCAATCTACTCTATCATAAGCCTTCTCAAAGTCAAGAAACAATACAACAAAGGTCTTGGTTGTCCGAGTAGGGAACAGTCATAATGACATGGGGCAGGTTTTGGGAAGGGGATAGGAATTGTTGTCCCCTATCACCATGAGAGGGGGCTCGAACATGTGGATGGAACTCGAATGGCACAGGGACCCGATCTCCAAGCTAGGTACACAACCTTTAGGAATGAGATGAATCAATCACTCCAACAATCCATGTGAAGTAGATCCATAGTTGCTAGGGGTTTCTGAAATGAGGAGTATAAAACGAGTTTTATAGGTTTCATTGGAGTTCCGTAAAATGCTAGAAACAGGTTTCATTAAAGATGGGGAAAAACGATAAAACTTTATATCATATAAAATATGGCTCATGTAACATAGCAAGCACAAACTGATCAGAATTCAGAATTATATACAATGCAAATGAACATTCAACATAACATCAGTATTTGCATGCTTCATGCTCCGTTATTTATGACCAACAATAACTTTATAGAAGAAGCCATCAACATGTACATGCATCATCATGGACAACTCCTCAAACAATATTCATATATTCAATGTCAATATCCATGTAAAAGTGCCAAATGAATCCATGATAACTGCTGATTACAAAAGTTAGTTCGTTTTTTAGGGGAGGGCTTTTAATTAAAGTGTATGATAGGTATTTCATATGTTTAAGCCTAGGTATGAAATGAATTTCCTAACATGAAACAGGTTTCTTGGCAACTATGCATATGTCCCAAAGTGAGAACACCACAATAGCTCAAAAAGACAGTCTTGTTCAGTTATATGGGCACTTGACTAATGCTGAAACCCCCAAAGCTTTTGCAAGCTGCTCCTCTGTGAAAGGGGGCATAAGAGACCTTTTTGCTCTCTCAAGAAATACTCTCGTAATGCTACAGGATGAAAACAAAGCAATAATATGCATTGTGCACAAATAGCAAAATAGCATCTGTGTAACGGCCGAATTTTATGATCGAAAGAAGGAGAATCCTACCTGTAGGGGACCAAATCACCTTTTTTTCCCTCAGCTAGAGCAGAAATTACCTGGAATAAAATATTTGGCAAACAAGTCATAATTGATTCAAAACCCTATACGACGAATTGGTGGAAAATTTTTCAGCAGAGCATCCAATCAAGTCAAACACAACATGTTAAACAAAACCTACATATAAAATTTAACATATTTTATCTCATGCAAGGTAATTGAAGCTTGCCAGTGCTACCACTTAAGGAAAGTCCAATTTATTGATTCTAGGACAAAACATATTTGATTATATGCCACCATCAGTTCATCCAATAGAACATGTAGAGGACGCTGGTGATCATGCCCATTTTTCGTGAGTTGTGACCTAGTGTTCAGAAAAATGGACTCAAAACTGTACCATTACCAAAACACAAATCAGCTACAAATTTGGTTTCTCGGCAACTTTTGATGCTAGTCACTTTCTTCTTCTAGAATGCTTCTGAATTCAGATCCATGAAAAGGTATGGACATCCTCTTGTGCACACAGCACCCCAAAAAAACACCTTCTCCAGCAAAAATCTACACAATCTCAGAAAGTTCAACTAAGGGAAAATGTCGGGCAAAGTTGTGACCAGAGGAGCCTATAAAGATGTCATGCCATGTTCTCCTCCATATCTTACACTATGTTTTGCACATCACATCGGTACAATATTTGAGGGTGACCAACAGCAGGGTTTAGGTATACACTGTTGACTTCGGAGTAAAACATTGAAAACCCTTATTAAAGGAGTGAATATGTTTCAGAAAGAACACTCAGAAATGTTAAAAAACTGTTTACAGGTTCTAGAACAAGCTATAGAACTCACAAAGCTTGAGAATAACACAGTACCTTGCCAAGTGTGAAAAGTGATCTGTTAATATTTCCAGTCTCTTTAAGCATATCACCTGAACTTCTACTTTTCTTCAGTCTTTCACTCCCAGCCAAGTCAACAAACAACATCTTTCCATAACGGAAAATAGGGGAGGCATTTTCTATTTCAGTAGTTGAATCTACATAGAGCGTCATTATGCAGTGACTTCTACTACTATCTTTATTCAATTCATGAGACCCCACCTGTGAAAGATAACAATGAGAGAAGCCTATATTTAGCCAAATCAGAGGGAGACTGCTCCAGATTGAGGATTTAAATATTTGAAAGATCTTCTCCTATATATTCAAACTACAAAATTTAGATGTTACCCTGTCTTAGTAATACATGCAAAGACATCACATAAATTCTATATCCTATTGTACATGTGGGTTCCCATTATGAATGAATGTCTCATCAAATAGGTACCAGAAAGAAGCAGCTCTTTACAATGCATATGGTAGATCTAAAATCATTGTGTAATATACCTTACGATTCTTGGCTCCTTCATTGAGTACTGAAAACACATCATCAACAGATTCACAATCCACTAGAAGAAGACTGTCAACATAATATCCATCGTTGACACTCCATTTGACTTCTCTTGGGGCACAATTCAGTCGTAACAGATCATTTACCTATCCAAATATACTGAAGAGAGTGATAACCAGGGCTGCCCTTAGCAATTTTAACACACGCAAGCATCCACACAGACCAGACATGCACACATGATGGCGGACCAGTGCATGTACACATGCACAAACATGCTTGCACACACTAGACACATAAATATATCCACATGCATGTGTGCATGTACCTGTTCATTGTAGACCTCATAGTAAGATGCACGTAAAGAATACCGCCGTTTATTCCCTGCACAATGTTTTCTCACAGCAGCAAATAAATACATTACACATTGGGCAATCAATCCATCTTCTTGACCACTTTCACGACCTCTTTCCTATCCAGAGAGCACAGTACCACAATCAACTTTGAGCATGCATCAACAAATTAAAACATTTTAACACTTTTGAGCACAGCACAAAAAAGTATAGCCATGTCGCAAAGAATAAGAACATGCAAAAAAATGCAACACTTCAAAGAGTTAGCATTCACAATCAATCTGATAAAGCATTACATATTTCAAGTCTATTACAACAAGGCATTAGGTTCTAGTTCAAACAAACAGTCACAAAACAACCATAAGTCTTAATGTGCATTGCTCAAAAGATACATCACTGAGACATGCAACTAACTAAGCTGAACTATTTTGATTACTCCTTGGTGGTTTAGCAACTACTCAACAGAACTGGTGTCTGTGCATGCTTGGTATGTTAGCCCATGTGACTCCAGGGGATCCATACGTCGACCTTGTGCTGCTCGTAGTTCGCAAACTAGCCAACAGAGCTTGTATTGCGGTGCATGCCTGGTATGTTAGCACATAAGATACAACCAGATCCATGCTTCAACCAGACAACAGTATTTTTCTCTTCTTGTCCTGTGTAGGTTACTCTCAAAGTGTCGCATCTACTCATATTCACCAAATTACAATACTTCTTGCTAGGGTTTTGAACTTACTTGAAAAATCATACCTCAGATAAGCAAAAGACCCACAGATTTGTCCATTGTCAACATAAGTATCCTAGTCATTGCCTAGTGAATACTGTGCAGGACTTACTGAGTCATTATTACATACAGGTGCACTTCGTGTCTTTCCCCAATCCATGAGATGAATGTGAGCAGATTAACCATTTTGCATTCCAATGAAATGGGTAACCCAAAGAGGAAAAAAGGAAACATCAAAAGAGAAGTAAAATGAAGTCCCGTCTCACAAAAATTCAGTACGTATGTTGCCCCCAAAATTTCTTGATGTTGCATATATCAAAGCTCAATTTAAAGACAGATTGCTTTTAGTCAAAAGGGGAGCATCCAGTCAGGCTTTGCTTTTACCAAAAAGAAATTATGTGTCGTGCAAGGTCATATTGAGCTGAGCAATGGGGAAGGGCTTTGCTGCTTTACTATGAGTGTGATGCAAGGTCATATTCAGCTGACCACTGGGTAAGGAACTTGTTGTTGCTGTCCAAATGCCAGACTGAGGCAATAAGCTAGTCATTCAACTTCTCTGTTTACCAGTCTATATCTCTCTAGACCTGAATTTCTGCTCATATTGTTCAGTCCTCAACTCTGAGATATGCTTTTCTTTATTTCTATCCACCTTATATAGCAACAACCTTTTGTGTATGAGGGAGGTTCTCTCTGGCCATGTCTTCCGCTAGTTCCCGAATTCGAGGTTCATTTTCAATACCACTGCTATAAAGCCTTCACACATGAAATAGTTCCAACTTGGCCTCCTAGTGGACAAGGTACAATCCATCCGATCCGTCCAGTCCATGGACTTAGTACGGTACCGAATGTACACAAAAAAATGTAGGATAAAATCCCGTGTTTCGTATGGTCACTAAACATACATAGAAAATTAAGGGTTAGGCTAGTAAATATTATTGTTTTAACATGAGTAGCTACCCATGACATAGAGAGTCACAAGGCATTACCCATCCAATACTAATACAATTTACAAACCACAAATGTCTTTGCTTCAATTTTCAGGATTGAGTCATGGACATGATGAGAAGTTGAAATAAAATGTAAATCCAAGACTCTAGCCAAAGGTAATTTTCAAGATCCAATTTCATTTATAAGATTGAAAACATGTATAATAGATCAAAAAAAGAAACTAGCTCAAATGATGGATCATGATTTATGATTCGTGGATCATGGTATGGCAAGTCACAAGTGCCAAGTGGCAAGTACAAAAAGTAGTAGATACAAAAAGAAACTAAAGACTAAGACGCAAGGTGAGCTGTGTGTAAAGCGAAGGCTGAAGAGACTTAGGCATTGTGATAGGGGTAAAGTATAGAGATATAGGTAGAGGTAGGGAAAGGGAAAGAAGAAGAGGTAAAGGAAGAGGAAATAGAAATAGAGCTACACATAGGGGATGAGACACAAGGGAAGAGGAGGATGTAAAGGTAGAGAAAGATAGAGAGAAGTGAATGGAGAAGATCCGAGAGAAGAGCAGAGGAGCTTGTAAGAGAGAGGTAGAAGAGAACGTGAAAGTCAATGAGGATAAAGATGAGAAGGTTAAAGCAAAAAACCACTTGTAAGAGATCCGAGAGAAGAGCAGAGGAGCTTGTAACAGAGAGGTAGAAGAGAATGTGAAAGTCAATGAGGATAAATATGAGAAGGTTAAAGCAAAAAACCACTTTTCTTTTAACACCAGCCCACCCACCAAAAAAAAAAACGAAAATTGGACAAAATTCAAAAGGGCACGGTCTACAAAGGGGTGGACAGATAAGGGGAGAAGGTGAGGTGGGTAGCAAGGGATGGGGAGGTAGGGTTCATGATGGTGCAAGAGGAGCAAAACTTGAGTTGAAGGTAACTCTAAATAGAAGTACGAATAAAAAAGGAAATGACAATTGTTTAGAAGAGAGAGAGAGAGAGAGGGACAAATGTGGAAAAAGAGAGAGGGGACATTCTAAGGGAGGAAAAGCAAAAGAACATGGATGTCTTAGAGAAATAGTGACATGTAAGCCTATCATGGCCTTGAACTATGTTCATTCCCACAATTTGCCACTTGCATTTCCACATCCCACTTGAAGAGGGAAATATCGATGGAAACATCTCACATATCAAACAAGAGGAAATGTTGTCAGTGCACACGCGGAAGTGGAAAGTGCACTGGACGAGAGAAAATGAACACAAAGAAAGAAAGGACAAAATGCACAAACATGTATGATTTTGAAAGAACGGGGCTGCATATAAGATTGATCCTATGGAGTGTGGTCCCTTGCATGAGTCCCAGAAGAGGGCAGGGCACAAGGCAGAGAGGGCACCCAACCGGAGCAACAGGAAAAGGATAATTTGACAATGAGGAAGAGAAAGAAAACTCTGGCTGGAAATATGAGAGAGACTACCAAAAGCGGCAAGGATTCTACCATGGAATGATGACCACCATGACGAAATGCAGTCATGATGAGGACTCATAAGAAGGACAACCTGCACATAAGCCCTAGCTGGAAAATTTGGCTGCCCTATAGCTATAAGGGTGAACCTATCAGAGTGGAGTGAATGCAAAAGGGTGTGTGGGAGGGAAGAGACAAAGAGAGAGACACACACACGCACACATTCATCTCTTCATCTCCAACCCTCTAGCAAGACAAATTTGGAGCCTCGTTTCCCATGCATGGGCCTCGATGACTTGACAGCAAACACCCTTACATTCTTGGATCTTGGGCAAGATGCCTTCTTCGTCCACTTCGCAATCCGATCATCCCAGCCTCTTCCATTTTCTTAGATCAACAACTCTCCAAAATATTTGGCGCTCTGTAATGCCTTCATTTTTTATTCAGCCTCGTGTATTCATGGTCACATGGCCCATGTTCGAGGATTACTGTTATGGCAAATCTCGTCCACAGTTTCAACCACCTATTCCTCCCTAATGTGGCTCCTCCTTGGCTGGACATTGTTTTCTCTACTCCTATTGTGCCGCTAGCATGATGACTGTGTGCTAGGCTTTGATAGCCTTTTGGCTTGACTTGTGAATTGTTAGGATTTTTTATAGTTGGCTAGAAGGCCTGATGTATATACTTTTACTTATTTAATTTAAGCTTCTTCATGAGAGAGAGTGAGAGAGAGAAGAAAGCTGAAGACTGCAGAAGATGAATGCTGAATAATATAGACAAAGATATGTACAAAGGCTGTGAGAGTACGATCAGTCAGAACTTTCTCAATCTTCACACAAAGTCTGAATGAAAGTGACCACCAGGCAGGCTGGAATAAATAGCTTGGAAAAAATAATAAAATAATGCCATGTCAACCACCTGTATAGTGGCTGACTGCACAAAATAATAATAAACTAGTCTGCAGGCTGCGAAAAATGCTGCCCAGCCATGTGGCAACCTGCCTGAAACTGTCCAAAACATGCTGGTGACTGCAAAATACTATCCACCCTGATCCTGTGCTGCATGAATCTACTTGAAACGGCCTTGTCCTAACTATGCCCGTCCTAGAGATGATCACATATCTAGCACCCCCTCTCCAACTCTCGACACGGCATAAAGCTCAGGGATCTAGAATGCTAATGAAGAATAGCCTAAGAATGAGCCTTAGTAAACAAGTCTACCAAGTTATCCTCTATCTTACAATACTCCACATCAAAGGGCTCATCCAATATCTTCTCCCGAATAAAATGGTATTGTATCTCTATGTGCTTAGTCCGAGCATGGAATACAAGATTCTCTTCCAAAGCTATGCAACTCTCATTGTCATATAGAAGTGTAGTAGGACCTGTCTGCAAGCAGCCAATCTGTCCTAACATCCTCCAAAGCCACACAATCTCACATGTGGTAAAAGGCACCATTCATACCTAGCCTCTATAGAAGATAGGGCAACTATGGGCTGCTTCTTGACACTCCAAGAGATCACACCTATACCCAAAGTGAAGTAATAACCTATTGTCAACCTCTTATGGCTAACATCTCCAACCCAATCTAAATCGCACTCTAGCCGCAAAGTACCAAGGCTATATCTCTTACACTTGCATGATAGAAAAGGCCTAGGCCGAGGGTCCCCCTCAGGAATCGCAATATTCTTAATCTTAAAGCAACGTGAGCCAATGAACCAGCTTGGGCTCACTCATGAACATTGCAAGCAAAACAAGGAAGCACAAATCAAAATGAGAATTTAAGAGCCATATCAACAACCCAATCAACTACCTATAACAGGGAGCATCTACCGCCAATGAATTTGCATGGGCCGTAACGTTCCAGTTCAAATCCATGGGAGTGGAAATGCACCAACATGCCTCTATCCCAAAGGTGGTCAAAAGCTCCTGTATATACCCTTCTTGAGAGAGAAAACTCTCCCTCTTTGTCTACCATATCTCATGACCTAAAAAGAAATGGAGAATCTCGAACTTCTCATGTAGTGCGTCCACTGTCTACTTGGCCATCACAGTCACCTATCAAAATGAGATTGTCCATGTATAGCACGAACAAAACACGGCCTTCAGCTGAAGTGTGGATGTATAGATTGGTATCAGCAATGCATCTCCAATGCCCTAACTTCTCTTGGAGGAACAAATCTATCTTCTCATTCCAAGCACAAGGAGCCTGTTTAAGGCCATAAAGGACCTTCCTCAACCTATAAACTTTGCCGTCTGAGAAAGAAAAGCGTAGAGGCTGCTCTACATAGATCTCCTCCTTCAAATCACCATTTAAGAGCGTAGACTTAACATCAAGTTGATAGACCACCGGCGAAAAGCTTGCACGGTTCCATGATGTTATTCTTTAATTGGATTGCAAAGGAGGCATATGACGCAATCAAGGCTTCCCTTTTATTTACCTATTTCAGAGAAATGGTTTTGATTGCAGCCAAAAAACTCGCGGTCTCGAAAAATGAATCAGCCTTCTTCCAAATATGGAAGATGTAGTAGTAAGGATTATAGATAGAGACTTTAATCTTTCCAAGCTACAGCAAGAAATTCATAGGACTCCATCAGCAATAAGTGTTGGTTCTATGTCAAGGGGGAGTAGATGTCCCAAAGGCCACTACAAGCTTAGAAACTTTGGCAGCAAGCTTGCAATTTATTAAAAAGGAACATAATCCTAGCCAAACCCTAATTTGGGAGGACCCATCCATCTATAAATAGACAGGTTGCCCATCGTTCAACCTTCTCATTTTCACTTTCCTAACACACCACAACTGTTAGCAACTGCTGTCCACTATGAAATAGGCTGCATTTACTATGAATAGGCTGTATTTATTGTTGTACCACCATTTGCTACCTATCGCTTGCTACCACGTCACCAACTGCTGCACTTTGCAATCTGCTCCATGTCACCTACTGGCACGTCATCAATAGATTTGTGTTTTACTTATTTTGCCCCTACGTCTGTCATTGATCCAGCTACACTTGATCTATGCTTGTTGCTAGAAACATAGCCAAAGGTTTTCTAATGCGTTTCATGATGATCTGTGATCTGTCAGAGTACGATACACTCTCTAGCTCATACTGAAACCGCCTTCCTTCCGTAGATGGGTGGTAATTCCCTGATTACAAACTTAGTTACAACAACAACATTTATTACAAAACTGAGAAATGCAAATTAACTCACAATCTTGGACAATGGACACCCTGTTGGCCCCAAAACTAGCATCCCTTTTGGTATTTCTTTAACTTAATTGAAGAAGAAGTTGATGTACAATGGAATATTACCAATCCCTTTCGGTATTCCAACTCCCCTTGCTGTCCAAAATGACCAGTAAGTCTTCAATCTGATTTACCCCTTGATTCAAACAGTCAATTGGCCTTCACCCACTTTGATAGAGATGAAAAATGCCTCAAATTCATTGATTTGCTAGTCCCTCCACTTGAATTTGACTGAGAATAGCTTCAACCCTATTGAATCCAAGTCTTCAAGCTTCCAATTTCTAGCACGCTTCCCAAGGCTGCTGCTAAACCTTAATTTCTACTGTAGATTAGGGTTCACAACAAAGAAATCTGAAATTTCTCAGCCTTTAGTGATCTCAATGTTGTAATCTTCAGAGCAAGGCTGTAAAAGATTGAGAGATGAGAGAGATTGTTGAGAGAGAAAATTCAGACTTTCTTCATGAAGAACTAAAGAAAATCAATCATTTACTACTACTATCCTCTCTCAATAGCCTGTAGATGCTATCGCTTACTGTTGGGAACCCTCTCCTTGCTATCACCTGCAATAAATGCTACCACCAACAGCCCAGATATTGTCACCTACAGTTTGAGGGTCCCCACGAACTGTAGCCTGTAGCCAACCTGCTCTTTCTTACTGGAAAATGGAGGAAAAACAATCCCAATCAACTCCAATAGCTCCCCATGATTCGCAACAGCACAATGGTCATGTTTTTCCTCTTCTTCAACCTCCCACTAGCCTTCATGGACAAGTTTACCGATTGGCAGCCTTCCCAAATGGTTTTTCCAGCATTATCCATAAATAAATATTAATTTTCAGTCTTTAAATACTGAACATTAATCTAATAATTATTTCGGTGCCCAAAAAAATAATTTGACTGGCCAATAATTAAATTGGCTAGGCAACTTCCATTCCCGAGTGTCTTTGCACCATCTTTGACCATCAGATTGACGTTAGGTACCATTAAACACCACTTCTCTAGTGTCACCAAAACTGATAGTTATGGCCAAATGAATGACCTAGGCCAACAACTCGTACCAAAATACTACTAAGTACATGTGCAGCATAAGTTATAGCAACTTTTGCCTTTGATATTATGTGATTTCCTCAAGTCCTGAGCTCATAGATTACTCTAACCCCAATTACACCTCACATGTGCAATATTTTCTTAACTATCTGATTAAAAGTTAATCCACATGTTAAGTGAGGTTTCAAAAATACATGTCCTCATGACACAAACTCTTTGCTCAGTTCATGGAGATGTAAGAGTTCGGGGTCAATATTCACTTTACATAATGTGTTTGCTACATTGAAGATCGTATATATTCAGCATTCATTATCTTCTTTAATGTTCATTGTCTCTCAATTATGTTGGGAATAAAGGGCCATTGTGCCTTTTATATGTGCACGGGTGTGAACACAACCTTAGCACTTGTACTTACACATATATATCTATCTAAAAACCTAAAGGTACTCTTGTCATTGTACCTAGAAAAAATGTGCTCACTCTCTACTTTGCTCTCTCGCACTCTCTCTGTCTCTCACTGCGCGTAACAACTGTCTACCTCGATTTCCGTGCTTAACCGGTCCCTGCAAACTCGTATCAAAGCGCAAGGTGCTACAAACGATTGTTGGCCTGAGACAGAAGACCAGCATGGTGACAAGAGCTCAAAGGCGAGCACGCGAGTCACAGGTGTGAGTTGCAAGCAGTGATAGTCGACTGCAGCAGGCGTGGACCAGGCGTGGGACAGGCTATAGCGCTGACGAACACCAAATGATGCTGCAGACGAGCTGACGGCTGTAGAGCTGACGAACACCAGATGACATTGCAGACGAGCTGACGACTACAGCGCTAACAAACGAGGAGGCTGCTGCTGCGTGACACGAATGCAGGCTTGCGCAATACAAGGGTAGGATGCCGAGCTGCACAGGCAACGATCGCGACCAGCAAGGCGGAACCGGCAGCGGGGGTTACGACGCTTGACTGATCAACGGACCCGTCAAAATTTTCTGAAAAATCCAATCTTTTTTTTAACTTCTTTTACCCACTGACGGGGTTTCGCGCGCGCAAGCACAAAATCTCAAATCTGTGCAAAATCAACTCAAAAATTTGGGGCTTTTCTCGAATCTGGAGATCTCAACACAGAATTGCACAATCTGACTCAGAAATTGCAAAGTCAATGCACATTTGCTCGGGAATTTTTGGGCTTTTCACATTTTAGTGAAATTCTTTCAATTTCATTGAAATTAGTGCACGCGCAGGAATTGGAAAATTTGAAAATTTGTCCAGATTTGGTGCGAGCAAGATACAACAGTGATATTTGTCTCAAAAATTACAGGAATTTGTGACATTTTGTCCCCGACATTTGGGGCTTTTAATGTACATGCACAAATTGGGTTGAAATGAACTCGATTTCTCGACATTGAGGCACATTGGACCCCTTGCAATTTGAGGCTTTTGCAATTTGGTCAAAATTTATGCAACATTTGATCATTTTATGTACATGCAGGTTGAATTCCACACAATTTGGACATCAACACTTAGTAAAATTTGGGGGTTTTGCTGAAATTGCTTTATTTTGGCAAAATTGGACAGAGTCCTATGCATGACAGAGGAAATGCAGATGTGTGTTTGATGCTTTGAGCACAAAATTTTGGGGCTTTTGACCGTTCGTGTCAAATTTTATGCCCGTGGATACATGTACAACAGAAATTGCAGCTGAAATTTTGGGATTTCTCATGTAATGTGATGCACATGCCCTTGGAACAGCTGTAATCAATTGGATAATGCTGTAGCACTTGGTTTGGTGCTTCTAAAAACTTAATTACAGATCTGAAATCTGTACTTCTGCGTGGTCATTTATTGTTGATTGATACTTGTTTGTACCTTGGGCACTTGGGTGACAGTTTAGGCCTGCAATTGCTGTTTTTTGGTCACATTTTGGCTGAAAATCATGGCTGGCAGCAATGACAGCAGTAATTTGATGCACATAAAGAAGCTTGAAGGCGCACATAATTTTGCAGTGTGGCAAAAACAGTGCTACAATATCCTGTTACAAAAGAAGCAGGCAAAGCCGATCAAAACCAAAGGGGCAAAGCCTGCGGACATGGATCAAGATGATTGGGATGAGTTGAATGAGCTTGCACGCTCAACCATAGAGCTATCGATTTCTGATGCCTTGCTCTTCAACATTGAAGGTTTGGATTTTGCATATGCTATATGGACTAGACTGGAAGAACTGTATGCACAAAAGATTGCTGCAAGCAAAATGTATTGGCTGAAAAAGCTTATGGATTTGCGTATGAAAGAGGGTACAGCAATGTCTACTCACTTGAGTGAGTTTAACTCCATTTTCAGCCAGCTGGCTGCCTTGAAGTTCATGATTGATGAGGAATTTAAGGCTACTTTCTTGCTTTGCACTCTACTAGAGAGTTGGGATACATTTAGGACTGCTATGAGCAATTCTAATGTGATCCTTTTGTATGCTGATGTAGAAAGTGCTCTACTTATGGAAGAGATGAATCGGCAGAATAATGCATCCAGTAAGTCTTCCAGTGCTTTGCATACTAGGGGCAGACAACAAAAGGGCAAATATGATGGCAAGGGAGGCAGTAAATCGCGTGGCAAAAATCTTGAATGCCATCATTGTGGCAAGAAGGGTCACTTTAAACGTGACTGCTACAAATGGAAGAAAGAGAAAGGAAAAGGCAAGAAGACAGATGATAGCAAGGAAGAGAAAAAGGACAGTCAACCTAAGAAGAGCAGTGTAAAAATTAAAGAGGTGAATGTAGTCACTCATAACAGTGACAATGGAAGTAATGTACTCTTTGTCTCTTCACACTTTTGTGCACATGCTTTACTTGCAAATACAGATGATGACATGCATACCTGGATTCTTGATTCAGGTGCTTCCTTTCATGTCACCCCTCATCGTGAGTGGTTTTCCACCTATACAGGGGATCAACATGGTGTTGTCCATCTTAGGGATAACTATGCATGTGAGATTGCAAATATTGGCAGTGTGCAGTTACAATTTCAGCATGGCTCTGTCTTTACACTTCAGCATGTACGCCATGTACCTCAACTCAAGAAGAGCTTGATTAGCACAGGGCAGCTAGATGATGATGGATTTCATACCACCTTTGGTGATGGGAAATGGAAGATCTATAAGGGATCTAGAGTGATTGCCAAAGGTTGTAAAAGTGATACCTTGTATCCTCTCCATGTATCTAGTGTGAGTAATCATGTTGTTGCCGTGACCGAGCAGCCAAGTGTTTCTTTGTGGCATGGCTGGTTGGGACACATGAGTCAAACTCAAATGAAAGTGCTCTCTCTTTTGGGTCACTTGCCTTGTCTTCGTTATGTTGATTTTGAGCATTGTGATCATTGCATTTATGGCAAACATGCACAAACGTCTCACAAAAAGTCTCTTTCTTTGAAATCTTCTCCTCTAGAGTTAGTATATTCGGATGTATGTCAAATGCCAGGATTATCTTTAGGGGAAAATAAATATTTTGTCACCTTTGTCGATGATGCTACACGGAAGGTATGGGTTTACCCTATTCGTAGCAAGGATGAAGTGCTTGACAAATTTAAAAAATTCTTGGCATTGGCTGAAAATCAAACAGATAAGACACTTAAGTGTCTTCGCTCTAACAATGGTGGGAAATATGTCTCCAAAGCCTTTTAGGCATTTTGTGACAGCAAAGGGATAAAGAGGGAGCTCACTACCCCTCATAATCCGCCCCAAAATGGAGTTGCAAAGCGTATGAATCGGACCATACAGGATAAGGTCCGTACAATGCTGTCTCATGCTGCATTACCCTATGGTTTTTGGGCAGAGACTGTTATGACAGCCGTTCACTTGATTAATCGGTCACCAAACAAGTCTTTTGGGATTTTGGGGGGGGGTTGTTCCCCAAGAAGCGTGGTCTGGAAAGCCACCTTCATATGCTCATCTAAAAGTGTTTGGCTATGAGGCTTTTGTGCACATTCGTAAAGAAAAACGCAGCAAACTTGAGCCAAAGTCCTGTAAATACATTTTCCTAGGATATGGTGACGAGGGTGAAATGGGGTATAAATTATGGGATCCCGAGAAAAGGAAAGTAGTATGCAACAATGACGTTATCTTGCGGGAAGACCACATGCACAAACAGCCCGAAAAGACTAAGGAGGTCCGTAGGGTTATATTCCGATAAGAAATACCTTTTGGACAACAAAATGTGCCTGCTGTACAGCAGCAAATACCTACTGTAAATGAACCTGTAAATGTAGGAAATGATGCTGGAAATGATCAGCCAGCTATTGCCCATGAAAATGAGCCATTACATGTGCAGGATGTTAATGCTGAATTGCAGGCTGAAATGCCAGGACAGCATGCTGAAAATAGAAATTTGCACAAACAGCCAGCAAACAATGACCATTGGGTTAGGAGATCGTCCAGGGCTACTAGGCAACTTGACAGATTTGTTCCTAGTGTAACTAATGTGGCTGATCATGTCATGTTGACAGATTGTGGTGAACCGTCTTGCTTCAAGGAAGCAATGGACAGACAAGACAGCAAAAAATGGTATAAAGCCATGCTGTCAAAGATGGAATCTCTTGAAAAAAATGGCACTTGGGACTTGGTGCAATTGCCTAAAGGGCAGAAAACCCTTCCATGCAAATGGGTTTACAAGATGAAGGTCACTTCTGATCCCTCACCAAAGTACAAAGCAAAATTGGTTGCAAAGGGATACAAGCAAGAGCATGGAATTGACTTTGATGAGATTTTCTCTCCTGTAGTCAAGATGACTACATTGAGAACCATTTTGGGCTTGGTTGCAGTTGAAGATATGGAGCTCATACAGATGGATGTAAAGACTACGTTTTTACATGGTGATCTGCATGAAGACATATATGTGCAGCATCCTGAAGGGTTTGTTGAACAAGGGAAAGAAAAAATGGTATGTAAACTCAAAAGGAGTTTGTATGGGCTGAAACAAGCACCAAGAGAATGGTATCATAAGTTTGATACATTCACGCAATCCCAAGGTTTTCATAGAAGTCAAGTGGATCACTGCTTATACACCAAGAAGGCAACAGATGGCAACCTGATTATCTTGGTTTTATATGTTGATGACATGCTGATTGCTGGCAGGGATACTCATGCCTTGGATTCATTGAAGCAAAGTCTTCATGGCAGCTTTGACCTGAAGGATCTGGGAGATGCAAATCACATTCTTGGCATGCGAATACTCAGAGATAGATCAAAAGGCTTACTCTATCTATCTCAGCAGGAGTATATCTCCAAAGTTTTGCAACGTTTCAATATGGAGGGGGGGAAAACAATTGGGGTTCCAATGTCTCCATATGTAAAACTTACTACAGAGGACAGCCCTACATCTGATGATGAGAAGGCTGAAATGGCCAAGATACCATATGCTTCTGTTGTTGGCACTTTGATGTATGCTATGGTTGCTACACATCCTGACATTGCCTTTGCAGTGGGAATGGTTAGCAGATACATGGAAACCCCTGGCAAGAAGCATTGGGATGCAGTGAAAGGTATTATAAGATACCTCAAAGGCACAAAGGAGTAGTGCCTCTGCTTTGGGAAGCAGAAGGCATCTGTTGTTGGCTTTACGAATGCAAACTATGCTGGTCATGCGGACTGTAGGAAGTCCACTTCTGGGTATGTGTTTACTTTCACAGGAGGAGCAGTCTCTTGGATTTCCAGGCTACAAAAGTGTATTGCATTGTCTACTACAGAGGCAGAGTATGTGGCTGCCATTGAGGCATGCAAGGAGGCTTTATGGCTTTCACGTCTAGTAGGAGAGCTTGACATCTCAGAGTTACCTGTTCTCCATTGTGATAGTCAAAGTGCTATCATGCTAGCACGGAATCCTGTCTTTCATGCAAAGACAAAGCACATACAGGTGAAGTACCACTTCATTAGAGATGTACTTGACAATAAGAGCATTGAGCTTGTCAAAGTGCATACAGATGATAACCCTGCAGACCTTCTCACAAAGGGTCTTCCAGCAGAGCGGTTTGCTCATTGCCGACAGATGATGGGAGTTGGATAGATATATTTATTTCAGCTTTGTACATACCTAGGCATAGTTGATTCTTTTCTCCTCTTAAGGCACATCGCCTTTAGGTGGGAGGTCGTTGGGAATAAAGGGCTATCGTGCCTTTTATATGTGCACGGGTGTGAACACACCCTTAGCTCTTGTACTTACACATATATATCTATCTAAAAACCTAAAGGTACTCTTGTCATTGTACCTAGAAAAAACGTGCTCACTCTCTACTCTGCTCTCTCACACTCTCTCTGTCTCTCACTACGCATAACGACTGTCTGCCTCGATCTCCGTGCTTAATCGGTCCCTACAAATTACCCTAACCTAACTATGCTATTTATCAATCTATGCTTTGTCATACGATTGTGTTTATTACTATAGACGAGTATTTCTATACATGGTATTAGAGCTAGGTACTCTCTAAAGAAACCTAGACCCTGGATCAAAAAGTTCATCATTAGAAACAAGTTCACTAAGAGAAGATGACTTCGAATACTTCCACATCACTTCAATCTCTAGTACGTCCTATACCAAGAACCAAGCACAAGTGGGCTTCATAGCTTGCCCAACAAACAATAGTGGAGAGACTTCTGACTATCATGGAATCTACAAACCTTTCAGCTTTTATGGGCTGAGTATGACTTGATTCTCATCTATCACGCCTAGCAAACCATTGAATGTAAACATGATCTTTTCCTTTAGATGTTTCATATAAATCTAAAGATATTGCAAGATCATCGAAGCCTCCATAAGGGATGGGCCCTCCTTTTGGAGAAAAAGATCTGCAATATGTTCCATTCTTCCAACCTAATATATCCACTCCAGTGCAAGGTAGGCAAGTTTCTACTTTTGACCCTTCTTTTGTTTCTACATTCATGCAAAATTTTGGAACAAGTTATGAGGAAGGTAGATTTTAGTTTGTTGACTATGGAATAGGTTCCAAAGAGCATCAATTTCTATATGTCAACACAAGAAAAGGTGCATATCAAAAGAGCTCCAATTCTCCTTCTTCCAGTTTACCTTCAAGTTTTATTTCTCAAAGTTAGAATGAAGTCAGTGCATCTATTGGCAGCCATGATTGCCATGCCCTATCATCTCCTACCTGTGAGCCTCATCTAAGTCAAACAAGGACTTTAGAAGCTTGTCCATCCATCACTTGTTTTAACAAAGGAGGTAGCTCATTCTAGCGCAATCATTTTATTGCCTTTCAGTGCATTTTCTCCTCCAATCAAGACTTTGTGCGTATTTCCCCCAAGCAGTTTTTGCATTCACCAGTCTACCTTCACCTGTCAAACATTGTCCACATTTGCTGAGATTTTCCTATGTCCATCTGACATTTTTCCAACATCAAAGGCTGGTTGGCCATATTTTAGGCCCCAGATGCAGGTCAGCCAGTTTTTTAGGGGTTTGGCTATATATAGCCTCCATTTGGTTAGTCATTGGTATTCTTCAATCTTCGCTTTGAGAGGTGCACACTCCAACTCCGTCATCTTCCTCTATCTCCAGTGTTTGTGGAGTGCGCGGATAGCGAAAGCGTGAGGATTTGCAGCAGGGGAAGTGTGCAAGTTAGTGAGAGTAAGAGTAAGCGTGACAAAGAGAGTACGAGCTGATTTGGATGTACCAACAATGTGTTGGTACACAAAGAATAAAATGTATTTATACTTAGGGCTCGTAAGGGTGCATTCACATGTACAACATAATAATACACGTGTACAATACACGGAGGTGAATAAAGGACCTTTACATCCCAACAATCTCCCACTTAAAGGTCCGAAGTGAACCTTTAATCAACTCCCACTAGTCGTATGCAATGCTCATGCTAAGCCTTGCTTAAACTTTTAGTGAGAATATCTTCAGGGTTGTCTTGTGTTTGATCTTGGTCAATGTGATTAAACCATCTTTCAAAATCTATCTAATAAAGTGATATCGCACATCTATATGCTTTGTGCATGAATGATACATGGCATTCTTAGCCAGATACACAGCACTCTGGCTATCACATCCCAACACTGGAGTACTCATAGACATTCTGAGATCCTCTGCAAGTCTGCTCAACCATATATCTTCCTTAGAAGCTTCAATAGCTGATATGTATTCAGCTTCAATAGTACTTAGTACTATGATGTTCTGCAACCTGGAGCACCAAGAGACGCTCCCACCAGCAACTGTAAAGACATATCCGCTAGTGGACCTGCGAGTGTCCAAGTCACCTGCCATGTCAGCATCACAATAACCCTGTAGACTAAGTGCACCTTGTCCATAGCAAATACACTTTCTTTGTGTATCCTTTAGATATCTAAGAATACACTTGACAGCCTCCCAATGTGGTTTGCTAGGATTTGACATAAACCTGCTGACAACTCCCACTGCATGAGCAATGTCTAGATGAGTAGCGACCATAGCATACATAAGAGAGTCACAAGCAGATGCATAAGGCACTCCCTTCATAGCATTGGCTTCCATGTCATCTTTTGGGTTGTTGGCTTTACTAAGCTTAAGATATGGAGGTAAGGGCACCCCAAGAGGCTTAGCTTCAGCCATGTTAAATCTGTCCAGTATCTTTTCAATGTACTTCTCTTGAGATAAGAACAGCAATTTTTGTGTTTTATCCCTGCGAATTCTCATGTCTAAGATATACTCTGCATTCCCCAAATCTTTCATGGAGAAAGTTGATTTCAGTTGATCTTTGAGAGCATCCAAGCTAGCCTTTCTTTTCCCAACTAGCAACATATCATCCACATACAAAACAAGTATGATGGAGTTGCCATCTGTATCCTTTTTCATGTACAAACAATGATCTACATAGCTATGTGTAAACCCATGAGAGAGCATAAAAGTGCCAAATTTTTTGTAACACTGCCATGGTGGTTGCTTCAGCCCATACAAGCTGTGTTTTAGTTTACACACCAGCTACTCTTTTACAAAGCCCTCAGGCCGTTTCATGTATATCTCCTTATCAATGTCAACATGCCAAAAAGTTGTTTTCACATCCATTTGGTACAACTCTAAATCCAATACAGCAGTGAGAGCAAAAAGTACACGTAGAGTAGTCATCTTCACAACAAGTGAGAAGACCTCTTGGAAGTTAATCCCTTCCTTCTGTGCATACCCTTTGGCAACCAATCTTGCCTTGTACTTGGGTTTCCCATCAATTGTCTTTACTTTGTAAACCCATTTGTTTGGAAGAGGCTTTCTTCCTTTAGGCAACGACACAAGATGCCAAGTATCAGTAGCATACAGAGATTTAATCTCTTCCTGCATAGCTAGCTTCCACTTACTGCTGAATTTGTATGACTTGGCCTCTTTATATGTAAGAGGCTCACCCTCATCTATAAGAATCACATAGTACAAAAAGAGTCATACCTATGTGGCTGCCTTCTTAAGCGTGTAGACCTGCATACCCAATGATCTACATTCTCAAGAATCAGGTCTACCTCTGAAGGCATGTTATTTTCAGCATTTATTGGCTGCTGTAAGCCATTTTCAGCATGCTGTTCATGCTGTACAGCACCTTCATTTTCCTTTCCAGCACCTGCATTTTCATAATCAACAAATCTATCTTGTTGTCCATGAGCTCCTTGTGCTTCTATTTGTGGTCCATCATCATCTGGCTACCGGCTGACCATCAGTTTCAGCCTGTGGTACAGCATCATGAGGCTCATCATTTGAAGTAATAGATGGCTGCAAATTCTGAAATTTAACCTTTTTCATGTCTTCATCAAAGGCTACAGTACTTTTTAGCAACTTTGCCTCATTAAACACAACATTACGGCTACGAACAATTTTCTTGGACTGTGGTAACCACACTCTATAGCCAAATTCACCCTCATCACCATAGCCCATGAAAATGCCTTTGGTGGATTTCAGGTCAAGTTTACTCCTCAGCTCATCTCTAACATGCACAAAAGTATCACAACCGAATATCCGTAAATGGTCATATGAGGCCGATTTGCCAGACCAAACCTCCTCAGAGATACCATTATTTAAGGACCTGTTTGGAGAGCGGTTGCAAATGTGAACCGCGGTTTTAAGTGCCTCTCCCCAAAATTCATGAGGGAGATTAGCAGTGGACAGCATGCACCACACTCTCTCACATTGAGTCCTATTGTACCTTTCAGCCACACCATTTGAACAAGGGCTGTAAGGAGCTTTAAGCTTCCTCTTGATTCCATGCAAGTCACAAAAAGACTTAAACTCAGTAGATGTGAACTCGCCCCCATTATCACTTCTCAAGCATTTCAGCTTTCTTTCTGTTTAAGTGGTCACAAATGCATGAAAAGTTTTAGAAACAGCAAACACTTCACTTTTCTTTTTCAACAAATAAACCCAAATCTTCTTGGAACAATCATCAATAAAAGAGACAAAATATGCAGCAGCACCACCCAACAATTCCATCAACCCTCTTCAACGAGGTAAGGACATCAAGTCCTTTCTGGCTCATATGACCTAATCTCTTGTGCCACAACTCCAAATGACAGCCAATTTCAGCAATTGCAAGAAACTTGCCATTCAAAGCTTTACAATGCAGACAATACAAAGTGCCCTTTTTGGTTCCTTTTGCAATCAGCATGGGAAACTTTTTCAATTTCCACAAACCACCACCAAACAGTGTAGTGTAACCATGCAAGTCAAGTTGACCAACAGATAGTAAACTCTTCTTGATACCAGGCACATATCTGACATATTTCAACACAAGCTTTTGCCCATTATCCAAAGACAAGTGTACAATGCCTATCCCATCAATGCTGCAAACATGGTTATTTCCAAGATATACTTTTCCATAACTGCCTGCATTGAGCATAGCAAAACACTCCAAGCAAGGAGTTACATGGAAAGAGACACCAGAGTCTACAATCCAAGTCTGAGTGACACCATCATCAACTGACAAAAGTGCATCAATCGCATCAACCTTGGTAATCTACATATCCTGCATGTGACATACAAGGGCATGGCATCATAATCTATTGCACATAGTACATCAGCCTCTATATCTGAGAGCTCCTCTATGACTTGCCTTTGGCTGCCTCGGATGCATCTATCTTATCCTCTTTCTTCTTTTTGTCTCCTACATTCTTTTTTCTCTCTTGTTCCTTCTTGTAGTACCTGCAATCAGGCTTCTTGTGGCCCTTCCAACCACACTGATAGCAAGTAACATCACTCTTTTCCTTTCCTTTGCTCTTGCTTTTGCTTCTCTGTCCAGCATTTGCATTTTTCTTTTTAGTCCTACCTCTAACATTGTTAGCTAAGTTGTTGCCTTCTCCACTAGACTTACATCTGATTTCTTCATTCAAGATTGAACCCCTCACACCATATGAGAGATTGGGGTTATCACTAAGAGAAACTACCAAGGTCTCCCAAGAATCAGACAGTGTCATGATCAGAAAGATCGCCCTCAACTTATCATCAAAATCCAAATTAGCATCCTTGAGCTGATTTAAAATACCACTAAATGCACTCAAGTGCTCAGCTGCTGCAGGCTTAGACTCATCCAACCGCATATTCACCAACTTGCACATTAAATGCACCTAATTAACAGGTGTGGTGATCTCATAGGTAGTTTTCAACTTCTCCCATATTGCATGACCAATATCTAAGCCCTTCATGTCTGTCAAAATGTCATCAGTGACACCCATCTTTATATGAGCCACAGTCTTTTTGTTGACTTTGGCCCAATCTGCATCAAACATTTGTGCAGAAACATCTTCCTGCAAAGCATCCTCACAATCCTCTAAGAACAATATGCCCTACATACGGTCTTTCCAAAGGTCAAAACTCTAACCATTAAACCGTTTGATTTCCATCAAACTCTTAATGTCAGAACTGGAAGAAGTTGCAACCATTTTTATTACAAACACAAGTGTAAATGCACTGAACTGCAAGAGCACAAACCAAACCAGCAAATACACTGTTGTTCTTGCCCAACCAGAAATAAACCTCTGCTGTTTTTACATAAACCAGCCACCACACAGGCAAATACTGCAGAAATTTACCAAAATTCTGCACAAAATCCCAAATTTCCAGGTCCAACAGTGCGTAAATGACAGCCAATCTGATCCAACTCAGCAAAATTTCATCAATATATGAAAAGCCCCAATTTTTCCAGGTCCAATGTCAATACTCGAATGAGCAAAATTCCAACAAATTTGGAATATCCCCCATTTTAACTGAGATCAACATGCACAATGTCTGTAATTTCTGACACAAATTGTCACTGTCAAGCATAAACAACATGAAATCTGGGAAAAGCCCCAAATTTCGAGAAGCAGATTTGCACAGATTTATGATCTATGCTTATGCATGTGAACGCCCGAAAGGGGAGAAATAAAAATGAACTGAATTTTCCGAATTTAAAAAAATGGGAGGGGCCATTGTCTTGCCCGTATCGTCGCATCAATCCCTCCCGTGACATGACATGAGATCCCGCCGGTCCCGCTGGACCTCGTCAACTGCCGTTGCGAGCAGTGTGCCACGCGCAGCCTCCCTGCTAGACCCCGTTGAGACTAGTCGCCCGATTGCGAGTAGTGTTCGCCTGGTCATTTGTTAATTGTCGCGTGTTGGTCCTGGTCACGAGTGCCGTTTTTTCCATCGACCTATCGCATGGGCCTGTCCATTCGCCTGCAACTATAGACTACACCTATCGACTGCGCATGTTACCTGCTGGTCTCGGTCAGCACTTTGATACCCAGTTGTGGAGTGCGCGGATAGCGAAAGTGTGAGGATTTGCAGCAGGGGAAGTGTGCAAGTGAGTGAGAGTGAGCGTGACAGAGAGAGTATGAGCTGATTTGGATGTACCAACAATGTGTTGGTACACAAAGAATAAAATGTATTTATACTTAGGGCTCGTAAGGGTGCATTCACATGTACAACATAATAATACACGTATACAATACATGGAGGTGAATAAAGGACCTTTACATCCCAACGGTGTTACCATCATCATCCGCTTGATTTGGTGCTCTCACTAACGCTATGGACTACATGTATGAACTAATCTTCTGTATTTAGCATTTGTTCCTTGTTCACTGTAGATATCTTTCTTATTTTCTTGCAATCTCTCTTCATTTCTTAGTCTTTTGTCTCTATGTTTGTGTTTCCTTTCCACAGCGCACTCTCACATGGTATCATCTCCTAAGAGAGACATAGAGTTGATCTATCACAAAGGAGACCACCTCGGACTACCGAGCGGCCTTTCCACATCAGCATTTTGATTAAAAAAAAGCTTTTTGCTTAGAAGGGCCAAATTTTCTTGTGCCACAGCTACCAATTTTGCTGCCAACTCCCTCTCTTGCTAGAGGCGACAGGCCTACTCAATCAAGTGAGTCCTTTGCAGCAAACGTACATATTTCTTGGTCAAGCAACGGCTCTCCTCAACAAATGCACCATTCTTTGTGTAGAAGACTAATTCTAACCCAAGCCAACCCTCTACATTGACTTCCTTGTGATCTTGTAGTTGCTTACTCCTGTTACAAGGCCATCTATAACCAAAATATAGATTTCTTGTGGGTGTCTTGCAGGATATCGAAGATGTCTTATGACCAATTTCGTGGCTTTGATGATAAAGATTAGAAGCATTCTTATCACTCCTCCAAAAGATGGAGAGATTATCATGCAAACTATTACGCAAATCGTGAAGAACGGAGGTCACTTGCCCGTTTGTACAAGATCTATCTCCTCCCCATTCGCTCCATGTTTCACAAAAGGTCCATTCTACTGGCCTCCATATGACCTCCATAGCACCCTCTATACAAGTGTCTCTACTCTCTTCTTTACCCAAAGAAAACCGGCTTTATAGTTCAAACTACTTGCTTTGGCCGTGTAAGGTGGAGTGTATCCTTGATACCTTCAATCTTTGGGACTTAGTTACCCATCCTATTTCCCATCCCGTGGAGTATCCTACCATTGGATCACCAATGGATCATGCGGCCCTATGGGATCGACTTAACTCTAGAGCTCGATCTTTGCTCTTTATGAGTCTACAAGGTTCTGTTCTAGTGCATGTGCCCAGGTTGTGAAAAGCTGCGGAGGTATGGACAAAGCTTGCATCACAAGACATTTAACGGAAGACTCACGAGAAGTAATTATGAATCCTCATTGTTGATGACTCTTCCACATTGAAGGACCACATCAACAAGTTGGAGGATATGCGGAATGAGCTTACATCCCTTGGCAAGATGATCTCTTCAAAGAATATGGCTATGATTATTTTCACTCATTTGCCATCTCTCCGGTTTGATGTCTTCTACACCAGCTTTCTTACATCAAGGACCTTTAGAAGCTTGCCCCACTTGTTTTGAAGCATAACGAGTGCACCAAAGAGGTAGCCAATGGATCCATGAAACGGAGCTTTGGAAGCCCAAAGGGCAATAAACCACATCTTAGAAAACACTTAATTCAGCTTAACAGTAAATTCAACAAGAAAATTCCACACACAACTGAAGCTAGAGTACTCCTACACCATACATTGACACTTGTTGGCCCCAAAGTTTGGCGCCCCTTTTTATATTTCTATAGATTACTAAAATATGCTCGAAATTGATTACAAATGGCTGTATTTTCACGATTTCTCGCGAGATAACTGATCCATGCATGCACAATGGCCTTGACACTTTCACTACTGGTCTCCAATCAATTGTAGAGTGTTCAAAACTGCAAACGAACACTTCAACCTATCATACCCTAAAAATGACAAGTATTTGAATCCAATTTCGTAGAGCATTTGCTAAGATAACTCTCCTACATAGTCCTTATGCAATCCCACATTGTTCCTCTCACAAATAGGGGGATTTCTTGCGATGAAAAGGTGAGAATATCGCTTTCTTCACGACAAAATTGCCCAAAAAGTGCAGTAGGCTTGAGATGTCAAAGAAAAAGAAAGGATCTCGGGCCATAGTGCTGTTATAACCTGTTTTTCTATTATTTGGCTCAAAAACAGTAACATACCTTGTTCTATATGCACTTAGGAGCCTACCCAGTGAAATCCCCATGTCAAAAGGAGAAAAATTGACTGTTGTGCACACTGCATCTATGCTGCAAGCTCATTCCATTACTGAAATCTACAATTTTCTGCAACAAGAAAAGAGAAAAAGGGTTGTCTCCAAACTTCGATTCCTTCAAATGAGAGAGAAGAAGCCCCAAATAGCCAAGATAAGCTTTCCAAATGAGTAACCAATCTGCTCATTGATCATATCACGTTTTTTATTAAGGGCCAATTAATAACCTAATCATTAATTATAAGTGAGTTTTTCACTGGGAGAAACTTTAGCTCAAGGTCTGCTTAATAACTTAAGTATCCCAAGTGTGTTGCTTACTAAGCATAACTTTCAATGTAACGGAATTCTAAGGTGCAAACTTTCAATTTATCATTCATTCTTGATACAATGGTCACCATGTCAAGAGCTAGGGTCCCAAAATTAAAGTTCATTTTAATTAAAAATCTTTGTGAAGTTTAATTAAATTATTAAGTTCATAAATTCATAAGTTGATTTCTCATTCTGGTGACAATCCACCTCCACCAAAGCTTTTGTTGCAAGTTCAAGAGAGAGGAAGAAGAAGAAAGAAAAGTCAAGCTAAAGAACAAAGAGTTCTTCAAATTTTAACTCCAACTCGAAAAAGCCTAAAAACTTATACAATGGGAAGGAGACACGTTCAAAGGAGAAAAGTTGAAAGAAGTGCCCTCGCCTTCATCTAGGACCGAAGGATGGAGCTAAAATATCCAAGCCTTCTATCTCTACTCCAACAGTTACCCATGAGTCAATGTTTCTTCATATTGTTGAGTTCGAGAAGCATTCTTTAGTGGTTGCCTCATCTTTTGAGAGAGCTTGGTTGGTTGATAGTGAAGCTTCTAATCATATAACTCCATGAGGTGATTTATTGCAAGATCTACGTCCTTCTAAGGTTTCAATCACTATTGGTGGCATTGTATCGATGCCTATCGATGGTGTTGGTACTTTGCCTTAGTTTCTCAACCGCAGGTCGCGCTCCCTTTCACAGGCCCTTTATGTTCCGAACTTGGGCTTTCCACTCCTCAATTTTTGGCCTTACTAAGCTTGATACTTGGGTTGTTTTCATGGAGCAAGCTGTTTATATTGAGAATTCTTCTACACAAGTTGTTATTCCAATAGATTCGTAAGAGAGTGGGCTTTACAAGCTCCATTTCTCTTCTCTCATGCAAGGTCCTCCAAGGCAATTATCTATTGCTATATCCATTCTTGCTTATGCACCATCTAATCCACAAGTTTCTTTCTATCCCTCCTCTCCTCTAATGGTTTCCTCGTACACCCCATCCCTTTCAGAGGGGGACAATCTTGGTGATACGGCTATGGATTTCCTAAGCCCTAGTGTTTAAGAGGGGGTTTCCCAAGATCGTGAGGAGCTTCTTCATCGGTACTTTCCTTAATGGACTTCATTAACATTGACAATCCTCTTGCCACCCTAAGATCTGTTTATCCCTTGGTCTTCTGCCACATCCAAGATCTAAGAGAAAGTGTTAACAATCATGATTATCATGCCTTGTCATCTCCTACTTGTGAGCCTCAATCTAAGTCAAATGAGAAATTTAGGAGCTCTGACTTGCGTGTCGCTTGTTTTGACGGAGAAGGCAGTTCTAGAGCAATCATTTTATTGCCTTTAAGTGAATCTTTTCCTCCAATCGAGATTTTGTATGCATTTTCCAAGCAATTTTTGTATTCACCAATTTGCCTTCACCTATCAGATATTGCCCACATTTGCCCAGATTTTTCTATATCCGTCTGACATTTTTCTAGCGTTAAATGCTAATTGGCCATATTTTAGATCCCAGATGCAAGTCGACCAATTTTTTAGGGGTTTGGCTATATGTAGTCTTCATTTGGCTAGTCTTTGCCATTCTTCAATCTTTCCCTCCATCTCCAGTATTGTTGTCATCATCAACCTAGTCTGGTGCCCTCACTGATGCTATGAGTTGCATGCAAAAACTAATCAATCCTCCTATATTCAGCATTTGTTCTTAGTTCAATGCAGATTTCTATCTTCTTTTCTTGCAATCTCTCTGTGTTTGTATTTTCTTTCCGTTGCACACTCTCACAACATCATTATTTCAACCATTATTAGATCTTTAATTTCCTAAAAATGAATTTTCATTCACTTCTACATCTTCATCACAATTTTCACATTATGATACAAATCACCAAAAAGGAAAGTGGAAGTAAAGCTTAAATCGTCTTGTGAGAAGCTTACATGATGGATCAATACAAGGTGCATGGTAAGAAGACGATTCGTTGCATTAACAATGCATATTGTCAAGCCATAATGTGTATATGCATGTGATAAACCACAAAGTACTATATATTCAAGCAAGCCTTATACATGTTCTCTAGATTATTAAAGAGATTAGCATTGCACATGTTTTTCTTCATGATCCTCCCATATATAATAGTAATTTATATTACACAAAGAGAGAGAGAGAGAGAGAGAGAGACCCATCCCACCCTTCTCCGTCACACCCACATCCATGTTTACACCATTCTCCACATCACCATTCACATTCCACCTTTCCAACCACACACCATACTAGGGGAATCTTCAAACATAGACACATCATATCCTTTAGGTCCTCTGCTTTTGCACATCCAACTAGTCAAGGTTATTTCAGGATGCTCGGATATGATGCTTGTGTTCATATTTCGAAGAAACAAAGAGATAAGGTTGAGCCGCCTTCCAAGAGACAAGTGTTCATGGAATATAGCTCCTCTGCTTGTGCACATCCAACTAGTGAAGGTTATTTCAAGATGCTCGGGTATGATGCTTATTTTCATATTTCAAAGAAACAAAGAGATAAGGTTGAGCCGCCTTCCAAGAGACAAGTGTTCGTGGGACATAGCTCTCACTCATACGAGTACATGCTTTACAAACTCGTATCACGAGATGTCTACATAAGTCAAGCTGTGCAATTTGTGGAGTTGCCATCTTGTAGAGGAGAGTGCAAAGCATCCCATTCTTAGAGATTCAAGTGGCAATCGGGTACTTGAGCTAGTGTGTTCGGAGCCTTTGTCTCTTGAGGTTCCACAGTCGAGAGAAGGAGATTGCTTCCCCACCAAATTCGCCTTCATGGTCGGCATTGGTGGATGTACGAGTCTTCAGTAAAGGTGGTGAGCCAAGGAGAGTACTAGCCTCCTCCTCAATGAACACATGAGACCATCCGTGATGTAGGGATTGAGGGAGTCATGAGGAGTCCCTTCTGGCAAGAAGGTATCTTGTACCAACAACACTTCTCATGCAATTTCTGGTGTTGGTAAGGTGTTGATTACAACAGCAGAAGGCACTGACTCTTTAGAGGTATCAAATGGTTGATGCTTTGGCTACTTTGGATACCCCACCTCCCCATGCTTATGAGGGTTGCATTCTTGGCCTTTAAAAAGGATGGTTCATTGGCTGTTGTTTGAAAATTACAGCTTATAGATAGTGATGTACGTGGTCCCATGCAGACTCGTGCTCCTTGGGTTCATCTTTATTTCATCGCATTTATTAATGACTACTCTATAGGTACACTTGGTTGCATGGCTTGAAGGCCACCTGTTTTAGACTCCATTTGCATTGAAAAGTCCAAGTCCTACTTGAGTTTTCCCATCCTTGTGCCAAATGTCAAATCATTCTCATGAGTGTGTGACTCTTCACACAAATAACTATCCCTAATTGATTACCTTTTCCAAGTAGAAATAATAAGATTAATGGGTGTATAATAAGGTTGAACCAACCTTTTAAGACAAAAGCCATTCACTACAAGTTTTAACACACATGGTAATTTTCCAAGTCTTGAATTATATACCACAAACCAATCCCCCTCTTCAAAAAAATTCTTCCTGACATCAACACACATTGGGTTTCCAACCTAAAAAGGAAATATGATGGGTCGAGTCTATTGACAAATACAAGGCAAGGCTGGTCACAAAGGGATATGCTCAAAAAAAAGGCATTGACTATGATAGGCATTTGCTTCTACATCCAAAATGAGCACCATTAGATGTGTGATTTCTATGGCTGCACATTTCAGTTGCGATGTAGATCAATTGGATTTAAAAACAACATTTTTGAATGGAGATTTGGAAGAGGATATACATGTTACACAACCTCCATGCTTTATTGTGCAAGGTCAAGAGCACAAGTTTGCAAGAAGCTAAATAAAGTCTTGTATGGCTTGAAGCAAGCTCCATGTGCTTGGTACTCCAAGATAGATGCATTTTTTACCGCCCAAGGGTTCCAAAACAGCCCAACTGAACCCACTCTTAATGGCAAGGAGGAAGGGGGGATTTGATCATCACCATTCTGTACATAGATGATATGCTGCTCATTGGACCATATGACAGAAAATTTGCAGATTTCAAGGCTGAATTGCAGTCTACTTTTGATAAGTTAGATATGGGTCTGCTTTACTATTTTTTGAGGATTCAATTCACCCAAAATCAACATGATATTATTATGTCTCAATCATAGTATAGTCAAAAGTTGCTAGTAAGCTTTAGCAAGCAAGATTGTAAACCTATGAACACAGGCAAAACTTTCCATGCATGATGAAAGTGATCCATCAAATGTTGCTATTTATAGCCAAGTTATTGGTTACCTCATCTATTTGGGCAACACTCATCCTGACATACAGTATGCAATATCACATGTGAGCAAATTTCACTATTTGCAAGGAGCACAGTCATATGGCTTCCTATTTCCCAAGGGAGGAGACTAGTAAATGCATGCTTACATTGATTCAAATTGGGTTGGTGATCATGATACAAGTCAATCTAACAGTACAGCTTCCCAAAATACTACATTATATGGGGCTTGTGTCTGGTTGAGGGATGGCTGCATGACAGTTCTGCATCTCTTACAATCAAAACTGTTCAGAATTAATAGCATTCATCTGAGTGATCAGGCTTAGAATTATTTATTTCATTGTTCATTCCTTTAATCGTCTACAAGCATAACCACTGTATATGGCCAAAAGTTATCATGGCTATACATTTCCATCCATGTAATTACTGGACCCTCATATCTGCGGTATCTTGATTCACCATTTTTTATTACATTTGAGGTTTCAAATCGGAAATCCTTTCTAGAAACAACATAAGAGGCATTTTATTATCAAACAACTCATTAAAAGAGTCAAAACAAAATGTGTACCTTTTGAGTTTATATACTCAAAACACTTGAGTTTATATACTCAAAAGCTAGCCATCAGCAAAAGAGAAGCCAGATTCTAACCTCATTACGCCCACACATAGTGTATGTTTTCCCTGAGCCTGTTTGACCACAAGCTATCACAGCTGATGAATAGCCTTCCAGCACCGAGTCCAAAAGCCGCTCAACATCGCATTTTTCCATTATTTGATCTTGTCGCACATCATGACCCAGGCAACCATCAAACTGTCAAATACATATAGATTAGGATTCCAACTTGAGATGGAAAGGTTACTTACATAGCAGATGAAGACATCTAATTTTAGATGCAAATTCAGATTGAACTCAGGTAATCTAATCAATCTGAGTAGTTCTAAATATAAATGAAAATAGAAGGATACTTATTCTGGGCTTATTCTGAGATATGAGCAGCTGGAAAGAAAACAGAATCAAGAAGGCATACCAGCAATTAAGGGCTGCAGATCCAAGACCCAGGCTTACAAGCCTACCTCCCCAGCACCCCACCCAACAAAGAATTGCAAGCCTAGATTCTCCCACATGAAAATCAGAAAACAATTCTATGGTTCTTTTGAAAATGGACTGGTAGGGCATCTCTTGACATCAAACTTAATGTTTCTTTATGCCAAATTTCCTCCAAGGTTGGAAGTTGCTAAAATTATCACAACAATTACCTCAGCCATTCCAATATATTTTGTGTCTACTAGCACAAACAAAGATTCTTTCTGGGGTAGTTTTGGCATCCAACTCAATCTTTTCTGGTGCCAACTTTCCTCCAAATTTGGAAGTTCCTACATCTATCACAAGAATTATCTCAGCCATTCCAACCTATTTTGTGTGTACTTGTACAAATTGAGGATTCTTTCTGGGGCAGCTTCCGAGTCAAAACTGTAGAGTACCTGAGCATGTGATTGCAATGACTTCTGTGTAAAGAAATACTCTAACTCAGAAACACAAATAACAATCGTACGACAAAGCACAAACTAATAAAAGAACTCAGTTAGGGTTAGGGTAACTCAGAGACATTGAACACAGAAAATAACTGAAGCAATATAACTGCTGAATATACAATGCTCATGCAACAAACACACTATGTAGTGAATGTGAATACTAAACCTCGAACTCCTGTATCTCAAGGATGTGTGTCATACTCTAAATGGATCCCGAATTGCAGCAAGGCAACCTCCGAATGCCGAACACCAGCAAACGTAGCAATGAGAAGTCGGATCTGATGCAGACGGCGATGAGGAGAGAGAAAGACTAAAAACGCAGGCTACAGGAGAGAGAAAGACTAAAAACAAAGAAATACTAAAAACGCAGGCAGGTCAGCCTGCAAGAGAGAGAAAGACTAAAAACGTAGGCAGGACAGCAGTTCTATGCAAAAACAGCAGTCGCCTAGCTGGGATCAGCTCCAAATTGAGTGAAGAGGGCTGGAAATCACGCACCAACTGATGTAGACAGCAATGGATAGCTTCGGCTGAGATGTCCTCCGCGAACGGGGTGTGAGCAGCAAGCTGAAACACTTGAAATCTACAAAAACGAGATTGAGGGCTGAATGGAGGGCAGCATACGTATTTGTAGAAAGTTTGGGCTCTCCCAAGTGGGTTTGTGCTTATGGGACACAAAAACTCTCTAGGATCGTGTTTCTTTTAAATAACTAGGTTTCTTCATTAATTAAGCAAGTTTTGGGGCTGTTTAAATAAAGCTAATGCATTTTTAGCTCAACATCCTAGACATATTTGCATAGCCACAAGGGCAGTAAACAGTGATTGCAATGGCTTCTAGAGCAGGAAAAAGAAAGTGGCAAACCTATCAGGAGCAACCAGAAGTGGAAAGGCAAGTTGATCAGCACTGAACTTGATGGGAAGGACTCCCACAGCAAGCAAGGACCAGCTGTGCGTTCATTTCTAGCTGTTTGCTAGAATGAGATGCTGCTATTGATAGCATGGGAACCTTTTATGACTTTCAGCTTTTGAATTGATTTTGAGTCATTGCTGTTTATTTTGCTTTTCCAGCCTTGCATTGATCCAGATAATGTCAGAATCAAAATGTGAGGCATGTCAATCTATTGCATTGGATCCAAGCGGCTATCCCATGTCTCATCCCTAATATGAGGATGGCTAGGAGACGTGTCTTGTTCACAGCAAGTAAAATGAAAGGCCTAAATAATTCTCAAATTAACATAAGTTATGGCTCAATTTAGCTCTTAAAATCGGCTTCAAAAAGATTTATTTCAAAAAGAAAAGAAAGTTTAATTGTGGTTGAACAAAAGGCTAAAAATCCTACAAAGAGCAGTCCTGGTCATTCCAACCCCTTAGTTCTGCCAGCACCAGCTTTTTGCTTTATCGCCATCATCTCTCCCTTCTCTTCCAGCCATTGCCTATCCTCCCCTCTGCTATGTTTTGCTGCAGCCCTTCACAGGAACCACCTCAGCCTGCCATCATTGTCGTAGGATTCAGCGCTGTGTTTTGCAGCCCAGGACTGTTGTCATCAGTTGGATGTTGCTGTTGCTGGCCCTCCAAAGGACTCCATCTCTGTGTGTTTTCACTCACAGAGAACAGCTGCCTACATTTTCAGCCTTGGTGGATTGCTAGTGCTGCGTTTGGGAACCATTTCGGGCATGACAGACTCTCAGAGTGATTCAAACTCTCAATACTCTTTGAGTACTCTCTGTCCTAAAAGGCATCTCTTGCACACACTTGAGCTCAAGGCTCACCTAGGCAAATTTGGTTTTACATCAAGGCACGTTTGCCGAGAGACCTTGTGTACTCCTTCCTTATCATGTATGTCTCTCTCTCTATCTCTCTCCCTACTGTAAGTCACTGTGCACATTTGTTTTCGTTTTTCTTTCTTAGTTTTATGAAGATAGTATGCTTTTCTCACAAATAAAAGAATCTAAATGAGTTTGAAATTTTACTCCAAGAGGTACACAATGTATGGCTAGATTGCCGCACATATAAACATGCAAATAAACACATCCATACACTATGGTGCATACCAATCAAGAAATATATTTTTAGTGGAAATTCTCATACGCAACAGAAGCAAGAAACTTTTCAAGTTATTTCTAGAATATTGGTGCTTCTCATTAATCCCCTTTTCTCTATTGTGTGTTTGCATTTGTATTACATTTTAGAAGAAAAAGTGCTCTCTCTCTCTCTCTCTTTTTTTTTTCGTAAAAGGTAATTGTATTAATTACGAAAAAAAGGTACAAGATTACATGATTACAAGAGACACGAGGGCCCTAGGCCAACGTGTGGGAAATCCCCCGTACTAATGCACTAAAAAGGTTACACCAATCATGGCAACGACCCAGCGGCAATTGCCAAATGCCAGGGATGTAAATCCTCCCGAGGGAGCAAGTCGGAGTGCCGAATGAGATCTAACTGCCAATGCAAGAGCCCTTTAAGCCTGGCAATATGTCTCGGTACATTAGAGGCCGAATCAAATAGAAAAGCATTGCGCGTGGTCCAAATGTGCCAGCATCCCCAGTATCTGAAAAAGTGAAATAAGATCTTCATGTGTAACTGTGGCGGTGTGGGGTACTTTGGGCGCACAAAAACCCAATCGAAAGGAGTTAGTGAGGACCCCACCACTGCGCGCCAGATTTGCGACAAGAGTGACCAGATATTCTTGGCAAGCGGGCAGAAAAGAAAACGATGTCGGGCCGATTCCGCAGTAGTGGTACAGAAGAAACAATTGCCATTCGAGATTCGACGCTTGGAAAGGGCCGAGGCAAGAGGAAGACCACCAATCATTACCCGCCAAAGAAAGACCTTGCATTTGAAAGGTGCCTTATTCAGCCAGCCCTCCATCAGCGTTGCCTGCCACCATGACAGCGATTTCCGCAGTCCCCAAACAGTATTAGCTTTCTCACCCAGCCATTGGTGATCTTGAATGAGAAGATGATACACCTGATTAGTAGAGGCCTTTTCCAGACTCAACCGGCCTGCAAGATCCCAGTCCTGCCAAGGACGATCCACAGCCAAGGCAAGAAAGGGTTGCCTATCCTGAAGCTCCAACAAAAGCTTTCCCCATAAACCACGGTATCCGCGCGGGATCCTGAAAAGTCTCCTAGCAGTCCGAAACGATGCGAGGACATTGCGAGTGGCAAGGGTAGCATCCGCAATCAAAGTCACACCTAAACGGGCCATGCGGTTAAATCTCGGTCTGAGCTGATGTTTGTCTTCCCAGGAGGGTAATCTCGATACTGCCAACAATTCCAGCTGAAAGGAGTTAGTCAGCAAGCGGTCCCCAACTGGATGCCAACGGGCCTTTTGGAGCACCACTTTCCAAGAGCCGACCAAGTGCAGTAACAAAGAGGAAGAGGGACTGGAAAATCGAGAGTCAGCAATTAGGACATGCCACCAGGAGGCCCGAAGCCGTGTGTTACCATGGCGTAGCCCGCTGTCCTCAAGAAAATAACGGACTATGATGGTCCACGGGTGATGATCCACACACATGGCACGAAAAAGAGACCAACGAAGAGCCAGCATATGAGTTTCTACATCCAAAATAGCGCCACCACCCATGCGTTTAGGGGTACATGTATGTGACCATGAAATCCACGAAATGCCTGCCTGCAGCGATTCCTTCTTCCATAGCATGAAACGAATGGGATGAGTGAGAGCCTTCAAAGTAGTAGGCGTCCACGGCAGCAATGGCAGGAAATACGTTAGCATTGGTAGCATGATTGTCTGAGCCACTTTGAGGCGGACATGGAATGGCCACACTTGCGACTTCCAATAAATAAACTTCGCCGCCAGTTTTTGTGAAATCCACTCCAGTAAGTCCTTTGGCCGTACATCCACCCCCAACGGGTATCCAAGATGCTTGACAATGAAGCCACGGGAAACCACCTGGCCCTGCCAGCCTGATGACTGTAAATCAGGCTCCGTGCAACTGAGAATGGCCGACTTAAAGGCATTGATGCGAAGACCAGAGGCCTGACCAAAGAGCGTCCAAACATCTAATGCCTTTCGAATGTTGTCCCTGTCCGCCCGCAAAATCATAAAGGTGTCATCAGCCAAAGATTGGCTAATGAAGTGCTGCCCCAAAGGAAGAGACAATCCTGCCAGCTGAGCAGAAGCCGCCATTGAGGATAACATTGAAAGGACCGGGTGAGTCGCCAGGGCAAAGAAGAGAGGACTCAAAGGGCAACCCTGTCTGACCGAGCGTGCAAGGACAAATGGCTCTGTAACCCCACCATTGAGCATAACTCTTGAAGAAGCCGCAGCACTAATGGTGAAGATCAATTGGGACATCCGGGTACCAAAGCCCATAGCAGACATGAGATCTGCAATGAAAGACCAGTCCACATAGTCAAACGCCTTTTCCAAGTCCAATTGAATCAATACCACTTCCTGACTGGAGTGCCGCGCATAGTCAATAGCCATTTGCACATTTAAGATATTATGCAGAATGTTGCGGCCCTTAATGAAACCATATTGGAGAGGATGCACAATAGCTGGAAGGTGCTTGTGAAGCCGATTCGCCAGCACTTTGGAGAAAATTTTATACATCGAGCCCATCAAAGAAATTGGTCTCCAGTGTTGCAGCTTTGACGGCGAAGGGACCTTGGGAATCAGTTTGATAAGGCCTTCTTTCCATGAGGAAGGCATGACCCCTGTTTCCCAAACCTGCTGAAACATGACCGCCAATGGCTTTACCAACTGCGTGGCCGAGTTCTCAAAGAATTCATTAGTGAGACCATCCCAACCAGGACTTTTATCCTTAGGCAGGTGCAACAAAACATCCATAACCTCCTCCTCGCAAATATCCGCCTCCAAAGTGGCTTGCATATCAAGTGGAACCTGCTGGCGGACCAGATGATAGAAGACCGAGCGGGCATGCGTAACCTGGCTAGAAGGCAAGGGAGAAGAACCAAGAAGTTCCATAAAATAATTTCTGCACATATTGACAATGGTTTGCGGATCAGTGACCATGCGACCTTCCGAATCCTGGAGTCTAGTCATATTTTCGCGAGCCGGAGAAGCATGCAAGGCGCGAAAGAACTTATGAGACTGGCAGGCACTATCTTGCAATGTGTCAGTCAAGTTATGCAGCTTGGCCTGCTGATAAGATTTCAACTGAAATACTTGAATAAGATGGGCCAAACGCCTCTCCAGTGACAGCAGAAAATCATCATCTCGGGAATCCATGAGCAAGGAACGGACCAAAGCCAGTAAGTCCTCTGTTGCATGTCGACGTCAGCGACAAAGAGAGGCATGATGAATCCCATACTCCCGAGCAACCCGCTGCACATTAGAGAGCAGCCGTGCAAATGCAGCCAGGCCGTCCGAGGCGAAGTCCAATAAGAACCTCTCAATCAATTGCTGCATATAGGCCTGAAAAATTGGATGCTTCAAATAAGAGGAGTTGAAACGTAAAGGGAGCCTATCCAGCAACTGCATAAAAGGTGCAATAGATTGTGCCCGCATCTCAAGCTGGAGGGGGAAATGGTCCGACAACGCATATTGCTGCAAGACCTTCATTTCCAGCATCTCCGGAAGAAAATCATCCCCCTGCATGATATACATTCGGTCCAACCGCGACCAAGTAGTTGCATATTGTGCGGAATGAAAAGTAAACCCTGAAAAAGAAGGGTGAAGCCACGACCAAAGATCTTGCTTAAGTATGCGCAAAGCAAAGGAATTCCACACCCGGCTTTCCGGTGTATCCATTACCGAATGCCCTGAAGTGGACTGAGAAGAGTCAACACACATATTGAAATCTCCCATCAAAAACCCCCTTCGGCCAAGTGACATGGAGCCCTGCAAAGTCGACCAAAGATCCCGTCGGGATGCGGGATCATTCGGAGCATAGAGGCCCAGCAACCATAAAATCTCTCCTTCAAATAAGACTTCGATTACCAGAAAGCGGCCCTGCACATCATTTTTAACAAGAACCGGCTGGTATTTCTCATGGACAATCATCAGCACGCCCAAATAGTGCGTAGCATGTGTCCCTGCATAAAACAGACGGAATCCATGACAATCCACAACTTTTCCTGCTTCACCGTGACTTTTGTGCTCAACTGCACACAATACATCCCACTGGTTCTCATGCAAGACAATCCACATGGCATGTTGCTTATTGCGAGAGCAAATGCCTCGCACATTCCACGTGGCTATCTTCATATATCTTCAAAAAAGGAAGTCAGGAACGAGGCGCCTGTTGCCTCGATTTCACCTTTTCCGCGAGAGCATCTAGGACACCCTCATCCAGAAAATCAGCCAATACTGCAAACGAATTCTGGCGACATGCTTTAGAGGTAGAAGGAAAATCCACTACCTTGGGAGCGGGGCGGGGATAACGCCGATCCCAGGGTGTAATCACATTACCTTTTGTATCAAACGCCAGCTTAGCAGGTGGGCCCTTGGGGCCGTCTGTATAGACTTTCCTTGTAGACTGATTACGGGGGGCAGACGGGGCCATAGCACGCGCAGCCGGGTGTGAAGTGAACATTTCTTTCCTGCGCATATACGTGCGCACGGAATCCCGTGAAGCATCAGGCCCAAGATCTGCCAGGCCTGCATACAACTTTTTACCTTTTTTTTTATGTGCCTCAATCCAATCAGTGCTACGAGAATCCAAACCCAGGACCTGTTGTTTGCCTTTATCCACGACATTAGGTGGCTGAAGGGCCTCCTGTGTCGGGGCATCAAGCACCATGTCATCCTTAGGCAGCACAACCTGCGCATCCTCGGAAGACGGTTGCCTTTCAGGGCATTCGGCCATAAAATGCCCCAATTTACCACATGAAAAGCAGTGGCCTGCAAAGTTGCCCCATTTCAGGCGAAAATGCAAAGGATGCATGCCAGAACAATTGAGGCGAAGCCACGCAGGCCTTTTCCTGGCCGTGTCCCATAACATGCATAAGCGGTTTCAATTCATAGCCCTGAGGCTTGGGGGAACCAGCACTGTTCCCACAACTGCCATCGCATCCTTCAACAATGGCCAATAGACCGCCGGACAATTTTCCACTTCCACCCATACCGGGCATTCTCGTTGAAGCAGACGCTCGAAGTCGGTCATAGGGCGCCATGGTACCACATGGACCAAGCGGCAATCAAAGAATAATGGCAACTTGGACAGGAGCTCAGCTCGATGTGTTTCCGATTTCAACAGCACCTCATAAAAGCCGCGAGGTCCAAGGAAGATCTCCTCAACACACTCCCCTTGCAATAAATGGTGCATCCACTGGCGAATATGTGAAAGCACTGGGATCCTGCCAGTGAAGAAAAGTATAACTGCACGGTCATAAAACACCGAGAAGGACCGCAAGACTGATTTCTGGTCCACCGTGGCTTCCAGCACATCATCAGTTCCCGCGTCAGAAAAAGTTTCATTATTATGCTGGACATAATCGCCAAGCAGAGTATTGGCAAAGTCCAGCAAATGCTCCCAGTCAATCTCCTGCGAATCCACAGGATCAGAGGCAACCTGCGCATAGAAACGTTCCTGAGGACCCATTGGCTCATCAGAAGTATGCTTGGAGCGTTTGCCCGCAGGCGGCAGTTCAAAACCCGGAGGCATCTCCTCCGTGCATGGCACCATATCCTCCGGCTCCTCTGTATCGGAATCAGGGCCAAGGGCTGCCACCGTTCGGTCTAGAAAATCCATATCCAAGCCAGCCATACTGCTGTCTTCTCTCTCTCTCTCTCTCTCTCTCTCTCTCTCTCTCTCTCTCTCTCTCTTTCTCAGAGTTTATATCATGTACCCGCACAGCCGCTGATACCCACACCATGTACACCGAGACCGGGTATTTCATCCTTTTTCACCACTAGTATGGTGAAACATGCTATCTCACGGTTACAGCATGGCCGCGCTCGAGACCAGTTTGATCTTCAGGCAGAGCATATTATATATGGCAGAGACACATTGGCTCCACTCATTGCTCACCTCTTCAACCGTGCATTGTCTGAGGGGTTCCCTGACTCGTGGACAGAGCACACCATTGTACCTATCCACAAGTCAGGGGATCCTATGGATCCTAACACATATAGGACCATCATGATTGGGCCAGTTTTGTCCAAACTTTATGGCATGGTGATGGAGGAGGAGCTCAGCACGCTAGCAGAGAGAGAGTGCATGCGCACACCCGGACAGGCAGGGTTCAGACGGGCATTTTCTACCATAGACCACATCTTCACTCTCCGTTGTCTGATCGACCAGGCACGAGTGAAGAAACAAAGATTGTACTGTTGCTTTGTGGATTTCCGCAAAGCCTTTGACATGGTTCCGAGAGAGAGGCTTTTCAGACGCCTACTTGATCTGGGGGTGGATGATGACATGATGTGGGGTATTTATGCACTATATGAGCGGGTTACTAGCAGAGTCAGATGTCCGGGAGGTATATCAGATCCCCTTGTGAGCACCATTGGTGTGAAACAAGGATGCCCACTCTCACCGACTCTATTTGGGCTATACATTGATGAGATAGCAGGGTTTATTCAACAGCGAGCCGGTGGAGGTATAGATCTCAGTGGAGCCACAGTTCATATCTTACTATATGCAGATGACATTGTGTTGGTCTCAGACTCAACTCAGGGATTACAGCAGCATTTATTAGCATTGGATGATTTTTGCATACAGAGAGGCATGACAGTGAACCTTGGTAAAACCAAGGTTCTTATATTCCATACATCAGCTCAAATATGCAGACAGAGTATTTTCATGGCAGCAGGAGGGAGTATTGAGGTCACTGGATCATATGTATATTTGGGAGTCACCTTTACAGCAGCTTCAGGGACTTTCTCGATGACACAGGCAGCTCGTGACCGCCTCACTAGAGGATACTCAGCATTGGCTCTTATGGAGCGACAGTGTTATCAGGCACATTTCCAGGAGCCCCGCACCAAGGGGTGGCTCTTTGATACTCTAGTCACTCCAGCACTGATGTATGGAGCAGCTATATGGGGGCCAGGCCTTGCCGATTATGTATGGACATTGATGGAGAGACCTCAAGTGATCATGATATCTAGATTGATTCGCAGCAAGGCCTCAGTCCCACATGACATTGTGCGAGCAGAGCTTGCCACACCGCCCATGCTAGTCGAGACATTATTTCAGACAGTCTGCTTCCTACACAGATTTCAGGATATGGACAGAGATCGCATTGCATATAGAGCATATATGGCATCTCAGGAGATGGCTCGAGCGGGGGATACCACATCATGGTATGCACAGACTAGAGCTTGGTTTGACAGACATGGGCTGGACATTGATAGACTCCCACCTCTTCTATATGATACTCAGGCTCCCACTTACACCCTCTCTCTCTCTGAGAGGAACAGAGTCATCAGACAGGAGATATGGCATATTTATATACAGAGGACATGGGTCAGCCCTGCACAGCCACTGCCATCGAAGATGGCACATTATTATACACAGTTCTTGAGCATATCAGAGCAGGGATTCATAGAGATTCCGAGATATATGCAGATCTATATGCCACATCGATTGAGAGTTCTTATTGGACAGCTCAGGGTATCATCACATCAGCTTATGATGGAGAGTGGCAGAGCCAGTGGCATCCCACGGGAGGAGAGGATATGCCCCCTTTGCAGATCAGAGGTGGAGAGTGAGGAGCATTTTGTTCTCAGATGCCTAGCATACTCAGAGTTGAGATCTAGATACACATTGAGCAGCTCACTTCAGGGATGTATGACTGATATGGATCAGAGATCATTTGGCCGTTTTCTGGGAGAGGCATGGCACATCAGAGAGCAGAGCACACAGGGGTCCCAGTCAGAGAGGGGCCCACCCAGGCGACTATTACACAGTTCTTTCAGACAGACAGAGTGAGAGCTACTATACCAGCCTCCAACCAGACCTCCGGGCTTACACTACAGCAGGCTGAGGACCAGCGTACCCGATGCCGCACGAGGATCCGGGGGTTTCGAACCCCACAGCCACACCAACAGGAGATCCGGAGGATTCTTGATCTACATCGACAGCTGACTGAGATCCGACGACACTCGACACATTGGATCTCAGATCTCCAGTTTGCTCTTTCACCACCGCTGATGTACCACATCCTATATCCAGGAGGGATCACCTGCTATTAGCGACTTCGACGACTGTTACTACATCCCAGGATAGTATATCTCCCTGCATCTGTTACATATACACATCGCACCACTTTATCACAGCCGACAGTTGTTCCCCTATCACAGCCGACATTTGTTCCCCTTTTGTAGCCATTATCTGGAGTACCAGAGCTACATACGCACATACACATATACCACACTTATCACACTCACAGCACCGTATTTTCAGTTTCCAGTTTTTAGCTTTTCATTCAGCACTTTTATTTTGGATAGCTGGACCTCATCAGTTGTATCACAGTTTGTCTCATAGGCCAGTTTTGGTCTTTAGAAGACGTTAATATAACTCTCTCTCTCTCTCTCTCTCTCTCTCTCTCTCTCTCTCTCTCTCCCTCCCTCCCTCCCTCCCTCCCTCCCTCCCTCCCTCTCTCTCTGTGTCTGTGGAAAGGCAAGGCTGCACTGTCTCCGTGTGCAAGTCGCAGAACCCAGAGGCGCAGGCGCAGGCACGAACAGAGGATACTGCCTCTCGCTGAGAGGAAGAAAAGATCAGTGCACCCTGCGAGACGCTGCCACAAACAATGTATTACCTGGGGCGACCACCACGACAGCTGACTGGCGAGGGCAGCGTCCGACAGGCGAGGGTGGCGTCCGACAGGCGAGGGCGGACATCAAGCGTGGGCAGAAATCAGGCGTGGGCAGAAGCCCTGACGCACAAGGCGGACGGGCGTGAACCAGACGCACGGGCGTGAACCAGGCGCAAAGCCCGCAGTTGAAGCGGGCGACAGCAGGGCTGGAGGCGCAGCTGACGGGCCGCCAGGTGCAGGCGACGAGCCTGCGGATGACGACAAGAGGGCGGTTGCAGGCGACGACAAGGAGACGGGGCGGTTGCAGACGTGGTGGTACGACGGGCAGTCGACAGGGCGGGACGGAAGGCGGGACGAAAGAGGGCGACGCTCAAGGGCGAGACGGCAGAGACGCGGGGCCACGTGACGGAAGGGCGACGGACGAGCTCACCCGAGGAAGGGCAGACGGCAACGACCACGATCCGCCATCGCTCCGGACCTCCCTCCCTCTCCCTCTCCCTCTCCCTCTCCCTCTCCCTCTCCCTCTCCCTCTCTCTCTCTCTCAAATAGTAAATATTCTGGCATACACTTTTTTATGGTTTGCAGCTTTCCTCTGTGTAGCTAGTAATATTGTTGGTATGTGAATCAGAAAATCTACATTGATATGCACATTGATATATCCGGCTGCAAATACCATTGTAGATTTTGATGTTCGTTATTACCATTGTAGATTTTGATGCACATAACCAACACCGCAAAAGTACATATACAGCAACTTATGTGGGAAATGCCTCACAACATATATCAAGACAAACAGATGAATAATAGAGAAAATCCAAGTAGACGCGCAGCCCAATAATTACCTAAACTTTACCATTCAAGGAGATATGATAGAGCTAACCTTAGACTTTCACTAGCTAGAACTCATGGAGGCTTAGAACATGACAAGGCTCGAACAAGCATAGTGGTTATTGTTCCACTCTTTGATCTAGAAGTTGAAGGTAGTGAATTACCCTTAAAAGATGAATCCTCAATCTTCCTAATCTAATCAGGTGGGTTTTTCACATATTCTGCTAACCACAAAGGAGAGCTCAATTCTTCACTACCATTCCCAATGTGCCCTATTCCGCCGTACTATGCAAGCACAAGCATCACGAGTATAGATTTCTAAGTCTAAACTAGCTCAACATGTGGAATAAGATGATTGCATATTGTTTTCTGCATTCTTTCACACACAAAAACTCATCTACCTCTCACATAGATTGCTTGCACTCTTGCCTTGGGCTTTTTGTACTCTCTATACCTAGATCCTACGATATGAAGAAAGCAATAAAGCACCCAAATGTGGATACAAAAACTCACCATTGCTTCAAGCTTGGTTGTTATAGTCTTGCCTTCCAAATGAACCTCCAATTGTCAAATGATCATCACTGTGCATGCATATCCTTCTTTTTGTTTTTCTTTCCCTACTGTTGGGAATAAAGGCCCTCGAGCCTTGTAAATGTCCTCGGGTGTGAACACACCCTTAGCACTTGTACTTTCATATATATATCTATCTAAAAACCTAAAGTGGTACACTCGTCATTGTACCCACAAATCGTGCACACTCTCTACTCTGCTCTCTCTCACTCTGTCTCGCTGCACGTAACAAACACTGACTGCCTCGATCTTCATACCTCCCAATCACTACAAATTGGTATCAGAGCTGCGGTTAAGGCGTTCGCACTTCTCGGAGTTCGTACAGGTCAATAAGTCACGTCTCTGTCAAGCAACAGTTCCACGGTGCAGGCGCAGGTAGAAAATATCATTTCTGGACAGATGACATGCCGTTTTCTGACCTAGCAGGCGAAGCAACTGCAGCTGACATACGATCAACGTGCAACTAGCAAGGAGCGACCGAGCTAGTGACGAGGCAAGCAACACGAACGAAAAGCTAGTGACGGGGCTATCAACAAACTGGCGACGACCAGGACGACTTGTAACGGCTGTGCAACAAGACCGAGAGCTTCTGCATGACGAACGACAGGTTCCTCTGCGCAACGGGACTGCAGATCTTCCGAGTGACGGGCGTCTAGCTTCTTTCGAGAAGGTCAACGGCCTATTTTTTAATTTACTTCTCCTTATTTTTTCACCCCTTTACTGGGTGTTCACACCTACAAGCACAGAGTGCAAATCTGTGTCTTGAAATTTGGGGGTTTTCCCCAATTTGGTGTGCCTGACACACATTGCACTGATCTCTGGACCAAAAATTGCAGACATTGAATGCACATGCCTCATAAATTTTTTGAGGGTTCTCCAATGCAAGTGAATTTTTTTCCTCGGATGAGTCAATTTCACTGAAATCTGTGCAATCTTGGCCCGAAAATTTGGGGCTTTTCTCGGATTTGGGGATTGTGATGCAGGACAAGTAAATTTGTCTCAAAATTTCCAAGAATTTGTGACATTTTGCCTCCAACATTTGGGGCTTTTCATGTACATGCAAGAATTGGGCTGAAATTTACCCAATTTCTTGACATTGATGCACATTTGACCCCGTGCAATTTGGGCCTTTTGCAGTTTGGGCAAAATTTATGCACCATTTGGTCATTTTATGTACATGCAGGTTCAATTCCATGCAAATTTGGACATCTAACACTTGGAAAATTTTGGGGTTTTGCTGAAATTGCTCTATTTTGGCAAAATTGGCATGTTCTATGCATGACAGAGAAAATTCAGATGTGTGGTTGATGCTTTGAGCACAAAAATTTTGGGGCTTTTGGCTGTGTGTGTCAAATTTTATGCCCGTGGGTACATGTACAATAAAAATTGCAGCTAAAATTTCGGATTTCTCATGTAATGTGATGTGTATGCCCTTGGAACAACTGTAATTAGCTGTGGAATGCTGTAGCACATGGTTTGATGCTTCTGAAAATTTAATTACAGATCTGAAATCTCTGCTTCTACGTGGTCATTTATCGCTGGTTGGTACTTGTTTGTACCTTGGTCACTTGTGTGACAATTTGAGCCTACATTTACTGAATTTTTTGGTCACATTTGGGCTGAAAATCATGGCTGGCAGTAGTGACAACAGTCATCTCATGCACATAAAGAAGCTTGAAGGAGCACATAACTTTGCAGTTTGGCAAAAACAATGCTACAATATCCTGTTGCAAAAGAAGCAAGCAAAGCCGATCAAAACCAAAAGGGCAAAGCCCGCACACATGGAACAGGACGATTGGGATGAGTTAAATGAGCTCACACACTCAACCATTGAGCTATCGATTTCTGATGCCTTGCTATTTAACATTGAAGGTTTAGATTCTGCATATGCTATATGGACTCGATAGGAAGAACTGTATGCACAGAAGAGTGCTACAAGCAAAGTGAATTGGCTGAAAAAGCTTATGGATTTGCATATGAAAGAGGGTACAGCAATGTCTACTCACTTGAGTGAGTTTAACTCCATTTTCAGCCACCTGGTTGCCTTGAAGTTCTTGATTGGTGAAGAATTTAAGGCTACGTTCTTGCCTTGCACTCTTCCAGAGAGTTGGGATACATTGACGACTGTTATGAGCAATTCCAATGCGATTCTTTTGTATGCTGATGTAGAGAGTGCTTTACTCATGGAAGAAATGAATCGGCAGAACAATGCATCCAGTAAGTCTTCCAGTGCTTTGCATACTAGGGGTAGATCACAGCAGAAAGGCAAATTTAATAGCAAAGGATGCAGTAAATCGCGTGGTAAGGATGTTGAATGCCATCATTGTGGCAAGAAGGGTCACTTTAAACGTGATTGCTACAAATGGAAGAAAGAGAAAGGAAAGGGCAAGAAGACATATGATAGCAAGGAAGAGAAGAAAGAGGGTCAGTCCAAGAATAGCAGTGTCAAAATTGAACAGGTGAATGTAGTCACTCATGGCAATGACAATGGGAATGACGTCCTTTTCGTCTATTCACACTTTGGTGCACATGCTTTACTTCCAAATACAGATGATGGCATGCATACCTGGATTCTCGATTCAAGTGCTTCCTTTCATGTCAACCGTCATCGTGAATGGTTCTCTGCCTATACAAGGAGTCGACATGGTATTGTCCATCTTGGGGACGACTATACATGTGACATTGCAGGTATTGGTAGTGTGCAGTTGCAGTTTCAGTTGTCTTCACACTTCAGCATGTAAGGCATGTACCTTAGCTCAAGAAGAGCTTGATTAGCATACAGCAGCTAAATGATGATGGATTTCATACCACCTTAGGTGATGGGAAATGGAAGATCTATAAGGGATCTAGAGTGACTGCCAGAGGTTGTAAAAGTGATAGCTTGTATCCTCTCCATGTATTTAGTGTGAGTGATCATGTTGTTGCCGTGACCAAGCAGCCAAGTGTTTCTTTGTGGCATGGCCGGTTGGGACACATGAGTCAAACTCGAATGAAAGTGCTCTCTCGTCTGGGTTACTTGTCTTGTCTTTGTTATGCTAATTTTGAGCATTGTGATCATTGTGTTTATGGTAAACATGCATAGACGTCTCATAAAAAGTCTCTTTCGCTGAAATCTTCTCTAGAGTTAGTACATTCAGATGTATGTCAGATGCCAGGATTATCTTTAGGGAGAAAGAAATATTTTGTCACCTTTGTCGATGATGCTACATGGAAGATATGGGTTTACCCTATTCGTAGCAAGGATGAAGTGCTTGACAAGTTTAAAAAATTCTTGGCATTGGTTGAAAATCAAACTAATAAGACACTCAAGTGTCTCGCTTTAACAATGGTGAGGAATATGTGTCCAAGGCCTTTCAAGCATTTTGTGACAGCAAAGGAATCAAGAGGGAGCTCACTTCCCCTCATAATCCACCCCAAAATGGATTTTCAAAGCGTATGAATCGGACCATATAGGATAAGGTCCGTATGATATTGTCTCATGCTGCATTACCCCATGGTTTTTGGACAGAGGCTGTTATGACAACCATACACTTAATTAATCACTCACCAAACAAATCTTTGGGGGAGGAGGGAGTTCCCCAAGAAGTGTGGTCGGGCAAGCCACCTTCATATGCTTACCTAAGAGTGTTTGGCTGCAAGGCTTTTGTGCACATTCGTAAAGAAAAACGTAGCAAACTTGAGCCAAAGTCCTGTAAATGCATTTTCCTAAGATATGGTGACGAGGGTGAAATGGGGTATAGATTATGGGATCACGAGAAAAGGAAAGTAGTACGCAGCAATGATATTATCTTCTAGATAGATCGCATGTATAAACAGCCTGAAAATACTGAGGAGGTCCGTAGGGTTGTATTCCGAGAAGAAATACCTTTTGGATAGCAAAATGTGTCCGCTATACAGCAGTAAATACCTACTATAAATAAACCTGTAAATGCAAAAAATAATTCCGGAAATGATCAGCCAGCTATTGCCCGTGATAATGAGCCACTACATGTGCAGGAACAGCTAGAACAGCAAGCTGTTGATGCTGATTTGCAGGCTGAAATGCCAGGACAGCAAGCTGAAAATGATCAACAGCCAGCAAACAATGATCATTGGGTTAGGAGATTGTCTAGGGCTACTAGACAACCTGATAGATTTGTTCCTGGTGCAAACAATGTGGCTGATTATGTCATGTTGACAAACTGTGGTGAACTGTCTTGCTTCAAGGAAGCAATGGACAGACAGGACAGTAAGAAATGGTATAAAGCCATGTTGTCAGAAATGGAATCTCTTGAGAAAAATGGCACTTGGGACTTGGTGCAATTGCCTAAAGGGCAAAAAACACATGAAAATGGGTTTACAAGATGAAGGTCACTTCTGGTTCCTCACCAAAGTACAAAGCAAGATTGGTTGTGAAGGGATACAAGCAGGAACATGAAATTGACTTTGATGAGATCTTCTCTCCTGTATTCAAGATGACTACATTGAGAACCGTTTTGGGCTTGGTTGCAACTGAAAATATGGAGCTCATACAGATGGATGTAAAGACTGCATTCTTATATAGTAATCTGCATGAAGACATATATATGCAGCAGCCTGAAGGGTTTGTTGAAAAAGGGAAAGAAAAGATGGTATGTAAACTCAAAAGGAGTTTGTATGGGCTGAAACAAGCACCAAGAGAATGGTATCATAAGTTTGATACATTCATGCGGTCCCAAGGTTTTCATAGAAGTCAAGTGAATCACTGCTTATACGCAAGAAGGCAACAAATGGCAGCCTGATTATCTTGGTTTTGTATATTGATGACATGCTGATTGCTGGCAGGGATACTCATGCCTTGGATTCATTGAAGCAAAGTCTTCATGGCAGCTTTGACCTGAAGGATCTGGGGGATGCAAATCACATTCTTGGCATGCGAATACTCAGAGATAGATCACAAGGCTTACTCTATCTATCTCAACAGGAGTATATCTCCAAAGTTTTGCAACGTTTCCATATGGAAGGAGGGAAAACAATTGGCGTTCCATTGCCTCCATATGTGAAACTCAATACAGAGGACAGCGCTACATCTGATGATGAGAAGGCTGAAATGGCCAAGATACCATATGCTTCAGCTGTTGCCAGTTTAATATATGTTATGGTTGCTACACGTCCTGACATTGCCTTTGCAGTGGGAGTGGTTAGTAAATACATGGCAAATCCTTATAAAAAGCATTGGGAAGCAGTGAAAGGTATTATGAGATACCTCAAAGGCACAAAGGAGTTTTGCATCTGCTTTGGAAAGCAAAAGGAATCTGTTGTTGGCTTTACGAATGCAGACTATGTTGGTCATGCAGATTACAGAAAGTCAAATTCTGAGTATGTGTTTACCTTCATAGGAGGAGCACTCTCTTGGATATCCAAGCTACAAAAGTGTGTTGCATTGTCTACTACAAACGCAGAGTATGTGGCTGCCACTGAGGCATGCAAGGAGGCTTTATAGCTTTCACGTCTGGTGGGAGAGCTTGGCATTGCAAAGTTACATGTTCTCCATTGTGACAATCAAAGTGCTATCATGTTAGCACGGAATTCCGTCTTTCATACAAAGACAAAACACTTACAAGTGAAGTATCACTTCATTAGAGATGTACTTGACAGCAAGAGCATTGAACTTGTCAAAGTGCATACAAATGACAATCCTGCAAACCTTCTCACGAAGCGTCTTCCAGCAGAGCGGTTTGCTCATTGCCGACAGATGACGGGAGTTGGATAGATATATGTATTTCAGCTTTGTAAATACCTAGACATAGCTAATTCTTTTCTCCTCTTAAGGCGCATTGCCTTTAGGTGGGAGGTTATTGAGAATAAAAGCCCTCGTGCCTTTTAAATGTACTCGAGTGTGAACACACCCTTAGCACTTGTACTTTCATATATATATCTATCTAAAAACCTAAAGTGGTACACTCGTCATTGTATCCACAAATCGTGCACACTCTCTCACTCTCTGTCTCGTTGCACATAACAAACACTGATTGCCTCGATCTTCGTGCCTCCCGATCACTACACCTACAACGATTATTTTTAAAAAGACATGTACTTTTCAAAAAATGCAGCAGCACACTCAATCAACAGTTGTTAAATGTGTAAATCAGATTTAAATTGGGTTGTTAGCTATGCAGATAAACTGTTCAAATATGAAAATCCGAAGCCAAAATTTATGAGTAGTAGGTAAGACAACAACAAAAGGTGCAGAACTTGAGAACTTCTAAATTGCAAAAACTTACTGATACAGTCTCAGTTCTAGTTCAAATGGAACCATGTGTGTATTTTCCCAAATACTGTATGCTGGTAGACCAAATATTTACAAGGAACCAACAGATCTCTATTTCTCCGTAGATGAAGTATGCTTCACCTGCATGTTATCGTGTTGAGAAGCAAAGCTATTTAGGGCAATGCTCCTCATGAAGCTGGTTTCCAAGCTCTTTTATGCCTTACACATGTCGCACAAACCATGAGGTGACTGAGTGGTCAAAATGGCTAAAGGCAGCCTCTCTTCCGGATGATGTTAGTTCGCTGCATGCAATTAGCAATTTGTAAGTACTTAGTCTTACTTGGTTTCTAGAACAATCAGAGGAGAGAGGGACAGATAGACTGACTGACTTATTGATTAACAATCTCTTCAAACAGTCATCAGACCTATCACACCATCGAAAGTCTGATACTATATTAGAAAATGTCTTCAAAATGAACAACATAATTAGTCTAGACTAGAATATGGACTCCCTCGCCACTGAGACACAAATATACAGAGTTCTTTTTGTCTTTTGTGAAACCATAGTAATGATCTAAATTGATATACACTGCTCTCCAGGCTAAAACTGGTTGTTGGAGCTGCAGTAACATGAGATAAAACACCCTGGCCAGCCAATTCTAGACAGGCCCTATTTCCAGCAGGGATTTGAATCATCAATAGCCTGCAGATGTTATAGCTCTTCCACCAGAGATTTTCTGGTAACCAGAGATTAATATTTAAGTTACTATCTCTTTGAGAAATCTGACTTCAGTCTGCTATGCTGCCATGGTGGATATCCCTCAATGTTAGGGTTGTTTATGCAAGAAGAAAGAGAGGGTGGCTTCAACTTCCATGATGACTCGTCTTAGATGCCCCAAATTGCCACGAATGCCCCAAAAATGCCTCGAACACCCTAAATTGCCTTGGGAGTCCCCATTGCCCCAAATTGCCCTGAACGTTCTAAAATTGCCTCGATTGCCCCAAATTGCCCCCAATGCCTCAAAAATGCCTTGAATTACCCCGAATTCCCAAATGCCCCCAAATTGCCCCAAGGGCCAATAACCCCAATTGCTCCAAATTGCCCCAATCACCCTAATTTCCCCAAAATTCCTCCACTTTCCCTTGAAATTAAAAGATATAGATACATGGTTACCTTGAAATTGAGGACTGAGGAATGGGAGTGTATGGAACGCATTAGGCCATTCCTACACACCAGAACAACTGCTCCCATGTTATTATGCTTCATGGCCACAGAAGATGCTAAGGAGAGAAGGAAAGGATGATTTAGAGAGCATGGGTTTGAAGCCAAGGTAAAATCAGTTATATATACGGATATGGAAGCAATTTAGCAAGATAAAATCCTTTCCTTCTCTCCTCAGCATCTTCTGTGGCCAGTCATGACACAGCCCATGAAGCATAAGAACAGGGAGCAGTTGTTCTGGTGTGCAGGAATGGCCTAATGCGTTCCATACACTCCCAAGAGGTGAAATGGCCAAAGAATGTTACTTGTCATTCTCAGGCTTGTTCTATACCATTCTCAACTGTTCCCTGCCATTCCCTTTGCTGTTCCCTTTGTAGTCCGTGTTTGGAACAGCTGTTTCAGACTTGCTAGTCAAAATCAGTGTTTTTTTTTCTCATGTGTGCCTATGTTGCATTCCTTCCACTGTCTGTTTGCTTGTCTCCATTGGTTATTGTGTACTCATCAGTCTTTTACCTCTGCCATCCACCACGCATCTTCCTTCCACTGCCTGTTTGCCTGTCTCTGTTGCTTATTGTGTGCTCATCTGTCTTTTGCCTCTATCACCCACCACCCACACACGATCCCCCCATCATCACACACCACCACACCGCACACACTCCTGCACACGCTGAGGATGCAGAGTCAAGACAAGACACAAGCTCACTGTGAATGTCATCAGGGTCCACATTAGACTCATCATCAACTCTTGCAAATCACAATCAAATTCAATCCTCACTCCTCAATTTCAAGGTAACCATGTATCTATATCTTTTAATTTCAAGGGAAAGTGGAGGAATTTTGGGGAAGGTGATTGGGGCAATTTGGAGCAATTGGGGTTATCGGCCCTTGGGACAATTTGGGGAATTGGGGAAATTTGGGGGCATTGGGGAATTTGGGGTAATTCAAGGCATTTTTGAGGCATTGGGGGCAATTTGGGGCAATCGAGGCAATTTTAGAACGTTTAGGGCAATTTGGGGCAATGGGGACTCCCAGGGCAATTTAGGGTGTTCGAGGCATTTTTGGGGCATTCGTGGCAATTTGGGGCATCTAAGACGAGTCATCATGGAAGTTGAAGCCACCCTCTCTTTCTTCTTGCATAAACAACCCTAACATTGAGGGATATCCACCATGGCAGCATAGCAGACTGAAGTCAGATTTCTCAAAGAGATAGTAACTTAAATATTAATCTCTGGTGCCCAGAAAATCTCTGGTGGAAGAGCTATAGCATCTGCAGGCTATTGATGATTCAAATCCCTGCTGGAAATAGGGCCCGTCCAGAATTGGCTGGCCAGGGTGTTTTATCTCATGTTACTGCAGCTCCAACAACCAGTTTCAGCCTGGAGAGCAGTGTATATCAATTTAGATCATTACTATGGTTTCACAAAAGACAAAAAGAACTCTGTATATTTGTGTCTCAGTGGCGAGGGAGTCCATATTCTAGTCTAGACTAATTATGTTGTTCATTTTGAAGACATTTTCTAATATAGTATCAGACTTTCGATGGTGTGATAGGTCTGATGACTATTTGAAGAGATTGTTAATCAATCAGTCTGTCTGTCTATCTGTCCCTCTCTCCTCTGATTGTTCTAGAAACTAAGTAAGACTAAGTACTTACAAATTGCTAATTGCATGCAGTGAACTAACATCATCCGGAAGAGAGGCTGCCTTTAGCCATTTTGACCACTCAGTCGCCTCATGGTTTGTGCGACATGTGTAAGGCATTAAAGAGCTTGGAAACCAGCTTCATGAGGAGCATTGCCCTAAATAGCTTTGCTTCTCAACACGATAACATGCAAGTGAAGCATACTTCATCTACGGAGAAATCGAGATCTGTTGGTTCCTTGTAAATATTTGGTCTACCAACATACAGTATTTGGGAGTACCAGTAAGCTTTTTTGCAATTTAGAAGTTCTCAAGTTTTGGGCCTTCTGTTGTTGTCTTCCTTGCTGCTCATAATTTTTGGCTTCGGATTTTCATATTTGAACAATTTATCTCCATAGCTAACAACCCAATTTCAATCTGATTTACACATTTAACAACTGTTGATTGAGTGTGTTGCTGCATTTTTTGAAAAGTACATGTCTTTTTAAAAATAATCGTTGTAGGGAAAAAAAAACAAAAAGAAAAGACTCATGGTGCAAAGTTGGAAGATTGAACCGCAAGAAATTCCTATGCTTTGATTTTGCCATGAATAACCACAATTAAAGCAACATTTCTATGGTGCTATTGTTTGTTAAATGTGAAAGAAAGGCACTTTTAAGTGAAAGAGAGCTCTCTTTCTCATAGGATTCAGGGAAAGTTGTATTATAGTAAGTACAATGGATATGCATGCACAGTGATGATCATTGGACAATTGGAGGTTCATTTGCAAGGCAAGACTATAACAACCAAGCTTGAAGCAATGGTGAGTTTTTGTATCCACATTTGGGCGCTTTATTGCTTTCTTCATATCGTAGGATCTAGGTATAGAGAGTATAAAAAGCCCAAGGCAAGAGTACAAGCAATCTATGTGAGAGGTAGATGAGCTTCTTGTGTATGAAAGAATGCATAAAACAATATGCATTCATCTTATTCCACATGTTGAGCTAGTTGAGGTCTAGCTTGACATTTTGGTATAGTTTTTTAGACTTAGAAATCTATCCTCGTGATGCTTGTGCTTGCATAGTACAGCAGAATAGGGCACATTGGGAATGGTAGTGAAGAATTGAGCTCTCCTTTATGGTTAGCAAAATATGCGAAAAACCCATCTAATTAGATTAGGCAGGTCGAGGATTCATCTTTTGATGGTAATTCACTACCTTCAACTTCTAGATCAAAAAGTGGAACAATACCCACTATGCTTGTTCGAGCCTTGTCATGTTCTAAGCCTCCATGCGTTCTAGCTAGTGAAAGTCTAAGGTTAGCTCTATCATATCTCCTTGAATAGTAAAGTTTAGGTAATTATTGGGCTGCGCATCTACTTGGATTTTCTCTATTATTCATCCGTTTGTCTTGTAATCGAATATCCTATATATGTTGTGAGGCATTTCCCACATAAGTTGCTGTATATGTACTTTTGCAGTGTTGGTTATGTGCATCAAAATCTACAATGGTATTTACAGCTGGATATATCAATGTACATACCAATGTAGATTTTCTGATTCACATACCAACAGTATTACTAGCTACACAAAGAAAAGCTGCAAACCATAAAAAAGTGTATGCCAGAATATTTACTATTTGAGAGAGAGAGAGAGAGAGAGAGAGAGAGAGAGAGAGGGAGAGTATGCTGACCTAATGGTCTGATGTAATAGAAAGTAAAAGATACAGAGATAATGTTGACTTGATGGTCTGATGTAAATGTTTACTACGTAATTCAATTATCTTCACGAAAAGAGAGAGAGAGAGAGAGAGAGAGAGAGAGAGAGCTTTTTCTTCATGTAGTACAAATGTAAACACACAATAGAAAAAAGGAGATTAATGAGAAGCACTAGTATTCTAGAAATAACTTGAAAAGTTTCTAGCTTCTCGTGCGTATGAGAATTTCCACTAAAAAATATATTTCTTGATTGGTGTGCACCATAGTGTATGGATGTGTTTATTTGCATGTTTATATGTGCGACAATCTAGCCATACATTTAGGTGTACCTCTTGGAGTAAAATTTCAAACTCATTTACATTCTTTTATTTGAGAGAAAGCATACTTTCTTCATAAAAGTAAGAAAGAAAAACGAAAACAAATGTGCATAGCGACTTACAATGGGGAGGGAAAGATAGAGAGAGAGACATACATGATAAGGAAGGAGTACACAAGGTCTCTCGGCATTCCATGAAAGCTCTTGGTGAAAAACATGGCTGACTAGAGAACACGCTTTATAGCTGATTGGCATTTTTTAATAGCCCCAAAACATGCTTAATTAATTAAAAACGCAAATTTGGTGAGTGGTTCGAGAGAGTTTTGGTGGTCCCTCAAAACCCTAATTTTTGGGGCACCCTTCAACATCTATCAGCATCTAGTGCCAAACGACAAGCTATTGCTATCTCTCCCACTAAATGACCGCTACAGTACTCGCATTTTTGCTGTCCAACAAGCCATCTACATTAACAAACACCTCTCCTATTGTCACCTAACAGTTCTCTGCCTCAGGTGATCAATTTTCAACCTTTCTCTAGTAGTGCATTGCTGCGTTTACTAGATTTCAGCCTTCAACTGCTGTATTTTGGTGACCAGCCTGCTACCCTTCATTATTCAACACACTCTCATCTCCAACTAGTGGTTATTACACTTGGGATCTGTCTCCAATGGACGTCACTCTCCAACACTACATTACTCTATCCTTGGGCATTCTGTACACTCTTATATTCATTTACAACATTCATTCATTTCAGAGTTTCTTCTCTCTGGGTTTGTCTGTATGTTTGAGTTTTGAGTTTTTACATTTTGCATATTGCATTTTGCATTTTGGGTTTGAGTTTTGCTTGTCTCTATCTAAGTCTTTGTGTTCAATCTTGTTCATACATACTGTGTTCGTCAGTGCAAACCCTAGCATATCTTCACATGGTATCAGAGCCGGTGCTCTTCTATAGAGTATCTTGCGATGATTGTGGAGGCTAGTCTTTGTGCAAGACTCACACACGACTCGATTCCGACTCATAATGTCTGATGCACCTTCTTCTAGGGATCCTACGACGCCCTATTTGGCTTCTCCATCATTGGAGGCTCTGAGAAGGCATTATGGTCTCCAAGGGGAGGTAGACACACCTTCACCTTTACCGTCTTCTTATTTTCATTTTGGTCATCTTATAGTTGAGGAGTTTGAGGAATACTTGTGCATCATGTACAGTCAGGTTTACACCCCTCCACGAGTGCTACTACTCGGTCTGGACTGATTGGTGAGACTAGCCATCTCCCTGATCTTGGAGAGACCATGACATTCGGCGAATCTGGCGATCCATATCCTTTATCTCAACTAAGCCTTATGTCAAGTTCATATAACCCTTTGAGTCATATGAGCCAAAACCCTCTCCTATTTCTTCTTTTGTTACACAAGATCCGAATGATTTTTAGTATGTTAACTTTAAAAGAGGAGGCTCTCAAAGCAGATACTCTTCATCAAGTATATCTTTACCATCTATTTCATTTCAGCAAGTAAACCACATTTCTCAACTCCCTCCTATCCTATCACTATCTTCTCCACATTTTGATCTACTCACATCTTCATTCCAAAATCTTGGACTACATTCTTTTTTTGCTCAAAGCACACTAGGGGTTGAATCCTCCATCTCTGCTCCTAACACTTTCTCTTTTAGTATCCCATCATCTACCTACCCTCCATTCACTCCATCTCTTGGTACATCATTAGGGGAATGCCACCCTTAACTTGTGGTGCTATATGCTGAAAAATGCTCATGTAGCAAGTGCCACTTGGACAGTGTCCCTCATGGGGAAATTGTTCACTTGCCCAAGCACCCTAGTACAAAAATGATGAAATCATGCAATGAAAATGGTAAGGTACAACAGGGGAAAGGAACCGATGTCAAAAACAAAGTGCTGAAGCCTATGGAATACCAAGAAGGGTAGGAACCCCCTCTCAACCTGGATGTGGATGCCAAAGAATGGAAGAGGAGCCCGATGTCGATCTTTGTGTGGTGCCGAGAACAATAAGAAATGGAAGAAAATGAAGTGGATGAAGCACCCCGCTAAAAGAGCAAGGTAGAAGTCACCACCATGATAGCATCGAGAGAGATGCTGCACAACCCGTCTCGGGAGGGGAAACCGCCATGCTGGAAGAAGAGCAAGCACTCCTAGGATGTGAAACCATGAAAGGAACGGTGCGCATCCCACGTCGCTAGCCCACGTAGGACCAAAGCAATCTGCAAGTTAGCCCTACACTGAAAGACAAAACCCTACAAAAGAGATGAGAATCTGCAACACAAAGGTTAGTAGTGAGATGCTCCAAAGCAAAACATAAGAAGACAAAAGAATGGAAAAGCTAAGGACAATGAATCCTATGGGCCCAACTCTAAGAGTGCGAAAAATGAATGCTAGACTGACCTAGGATATCCAAGAGGACTTAGAGACATGCTAGTCTAAGAAGGTAGCCACCATCGCGTACATTTTTTCAATAAGTGTGGTAAATTTTATGGGATGCGGCCAATTGAGTAATAGTGACCCAGAAGACGGGAGTAGGGAGAGTACACCCAACACATCACAAAACAGTACAAGCTAACCTATCCACTCAGGGTGTCGATGACGAGGAAAAGTAGGTGATGAGGTATCCATGCGATGAAGAAGGATGGTGGTATGGTAACAACAGCTGCCGGTGGAAACAGCTTAGGATCTGCTCAAGTGGTGCTCTGCACAATGAGATGCAAAGTATGCTACATACTGAAGAATGCTCATGCAGCAGGTGCCACTTGGACAGTGTCCCTCATGGGAAAATTGTTAACTTGCCCAAGCGCCCTAGTACAAAGATGATGAAATCATGCAATGCAAAGGGTAAGGTACAACACGGGGAAAAAGCCGATGTCGAAGACAAAGTACTGAAGCCTATAGAATACCAAGAAGGGTAGGAACCCCCTCTCGACCTAGATATAGATGCCGAAGAAGGAAGAGGAGCCTGATGTCGGTCTTCGTGTGGTGCCAAGAACCATAAGGAATGAAGAGGAGGAGGAAGCATCCCAGCTAGAAGAGCTAAGTAGAAGTCACCGCCATGATAGCATCAAGAGAGATGCTGCGCGATCCGCCTTGGGAGGGTAAGCCTCCATGCTGGTAGAAGAGCAAAACTCCAAGGATGATGAAACCATGAAGGAACGGCGCACATCCCAAGTCTCCAACCTAGGTAGGACTGGGCAAACCTGCATGTTAGCCCTACACTGAAAACAAAACTTGCAAAGGAGATCAAAGTCTGCAATCACATAGATCAGTAGTGAGATGCTCCAAAAACAAAACAAAACTAAAATGAAAAGCTAACTAAAGGAACAAGTGCAAAGATGCAAATGTGTATGTGTGTGTGAGTAAATGCAACGGAAGATTTAAAATATAGAGACAAAAATCCTATGGGCCCAACTCTAAGAGTGCAAAAAATGAATGCTAAACTGACCTAGGGTATCGGAAAGGACCTAGAAACACGCTAGTCTAAGAAGGTGGTCACCATCGCGTACATCCAATAGTAGGGCTCTGCCAAGGAAACGCCCGACGAGGTGGGGAGGAAGGTGAGATAGATGCATGAAGTGCAACGGGATCAGAACCTGCAGAGACCAATCAGCCAATCCCTCAGGGTAGTGAAAGAGATGGGCTACTGAGGCTATACTCGAGCCACATGTCCAGCAACAACGGCGGGTACTGAAGGAGTAGACGAAGCAGGAGCGGAAGAAGTAGCCCTATTGGACTGTGCAGTTGCAGCGATCTGCTAAGGCTTTTAGGTGGAAGACCTTGGGCCTTGGAGCGACACTCCTCGTCCACATGGCCTGCTCTCTGGCAATGTGTGCAAAACCCGTTTTTCTTAGAGAGTAGCTACCAGATAGGTCTAGATTCTTTGGTTCCATCTGAGAAAGACGAGTCACCCTTTGATTGGCTTACCTTCGCATCTTGCGAGTTCTTGCCACTGGTAGTATTTTCTCCCGAAGAAGAGGCAACCAACCCCCTCTACTCTGAATAAGGCTGTGATAAGGATTTCTTGTGGACTTAATCATGCAGCCTCGCGTAACGCAAGAATTGGCACTCAAACTCGTAGAAGGTTGGTAATCGAGGTTGAGAGATGATGTATTGAATGAAATTGAAGTACTTTTCTGGCAATTTATTCAAGAAGAATATAACCTGATCGTCATCTGACTTTGAAGAGCTAGCAGTAGCGAACTCGGCAAGTAACCACCTATATTCAACCAACTTGACTTTCAGATCATCCCCTTCCTTTTAATAGAGAACTCTTGAAGCTCAAAGTCGAGACTGATGAGCCGAGTACGATCACGAGCCGCATAGTGGTCGAGAAGGTGACTCCAACGCTCTTAACACGAGCAGAAAGTGCTGCAACTAAGAATCAAACTCAGAAAGCAATCCTTGCATCAGCTCAACATTGGTTGTGGCATTGCGGGCTCTCCATTGACGGATGTAGTCAAGGTGAGCTAGTCAAGGGTCCGGGCATAGGCTCTAGACCAATGACGAGGTCTCAAAGACCCTGAGACTCAAGCACTTGTTGCATGAAATTAGACCAAGGGGTGAAATTTGACCCGTTAAAACGTGTCTTATCCGTGAAGGCATTCTTGGCCGTTGCAACAGGAGTGGTAGTGCTTGCAAAAGGATAGTGTGAAAAAGTGTAGTGTGGGTAGAATGGAGGAGTGGAGTACACTTGGGAATGGGCCCCACAGTGCCCACCAAGCATGCGGGTAGTGTGCAAGGTGGATCCATAGGTAGGGATGGGTTGACTAGGCATGGGCATGGTAGCCACATGAGGAACCCAAGGAGGTGGGATGGGAACACGAGGAGCAGAAGATGGGAATCCCTACGTAGGTGTAACCCAAGGAGAGTGTGAAGATGCACCATAAGTTGAGGATGGAAACCCCTGCGTTTGAGTGGTCATGTGAGATGTGAAGCTGGGGATAAAGAGGGGGATGCCCATCACAATTGACCCAGGAGTTATGGGTGTGCTCATTTGTTGAAAGGTGAGAGGCACTGTGTTAAAGGGTGGCATTCCCCCTAACAAAGTACCATGGTGCAAAGAGGTAGAGAATGGGGTGGAGAAGGAAAAGGTGCTAGGAGCGGAGATGGAAGATCCAACCCCTAGGGTGTGTGATACAGATATGGAGTGTAATCCAAGGCTTTGGAAAGATGATGAGAGGTGTGATATATAAGAGGGTGGGATGGGAGGGAAGTGAAAAGTGTATGTAGCATGCTCAAATGAAACAAAAGTTGTAGATGTACCTGAATTGTCTCCTTCGTGAGCCCCCTCTATTGAAGTTCACATATGCAAAGCCATCCCGATCCTGTACCTAACAAGCAAGGGTTTTGATTCATGCAACACAAAAGAATTATACAAAACAGATATTGAACCTGGCTGAGATGATGAAGATGGATTGCCACACGTTCTAAATGTCATATGTCCTCCATGATCACAGGGGTAGCCAGCCTTACCAACCGGTTCGGATGTGGTAGCAAAACTGGTAGGAGTGTAAATATCACCGTACTTGGTGCGATAGTACTTCTCAAAGTCCTCCTCTATCATGTTAGTGAATTCTGGAATAGGAGTAGAAAAAGAAGGTGAAGGTGAAAGTGGAGTGTTGTCCTCCTCACCGAGTCCATAATGCCGTCTCAGGGCCTCCAATGATGGAGAAGCCAGATAAGACATCATAGGAACTAGAGAAGGTGTCTAGGACATTGTGATTCGATTACGAGTCGTATTGTGTGCCTCGCACAAAGACTAGCTATCCACAATATCTGCAGGATGCTCTTTACAAGAGCACCGGCTCTGATACCATGTGAAGAAAACTGCTAGGGTTTGCACCGAGGGCACACTGAGTGTACGACTACGACAAAAACACAAAGAGACAGACATAGACACAAAGAGCAAAACTCAAACCCTAAACGCAAAACTCAAAAACTCAAACCCTAAACGCAAAACTCAAATACAAAAACTCAAACACAAACAGAAGAAGGGAAGAGAGAGAACATAACTTTGAAGTGAATGAATGTTGTAAATGAATGTAAGAGTGTATAGTGTGCTCAAGGGCAAAGCAATGTCGGAGTGTGACATCCACCGGAGACGGATCCCAAGTCTGTGACCACCAATCGGAGTGTAGGTGAAACCAGTCTATGACTCACATAAAGCGGTAGTTCCTTCAATTAATACATGGTCTTTTCACACAGACTCACAAACAGAGACCTCACACCAGATTGGCCCCAAAGTCCGGTGCCCCTTTCGGTATTTCTTTTTCAATTAAAAGATGGGAAATTACAATAATGAAATGTTCCAAAGTACAAAACCTGTGAACAGTTGGATTTCATCTTTTCTGAGAAAATCTCAGCTACATAAGGACAGCACTACATATCCAGAACAACATCCCTCTGAGGAAAACACTTTCTGCGACCATAACTCAATGATTCAAGTGCAGAATTGCAGTCTGCAGAACTCTGTAAACATAACCCTTTTCTATTCAATCTCTAAATAACCCCTTTTATATTACACCCTTCTTTATGTAAAAAATGTATAAAAATGATATTTTTAAAATATCTTATTTTGAACCCATGTGATCCACACATATATTCATGAGTAACTTACCTAAGAGTACATAAGGGATTCCTCCATGCAACCAACCTTCAAGCATGCTACATTTAGGTCTTCTATTTTTCATCAAAAAATTCTTCAAGATTTTCAAAATGCTCTCACTAAAGAACATCTGTCATGCATGAAATATGCCACATATACCCATCCCATCCACACTGTTTTTACCTATTTCTTGACCTGTTCTCAGCCTTATTCCATTCCAGATCTGTTCCGTACCAGATGGACTACAAACCCTTTGTCCCTAGCATCATTCCAACAGTAAAACAATCCCACAAAGAGCACTAAATCAGAGCTGAAAAACCCTGTTCCTGTGTGGCATGGTCATCACTTTCTTTAGTTCCTACATTGAAGAAGCCATTTACTGCTCTTGAACCTAGACAGTGAGGTTCTTGCCTCAGCAAAAGTGCAAAGAAAACATAGAACTGTACATTCGATGGAATCAGCTCATCATGCAAAGCATTTCCTCTAAGAATAGAGAGAGAGTTGACCAGAGGAAGCAAGCTCTACCTCCGTACATGAGTCAGAGACGAAGTACTCTCCATGATCGGTGTAAAATTTGACATCGGCATAGGCCAGAGAATTAATCCTCGTGCAAAAACGAAGATAATGACACAAACAAATTCTCGGATCCAAAAATAGTAACTCGCTAAATTTTAGGGATGGTGACCCCTACATTTCTCAAGTTGTTCTAAGCAACTTTTATCATTGCAACCACATCAAAAAGTGTAATGTGGCTCAGTTACAGTGACTTTTATTCCATGGGCATTCTCACATGTGCATCTTCTATCTTGGCCAGGCTCATTGTTCTGCACCATCTCCAGTGGCTAAGCACATAGTCCCAAACCATTGGCATTCTATTCTTCAATGCCCATTCAATTCAGTCACAAGGCTCAGACAAACGATTAGTCCAATTTGTCCCAATGGCTGCCTCTTCTGGCCATGCAAAGATCCCGGCTTAATCCAAGAGAACTCTAGGGGTAAAAAGCAACAGCAACTACAAAAAAGAAAAATAAAATAACTAATAAGTAAATAAGAAAAGCAAATGCAAAAAGTATCACCACCTGGTGACATACTCCCCTCTTGTAAGAAGCAAGCGACCTTGATTGCATGTCACACATGCTAACGGATGACACGGGACGATAACAAGATTCTCCATGTTATTAGTGCCATCGCATGTATTACTTGCTAACAAATGACACGGGGCGATGGTAGGAGTTTCCCCACTACCATTTTTGCCATTGCAAGTTCAAGTCTCGCATAGGTGGAGGATCACATCCTGTATCCAACTATGGTTACTAGGAGCCTTTCTAATATACATGTTTTCGGATGCAACACAGGGCGATAGCACATATCCCCGAACTATTAGTGTCACAACATGTATAATCATTCAACTAAAGTGTAACAAATACAACTTCAAAGCACTGAGATTTCATTCAATGATACACATGTTAATGCTAAGTGTAAACCATACATTGTGCATTATTCAGTGAGATGCAGTATTCAACTCTACAATAGAGAATGTACATTGCTTCAAAAAGCATTCTAAGTCACTGTAGGTTCCAGCAAGAAAGCTTCTCGATAAAGTTGCAATAACTGAGGCGAATCTGCCAATTCAGTCTCTTCCATCCATTTGGCAATGTTGAATCTTGTCTATAACCATTACCATACTATAACATGGTGGTTGAACACTACCTACACCGGTTCACCATTGGAGCATCAATGTAGTATTTCATACACTTACATAACTCTTGTTCACATTGTAACTTCCGTGAAGGGTGGTTACAGTCCTTGTCAATCCGAAAAAAATGTCGGATTACGACTCGATTTTTTTAAAAAAGTAAATAAAAATTGTTAGTTATTAATATTTGTTAGTTTTTACTTTAGTTAGTCTTTAGTTAGTAACCTTACTAACTTACAATGGTGAATAGTTCTTGAACTTCACCAAAAATCTTCTTATAACTCTACCTTTTACTTTCCTATCCTTACATGCCAGGATTTGCTTAGGAACTAGAATCTCATCTAATTCCTCTACTTCAGGCTGTTCCTCTTGAACCATATCGTCTGGCACTTCACCAATAAAAGACCTCAATAGGCTCACATGGAATGCATTATGAATTTTCCAATTCTCTAGCAATTTCAGCCTATACGCCACGTCATTGATCTTCTCTAAGACTTGAAAAGGGCCATAGTAACGCATACTCAGCTTTGGAAACAAACGTTCCTTGCCCTTTTGTTTTCTCAAATGTGCCTTTTCAAAACGTAATAACACCCAATCATCCTTTTTGAACAAGAGTTCCCGACAATGACTATCAGCAGCTCCTTTCTATTTAGCTTGTGACTTTTCTAAGGCATACTTGACCTTTTTATATACTTCTTCCCAATCTTTTACATAACGATCTGCTTCAAAAATATTATCTTTTATCTGCAAAATGGGAGGCAATTTCTTTCCACCTTCCACAATCTCAAAAGGTGCTTTGCCAGTAGATGAGTGCATTGTATTATTGTATGCACACTCAACCAATGGCAAGTAGTGTTCCCAAGAAGTCTTATGATCTGAAACATAACACTTCAGTAGATCTAAAATAGTCCAATTTGGTTCTTTAGATTGTCCATCAATTTGCGGATGGAAAGAAGATGAAAATTTCAGCGTAGTGCCCATGTTTTCAAACAATGCTTTCCAAAACAAGCTAGTCATTCTTGGGTCCCTATCACTAACAATTGACCGTGGCATTCCATGGTACTTGAAGATATTATGCATAAATATCTTTACTATGTATTCTAACTTAACCTTTTTCCCTACAGGAATGAAATGTGCATATTTGCTGAATCTGCAAATGATAGTCCAGATTCCATCATTCCCTGAAGAAGTTCTTGGAAGATCAAAAATGAAATCCATGGCAATACTTTCCCATGGCCTTTCTGGAGTAGGCAGTGGTTGCAATAACCCTGGTGCCTTCTATCTATCAAATTTGACCTTTTGGCATACAAGGCAAGATCTGACATATGCATCAACATTAGATCTCAAGGTTGGTCAATAGAAGAAAGTCTCTACCGCTTTGACTGTAGCATCAATACCACGATGTCCTGCATACGGTGCAGTGGAGCATGACTTTCTAATAAAACTTTTGGCCTTAGCTGTTTTCTAACACATAGTCTTCCATGCATCATGATAAAACCTTCTTTGAACACATAATGATCATGATGTTGGCCATTGATCAACTGTTCATAGATTTCAAAGAAATCTTCATTATCAGCATACTGCTCTTTCATATCATCCAATTCATGGTGATAAGAAATTAAAACAACTGACACCTGTGGTTTGCGAGATAAAGCATCTACAACTACATTCTTCTTGCCTTCCACATGCACTATCTGAAAATGAAACATAGATAGAAAATTTGCCCAACGCATGTGTTTCTCTGACAATTTAGCCTGTGTGAGAAAGTATCTAAGTGTTTGATGATCCGTTTGCACTACAAAATCAGCACCAAGCAAATAGTGCTTCCAACTAGAGAGTGCACAGATCACAATCAAATAACTCTTTCTCATAAAGTTGGTAAGTCCTTTCAACGACAGAAAGTACTCTACTCTCGTATGCCACAACTCGGCCATTCTGCATTAATACAGCACCAATTCTATTTCCACATGCATCACACTACACTACGAATGGCTTAGACAAATCTGGCAAAATAAGTACTGGATCTGTAGTCATTTTCTCCTTCAAACATCTAAATGCTGATTTCTCTTTGTTAGTCCATTGCCATTTGACATCCTTCTTTTCAAGCGCATGTAAAGGAGAAGCAATCTCTGCAAAGTGTCTTACAAATCTTCTGTAGTAAGAGCATAGGCCGAGGAAACTGCGAACATCATGAACGGTTTTCAAGTCTGGCCAAGAGACAATTGCTTCTATCTTTGCAAGTTTGCAAGATCCATCTTCACACCATCTTTAGAAACTATGTTCCCAAGGAAGTGAATCTCTTCCAAAAAGAATTCACTCTTCTTGCCATTAATGAGCAATCTGTTATGTTTAAGCTCATTAAAGACTGTAACTAAGTGTATTCTATGCTCCTCTTCATTCTTTGAAAAGATAATCATATCATCAAAGAATGTGCCAACGAAACTTCAATAAGGGTGAAAAATTCTATCCATCATCCTGTTAAACGTAGCAAGAGCATTGGTCAATCCAAACAGCATGACTAAAAATTCATAGAGACCAAATGTCGTTCTAAAAGCAGTCTTATGGATATCCTCTGGCCTGATTTTGATCTGATGGTACCCACTTTTCAAATCTATCTTGCTAAACATTCATGCTCCTTGTAATCAATCAAGAATGTCATCTATCCTCGGAATCGGAAACCTATTCTTGATCGTGTTCTTATTCAAGGCTCTGTAGTCAATACACATTCGCCAAGAGCCGTCCTTTTTTTGAACTAGCAACACAGGTGAACAAAACGGAGAACTATTGGCCTGAATTAGTCCCTTCTCTAAAATCTCGTTAACCTATATCATAATCTCTTTCTGTTGCGCTGCACTCACCCTGTACGGTGGCCTATTGGGTGGACTAGCCCCTGGAATAAGATCTATGGTATGATCTTCAGGCCTCTCAAAGGGTAACTCTCTTGGTAACGAATCTGAGAAACAATCACTGAATTATCCAAGAAAACCCTTCTACTTTCATCTAGTACAGACACATTACTGTCAACTTCATTAACTTGCTTTGCAAAAACCAAGTACGCAAAAATATGATTTTTCATTACAAAAGTAATTGCAGAAGCAGAAACAACTGGGACAGACTCTCCTTTAAGCTTCACATCTAACACATAAGTCTTGCTCCTATGTACAAGAGTAATCGTTCTATTGTAAGTATCCAAGATAGCATGCTTCCTGTGGCACCATGGAAGATCCAACGGAACATCACAGCCCTCTAAAGGCATAATATGGAACTCCTCTGTGTCCACATGGCCCTAAATGTGCATACGGAGTTTGCCAAGAATGGGGGTGATAGGTTCAGTATGTCTTGGGCATGCCAAATCAGCATGTCCAACTGGTCGCATTTTCTCGGGACGTATACCCAGCTTAGCTGCCAATGCTGGTGAGATAAAGTTTGCACAAGCTCCAAGATCAAAGAAAATAAGCATTGTGGAATCTCTGATCTTTCCCCAAGCTCTGCACAATTCTGTAGCATCATCAACTAATTGATCTCCCACCATATCAAGCACTAAGCCAATGATGGGCTTCTTTTTACTTTGTGCATCTTTAGAACATTGATGTGGGCACTTAGAAGCAATATGGCCTTTTTGTTCACATATAAAGCATTTCTCAACCATCATTAAAACCTTTCTTTCTTCAAATGATTTGCCAAAAAGTGGCCTCTTCTGTCCTTTGCCTTGTTTAAAAGAAGTCTTAAGGTTGCTGCTGAAATCTTTTCTTCCAAAAAAACTTCTTTGTAAAACTAGTCTTTTCTAGAAATTGCTTCTTCTTCTTGCCAGAATCCTGCTTAAACTGAGAATCCTTCTTTTCAATGCCTTTAAAGCTATCAACTTTTCCTTTCAACAATGCATTTGCCACACCAACATTTTCAATTAATTGTACCGTATTTGTAACCCTGGTCTTGGTACAATAATCCATGATGGCTTCGAGCAAACAGCAACAGTACTTTTCAATTTGTTTTGACAGGGGCATTGTCTTGTAAGAACTCACAGGCAAAAGTGCTTCCCAAAATTTCTTATTGTACTCTTCTAAATCCGCACAATTTGCCACGTCTAATTTATGCCATGCAGTCATGACATCCACTTCAAATGTGTTAGTTAACCATGAGCCTGCAAACAACTGTTTAAAATGGACCCAAGTGGCAGGTGCATATCCTTGCATCAACAATATGTTCCACCACTACAAAGCATTACCTTTCAAAAAAGTTGCAGCCTTCCGCACCTTAGAAGTCTCAGTAAAATTCCCTCTAGTGTAAGCTGCATCAAATTGATGTATAAATGTCAAAGCTTTCAGCTTATCTTGCATACCACTAAAGGTTTCAAACTTTAATGCCTGACCACCCTCTTTATAGTCTTTAGGCTTTGCACTTTTTGTTGTCAGGTTATCATAGACAGGTGGCTGTAAAAAGGGGAGTCCCTTAGGCGCATTATCAACATTCATTTCACCTGTCTTAGCTGCCATATAGCCACTAGGCTGAAAAAAGACCAGCCGCTGCATTTTGTACTCCAGGCATCAAAAAAGGACTCTGCAAAGTCTGATAACCGGGCTGTAGACCAATATTAGCATAAAGTGGATTCACTGCCTCAACAGGCATAATTCCGGGTGGCCCTCTGGGCAAGTATCCCTGATAACCAGTGGGTAATCCAGCCATTGCTTGAAAAACTGACCCACCACCAAAGAAACCAGGATAAGGAGCAAACTGAGGAGAAATAGTCTACTGTGCCACTTGTGCATAACTGCCTTGACCATTCACTCACTGGTCATGTGCTTGTGCTTCTTGTTGCATTGGATCTATCTCCATGTTTGGCGTCTTTTCCACATGCTCACGCACTTTAGAGGTTTGCCTTTTTGAGCACTCCATGGTATGATGTGATGACTCAGCCCGAGAATCCTCATTATGTGACTTCAAAAATTTTTGCATCCAAGGATTCTTTACAAGCTGTTCGAAAGAGCCAACCATACTAAGGAGTTGTGCCATAAACAAGTCCTATTCTTGCTCCTCATCCTGTGGTTCGATCTCAGTTCTAAAAGGTGCTGACACCTGTGCACCAATACTCTCTCTTCGGTGTCTATGAGCAGAAGAAGAACTCTCTTCTTCATAGAGGGAGTCTTCCTTTGCCTTTGTCCATGTCTGCCATCTCTCTAGTCCTGTAATCTCTGTAAAACCTGTGTGTATGGCCTTTTCACCCAAAACTATCCGAGCTTAAATTCTTGCAGAAAAGAATTCAAATTCCGAGGATGGAACTGTGAAACCGGTCTATGACTCACATAAAGCAATAGTTCCTTCAATTAATACCTAGTCTTTTCACACACACACACACACACACACACACACACACACACACACACACACACACACACACACACACACACACACAAACAAAGACCTCACTCCCTCGCTCAATACCAAATTGGCTCCGAAGTCCGGCGCCTTTTTCGGTATTTCTTTTTCAATTAAAAGATGGTGTATCCAAAGAAAAATACATTCCTAGGAGTGTCTATAAATGAATCTCTCCAAACCCATTCCCCAAAATCCCACTGTAGTCTTTGAAGAGACCTCCTCCTATATACCCAACACCTCTAGCCATCCATCATGCATGTCTCAAGGTCTGGGTCTGAATACCAAGTCCTACACAATGAGGCACAATCCTAATTATCTTCCAAGACCATTCAATGGACTCCAATTGATCCAAATCCTCACTCTTGAGTCTACTATACTTATGCATCAAGGAGGTAAACACACCACAATAGCCACCAACCACTACAAGAAAAATGTCTTCTTTGGTAAAGAGCTTAATCCATGCTTGAGAAGTGTCTATCTCAATCCTCACTCTAAGCTAAGCTATCACCTCCCTAATGCTCTCTCCATAATGTATCTAGCCCCGTTGAATGCCACGAAGCCTCTATTTTTGTGGTTGGGGTGGTAGCCCAAGAAAGGTGATCCACTCCCCTACAAAAGAAGCTATATGCAAAGAGAATCTCACCCAATATAAGCGTGTCCTCTCACAGTTGGTGTGACCCCCGAGCCCCTCCCTATCCTAAGTAGCTAATTGAAGAGAAGAGATTACCTCCCTTCTCTGTAATCATCATTGGATCACTCTGGTGAAGTCGTACAGATGCTAATCTCCAAGCCCGAATAATTGTAGCAACAAATATGAACTCAAAACCATTCCCATGTCCTGTAGCGTAGGTACACTGAAAAACCCAAAAAGGCTAGGCTGCCATGGTCCTCCATCAACAAGAATAATGGTCTCTATCTCCATAGCAATAACTTTTTCTACAAATCCTTGCCTAGAAGAGGGCCTCTCACAATAAGCTTCAACATCAACACTACGGTCTCACTATTGGGGTCAATGATCCCCAAACCACCCCTAGTTCTAGGATGAATGATAACATCCCAAGCTACTTTAGCTCTTGTAGGGCACCTGTCTCCACTTGACCGAATGAAATTTTTAATGTGGCACTTCACATAGCCAATGCATGACCTAGAGAAGGCCCAACAAGAAGTAATATACCACATGGTGACAAGTAGAACCCAGTTAGCCACTACCCACCCCCCTGCTATAGATAGACTCATGATCCAATATAGTAGCTTTTGCCTAATGCTCAAGAAAAAGGGTGCTAGTTGCTACTTTGAGGTGATATTGATGTCCACATGACAACCAAGACATCTCATTGAAGTGCTACAAGGAACTGAAGTGAAATTTCATGTGGCCTCTTGTGCCAATTGTGATAAGAGCTCCTAAGGCTCTACAAAAAACCTCCATCACAACTACAAAGGCCATGAAGTTCTAATCTTCCTCCAAGTAAACTATTGTGAAGTCTTGAAAAGAAAAAAGTTATAATCTTCCTCCATCACAACTACAAAGACCCTAACATTCTAATCTTCCTCCAAGTAAACTGTTGTGAAGACTTGAAAAGAAAAAAGTGTAATTGCTATTAGTGGAAAGGTCACTTAGCATGTGTTCAAAAAGTTCTCCCTTTCAAAGCCATTCATGCACCCAAAAATCCATCCAAATTTAGGATTTGGAAATGACTTAGGCATGATTTCTAGTCTCTTGCGTCTTTCTGTGGACTCCTTTCTTGATCACTAATTCAATATACTTTTCTTACCTCTTGATTGCACATCTTGGGGGTAGAGCAGAAACATGTGGATTCTCTAATTGCTCATGTGGACCACTATCCAATTGTGAATCACTAGATAGTAGCTATGCATCATTCCATTCTGTAAACTTTTCTGGCTCATTATGGTATCATGGTGCCTTGGGTCTATTTTGGTTTATTGTATCTTGTCTTTCCTTTGAAGTACTAATCAATGACGTCTAGCAGAATTTAGCTTGCCAATTCATACTGGCTGTAAGCATAAGATAATGGGTTATAATAGGAAACCTCAGCTTATGGCAACTGCAGTAGGTAATTGACTTACAACCGCCCAAATGAAACTCCTTTCTTTGTTTTACTAGTTCCGTGCAAATGGTACCACCATCTTCCTACTCTTGTTGCATTTCAAAATTTTCATCTCGATAACTCCAGAGCAGCTCCATGCTAATCAGCTGGTCCCCTGTGTCCTAAGAATACTCTTGAACCTTTACCAACTCCAGCTCAGCAGAGCATGGTGGCCGATTCTAGCACATGAAAGATCAGGGAGCCCACCTGTCAGCAGCACATGAACAAATCAGTAGACATGGCCACCACTCATATCAGCCCTCCCAAAGAGCAGTTTCTCATGACTTGAGCAGGCCAAACAGCAGTAGAAAGCATAGGCAGCACACAACTCAACACCTCTTTGGGAATAGTTCCACAATAATTGATCAGTCAAAACGGTTGGTAACATTTACAACCAACACATAAGAAACTTACTCAAAGCAGTAAGGAATATCCTGAGTAATGTGACCTGAGCATCTATGCACCTTTAAAAATAGCAACACATTGTCAATACACACAAGTAGCAATGCTATCAAAGAAACGATGAATAAAGTAAAAAAATCAAACCTAGAGTAAGCCATGCTTTGAATACATAAGGCAATATAAATTATGGCCATGATCAGCACATACAAAGGTGATACCAAATCGTGAACAACAAAACATGCTTGAACACAGATCTGCAACAGACTTGACTTGAGCAGGCCAAACAGCAGTAGAAGGCATACACAGCACACAACTCAATGCCTCTTTGGGAGTAGTTTCACAATAATTGATCAGTCAAAACAGCTGGTAGCATTTACAACCAGCACATAAGAAACTTGCTCAAAACAGTCAGGAATATCCCAGGCAATGTGACCTAAGCATTTACATGCCTTTAAGAATAGCCATACATTTAATACACACCAATAGAAATGCTATCAAAAAAATGAAGAATAAAGTAATGAAACCAAACCCACAATAAGCCATGCTGTAACACATGAAGCAGTACAAATTATGGCCATGATAAGCATGTACAAAAGTGATAGCAAATTGTGAACAACAAAACATGCCTGAACACAGATCTGCAACAGGCCAACAGCATTGATGGCAGTTAAAAAATAAGTATTGTAATTGAAATATTCAGAATTAATTTGCTCTCACACCAAGTGGAAAATACTACAGAAAATCACACTGCTTCATCTTTCAAGCAATAATTTGTTCCTCTAGGATTGTAATGATGCAAAAGGAGACAAAGAGATGTATCGATAATAAATGGGTGGTATGACAATGTATCTGAGAGCATGTCAAGCATTATTATCCATTTTGAATATCCAAAAGAATGCAAAAATGAATAGGCCTAGGGCATACCTGAAACTTTCTAGTTAAGGCATTGTACCCATAACCATAATCTACAACCTGAGCCACACCCGAAAAAGGAATAGATTAGCATTGACATGGAATTTTTTAGACCATTTATAGGATCTTCAGGAATTTCCTAGCATTCCAAAGATAAAATGGCTGTATAAATTTGTTTTGAGCTATTTCTCAACATTATGATTTTAATTGCAAGCAAAGTATAATCTAAGTCCTGAACGTCAGGTATAGCAAATAGCCCTTATTTCACATGTCTACAGCAAGTGAATGTTCTTGATCTGGCTCAAATAACAAAGAGGTTCATTACTATGCCTAAACATATGTTATTAGAAACAAAAGACCACTTACTTTGATGAACCTTGCATCTTTTAGAACTTGGACACATGACTTTTCCCCCCGAGACTTTTCTTCCTTTGTTAATGGCCGCACACGGACAAACACACTGATGTTGTTTCCTTTATCTTCATTTGAGACATCTGCTTTTGTGTTCGGGACACCTATGTTCCATTCCATTCACATGTATCCAAAGCTAGAATCAGAAGTTGGCATCCATCCCCTTATGTTGATCTTCAGAATCTTATACATAGAACCAGATGTTTGTTCTTGAATCAAACTACTAGCCATGACTCGCATCAATAGCTAGGTGATCTAGTATGCAATTTTGGTTAGTAAGATTTCGTGTGTGCCAGATGTTTTGCTGATCTCAAAAATAGAAATCACTGATTCATCAAATGCACGCCAAACAGTTAGATTCTGATGTCAGCTCCTTGTAAGCTCCTAGCCTCCAAGAGAACACCAAATGTCTTGAGGGAGAATTCTCAGGGTAGATATTAACTTGAAAGAGTTGAATTCTGAGCTACTCGTATGTTAGGAAGTAAAGCACAACCACCATAATTGTACTTATGTCTTTTGCTATTCCCATCAAGCCCAACCATCCTCTTGCTATTCATCCAAAAACACAAGTTTTTTATGTGTTCATTTACCCATGTAAAGAAGGACAAGCTCAATGTTGTCCTACACTTGCTCCCTTTCATTTGCCTTGCAAACATAAACCGCTTACTTTGTGGACAGCTGCTTGGCTTCATATAACAATAAGCCAATTTTGTAAAGACATACAAAATCGAGAGGCCAGCCAAAAGCAGAAAATCCATAAACTTCTGCCAAAAGAGAACTTGGCTCAGATGCTCGCTTTGCAATGCTCTATCATAGATGGGAAATCCACAAACATTTACATCCTCTTTAATGTACAAAAGACATTCCCCAATGTCAAGGATTCACTAAGACATAGACAACCAGTGTAGAATTGTCATGAACTAAACCTGAGTTGAAAGTAAGGCAACTGACTGGATGGATGGATATATAAATGTCCTTAATCTCAAATTTGTCAAAAATTTCAACTTTGTCAAAAACCTGAGTTGAAAGTAAGGCTGGATGGATGGATATATTAATGTCCTTAATCTCAAATTTGTCAAATATCCTGGAGTACAAATACTGCAGATTGAATCAATCGACCATTTTGAGGTAAGTCAAGATATGTGCAATCAGTGCAAAGGGTTGAATAAGCCTTTCCTAGTATGACAGAAGCAGGCGCTGATTTTGTGTGTGTGTGTGTGTGTGTGGAAGAAAAGAGCCATGTCTTTCATGCCCAGAATCTGTCCTATCCAGCTCTCTGCAGTAATGTGAAAGTCCGTACCAGATTGTAAAGAAGAAACGTGATGATAACCACAACAAGCTGCAATAACAATGATGGGGACAAGAAGGAGGTGATGACAACAACTACTACAATGATATTGGAGCCTCATGAGTGTGCACTGTAATGACTTGCTAAGTAATGCAATTTGTCTAACCTCTTTACTATAATACACAGTGATGGAACGGAACTGGGGGCATGAGATTGATGTGTGGTGCCCACCCTGCCCATGCATTCACAAATGTGGGGTGCAAGGGTGTGTCCTTTCATTGTCTCATCACAGTGTCTTGGGCAATTGAGGCAGCATGTCATCGAGGGGACTCAAGATGGATTTACAAATCCTGTAATGAGCGGTAGAAAGGCCTGAGGCTGAGACAGTGGGAGCTCGTTATAGCTACATGCAGAAAGCTGTCCAAACATGTAGCACGATCACACAGGAAATTGTCATTCATTGAGAGGTGACGATGCAGGCATCTACTCCAAAACCAGACGATCTCTTGTGCTAGCCAGACCCCATCACACAGGTATTAGAAGTTTGCCTACTTGATGAGCTTTTGCGTTAGACAGACCCGATCACAGAGGTATGAGATGATTCCCAATTTCTGTCATACTTCCTAATTTCAGTCGTCGTATGATCACAAGAAGTTTTCAATATTTATCCATGTAGGAAAAGGGGCTCTTTTCCCTCGCTTTTCCCTTTAGTGTTCAATATCATGACCCGGGGCCGGCCCCACGTTGCCAACCGCACCGAGCTAGATGTACAGTGGCTGCCTCGCAGAAGCTCGTGATGTTGTTGTAATTCACAATGTGCGAATTTTTCTAAAACTTCTTGTGGATGACATTGATGATGAAGATGGTGGTGGTGAGTTCTTACCTCGTTCCTTGGTCGGGGAAGTACGGCCGGCCTGCACGTCAATGGCTTTGGCACGCATTCCATCGAGGGACATGTCGAACTGCGGAAGAGGAGGGCGAGGCATGGCGAGACGACGCAAAAAGAGCAGCAGGAGAGACCAAGCCACAATTTCAAGAGTTCATGCTGGTAAGGCGCCACCAGGGGTCCGATAGAAACACGCGCACGCGCGCGAGAGAGAGAGAGAGAGAGAGAGAGAGAGAGAGAGAGAGAGAGAGTATTTCCCAGTCCGACAGTGAGGCAGACACAGCGCTGTTGAGGAGGGCCAGGGGGGAAGAGAGCGAGCGCTTGTGAAAGATCGTGGTCACTGTGTAACGGTTTGCGCCACCCGGTCACCAACTAAATCATGCTTTTGAATTGTGAACTATGTTTACTAATACTTTTAATTTATTATTATGTTATGCTTTTGAATTTTGAACTATGGTTACTAATTCTTTTATTTATTATTATGTTATATATATAGATGATCCTTACACTTCATAATGTTGTGGCATGCACACAATTACGTCTCACTGCTTAGATGATGTCACATTAAACGCTTAAATGACTTAAGATGACATGCCAAGCAAGCAAGAGAGAGAGAGAGAGAGAGAGGATGAAGACTTTCGTGTCAGCTAGCTAACCATTGGTCCCTCCACCACTACTCGAAGCTGCTTCTGCCACATCCTCGACATTCCATCTAACAACCACCGCGTCTCTATTTGTTGCCTTGCCACCTCCTCAACTCTTGGCTATGTATATCGATGTGTGTAGTGCTATAGCATTAGGGCTATAGATCCACCATCTCCTCCACTCTTGGGCATTTGGTAGCCATGATACAACCTCCACAACCGCCATCCAAATCTTGACCACCAATGGAACCTCAAGAGACACTCACATCAAGTAAGAAGTCTAGGTGCACCCTTTTATCCTTGGGCATTTAATAAAGTTGATTAAAAGGTAGATTAGTTAGGAGTTTGATAGCTATGTACATTAGTTAGGATTCTATTGATCCATAGAGTTATTTAAATTAGTATAGAATGAAGGAGATTATTAGAACCAAGCTTCGTCATCTTGTAAGTTGAATCTCTTAAATCATTGTAAAATTATAAGGTTGGATGCTCTTACAATAGCGTATAGTGGCATTGTACAAGTCATAGGGTGTAGGAATTTAACTTAGATTACCAAGTGCATGTAACCTATGGCATCTCACTTATCAATCTAAAAGATGATGCACACTTCCGCTCAAGGAAAAATACATGGAGGGATATTTGCTGATGGTAACGAAAAATACATGGAGGGGTAACCTAAGGCATCTCGCTTAATTGAAGCTAAAAGATGATGCACACTTCCGCTGAAGGAAAAATACATGGAAGGGTATTTCTTGATGATAATGAACTTGTTGACAAGGTCTTGTGAAGACAAAGTAGTTTTTAGCCATTGGGAAGCCTTGTGCATTCAAGGGCAATTTGTTTGGGGAGAACAATTAAGAGTTTGGTTGAGGATGAGGTTCCAAATACAAAAAAAAGAGTTGCAGCCTACCCTTGAGGGTACACTTGAGGCCAACAATGAGTCTTTTGAAGGATTTTAGCCACAATGTCAAGTCCATTGATATATAAGGCCAAGAAACCATCCATAGAAGTTCTAACATGGGTTATTTGCAAGATTGGATGTTACAAGGTTAATAAGAGACCTAAGGTTGCCAAGAAAGAATATGAACAAAATTTGAATTTTTGAAAGCTTTTCAAGAAGATATCTCAATGCGTGACAGTTTATCTTATAAGAGATAATCTCATAATTGTAAGTGTGATGCCATGAGATTCAATTTGCTTTAGAATAGGTGTTTGGTGCCCAAGTCCATGAAATATACCATGGATGCAAAATACCTTAAGGGGTATAGGTCATTTTAAAAAATGATTATTTTTCCAATGCAACAAAAAGTCAAGTTCTACTTAAGGTCTGGCTTGTCTCCACATCAAGAATTGATACTAAGAGCCAAAAATTATAAAATTGTAGGTTGAGGCTCTTGGTGGTTTCTTTTAAGATGCTTATGCAAAATTCAAGCTTCTCTATATACTCTACTTGCTCTTAGTGATCAATATTACTTGAGAAGCCTCCAATGCAAGAAAGGCACCCAAAGTGTATTATTGCACGACTAAGGAAATAGAAATTGCAAAAAAAAAAGCACTTTTTAGTCTCTTCTTAATGTCAAATATTGTGCAATCTCTCTCCTATGCATCGAACTATACTCAACAATGTTATGAAATAATTAGTAGAGCTATAAACTAGACATAGTTCAATCCATTTATGCAATATATGAATCCAAATGAAATTTAGAAGATCAAATAATAGTCAAAATGAGGTTTCATGGATTTATTGATTTTATTCATTCTTCTTCCCATATCCAACCATGATACATTGTATGCATAGGGAATGGATTGTGAAGCTCAAGCAAATTGAACCTATCAAAGAAGTAATAGTTTTTATGTTTTCTAGTGGTTTGATGATTCTACTCTAATCCTAATCCTACATATTCTATATTTTTGCCTAATCTACACCAATGAATCCATTCCTATATCTTAATGGATTTCTAGCAATCTATGCTCATCATTAATGAGAGATGGAAGCATACATTGCCACTAGCATTTGGTTTAAATGACAAACTAAATATATGGGATAAGACATACACAAATTGCTTTGCGCGCTCTCTACACTTAAGAAGGCCTTTGCCTTTCACATAGATTGTTAGTATTCTCACTCCGAGCTCTCTATTTATTTAAGGTTTGCTGATTCCTTATGCATAAGTAGCTTAATCATCTTATTTTTAATATGTAACATGTAATTTGGCCAAAACTTTGCTTGAATTTCCTTTCTAAGTTTTCTCTCCTCCATATTTCCACTAAACACATCAATGTAAGGTCCACTTTTAAACATGCAGGTTTTATAACAACGATGAGCAGAATTGCTTTTTCTACAATAGTGACTTTATAAGAAGTAGAACAATGGGAACAATGACAACATTTGTTACGTTTGCATCCAACTATGCTCAATATGTTATGAATTGACTATGTATATTATTTTGTGGTTTGTATAGGTCCATCATTCTCAACAATACTCCCAAAGTTAGTGTCTATTACATTTGGGGGTGTCAAAACTCTACCAATCTTGCTGTTTTGCCAAAATTTTGCTTCAATTTGCCTACATCGAGGTGCATGCTAACTCAATTTTAGCCCAATTCTTGCTTGGTTGATCTTATGCGTGTTGAGATATTCAAGCTCAATCTACCTACTCCCTTCTAACATGAGAGCTAGGTGTGTGTAGGTGTCAATCATGCGTGTGTCTTGGATAAGTCAGTAGTTGACTTAATAGACTTAGAGTTAGTCAATGGTTAGTCACTAGACCTAAGCTAGATGTACTTTGTACTTGAGTGTGATGAATAATGAAGATGAACATTGAGAGTTGTCTACTCTCAGTTGCCCCTATCTCTCTCTCATTCTTCTAACATGGTATCAGAGCCATGAACCCACATGACCCCCCAAAGTGTGTGAAGCCTGGAAGCTTGGCATTGGAGTTGCAAGAGCTAGAATGAAGAGACATGTAAGTGGTTTGCATGAGTAAAGAGCTATCCTCGAATGTTTTCAGCCATAGCTCAAGATCTAGGTATGTTTATGCAGTCTACCTACTAAACAGTGATTAGAGCCTATTGAGGCTTGTTTGCAAGGGTTATTGGCAAGCATTGGAGCTCTTGAAAAAATGAGCATTGACCTCAACAAGTGCAATAGCATAAAAAATGTGGGCAAGATAGGCTGCACCTATTTCTAGACTAATAAGACAAGGACAACATACATCTCGGTTGTAGGTCATTGGGAGCTATATTGAACTCCATTGTTGTCTATTGATGCTTGGCAATGTATATGCTTTTACTCTCATGCATTTAGGGATGGCCTTGAAGAGTTGAAAACTTAGATCTAGAAGGCAAGAGTAGGCTAAAATCTGTATATGAATGTACGATAGATTATGCTTGACAGTTGAAGCGCTATGATGCTTGCTTGGTACCCATCCTGCCTAATTGCCAAATGGGATGTGGATGTCTTGTGAGATGTTGTGGGTTGTAAATACTCCAAATTTAGACTTGATTTTATTGCTGGTTATACAGTGGGCTAGTTTTTTATAGCTTTTAAGAAGCTTGTCTGGTATTGCTACTGGTCTACACCACTATTGATGCATGTCAAAGATGTTTTGAGGTCATTTTGAGCTGAAAATACTTCAATTTTCACAGACAATACACTACTAGTTAGCATTGAACTCTTTGAAAACTGTCTATTACAATTATGGAAAACTAAGCAAGCATTTATACATATGTGATCATGTATTGTTCCCTACGAGTCATGACACATGTCTAATGTGATTTGAGGATGTTTGTGGCCTAAAATTGGTTCAGTTTTACACAGAGAATTATTGTTGGAAATTGCAGACTATGATCTGTAAATGATTTTAGGAACATACATATATGTCCTGCATTTAGTGAATGAAATCTACTTAGCATGCTATTGAGCATGGTTGTTATGACATATGTTTGGAGATGTTTGCTATGTTTTTGAGTTGAGAAATCATTGATTTTTACAGTCAACTTACTGTCATATATCTCAGGACCTAAACTATCATGTGCAAAGAGTACTTGGTCTGCAGGGAGTCAGGCGGCACTATCTATTTTAGACTACATTGAATACACAGAGTTACAGAGATGGCAAATGTTGACAATACTAATAACATAACTCAAATAGTGGGTGAGAAACTTAATAACAACAACTATGCTATTAGGAAGTTCACGATGGAGAACTTTCTCATTGGCAAGGGTTACTGGACTTGATTTACAGGTGCAAAGGCTGAGCCCAAACTCCCCGACAGGAATGCAACTCCTGATCATCTTAGGGCATATCGAGCATGGACTAAGAGAGCTTGAAGCGTATTGCATTGGCTATCCCTATGTATTTTTAATGCTATGGTTATGCAAATAATGAATTGCAACTCATCGAATGATGCATGGGATATTTTGATGAGATACTATGGTACTACCATTAGTACCAAAAAAATATAGTTGAAGCCAAGTTTAACACAATGGACAGGAAAGGACGGTCCATTCAGGATTATGTGATTGAGGTAAAGACTATTGTAGATGATGAGGATTTGGTGGCTGTGACCTTGAATGGTCTAGGAATAGAATATAAATCCTTTGATGCGTCAATTTCAGTCAGAGCTAAAATACCCGACTTTAATGAACTTGTATCCTTGGTTATCCACGAAGAAGTGAAATTGGGTTTGACTACAAGCTTGAGTAGTTCTAAAAACAAAGATGCAACTTTTTAATCTAATCAGAGAAGCCATGGTCATCGTGGCAGAGGTTCTAGCCATTGAGTGATAGGGGAACTTAGCAGCAAGCATCTCAACATAGGCAAAGTCAGTAAGGATTTGCTAGTAGAGGTGGTGGATACTCCCGTGTGAGGGCGAGATCTCAGTCTAGGGACATAGGATCCTAGCATAATCAGTCTACTCATGAAAATGCTAATAAGGATAAAGATTTCCATTACTATGGCAAGCATGGCCACATTGCAAAGGAGTGCTGGAAAATGTAGGCTGATTAGAAGGGTAGACAACAAGGTCATTATGCATCTTCTAGTCATGTAGAGTCTGAGATTGGTGAGAGACTATTTGCTATGACTTATGTACGCAACTAAGGCAACCAGCAAGGAAAGTCTAATGATGTTTGGTATATAGATTTTGGTGTCTCAAACCACATGACACCACATGGTGAGTGGTTTGATGAGTTGAGAACAAGTGCTAATGGCTATGCATGTACAAGAGATGATTCTTAGCATAGCACACACAGGGATTGTTCCCTTGGTTATTCTTGATGGCAAGAAAAAGCAATTGCATGATGTATTGCATGTTCCATCGATCACCAAGAATATGCTAGTATCAGTTGGTCAAATGGTTGAACAGAACCTGCATGTATGATTTAATAGAGATGGTTGTTTCATAGAGGAGTATGGCAAAGGATGTAGATTGGTTTTGCAAAAGGTCAAAGACATGGCAAGATATTTATACTGGATGCAAACATCTTTGAATTGAATGCTACTATGTTTGCTCATGATGGGGCAAGTATCTGAGACATTGATATTTGGCATAAGCGGATTGGACATATAAATGTCCAAAAACTGAAAAATATGCAGCATAAGGAGCTTGTTACAGGGCTATCAAGGTTTAAGTATGCTGATTTGGGACATGTATGCTTAGCATGTCAGTTTGGGAAACAAGCCAGGTTTCCATTCGCCAAGAATACACGAAATAACAGTAGATCTTTATACATTGTGCACTCAGATGTGTGAGGATCTACACATAATGCATCATTTGGTGGGTCTCAATACTATGTGACATTTGTGGATGACTATAGCAAGTACACATAAATATATATCTTAAAGCATAAAGATGAGGTGGATTTTAAAGCTCATGCCGAAAAAGACCTTAACTATTATGTCTCATGCTTACGGTTTGATGGTGGTGGATAGTATGCCTCAAAGGAGTTTGACAAATACTTAGCAAAGCATGGGATCGGGAGAGGCAGTTGACTTGTGGCTACACTCCACAGCAGAATAGAGTTGCTAAGAGAAAGAACATGGTGATTATGGAGGCAGCCAAGGCCATGTTAAATGAGAAGGACATGTCGTTGCATTATTGGGCTGAAGCAGCACTTACAATTGTCTATGTGATAAATAGAACACCTACTACATGAATACATAAAAAGACACCTTATGAGCAGTTGTATGGCTATAACCCTGATATTCAACATTTGAAAGCATTTGGAAGTATTGCATATGTTCATGTTCTCAATTATAAACATAAGAAACTTGAACAAGTGGTGAAGCGTGTATTCCTTGGATACTCATGAGAAAGAAAGGCATACAAGTGCATTGTTTCGACTACACGAGAGATCTTGCTTGGATGTGATATCATGTTTGATGAGTTAGCATCTTGGTATGGTGCTAAGCAAGCTGTAGTATATGATGACACTTCATAAGGCACGTATGTTGAAAATGGACAATAAGACACTATTTCTACTAGTGGACCTTTTCATGATGCATCTGGTAGTGTAAGTCCTTGGATAGGATGGCTCTGCACCCATCGATCTCCGTCCACCCCACTGACTTGGATACGTCAATGGGGGGGAGAGATAAAGGAAAAGAGAAGGTTTTTGATGATGTTACTTGTCCATTGACTTCAATATATGACTCCTCTGAGAGTCTGGAAAGCCAGTTTGGCATACAGTGGTTACACCTGGAGTTAAGCAAAGATACATACCGCCTCATGAGAGAGCAGAATCTAGTTCACCTCCATTGCGGAGATGAACTGTGATCTCCGCAATGGAGGTGAACTAGATTCTGCTCTCTCATAATGTTTGACCGAGTATCCACTGTAGTTAAGCAAAGATACATACCGCCTCATGAGAGAGCAGAATCTAGTTCACCTCCATTGAGGTGATGACATATAAGGTATCGATGACATAAAAGCTATGTTGCAAAAAGAATTTCAGATTATAGACTTGGGAGAGTTGAAATTTTTCTTAGGGATTAAAGTTATGCATACACCTCATGGGATATGGATGATACAGAAACAATATGCACAAAATATGTTGGAGAAGTATGGCATGCTAGAATGCAAACCCATAAATACACCACTAGAACAAAAATGTAAAGCTAGCTATTGATATAGAAAATGTGATAGAGAACATGATTATGTATAGATAAATAGTTGGGAATTTGATCTATCATACTATCATCACTAGATCGGACTTGAGTTATGCAGTTGGTTTGATTAGCCACTTTATGCAGCAACAAAGGAACACCTAGATGCTGTGAGATAGATTTTGAGATATGTGAAGGGTACATTGTCTTATGGGTTGTTCTATGAGCATGGTAAGCTTATTGAGCTTACATATTACAGTGATGTGGATTGGGCTAGCTGTATGTTATGACAGGAGATCGACCAGTGGATATGCATCTGGTCTTGGAAGTAGCATGGTCTATTGGAGTAGTAAAAACAACCTACTATGGCTCTCTCAAGTATAGAAGTGGAATACAGGGATGTAGCATTGGATGCATGTGAGGCTTCTTGGCTGGCAAGCAATCCAATTTATCATGCCAACTCAAAGCACATAGAGATACATTACCCTTTCAATAGGGAGATGGTGCTTGGAGGCAGGATAGACCTCATACATGTGAAGATTGAAGACCAAGTGGCTGACATCTTTACCAAATCACTTGGTAGAGAGAAGTTCACTCATTTTAGATTGCTACTTGGGATACAATAAGTGACATGAGCTTGAGGGGGAGTTTTGAGATATTCAAGCTCAATCTACCTACTACCTACCAACATGACAATTGGGTGTGTGTAGTTGTCAAGCATGTGTGTGTCTTGAATAAGTCGGTAGCTGACTTAACTAGAGTTAGAGTTAGTCAATGGTTATTCACTAGACCTAAGTTAGATGTACTTTGTACTTTGAGTGTGATGAATAATGAAGATGAACACTGAGAGTTTTTTGCTCTCTCTTGCCCCTATCTCTCTCTCATTCTTCTAACAATAAGATCACTACAAGTTGGTTTCGCTACCACAATAGAACTAAGCATTCATATTAAAATTATAGTCCATAAATTTTAGTACAAAAGGTGGCATCAAATATCATGGTGTACCTCATGCCTATAGGAGGCATGTCCATTTACTCCACTATGAACCTTATTCAATGTGTGAATCCCATGTTAAGCATTCAATCAGCAACTTCTATATATAACATATGCTAAATAACTTCTATATGCAACATCATCCTAGAACTTCTATATACCTCGTATACTAAATAATATCTCACATTCATAAGTGAAAATTAAAGTTGAGGCTATGCTCCTCATTGGGCACACTAGAATTGTCTTGATCACCAAAGCATTCCCAACTTTCGGGAAGAATAGGTTCACCATGGCTTTCTTAGTGATTAAGAGAGAAAAACTCGCGATTGCCATGGCTTGCTTCACCATTTCCATTGCTAGATATTTGCCAACCATGATCAAATGGTGCAAGCTTCTTGATAGTTTTTAAGGCTTTTCCTACATGAGAGTGAGAAGCTCCATTTTCATGGTTGGGAATGCATCCATCCCAACTTGAATAATGTGTCTTCATAGGAGTATCTCTAGCTTTATATACATGCCCAAGGGGATAATTACCTTGATTAGAATGATTGAAGAATGTAGCATTGTAGCATGAAGAGTTTTTAGTCATGAGAGCAACTTGACATACATATTTAGAGAGATAATTACATCCATTAGGATGGCTTGACAATGCATCATTGCCTAAAGGTATTACTCCATCTTTTAGCAGTAATGGTGGAGGACAAGCACATAGAGGAACTAGACTAATACAAGATCCTTCTATTGATTTGGACAGAGATATGATTTATTAGTTAAGATTTATATTTCCTTCTATATGGTCTTCTTTCTCATGGAGTTACTAAAAATGGGCCATCTTTGTGCAATTTTACTCTTGAGAGCACTATTTGATGCGAAAAATCAACATCAAGATTGTATACTAGTACCAATGTTACTGCTACAAACTACAAGAGTCCTCATTCCATATGTTCTCTCCAAGCTCAAGAATAGTTAGATTGAGACTGTGGCATTGATGGTTTGAAAATGGTTGTACTCTTGTGCTAGGCATGTTCAATATCTCAACTTCAACATTAATTTGTTCACATTATAGAAGCAGGACATATAGCTCGGTATCTTTGGTTGGGCTTAGACCTTAGGAAATTTGTGCATATGTGGCTATGACTACACTTCATATACCATACTAGACCACCACATTGAAACATATATTCTTGATTGTTTAACTCTTAAGAACCCATAAATCAAAATACATTCGTGTATGCAAGGTTGTGATGATGGGGATATAAGATGCATGGATCTTTGGATTGGCCCCTTCATATCAACAAGCAAAGGATTCCACCCTAAACTAGAGGATGGGGAAGAGGCATTTGTAGAAGAAACTCTTGCCTTCGAGGAGGTGGTGCAAAGAGTGGGATTACATGGGAACCATGGGAAAAATACTTGGTCACACTGATGGGGTATCAAAGGTGTTAAGGGACTCAGTTAGAGTATCTAGAAATGTGAAATCAACTAGCCTCTTCACCTTCCTCATAGCTTCCATGGATTCTTCTCCTTCTTTCTCTCTCTTTCTCTAGTCTTTCACTCTCCTTTCTGTAGTCTTGTGTCTCCTCTCTTCTCTCTCCTCGATCCTTTTCTTTACAATTGGTATCAAAGCATCAAGCTGCTTTGGTCCTTTTTCCCCTTCCTTTTTCTTCATTCTAGCTCCCTTTTCAAAACAAGAAACCCTGATTACTCGAGATAGCAAATACCGATACAACAATGGAGGACTACAAGAGTTAACAATTCCCCCATAGGTAACTGGTAGCTTTCTTAGGGAGCATGCAGGAGTTATGGATGGAGATTTGGACATATCTGGAAGTAACAAAACTATCTTAGTAGATTGTCACTAAGTTTCATGTTATTTTTAGGGGGTTCTTGATAAAGGAGGCCACCACAAAAGTTAAAGAAGGGGGCAAACCACACTTACTTTTTGTTAGAGGCTTTCTCTCTCTTCTTCTTGTCAAGTTGCCATGGATTCTTAGCAAGAAACCTCCATTCCTCTCCTGGATCTTTCCTCCGCATGGATCAATGACCCTATAGGAGCCTTCCTCGATTTCTCTTGAGCATTTAGAGCACCATACTTCCTTGCTCCAACCCATGTGAACCCTCTTAGATATCCCAACAAATTCTATTGCAAATGGCACTTCCTGATCTACTCCCTCTCTATTGCTCACATCACTCCACTCTCACTTCCAACTTCTTCCCCTAAGCACAGGTTCCCTTTGGATTTTGCATAGCCACTCAACCTAAGCTTGCAATCCTTCAAGACCTTCAGTTTCACCCCTAGGGCCTACCTACAACCACTTTGGGTCATGCATTGCTCGAGATTGAAGACACATCTCAAATTCGAAGGGATCCTTCATGATAAAATGTAAGCTTCACATAAGCTTTCAAGTTCTTGAAGTGGAAATTTAGCAAAGCTCAAGGGAGTCCCCTAAATCAGTGCACATGTCTCATGCTTGAAGGTTACAATATATTGAATACATTTTGCTCCTATAGGCTATTTTGGTAGAGGACTCAAGTCCCTTGCTCGAGGAAGCTCCATCCAATTTCTTCAAGCATGAAAAATATATGTCTAATGAATCCTAATCTCTCTCTTTTTATCCATTTGCTAAGCCCATGCAAATTTCTTGAGAGATATTAGGCATTCAGTCCTATTCTATAATTACTCATGTCCTTTCATGAAATGGGATCAATGAAGGCATCAGTCCCATTCAATCACTCACTGCATGCATCAATGGTTAACGATTAGTTTATCTCCTTCCTTGAATTCAAAATTGTATCCTAACCTATAACCGCTTTGGTTTGTGTGTCTCCTTGAGTAAATCTTAGAAAATCTATAAAAGGGGTAAGTTAGTAGCTAGTGAGTCACTAAGCTATACTAAGGTAATCCCTCCCTCAACCATCTACCTTATTGCTATTGCATATCATCAAAAGCAAAAGCTATTTTTCGATCAAACTTGCATTGCGTGTTGTTTGATTAGCTTAGGATCCTTCTACCATGTCTATTTTGGCTTAGGAAAAAAGGCTAATGCTAAGCAAGGTGGCAAGACAAGAGTGAGGTGACCTCCCTTGCCACTAGTGACCCTAAAGGAGTGCATAAGCTAGCATGAGGAGGAACTTTGCCCATCCTCAAGTATGGAAGCCCAAACTTATTTGTAGATATAGGTACATCCCCCATTCACCCATTTACATCTCCCTTTACCCCATTTAAAGAGATTGGTAGTGGTAATTGGTTGTATGTAGAAATGCATTGGCAAAGGGTTGGATCTATGGCATTTTGATATTTTGCACTGGTTCCTTGACAAACTGCAAACAATTGTAGACTATGTATTGAGCTCATAGTATATTTGCAGTGGTATGTATGCCCCATGGTGATTCTCATCAGGATTTTAGTCCATAAAGAGTTCCAACATTAGAGATTTTGCTCAAGATGAGGTGCTCAAGTCTACTCACATGTCTGTATAATTTCTATTAGAAAGGTCTATAGCTCATTGCAAAGAGGGCATTCTCCCCTTCTACTAGAATCAAAAAGCTCCTCAATCATAGTTATGGCCTAAAAGTTATTGTAGTTTTAGTGCAGGGAGGTCCTATGGACTGCATTAAAAATGGTAGGGTATAGAGGAAAAGGGAAGGCCCAAGAGGAGGTTCAGAGGAAAATCATAGACTCTCAAGCATCCATGAATGAACCTAGATCATCCCAAGAGTACTATGGAGAGATACAAGAAGAGGTACTTGACATGGACCCTTAAAGCATCCCTAATCATACCCTATGTCAATATGAGCTTTGCCATACGGAGAGGCACAATGAGATGGTAGCCAACCACCAACCAATACTCTCTGAAATGGATCAAGTGATGAAACAAATAGCTCTCTCCAACTCTTAGACTCAACACACATTGAAGCAACTCGCCACTCTTGTCACTCAATTAGCCACTACTTAGGTGCAAGAGAAGGCAAACGAGTCCAAGCTTGAAGCCCGATGGCCTCCCCCTCATGTGGGATATTTGCATTGTGACCTTAGTTTGATTGCTTCTACTACACCCTCACATGCTATCATTTCATTTTCTTCATCCCTATGGATGCATGGATAGGCTCTAGAAGCCCTAGCACACTACGCATTCAAGGGAAAATCAATGGAAAAAATGTATTCATCCTAGTGGATACTGGCAGTACACACAATTTTGTCAATAAATTAGCCATTGATAGGTTGAATTACTTCCCCATGTAATTGCAACATCCCCTTAAAGTACAAGTGGATAATAGTGAGAAAGAAATTAGCACATAAATATGCTCTAAGGTACCCCTATGCTTGGTAGAGATTTATGTGGTATCTATTGATTTGATTGCATTAGAAATGGGTCCCATTGATATTGTCTTGGGCTATGTTTGGCTAGAACACTTGGGAAAAATAGCTATGGATTTCTCTCAACTCTATATAGAGTTTTCCATAGAGGGATAGCTCACGCATTTAGAGGGGTCCATGATAATGCATATTTTTAGCTTATTACAATAGAGCAACTTAAGGAAATTTAAGAAACACTCATAAATAGTTATCTTGCGCTTGAATAAGGAAGTCTCAAATCAATCCTCAAAATTGGGTAAGAATTCAACATTTAAAACCTTGTTAAAAGAGTACAAGGATTTGTTTTATATGCTTACAACCCTCTCTCCTAAGAGGCAAGTGGATCACCCCATTGATTTAGAGCCCCATTCTAAGCTAGTGTGAACAAGCCACCTTACAGGCTCTTAAAGTGTGAGCATGAAGAAGTTGCAAAAAGATGGATCTTTCAGGATGTGCATTGACTACACAAACCTAAACAAAATCATGGCCAAGAATTGGTATCCCATTCCTAGGATCAAGTCACACTTGTTGACGAGATAAGAGAGGCAAAGTGCTTCACAACGATATATATGAGATCTCACTATCATCAAATATGCATGAGAGAGGGTGATGAGCTAAAATGGCATTTAGAATTGATTGCGAGCTGTACCATTTCCTTATGATACCATTTATTTTAACGAATAACCCAACCACATTCTAGAGCCTTATGAATAAAATCCTACACCCCTTTATTTTCAAGTTTGTGCTTGTATTCTTTGATGACATTCTTATTTATAGCAAGTCACTAAAAGAGCACTTGTCACATATCAAAAGGGTGTTTGACATGTTAAGAGAGGATAGGTTATTTGCTAAGAAGAGCAAGTGTGTATTCATGCAAACATGAGTAGAGTACTTGGGCCATATTATAGTGAAAATGGCATACACACTAACCCCAAAAAGTGCAATGTGTAAAGGATTGGCCCATGCCTTCAAATAGTACTTCTTTGCATGGTCTTCTTGGTCTATCATCATTTTATAGATGATTCATCAAGCATTATGCAATAAGTACCCTTGATGGATAGGTTAAAGAAATAAGTTTTTTTTGGGATGCCATAGCTAATCGCAACTTCAATAAATTGAAGGAAATGCTCACTAAAGGCCCTTTCCTAGTATGCCTTAACTTCTCAAATAACTTCAGCATTCACTTTAATGCTAGTGGACGGGGCATGTGTGTTGTTTTATTGCATGAACATGATGTGATGGCATTTGGGAGGTGCAAGCTTGGTGAAAAGAAAATACAAATGAATATCTATGACCAGGAGATGCTAGCCATCCTTGATGTTGCTAAGAAATGGCACCATTACCTCTATGGTAGCTAATTTAGGGTAAAGAGTGACTATCGAGTCCTCAAGTACTTCTTGACTTGGTCTAATTTGACTCTTAAGTAGAGGAGATGGGTGGAAACCCTATAGAATTTTGCTTTTGACATCTCTTGCACTTGAGGCAAAGATAATGTAGTGGCTAATTCACTCTCATGGATGTGGGCATGTAGAGTATCATCCATATCTCAATTACATAATGATTGGATTGATGATTTCTAGAAAGCCTACTTACTGAATGAAGAATTCAGTCACATATTTCAAAAATTACAACATGGATTAAGGGAAGAAAACCCCAATATCAGCTCAAGATGGGCTCATATGATCCCAAGGAAGGATTGCCATCCCCTACACATCTCCCTTCACACAAAAGATCATGGAATAGATGCATTCTTTTCCCACTTCTGGTCACATGGGTGTTTTCAAGATATATGATAAAATTACCAAGAGTTTTCATTGGAAAAACCTATGGAGGGATGTCAAGGACTTTGTCTTGTTGCATTCCATGCCAATATAACAATGACAACACTCTTAAATCAACTAGTTTGTTGCATCTCTTGCCTGTCCTTGAGGAAAAATGGGTGCATACCACTATGGACTTTATCATAGGCCTACCCATAAGCAAGAAAGGATGGAACAACATAAATGTGGTAGTAGACAGACTCACCGAAGTTGCCCACTTCATCCCTACAAAGACTCAATATACATCATCTCAAGTGGCCACTTAGTTTATGGAGCATGTATTTCAATTGCATGGATTATTGTAGGTCATAGTGCACAATAGGGATGCTAAGTTTATGAGTAACTTTTGGTAGGTGGTTTTTAACTCTATGGTGGACACCAAGCTTGCTCCACCGATGGCATGCCCTAGACTGATGGCCAAACAAAGAGGGTTAACAAATGTCTTGAGACCTATTTGAGATACTTTTGTCATGATGTATTGCACGTTTGTAATTCATGACTCCATTTGGCTAAGTTTGCATATACCAACTCCACTCACTCTAGCATTGGAGTTTCCCCTGAGGAATTGTATGGGTATAAGGTCCCCCTCCCTACAATCATGTTCACTGATAAGATAAACCCTCAAAGCAAAGAGGAGTTAGAGCATATGTATGCCCTACTTTAGCAATATAAGGTGAATCTTAGGAAAGCCCAAGATTGCATGAAGCTCTCTACAAATGAGAAGAGAAGGCACATGGAATTCCAAGAGGGAGAGTCGGTTCTTTTGAAAGTGCCTAAGTCCTATTACTCTACTCTTAAGGATGTCATCAACAATAAGCTAGTGTATAGATTATATAGACTATACATGGTCATAAAAAGGGTTGGTGACTTGGCTTGTGGTTTTGACCCAAGACTACTTGCAAGTAGTATTCTTTTTTAGAATAGTTTTAACCTTGCATTAACTGCAGTAATTTGCTTCACACCTGGCCCAAAAGTACTCACAAAGAGCACATTTGGACATGTAGCACACCTCATTCAGATTGGCTTATAAAAACAAATGGCAAATTTACTATAGCAGGCTTGCAATGGTGGACAACATGCTATCCATAGTCTTTGAGACCCCATTGATAGGTTATAAAAGGTGTAAGGGGACTTGGTTAGGGCATCATAAAATTTGAAATCAACTAGTATCTTTATCTTCCTCATAGCTTCCATGGATTTTTCTCCTTCTTTCTCTCTCCCCATGCCTTTCTCTAGTATTTTTCTCTCCTTTTTACAATCTTCTCTCCTCTCTTCTCTTTGGTCAGTCCTCTTCTAGGTGGGTGGTCAATTCGATTATGATAAAGAAGAACCACATGAGGCACATCAAGAAAATAAGATGAGACAAAAATAGCAAGAAGCATATGAGAGGATGATAAATGTACTGAAGGCCCCTACAGAAAAACTGGTATATCCCCTAATTGATGTGCCACAAATGCCACAAGTGTAAAAAGAGGAAGCCCTTGAAGAAAGCATTAGTCAATATGATGAGAGGCACAAAACTAACATAATCATCACTTTAAGGTGCATGAAAGACTCAACTTTCCAAAGCAACCCCCCTATGAAGGATATAGTTGCTCATCAAAACAAGGGAGAATATAGTGCATAAATGGCCTGCCTATTGGGATGCTGAGGCCTTTTAATAGAGTTATCATCAAAAGGGGGTTGAGTGCAGTTGTCTTGACAAAAAGCCCATGGACATATGGTTAGGGCAACTCGAGTGGAACTACCCATTTTGGAAGTAGACAAGCTTGCCTAGATTACCTTCTACTATGTGTATCCTTCTCAATTGGCTAATCCCATCTCCTATCCCCACCCACAAGGATGACCACTTCAAGTAAGCAAAGCAAGGGTGATACAATTTTCCAAAATACTAAACATCTGTGCCCTCGGAATTGATAAGAAATATGTACTCCATTAGCAAGATCTAGTATCCTCTTTTAGCAACTTTGTGAGGAGATTCACCAATTTCCCATTGCAGGTACATCAAGGAATTCAAGTGAATCCAATGACATCAGTGGCAATACAACCTCCAACTCTCCACCCTTTATGCCTATACCACCTTTGAAGGTGTCTCTCCATGCCAAAGTGCCAACTTCCAAGAAACTAAATAAGCCTAAGTCCTCCATGCATTATGATTACCAACCTCTAATAGGACACCACTTCAAGGCCATCCCTAACCTAATGCATCCCATTGACACGAAGAGCCAAGGGATTGGCAAATTTCTGGGGGGGAGGGGGGCTAATGTTAATCCCTAGCTAGATAAAGAGCAAGAGGAAAATAGAATGTAGAAGAAGAATAATAAAAGAAAAAGTACAAGAAGAAAACCCAACATGTGAAAGATAGTAAATACTTTTTGGAAGCACCCTGATGATTGATAAGTTAGGATATAATTCATTATAAAAAGTTACCTTCTACAAAATTTAAAAGGGTTTAGTAGAATTTTAGATGAGGCAATTGTAGTTACAAAGGCAAGATCCTTAAGGCAAAAGTCATTCCAAGGGTCAACTAAGAAATGAGCAGCCAATTTAAGAGACTCTCCATGATTATAAGTTGGAAAAAGCAATGAAATGATCACTCTTATGTGTGTGTGAAAGCTTCTTATTCTCTTGCTCATATTTACTTCTTGCTTGCATCCATTGCATGAGAGAGAGAGAGAGAGAGAGAGAGAGAGAGAGAGAGAGAGAGAGAGAGAGAGAGAGAGAGAGAGAGAGAGAGAGAGAGAGAGAGAGAGAGAGAGAGAGAGAGAGAGAGAGAGAGAGAGAGAGAGAGAGAGAGAGAGAGAGAGAGAGAGAGAGAGAGAGAGAGAGAGAGAGAGAGGACACTCTCACCTCGCATGTATAGTCTAATTCAAAGCACTAGTTCTATATTATGCCAAGTAAAATATTTTCATGTCATGATATAATGGAAGATCCAATCACATGTAAATTAATGAATGGATATGCTAAAATTTAGTGCATGATATAGTTCTTTAATAATACTATGGTTGATTAGCTCTATTTGCTTTTTATAAAAATAAAGAAGTTAGAGATCAACAACTTTTTTCTTGCCAAAAGCTTGTGATCCATCCTTGATTGTCACATGATGCTTTAAAAAACATGTTAGTTTCATAACATGGCTTTTTTTATTGCACTTATATGGAGATGTCTCCTTCGTATCTTGTCAATTTCTTTTGGTGCTCATGCAACTCCAAACAAGTCATAAATTTGACACCTAGAAGAAGGAATGTGACATGAACTAATATACCAAAAATTAGGATAATGATTTAACAAATGAAAAAAAAAGTAAAATATAGTGGCTTAGAATGACTTAACATACAACCCATATCTCAAGAGCATAATTCTTGTTAACTTCTAGTGATGGCTCCACATAGTCTCCTCATATTGGTGTAGCCGTCAAGCAATCATTGTAAACAAATTTTGTAGCACCTTTATCTAAGCTCTTTACACACAATGATTCTAAAGTTTACATATCATGTTTAAAATGTTCAAGTTACTTTGTCAACTTTGGCATGGATTTGAATGCACACCTTTTGAAAGACATTCTTTTAAATACAATATTGACTCTCTATCTATAAACCAAAAATTGCATTTCCAACCTCATTGGCATGCACCATATGTATGTGATACATATTAGCAACAACCTATGTCATGTTTTGTGAGCTAGCCATAGATATTGTCAAGTGCACTTAGAATTTGATCATTGCACTTACATTTCTTCATAATAGCAACATTCTTCAAAATCTAGGGAGCCAATGGTAGTGCAAACAACAACAATATAGATTATTATGGTCAATTTATTGGTAACCATCTTTAGCCTCTAACAAGGTCCCACAACTTGCAAGCTTCCCTTGAAGTAGTTCATCTTGCAACAATAACCCTTGTTTTTAGAGAACTGTCGCATTTACATCATCCAATTATTTCAAATTGTGGCCTCATAACTACTCTTTAGGTTTGCTTATGTGCCTTTGGACCACTTTCACTATTTAGAAAATGTGATTCTATTTTAAAATAATTTTTGCATGTATCGATTGAAAGCTTGCAAGTTTCTTTGAGTTTCCATGAGCTTTCACCATCAATCATTTGTAACTACTAGCAATAGGCTCAAGATTCTCAATAAAGGTTATAAGGTTTTGGATATTTGAAAATAAAGTTAAATGTAGGTAAGGCATCAAAAAACACAAACTACCATCCAAACCATGACCATATTTTCTTCCCTCTTGGGAAAGTCTTTGAACAGTTTGTATAGCAATCAAACTTATTAGAGAAATGTCCCTTTTTGACTTAGAGTAATAGTCTCTAGGCCCACCATGATTCCATCATGACCCTTTCTTTAAGTCCCTAACCTCATTTATCTTAGGGTCATTGTTAACTCCAAGTCAAGAAGGTGGAAAAATGAATGAAAAAGCGAAAAAAGGATGGAAAAAGAGCAGAGACACGCAGGCGGCCTCTAAAGCTAAGCTGGGGCCAAATGCGTAATTTTAAATGAAAGGTGCCTCAAAAAACTCCAAAAACTCGTGTAAAAGAGTGTCAGGCTCCCTCCTGTGCCAAGTGTAAGATATTAGACGAGTGTAGACTAGAGGCATAAGGCTAGAAGAGGAAATAGAGAAAGGACCTTGCCACAACGGGCAGTCATGTAAAAAAGGGATGGGTGCCCATGGGATTTTAGGGCTTGTATATAAAGTTCAAAAAGTGAATGGAAGCTCATTCTTTAGTGTGCGGCTAACAAGAGTTCTCTTCTTCTTCTCTTCTTCTCTTCTCCTTGCTTGTGTGTGCTTTTGAGAGAGAGAGTGTGAGAGAGTGAGTGTGTGGGAGTGAGGGATCAAAGAGGGTGAAGCTCTTCACTATCTCCTCTTCTCTTCTTCTCTTCTCTTCTCTTCTCTTTTCTCGAGTGCGTGACTATGGTGGATGGAGCTTGGAGATGGAGGAGGCTTGAGGATGCTTGAGCTAGCATCTAGGATCGTGGAGCTATCGGTGTGTGCGAGAGAGGAGGCAACTCATATCGGCATCAAGGTAAGCTCACTACACTCGTAGGATCGACGGCACGTCGGCTAGGTGAGAGATAACCATTAGAGCTCACTTGAAACGCTTGAAACAATAAGCGGTCCGTGAGTCTTGGCGGTTGAGTGTGAGCTCCCTCTACATTTTTGGTTTTGTTGCCGAGACCAACGGATTCAAGCTTGAGCGCTTGCACACCTCATATTGAGCATCGAAGTAAGGGATTCATCCTCGAAACGGAGCTTGAGATATGTAGGAAGTTTAGGTGTTTTAATCTTCAAAACAAGTAAGTATTTTGGGTTAGTTAGTTTGTTTGATGATTGGAAAACATGGAGAAATCATTTCAGTTTGTTGCTTTCGATTCTTGTTGCATTTAGCATAGGATAGGATTAGGAAATCGAATCGGGAAAGGGTAGGGTTTACCGTTGCAAAACAGGGCATAAATCATGCAAAAAATGACAAAAAGCTTGCTTGAGATGCTTAATGGCGGCAAATGAGTGATTGGGAGCGTCAAAACCTTACTTGGGAAGGGGTTTAAGAGCCAAGAGGCCAAGGGAGAGCTCATTTGCAAGCATTGCACACACACACACACACACACACACACACACACACACACACACACACACACACACAGAGCCCCCGCAAAGATTCGATTTAATCTCGTCATTGGCGAGCCTACCGCTCACCTCAGGTATACCAATCACTTCCCTTGGCACCCTAGTTAGGATCTGGAGGTTTGTGCTTGGAGTGATTGTCTAAATCGTGAGATTTGATCGAAATCATTGTCGCACTGTATTCATCGCGCCACGTTCGGCCCTTTCGAGCAGATCGTTTTCTGGGCTGAGTCCCAGAATCGGCCCTCAGCCCTTGCCATTTGGCCGAGTCAGCCCAGAAACCCTACTTGGCCCTCGGCCCAAAGTCTACTTGACCCATCTGAGTGATGGCACTCGGCCCCATTGACCAACTCGGCCCTCGGCCCAAGACCCGATTTGGCCCTTAGCCCGTCTAAGCGACCTCGTCCGAACGACAAGACTCAGCCCTTGGCCCGTGAAAAGTTTACCTCTCAGACCAGAGTGATTCGACCCTCGGACCATGTGTCTTGGCCCATCCAAATCACCCACTCGGCCCCTGTAATTCAGACCAGTTGGGTCGAGTGTGAATTTGTCTCAAATTTTCAGAAATTTGACTTGACTCGTCTAGAGCTCAACAACGAAAACTATCGCAAGTCCTCGTGACGCTCAGAACTTGATTTTGGCGCATGGAATAGACAAAATTGTAAGGCGCAGCTGCTTAGCAGCTTGAGTAGGTTGTCGCGAAACCTAGAGACCTAGACGCAAACCGCTAAGCCATAAAACCCCGATTGGACCAAAAAACGAGCAAGGAAACGTAACAGAAAAAGCCTAAACCCCGTCAAGACGGCCAGAGAATTGATCGAAAAAGCCTATCAGGCCCAAAACGAAGCGAGAGTACATAAGACGCTTAGAGATTGTTTGCCGCACTCGCCTTGAATTTCCGCACTTGTACACTTAAGGAAAACTGAAAGCCTGATTGAGCACAAGTGTACTGGAAAGAACACACACACTGAGTGGAGATAAATTCAGGATTGTTTTTAATAAGTCAAGGAACTCACTTAGATAAACCACTCAAGGAACCCACCAATAGGAGAGGACCCAAAGATGTAGAAAAACCATCAACATGCGAAGTAGGACCAAGCAAGCGGCACCAACGAAGTGGATTTGACAAACCTACTCAACCTGATCGATAGCTTGGTGGAGCACAAGAACTCGACTACCACAGAAGAAAGCTCAAACCGTAGGTCTAACGAGGAACTCGACTTAGGCATCTTTCCCCCAGAGGCTATTCAGTAGCTGGTCAGTAGCTACGATGCGCATGCCTGGTATGAGCACCGCGGTAGGACAACATATGCTATCATTGCAAACTTAAAAGAAGAGAGAAAGCTAGCCCACAAGGCATTGTAAAGCATAGTCGAATACAATAGAGACCAGTACGCTAGCAGCCAAAGGCAAAGCACGGAGTTGTGTGAGGTGCAGCGGGTATTGAACTTAGCCGGTAGAAACCGAACGGATCACGAGAGAGCCCTAGAAGGAGACTTAATGTTGAGCGAGCTTCTCATGAAGCAACTGCTAGACAACACCGTAGTAGAGTAAAGTGCTGCAACATTGGCGACATCACTACTGGCACGATTAGGAGCAAGCCAAGGTTCTAAGAGCCAGTCTAAAATCCCAATAGTCGCAAAGCAGCTCGACAAGTACCAATCCCATGATGATCCATACAACTTTGTAGAGTAGTTTGAGTAAGTTTGTGAAGCCAACGGCCTCAGTGACCTGACTCAGCGCTCTCAAGCGTTTGGGCTTTGCTTAGGTGACAAAGGTAGGACTTGGTATACAAGCTTAGATGCCGCAGAGCGAGACAACTTCAATGGCCTCAAGAATCTCTTCATCAAGAGATTTGCTGAGCCTGGATACTCTGACAATCTGCTACTAGTACGACTAATGAATGTCAAGCAGAAAGAGAAGGACATTTGCGATTATGTAACCCACGTGAGGAGTCTCTTCAAGAGAATCCCTATGGGCGAAGGATCGACTAAAAGAGCAGTTTCAACTGTATTCATCATAGCGGAATTCGAAACGAGAAACTGTATAAGGCTTTGGCAGGCAACTTGAGCTTGCAGCGAGACACGCTAGGTAGGGTTTTTGAGGAAGCCATCAGAGTTGACGATCAACTAAAAGAGCGGAGTTCCAGGGGCTCAAACTCAGAAGAAACCAATTCGCGAAGTTTAGAGAGAGCATCAGCCTCTAGTGAACGATCAGTCCCATCATCCCAAGATAAGGGGAAAGCCATCGAGACAAACCAAGACTTGGCTGATGTCAAGATGGAGATAGCCAAGCTGCAAGACATGTTGAGACGACCAATGCACCCACACATCCCAGAGTGTGTACTGTGGCAGAAACCACTTGCTAGCCGAGTGGTGAGACCTTGCGCTAACTGTGGCAGGTTTGGTCACGACATCGCACATTGCAGATTTCCGAGAAGACTTCCGTACTCACAACCATATGGCCGGTATTACCTAGCGAACAGGCCGTAGCCACTCTTCGGAAGGGGAGCCCCATTGGCCCTCCCTGCGCCTAACAACATTAAGCCGGCTGTTCCTAGGATGGACATAAACCCTACAGGCATACCTAGACCACCTAGTCCCTACGTGACCCATCCACCGAGTGACGCTCCAGTCCACTACGTGGAAGAGCCAAATGAGGAAGAGACTTACATATACCCTTACATCTCTCATGACGATGAGGGCAATGCAGTCCTTATGGACTATCGACCAATATCAATGATGGCATTAGGGAGAGGACGAGGTAGAGGCCTAGGAGGGCAGACGCAGGATCCAATCGTCTGTTGGACTTGTGGTCACCCAGGTCATGTCTCATCATGTTGCCCTGAGAGGGACCAGCGGAACATAGACAAAGGTGACCTAAGGTGAGTTGAGTGCGGAATCACCCATCTCTTTGTTGATTGCCCAAAGCGGAAACCTTCTTCAAGTTCAGCCAACGTACCATCTGTCCCATTGGGGTTGTTTGGTGTCGAGAACCTCGATGGGGAGGCCACATCTATCCCATTGCGGGTCATGACCCGTGCCTAGATGAAGCAGGCCGGGATATCACTGCCAGGACCTATCAATCTTGATGCAACCTCGATAGGGAAGAAGAGCTGCATGCGGAGAAAGAAGAGGTCAGAAGCTAAGATTGCACTGAAAACTGAGAGTGCTACAACTCTGCCTGTTGGAAAGAAGGTCACGGATGCAGAGGCAAAAACTTCAGCCCCTAAGACGACTGAAAAGGGAAGTGCCAAGGTAGGGGAATACCCACATTCGAAGTGACAACTAGAGGCCATAGAGAAAGTGAAGGACTGGGTGAAAGAGCCCCAAGAGCACTTAAGGGACACTGAGCCATCCTAGAGGATGAGATTGATGATCTCCCTGGCATAAGCACACCAGTCTCACCCCCTCGACCAAAGTCAGGAGATGTGACCGCACCACAAGCAGCACCGCTTATGCCAAGCCTTGATGCTGCAGGCCCGCAAATTAGTCACGGCCATTGGCTAGGACAATCCAGTTTAGGAGAGAGACAAGCAATCAACGACCTCCTTACCATGCTAGTGACCACCCCTGTGACATTAAGCTTGGGAGACCTGCTTAAGCAGCATCCCACCCTATGGCAAGACCTGAAGCAGTAGGTTGAGGGGTCACGAGAACAAGTTGTTGATTTGCATGACCATGATGCAGAAACACAAATACCGAGTCTAATGCTGCACTCTGTGCCAAAATCCTTGCACTTTAATGCTTTCTGGAAAGGCACCGAGATGCATGCAGTATTACCGGTCCTAGCCCTAGGTGACACGACGAGAAAGGAGATCGTAGACATGGGAGCTGGGGTTAGTGTGCTGAGCCATGCAGTACTTCAAACTTGGAGAAACCCACCTGTCGAGACCACTCGGTTTAATGTCACATTAGCAAATGGCATGAGAGTGAAGCCATTCGGGGTACTTAAAAACTGGCCAGTGAAAATCGCAGGTGTCCAGTTCTCTGTCGACTTTATAGTCATGAAGGGAGTGGACTACGATATCTTATTAGGCCGTCCCTGGATGTGCAATGCCAGAGTTATCGAAGATTGGGGTAACGGCTTGATCTTCCTAGGCAATAGAACGGAAGCTATGAGGGTAGAGATGGAGACTTGGAAGACCTCACCAGTCAACTTGGATGCCATCTCCGCGATGCTCAAAGGTAACGCTCAAGTCAAGAAGTCTTATGGGCCCTTGACCAAGTATATCCCATGCCCAGAGGATGAGCGAGATTGGATGCATGTCCTTGCTACAATTGACCTTCCGTTCTCGGATCATGAGGCATATGAGCAAGCCATGAAGATGATGGACAAGTCTAATGGCACGCCCTCCGTACCAGTTTGCATGATGGCAGGAACCCTTCATGGGAGACCTAAGCCCGTCACCTTCCAAGTGCCAAACAACAAAAGAGAACTCAAGGAGATTCTGGAATACTTAACGGACAAGCTAGTTCACAATCCAACAGCAAACTTCAAACCACTCCAGGATCTCTTAAACGAATCCAAGTGGCAATGGACCGGGTGCATGACTTAAACCTCATGTACAACTGGGCCCTAGTCCCTAATCAACGACAAGAGATATACCAAGCCCTAGGAGATGACGAGCAGTTTGACATAGAGGACTCTAATTATGAGCACAAAGACTGGCAATCCTTCAGTGATGAAAGTGAGGGTGAGATAGATACTGTAGAAAACGACACTGAGGGACATGAAATAGAACAAATACGGGCAGACTCCAAGCCACAGAAAAAGAGTGTCTTCAGGATAGAGCGAGGGGTCATGTGCATGGATTGTGATTGCGCCTGGTTAGAACATGTAGGAGTCATAGACTTTGAGCAAGCAGGCCTAGCCCAACCGGGAACGACACCAATGCTTAGGACAAAATCACCATCTGAATTGCGATCACCATGGGAGACCACCTCTTCTAGCAAAGACAGGGAGTTGGACTCTAAGTCAGAGGTAAGTTCGGATAGTGACCCAGAAATACCTAGCCCAAGACCCGACGCACCAAGGGGAACCTACCCGTCCACCTGAGGCAAGCGCAGACAATTGAAGAAGGAAAGGGCGAAACAATCCAGGGACACACGAACATATGAACAACGAAAACCGCAGGACCTATCTAAAGATTTACGAAATTCAAGAAAGGAGATAGGGTAGTGATCCTGTTGGGTGCCAAACGGCAAGGGCAAATGAGCAAACCAATCGAGGGACTAGCCAAGGTCAAGGAGGTGAACCTAACCCAGGAAGGGGAGACACCTTGACTAGCCTTCATTGCCGATGACTTGACTGAGGAAGAAGAAACGAGTCTTGTCGCTCTCTTGCAAGAGTACATAGACATATTCGCTTGGTCCTTAGAAGAAACAAGTCTTGTCGCTCTCTTGCAACAACGTCGGTGAAGTAGCGACCGTACACTATGAATCCAAAACACGCTCATGTTGTCAAGGAAGAGATTGATAAGCTGATAAGAGCGGGATTCATTTACAAAATTGAGCACACGGACTGGGTATCACTCATAGTCATCATGATGAAGAAAAACAGAAAAATCAGAGTGTGCGTCAAATACAAGAAGGTGAACGCTGCTACTAAGAGGGTCAATTACCCATTGCCATACACCGAGCACATGCTTGAAAGAGTGGCGGGCAAGGAGGCCTATAGTTTTCTGGATGGCTTCTCAGGATACAATCAGGTGCAAGTGCATCCTACCGACAGGCATAAGACTGCCTTCGCCACTGAGTGGGGCATTTTTGCTTACATAGTCATGCCTTTCGGGTTGACTAATGCCCTTGCCACCTTCCAATGCCTCATGTGCACCATATTTAAAGACATGATTCACAAAGAGTTGGAAGTTTTTGTCGATAACCTCTACGTTCACTCCACCTGGATGAAACACTTAGACAAACTCCAAGCAGTCTTTGAGTGGTGTCGCCTATATTGTCTCTCCTTGAACCCCTTAAAATGCTAGTTTTGGGTGAAGCATGGATGCAACCTAGCCCACCTGGTGTCAAAAAATGGCATTGCCACTGACTTCTTGAAAGTCAGGGTTATTATTGACCTTCCACCCCCAATCAACTATAAGGGAGTCCAATGCTTCTTAGTCCATACAGGATACTATCAGCGGTTTGTGCTGAATTACGCGTTGATGGCCAGACCTTTATACAAGCTGTTGATTTTCTTTGAAATGACTGAAGCATGCCAACGAGCATATGAAGAGTTGAAGAAGGCTCTAACCACAGCACCAATTCTACGAGCCCTAGATTGGACCATTACCTTCCACGTGCATATTGATGCTTCTAAATTTGCTGGGTGGGGGTAGTGTTGTGCCAACTTAGCGAACACAACCTAGACTATCCAGTGAGCTTTGCTAGTAGACAACTCACTGAGATGGAAATGAACTACTTGACGACAGAAAGAGAGGTCTTGGCCATGGTGTTTGCTGTGAAGAAGTTTCGGCATTATCTATTGGCTACACACCCTTTACCTTTTTCGTGGACCATCAAGCCTTGCTATATCTAGTGAATAAACCTTGCGCTACAGGACGCATAGCTCAGTGGCTTCTTCTGCTTTTGGAGTTTGACTTCTTCGTGGTTGTACGGAAGGGAAAACAACACTACATGGATAACCATATGTCACGCATCCCCATAGGAGAAGCCGCTAGAGAAGGCATTGCCAATGAATTGCTAGACGCTCCCAGACGCCCATCTCTTTAACCTTTCCAATGAGAGAGATTTATTCAAGGCTGATCTAACGCCATATTGGGCAGATGGCATGGTCCAAGTGCTTGAGCACAGACTACCTGAGCAACCAATAGAGAAGGCAAGACTTAGGCGACTCATTCTCAAGATCCAACCCTAGCAATTGATAGCAGGCCAATTGTATTGCATAGGGCAAGATGACTACGTAGATGCATGTGTGAGCATGAGATGTGTGCTCTCAGAGGCACACAACGGAATTGCTGGTGGACACTTGAGCGGAGACATGATGGCCCGCAAGGTGCTACAGTCTCAACTATGGTAGCCAACACTGTTTCATGATGCAACACGATTTGTTAAGCATTGTGACAAGTGTCAGCGGACAAAGGTCCCGATTCGCAAGGATCAAATGGAGTTGACCCCAATCATTGCACAACAACCCTTCAAAAAATAGGGAATCGACTTCATAGGACCCATCAACCCCGCTGCACAGTATTCGCAGGCCAAATACATCATTGTGGCCACAAACTACCTAACGAAATGGGCAGAGGTGAGAGCAATACGAAAGAACAATGCTCGTACGATTGCCAAGTTCTTGTGGGAGCAGGTAATCTCACGATTTGACTGTCCCATCGAACTAGTCAGTGACTAGGGCACAGACTTCATCAATGAAGTGATAGCACATCTCCTATCCACCTTCCTAATTATCCATTGAAAATCCTCTCCATACTACCCTCAAGCAAATGGCCAGGTAGAATCCACGAATAAGATTCTTGACAACGTCCTGACCAAGGTAGTCTCTGCCTCATGCAGCGACTAGGATAACAAGCTAATGGCAGCCTTGTGGGCTTATCACATAGCTTATAAAATGGCTGTCGACCAGACCCCCTTTAGGTTGACCTACGGAACCGAAGCAATTCTCCCTGTAGAATTCTTCATGCCTAGCCTGAGAATAGCACTTCAGGAACAATGGGAAGGAAAGGAGGCATGGACGCAATGCCTAGTTGAACTCGAACGCCTCTTGGAGACTCGCCTTCTAGCCTCTCATGCACTCATATGTGAGAAGGCACAACGCAAAAGCTGGTTTGACAAGCACGTCAAGCAGCGCGACTTCGAACATGGTGACTTAGGGCTCCTATACTCAATTAAGGGGCATAAGCAAAAAATGAAGTTTAGAGGTCTTGGACCTTTTAAAGTTCATGCAATCAGCCAAACGGGCAACTTTGAGCTTGAGACTCTAGATGGCAAGGGAATAGGCTTCTTCAATGGCAATCGTGTCAAGAAGAACTACCCTCCCATGCATCCTTTGCATGAGCCACCAATGTTGGAACCGCCTGTCAAAGTACGAGTAGCCACAATCACTGAAATCAATGATGAGGATGAGGAAGCTGTAGAGCACGCATACCTGCACATCACAGTCACTGCCAAGCAAACATGCGCCTTCAATGCCTTGATTGACGAGGGAGAAGACTTCAATGTCTTGACTCATGATCATTGGACCCAACTTGGCAAACCACCATTACAGCCCACTAATGCCAAATTAAGCCCATATGGGGGCCACTCATATGCACTTCTTGCCAAGTGCAGAGCCGCCGTTTCTATCGAGTTTGAGACTGTACCAATGATCTTCTATATGTTGCCAAATACCAAAGACGCAAGCACAGAGTCACTGCTAGGGTGAACCTTCAAAAAGAAAACTCATTGCAATGTTGATTATGAGTTGTAGCTCATCCACCTCGCCATAGGCAACGTTCGTATTGTTATAGCTTTCACCAAGGACTGCGCGACCTCATCACAGTCCGCAAGGCCACCGGTAAAAGTATTAGTAGCCAAATCTAAGGAGGGGGTAGTGCTTGGCCACCACCCACCAATTCTCAAGAACCGCTGCTCATAGCAGCAAAAGCTAAGGCCATACAGCCTAGGTTTCAATGGAAGCCTGAACAGTCGCAACCGTCATCTAGGAGTCGACACACACATCCTCATAAGACCCGAAAATCTAAACCTAGGAAACCAAGGCGCAGTCACAGAAATTGATGCATGATCAAGTAAAGATGGGTCTCTAAAGCCCTTTTACACGCGCAAGGCTACTATGAGGGAAATGCCTGGATATGGATCCCTAAAGCCCACACGGCCAAAGGCACCACTTATATGCCACCCTCAAGCTTGATCACCCCAAGTCCCATAGAACCTCAAAACCATAAGCTACAGTGCTTTCTAGACCCACATCCATCAAGCTCATCCATGCACATGCCCAAGAGAGTCGAACAAGCCTATCGGCTCAAACGACAGACATCTTCACATGAGTCATCACCCGCTAGAGCTAATCCAACTACCCTGATCCATTCTAAAGGCAGTAGTCCATCGAACATCGCTGCTACTTTCCTAGCCCTAATCCAAGTGGTCCAACCGCAATCTCAAGAGCACCCGCAACCGCAACTATTCATTGTCAAAGGCTCTAGTGTTATCGAACCCCAACCACCAGCACGTCTTAAACCCTCCTATGAACGAAAATCATTTTTGACATTGGCCTCAGATCTAGCCAAAGATACGAGGGATGACGTGGTTGATTGCATTAGATGACTAGATGCCACTTTCAGAGAGCTAGCTCTGAGCTATGACCGCTTGGACTTAGGCCTGTTGCCCGAACCCTTTGCAACCGAAGTTTGTACGATGCCTTGTTCTTGGGAGATGTTTAAACTTTCCTTCGCAAAAGCAGCTAACTCCACTCCTGAATTGATCAACAATGAGATCTCCAAAGAGCAAGCCCTCAAACAACACCTCATCACGTCATATGATCAGCGAAACTTCTGCCATCACCGACCAAGAAATTGCAGAATTATCAAAACTTGCTGATACTGAATCCCCGTTCTTGAGGCACTGGTACACTCTTAGGTTGCAATGAAAAGTGAAGGATGCCAAGTCATAATAAACGCTGAGCAGTGCCACGCAATCAAAATAGCAGAGTACGACCCCACTTACGTCGCGCCAACCTCGTATAGAGTGTTAACCACTCTTCGTAACCGACCCATGGAAGAGCACATCAAAGGACACCCTTACCTTGATTGCCTATTGACTGAGGAAGAGTTACATATTGCTAGCAGCGTCATTTCCGGTGACTTTCTAACAGATGTTATTACTTACATCACACACGTGGGCATTCGACCTTTTGATCTAGACCGCGAAGCTCAGTTAGAGTACAAACCCGATTTCTACACTTGGTTCCTACACCAGTAACTCCTAGACCCATTGCAGAATGCCCTTGATCTCCTAACCTTCAATCCTAGGAAGGATTCTTCTCGAGCTAGAAGGGGAGGGAGGTGAGGCGAATTAAATTAAAACCAAAGAAAATCAAGCAAAATGCATAAACACGTAAACAACGAGCGATGTAGGAAAAATGGCACGAGAACTTTGAAATAAAGGGCAAAATGTTAAAGTCTGAAGGGAAGATTCTACATTGGATTGGATTTTAATGCTTTCATTCAATAAACATATAGAGTCTTTCTTTTCCAGCAAATTATGACTTTTCCAGCAAATTATTATTTTGAAAGCATTAATGGAAACTTGGGATCATGACAGGACCAAAAGATGTTGCAGCAAGACCGCGCCCACCAACTTTTGTTCACGAAGGAGGAAAGAATGCAATACCGCATCACCCTTGAAAACTACGCCTAGAACCAGCTCAAGTTCCGAACCATTCATAACATAGAGGGTGTGGTGGTCAAGGAGGAAGCGGCCAAGAGAGTCATCGAGCAGTGCAACCTCACCAAGTACCTTAAGAAATTTGCGCAAGAGCCTGACCACACGAAGTGTGGAGTTTCTCAAGACATACAACCCTGGCTAGGAATGCAGCACTGTGACAGTGGGAAGGGGAGAAAATGCTAAACAGGTGCAGGTTCACTTAAACCCAGCCTTGGTGGAGAAGGCATTGGTATTGGAGTCGAAGATAGAGAAAAAGCATAAGAGGGATGCTTATGCCATGTTGATAATGAAAAGGGAGGATGTGCTAACTAATGACGTCATCAACATCCAGGACATTCCTGATGCGGAAGCCAGACTACAAGTGAAATTAGTGCACGTGCTCTTCTCCAGCCAGTGCTACAACTCCTTAATGCATTGAATCAGCATGCCTGTGTTGGAGAATGTAGTAGCTCATTGGATGAAGTCGATTGGAATGGATATGTATGCAAAACCATTGACCACCAGGCGGCTAAAGCACTAGCTTTAGGAAGTACACCAGCAATTGGGGAGTCCCCAGCTTCCAAGGCCACAGAAAGAAAGAAGGCCTCGTCCAAGGCCTCATTCATTGGCTATGGAAGCATTTTGACTGCGCTTATCCAGGAGGTAGTGAAGGAGACACAAGGTACAGAAGAAGGAGAAAGAGAAATGCCTGACAGGTCACCCCCTCACCAGGACCAAGAGAGGTCCAATGACAGGACTGAGAATGATGAGGAAGGGCAGGAACAAGAGAGGTCTAGTGACAGGACTGAGAATGATGAGGAAGGGCAGGAACAAGAAGAACAATCGGGCAAAAAGCATGCCAAGAAACCTAAGAAGAAGATGGCACAAAAGAAAAAGAAGCAGGATGAAGGCCGGAAGGAGAAAGATGATTTGGAGATGGCAAAAAGAGAATCCCTCAAGGAGGCTGAGGAGAGGGAGAAGAAGAAGAAACATGAAGAAGAAAAGGCAAAGGAAGAAGTCAACAAGGCTAAAAAGGTGTCGAAATAGGAGGCCGAGGAGAGGAAAAGGAAAGAAAAGGAAGAAAAAGAGAAATTGGAGGAAGAGTGTAGGAAAATTGAAGAAGAAAGGTAAAGAAGAGCTGTTGAGGAAGAAGAGGAACTGAGAAGGAAGGAGGAGGAGGACTTGGCCGAAGCTACACGCCGGTCAATCGAGCAGCAGAGCAGGGCCAATGATATGGGAGCCTTGAGCCCGCTGAGGGAAGAAGGGCCTAGTTCCAGCATGCAGGTACCAGAAATCACACCGCTCGCTGTCCTTGAAAGCGAAGGCAATGCCCTTATCCACCCTATCCCTACCCTCATGGTGCCTTCCACCGAACCAACCACCCTCACCCCTAGCATCCCCACCAGCGCAGATGTCTCCAACTTTGTGGCATGGATGCAATATTTTATTAATAAAGAAATGGCCTAGGGAAAGAGCACGGAGACCATGGCCACGGGGCAAAAGAGACCAGCCACCACAGATACTGAGTCGAGACAGGACCATAAACGTCAGAAAGTGGAGGCCTCGACCACTCCAATCCACACAATAGTGACGCCACCAACCAATTATGACAAGTACATCGCCGAGCTGCTCTCCCAACTAGAGAAGGCTAAGGAGGAAAAGAAGATAGCTATGGTTGAGTTCGTGGCGGAAAAGGAGTCAATAGCTGCATTCGTGCTCGAAAAGACCCGCATAATAGCCATGCAACAAAGAGAGATCTCTGATCTCAAACACGAATTGAAGGCCAAGGAGGACATGGAGGAGAGCTATAAGCAATGACTTGAGGATGAATATCAGGAATTGGTGCAGATGTGGAGAGAGTATAAGCTCCTCTTGATGCAACATGGGGAATTAGAGGCAAAAACTGTTAACATCGAGCAAATGATGGAGGAATTGAATGCCAAAGAAGAAGAGAGAAAGCAGGAGATGGAGCAGCAGCAAAAGGAGATCGAGTCTATCAACTACACTTGGAAAAGAAAGAGCAAGAGAACATGAGTGGGGAACTGAAAGACAAAGAGCAGAAGCTCGTAACCCTGGTACAGAAGCAGGGAGAGAGCATGGAAGAGATGAACAAGAGAGCAGAGGAATGAGCAGTGCAGAACGAAAAAAGGGTGAAGACACTGGCACGATGCCTCGCTCTGGTAGAGAAAGAAAAGATATTCGTAGAGAGCAAAGCAGAAGCCGCCCAGACAGCCTTCAATGCCCAGCAAAAGGCCTTCATTAACACACTAATGGACACCATCCACCCAGAAGGAGAGACATTGGAGGTGGTATAGAAAAAACTCAGTATCGCACGCAAAGCTCTACATGCAGGGCTACAGATGCCACCCCAACCTACAAAGGTTAGGTTGAGCCTAGAAGAGCAACAAAAGTACCTGCTCTACTGGCCGGCCTAACCCCCCAGGAAATTAACACAATAGGCTTTGAAGGAGCACAACAAGGAGACCGGCAAGGGGAGGAGATTGAGCTTGAATTCGATATGGGGAGATTCAGAGAAGAGGTGATTCCACAACCCCCCTTGTCGCATTCCCAAGAGCAACAATAGGTTGATCCATTTGCGGAGAGACAAGCCACGCTCAAGGAAAGATGGAGAAAGTTAATCGAAGAAACCAGGAAGCAACTAAGGGCCAAGCCAATCATACAGCCATCCACACCCCTCCCAGCGTGCCCCGATGACATTCCCGCTGGATTCCACATAGAGTTGGTAGTTTGGGAGTGACAAGAAAAAGAAAAAGACTCATTCACCTTCAGCTTCCTCATGCCCAACAGCCTACGGAGGGTCTTACCGCTCAAGGTGATGGAGGAGGTGATCACGATTGGTAGCCGACTAGGATAAAAGTGGCTGGAGGAAAGGGAGAAGATCCCCACTCTTTGGGGAAATGAAGAAGCTGAGTTTTGGCAAAAAAAAGTGTTTGAAGTACCACATATCGTACATGGATATAACTGCCAACCCCTATGGAGGAGGCGGGTGTGCGACATCAACATGCTTGTCTGGATGGCTTTTTGCAACACCCTGCCCTACGAGAGGAACAACCCCACGTTCATGGCGTACCCTCGTAGGGTAGGTGTGGATTTTGATGCCACCCTCCATGGGCGTTATGATTTTCCTATCATCTACAACTCTAATGTTGTCTCCTTTGAACTTGTCCTCCTCTTCAACTTGGAAAGCTTGGATGACTCCATGATGCGTTTCCTCGCCGCGGATTTCTCTTCATGCCCCGATCCAGCTTTCGTAACTATATGTAATTATCTTAAGTTACTTAAATTATTACTTAAGCAGGACCTGACTCCATAAGAACGTAGCCTGTCTCCCCTCTTCTTTGACCCTAACGCCATTGACAGCTGTGCCATGGCACGTCTGATGATGAGGGCTAGCCTCCTCCCCTCTTTTTGCCTAGCTCTCCTAGAAGACATGAACGACAACCAGTTCACTAGATGCAATCATCCTTTTCTCTCCACCACCTCCCTCCACGTCTGCATGAATCTGAAAGGATACATGCAAAGCTATCGATTTTTGAGCAAATCCATCCAACCCCCTTCTTCGCCTAATTCAGACGATGAGAATCAAGCAATGGCTGTCATTCTACTAGTGTAATACTATTATAAAAAAAACAAACAAACAAAAAAATAAAAAAATAAGGAAGAAAGAAAAAGAAAATCATGAAAGGAAAAGCAATAAGAACATTACACACAGAATGGACAAAACAATTCACTTACAGAAGCACTTAGCACCACATAAAGCATGATCATTGCACTTAGGAGTCCTCAAGTTAGGCATGCCCGGTGGCTTCGGTCGGTTGGCTCTGCTTCTAATCCCCTAGCCCTTTTTGCTCCCCCACTTCACGCTTAGAGCCCATCAAGGGCAGGACATACCTAGGGAGGTAACACTTGCCCATGGTTAGACCTGTCACCCTAAGCTACTTGGATTGCACCTCCCTTTGCACGAATGGGGTTCTCAAGTGTGGGACATCACCCAAGCTAGCCTGTGGTTAGACCCAATTCCCCATTCCACCAGCATGAGCACAATGCACTACACAATAAGGTAGACACCCCCCTTAGGTAGAGCACCGCACCTTTTCCTTTCAGGCATCACAAAGGCGACAAACCACCGACTTCAGAGGCCCCCGTCATCCACTTGCTATCCATTTGGCTTCTCCAATAAACATCATTACCAAGCTTCCACAAGCACTCGAGTATACATGTGGCCCTACCCTCACACGACTACTTTGCCAACTGCCTATTAAACCCCAACAACAGCCAAAAGTGCCATGGGACTGGCACTTGTCTCGAAGGGGGGTAATGTGAACCCCAAGTCAAGAAGACAGAAAAATGAATGAAAAAGCGGAAAAAGGATGGAAAAAGAGCAAAGACACACAGGCAGCCTCTAAAGCTAAGCTGGGACCAAAAGCGTAATTTTAAATGAAAGGGGCCTCAAAAAACTCCAAAAACTTGTGTAAAAGAGCGCCAGGCTCCCTCCTGTCCCAAGTGTAAAATATTAGATGGGTGTAGACTAGAGACATAAGGCTAGAAGAGGAAATAGAGAAAGGACCTTGCCACAATGGCCGGTCATGTAAAAAAGGGATGGGTGTCCATGGGATTTTAGGGCTTGTATATAAAGTTCAAAACGTGAATGGAAGCTCATTCTTTGGTGTGTGGCTAACAAGAGTTCTCTTCTTCTTCTTCTTCTCTTCTTCTCTTCTCCTTGCTTGTGTGTGCTCTTGAGAGAGGGAGTGTGAGAGTGTGAGAGAGTGAGTGTGTGGGAGTGAGGGATCAAGAGGGTGAAGCTCTTCACCATCTCCTCTTCTCTCCTTCTTTTCTCTTCTCTTCTCTTTTCTCATTCGCGTGGCTATGGTGGATGGAGCTTGGAGATGGAGGAGGCTTGAGGATGCTTGAGCTAACATCTAGGATCGTGGAGCTACCGGTGTGTGTGAGAGAGGATGCAACTCATATTAGCATCAAGGTAAGCTCACTACACTCATAGGATCGACGGCGCGTTGGCTAGGTGAGAGATAGCCATTAGAGCTCGCTTGAAACGCTTGAAACAATAAGCGGTCCGTGGGTCTTGGCAGTTGAGCGTGAGCTCCCTCTACAGTCACCATGACTCTAGTATGGTCCTTGCTTTAAGTTTCTAAATTGCATTATCACTAAGCAAATCATTCCCCTAAATGAGACCCCTTTTACGTCCATAATTTTCCTAATCCATAATCCTTTAGTGCCTCCAACACACATGACCATTTTTTATTTCCATGTCTAGTGTTCAGTCCTTTGATATTAGTGCTAGAGAGCATGTTACTCCTCACAATGAGTTTTTTTTTCTCTTTGAAAATGCCTTTGTAGAAAGGCATTCACAAGGATAAGTTACACCATACAACAACAAATGGTGGTAGACTTACTATCTTATTATTACTTTATGTATTAGACAAAGTTAGATGATAAGACTATAAAGGTGTAGCCTTACAAGGTGTATTAACGATAACTAAGGCTATAGAGTTTATAATTCTAAATGTCGAGTTGTAAATATATAGTTCGATGATTTCTCTCATGTAAGCTAGGTTTGATACATTTCTTTCTTTGTTTGATACCAGTGAGTCCAATTGAGTATATAAGGTAGTTTTACAAGTATACCAATGGGAATTAAGGTTATAGAGTTTATAACTCTACTATAAAGAAAGTGATTATTTGTAGAAATGTGAACTTGTTAAAAAATATAGTTCAATTATTTCTTTCATGTAACGTAGCTTTGATACATTCCTTTCTTTGTTTCATATTGGTGAGTCCAAATATTTGTCACCTACACAATCTCATATATAGCCGCATAAGTTGTCCATAAATCAAATGGATGATAGAATGGACTTGGATGAGGTGGTCTTTAAAAAGGAAGTGGCCATTGATGACTCAAAATTACTTTGATAATGAGATTTGCTGACTATCAAGGATTTTAAATTGGTTGCTCCTTTGTCTAGTAGGACACAAGTTAGCCACAAAGTGCAAAATGCCTCCACAAGTTTTTGAGAAGAAATTATAAAGCTATTGTACTAGTCATCTTGGATATTTTATGTTAACAATTGAGAGCCAGTCATAGAAGTTTACACACTTGGCACTGTAAGGTTAGAATGTGTAGAAATTAATTCTCACATTAGGAGGAAGGCTTAGGTGCATGCAATTGAGGGAACTTTGACCAAATGGCCACAAAAGTGGGTTGGATGCCCAAGGGAAAGGAAGAAACCCTAACCCTAAAAATTTGTACATAAAGGATAAAACAAAATGAAAGAAGGCACGTTCACATGAAAACCTTTCCTTGCTAATCTATTTTCTATGTGTGAGAGTGAAGTAGAGGGAGTGTATGGAGTGAGAGACATGGTGTTGCAAAGTGCTTTGCACTCTTTTCTCTTCTTCTCCATCCCATCTTGGTGAGTTGAGTGTGTGAGCGAAAGTATGTAAAGCTGAGAGTATGAGGGTGTGAAGGGCATGTCAACATGAAGCTCTCTCCTTCTCTTCATGTGCTCAAGCTCATCATCAGTAACTCATCCCTCATGTGGGTAACTGTAGATGCAAGATTGTAAGCAAAGGGTATTCATGTGGATTGTGGAGCAACACTTGTCAACATAATGTGACTATAATATGGCAAATATTGATAAGTGCACTTGATGCATTTGCTTTGAGTTGATCTATTGTTGTCAAAGAAGGATATCACTATGGAAGCCAAAAGTATCATGTACCATCTACAAAGGAAGATTAATATATTCTTCTAATTGAGGAAGGGGAATGAGAGAGGAATAATGGAAAGGATAGATACTAAAAATTGAATAACTTTTGAGGAAAATAGATGTAGAAAGAGAGGAAAAGAGGATTAAAAACGGTGAAGAGACTCGACAAAAAATGTAGAAGGACATTGGGGTTCAACTAAATAGGGGGATTTGGAAGGGCAGGAGGAATGATATGATTAATGATAAAGGGACATGAGCTAAAGATACAAATCAGAGGGTAGGTGTAGTAGGGGTAAAAGATAAAAAGAAAAATAGAAGTAGGACAAAAATTAAGTGGTCTGATATAGAGAGGAAAACAATGGGCCATTTATTGGCAAGTAATTTCCATGGAAGGAGGTGGGGTAGGAAAATAACAAGGGTAGGTAAAAGCTATTAGTGAAAGAAGGGTTAAAAGCAACATAGGTAAGCATAGAAGCTAGAGGCTGGATATCAAATTGGTAAAAGACAAATTGTTGATTGCATCAAGAGGTAGTTGCCAATGACATTCACAACACCAAGAAACTTGTAGAATGACATCCACATACAAAGCTACTTTTGTAAACTGACATCCCCCACATAAAAATTCATATTCTCCTCATTTGGAATTTGTAGATCACCCCAAATATGCATAAAAGAAATAATTATGCTCATGACTGATAAGATTGTCCATTGGTTGATCATTCAACAAATCAAAAGACCAAGGATTGTACCAACCATAATAGGGATTCTAGATCAATAGTTCTAAGAGATGTATGTAGAGCATATCATTGCTTGATCCAAAAGAAGGATGGAGGAGAGACAAGATCAATATAACAAAGAAAATCCTCATACAAAATATCTATACATTGCTATAACCTCTTCAACTTTTTAGAAAAAGAAATACATAGCCTTGCCCACTATTGAAGATAACTAATATCACTCATTAGACGGCACCTCAAAAGTTACTACAAGAGTGGGAGGAGGAACAAAATGGGTAGCCACATGACTCTATAAGTCCTCGATAGTTTGCTATTGTGACTCAATAGTGGCATGTGTCTATTGTAGCTCACTCTCACAAGTACTAAGGTTTGAAGCCAATCCAATCATCTTGCTTTTACAGTAAGGGAAGCACTAATGGCTTGAGACTTTTGTTGGATTGGGACTCCAATTCTGGAATATAAGCCTCCTACAAATCCATAAGAGTAGTAGCCTCGGCCATTTGTTTATGGATATCAATAAGGATAGCCTTATTTGAAGCTAAATTCTCCAAAGCCTTATTGAGTTGACATATCAAAGAATCGACCTTGTTCTGCAATGACATACACACTTCTGCATACATAGATATGAAGACATGAACTAGGAGTTGTCTTGATAGTAGCTTGGACACTGGAAACCAGTTATGGAATCATTGGACTAGCTATCATCATCTGTAAAGCTTAGGAGTTTGATGATCAAGTTGCTCATCTCGTTATGTTGCAAATAGATTGGCACAGGAGAGGTACACACGAAGGGAGTTGACAAAGACAATAGGGGTAGAAGCCTACGTAGGAGAAGGAACAAAAGAGAGGAACAAACATATGGCTGGAAAAACCCTCCTTGTGAGAGCACTTTCGATGAATAACCATGAATGGGGGATTATCATTGTTAGAGTTATCTTACATCATAGGGGGAGAAGGAATAGAAGATGGAGTTTGTGATGAAAGAGGAACATGAGGGAACAAGAAATCCACCAAGAGGAGGCATAGAAGTAATCAATTGCTAAAGGAAGGCACCATAAAACATGTTACTAAATTGCCAATTTTGAACCTTTTAGAAGTGTTGATCCATCTTAGTCAATAAGAATAAGGCCCAGTTAAATTAAGTGCCATCTTAAATCTTAACAGAAGTAGTGAAAAACTCCTTAGAGAGGCACTTAGTCAGGGTCTTGGATGGCATAATTGCTTCCAAAGGGGGGTTAGAAACAATAGCCACCACTGAGACTCCAAAATTGCTAATAACATGATTAGGTTTCAAAGGAGTAGATGCTTTCTTCTAAAGTATAACAACAATTTGCTTTGCAAAAAATAATCGAGTAGTATTGGGTATATAAGGAGTGGATAGTGGTAGGGATAGGGCTTTACTAATATTGGCAAGAGGCAGCTAAAAGTCCCATTGATAAATCAAATGAGTTTATTGTTTATTAGAAGATAGGAAGGAGTAACAAAGGGTAGCTGTGGGAGCTTTCACTCAACCACCAAGACCCACGGACCGCTTATTGTTTCAAGCGTTCCAAGCGAGCTCTAATGGCTATCTCTCACCTAGTCGACGCACCGTCGATCCTACGAGTGTAGTGAGCTTACCTTAATGCCGATATGAGTTGCCTCCTCTCTCACACATGCTGGTAGCTCCATGATCCTAGATGCTAGCTCAAGCATCCTCAAGCCTCCTCCACCTCCAAGCTCCATCCTCCATAGCCGTGCGCGCAAGAAGAGAGAAGAGAAGAGAAGAAGAGAAGAGGAGAAGATGGAGAGCTTCACCCTCTTGATCTCTCACTCTCACACACTCACTCCCTCACACTCTCACACTCCCTCTCTCACGAGCACACACAAGCAAGAAGGTGAGAAGGAGAGAAGAAGAAGAAGAATCTTGTTGCCACACACCAAAGAATGATCTCTTATTCACTTTTTGAACTTTATATATACAAACCCTAAAATCCCATGGGCACCCATCCCTTTTTTACATGACCGGCCATTGTGGCAAGGTCTTTTTTCCATTTTCCTCTTCTAGCCTTGTGCCTCTAGCCTACACCCATCTAATATTTTACAATTGGCACAGGAGGGAGCCTAGCGCTCTTTTACAAGAGTTTTCTAAGTTTTTTGAGGCGCCTTTTCATTTAAGGTTGTGCTTTTTGCCCCGGTTCATCTTTAGAGGCCACCTACGTGTCTTTGCTTTTTTTTCATCTTCCTTTTGCTTTTTCCTCCATTTTTCCGCCATCTTGACTTGGGATTAACATTACCCCCTCCTAGACGGGTGCCACAGTCCCATGGCACTTCAGCGTTGGTGTAAGGGTGAGGGCCACATGTAGACTCAAGTGCTTGTGGAAGTTCAAGAATGATGTTCATGGGAGCAGCTCACTAGATGTCATGGGTGGACGAGGGCCTTCGAAGTTGGTGGTTTGGCGCTTTTGGGGTGCTTGAAGAAGAAGGTGCGGTGCTCTACCTAAGGGGAGTGCTTTCCTCAGCGTGTTGGTGCATTGTGCTCGTGCTAGTGGAATGGGGAGATGGGTCTAACTACAGGCGAGCCCGAGTGATGTCCCACACTTGAGGACCCCATTTGTGCCAAGGGGGTGCGGTGCCAGTGGCTTAGGGTGACAGGTCTAACCATAGGTGAGTGTTACCTCCCTAGGTGTGTCCTGCCCTTGATGTGCCCTAAGCGTGACGTGGGGGAGCAAAAAGGGCTAGGGGGTTAGGAGTGGAGCCAGCTGACCGAAGCCACTGGATATGCCTAACTTAAGGACCCCTAGGTGCAGTGATCGTGCTTTTCTTTGCTTTTGATCTCTCTTTTTTTTTTGGGATACATTTTGGGATAGTATTACATCAGGAGTATGACAGCCAAGTCTAATTCTCATCATCGGAATGAGGGGGGAGGGAGGGCAGATGGATTTGCGTAAAAATTGGTGGCTTTGCATGTACCCTTTCAGGTTCATGTGGACATGGAGAGAGGTGGTGGATAGGAAGGGGTGATTACACCTAGTGAATTGGCTGTCGCTCATATCCTCTAGGAGAGCTAGGCAAAAGGAATGTAGTAGGCTAGCTCTCATCATTAAGCGGGTCATAGCGTAGCTATCAATAGCATTAGGATAAAAAAAGAGGGGATGCAAGCCGTTTTCTTGCGGTGCCGGATTTTGCTTAAGTAGGAGCTTAAGGAGCCTAAGGTAATTACACGTGGTTATGAAAGCGGGATCGGGATAGGAGGAGAATTTAGTGAGGAAGTGCATCATGGAGGCGCGTAGGCTTCCTAAATAAAAAAGTAGAGCGCCCTCGAAGGAGGTGGCATTGGAATTGTAAATGATGGGGAAGTCATGCCTCCCATGGAGGGTGGCGACAAAATCCACGTCTACCCTACGAGGATATGCCATGAATGTGGGGTCGTTCCTCTCGTAGGGTAGGGTGTTGCAAAATGCCATCCAGGCGAGCATGTTGGTATTGCATATTCGCCTTCTCCAGTGGGGTTGGCAGTCATAGCCCCTTATTGTGTGTGGCACTTCGTACACTTTGTCTTGCCAAAATTCGGCTTCCTTCGTGCCCCACAGAGTAGGGGTCCTTGCCCTATCATCCAGACATTTTTGGCCTAGTTGGCTGCCAGCCGCTGCGATCACCTCCTCCATCACTTTGATCGGCAGGACCCTTCTCAGGCTGTTGGGCATAAGGAAGCTGAAAGAGAAAGGGTCCTTTTCGATTTCTTGCCATTCCCAAACCACTAGCTCTGCATGGAATTGCATTGGAAGGTCCTCGGGGTATGGTGGGAGGGATGCGGATGGCCGCGCGACTGGCTTAGCCTGCAACCTTTTTCTGGCTTCTTCCACCAGCCTTTTCCGTCGCTCCTTGAGGGTGGCTTGTCTGTCCAAGGGCGGGTCGAGTTGTTGCTGTTCTCGATCGTGCGGTGAGGGGGGCTGCAGGATTACATCTTCTATGAATCTGTTCATGTCGATTTCGAGTTCGGCTTCCTCCCCCTGCCGGTTTTCTTGTGGTGCTCTTTCTTCAAATCCCAGGGTATCCGCTTCCTGGGGGGTTAAGCCGGCTAGTAGCAGGTACTTTCACTATTCTTCTAAGCCCAGCCTAACCTTCGCAGGTTGGGGTGGCATCTGTAGCCCCGCATGCAGGGCTCTGTGTGCGATGCTCAGTTTCTTCTATGCCACCTCCAACGACTCCTTTCCCTCTGGTTGAGTTGTGTCCAGTAGTGTGTTGAGGAAGGGCTATTGCTGGGCAGTGAAGGCTATCTGGGCGGCATTCGCTTTGCTTTCTGCCAAGATTTTTTCTTTCTCCACCAAGGCGAGGCACCGCGCTAGTACCTTAACCCGTTTCTCGTTCTGCATGGCCCATTCCTCAGCCCTTTTTCTCATTCCTTCCATGCTCTCCCCTTGCTTTTGTGCTAGGGTTACGAGCTTCTGCTCCTGGGCCTTGAGCTCTTTGGTCATGCTGTCTTGCTCTTTCTTCCCAAGGCGTAGTTGATCGGTCATGGACTTGATCTCTTTTCGTTGTTTCTCCCTCTCTTGTCTTCTCTTCTCTGCTTTGGCATTCAGTTCCTCCATCATCTGCTCAATGGTGGCGGTCTTTGACTCCAGTTCCTTATATTGCATCAGGAGGAGCTTGTATTCCCGCTGCATTTGCATAAGTTCTTGATTCTCGTCCTCCAGCCGTTGTTTGTAGCTTTCTTCCTTGTCCTCTTTTGCTTTCAATTCCTGCTTGAGTTCAAATATTTAGCGTTGCTGCATGGCGATGATGTGGGTCTTCCCAGTTGGAAAGCTGCCACCACTGACTCTTTCTCTGTTCACCAACTCAGCCACCGCCATTCTTTTTTCCTCCTTCACTCTCTCCAGTTGGGAGAGCAGCTCAGTGACGTATTCATCATAACTGGCTGGTGGCGTCATTGTTGTGTGGGTGGGGGTGGTTGAGGGATACGTGGATGCTTCTGGTCCTGCCTCGATTCTACATCTACAGTTGGCCTTTTTGGTCCCGTGGTCATGGTTTCCGTACTCTTTCCTTGGGCCATTTCTTTACTGATGAAGGATTGCATCCAGGCCACTAGGTTGGACACTTCCAAGTTGGTGGGGATGCTAGGGGTGAGCGCATTGGGTTCAGCGGGGGGTGCCATGAGGGTGGGGATAGGATGGAGGGGTGCTTTGCCTTTTCCTTTCGGAACTGCGGGGGGCGCAGGTTTCGGTGCCTGCATGCTGGAGCTAGGCCCTTCTTCCCTCGGCTGGTTCCAGGCTTCTGGATCGTCCGCCCTGCATTGCTGGTCGATGGACCAGTGTGTAGCCTCGGCCAAGTCCTCCTCCTCCTTTCTTCTTAACTCCTCTTCCTCCTCCGCGACTCTTCTTTTCCTTTCCTTTTTGGCCTTTTTGTATTCTTCCTCTAGTTTCTCTTTTTCCTCCTGCTCTTCTTTTCTTCTCCTTTCAGCCTCTTGCTTTGACGCCTTTTTAGCCTGCCTGACTTGCTCTGTTGTTTCTTCTTCTTCCTGCTTCCTCTTCCTTTCTCTCTCCTCGGCCTCCCTGAGGGATTGTCTTTTTGCTTTCTCCAAGTCTTCCTTCTTCTTCTTGCGGCCTTCATCTTGTTTCTTTTTCTTTTGCGCTGCCTTTTTCTTGGTCTCCTTGACCTGCTTTTTACTTTTTTGTTCTTTCCCTTTCCCTTCGTCCTCGGTCTCCATCCTATCACTGGACCTCTCCTGGTGTTGATGAGGAGGTGATCTGTCGGGTGTTTCCCCCTCCCCCTCTTCTGCTTCCTTCACGGCCTCCTGGATAAGCGCCGTTAAGATGCCCCCGTAGGCGATGAACGAGGCTTTGGAGGAGGCTCTCTTTCTTTCCGTGGCCTTCAACACTGGGGATTCTCCTCCTACTGGCATGCTTCCTAAGGCTAGCGCTCAAGCTGCTTGGTCGATGGTCTTGCGCATGTAGCCGTTCCAGTCGACTTCATGCAGGGTATGGGCCGCCACGTTCTCCAGTATCGGTACGTTGATTCCTTTGCATCAACACGTTGTAGCGCTAGCTGGAAAAGAGTGCATGTATGAGTTTCTCTTGTAACCTGGTCTCTGCATTGGGGATGTCCTAGATACTGATGTCGTTGTTTGTCAGCACGTCCTCCTTTCTCATCCCCAGCATAGCGTATACATCCCTCTTCTGCTTCTTTTCCACCTTTGGTTCCAGTGCCAGTTGCTTCTTCACCAAGGCGGGGGTTAGACGAACCAATACTTGCTTAGCATTCTGTCCTCTTCCCACTGTGACGGTGCCGCGTTCGTTGTCGGGGTTGTAGGACTTGAGAAATTCCACACAGCTCATGTGGTCGGGTTCTTGTGCAAAACTTTCTAGGTACTTCTTGAAGTTGCAGCTTTCCACGACTCTCCTGGCTGCCTCTTCCTTGGCCACTAATTCTTCTAAATTGTGAATAGTTCGGAATTTCAATTGATTGTAGGCGCGGCTCTCCAAGTTGATGCTGTAGTGCGTTCTCTCCTCTTCCGTGAATGGGAATTGGTGGACTCGGTCTTGCTGCGATATTTTTTTGTTCCTGTCGTAAACCGTAATTTTCATTAGTGCTTGCGACATAATAATTTGCTGAAAAAGAAAAACTCTATGCTTTTGAATGAATTCATTAAGATCTAATGCAGATTCCCCTTTTCAGACTTTGACTTTTTGCCCTTTACTTCAAAGTTTTCATGCCCTTTTCCTAACCCATCCGTTTTCCACAATTTATGTCTACGTGCTTCACTGACTTTGATTTGATTTACTGATTCTAATTTGATTCACCTTACCCCCTCCCCTTCCAGCTTGAGAAGAATCCTTCCTAGGATTTAGGGTTAAAAGGTGAAGAGGTTTCGGCATAGAGGTGTAGGCGTTACTTGTGAAGGAGCCAAGTATAGAAATTGGGATTGTATTCCAAATGGGCTTCGCAGTCCAGGTCAGAGGGTTTAATCCCCACTTGGGTGATGTAGGTGAGAACATCGGTTAGGAAGTCACCCAAGTTGACTCGGCTAGCAATGTGTAACTTCTCCTCGGTTAATAAGCGGTCGAGGTAGGGGTGTCCTTTGATGTGTTCTTCTACAGGATGGCCCCGCAGCGTGGTTAACACTCGATATGAGGTTGGCGCGACGTATGTGGGGTCGTACTCTGCTATATTGATAGCATGGCATTGCTCAGCATTGGTCATTATTCGGCATCCTTCAACTTCCGATTGCAACCTAAGAGTGTACCAATGCCTTAAGAATTGGGATTTTGTCTCAGCAAGTCTTGACAGCTCTGCCACTTCTTGGTCAGTGATGGCAGAAGTGGTTTGCTGACCATACGACGGATTTCTTAGCCAGCAAGCACAGATGCTTCAGATCTTGTTCTTGCAGGTTGGAGTGACTCGGATTGGGCTGGCGATGTACCCCCAATTATTACTCGCCAACCCTTTGAAAAAATGGGAATCGACTTCATAGGGCCCATTAGTCCTGCGGCGCAATACTCACAAGCCAAGTACATCGTTGTGGCCACGGATTACCTCACAAAATGGGCAGAGGCAAGAGCCACATGAAAAAACGATGCTAGGATGCCAAGTTCTTATGGGAGCAAGTGATCTCGCGCTTTGGCTACCCCATCGAACTGGTTAGTGACCAAGGCGCACACTTCATCAATGAAGTGATAGCACATCTCCTATCCACCTTTCTCATTATCCATCTCACTGCTGAGCAATTTAGCAGCGGAGGTAGCGGCTTTTGCAAATGCGAATTCAAATGTTTCCCAAGAACAAGGCATCGTTTGAACTTCGGTTGCGAAGGATTCGTCCAATAGGCCTAAGTCGAGGCGATTGTAGCTCAGAGCTAGCGACACAAAAGTGGCGTCCAGTCGCTTAATGCAATCCACTACGTCATCCCTGTTTCTTCAACTAAATCAGCTGCTACGGAGAGAAAGGATTTCCTCTTGTAAGAGGGCCTAAGGCTTGCGGGTGGTTGGGGTTTGGTAGGACTTGAGCCTTTGGTGACGAAAAGTTGCGGTGATGAGTGTTCTTGAGCTTGCGATTGGGTTGCTGGGACGAAGGCTGGGTTAGCAGCAGCCTCGAGTGACAGCCTACTACTTTCAGGATGGATTTGGAAAGTCAAATCGACTCCGACGGGTGATGACTCTTGTGACGGCAGTTGTCGCTTGGGTTGATAGGCTTGGGCGACTCGCTTGGGTTCGCGCGTGGATGAACTTGATGGTTGCGGGTTAGGGAAGCTCTGCAACTTGTGGTTTTGAGGTTCTACAGTTTTTGGGATGATCAAGCTTGAGGCTGGTGTACGAGTGGTGCCTCTAGCCATGTGGGCTTTAGGTATCCATAGCCAAGGATTGCCCTCATAGTAGCCTTGTGCATGCAAGAGGGCCTTGGGGACCCATCTTTGACGAATTACACGTCTATTCCTGTAACTGCATTTGGGCCTCCTAGGTTTAGAGTTTCTGGTCTTATGAGGGTAGGAGTGTCAACTCCTAGGCGGCTGTTGTTTGCGGCTGTTTAGGCATCCATTGAAGGCGAGGCTGTGGGGCCTTAGTATTGGTTGCTATGGGTTGCGGTCTATGAAACTCGGGGAGTGGCGGCTGCGCACTACCCCCTCCTCATACTTGCCTACATATGTTTCTATCTGTGGCTTTGTGGCCCGGGATGAGGTTGCGCAGCCCTTGCTGAAAGCTGTAACAATGAGAATGTTGCCTATTGCGAGGTGGATGCGCTGCGATGCGTAGTCAACATTGCAGTGGGTTTGCTTTTTGAAGGTTCGTCCCAGCAGTGACTCTGTGCCTGCATTTTTAGCATTTGGCAACACGTAAAAAATCATTGGAACAGTCTCAGACTCCATAGAAACAACTGCTTTGCACTTGCCGAGTAGTGCGTAGGAATGGGCCCCATATGGGCTTAATTTGGCAGTGGTGGGTTGAAGTTGTGGTTTGCCAAGTTGAGTCCAATGATCATGGGTTAAGACATTGAAGTCTGCTCCCTTGTCGATCAAGGCATTGAAAGCATATGTTTGTGTTGCCGTGACCGTGATACAGAGGTATGTGGGTTCTATGGCTTCCTCATCCTCGTCGTTGATTTTAGTGATTGTGGCTACTCATACTTTGACCGGTGGTTCTAACATCGGTGGCTCATGCAAAGGATGCATAGGAGGGTAGTACTTCTTGACATGACTGCCATTGAAGAAGCCTATTCCTTCACCGTTTAGGGTCTCAAGTTCGACATTGCCTGTTTGGCTGATCGCACGAACTTTGAAGGGTCCTAGACATCTAAATTTCATTTTTTGCTTATGCCCCTTAATTGAGTAGAGGATCACTAAGTCACCTTGTTCGAGCTGGCGCTGCTTGACGTGCTGGTCAAACCAACTCTTGCGTCGGGCTTTCTCATAGATCAGTGCATGGGTGGCTAGAAGACGAGTCTCCGAGAGGCGTTCGAGCTCAACTAGGTATTGCGTCCATGCTTCCTTCCCTTCCCATCATTCTTGAAGCACTATTCTCAGGCTAGGAATGAAGAATTCTAATGGTAGAATCACTTCTGTTCTATATGTCAGCCTAAAGGGGGTTTGACAGACAGCCATTTTATAAGCTATTCGGTAAGCCCACAGAGTTGCCATCAACTTGTTGTCCCAGTCGCTGCATGAAGCAGAGACAACCTTGGTTAGGACATTGACAAGAATCTTATTCGTTGATTCAGCCTGGCTGTTTGCCTGAGGGTAGTATGGCGAGGATTTGCGATGGATGATGAGGAAGGTGGACAGGAGATGCGCGATCACTTCATTGATGAAGTGCGTGCCTTAGTCACTGACCAACTCGATGGGGTAGCCAAATTGTGAAATCACTTGCTCCCATAAGAACTTAGCCGTCGTTCTAGCGTCGTTTTTTCGCGTCGCCCGTGCTTCTGCCCATTTAGTGAGGTAATCTGTGCCCACACTGATGTACTTGGCCTGCGAATACTGCGCCGCAGGACTAATGGGTCCAATGAAATCAATTCCCCATTTTTCGAAGGGTTGTCAAGCAATAACTGGGGTTAATTCCATTTGATCCTTGTGAATTGGGACCTTCGTCCGCTGGAACTCGTCACAGTGCTTGACGAATCCCTAAGTTGGGCTTTTTCTATCGGTCTGTCAGACAGTCCATGCTTAAGCACTTGGACTATGTCGTCTGCCCAATACGGCGTTAGATCAGCCTTAAATAGATCTCTCTCGCTGGAAAGGTTAAATAGATGGGCATCGGGCAGTTCATCAACAACACCTTGTCCAGCGGCTTCTCCGGTGGGAATGCGTGACATGTGATCAGCCATGTAATGCTGTTTTCGCTTCTATACCACCACGGAGAAGTCGAACTTTAAAAGCAGAAGGAGCCATCAAGCTATGCGTCCTGTAGTGCAAGGTTTGTTTACTAGATAGAGCAAGGCTTGATGGTCCACAAAGAAGGTAAAGGGTGTGGCCAAAAGATAATGCCATAATTTCTTCACTGCGAATACCATGGCTAATCCCTCTCTTTCCGTCGTCGAGTAGTTCATTTCCGTCTCAGTGAGTTGCCTGCTAGCAAAGCTCACTGGATAGTCTAAATTGTGTTCGCCAGGTTGGCACAACACTGCCCCCACGGCAAACTTAGAAGCATCGATATGCACGTGGAAGGTGATGGTCCACCAATCTGGGGCTCGTAGGATAGGTGTTGTGGTTAGAGCCTTCTTCAATTCTTCGTATCCCTGTTGGCATGCTTCAATCCATTCCAATACAATAAGCAGCTTGTACAAGGGTCTGGTGATCAACGCATAATTCAGTACAAACCGCCGATAGTATCCCGTATGGCCTAGGAAGCATCGAACTCCCTTGTAGTTGTTTGGGGGTGGAAGGTCAACAATGACCCTGACCTTCGAGAAGTCAGTGGCAATGCCATTCTTCGACACCACATGCCCTAGGATGCATCCATGCTTCACCCAGAACTGGCACTTTAAGGGGTTCAAGGAGAGACGATATAAGCGACACCGCTCGAAGACTGCTCGGAGTTTGTCTAAGTGTTCAATCCAGGTCGAGTGGACACATAGGTCATTGACAAAGACTTCTAATTCCCTGTGAAGCATGTCCTTAAAGATGGTGCACATGAGGCGTTGGAAAGTGGTAGTCGCCCCACTTAGTGGTGGCGAAGGCAGTCTTATGCCTGTCCGCAGGATGCACTTGCACCTGGTTGTACCCTAAGAAGCCATCTAGAAAACTGTAGGCTTCCTTGCCTGCCACTCTCTCAAGCATGTGCTCAGTGTATGGCAACGGATAGTTGTCCCTCTTGGTAGCAGCATTTACCTTCTTGTAATTGACGCACACTCGGATTTTTCCATTCTTCTTCATCATGATGACTATGGGCGATACCCAGTCTGTGTGCTCAATTTCGTAAATGAATCCTGCTCTCATCAGCTTATCAATCTCTTCCTTGATAGCATGAGCATGTTTTGGATTCATAGGGTATGGTCGCTGCTTGACCGGCGTTGCATCTGGCGTCATGGATTTGTTGTACGTCACGACACTCGGATTTACCCCCTTAAGCTCTTCTAAGGACCAGGCGAACACGTCTATGTACTCTCGCAAGAGAGCGACAAGACTCGTTTCTTCTTCATTAGTCAAGTCATCGGCAATGAAGACTGGTCAGGGTGTTTCCCCTTCCTAGGCTAAGTCCACCTCCTTGACCTTGGCTGGTCCCTTGATTGGTTTGCTTGTCTGTGCTTGATGTTTGGCACCTAACAGAGCTACCACCCTATCCCCTTTTTTGAACTTCGTAAATCGTTTAGGGAGGTCCTGCAATTTTTGCTGTTCTTCCGTTTGAGTATCCTTGGGTTGTTTTGCCTTTTCCTGCCTTAATCGTCTATGCCTTAGGTGGACATGTAGGTCCCCCTTGGTGCGTCTGGTTGTGGGCGGCCTAGGGATTTCTGGATCACTATTCGAACTAACCTCCGATTTTGAGTTGGACCCTCCATCTTCACTAGAAGAGGTGGTCTCCCCTGGTGGGCGCAGTTCAGATGGTGATTCAGTCCTAAACACTGATGTCATTCCTGGCTGGGCTAGTCCTACTTGCTCAAGGTCTATGGCTCCTACGTGTTTCAACCAGGCGCGATCACATTCCACACGCATGACTCCCCGCTCCATCCTGAAGACACTCTTTTTCTGTGGCTTGGAGTCTGCTCGTATTTGCTCTATTTCTTGTCCTTCAATGTCGTATTCCACGGTATCTACCTCACCCTCACTTTCATCACTGAAGGATTGGCGGTCTTCGTATTCATCGTTAGAACTCTCTTCATCAGACTGCTCGTCGTCTCCTAGGGCTTGGTATCTCTCTGGTTGTTGGTCAGGAACTAGGGCCTAGTTATACATGAGGTTTAAGTCATGCACTTTGGTCCATTGCCACTTGGATTCATCTAAGAGATCCTGGAGTGGTTTGAAATTTGCAGCTGGATTGCTAGCTAGCTTGTCCATTAGGTATTCGAGTATCTCCTGGAGTTTCCTTTTGTTGGTTGGGACTTGGGAGTTGACGGGATTCGGTTCCCCTTGAAGGCTTCCTGCCATCATGCAGACTGGTATAGAGGGTGTGCCATTAGCCTTGTCGATTGTTTTGATGGCTTGCTCATATGCCTCGTGATCGGAGAATGGCAGGTCGATTGTAGCAAGGACATGCATCCAATCCCGCTCGTCCTCTAGGCATGGGATATACTTGGTCAAGGGCCCATAGGACTTCTTGACCTGAGCATTACCCTTGAGCATAGCAGAGATAGCATCCAAGTCGACTGGTGAGGTCTTCCAGGTGTCCATCTCTACTTTCACGGCGTTCGTCTTATTGCCAAGGAAGATTAAGCCATTACCCCAATTTTTGATGACTCTAGCGTTGCGCATCCAGGGGTGGCCTAATAGGATGTCGTAGTCCACTTTCTTCATGACTATAAAGTCAACGGAGAATTGGACACATGCGATCTTCACTGGCCAATTCTTAAGCACCCCAAATGGCTTGACTCTCATACCGTTTGCTAGTGTGACATTAAACCTAGCAGTCTCAACGGGTGGGTTTCCCCCAAGTCTGAAGTACTGCTTGGCTAAGCACACTAACCCCAGCCCCCGTGTCCACGATTCCCTTCCTCATTGTATCGCCTAGGGCAAAAACCGGTAAGACCACATGCATCTCGGAACCTTCCCAGAAGGCATTGACGTGCAAAGACTTAGGCATAGAGTGCAGTGTCAAACTCGATATTTGCATCTCTACATCATGGTCATGAGGGTCTGCCGTGACCTGCTCTTGCGACCCTTCAACCCAGTGCTTAAGATCTTGCCATAGGGTAGGGTGTTGCCTAAGCAGATCCCCCAAGCTAAGTTTTGTAGGGGTAGTCACCAACGTGGTCAGGAGATCATTGGGTGTTCGTCTCTCTCCTAACCTAGATTGTCCTGACCAGTGGCCATGACTGAACCGCGGCCCTGTAGCAGTGCCGAGGCTTGGCCTTAGTGGCACCATTTGTGGTGTAGTTGCTTCTCTTGACTTTGGTTGTGGAGGCGAGGTTCGTGTACTGATGCTGGAGAGATCATCGATCCCGTCCTCTATGATGGGCTCAGCATCTTTTAGATGTTCTTGGGCTTCCTTCACCCATTCCTTCACTTTTTCTATGGCCTCTAATTGTCGCTTTGGATGCGGGTAGTCCCCTACCTTAGCGCTTCCTTTTTCGGTCGTCTTAGGGGCTGACGTCTTTGCCTCTGCGTCAGAGACCTTCTTTCCAGCAGGCAGAGTTGTAGCACTCTCCGTTTTTAGTGCGATTTTAGCTTCCGACTTCTTCCTCCTCCGTCTATGGCTCTTCTTCCCTATCGAGGCTGCATCGAGATTGCTGGGTCCTGGCAGAGAGATGCCAGGACCCAGCTCCTCCATCTATGGCTCTTCTTCCCTATCGAGGCTACATCGAGATTGCTTTGGGTCCTGGTAGAGAGATGCCGGCCTGCTTCATTTGGGCACGGGTCATGACCCGCAATGGGATAGGCGTGGCCTCCCCATCGTGGTTCTCGACACCAAACAACCCCAATGGGACAGATGGCTCGTTGGCTGAGCTAGACGACGGCTTTCGCCTTGGGCAATCGACAAAGAGATGGGTGATTCCTCACTCAGCACACCTTTGGTCAGCCTTGTCTCTGTTTTGTTGCTCCCTTTCAGGGCAGTGTGATGAGACATGACCTGGGTGACCACAAGTCCAACAGGTGATTGGATCCTACGTCTGCCCTCCTAGGCCTTTACCTTGTCCTCTTCCTAATGCCATCACCGGTACGGGGCGATAATCCGTGAGGATAGCATTGCCCTCATCGTCATGTGAGACGTAAGGGCATATGTAAGCTTCTTCCTTGTTTGGTTCTTCCACATAGTGGATAGGAGTGTCACTCGGTGGATGGGTTACGTAAGGGCCAGACAGTCTAGGAATGCCTGTAGGATTTATTTCCATCCTAGGAACAGCCGGCTTAATGTCGTTAGATGTAGGGAGGACCAATGGGGCTCCCCTTCCGAAAAATGGTTGCAGCCTGTTCTCTAGGTAAGGCTGGCCGTATGGTTATGAGTATGGAAGTCTCCTTGGCAATCTACAATGCATGACATCATGACCGAACCTACCGCAGTTAGCGCAAGGTCTTGACCTAGGGTCTTGACACGGTTGGCAAGTGGTTTCCGCCACAGTACACACATTAGACATGTGGGCGCATTGGTCGTCTCAACATGTCAACTGCCCACTTCTAGCTGCTAAGTGACGGCGCCCTACGATTTTGCCTATTCCATGTGCCAGAATCAAGTTCTGAGCGTCCCAAGGGCTTTCAACAGTTTGTGCTGCTGAGTTCTAGCCAGGTCAGGTCAAATTTTTGAAAATTTGGTAAAAATCTACACTCAGCCCAACTGGTTCGAATTGCAGGGTCTGAGTGGGTTACTTGGACGGGCCGAGGCGCATGGGCCGAGGGCCGAATTTGGGATTTGGATAGGGTGGACTTGGACGGGCTGAGGAGCGGACTCGGACAAAGTCACTCGGATGGATTGGCTCGGATGGGCCGAGTGGTTGATTCGAACAAGGTTGCTCGGATGGGCCGAGGCGATTGGCCGAGGCAAGCGGGCCGAGGGTCGAGTTTGACACGTGGCAGATGGCCGAATTTGTCCACGGTCCAAATAGTAGGCTTGGACAGGCTGAGTAGGTTTGGGTCGAATGGGCCGATTAGGGTTTTGGTAGGATGGGCTGAATGGCAAGGGGCCAAGGGCCGATTCTGGGACTTGGCCCAGAAGTGACCGTTCGGACGGGGCCGACTGCGATGCACGTAAACAATGCGAGTTCGATTTCGATCGTTTCTTGTGGTTCACTCAATCATACCAGGCACAAACCTCCAGATCCTACCTAAGGGGGTAAGAGAAGGGATTCATATGCCTGGATAGAGTGGTAGGCTCGTCGTTGGTGCAATCGAATGGAATCGGGCGGTAGCTCTCTCTCTCTCTCTCTCTCTCTCTCTCTCTCTCTTTCACACTGAAATGGTTGCAAATGAGTCCTCCCTTGGCCTCTTGGCTCTTATACCCCTTCTCGAGTATGGTGTTGATGCCCCCAATCACTCACTTGCCGATCTTAGGCATTATAAGCGAGCTTTTTGCCATTTTTGCATGTTTTTTTTCCCTGTTTTGCTCTGTTTTGCAACAGTAAACCCTACTCTTCTTCGGTGCGATTTCCTAATTGTATCCTACTCTAAATGCAACAAGAATCGAAAGCAAAATACTGAAATGATTTCTCCATGTTTCCTAATCATCAAATAAACAAAATAACCCAAAATACTTACTTTTTTTGAAGATAAAAAAACCCAAACTTCCTACCTATCTCAAGCTTCGTTTCGGGGATGAATCCCTTACTTCGATGCTCGATATGAGGTGCACAAGTGCTCAAGCTTGAATCCGTTGGTCCCGGCAATGGAACCAAAATGTGGGAGCTTTCGCTCAACCGCCAAGACCCACGGACCGCTTATTGTTTCAAGCGTTCCAAGGGAGCTCTAATGGCTATCTCTCACCTAGCCGATGCGCTGTTGATCCTACGAGTGTAGTGAGCTCACCTTAGTGCCGATATGAGTTGCCTCCTCTCTCACACACGCCAGTAGCTCCACGATCCTAGATGCTAGCTCAAGCATCCTCAAGCCTCCTCCACCTCCAAGCTCCATCCTCCATAGCCGTGCACGCAAGAAGAGAGAAGAGAAGAGGAGAAGATGGAGAGCTTCACCCTCTTGATCCCTCACTCTCACACACTCACTCCCTCACACTCTCACACTCCCTCTCTCAAGAGCACACACAAGCAAGAAGGTGAGAAGGAGAGAAGAAGAAGAAGGCTCTTGTTGCCACACACCAAATAATGATCTCTTATTCACTTTTTGAACTTTATATATACAAACCCTAAAATCCCATAGGCACCCATCCCTTTTTTACATGACCGGCCATTGTGGCAAGGTTTTTTTTCCATTTTCCTCTTCTAGCCTTGTGCCTCTAGCCTACACCCATCTAATATTTTACAATTGGCAAAGGAGGGAGCCTGGCGCTCTTTTACAGAGTTTTTCGAGTTTTTTGAGGCACCTTTTCATTTAAGGTTGCGCTTTTTGCCCCGGTTCATCTTTAGAGGCCGCTTGCGTGTCTTTGCTCTTTTTCCATCTTCCTTTTGCTTTTTCCTCCATTTTCCCGCCATCTTGACTTGGGGTTAACAGTAGCATCAACTAGTAGAAATATGAGGGCCATGAAATCATATAGATTTGTACGTTGAATATAATCTGCCTCCAATAGTAGAGAGTAATCATGGATTGACATAATGACATGTTGAATAACAATGGGGGGCGCCATTCAGACTACATAGGAATACCACACACACACACACACACACACACACACATGCACGTACGCACGCATGCACGCACGCATGCGCACGTGCATGCACACGTGCACATGCACACGCGCACGCACATGCACACAGAAACATGGAGGGAAAAGTTCCTCCAAAACAATAGAAACACAATTGAGATGTAATTAAAAAAAAAGATTAAGGATGACTAACATGAAAAAAAGTAGTCCACTATGAACTTGTCCCAAGGACTGTCCCTACCCTCAAGGAGGAGAAAGTATCATCCTTGGATGATGAGAAGAAAGTTTACCAACTTGTAATCACACCATCAAAGAAGTCATTGCCATGATGGGTGAAGTAGCTCTATGATTGTATGTCTACAACTATTAAGGAAAAGGTAGATGGAGTAAGAAGGTCTCATAGAATAGAAGAGTAAAGAAAGACTTTTCCTCACATAGTCTCCACAAAATATCCTAAAGCAGTCAACTATTTTGTGGAAAAATTTTGATATGACCTACACACATGTGTGATTGAAAACTTCATGAGATCCAGTCAAACAAGTACCTTGAACCCTGAAATCATGCACACAAAAGAAAAAATAAAATCAAGTACACCAAAACCCAAACATAGACTGAATCATATAGAACTTGACCAATTCATACAGAGAGGATAAGGAAGGACATAATAGATAATAAAAGAACAACCTCGAAAACTAAACCCATCCTTGTATATATATTATGGCATTCCTAAAATGTGATGTAATGAGTGGAAAGAGCTAAACGGATTCCTTTTATTAATGAATAACTAAACATGCATTTCATTATTATATTAACATATTAATGTAAGGTGAATCACAATTAAATGCATCCCAACTCCACTCAAGACATGATGGGCTTGATATATCTCTATGTTACAATTCATTGTTACAATTGGATAATGTTTTACGTTAGGCATAGGCATGCATGATGGTGGGGGTTACTTTTAATTAGAAATTAATGTGTTTGTGGTGCTTGTGCATGTGCATATGTGAACAACATGGCTCATTTAAACTTTAGAAAAATTATGTGGATTATTGTGCAAGATGCACATGTAATGGTGAGGGATAATTTTATAATATTAATAATGGATTGAATTTTTTGTAAAATTATTAAGTGCATTATATTGATTTCTGTGGTGCAATGATAGGTGTATTGCATTATAATATAGTCGTGTGTTATGATGCAAGTAGAGGAGAGAAAAGAAATGAACTTAGTGGTGCAGGGGCACACCCCTAAGGTGTGATGGTACAAAGCCAATATAGTCAACAAGTTTGCAAAAGAACACAAAAAGCCAGATACCAAGGAAAACATTGATGGAAAAAGAAAATGATAAGGAAAACAAAAGTAAAGGATGCGCCTTCTTAGGGGCATTTGTTCTTTTTTTAAAGATGATTTTTAAATTTTTATGAAATAAATAAAAGTATTACATTTTTGTGGGGTGTGTTGGTTTTTGGAGATGTGTTGTGGGAGTTTGATTTTATTGGTTTTTTTTTTCATTGCATTGCCTAAAAGGATGAAATGGGTTGTTTGTTGATTTTTGGGGCATTGGTGATTTTGTTTGTTTGTTTTTCTTCCAAATAATGGGGATTTGGTATTATTATTATTTTGTTTTAAAATCAATTTAATGGACATGTGTTTATATGTACGTTTTTCTTTTGATTTTGTGGGGGGTTGTTTTGTGTTTTTTAAAAAAAATTGCATGTATGGGTATATATGTTTATTTGCAAGTATTATTAGCTTTTTTGGGGGCTTTTAGATCTTCTTTCAAATGGTGTTCCCCCCTCCAAGTCTTTTGTTTTCTACTAACCATCATATGGAAAATGAACACATAGGAAAGGGGAGCAAGTGCCCATGCACCAATAGCAACCAAGAAGAAAGGAGATCTCAAAAGTAAACTCTCAACACATGAATAGGAACCGAGCGGCGAGGGAATAAAAATCAATTAGGGGATGGGAGGGTTGGCGGGAATTTTTTTGGGGGTGGGGGAAAATGGGGTCTAATAGGGGGTTTGTGAGGGTGGTTTTGGGGGGAAGGTGGTGTAGAAGGTGAGGAGATCTTCTTGCCAAAGTGGTCTTAACATATGGGAGGATGCCTAGAGGCTATCTTTTGCTTTGATCCACCAAGTAGACGAGTCACTAAGTAGGCTGCATGCCTTATAATCCTAAATCTTTCATTGTCACCTTTATCATTATGTTTATTGAAAATCCTTCATCTATTAGGGGTAGGGCCAAAAGGCGAGGAGCATTGTCCACCAAGTGGCCCTACTCCCCACTAAGAGAATGACACTTTGTACATCAATACGGACACATACAAAATTACATCCTTCAAAAAATTGATGATATGGCTTAGTTATCATATTCTTGCATTGAAAAATGTAAATTAAACACAAGAAATCTTGATATGCGAGGGTTACTGAAGAAGCATTATACAATATTGGTAGTAACTATTAGACACAAATCTTTTGTGCCATGTTCTTTAGCATGTTACTATGGGCATGGATATAGCTAATGCTACTACATGATGGCAGTTTATCTTTATTCCATGTAGTACAACTATAATCATGACTGTACGGTTTGAGAGTTTGTTTTTTGTGCTTAAGAATGTGATACTAGATGTGATAAGTAAAATTTTGATGGATATGATGTGTAATGTATATATATACTCAAAGGGTCATTTTGTGTTAAGGACTTGCCATATTTTAAACAATCAATAATGAGTTTGTTATGTATAAAACAAATATCATCAATAAACCCAAAAAAATCTAAAAGCAACTAACACTTCGACTTTGACAAGTCTATAATTTTTTTGATAAACTCAATTTCAAAAAATGAAAAGTTATAAGTTGAACCATAAAGGTGAACATGGATAATCCATAAGTATGCCCTTTATTTGCCATTTAATAGTGTGCCCAACTATAATAAAGCAATTTCCAATCAATTTTTGTTTAAGTTCAATAAAAATTTCAAGACTTAAGAAAGTATCTTTAGTTTTTTTGGGTTATTTTAACCAAAATTTTAGAGTTTTAAGCCTAGCATACTCCAATTTCTTGGTAAACTTGGTTAATCCAATTTTTGTCCCATAAGACCATTTGGGCCATGGTGTGCAATGGTTTCATAGCATAAGTAATGCAAAATGTATGGATAGAATATATAGCTTCAAGAAGGTTGATTAAAAAGTCAAATTGATTTTGGATAATTCAATAAGCATTTGTTTGGGTTTTAGAGAAAGTATTGATATTTTTATGTAGCCCATAAATATATTGTTGGACAACTATATCCAAAGCTTGAAGAGTTTTGGCTAACAATGAAGTGATAGAGGAGAATAAGTAGTCATGAGCACTTGTTATCCATTGAAATGAATTTTTATGAATCCTATATATTCCCATCATGATGGGAATGGAGGTATTCAGACGGGTTGGCAAATCCAATTCTTTAAGAAGTGGAAGCCAACATGTGAACATGTCTAGTTCATTGACATTATTGTCAACAAAATTTCCTCCTTTGATTCTTCTCATAATTGCCAATGTGTTTAGCTTTTTACACATGAACGTTGGTGTTTGTGCACTTTTGTCAATCCTTGATACAAAAAGATGTTAATTACAAACCATATGAAAGCAAAGACTTATGTGGGGCTAGATGAAAAAGAGAAGAACTTGAGAAAATTTTGAAATATGAACCATAGTAAATGGTCTACCCAAATAATGGAAGATGAATAGGGATTGTTTGAGGCACCACATTGACATTTGGTGAAGGACCTAAAAGATAGAGCCTATTTGGAAGCACACAAGCAGAAGTAAGAGCAAAGCAAGAGCTATGGTGGATGGAGTAAGAGAGAGATATATTGTATGTGGGAACTCCAATAGTCACAATGTATGACATACCTTCCCTTATTTAATAGTCACTAAAAGAAATAAGAATAAAGCAACAATGATGGGTGCTCGCTACACTTGTAGTGTATAGGTATGTGGGTACAATGTGTGTAGCGAATATAGGGCAGCTAAGGCACATGCATCCTTACCCTCCCCAACAAAACCACCCACTTAAGGGTGAATGTGTCTCAATGAGGAGTGAAAGAAAAAGAGAAAAATACAACATGTACATCGAGTATAATAGGATGAGGAAAGACATCCTCTCATCTTACGCCCATAACCAGCTTAGCATGAGCACTCCCAACTATAAGCATATCATCAACATAGAGTATCAAAATAATGAGGCTACCATCACATGCCTTCTTTGTGTATAAAATAAAAACAGGGATCCATATCACTATGAGAATACCCTTGCAAATGTATGAAATCATCAAACTTATGATACCATCCCTAGGTGCCTATTCAGGCCCATAAAGACTCTTCTTCAATTTGCACACTAGGTATTTCCTATCTTTCTTTGTAGAGCCCTTAGATTGTTGCATATAAATCTCATCATATAGGTCCCCATGAAAGAAAGCCATCTTAACATCTATATGATAAAACTCTAAATCCAACTGAGCAACCAAGGCTAAGACCAAGTGTAGGGTAGTAATCTTGACTATGAGAGAAAATACTTCATCGAAGTCAACACCATGCCCTTGCTTAAAACCATTTGCAATCAATCTAGCCTTAAATGCTGGCTTCAGGTGACCACAGGTACTCTTTAACTTGTACACTCGCTTGCATGGCAATACACATTTCCCATCAGGCAAGGAAATTAAGTCCCATGTATAGTTTTTGAGCAATGAATCAAACTCAAGACTACATAGCCATCTCCCAAAAATGAGAATCACCTCTGTGCATAGCTTGCTCATGGGTAAGTGGCTCAACAGAGTCTATCACCATGACATAATCCATAGAGGACTCATAATGATTAAGAGGACATGAAGCTCTAGCAAAGCACCTCAATGCTAGTTGTGGGGCCTATATGGCATATTATCTCTATCTAATAGCATGATCCTACACAATGGGCAAATCATGAGTCATATATCATCAATAACTACATTAGGTTGTCTCACCAGAGCTAGTTATACAATAATAGGAGGCTTCTTTTGAAATACAACCTGTGTATCTCAATTACTTGTTCAAGTTTCTTATGCATCTTCTCTTCATAAAACACAAGGTCATGGCTATGGATAACCTTCGGAGCACATGGATTCCAAAGGCGATAGCCCATCTCACTTGCATCACTATATCCAAGAAAGATGAATTTGAGAGATTTTAGATTTAGCTTGTTGTAGTTGTGCTTGGAAACATGGCAAAAACCCTCACATCCAAAGATCCTCAAATGAACATATGACAGAGGTTTTCCAAACTATATCTTCTCTATAACCTTGATAATCAATAGCAATGCATGTGGATCTATTAATGAGACGTACAATAGTACTAAACTATCTTAGCCCAAAATATTGCGGTAAGCCTATCTAACTAAGCATACTACGGATTCTTTCTTGAATAGTCCGATTCATGTGCTTAGCAATACCATTTTGGGGTGGCAACTGATGTTTAATACTCAAATGCCTTAGAGACATATTCACCCCTTTGTCAGACCTTAGATATTTTAGCCTATACTTGGATTGGTTCTAAACAAGAGCAACAAAGTACAAAAATGTGGCCAAAGCATCCGATTTCTACTTAATACGATAAGACTAGATCTTATGTGAATAATCATCAGTAAATCTTACAAAGTACTTCACGCCACCCAATGATTGATAGGGCATGAAACCACATACGTCAAAATGTATAAGAGCCAGATACTCACCCATGTGTAGTCTGCTTTCCATACAGACAACAATCACATGAATGAAAATATGAGTAACCAAGAGGTAGAAGATACTACAAATGAGTAAATTCTTCATTTCTTTTAAAGATGTATGCCCAAGGCGACAATGCCATAAATATACATGTGGTTTAAAGATGAGTAAATTACATTTAAATTGTTTACCTTTTCTATTAGTAGACCACTCTCTACATCATTGCATTAAAAAAAAACCTCAGGGGGATGAGCACTCGTAGCACTACAAAAAGTGTCCCATAACTCAAGTACTGTAGCAAGCAAGAACAAAGACTTGATATTATCTTCAAATTAAATGCCTTGTGCTATAAGTTGGCTGAAAATGGAATGAAACTCATTCAAATGAGTAGACATAGCTGTACCCTCCTTCATGCAAAGGTTCATAAGTTTCTTCAGATTCCAGTATAATTGAGATACATGACTTTGTTTGTCATAAAGATCACAAATCTTTTTCCATATGCATAAGCACCACCCTTAGTATCAATGCCATTAAAATACACTTGCTTTGATGATGTCAAAATTATAGTGGACTTGCGTAGCTCATCAACTTCAACCCTATCCTCTATTTCATAAATCTTAGCCTTATGTCCTCTAACTTCAATGGCTTAACTTGCCTCTTTTGCACCAAGACTTGCCATATCTATGTCTTCCAATGTTAGAAGTTATTGCCATCAAGATTTTCAATGTTGAAAATACCACTATCTATTGAGATGAACCTACCATAATGATTGTAAATGTCTATAAATGAAAAGAGTATGGGATGCTCTAAATTCAACAAGACAATCCCAAAAATGATCCAAAAGGGTAGATAAAAGGGCAAGAACAAAATAGGGTATAATTATCCACAATCTGCAATCAATAGAATGCCAAAGCAAAGTGTCTACTCTGTTAAAAAAATGCTCAAAAATGTAATTACAACAATGCTAAAATGAAGACAATAGTATATATCAATCTAGCTATGGGAAAATAGCCAAGAAGTAAGATCCCACTACTAGGGATATCTGAATAACAATTTGAGATATACAAAATGCAACTAGCAGTGTAGCAACCAAGTACCATAGCTGTCAAAGCATATGTAATGTTAGATACATAGATGCATACAACCAATGCATGTCAAGTATCCACCACTGAAAACCCATTAATAATGATAGGTACCAAGTATCCAAATGCTCAAAAGAAAATTAGCCCACAAGAGTCAGTATCTACAAGAACAGTGCATGCATATATCAACCGATCATATACATAAGCAAGAGATTCACATTGTCTCTAAAGGACCTAGCTCTACCAAGTAAATACAAGTGTCTCCCATTAGAAGAAAATCTAGAATGCAATGTTAGCAAGAAAATCTCAAGACATATCAATGAAAGCATCTGGGAAGCCTAAGTGCATCACAAGTACATCTAGAGCATAAGTGTCTTATGAAGCTTCAATACCCATAAGTAATAAGCACGAAAACTCAAAGCAACTAACAAAAGCCCAAGTACATCAAATATAAGTTTAAAAGCATATCATAATCATATTTGTGCTCATATATCAATGCTAGACATCACCATAGACATGTGACATACTCGCAATACTATCTAGGCCAAATAGGCATTCCAAGCATGAAGCTCACATTGTATGCTTGCTATCCAAACTACTATTATAGCAATAAAAACTATAACGGCTGAGCTAATCAAGCTCTAATAATTCCAAAACCCTTTTTAAGCATCAATGCATTATTTGAGCATTGCAAACATTTCCCATAAGCATTAGTAGAACATAAAAACCAATCAAATGCTTGGTGTTTGTCGAAATAAAAAGTATTATATTCTGTGCAAAAAAAGAACTAAAAACCACACAGAATTAACTCTATAGTACTTAGATTTGTAGCTCTTATCACACTCTTTGGTTTTAGCTATAAAACACCTATTTTCAATATTGTATGCAAAAGTTACCGCCAAAATATGAAAGTGATATCAAGTTGCCATAGCTATCCATGACTTCTACAGCATGCTTTGTATCCACTCAAAAAGGATAGAACGGATGCTTCTCAACTCAATAGCACTCAACAAGGCTCAGCTAAGCTATGGGAAGCTCTCAACAAGTCAGGAGCTGGAACAAGCAGGGAGAAGGGAAGACTCAATGCATACATTGAGAGGAAGAAACAATGGCTACCATGAAACCTTGAGTTGAAGCTTCTTTACAAGAGGCTAAAGTAAAAATTTGGTGAAGCTCCTCAAGTCCAAGGTCTAATACTAAATTGAAAGGTAGAGTCTGAGTGGAAAGCACATAAGTGGAAGTAAGAGCAAAGCAAGAGCTATGGTGGATGGAGCAAGAGAGCAAGAGAGAGAGAGAGACACCATATGCGAGAACTCCAACAATCACAATGTATGACCAGCCTTTCCTTATTCAATAGTCACTAAAAGAACAAAGAATAAAGTGAGAATGATGGGCTCCTGCCACCTATAGACAAGTGTGCAGATATAGTGTGTAGTGAATACAAGGTGGCTAAGGCACCACAGGTGCTTTTACCCCCAACAAGACCAAAAAGTATTCAAACAATTTTTAAGAAATTTATTGGCCTTAGATTTTTTATCAACATTCAATGCACCTTTTGTTCATGCTATAAGATTGTATGGCACTTACACTAGTCATCACAACAGTTTTTTGCAAGAGACTACATATAAGACCTAACGACTAAATAGAAAATGGGATACAATGGTTTATCACCTCAAAATCCCATAACTTGTGTTCGAGTAAAATGCGATTGGATTCCTTTAGAGTAGTCTTCTTTGTAAGAGAGGATATGGTTTTTCCCTCTTTTGGATCCAAGAGGTTAGGAGGATGAATCAACATAATATATTTGATTAAAATAGTTGAGGAGGGAGGAGGTATTAGGGGGTAAACCATTTACTTGCTATAGTTTTTTTACTATTCCACGGGGGATGAGACATAGAACTCAAGGTCACAAGCATTGTCACAATTTATATTTGGAAGAAATAGAAGCTGTCTTGGCAGACTAAAGCATTTGATTCATTAGGGGCCTTTACTAGGAGGGCAATCCAATCATTGATTGATGCAACCTTAAGGGCAGAAAGGGATTGGTCAAGCGAAGCTTGAATTTCAAAAATGTAGGAGTTTTCTTTGAAAGTCCAATCCTTTAACATATGCTGTAACGGATTGCATCACTACAAGAGGTGGTTCAAATTGAATGAGAGTTGTTTTGTAGCCTAGTTTTACCAAAAAGGGGATCCATGCGTTTTGTAATTTGACAATTAAATGTTAAAGCAAACATTGAAGTCATACTTTAAATCTTAAATATATAGTGATAACCCGACTAGATGTTAGTAGGGATAATGAGAGTGTGTGTGCTAAATATAAAAATACCTTCAATAAATTGAACTATACATGCTTAAGATAAAAGAATGACACTAGATGAAGATATGTGAATCTCAAAACATGTTAAAACCTATAAATGTATGATGATTTGATGATAATCAAAGATCCAAATTGTTTATCAACATTGCTTTTGTACAAGGCAAATGAAAAAGTCTTTAGCAAGAGTCCAAGACAACTACAATCATCATCACCTAGTATCACAAGGCTAGTAACCATACTTGCATCCATGTAAAAGAAGGAGATTAGAACATAGCCTTCTAATATGTTTTGCAGGCATTATCATTTCTAGACACTTGTTATTGATGTTAACCATAATAGGTGGATACTAATTGCTAGTAACCATAGATCCAAAAGGAGAGAAACAAAATAATAGTTAATGGGGTGTAATGCATTAACATATTGCTTTTGGCCTTCTTATGTAGTTAGGGTTATTGTCTATGAGCATGGCAAAACTTATGAGCCTCGATAACCTTGATTTTAGGTTTGGAAGAAATAATCAAACCATCACTTGTATTCTACACATTAAAAAATCTAAAGTAGAGTTAGAAGGAAATGATCATTGGACCTCTTTAGTCAAATTAATTTCAATTTTATTTAAATAAGTCCTAGGGTGCTATTCCTAGGGTCATATTAAGATAATTTGAAAAATTATGAGTTCTAGGATATTGTCTCAGAACTCATGAGGTCAATATAATTAATTTAGATTCTATCAATATTTGGTCCAAGGACCACCAATAACAAAGTCTAAGATATTTGTAGATTTTCCTTCTAATCTAAAAAATGATGAAGTTAAGATAGGTACGCCCAAAATGGGTCATCACAATCATATTATGATCGTGTTATTTAAGAAAGAAATACGAGGATAACTTATTAAAAACATGATTATAACCTTAGCGAATGCAAATGCCATTGCAAACAACATTATGTATATGCATGATCTTCTAAAGGCATACTAAATAAATAGTAGATACTACAATTCTTGTAGATATTACTACATAATTTAATGAATGCTACATTAATTAAAAAATCCATCTGCATGAATGTAGTGTCAAAAATGAAGGTTAACAATAGACTGATTGCAAAATCCATCTACATGAATGTAATGTCAAAAATGAAGGTTAATAATAGAATAATTGCAAACATGTCTTGACACTATAAAATTGCTATATGCACTATCCATGTCTTGTTAGAATATGTATTGAATTATATTTTAGAATAAGCTTTGATATCCTAAAAAGGCTATTATAAGAGTTTATCTTATGCATCAATGTGACCAGCCATATGTAGCTAAACATATAGGATGTCTAGCAAGTGATCCTTATACAAGTTAGGGACATACAACTAGCTGATATGATTTATAAAGTTAGAAGCATAAGTCTACCATATATAAGGCTACGAGGCTCTAAGGGTTGCTATTTGAAGCATCTACAACCATATGCACTATTAAAACATCACTAGCTAGTGAAAAAAGTGTCAAGTTGATTAATCAACACATATTCTAGTGTATATAGGAAAATGAATTAAGTAATCCATACAACCAGCAATTCATAAGACCGATGGAGGTTAAAAATAGTACTACAGCAAAATGACTTGACACATATGAACCATCTTACATGCTATTGCAAATTGCATTATGAAAAAATGTTTAGTAAATGCATACTAAATAATAGTAGATACTAAAGTATTGCTAGATGTTATTAAATAGCTCAACAACAAATAGAAACACTTGATGTAAACATAATGCCAAATGATGGTTAATGACATAATAACCAACATAACTACTAGAATGTATTGATGTTATAAAACTATTTTATAACTACTATTGGAAAATGATTGAACATGACAAGAGCAATTATATGAAATGATAACTTTGAGCAAGAAGTCACAATAATTGACTAGTCATAATTAGCTATCAATCCTGCAATTCAAAATGTCTAGCTAGTGATCCCTATGTAAGTTAGGGATAGGCAAACAACTTGTATAGTCTACAAAACCAAAAGCACAAATCTATCATACACAGGACTCTAAGGTTTGCTACTTGGAGCATCTACAACCATATGCATATACATAATTAGCCAGTAAAAATATGCCTTGCAGAGTAAGTAGCAAAAAATTAGTCAATCAATTAATAATTAATATACATATCTAGTAGATCCATACATCATGCATGATGCTGGTTAACAATAGTGATACTACTAATTGACTTAACACATATGAACACTATATGTCATGCTTGAAGCATGTAATATGACATAAATAATCATATTATATGACATGGTATGTCCTATGTCAAAGTAGACATGAGATTAGGTGCATCAATTATTAGAGTAACTTTTTATGCTTAATAATTTGAGATGGGTCCAATTCTTTCATTTGTCCCATAATATAGCCATATTGAGGTCAATAGCTAAGAGTACCATTTTATGTCAATTGTATAGAATAATATCTACAGTCATGTCCAATCTTACAGTCAACATAATGAAGGGAGAAGCTCGAGTGAGAGCACAAACAAGTGGAAGCAATGGAGGAGTGAGCTATAGTAGATGGAGCAAGAGCAAGAGAGAGAAAGACTCAAGATGTGGAACTCCAATAGTCACAATGTGTGATTGACCTTTTCTTTGTAACATTTCCCTTCCGTATGACCCCCCAATTAAATGAAAAATTTTTAAGAAAAAGAATTAACCCCCCTCCCCCTACTCACACCGCCAATTGGCAGATGGGGCGGGGGCCACCGTGTGTCGACGGAGGGAGGGGGGCTACTGTATGTCGATGAAGGGAGGGCGGGGGCTGCCATGGACAACGAGCAGGTGTGGGGGGAGCTCCAACTAGTGGAGGACTGGACAACATGGGGAGAGGGGGTAATGATTACTCCCTCTCCCCCCTCCACCATATGCAGCTTGGCAGGTGGCCATCCACTTGTTTGCCTGCCTTGATGGGAATAAGGGGGGGGGGATCCATACCATACCAATCCCTTCCCCCCCCCAATTACACTATATAAAGGGCCTTAGGACTAACAAGGAGGGGGCTTGGGGATCATGATTCCTCCATGCTATCTAGAGAGAGAGAGAGAGAGAGAGAGAGAGAGAGAGAGAGAGAGAGAGAGAGAGAGAGAGAGAGAGAGAGAGAGAGAGAGAGAGAGAGAGAGAGAGAGAGAGAGAGAGAGATTTCCCTCTTTGAAGGCTTCCAAGCTTGCCCTTCTTTTCCCCCCTGACTGAGAGGGTACTCATGAGTGGATTCCTTCCATAAGGAGTCAACTCTCTTGTAGCCTGGGTGCATAGCTGTAAGCAAAAGCCGAATTATACGATGCCTCCCAAGCGAAGTAAGGTCCAAACGAGTGCAAATCCCGCTGTAACCAGTTGCATCCCATAAATCCTACCTTGATGGGAGCTCTTAAAAACGTCGATCAACTTCATTGGGAAGGGAGAAGTATTCATGCAAAAATCTATGATAACTAACCACTGTTTAGGTTGCATTATTTAATCATGTTGGAAATTGTGTTTTATTGCACTTTGGCGTGTTTTGAATGAATAACTTCCACAACAGATTTTGCATTCATGCACACTGATAATCAAGGACTTTATTGATTGTGTTAGTAGTACTTTAGATTATGCACTAGCATTGGCATGCTTGAAAGGTAAAAGAAATTGAAAAAAAAAGGGTTATTAGGACGATAAAGCATAGTCATCATTAAGCAAAAATCGTACTTTTTGCATCGCGAAATTTGTGAAATTAGAAAGATAGGAGTAAAGGCTTGAATCAAGTCCATGAGGATCATGAGTTGCTACGATAAATGGTTAAGTATTTTAGGTCATTGCAATATTAAGCTAGGTATTAGGCTTCTATAAACCTTTAGAGAGATGGAGCTTGCACATGCTTTAGGCCTGATGGCTTCGTGTTTCTCGTACAAAAGAAAAACACAAGACTCTATTTATGATTTAGGTAAGTGCATTGAAATGAATTCCCAAGAGTAGAACTCCGCATTGGATCATCATCTTAAGAAGGACTCACCTCTAGATTGCGTGGTATCATGGATGGTTCCAGTTGCACTGCTAAGGATTCATCTTAAAGATAGTTATTAGACACGCATATGAAGTGCTAAACTTATTTACAAAGGGTAGTTCAATAGGATGAGTCTTAAATACACAAGGATAGGGATTTACTCGACTTATTTGAGGTTTAAAAGTAAATGAGCCAAACTATTGTTACATTCATAGGAGGACCTAGAGATGAGTAAAACACTCATTGGTCTCTATGACATCTAGCCCCAATAAAGCCAAAACAACCTTGATGATATCACCCTTAACCATGACACAACTCAATGTTAATACAAGAAAATTCGAGTGTTGTTTTTCCAAGACCAAGACCCTAGACTAAGGACTAGCAAGCTATGACAACTACCATCCGAATTGCATAATCGCTCGCTCCTATCACATAGGATAGGGGGGTTGGGAAGAAGGTATTCCCTAACCCTTAGTGGATATTGGAAATTTCCGCCAAGGTAATAAGGACAAATGCTAAGCGTCAAGAGAGGGACCACACCTTAGCAGATGTCTCGAGCACTCATCTACACCATTGTTTGTGCTTGTAAGTTTAGGAACACCGCTTGTAAAAGATTGTATAACCCCAAACTCACAAAAGAAATGGGAATAATGAATCATGTTGAACTTTTGGAGGGCACGCCAAACCACCCCCAGCTGGCTGCCAACCCTAGCCAAGGGGGTTCTAAATAGTCGTGACGGGAACGTGGACCGAATTCGCCACAAGAGGTCTCTCTGTGGGTTGGTTTGAATGTAGGAGGACACTTGGATGCCAGGGGGCTCTGGCTGTAAATTCCCTACCTCCGAGTCCTACTCAAGTGATCCGTGCGACTCGGGATAGATTCTCGAGGGCCCTTGTTACTAGTGCAAGGCAGAATCTTGGATGAAATAAAGTGCATCCTCACGGATTGCGGATATTGTTCCTTTTGAATAAGGCTTGTATCTCTGATGGATTGCCAATATTAAGTTCACTTCCAAGGAACCTGTTTGAATTTGTTTTCGTGTCAGTGGCATAAGATTACGTGAACGAACCCTGTTCCCTAAGAGGCTTAATTAAGGAAGCTACTTTTACACGTCGCACATAAATGGGATAGGGCTGATTAGAATAACTAAAGTACGCCTATTGAGGGAAGCGGGTGGGTGGAAACCTTGACAGGTTTGTCCTATGGCAGGGTGGTCCTAGAGGACTGGGCAGCTTCTCACAAGATTTTGCCATCGTTCGACCTTTAGGCAACGCGGGTTCATACTCGATTCATACTGTTTGGGGGACAGACCATGCCCTATGGGTAGAGGGGTTGAGCGGCGCATCCCTCTCATTTCTCATCCTACTTGAACCAAGTGTGATATGGATCTGCTTTGGATTGGGTAGCTTTGTGTAAAGTGGAATGCACAAGTCCCGATGCTAGAATGCTGTCAGGGGAGCTTGACCAATAGGGACTCAAGTTTCAGGTCGATCCTAGTGGGTTCGGCTACGAACATTCCTTTGCGAGGCGAACTAGAAAAACCTTAGGCAACAAACCCCGTGACATTCCAAGGGAGTGCTGGGCAGCAGTGACGCTTAGATTTGTTTCCCGATGCATTGCTAGCACGTGCTTGGACAGCCCATAGCCGGCACGTCACATTCTTATTCAAATGTCATTGAAGAATAAAGAATAAAGTGATAGTGATGATTGCATGCCATCTATAGTATACAAGTGTGTGGGTATTGTTGGTGTAGTAATACTACACATGCAACGTAGGCACATGTACCTTTACTTCCAACAATCTCCCACTTAAAGGTAAATGTGCCCCTAGTGAGGAGAGAACAACAAAAAAGTGACAAAGTACAAATGTACATTAAGTACAATAGGATGATCTCATTCAATGCCTATCATTTTCTTAAGAAAGGAAAAATGCTTCATTGAGAGACTTTTAGTGAGCATATTTGGAGGATTTTGATCAATTGAGATCTTGACAAGCTCGATGGACTTGTCCTGAATGACCTCGCTGATAAAGTGGTAATACATCTTAATGTGCTTTGTCTTCGCATGGAAGTATAGATTCTTTGCCAATTAAATAGCACTCATAGAGTTTGAATGCAATGTAAGGATCACATAGATGGCCTAACCAAAGAGTTTTTTGCAAGCCTAAGTGACTATAATATACTCTACCTCTATATAGTAGTTAGGGCCATGTATTTTTGCACCTTGGATATTCAAGAAACAACACCTCTAGAAAAGGTAAAGATATATGTAAGAGGTTGGGAATAAGAGATGTTTAGTATAAAAATAATAGTAATACCATATCACATTGATATAGGCATGAAAGGAAGAGACATGTAATTTTTCACATCTTTTGAAACATTAATACATTATTGTCTCTTTCCTCATCACCTTGTTTACAACTTCTATGGCTTTTCACCTCTTTTTGTCTTTCGTTCTTCATTTTTAGTATTTCTCTCTCCTCATCACTCACACACACACACACTCTCTCTCTTTTGCACTCCTCTCTCTTCTCCAATCTTCTCTCTTCTCTTTCTCTCTATCCAGTCCACTTCTTAACAAGTGGTATCGTAGCTTTGGTCTTTGATTCATTTTTCTCATATTTTCTTCATATTTAGTCCAATTTTTCATCAAAAAAATCAATTTCAGACAAGTACTATACAAGTACAAGACATCTACAATTGGAAGAAGACTATATTTGGAGATCTTTGGGACATATATGATGGTGGAAGGACAAAATAGTAGGTCGTCACATCAAAATTTCATGCAATTTTGAAGGTAACATGGTCAAATAGGAGTTAATCGAACTTGGTAGGGAAATAAACTCTGGTTACTTTTTGGTTTCCTTCAGGTCCCATGGTGGACTTTCTTTAGGATCTCTCTTCTCACACATTAGGAGCATCAACCCTTGCTCTTTCTTGATTCTTACCACTTCAGAGGTCACATTGATAACCATTGTAGCTAGGGATCTATACTACGTGGAGGATAGCAATCAATTAGCGCAATTTGCATTCATTTTCAGGTGTGATTCCTACTAGAGATGGTGCTCTTCTTCTTGCTGCCCCATTCTAATCAGTCTTTGCTACTTGCCACTTGCTTGTGGAGGTCCCATTGATCAAGATAGTTGCCTATTCTTCATCCTTTCACTTTCTTGAAACCCTAAATGAACAGTCCATGGAGAGCCATGAAAGCTTTAGCTCAAGCTTCAATTTCTCTTTAATTTCTTGAATATTCTTTACCATTTAGTCCTGGATTCATTTCAGTAAAGGTTCTTGAAGAAATTGCAAGGATTGAGCATGAATGGCAAAGGATTGAAGCTCATGAGCTTCTATGGAGTCCAAATTTGGAGGAAATGGGTTTAATGCTTCAATCTTAAGCATCTGAAGCTTCAAGATTGCTTCCAAGAATTAAATACACAAGGATTGAAGATTATTTTAGCAAAATTGGGTAATCGGAGGCTTCATCAGGCATTTGAGGGGATCATTCAAGCCTTCATCAAACATACAAAAGGTATTCCCCTTCAATCACCTCTTCCCATTCATTTTGCCAAATTTCAATTCTTTTGCATTTCATGTAAAGAACTGAATGAAAATTTCAGTAATACATATCATGCTGATTTATTAGAGTAGCATGCCATTGCCATGTTGATATTCCCACGGAGGAAAAAGGTGGATCTCGGGAAAGATAGTGGGACAATAGAGAGGAAATCCCCCACTATTAAAGATCTCGAAGGGGTGCAACAAACTACCTAGGGAGAACTTTGCCCACCTCCTAGTGATTTGGAGCATGTGTAGGGAGCCTGTCTTATCATTTTATCCCTCACATAGGTACAATGAGTGGAGAATTGAATATTGAAGAAATTTCAAAGAGTCAAGTATCTTGAAGATCAACACAGTGTGAAAGAGGGGATTTACATGACACTGCAGGGTATAATAGGTTATTACAGGTACCATCTTCATCATTGAAGTACAAGTGTAGGTACTATAGGATGCCCATAGATCCTCTCTAGCTTCTTACAAGGTTTGATAGCCATTAGGCACTACCATTTTACTCTTACTAGTGGAAATAAGGTACTTATAGGTTTAAACAGGGTGCAAGCTTAGACAGTTCAGCCTTAGAGATTGAATTGCAGAATTTTCTATCCTAAACCTGTACAACATACTATAGCTCATCTTTAAGAGGACATCATTGGATTTGATTTGAATAGAAAAGTTTGGGAATTGGAGTTTTCTAGCCAAGTTATAGCCAATTTTTTGACAAAGGGTATTGCAGGACTGCACTACTATGGTAGGTCATAAGGGAAATACATCAAATTAGAGATTCCATGATGGAAAATACACCTCAAGAGGGCTCTAAGAGTCTCAAATTCATGGAGAAATCAGTGCACTCAATAATACATGTGTGAATATGAGAATAGACATGCTCAAAGGCATATGGAGCTGTTATCTAGAGTGGAGAGGATGGTATTGTCTTCTAATCAAATGAAGTCTTTCATTGAGAAGTAGGTAGATTCCACTACCCAAATGAAGGCTTCAATTGAAAAATTAGTAGAATCCAATGCTCAAATAATGGTTCAATTCTCCCAATGGATGTAAATGCAAATGGGAACCGAGGAGGCTAAGGAGAAAGCTCATTCAAACAGTGAACCTTCAGTCCCACTTTAGTCACCTAACCAAAATGGTCAAGGTCATGGTGTCATTGGACGAAGGGGCATTACCAATAGTTAATATGAAGCAAGTGAGACTTCACAAAGGCATGATGACTATTTGGGCAGTTTGAATGGTGCTAATTCCCAAGCTTATGGGTTGAATTCCCAACCTCCTAGAGGTCCTCTACCAACAGGAAGGTTTCACACTAGTTCTCAACCACCTATTGGAAGAGTACCATCTTATTTTGGAGGTCCAATGCCTACTAACCATGAGCATTCTATTTTGGGACAACAACCCATTTATGAGAGGGAGTTGAAGGATAAGATCATTTTGGCAAAGTACAACGGGCAATCATCTTCATCGTCCGATCTAGAGGAATGGATTTCAAAATTGGAATCCTACTTTGACATATCCCCTAGAACTAATGATATGAAGATTCATTTTGCATCTTTACATTTGGAAGGATTTGTGCATACTTGGTGGAGATACATCAAGAAATAAAACATACTTGTAGAGAATTGAGATGCATTCAAGACACTTATGGCTGAAGTCTCACCTCTTGAAAAACAGAAATTGGCACAGAGATGGTATAGATTAGAGCAAAGAGATCAAGTGTATATGATTACACAAACCAATTCCTCATCCTTACCATGTATGTAGAGAGCATTAGTGATGAAGCTAAACTCCACAAGTATATGTATGGTTTAGAACCTTCTTTATCACAGCTGATGTTATGGTGCAAAACCCTACCAATCTTTTCAAAGTTGTTGAACTTGTGGAGTGTTATGGAAGGAAATATAGAAGGGAGTCTTTGTTTTAGCCTAGTTATGGATAACCAAGGATTGTTTTAAAATAGGGACAAGTTGGCAATGTTTATGGCAACAATCATGCACCAAGTGGGAGCGTAAGAGTGCCAACTTACCCATTCTTCAATGCTTCAAGACATCAAAGTAATTTCAAGACAACAAAAAGTCCAAGTGTGGATTTTAAACAAGGGGACATCAAGTTTAAATCTACTTCAACCAATATAAACCCAAAGTCTATTCCTATGGACCTCTAAAAGAAAGGAAGGAAAAAGGCTCATGCTTCAAATGTGGAGAAAAGTATACAGCTGATCATGCAACAAAGTGTGTATATAAAAATGCAAAAGCCAAGGTTCATAGTATATTAGTCTTTGAAGATTCAAAGGATAATATTGATGAGGTTAATGCATTTGTAACTACCACTGAAAATGAGGATATTGAGGAAGAAGTTGGGTAATAAAATTTTTATGATCATGCCGATACTTTTTCTTTTGATCTTGGTGGTAGTGTTCCTTTTGATTCGAGAGAAACTCATGATGAGTCGCTTGCTACCACTATTTGTTCCATTTCCATGGATGCTTGGATGGGATCTAAGAGCCCTAATACACTTCATATGAAGGGTAATATTCATGGGAGGGATGTGTTTATCCTGATAGATCGTGGCAGTACACACAGTTTTGTGAATAAGTCCATTGTGGATACATTGAATCGTCTTCCCAGTGATTTACATCAGCCCATAAGAGTTCAAGTTGCCAATGGAGAAGAAATTAGCACTCAAATATGCCCACAGGTTTGTTTACAGTTGGCTGAAAATTATGAAGTAAAAGTAAACTTGATAACTTTGGAAATGGGCCCCATAGATGTTGTACTCGGGTGTGATTGGCTGATGACATTGGGAAAAATTATTATAGATTACTCACAGATGTATATGGAGTTTATCTTTGATGAACAACTCATCCATTTACATCTAGTAAATCAGATTTTCAGCTTATCACCATTCAACAAATCAAGAAGGAGTACAAGAGGTGCTCACATATTTTTGCTTTACACCTGAATAAAGAGGTTGTAGATCATCCACAAATTCAACAAATCATCTAGCTTTGAAAGCTCTTCTTGAGGAGTATAGGGATTTGTTTGAAGTACCTACTTCATTACCTCCTAAGAGAGCAATAGACCACCCAATTGATTTGGATTCCAACTCAAAGACAATTAATAAGCCACCCTACAGAGTGTCCAAGTGTGAGCCAAGAAAATCAAGGAGCTTCTTGAAATAGGATTCATTGAACCTAGTTCTTCACCTTATGCATCTCTGATCTTGCTAGTGAAGAAGAAAGATGGATATTTCAAGATATGCATTGATTACAGGGATCTAAACGAGATCATAGTGAAGAACATGTACCCAATACCCAGAATTGATGATTTGCTTGATAAGCTCAAGGAGGCTAGATTCTTTACAAAGATTGACTTGAGGTCAGGGTATCATCAGATCCATAAGGAGGGTGATGAATCAAGATTGCCTTTAGGACCGATTGAGGGCTCTACCATTTTCTAATGATGCCATTTGGGCTTATTAATGCTCCAGGTATTTTCCAGAGTCTGATAAACAAGATTTTGCAGCCTTTCCTCTTTTAGTTTGTCTTGGTCTTCATTGATGACATTTCAATTTACAGCAAGACTCTTCAGGACCATTTATCACATATGAGGAAGGTTTTTGATGTATTGAGGCATCATAGACTCTTTGCTAAGGAGAAGAATGCTCTTTCATGTAGACTAAGGTGGAGTACTTGGGACATATTGTCAATGAAAAAGGGATCTAGGGTAATCCCAAGAAGGTACAATGTGTTAAAGATTGGTCAACACCTACTACTACATACTTAGAGGGTTTCTTGGTCTATCCTCATTTTATTACCAATTCATTAAGCATCACGTGGCTATTGCAGCTCCTTTGATTGATAGGTTGAAGAAGGAATCTTTATTTTGGGATGCACTTGTTGCAGATAGTAGCTTCAACCAGTTAAAGGAACTCCTTACTTCTGCTCCTATTTTAGTATGCCTGGATTTTTTGAAGGAGTTAACCATATAGTGTGATGCCAGTGGCTGATGCATAGGGACTGTTTTGTTACATGAGCATTGAGTGATTTCCTTTGAAAGTTGCACGCTTATAGATAAGAAAATGCCTATGAATGTCTATGACCAAGAGATGTTGGCTATCTTACATGCGATAAAGAAATGGCACCATTATTTGTATGGCAACCGGTATAGAGTTCAAAGTGATCATAGGATCCTAAAGTATTTCCTCACTTAGTCCAATCTTACTCCTAAGTAGCGTAGGTGGGTAGCTACACTACAAAATTACAATTTTGACATCACTCATACAAGGGGCAAAGACAATGTAGTGGCTGATTCTATTTCTCATATGTAGGCATGTAAAGTTTTAGATATGATTGAGCTATATAGTGATTGGATTGAAGAATTACAAGAAGCCTATCTTTTGAATGAAGAGCTCAGCCATATTTTTCAAAAATTATAGCAAGGTCTCATGGAGGATAACTCCCATTATCAGCTTAAAAATGGCCTAATCTGGTTAAATGGTAAGATTGTTATTCCCTCTACTTTTTCTTTTACACAGAAAATTATGGAGGAGTTGCATTCTTCGCCTTTATCTAGACACCTTGGAGTCTTTAAAACCTATGATAAGATCAGTAAAATCTTTTATTGGAAAAGACAGTGGGAACATGTCAAAGATTTTGTCATGAACCACATGCCTTGTCAATAGAATAAGGATATCATCCATAAGCCAAGTGGTTTGTTGTAGCCATTACCTATTCCTATAGGCAAATGGACGCACATTACCATGGACTTCATTACTAGCTTGTCTACTACCAAAAAGGGATGGAATCGTATATATGTGGTGGTGGATAGACTCATCAAGTCAACCCATTTCATTCTAACCAAGACCCAGTTTACTGCTTCTAAAGTGGCCAGTCAGTTTATGGAGCAGATTTTTAGATTACATGGATTACTGCACATAATTGTTCATGATAGAGATTCAAAGTTCATGAGTAACTTTTGGAAAGTGGTATTCACATCCATGGGCACTAAATTGGCTCCTTCTACAGCTTATCACCCACAAATTGATGGATAGACAGAAACGGTAAACAAGTGGTTGGAGACTTATCTTCGCCATTTCTATCATGATATCCAGAATTCATGGGATTCTTGATTGCACTTGGTTGAGTTTTCCTATAATAATTCCACTCATGCTAGCATTTGAGTTTAGACCTTTGAGGCTATGTATAGTTATAATGTGCCCTTACCCTAGTCATTTTCAATGAGAAAATCAATCCTCATGTGAAAGAAGAATTGGAAAGAATGTAGACCCTTCTTTAGCCTTCTTTAGCAGTATAAGATGAATCTTAGGAAAGTCCAAGACCAGATGAAGATGTATGTAGATGAGGTGACCCTTAGAGTTCCAAGAAGGAGAATTAGTTTTGCTGAAAGTGCCCAAGTCTCGTCCCTAAAGGATGGATCTAGTAACAAGCTTGTTCACATGTTTAATGGACCCTACAAGATCCTGAAGCGCATTGGACACTTGGCATATAGATTGGAACTACCCTCTTCTACTAAGATTCATAATGTATTCCATGCTAGTTATCTTAAGCCTTTTTATGGTGCTCTTGTTGATATAGTTGATGAGCTACCACCTATTGATGAAGAAGGTCTTATTTAGTACATCCCTGAGTTGTCATAGGTCAGTGTGAGAAAAAGCTTTCCTCTTGGTCTATCATTGAATATTTGATTCAATGGAGAGGTTTGCTACCTGAGGAAGCTTCTTGGAGGTCTGATTGTATACTAGACGAGTTTCCTTACCTATGGGACACATTGGTGGTGGTTGAAGCATGCTAATTATGGAGCTAGTTATGATGCAGACAAGCTCCTGACAACAAACTATTTTAGAACAATTTTTATTCTACCCAATTTTCAGAATTATATCATCTACATAGAGTCAAAGTAATCTTCAAGAGCTGACTAAATCTGATACACCCTCTATGTCTTGCAATTTGATACACATGTACCACATGTATCATTATGGCATCATCACCTTGGACACATATCATTAAAGGGAGTGAAAATTCTTACCCATTTGTAGTATCTTCTGTCCCTTGCCTACTAAAAGTGTTTTGACTATTGTGATCATTATATTCATGGCAAGGATGACCCATAGTTTGTGTAAGAAGTTTGGCATTACATGCATGGATAAGCCTTTGGCTCTTATTCACTCTAATGTTTATGGACCTATGCCCTCTAAGTTATTAAGTAGTGTGAAGTATTTCATTACTTTGATAATTACTCACATAAGGTTTGGGCATACCCCATAAAGCAGAAATCAAAGTCTTGGCTATGTTTCAACGTTGGCTTGCTTTTATTGAGACCTAGTCTTGTGGGTATAGGCTAAAATGTCTACGATCTGACAATGGGCGTGAGTATGTATCTAAAGCCTTTGAGAAATTTTGTTGATGAGAGGGGTATTAAGTGTCAGTTGATCGCCTTGTGTATCCCACCCCAGAACGGTATGAGACCATACTAGTATTCTTAGCAAGGTAGTCTTACTATAGCATTTTTGGGCTAAGGTAGTTGCTACTACTCTATATTTGATTAATCACTCACCATACACTGCTCTTGACTATCATGTTACAAAGGAGGCATGGTCTGGAAAACATCCATCATATGATTATTTGCATACATGTATTTGGTTATGAGGCTTTTTGCCATGTTCCCAAGGACAAGTGTAATAAGCTAGATCCTAAGTCTATGAAATGTATCTTACTTGGTTATGGGGATGCAGGTGAGATAGGTTATTGCCTATGGGGTGTGCAGGCTTGAAAGGTCATCCGTAGTAATCAACTAAGCAACTTGCAGTAGTTGATGCTCTAGTGGTCCATGACCATGATGTTAGATTTGATGTTCAAGCCCTTAGACCTTAGCCTAATCGGTTTGCACCCTTTATGGATTATGTTATGGTGATAGATATTGGTGAGCCTCTTACTTATGATGAGGCCATGTGCATAGGTGATAATCACTCTTGAGAGAGGGCCATACAGCCATAGTATGACTCGTTGTAAACAAATCATGCATGGGATTTAGTTCATTTTCCTAGTGGAAAGCATGCTTTTCCATGCAAGTGGGTGTACAAGTTGAAAAGTACCCGCAAACGCCCCAAGCCAACCTATAAGGCTAGATTGGTTGCTAAGGATTTTAAGCAAGGGTATGATATTGACTTCGATAAAGTCTTTTCTCCTGTGGTCAAGATGACTACCCATTGCTTAGTTTTATCCTTGGTTGCATAGCTCAATCTGAACCTATATCAGATGGATGTCAAGATAACTTTCTTATATGGGGACTTGCGTGATGAGATTTATATACATTGGCCTAAGGTATTTTAGGAATTAGCCTAAGGGCTTTGAGGAAAAAGGTAGGGAATACTAGTGTGCAAGTTGAGAAAGAGCCTTTATGGCCTTAAGCAAGCACCTAGGAAGAGGTGAAAAGCCATAGAAGTTGTGAGCAAGGCGATGAGGAAAGAGACAGTAATGTATTAATGTTTCAAAAGATGTGAAAATTTACATGTCTCTCCTTTTTATACCTATGTCAGTGTGACATGATTATTTCTACACTAAACATCTCTTCTTACCAGATTCTTACAATCCATCCCATCCCAAAGGTTTTTGTCCTAAAAAACAAACTAAATTTGATACATTAGAGTGAATAAGAGCCAAAGGATTACCCATGCATGTAATGTCAAACTTCTTATACCAACTATGGGTCATGCTTGCCATGAAGACAATGATCAAAATAGTCAAAACACTTAGAGTAGGCAAGGGACAGAAGATACTACAAATGGGTAAGCATTTTCACTCCCTTTAGTGATATGTGTCCAAGGTGATGATGCCATAATGATACATGTAGTACTATAGCTCACTAAAACTGATACACCCTCTACATCTTGCAATTTTAGCCCATTAGCAAGTATATTTGCACACATAGTAGTACAAAATATGTCTTATGACTTAGGTAATGTAATCGGTAAGAACATGGGAGGAAGATTGTCCTTAAATTTAATCCCCTGTGAAGACAAGTGACTAAAAATAGAATGAAACTCATTTAGGTGGGTGGACATGGAAGTCCCCTCCTTTATACAAAAGGTCCATGAGTTACTTTAGCTAATACATCTGAGAGGTAGGGCTTTGCTTGTCACACATATTATCCCATAATTTCCATGCGATCTACCCTTTCAGAGACAACATTATAGAACTCCTACTTAGAGAGTGACAAAATGATTGTCTATTTACATAACTCATCAAGTTCAACCCAATTCTCTGCATCCTCTTGTCTCAATGGCTTAATGTGCAATTCTTACATTAGAACCTACTAGATTCGTGCCTTCCAATAGCTATATTTTGTGTCTTCGAACTTGTCAATATTGAAGATAGAAATGCCATTCGATTCACTAGCCATAATGTAAAAAATGAAAGCATCGTCGAAGACAAATAAGTTGTTGTAAATGATAGCAAAACAATCCAAAATCATAGCCAATGCTGTGTCTAACAAAGGAAAAAATACAAATAGTATGGATGTCCACTAATTACCAAATAAATATGAAGTCAAGGCATCTACCCTCATACATGATGCATAAATATGCAATTATAACAAGTTGAAAATACTGACAATAGTAAATCCAAAGGCCAAGTATGAGCAATCAGCTGATATAATGCAATCTATAATAATTGTTGCCAAGTATATCCTGGAAGAAGTGGGATATGAATAAACCACTAGCAGTCAATGAGCATGCAATTGATAGTGACAAATGTCAAACTCAATGTGTTAGAGTGGAATACATCCAATAGGCATAACTATCATGTATATAGTAGGTCTCAAATATAACGGAAGAGAAGTGCTAGATATACAACTAACTAAGCAAGTGTAAAGCGGCTCAACACAAAGCCAAGTAGGATGAATATATCACTAGAATAACCTAACAAAAATAGGTGCTGGCTCAAAGCATGGATCAAATCATCCCACTATGCAAACAACTCCATCTAAATAGCATCCAGAGAGTATAGATATTGCTCAATTTGGGTCCCACAATCTCATTGAAGTAAGCTCAACTACATAAATCCAAAGCACTGCTCAAATGCAAAATATCCAAGTAGCCCAAGTGGCTCCATTGGAACAAAACCAAATGCCAAATGAGACATGCAAGCTCAAAACATCAAGCACATGGCCATTCAGAATCCTAGATAGATCAAGCATAGAGTAGGGAGCATGAAACCCAGTTCAAGGCATTCCATAAGCATATCTGCGTGCATAGCACCAATGCCATACATCAATACATCTAATGGAGTATGCGAATAGCATAAAATGGCAAGTGGCATAATCTTCATTGTGTAAAAGTTTGATGCCTTGTTATTACAACAATTAAATGACTCTCAAAATTGATCTATTTTGATCTCAAATTAGTCCCAAAAATATTCCAATACATCAACATAATATCCTTGAATAATTCTAGAACCAAATATGCATCATACTACTGAGAGCATAGATGCATATTAATTATTGAGAGTATGTTGTCCCAAACTTGTTTACAGTAGGCTTGCAATGTATTACAACTAGATGTTGGGAGATTCAAATGGTGTCCAAGACTTGCAATACCAATGTTGGGGAGCTGGAAAAAGAGTGCCAAAGTGGCTTCGAGCTCACATGAGCTGGAGGAGATGGAAAAGATGATCATGGAATGGGTAGCAAAAATAGGAAAAAATCACTCTATTGCTATTGGCCCTGTTGTTGGATGCTTGACTAAGGTTTGGAGGCTTCTCACTCCTAGGCAGGGTCCAATGTAGCCACAGGACAAGTCTCAAGTGGAGGAAACAAGCTGAGAAGCACGGTAGATCAAATGCATACCTTTGGAGTTGAAGCCATGGCTACCATCAATGAAGAGTTGAAGCTTTTCAAATTGAGGCTGAAGTAAATTGAGGAGAAGCTCCTTGAACCAATGCTTTGATACTAGTTGAAGGGAGAAGAGAGAGAGAGAGAGAGAGAGAGAGAGAGAGAGAGAGAGAGAGAGAGAGAGAGAGAGAGAGAGAGAGAGAGAGAGAGAGAGAGAGAGAGAGAGAGAGAGAGAGAGAGAGAGCTCCAATAATCACAATGTGTGACTAGCCTTCCCTTATTTAAATATAATTGAAAGAATAAAGAATGAAGTGATAGTGATGGGCACTTGCAACTTGCAACGTACAGGTGTGTGGAAACTGTCAGTGTAGTAATACATGAGTGGTGTAGGCACATGTGCCTTTATCCTAAACACAATTATAAAAACTAAGGATAAACATAGTTAGGCAATCTTCTAAGATCATAATATGGAAAATCTATTACATAATTATCATCACTTGAAAGCAAGTTATTTTTATGAATAATTAATTAAAAGCATACTTTAAGAAATGGACCCTATTCTTATTATTAACTTCTCAATTGGATTGTTACTAGAGTTAAAGGTTCGTAATCCTATGAACATCTAAGTTTCCACAAATACCCTAGACCTAATGAAATTATTATGTAATAGGGTTTAATAGACTTGATAGTAGATGGTGGTATTTTTGAAAAACCAAGACCAATGTACAATGGAGTAAAGTTATAGCATTACACGAAGTAAGTGTAATAAATCAAGATAGTCCAATTTGTAGAACTTGATGAAACATGGGTATCAAGATGTAACAACTATAATGAATAGTAGAGATTGATAAAATAAATATATTTTATTGAAAAAATTGTAGTATTTTATTTAGAAATTATTATGATAAATTAAAAATAATGATATTAATTGGAAAGGACTTGTTGATATTTGTCTTGGATAATACTTAATTGTGATTTTTATCCTGAATTGATCAAGGCGAATGTATGCCCAAATGATGAACGGTTTTAACCAATGTTGTGCCTCTCCAAGGGCAATGTCTAGCTTCTACACCCAACCGAGTTTTAATTTGTGTATGAATGCTTGACCTGTTCCTAGTTAGGAAGTTTCACACGAAAGGTCCTCTCTTATGGCATTGTGAAAACTAGGGGGTTCTAGTCTAGTAGTGATAATTATGTAGCTGGTTCTATCATAGAAGGTAAAATTTGTACGGTTTATGACGTAGTAGTACATTGAGAGCTCGGACTTAAGGGCTAGGTGATTGCCCTACAAAAGGGTAGACTTTTTGAAGTTATGCCCTTATGAGTGGACATGCCAATGTAAATAAAACCTTCCCCCTTCCATCCAAGCCAAGATTTGCTTACATTCTCCAATTCTTGAGCCTTATTCTCTCATAGCAAATTATGGACAACAGTGGCTATGGAATGCCTATCAAGAAGGCTTCAAGATAAGGGGCTTTCACTCTTTGGAGGTTGGGAATCCTTTCTACAGTAGGTATGCATGGAGATTTTGCAAGCATTGAGCCATTATGGATCATCCTATTGGAAGATTTCTCCCCTATGCCTTCTATTACAAGTAGTGAGTTATCTTATTGCTCCATCATTCTTTCCATTTGAAGAAATCTTCATCTTCATGCATCAAGGGACCATCCATTTCCGAGCATTGCAATTATGGAGTAATCTTGGAGGCTATGGCTCCTAATTGAACTGTCTATCTTCATCGAGCACTAAGAGGTATTTGGTTCTTGATGTCTCTCTCATTTCATCCTCTTGCTGAGCCTATGCCACTTGTTGGAGAGATTCAAGAGCTAATTGATGCGTTAGGTGAAGGATTGATTGCTTGAATGCTGCCCATTTTACCTCAATCCTATCATTATGCTTTCTTTGCATTGGAATGAGTTGTTTAATGCTAAAAATTTATTGATGCTAACACTCTTTCGTGACTTTAACCATTTGGGCTTTTATTGATTGACTGATTATAAGAAATTATTGAGAAATCCATTGTAATAAGGGTAATCAAGCAATGAGTCACTACATGGTAAGCCCTTCACCTATCCCTTTTCATTTGATTCCATTATCAATTCCCTACATCTCATGGAATGGATTGAAATTTTCCTTCCAAATCATGCACTTCATACTGATTTTTAAACTTAGCATGCCATTGCCATGTATATTCTCGTGAGGAAAAGCGGATGCTCAGTGAGATATGGGACAAAAGAGAGGTGACCCTCCCTCACATCAAAGATCTGGAGGGGGTGCACAACTCGGCTGGGAGGAACTTTGCAAACCTCCCTGTGCCTCGGAGGCCACACATTTTCAAGCTTAGGTGCAGGTGTAGGTACCCTTTGGATAGTAGAGAATTGGCAAGCTATCATGTGGACTCATGTATGGGATATATCACGGTGGAGGATGTATGAATATGCACTCTTGAGAATGTATATGTAGTCATTGGTAGTGGAATGCCTATGCTTGGGGTGCTTCTCTGATGTACACGCTTGATCATTTTGGCAATAGAATGCTCATGTTTAAGGGTGGCAGTGCTATGCTGATGCAAGCAATGATTTAGGCTATGTTGGCAATGTATTATGCCATTATGATAATGGTTTTAGTCATACAATTAAGTATAGATCACTTTCCGACTTCCTGTTGACTCCCACAGGGTGTTGTGAGCTTTCTACTTGTGATTCCAAAGGTGTACTTGGCTCTAGGAATAAAAGTGGAGGTCTCACAAGGTGTTTACATGTCTTACTAAGGCTCTTACTCAGTAGGGCATCTAGAAACCCAAACAGACCTCTTACATGTAGATGTTAAAGTGACACTCCCATTAGTAAATGTTGGTTCTCAAGGCATTTTGGGCGAGGTCTGGAATACCTAACAGAGTTATGAAAGCGGAGAGCATCTAGAAACCCCTTGTAATAATTGGAGCAAATTAGTACTCTAGTGTGCTTCTATTCTTCCTTTTTGTAATAAGTCCCCAACTTGTTTTTGAGGGCAAAAACCTTCAAGAGTTGGGATAGAATGTAAGAGAGGGGAATAAAATAAGGGGGATAAAATACTAGCTACATTGGCCAATACAAAAGGTGTAAGGAACTTGAATTTTGGGAGGATTATTATAATACAAGTCTCCTTCATCCTCTCTCTCTCTCCTAGCTTTCATGGTTGTTTTTTCTAGTCTTTCTCTCTCCGCCTCTCTCTCTTCTGCATCTCTTTTGCCAACTTCTCTCTCCTCTTCTTCTCTCTCTAGTCCTCTCTTTGACAAATCATTGTGAGTTCCCAAGAGGCCACTATTACTTGAGTAATTTCTCCCTTAAATGGGTTGGGTTCTTGTTGAGGGTAAAGGACCCCTTGGTACTTGCATATTACCACACATAGTGATACCTCCATAGTCATCATGCCTAAAAGAATGCTCTTCGCTTTCATAATTCTGTTAGGTATTCCACACCTCGCCCAAAATGCCTTGAGAACCAACATTTACTAATGGGAGTGTCACTTTAACATTACATGTGATCTTTCCCCTTAATATTTTCCCTAGTAAACCCAAAACAGACCTCTTACATTTGTAAACATGGTATTGAACTACATAGTTAAACCACACATTTCTTATTATACAATTTTCTGTAGAGAACTTTGATCAAGGTGTTTTGATACATAGAAATGGAGCTCACCATTAGCTAAAGTTCAGCCAAGTTAGCTTCCAAAAGATGAGGGAACTCTTCCACAATTGAAGCTAGCCTCCAAGAAGCTTCCTCAAGTGGTAAACCCTTCTACTTAATCAAATATTCCATGATGGATCTAGAATGAAGTTTCTTTTCTCTTTTGCCAATGAATGACCACCTCTGGAATGTATTGAAGCATCAATCATCCATGGGAGGAAGCTCCTCTATGTAATCCAGTGATGATCCAATAAAGGGCTTTAGCTGACTCACGACATTGTGAATCCTAGTAGAGGAAAACAATTCCAATCGGTATGCCAAGTCACCCACTCTCTTCATGATCTTGTAAGGCCCATGAAATTTGTGAGCTAATTTGTTGTTAGATCCATCTTTGAGAGTGGCATACCTAGACCTAGGCACCTTAAATAATACCAAATCCCCTTCTTGAAACTCAATGTCCCGTCTCTTCTCATTAGCATTGACCTCGAGCTTTCTTCAAATTCATTTTACATTGTTGAAGTAAGGCCCACATTCGGTCCAATTCTTCTTTACTTTGAGGATTTATCTTATCATTGAGAATGACCATTGGAAGAGGGACCTTGCATCCATATAAAGCCTCAAAAGGTGAAACTTCAATGCTAGAACGAGTGGAATTATTGTAGGCAAACTCAGCCAAGTGTAGCCAAGAGTCCCCAGCATGGTGAACATCATGGCGAAAATGCCTCAAGTAAGTTTTCAACCACTTATTAACCCTGTCTATTTGACCATCAGTCTGCGGGTGATTGGCTATCTTTTTGTAATAGGTCCCCAACATGTTTTTGAGGGCAGAAACCTTCGGGTAGGGATGGAATGTAAGAGAGGAGAATAAAATAACGGGGATAAAATATCAGCTACATTGACCAGTATAAAAGGTGTAAGGGACTTGAATTTTAGGAGGACTATTATAATACAAGTATCCTTCATCCTCTCTCTCTCTCTCTCAGCTTTCATGGCTATCTTCTCTCTCTTCTTGTCTTGTCTCTCCTTTTCTAGTCTTTCTCTCTCCTTGTCTCTCTTTCTCTCTCTTTTGCATCTCTTCTTCTCTCTATTCTACAATATTCTCTCTCCTCTTCTTCTCTCTCTTCTACAATATTCTCTCTCCTCTTCTTCTCTCTCTAGTTCTCTCTTTGACAAAGTCATAGAACCTGACCAAGTGTTGCACTTTTAGGAAAACAGAGATGAGATTTTGCCCTATGGGCAAAGGGTCTAGTTTATTTCGCCCTCATCTCTCACTCAATATGAACCAAGTGTGGTGATTGTTCTACACTTAGTATCGATTGATTACAAAGTGATATTCTTAATTGAGTTCTAGAACACTATTAGCGATTGTTAGGTCTATAGGACCCGCATCGATCCTTGTGGAGTGAGGCAAGGTGCCTCACTACAAGATAGACCCAAGGCTACCAAGTTAGATACAAGTCTAATTATTCCTTATTCATGTGGAATACAAACGACGAAAACTAAGAGAAAACCCTAAGTGACTACCAAACATTACCTTCTTTATTAAGTGGTTGGTACAAAAAATCATGATCATTTGATTAGTGTCCCCTAATTAACCCATAAACCAAATTGATTTTAATAAAGCCATAGATAAAATCACTATGCAAACGTAAGATCAAGATTCACATAATAAATTAAATATATTGGAGGGTATGCTATCAAAATAGAACCCCTAAATGAACAAAGGGCACACAACTCTATTGGTATTTTCAGCAAATCATAGTATTAAACACTAATGGCCTAACAGTAATTTAATCAAGCCATTACCATTTCTATAAATTATGCACTCTTGGGAATTAAAAGAAGTCCAACGTGAGAGGATGCCGATGATTGCATCACGGCCATAGTTGATGAATGGTGGAAATCCAATTATTTCATGAAGGCCACACAACTGTGAAAGAAGCATAAATGTTGATGCTTGAAAAGAAGGCTACTAATCCAAGCCATAAACCACATCTTCAACATTATCTATGGTTAGATGCCTTGCCAAATTGAGCTTGGTTTAGGCAGTTGGGAGAATCAAGCATAGGAAAATGAGTTGTGACAAGGGATCACAAGTCATCACCACCAATCATGGAGAGAGACCAGAAAAGAATGGAGGATTTTCAACTTTCCCCTTATGAAAGAGTGTTCTATTTTTTTTGCATGAGAGAGAGAGAGAGAGAGAGAGAGAGAGAGAGAGAGAGAGAGAGAGAGAGAGAGAGAGAGAGAGAGAGAGAGAGAGAGAGAGAGAGAGAGAGAGAGAGAGAGAGAGAGAGAGAGAGAGAGCATGCTTTTACTTTAATTTTCTAAAATAAACTCTTCTTTCTCTAAGAGCAAGATATCCACACATTTCAAGGCTAAGTGGATCACTTAACTAAAGTTCATGGTGGGCAAATTTTTTGGAACCTCTATCACCTTATCACCACACAATTGTATAAGCATATGCCTTGAAGGGCAATGCTAACAAAACACAGATTTGTAGATGTAATAGGCTTGAATTTTGAATGGACATGAAGAAAAAAATACTATATATAGACATGCATGCATAGTACTTTCTAAATATAAATATAAATATAAATATATAAGGCTAAAACTCCATAATTAAAGCAAGTTATCAAGAGATATCGAGAGTAAATTTTAGATGCAATTAGTACAATAAGATTGTATTCAATAAAATAAATGATATTTCAAATTATGATGCATAAGTTGTAACACCATATACTTTAGAAAAAATATGATTAAAACTACTAAATATATTGAGAATATTTAAATGCATTATAATATACAATTGAGAAAAATATGGAACAATACATGTGTAAATGATATAGTTATGCATTTAAGAAAACCAAAATTTTTTTGTTTATATAACTTAAAATTAAACTAACATTTCAAATGGCAAAAAAGTTAAATAACATTGAAGAGAAATTAATTATACCACGAATATGATTTATGTAGATTCGTGAACTTGGTTTTGATCAATAATATACTATCCATGGATCACTAATTAATGCACTAGAAAATATTAATAAAATTTAATATATTCTATTAATATTTTTTAAATATAAATCAAGTTTATGTATTGAAATAAAATAAAAAATGGAATATAAAAGTACCTATGTATTTGGTAAAGTTCGATCTGAACAAGTAATACATGCTTTAAAAGATATTTTATCTACAACTTTATATAAAGAGAAAAAAATAAAATTATTAATAATTGGTTATAATATTTTTTAAAACAAAAATAAGAAAAAATGATTTAACTTTAGAAAATATTAATGATAATAGTGTTCAAGAAGATGAAGATATCACTAACATTGAAACAGATAGTTTATTACATAATGTTTGAATATCCAAAGAAATTATAGATTTTGAACTTAAATGTTGATTTGTAGCACCATGTGAGGAAAATAATCCGGTAAATACATTAAAAGATTTAGATTGTGAAGAATTACAATTTCAAACTCTTTTTTATGGCAAGGGAAGGTTTAAAATTGAAGTAATATATATATATATATATCATAAACAAGCTAAATGAAAAATCTCACATGATGAATGACAATTTGGACGATATAAATCAACTCTTTTTTTAAATGCATTAAATATAATAAATTGAAACAATCATTCCATATATGGATAAGAATAAGTAGAGATATCTTTAATGGTAACCAGTTCACAACTAAATATATTCAAAATAACACTACAAGATATAGACCTTATACCGACGAAAATACAAACAACAAAATTTGCCCCCATCGTCGCAAAAAAGCGTCGTTATTGACGACGTCATAGAAACGTCGCTATTGGTGTCACTATTGTTGTCGCTGATGCTAATAGCGACGCATATAGCGATGCCAATAGCGATGCAACCAGTAAATTTGCGACGCTAATAGCGACGTATATAGCGACGCAAGCAGTAAATTTGCGACGCCAATAGCGACGGTAACAGGGATAAATTTTTTTTTGTGGTATATGTGCTGTATGAGAGCCATACAAAATAGTTTCACTACTGTATACAAAGCGTTTGCAAACAAAAAGAATGTATACTGAAATCATAAAACTGATACATGAAATAAATACATGATTGCATAAAAAGCGATTGGTACAATCATGATAGGATATCACTAATACATAGAAAATGTCTACATAGATCAGGCGACTAAAAAATAAAGGTGTGTGAGCTCCAAGGATCCAAGGGCGAGCTACAAATCCTTGTCCCCCGAAAGCTCGTCCCGTCGCAAAGGAGCATCGAACGGATTCTGCAGAAAAAGAAACAACACATCAATCCATCATACAATAATGCATTCAAATATCTCATGGTAACTACGGACAAGAAAGATGAGTGACTTACATGGCCGCCGCGTCTGTACAATCGGTCGATCAATGCATTGAGACCGTGCCTCTCTGCATATCGAGTCTCAAGGCCTTGTGGATCGCGATTTGTAATGGAGTGCTGCAAAGAAAACAAAATGCTAGCTGTTAGAAACATGATTTTCAGTACAAAGAATATTTCAAAAAAACAAACAAGCAAAACAAAAGAGAAACTTACAAAGTCCTCCAAATATGTCCTGTGGCCGCCACTCCCAAGATGATGGACCACTCCGGCCTTGAGTCATGCCCTCGCTGCCTCGCGCTGCTGACTCCAACGTCCTGGAGAATTTGTAGCCTCCTCCCTCAGTCGGCGCCAGTCATCTACATCTAACCACTCGGGCTTTGGAGCCCCACTCTTGATTGCCTTGCGTGCATTGGATCGTCTATGTGACATGTATGCACGCATGCAATCCATCATCCAGCTCGTAGAGAATCTATCTACTGCGGCTGGCACCATAAACTCCTCGTGCAAGGATGCTACTATGTAGTCCTTGCTCCCCTTCGATATGTTCTTCCAATGATCCAGGACGTTGTGCCGAAAAACTTGTTGGCACAACTCTGTCATGCGAGCCATCACCCTCCTCCCCTCATCATTCATGATGATGGCTCCTGACCAACTATCGACCGGATATCCATAACCCCTAGGAGTTTGTCTAAGATGGGTCCTCTCCCATCTTCGTCCACGCTCCTAGGCATATCCAGGAGACCCCTCTATATCTGGTGTACCAATGGGGGTAACTCCTGCCTTGTTCTCAAAAAATTCTTGGACTCCTATATTTCCATCATTGTTAGCCGATGCAGGCTCCAAGCTTTCGACGGCCTCCACCCCTTGTAATATCGACCCCTCTATTTGCATATTATCTTCATTTATGCTCGGAACATCGCTTTGATCATATACTCTTGCACATCGGGGAGTTGAAGGTATAACATACCACCATTGAGGTTGTCGAGGTTTGGGTAGAAGATTACCTGTTCACAAATACGTACAAAGTGAGTTCAAACCATTGTGACATAAACCATGTCGTATTACAATTAGCAAGCAAATGACTCCATACACCTGTTCACAATGGGCCAGCAACACAAAGGTGTCGCGCAAATCCGTCCATTTTTTTTCGGAATCTATTTAGAGAAATCCCAATGGACCTCGTCGAACTGTTGCTCCAGCTCCTCCAAGTACCACTTTGAACCACTGCACATCGAATAGTATCATGGAGAAGCTATAGTAATCCACCGTAATAATACTTTGCAAGTTCCCAAAATACTCCATCTCATCCACAACCGTGTTCGGATCCGTTGCTCGTCGTCGGCTCTCTTGCTCGAACCTTGCTATGACACCACAGTCCATTGTGGAGCGCATTTTGTCAATACGCTCCACGCAAAAATGCCATCCGCGCGACCACGCTACACTATATATTTTGTACTGTACATTGAAACACTCAAATTAGATGTCGCATATAAAATTTAGATACGACAGATTCTAAACCCCTCATCACCTTTGGACTACATCCCCTCGAGAATTCCCACTCCATGGAGACCTCTGTCCCTTCGCTGGATGCTGCGGTCAAGGCTCCATGCAACTGTCGTGTTGACATAAACCGCGGCATCTTCTCCATGCCTTCGGGATATCGAATCGGTCGATGACGCGTACTACGTCGGAATTCAGCTCACGCTTCCTCTCGATCTTGCCTTGCAATCTGGTACTTCGCGAGCCACGTCTCCATGGAGGCATGGTGCAACTTACAAAAGCGATTCACCTTCTCTTCCATTGAGGCATCCATTCTTTTTTCTACCGCATTTCCAACCACCGCATCTCCAGTCAGTCTATCATTGTCCTTCAGCATCCATAGCATTTCATTGTCTGGTTCCACCGTTGGTAGCCATTGTGAGATATGCACTAACGCCTCTAACACCAACCAACCTTCAGCCATGCTACCTTCTGGCCGAGCTCGTTGTCGCACAAAGCCTTTCAGGGTTTTCATAAAGCGCTCCAGGAAGAATATCCATCGCGTATGGACAGGTCTAGCAATCTCCACTTCGTCCACAAGATGCACAAGAAGGTGGATTTGTATCGTGAGCATGCTAGTGGGCAGGTATTTCTCAAAGAGACAGACCGTCTCCACTGCTCCCCGCCTCGCGGATTCAATAGAGGACGTCTTAATCTCTTTCTGTGAGATCCATTGCACCAAAGTCGACAACTTGTAAATGGCCCCGCGAAATTTCTGGAGTAAGGCATCCTGCGATCGCGATCGGTAGGACAAACTACCACAAATGAGAAAGTATTATGAATAATGGCCACTTTTCAAATTGCAAAATGCCCATGCTAATTACAATCCATTCGTAGCACAAACCTGACATATCTTATGCCAATCATGGGATTTTAGCCCCGACAATTGGTCATCCTTAGAAAATGCGGACCTGAGAGAACGCATCATACCCGTCGGATTGCGGATAGACTTGATTACTTGCTTCACAATGCGCTCTTCTTTAGTGGACAAAACCCAAGGAGCACGAGGAAGCTGTACGTGACCATCAGCACTCGACTGCGGCCAAAGCGCCTCCATCTTACCTACCTCCTTCAAATCCATTCGTGCCCCTATAGTGTCTCTCTTTCTTGTGATGTGGTCCCATAGCAAGCTGCCCACATTCTTGAAAATATGCATGGGATCTAACAAGTGGTTGACCTGTAAGTGGGTCCAATATGGCAACTCGTAGAAAACTGAGAACCGTCGTATTCCATTTGGATGTGATTCCGGGTTTACCATTTTCAGCTCGTACCAGCTTGCGGCGTTCATACGTGTTGGAGGTCGTCCAAGGAAACCTTCCCTGAGTTCATGATCCTCCGGCAAGAAAGCGGCGTGTCCTTGATATACCATCTTCTTTATGGTTCGTGACCTTCGGGAGTCTAATTGTGACCCACACAATGGACATGCATGATAACCTGAGGTAACCAGACCTGTAAGGCGAGCCACGACCTAGTGAATACTTGATTGAATGAGATAAAATATAGATATTACCAGGGAGAACGGAGGTCTGCTCACCTGAGCACTCTCCCAATCTCGGAAAGTCATGCATCGTCCACATGAGAATGGCTCGAATGTTGACTGACCGCCGACCATCGCGCCTGCCCATATCTTGCACAGTGACCCCCTCCTCCCACAAAATCTTAAGCTTATCGACTAATGGACGAAGATACACGTCCATATTTTTTACTTTGTAGCGGCCTGGGACGAGCAAGCTAAGGATGAGATGTTCTTTCTTCGTAGAAAGCCATGGAGGGATGTTGTAGTTGACAAGCACTATAGGCCACACATTGTAAGAAGTTGAGCGCAGACCGAATGGGTTCACACCATCCATTGCGAGACCGAGCCGAAGATTCCTTGGCTCCCGCGCAAAGCCTGGGAAGGTAGATTCAATGTGGCTCCATACGCGAGAATCCGCTAATATTCATTGAACTCCATCCGTGGACCTATTCTGCACATGCCACGTTGTTAAGCTTGCCATGCCAGACGTACGAAACATGTGGTTTATGCGAGGGATGAGCGGAAAGTGTCTGAGAATTTTTTGAGGGATGGTTTGCCCTTGCAAGTCCTGTCGATACCTGTGAGCACCACACTTTGGACATGTCTCCATAGTCTCGTATTCATCTCGAAACAGTATGCACTTGTTGATACATGCATGGATGTTATTGTAGTCCATGCCAAGATTCCGTAAAACATGTCGTGCACCATCATGAGACTCAGGCATGGTATTTGCAGGTGGCAATATATGATATTTCAATAACCTGAAAAAAAAATCATAAAACACCTTGAAAAAGCACAAATGTTTGTAATAATAGTGTTTAAAAAAAAAATCAATAAAGCCTATGTGCAAGGTACCTGAATAACTCAGTCACACTCGTATCGCTCCACCCGTATTTTGCTTGCACACTTAAGAGTGCAAGCAATGTCTTCAACCGAGATACTCGGCACCCATCATATAATGGTATGGATGCTTCCTCTCTAAGCGGATCAGATGTCTCGACATCCATGGGAATCAATGCATTGATCATTGCCTCCATCTCAGGCTCCAAGATTGTAGGTAGGTTTGGAAGGTTGTCTGTCTCCTCTGGCATTGATGGTATAGATTGGCCTTGCGAGTGGTGAATTGGCTCCTGCAATCCATCCATCGCACGTCCACGAACTCTTCTAATTGGCCGCAAAAGGTGTACTCCCCCTTGGGACGAGACATCACCCCCCTGGATAGAAAATTTGCCAACAAGACCCAATCTTATTGTGTATGGTTTTCAATTAGCTTGCGAGTACAATGCATGATTAATATTAACTTCAAATTACCGTTTGCTGAAAATCCGCAATCGCCTGATCAATGATCTCAGATTGAAACTCGCCAAATCGTCGTACGTGTTCTATAGAGAATCGGCGTTTTCGTCTAATTGCCAACTTGCATTGAGAGCAAGGACATGGGACACGCTGATTAAGATACGCCTCACGATCTTGAACAATAAGACCTTCTTCGTTTTCCATCTTATCTACATTATAGCAAACGAGGCTCAAATGGATAGCTTTATGGAGATGTATGTCAAGTTGCAAGTTGACCATAAGCTCTTGCTTGAGAGGTTTTAGCCAAAAGCAAAAGGGAGAGGGAGAGAGAGAATGCACTCTCCCTCCCTCTCCCTCTCCCTCTCTTTCTCTTTCTCTCCCTCTCTCATTTCCTCCCCCTCCCTCTCCCTCTCTTTCTCTTTCTCTCCCCCTCCCTCTCCCTCTCCCTCTCCCTATCCCTCTCTTTCTCTTTATCTCCCTCTCCCTCTCTTTCTCTCTTTCTCTCTCATTTCCTCTTCTAAATAAGCAAAAAAGAAAGTGATTTAAACCTTAAACAAGTAAAAGGGAGAGGGAGAGAGAATGCACTCTCCCTCCCTCTCCCTCTCTTTCTCTCTCATTTCCTCTCCTAAACAAGCAAAAGAAAAAGTGATTTAAACCTTAAACAAGCAAGAGAAAGAGAGAGGGAGACTCACCGATGAGATATGGCGAGTGTGGGGCGGCTCCTCTTTGAGATGAAGGCTCCTCCTCTCCTTTGCGAACAACGGCGGCGGTGACGGCAAGTCTTCTTCCTCTCCTTCTCTCACAACGGTCGCTCTCTCCCCCGCTCTCGCTCTCAAAACACAAAACGTACAAACGCGAAATAAAGCAGTGCTCGGTTTCGGCCCGCTTTTTTCCCTATGGAGTGTCGCTATTTGCGTCGCTATTTTTGCGACGCTATTGGCGTCGCTATTTTTGCGATGCCAATAGCGACGCCGCTACCCGCCGTCGCTACCAGCTCAAATCCTTGTAGTGTAATATAGATATTTAAAAAAGTGATATTGCATTTATGAATTTTGAAAAGCTTTGAATATTGCTAAACCATAAGATATCACTAATTTAAAATAAATAAATGATTCCATAATTAAGAAAAGTAAAAATTTTGTTATTTTTTAATGTGTTGAATGGCAGTGGAAACATCCATTGCTTAATTAAACAAAACAAACACTCCTTAAATTACAACATAAAACAATATATTAACATTTTTATAGGTTCAGATCCTTCAATAATTGCAAGGCATTTTAACCGTAAATTTTGATATTTTATAAAACCTAATAAGAAAAATTTGGACAATTATGAGTTTTTTTAAAAACAAAATTTCAAAATATAGGTAGTTAACATATTCATGGATTGTTATGGTTCAAGAAGCACTGATATATACTAAAAAAAACAATGAAGATGTATGTAACTTCATTGATATAAACTTATAAACATAATTATATTTGAAGTTTCAAAAAAATAAATAAACATAGATTTAACGTTGTACGTTTACATATGGAAAAAATTACATATATCTTTAAATTATAAAACAATATATTTACATTTTTATACAATCAGATCCTTCAATAAACTTATAAACATAATTATACTTGAAGTTTCAAAAAAATAAATAAACATAGATTTAACATTGTACATTTACATATGGAAAAATTACATATATCTTTAAATTACAAGACAATATATTCACATTTTTAAATAATCAGATCCTTCAATAATTTTGCAAGATATTTTAATCATAAATTTTGATGTTTCATAAAACCTAATAAGATTTTTTTAAAAAAATTATGAGTTTTTGTTTGTAATAGAATTGCAAAATAGAGCTAGTTGACATAATCATGGATTGTTATGGTTCAAGAAGTAGTGATATATACTAAAAGAAACGATGAAGATATATGTAACTTCATTGATACAAACTTATATACATAGTTATACTTGAACTTTCAAAAAAAGAAATAAATACAGATTTAACATTCTACATTTACCCGTTGGAGAAAATTACAACATCAGAACAACAAACATATGTTTCAGATCAGTAATTTTTTCCAATTAGCTAGCAATTTATATAATTATTTAACATTCTATGTTTACCTATTGAAGTTTTCGATTAGCTAGTTATATAATTTTAACTTTATACTTGTCTCAAATAAGTAAGAATTTTATTTTTATAAATACATCTCTCCTAAACAAGGAACATATATTTTAACATGTCAAAAGGATTTACAAATACTAGCACATGATTCTACAAAAAGAATGTATGCATCTATTATAGATAAAATGTTTAATGTCCTAAAAAATTAGAACAACTATGTCTGTAGAATTATATAATTTATAAAGAGCAACAAACCCCCCCCCCCCCCCCCCCCCACACACACACACACGCACTTGGCATAGAAAGAATACGGAAAATGTATCTACTACTATTATTAGTTAAAGCTTGAATATGTTTTTATATGAATGTGTTTAAAGAGGATTACAATATTGAACTTCCATTTAATTCATTGATTGCTTATACTAGAAAAGTTGCTTATAACATTGGTGGAACTACAATACATTCAACGTTATGTATTCCAATACATAATAAAGATACGACTTCTTTAAATCAAGAAACTTTAAAAGAATAATATGAAAAATACAAAAAATTAAACTACTTGTATTTGAAGAAATCTCATTGATTGGGAAACAAGCCTTTGATTATCTTAACAATAGACTGAGATCCATTAAACATAATAATGAATACTATTTTGGAGGTATTGATATATCGATATGTGGTGATTTATATCAAGTAGGACCTATCAATTTGACCAATGGATATTCAAAAAAAAAGATAATGATATTTGATGTCATTTTTTAGATAGATGAAATAAAATATCATGAATTAAGTGAGATTATACAAAAAATATATATTATCATTTATTGATATTTTAAATGAAATAAAAATGAATGAATATATAGAAGATAAAATTGAAACCTTGAATGACAAATATTTTCATAAGAATTATTTTTCTATTTACATACTTACATTATTATTATTTTACTAATGTTGCTATAGAGAAAAACATAATAAAAAAGCTTATGATTCATTAAAAGCATAAGAATTCATTTCGCAAGCTATTTTACCTTTTAATACATCTTGAGTTATTACTCTCACACATACTTATAAAAAGAGAAGTGGTTTATTAAAAGTCATTTTCCTATAAAAAAATGTTAGTCGAGATATACTCCACAAATGATTAATATACATGAAATTTTTACAACTACGACTAATTATAAAAATATAATATACATATAATTTAAAAAAATTATATAAATATAAAATAGATAAAAATTGCATACCAATTTTCAATCTCACAGAGAAGTACAAATCAATAATAATTTGCAATACACATTTACTAGAAAATAATTTTCAATCTTACCATGTGTAAGAATAACAATATATTGATCATAAGGTCTTGCATTAAACAAACTTACATTCAATTCTATCAATATTACAAAATATGGTATTTATATATATAGTGTTATCATGAATTCAAGATCTAAAAAACTTAACTTTCTTATAAAAAATTAAAATAAATAATATCAAACTTGATAATTCTATCAGTATATAATCTAGATATGCTACATAAAACAAAAAAATGGAACCTTATAATTCTAAATTTTATTGTATAAAATATAATTTTAAAATTATGTTACTTAAATACACACTCATTAAATAAACATATACTAATTTTTTGTTCAAAATTTACAATCAACATTATATACGTTTAATATATTTAATTATATAAAAATAATTAAACATATATACCATATAATAAGTATATACGAAAATCTAAACACAAATCCATTAATTTTGTATCAAGCTTTTAAACATGATCTTTCAAATAATCTTAATATCAACGTTATCTTATTAAGATATTTAAACATAATTTTAAATAGATAAATAATAATACTAAAAATATTATATTATTTGCATTAAAAAATAACTATATATCTATTATTAATCTTGTAATTTATCATAAAGTGGTTGTAAGCTACTTTAGTGGCTCGAGTCCTATTTCACTATATTTCAAATAACATGTACATATGATACCAAAATTAGATGAGACTTTGACAATATTATAAGATAGTAAAATAAAAGATTTGAAACAAGTTTCAAGTGGAAATTCATTTTTCACAAAAACTAGAATATCAAAAGTGCATGAAAATGAGTCAAAATAGCACTTAGCAAGGCTATTTGAAGCTGTTGAAAAAGTTAATAGTTTTGATATAGTTGCAAATTTCTTAATGGAAATGCAATATATATATATATATATATATATATATATATATATATATATATATATATATATGAAAGCTTCAACCTAATTTTTTTTGGAAATGATTTTGATTAAAAATACTAAAAGATTTTGATTTTTTACAAAAACGATCTTAAAGGCCAACATAGAAATATACATTTTTAAGCTTATTTTAACCCTTTTTATTTTTCCTAAACTACTATCTTATGTTGGTCACATTTTCCTAAAACCAACTTTTATCAATCTTTCTTAGTGCTTAGAAATGGAATTTTTTGCAGAGGGTCCAAATTGCCAAAAAAATGGCATTTTTGCTACAGGACTAGTGTTAACACAAATAGATCATTTATGGACAATTATACATGAAGATTGTATTAAGATAGATTCAATTTCAACATATTGGTTAGATCATTTAATAATTTATGCGATAATTTAAATTTTTTTCCTTTTTAATCTTTAATGCATACATTTAATTCATATCAATACTATGATGTAATTACAACGTTCATATTGAAATAGATTATCTTTCACATTTTATTACTTTAAATATCAAATTCTTACTGAAACAAACATGATATAACTTGCTAGCATTTGAATAATACGTGTTGTAGCTGTCTTAAGTTGCATGTAGTTTTATAAACAATATAATGATACTAAAAAAGTGTAAAAGTATATATATATATATATATATATACATACATAATTTTAAATAAAAGCTGATAATCTAAATTACAAAACGTAAAAATTTAAAATTTATGATAATTTATCATTGAATCATACTATAATAGAAAACTCAATTAAAAAAGTATAGGATTAATATATTAATGTGTGTATATAAAAATTCATTTAATACTATTTTGATACAATCATTTAGAAAACATATTATCTTCAAAATTCATAATAACTAGTGTATGTTATTTTTAAAAAATCATAATATAAAAAACTATATAAAAAAGTATTGAAATAACGAGGATGTTTTGATTTGAAAAGAATTTAATCATAAAGATTATGGAACGTGAGAAATAAAAAAGAAAACAAAATTGTATTGAATTAGAGTACTACAAAAAATTAAATCTTAAAAAAGAGTTATATAATATTGTTTTAATACATGCATTCAATAAATATATAATTTTTGAGAATCAAAACAAATGACAAAAATCAACAATGGAAGATCTAGTATTTATTAAAGAACTATTAGATAACATCAAATGGGAGATAATTAAAAAACTTAAAGAGCCTTGGGTAATAGGAGTTTGAACAAAAAATGAAAGTTGAACTCTGTGTGGATGCTTTACAACAATGTGCATGGGACACTTGGTGCATAGATAATCTATTGTTCATCCAATTAGTAACTCATTGGAAGATTGATTGTGCCATATTTATAACTTTTACCACAAGAATGTTCAAAAGTTTGTACTATTATTATGATACTTAAATGGAGACTTTGAAGATGATGAAATTTGAAGAGTTTAAAACCAACTTTCTTGCTCCATGTAGTGATGTAAAACCCAAAATCAATGGCCTCGATAAACAAAAAGTATAAAGACTATTGCAAAAGCATCTTGCTACAAGTAGAAATACTAACATATCATTCGTTTATTTCTCCAGGTAGCATGTATGTTCTCAATAAAACCATGTTACTAACAAATATATGACGATAAAGTTTGTAATCTTCATAAAGATAAAGTAATTATTTTTTAATTTCATATGTTAGAGTGATTTAAAATTATTGATACTATCATTTCTATAAATAAAAAAAGCATTTTTATATTGATTACACAAGAGTCTCTAGGTCTCCCAAACTCATGATTTCATTATTGCTACAATAAATTGAATATTCGATGGAAACTTAAACAAAAAATGCTTACACCAAAGTTGGAAAAGTAATAGACTGCTCAATAAATATAAGTGGAGAAAAAATCAAAAGAAGAAGAAATACACACACACAAATTAAAAAACAAACAAAGAGAGAGACTTTCTAATCAAATACAATCATTCAAGTTATAGTTATAATATTATTTAAAGCTATAATAATGTAATACATCCATGTTCACATAATGCAAGACTATATTCATTAAATGACGAACTTGTTTTTTTTTTTTGGGGTTTTGGGGATGTGATTTTTGAACTATATTTTTATTAATTTTAGAAATTAGAGTAAAAAATTCCCATGCATGGGGGTTAGAGGTTTCTGTATCGGCCTCAAAAGACTCATAATAGGGCTTGCTTTGTATGTGCGAGTGGGTGTGAGCAGTCTCTCTCTCTCTCTCTCTCTCTCTACCCCCAACTGCACATAGCTAGCTAGGTCTGCGATCCCTCCCTCGCACGCAATTCACTATATAGGGATTAGGGATTAGGGATTATAGTGGGAAATTATGTAAGCTTATTGTGTTTCACTTGAAGATTCATCAAATTGAGAAACATAGCAAGAGTACAGCCCTAGTTGTTTCAAATATCAGAAACCCAATACCTCAGAACAAGTACGAAAAATGCTAGCAGTTCACGCTTTGCTGCCATTGTTACAGATCTCTGCTACTCCCTGGAGTCTTGACAAGTTCCAGTATCTGCACCACCTCTGCCATGGAGGGCCTGTTGGAAGGCACTTGTGAGGTGCACATTAAACCCAGCTTGATGATTGGGAGAACCTCATCCTCGTCATAATCCCAAAGACTGGGATCAATACAGCTCATGGGTTTGCCTTCCTCTAGTAAAGACCTCACATAATCACACAAAATAACAACATCCTCTTCCATATACTCCACCGGCCGCCTCCCAGTCACGAGCTCAAGGAGCATCACCCCATAGCCGTACACATCACACTTCTCATTGATCCGCACACTCTTGCATGTGAACTCAGGTGCCATGTATCCAAATGCACTCTGAAACTTACTGCCTGTCAGGTACTTATCCAGCATAGGTAGCAAGTTTGCTAAGCCATAATCTGCAATCTTTGGGTTGTCACCATCATCCAATAACACATTGCTTGATTTGATATTGTAGTGTATGATCTGTGGCTGGCAAGCATGGTGCAGGTGCGCTAAGCCGCGTGCCATCCCCAGTGAGACCTTGAATCTGCTTGGCCAGCTGAGAGGCGCATTTGAAACGGATTTCTCATGCAATCTACTGTATAGATTCCCATTTGGAATGAAGTCATAGATCAGCAATTGTAACTGGGGTGTCCAGTAGTAGCCTTGCAATCCCAACAAATTCCTATGCTTGATTTTGCCAAGCATTTTGATTTCTTTCTCAAACTCCTCTTGTGATTTTACCACACTTGACACCATCAGTTTCTTGATGGCAACTGTCCTACCATCAGCTAGGACTGCTTTATATACAGTGCCAAAGCCTCCCCTTCCAAGCTCACTATCCTTATTCAACAAAGCATGAGCACTGGTGACCCATTCCTCTGATCTTGGATCTGAATTCTTTGTGAACATTACAAGCTTCCCAACTGGGAAATCAGAACTTGACTGAGAGAGACTATCCAGTAAGTGTTCATCCGATCTTGGCATTGACCGCACATATGCATTCAGCAAGAAGACAATCATTATCCCCACTGATATAGCAGCCGCAGCAGTCATTGCAAGAATTGCTGATGCACTCAACATAATGCGCCGATGCTTTCTCAATACGCCGATGGGGTTTGATTCCACAGGGTTTGCAGCACTTGAGTTTGGATTGAGAACAATTGGTTTGGGCATAACACTTGGGCAGGTAACATTCACATAAGCACCACAAAGATTAGCATTTCCAAGAAAAGCAGATGCATTGAACTTCTCGAATACACCGTTATCTGGAATGGGGCCTTCCAGCTGGTTGTAGGATACATTGAGCAATGCCAGCCGCTGTAGTTGGCCCAACTCGGGTGGTATAGAGCCCAAAATTATGTTGTTAGAAAGATCCAAGACATGAAGTCCACTCAAATTGCCCAGCTCTTGAGGTATGGTCCCAGAAAGAGAGTTTCTAGATAAGTTCCTGCAAACAGAAAAGCAACTGACAAAGGTTAAAACCGGTCCTTGATAAATTGCCTGGATATTTCAATCACTGTGCAAATGTGCTATTATGCATGCTGTGCCTCGGTGTCTTGTGAACCACATTCAATCAGCCGACAACATTCACAAAGGTAATTTTTATGCAAGATAAAAGGTTAACACTCTAACAAGTATGTGAGCTCAAAGGCATACTCAACTAACAATTACTCAGCTTGAGAATGTAAGGAAAGAACATAAACTGGCTTACAGATCTGTCAGAGCAGAACAGCTCCCCAGCTGTGGAGGGATTAGCCCTGTAAGATTATTCCCACCAAGCAGGAGGGCAGTAAGATGAGCTGCATCTCCAAGGCTGGCAGGAATCTTCCCTGTTAATCCATTGTGGCTCAAATCAACCACTTCAACACCACTTCCTTGATGAAATGTGGGAATATCTCCTGAAAAGAAATTGCTGGATATGTCGAAATACTTCATATTGTCACACGTAACAATTGATGGCATAAGTCCATGAAGTTGATTCTGTGACAGATCAAGAACTTCAAGGGATCCACACTGAAAGCTAAACGCATTAGGCAGCTCCCCAGATAGCTGATTATTTGTGAGAATCATGGACTGTAACCCCAGAATAAGCAGCTCCTTTGGTACACCACCAATAAGATTGTTCGAACTCAAATCCATGTTTTTCAACCGGGCACAATGTGAGAAGCTGCTTGGTATCTGTCCTGACAAATGATTGTGGGATAAATTAACAACCTGGAGCTCCCCCAAAAGTCCTATGGTCGAGGGAATTTCCCCATAGAAAATATTATTTGCCATACTCAGGACTTTTAAAGATCCTAATTTACCAATCCAAGGAGGAATGTTGCCAGAAAGAAAATTGCTTGCAAGATTGAGTGTGGAGAGAGAAGCCAACTTTTGCATAGAATCTGGCAATCCATTTGAGAGGAAATTATGGCTCAGATCCATGTAATCTAATAGGATGCAATTACCCATCTGCTCAGGAATTGCTCCTGAGAACCTGTTGCTCTGCAATCTGACATCCACCAGGTTCAGAAATGATGGCAGGAATGCTGGCAGATCACCAGAGATCGAGTTGTATGAAACATCCAACTCTGATAGCCATGTCAAGACCTCCATGCTGACAGGAATGGGACCATTAAGGAAGTTAGTAGAAAGATTTAGGCTTTGTAGAGCTGAACATGAACCAATGGAATCCGGTATGGAACCTTCCAAGGAATTTCTGGCAAGAGAGAAATGTGTGAGTTCCTTACAGTTGGTAAAAAGCTCTGGCGGGATGGTACCTGTCAGAGCATTGCTGGAAAAATCTAGTAACTTGAGAGAGCTCAAGTTGCCCATTGCAGGACTAATGTTTCCTGATAATATGTTGTGACTGAGATCTAACTTCTGCAGCCTTTGAAGCTGGGCAAGAGCTGCATCTATGGTTCCTGAGAGGTTGTTCTTAGAAAGAGACAGTACCTGTAAATATTCCAGCTTCCCTAGGCCTCTGCCTATGTGTCCAGAGAGTGAAAGCCCATCCAGCCGAACTGAAATCACCCTGCCATTTCCTGCATCGCATTCTATACCTGCCCAATTACAAGGGCTGTAGTCATCTTCATTCCATGACTGCAATGCATCTCTTGGGTCAACCAGGCCAGCCTTGAACACTATAAGGCCTAGCACATCATCATTGAGCTGCAGGGAAATTGAGGCGTGCAGTTTTAGGAAAACAAGCAGAATACAGGAGTAACAATACATTCTGAATTTGGGAGACATTACAAGTGTGCTAGGGGTCGGCTGATCCATTATAAGACAGCTTGAGACTATAGAATTGGCATGTACTGCAGTTCAACAGTTAAATCTCTTCAAACAGCAGACTTGAAGCCAATCCTCGGTCATTGTACATAATTGTAGCCCCAATCCTTGATCACTGTACATCATGGGGCCCGGAATGCATAATGTTGCTATGTCTCAGAGATCATTGAACAAATCATCATTCACAGATTCTGTCATTATTTAAGACCGCTTGAGACTAAGGTATTGGACTTCACTGCAAATTGGCAGTGTAGAGCTCCTCACATACCCAAGTTTCAGCCAATCCTTGTACCCAGTCCTTAGCCATGATGCATAAATGTAGCCAATCCTTGATCATTTACAGATTCTGCCACTATTTGAGATAGCTTGGGACTATGGAATTGGAATTCACTGCTAATCAGTACTATAAAGCTCCTCAAATACTAACGTCTCAGCAAATTTTTGTAGCTAGTCCTTACTCGTGATGAATAAATTGTAGCCGATTCTCAGTCTTTATGCATAATGCATAATTATGCTGCATTCCTGCGAGCACATTCTGCACATACTGGTTTGCAAGTCATTCATATAAGCACCCTCTCAGTCAGATTTACAACCTCACTTACAAAGTCTGTCAATGACTTGACTGCAGGATAAAACTCCTTCAAGGGGCATTTGAAAGCAGAGAGGGCTGAAACACGGGAGCCCCAGAAAATGTCGGTAGGGAGCTTGAGAGGGCAACCCAAATTTTTATGGTCCGTGTGGCCTGCGTGGGATATGGAAATATGTCTTGGTTACCAAGCCAGGGCGCCAGCAGGGGTCCTTTCCTGCAACACGAAGCAGCTTTGAGAGAGAGCCTGCATCAATACTGCAGCAATACATTTAAGACAAGAGGCAAAGGTGCAGGGGAGAGAGCGACGGCTGGGACGTGCAGGGGAGTTACCGAAAGCAGCTGGTGGAGTTTGCTTATGGGAGCCTTGGGAGGTTGTCCTCAGGCAGGGGAGAACAGAGAGAGTACAGAGGACAATTGGGCGTTTTTGAGGCTTGCGGCAGCGCTTGAGAGGCGTTCAGCTTTGTGCTGTGTGCATTGGGAAACGAGGAACCAGCTGCTCTCTCTCTCTCTCTCTCTCTCTCTCTCGCTCTGTCAAGCTCACGTGCTGTTCAGTTCAAGCTCTCCTGACACTGTTTTGAATAACTCTTTCAGTGAGAAGTTAGAACTCAACCCATATGGGGGGGAGAGAGAGACAGAGACAGAGAGACAGAGAGATTGAGATTTTATACATGCGTAATGAAGGTCAATATCTTAAAGTTAAATTTTAAGATTTGTATCTCTAAACATTTCTTTAATATGACATTAAACCTTTGGCTTTTGGGTGACCTCATCCCATAGGCTTGTTAAAGTACTTACTCCCAAGTGGTGGAGGGAGAGGGAGGGAAGGAGAGGGAGAGGGAGGGAAGGAGCCTGGAAGGATTTTTAAAAAATGTTGTATGACAACATACACAACTCATCAAGTTGAGAGAGAGAGAGAGAGAGAGATGGGGGATTTAAAGTGACAAAAAGACACTATCACCACTCTGATAATGAGGTGACTTTATTTCTGGACAAGAAGTGTCTATCCCCTATAGTAGAAAGGAGTGTACAAAACACTTTTTGCTTTGAGGTAAACCTTTTGTTATAATTATTTTCCCTGATTATTAGAGCCTATCTCTTTATTTCAAAAGGAAATTTAAAAGTTAGTCTTGTAAGGGTGAAACTTTGTTGGTGAAAATTTGTTGCAAACAAGCTTTGTTTTTAAGGTCAATATCTACTTTGCCCTTGTGAGGAAGGGCGAAAAACCCTATCAAAGGTGTTGCAATCTTCAAATTGTTGGGCTATTGGACAAAGTAGACATGCCAATCAATATATATCATAGCACAAAAGAGACCAAATTTGTCTCCAAACAAGCATTGCCTTTTTTCCTCACAAGAGAATGTTTGAAAGGGGGAAGCTCAAGGGTACATTTGAAAAGAAACTAGATTTTTCAGCTATGGATTTAGTTTTCTTTTAAAAGTCCAAATGTAATAATTTTTTTCTGGTATTGGTAGCAAGTTTAGCTCCCAGGAACTCTTGAGCCCAACAAACACGTCCATACATATTAAACATTTTCTATGTTGATTTAGAAGTTCCAACATCTTTGATAGCCAACTAGGTGCTCCTCATGGGTGGTGACTCCATCTCTCTTTGTTGTTTTTCTAGCTCATTACTTCCTCTCCCCTTTATGCTCCCACTTGTAAAGTAAAGGACCTTTCTTAGTTTGTAATGGACAATGGTAAGATAAACTGAAACATAGATGTATAAAATGACACAATGTGCTTCTATGCACTTTGGTGTAGTAGAGCAAATAAGTGCCCTATATATAGCATATGTTTCACATAGGGTTAGGGTAGAGTGTAAAAGGCTGAGAATATAATTGTGCACATTATCTTTTTGCCATTAAATCAAATATTCTTCTTGAGGACTTCTATTCTTGGACCTCCTACCATAGCTAAGGGGTGAGTACCTTGCTCCAAAATTGCAAGAGGTGGATATCTTGGTGCCACATCCATTTTCCTTATTGTATTACTTCAGCACGTTGATATGAGAATTAGCTATGGTTCCATTGATAATGGCTTTTTTATATTTCTTAAGTATCTCTTGGCTATGAGAAATTGTCTTTCTTATATTTGCACTCACAACAATGTTCTAAATGGAAGTTCCTGCACCTAATTAATGCTCTGCTTTTGTAGCTTTGTGTGCTAGTCGAAAATCTTAAGATCATTTGTTAAGAACCATCCTTGCCAAAGAGTCAAATTATTCTCGTAAAGACTACTTGAAAAAAATGGTAAACTACTTATGCAATGAGAAATAGAGGAGAGGGCAAGGTAATAGACCCCCAAGCACATTCTTGAGACAAAAATGCTAACACTTTTGAAGAAAAAAACTATGTACACCATGTTGAATAAAACACAATTTATTATGAAATAAGCACCAAAAAGACTAAAGGGAATCAGACAACTTGGTCATTTAATAAATGTAGTATAACAATCTTGTCCATTTAATAACTTAACAAAAGTAAAGGTCAAAACACATTCTTAATATTACTAATAGAATTCATATCCATTTTTAAGCAAGGTCTAGTTGTGCATTGATTCTATCACTAGATTTTCCAAGCAATATGGGAGAGATAAAGCTATGATGGGAAGAGACAATCACAATACAACTATGTTGTGTAGAGTTTATGTTCTTGCTTCTCTTCCTCTCTCTCTTCGGGATGGGGTTTTGTTATGACTCATGCAAGAAATTGAAGATTTCATTAAGGGGATGGAGGATGATCAAGTTGTTGCTAAGATTCAACTAAGGGGGGGCGGGGGGGGGGGGGGGGGGGGGGGGGGGGGTGAAACGTTATTTATGGTGAGTGAACTCAAATAAAGTATTAAAGATATTGAGCGATAAGTTGAAGAAAGATACTATTGTTGCTATAGAAGATGAGAATGGTTGCATGGTAAGGAATGAAGAAGGTATTGTAAACATTTTTAGGATGCACGCCATTCAAGTGCCCTAGTGAACTATCCTTGAAGGGAGAGTAATGGTCTAGTCAAAGAATGGTTGTAGAAGGAGACCGTGACATTTTTCCATCCCCTTATTGTGTTGAATGTCCCATATAAGCTAATAGTTAAAGCAATGGTGTTAAGGATCAAGCTTATTCTCCCTCTCATCCTAAATAATCCACAATATGGGTTCATCCACTCCAAAAAGATATATTATGCTATCTTAAATTTACTTTTTGGTATATGTTAGGTCATGAATCTCGAGGGAGGCTTCTATCTCATTAACATGAACTTAAACAAAGCTTATGACACAAATATGTGGGATTTTATTATCTCTATTTTGCTATGGTGTGGTTTTGGGAAAACCTTTTGCTTCATGCTTCAATCCCTATTCTCTAATGCTTTTGTTATCATCAATATGAATGGATACTATAGAAAATATTTTGAGCTAAGAAGGTCAATTTGGTAGGGGTGCCCACTAGTCCCACTATTGTTCATCTTGGTGATATGGCCTCTACTAGATCATATTGAATATAAGGTCCAACTAGGATTAATCAAAGATCTCACAAATTGTAAGAAAGATAGTTTCTCATAGCCAATAAATACTCAAGAAATATAGAAAATCCATGATCAAGAAGACCATAGCTAATTCTCAAGTTAATGTGTTGAAGTGATACAATAAGGAAAATGGATTTGGTAGCAAGATACCCACTTCTTGTAATAGTGGAGCAACGGTATTCATCCCTTAGCTATGGTGGGAGGTCCAAGAACAAGAATCCTCAAGAATAAGATTTGATTAATGGGAAAAAAGATAATGTGCACAATTATATTCTTAGCCTTTTATATTCCACCCTAACCCTATGGTAAACGTATGCTTTATAAGGCACTTATTTGCTCTATTACAAACCATCCCCTCCTAAATAAGCTTTATACTCAAAACTTGCAAAATGTGAGAGAATTTACAATGAATAGTTCAAGGATAGCTTGTTGGCATGTCAACTCCTACTAAAGTATAAATCCATGTTGAAATAAAAGTCTCCATGCTGAAGAAGATCCCTTCAATGAATGAAAATGAGTAAGAGAATCTAGTGAGCTATTGTAGGCTCTTAGAAACATGGTTGGCATGAAAAATGGCCCATAACTTGTGATAGAGAAGTTTGAATAATATGGATGAAGTACTATTGTAAAGTGGAAACCATAGAAACTCATGCATCACATGAAATTCAATCTTTGTTGCCAAGAAAACAATTTAATTCATGATAGAAATTTCACATAACAAGTTGTTCATTGTATAGTATAAACTGCATAAACTACTCCATTTGGAAGGGTCTTTGTATTCTTTGGAGGGAGAGGTGAACATATTATAAATTGAATATGAAATCTTCATTGTAGCCATGTTAAAATGGCTATAATTGAAAGAAATTACCACTAGGGTCAAATGGATAACTATGAAAGTAATCAACATATTTAAAATATCCATGTGTATCATCTATAAAAACATACACTCTATTATTGGTGCCTAGATTAAATGGAAAAGCTATCCATTGGATCAAAGAATTCTTCATAGTTGGCATTCTTTGTTGTTGTTGGGTTGGCTTTAATATGAAACACATTGCCTTCATGAGATTCTTATTCATCTACATCTTCAAAGATCAACATACTAATCTCTGCATTCTTAGCTTTCAATTCTTCTTACGATCTTGAGACCATTTTTCTCCACATTTAAAGCATGAACCTTTAGCACGTGTTTTTCTAAGCTTGTTCACTAAATAAAAGCTTGTTGTCAGTAATATTTGTAGTGGGTTTTGACCATTTTCAATCTTAGTAGGACTACCTTTTGCTTTAGTTCTAGGTTTGGAATTATCTCTATTTTGAAGCATATACAGTGGGATAAGTAGGCACTTTACTGTGATTACTGTTGGAGGTGCTCCCTATTTTCTTGGCTAAAACCTTCTCTTAAATGGTTGAAACTCTACCCTGACCTTGTAGATTGATTTGAGAAAGGAATGCATGCATCTCGAGGCAAAAAACTCACCATTTTACCCATATCTTTCAGCAAGTTGTATGGCCTCACAAAGAGTCTTGGGTTGCATAGCACCAACTTCCAATGAAAGATGAAGATCAAGGCCATAAACATATTTATCCACTTTTGCTAGATTTGAAATCCCTTACATTGATAGATTGAGAAACATGTTAGAATACTCCCTGATGGATCTCTTTGTTTCAAATCATACCATCCCCTTTATAACTTCTCTTTTTCCATGGGAGACATGAATACATGAACCATTACACTCTTGTAGTCTTCTAAAGTGACAAAATCTTTCCCAATCTTTCACATATACCTCCACCAAGTGTGGGCATAGCCTTCAAGGTGAAGGTCTACATAATAGATCTTTGCTTCATCACTCCTAGGATAGAGTGTAAAGTACATTTTTAACTTATCGATCCACTCCTCCCATTCCATACATGAAGAATTGTCTCCTTTGAAAATTGGAATGCTAATTTTCTCTTTGTACTCTCGGTCATTATAATGTGGTGGTGGATTTGTATTGTGTTGTCTATATGATTGTTGTCTCCATGTCTTTATTCCATGAATTTTGCTTATAGTAGGGCTGCCCATTTTGGTTGCTACCAAAACCATGAGGAGGAAATTGATCAATTCCATGATTAGAGGGCTGGTCAAGTGAATGGGGGTTAAAGACTCATTAAAGATCACATGTGCATAGTTGCCTACATTTACTTGTATAAAAACTTGCACACCTATACAGTGTAGGTGGCAGGCACCCATTATTGTTACTTTATTCTTTATTCTTTTAGTGACAAATAGAATAAGGAAAGATAGGTCACACATTGTGATTGTTGGAGTTCTAGTACACTGTTCTCTCTTTTCTTGCTTGAACCTTCATAGCTCTTACTCTCTTCTTGCTTCCACCTTTCTCTCACCTTTCAACTAGTATTAGAGTGGGCATTTGAGGAGCTTCACTGCTATTATATTCAGCCTAGGAAGAGGGCTTGACGTATAGCTTTCATGGCAGCCCCATTTTAGTCCATTTGAGATATAGATTGGCTTTTCTACATTTGATAATTGTTTTAGGATTGTTGAGGAGCTTCCCATAGCTTAATTGAGCCTTGTTGAGTGCTACAGATCTAAAAAGCAGCTATTTTATCCATTTTGAGTGGATAGAGAGCATGTTGTACAGGTGTGGTGGAAAGCTATGGTAGCTTGACAACACTTTCTTATTTTGGCCATAGCTTTTGCATACAATATTAGATTGAGGTGCTCTATAGAACACTATATTAGGGAATTTGGGAATTCTCATATAGTTTGGGAATTCCCAATATAGTTAATATTTGGCCACATGTTCAAATCTTGTCCCGTTACTTGAAAGTGGAGTCTATCCTAATTACTATATAGGCTATCTTTCCAAGTTCCACTTTGAAGCATGGGTTAAGATTTAGCCACATGGTCAAATCTTTACTCCTTATTTGAAAGTAGGACCTGGGAGATTTCCAAATTCTCTAATATGGTGTTATAACTAGAAATGAAAATTGCAACAAGAACTACAGATCTAAGTACTCAGGCAATTGATTCTATGCAGTGTTTAATTCTTTGTTTTACACAAAATAGAACAGTTCTGGTTTGGACAACAAGCTTACAGGTTACAAAGCTTTATGTATTACATGTTTACATACTATTCAGGACTTCTATATGCTCATGTTGATGCTCGACATCAATGTTTATAGCTAGATATGTTATGGTAACCTTTGAAGCTTATATTTGAGCACTATTAGATGTATTTGGGTGTTAGCCATTTGCTTTAGTGATTTTCACTTGTAGGTTGAAGACAAATTGGACGTATATGCTCCTAGATGTATCACTAATGTATTTGGGCTTTGCTGATGTTATATCTTGATACATTGAGACTTCTTGTGCTCTTGAACATTTTGGATTCACTTCCAATGGGAGACACTTGTATCTACTTGGCAGAGCTTGGTTCTTTAGAGACAGTGGGAGTCTTGCTCATGTATATGCTCAGTTGATATATGCATATACTATTCTTACAAATACTGACTCTTGTGGGCTGATTTACTTTTGAGAATTCGGATACCTAGTACTTATCATTGTCATGGGTTGTTAGTGGTGGATACTTGACACACATTGGTTGTTTGCATCTATGTATCTGACATTCTATATGCTTTGATAGTTCTTGAAACTTGGTTGCTATACTGATACAAATTTCTACTTGGATATTCTTGGTAGTGGAAGCTTACTCCATTGGTCATTTTCCTATTGGTTTATGATAATTTGGTATGATTTTTTGGACAACAATATTGAATATTGCTTATGAGCAATTTCTTTAAGTAGAAATGCCTTGTTTGAGCACTCTATTGCATACTATTTGTGGATGGCTACATAGCCTTTTGTTCCTCACCTCTTGCCTACCCTTTTGGCTCAATTTTGGAGCTATTTTGTTGTAATCGCAACAACCCATACTCTTGTACTTTGTAGTCCTTTGTTGTCATTATGGTAGGTACTTCTCATGCATTAATCGATAGTGCTATTTTCAACATTGAAAAGCTTGATTGGCAACAACTTCCAATAATGGAATGACATAAATATGGCCAGTATTGGTATAGAAGAAGCATTTTAGGCCATTGAAAACAAAGGGTATAAAGCCAAAAGGTTGGGATATAGAAGATTGGGATGAGCTTGATGATTTATGCAAACCTATTATTATCATATCTTTGTCTAACCAGGTGTACTTCAATGTTATCTCTATTGAGGGTAGTGCATATGAGTTATGGAAGAAGATTCTTGATCTTTATGATAAGTAGAGATATGTATCTCATCTCTATTGGTTGAAGAAGCTTGTGGACCTTCATATAAAGGAGACACTCCTATATCTACTCATTTGAATGAGTTCTACTCTATTTTTAGCTAGCTTATCTTGCAAGACATTAAGTTTGATGATGATAATATAAAGTCTTTCTTCTTACTTGCCACAGTGCTTGAATCATGGGATACATTTCATACTGCTATGAGTGCTGATCCCCCTAAGGGTCATTTTAAATGCATTGATATAGAGAGTACTCTATTAACATAAGAAGTAAACATGAAGAATATTTATGCAACTTTCACTTCTCATGCATTGACTGTTAGAGGTAGAAATGGTGGACATGTTAATAATAACGATGGTAGATACTCACAGACCAACATGGGCAAGTCTTAGTCTTGTGGGCAATCGTGTAATAAGTCTTGTGATCATAAGTCCTCTTTGACATGTCATTATTGTGGGTAATAGGATCACATTAATTGCAATGATATAAAATGTGCAATGAAAAAGGCAAAGAGAAAATACAGGAAAATGCAAAGTCCATTGAGATTGTACCTGAGTCCAGTATGAAGATAGAAGAGGTAAATGCATTGGAGATGACTATATTCTTGCTGCTTCATCTTTTGGTGCTACTAAGTTGATTGATGCACCATTTTCTTACTCTCCGTGTTGGCTTTTTGATTCGAGGACTTTATTTCATGTTACCTAGCATTGCCATCGGTTTCATAGCTACCGTACTATTATAGGTTTAGTTAGACTGAGAGATAACATTGCACTTTATATAATTGGTATAGGTGATGTTCGACCGTAGTTTGATACTAGTGCTCCTTTTGTGCTTCATGATGTATGTCATGTCTCAACTTTGACGAAAAGCTTTATTTCAACTAGACAATTGGATGGTGACAAGTACCATGTATCTTATGATGATTCTTCATGGAAGATCACTTGTGACAATCTTGTTTTTGCTAAAGGTGCCAATGTTGGCAGCTTCTATCCTTTGCTTGTTTTTGGATGTGTTGATCATGTCTTGGTTGTGATTGATCTTCCACATGTATCTTTATGGCATTGTTGCCTTGGGCACATGTCTTTGAAAGAAATGAAATTATTAGCTCATTTGCAATATCTTTCATCCTTGGATTATTCTTATTTTGATTCATATGATTTTTTCTAGCCAATTGAATGCTACTAAGGTTATCACAGAAGATTATCATGTATCTCCAAATTACCAAGTAGCTTGTGTAACAAAGTTGTCTCATATATTATAATTGTAGCACCTCTATACTAGGCAAGGCAAGTGTCGGCCGTTTCTTGTTGCTCCAAGTAACAACAACACTACTAAAGGAAAACATAAAACCACTGGTAGACCTCTTGTTTGAAATACTACCAACCCAATTCACATTTGTCTAACCATGCAAATCCAATGGTACATAAGCACCATAGAATAAGATATAATCCGATGTGGACTTGACATAGCATAATGTGCATCACACTGCATCTAAATGTGGCTTTCGTGGAACTGCATAAATAGACTCTTCAAACCAACTATGTAGTTTAGGTTAGGCATAGTGATTGTCAAATAGATAAGGTTTCCCACAATCTTTCGATACATAGTGACATCCTCAATCTGATGCATATTGTCATTGTGACAACCATATGCCCTTTGGAGTCCTAATTATCTCTATTTCGAGAAAATAGTGCAGCCCTCCCAAATCCTTCATCTCAAATTCAGTCTTTCTCAAGGAGACCCTTTACATGATCAATCTTTGTCTTACTATCATCCACAATGATTAGATCATTCACATACATAGTAATGATCACAATACTTTAATCAATCTCACATATATAGAGTGAGTGATTAGCATGTGCTTTATGAAATCCAATGCAAGGTATTCTACAATCCTGTGATGCCATGCCTTGGATGCTTGCTTTAGCCCATACAAGGCCTTACAAAGCGTGCATATATAATCTAGATGACTCTCATCCATATAACGAGGTGGTTGCTCCACATAAACTTCTTCTTGCAACTCCTCCTACAAGGAGGCACTCTTATCATTCATTTGATGCATAATCTAGCCTTTTGATGCAACCACTGCTATGATAGCCTTTATAGTGGCCATTTTAGCATATGGAGCAAAAGTCTCCTCATAATCAATAGAATAAGTTTGCGTATATCCTTTGGCAACCATTCATGCTTTATAGTGCTCAATAGATCCATTTTGACCTTGTAAATCCATTTGGAACCTCTTTGCAACCAATAGCTTTCTTGTCTTCATGTAAAGCCACTAACTTCCATGTGTCATTATCCTTGAGTGTAGCCATTTCTTTATCCATAGGATGATCCCAATACTCATTACCCATTGCATCCTTAAATCAATTGGGTTCCACATCTTGCATAACCTTAGCTATGTATGCATAGTGATAAGCTACATAGCTATCTCGCTGCATTACTTTTCTTACTCGACTTGACTTGTGTGGACTTGGATCATTACCAAGTGCTTTAGCATCCTCTTGTGCCTTTTGCATGCCATGTGTTTTAATAGAAGTAATCCCAAACTCCTCATCCAAGCTTTGCTTAGAGCCATCTAGATCAACATGAACATAAGAGAAACCTAATGATACATTTGTCATAATAGGAGAGTTCCCAACTTTCTCTTTACCTTTTCTTTTATATCTATGATTATTTGGTGGAGTAACATGTGACCTCAATCTACTAGTATAAGGTCTATCAATAGAATCATGACTAGGAGACTCTTGTGGTCCACTCAATGCTTGTCATTGCTAACCTATTTTCTGCATAGCCACACTCTCATGCTCATTAGTCCCAATTGCATTCCGCACATTACTATACCAGCTACTCATTTCATAAAAACCAATATCCCTAATAAATCTCAACTTACGTGTAATAGGGTTATACAATCTATATCCCTTTTGCTCAAGAGAATATCCCACAAATATACATTTTCTTGCTTTGGGATCCAATTTACTATGTAACCCATCAAGAATATGCACATAAGTAGTACATCCAAACACTTTCAGATGGGATAAATTTGGCTTCCTACCTGTCAACTTCTCTTTGATTGTCATACCATGTATAATAACAATGCATGTCCTGTTCATAATGTATACAGGAGTAGCAACTGCTTTAACCTAATAGTAATGAGGTAAGTTTTTTTCTCACATAAATGGATGAGCCATCTCTGTAATATGCCATTTTTAAAACTCAGCAAAACTTCATTTTGCTGTGGAGTATATCTATATGTATACTATCTTGGTATACCATTTTTTGCAAAAAATTTGAAAACTCATTGGAGAGATATTATCCCCATCCATTTGATCTTAGGTATTTAATATGTAACCTAGTCTCCTTCTCAACCAAAGCCTTAAAACTTTTAAAGTGAGTGAATGCCTTACTTTTCTCATGCATAAAGTAAACCCATGCTTTGTGAGTATGAGCATCAATGAAGGAAACATAATACTTGCAACCACTTAAAGTTGTAGTTTTTGTAGAATTCCACACATTAGAATGTATCAGTTCAAGTGGCTTCTCACATATATACTTTCATGTGAAAATACATGCCTTACTTGCTTTCCAAATTGACATGCTTCACATACTTTATGCATCCCATCAACCTTAAACTTGGGCTTGGGCAAGTCATCCACAATCTATTTTGATTGAATGTCTTTCAGTCGCCCGCTGCACATTCACATGACCAATTCTCTTATGCCAAATTTCAATATCAACCACAACACGTAAAGCTTATGCAAACATTGCATCATCCATTTTAGGCAGACTTATATTAAGAGTAAACAATCTGCCAACATGTTTCCCTTTTGCAATCAACTTGCAATTATTTTTGAGATCTTCTATATAATAACCATTAGATGTGAACCAAACTTGCAATCCCTATTCTATACCACATGATCAATAGAAATCAAGTCTTTTGTAATATTTGATACATGTAGCGCATTAGCCAAGCACTTAGTTTTACCATCCTGCATACTCAAAGGAACATTTCCAACATGAGTAATGGGGTGAGATGTGCCATCCCCTATGTCCACATGGCCTAGAGACTCTGGACTACATATCTCTCTAAACCACTCTCCATGATAAGTCATGTGGTTAGAGGCACTTGAGTCTACATGCCATACATCATTGAACCATTAGTAGTCATAGTATTTATAAAGTGTTGTATAACAAATAATTATTCACTTTTGTCATTATTATTTTTTCCTGTTGGATGCATAATTGCCTTGTTACTTTTTTCAATTTCTAATTTTAGCATTCTTTTTGAATAAATTTTTAGAAGTATGGCCTTTCTGACCACAGTATGTTGTCCTACAGCATTCACAAGGTGATTCTAAGTCTTCTTGAGCTAGTGTTCCTTAAATGGGGAGGACTCCTTGCATGGCTTCTTGATTATGGCATTAGATATGTTGATGGGAGTTGATAGGGCAACACTAACTTAACCTCTATAACTACCTTCCCTCTTATACTTCCATACTTCTCACAAAAATTGGAACTCCAATGACAAGCCAAAGTACACAATTTAATGAGTAGCAACCAAAAACTTGCTTAGGAAGGATTCATGACCTTCTACATTCCCAAACGTACATCATAGGTGTCTCTTGAGGTGACATTTACAAGGATTCTTTACTAGTAGAGGACATATACATCTTATGGATCTTTACAAAACAAACTTATCTTCTAGAACTATGGAGATGTTGTAGGCTTCCTCAGGCAAGTCTCTAGGTATAATATCATTTTGAACACAAGATGGTAACTCTAGGATGCATGCCACTCATGGGAGAATGGCGAGGTAATGACTTTAATACATGGGCACCCATAAAGTATCATTGTAGAGACTATGGGAGGCAAGCCAAGATAAAATAGAGAGACATATTTTACAGCTATCTATTGGAAGCTAACAAGCAAATACTATATTGTTACAGCATGCCAAATGCATCACACATGCATCTCTTCATAGCAAGGTATTACATCAATCATTCCACTTGGGAAGATGTTAGGGATTATAACACGAACTAATGGTTGCATGGTTTTTATCACTACAGAATGCTCACATAAAGAGTGTATTTTGAATACAATTTCAAAGGCTAATCCCTTCCACATGAATGGATGAAAAACAAGGTTCAAGACACACAATCAAGGACATGGGTTATTGACATACATTTATAGCTTCTCTTAATCCAAAGACTCGTGACAAGTCCACAAGTTCAATGTCAGCAAGATGCTTAAATTGACACATCAAGATTTCAATTATGTACTTCAGTTCCCTCACTTGCAAGTTCAAGGGAAACCCTCATCATGTGAGCAACCTTTGTCATCACCCTTTTTTCCAACTAAATTAATCCACCTTCTTGAAAAGTGTTTAAGAATGAAATGATAATATTCTTTTCTTCCTTCTTTCTAGCTTCAAAAGAGGGTTAACAAAGGTTGTTTATAATTGACTAATATGAATGCAAGTAGAGAGCTCTTCTTTTCTTCCTTCTTCCTAGCTTCAAAAGAGGGTTAGCAAAGGTTGTTTATATTGACTAATATGAATGCAAGTAGGGAGCTATTTACTAATCCATAGACCAACTTTATGAAGCTTCAAATTAAAAGAAATTAGGACAGTTGTAATGTGCTCGCCCGAGCTGTCTCCTTGGCGGTACATTCTTAATAGCCCATCAAGAGATGTCCTAGAAAGCACAGTCTGGAATTTTGATGAAAACCTTGGAGTTTGCTAACTAGGCTCACTTGAGTCTAACCCGCAGTGGAAGTTCTGCGGCTATTCCCATGAGGATCGACTTGAGTCTTTTTGGTCAAATCAACTACTAGCAGTTGACTAGTATCAGTTGTTCGAGATTCCATCCCTTATAGAAATTGCTGATTGAAATGGGCTTACGTTGCACTGGGTTCAAGGAGAATGGGAAACGAAGGGAAGTATGACACTTCAATCCCTTCTGTTGCCTAGGGTTCTAAAGTGATGTGAGTCAGGCTTTGTGATCTCTAATGGTTCATCAAAGATGCGATTTTTATTCCTTTTTAGGAAAGCTCTCGACTTACTACTGAGACCACCCAACCATAGGTTTGGATCCTTTGGGGTCCATCCTCCCGCTTCCCTCGAGAGAGTATTTTTAATTACCTAATTACCTACCACTTTAGATTCAACATATAAAAACAACTTCTTTGAATTATCTCCTGATACAATTTCGTTACACGCCTTTAATTCACGACACAAAAACAGAGTAAAGCAATCCCTTCTCAATAGTTCCTTTAAGAAAAATATCTTTTTACAATGTTTTTGTTTCTAACTAGAATGATGTCAACCCAAAGGTATTATTTTTCCAAGTTCAAATCCTTAACTAGTATTAGAACTTCCAGGACAAAGTTTGGAAATCGAAGGGTAGTTAGCAGTTCATAAGAGCCTAAGGAGTTTATGACTAGAGCCCCCTGGTATCCTTACTTCCTCCTTCCGACTAGAGTTCCCTATGACAAGATGACGTTCTATGCTCACTGGAATGCTACCTCAGTCGGTGATCTATACTCTCAGTCATCCATCTCGTAGCCTGATGATTTTAGGAAAGATTAATACCTAACTTGCAATCACAAACATCTTAATTCGAATGCACTATACATTAAAAAAAATTATTTCTAAGACAAATCTTTTCTTTCCAAAAATAATAACATCAAGGCAAAACTCAATGTAAGTGACAATATCTTCCAATAGTCTTCTTTGATTTCCCCTTCCTCAGGATCTAGTTTAGACTGAATCTAAACAAGATTTTCATTCTTGAGAGTAACTCCCTTGGAGTTTCATGGGTCCTTGTTGCCCATGACAAAATCTTGGTTAGTTTTATTACGAAAAGTATTATTTCGACAATTCCATCTCAATGTCTTTATATATACTGAGAATTTGCATTTGCGATTATCCATTAGAGGTTTTGTTAGATCAATACAAATAACAAATATTAAGTCTTTTAGTGACGCAGAATCTTCCTTGTACTCACTTTGGTTCATCTTGTACAAACCCAAGTTACCCCTTGGAATTTGCAATTATAAATTCCCTTAAAAGATTATATGTAAGAATTGAATAAAATCCTATTTTACGAATGCAACTTTTGTTGCCAGTTCATGGGATAATAGCTTGCTAGCCGCCTTTACTATAAAATTATAGTACCTGGGGATCCATGATGAGTGCTTGTTTGATGGCATTCACAACTTTGTTTCTAACCCTAGTGCTCATCATTCCGTTTGTGGTGATTGTGTCCGTAGCACTTTGGCAGAAATTTGATTGATGGGAGAAGGCGATCACTAAGAATTTAGAAAAATCGAGAAGAGTCTTGATTCCACAGGGAAGTAGGATAAAAGGGATGGAGAATTTGATTCCAAGAGTTCGTGAAATATCCTCTTTGTCTTTGTGTCGAGAATTTCCGTCCTCGTGCTTCTCTTGCCCCACTCCCTCTTGCTCTATACTCCTAAGAAGGGCCTCTCCTCTCTTGCTCAAGTTGCCTCCCAATGGCTCCTCATGCCCCATATTTATAGTTAAATTGAAGAAGAAGGGTTGTGGCCAAGAAGAGGAGCTCTTTGTGGAGGATATCTTGGCAAATCAACAATCTGGGACCTTTCAAGATGCAATCTGATGCTGGTGATTTGATCTTTGAGGTCTAGAGAGGTTGCTAGAGATGCCATGACTGATTCACCTAGCTCTAGAACGATCTTGGATCAATCTGGGCCTCATGTTGAATTGAGAAAAGGGGGAGAATGTTGGAGCTTTCTATTGAGATTGAGAAGGGAGATCACATGAATTCTTTCCCCTATTTTGATTTACCAATTTTGGGGAGGATGAGGGTGCCATTTTCTTTTTTGACGAAAAGAGGGGGGTGCCTTCAATCGTCGACTTTCTCCTCATTAAGCTTTTCTTAAAAAAAAAGCTTTAATCCCTTGCAAGTGAAGTCTTAACTTGCTTGACTTGCTCAAGTTATTAAATGTGTTTGGTCTATCCCGAACTTACTAGCCATAATCATCGTGCACATGGCAATTCTCGTGTATAGATATTCACAGCCATATCGGTCTCGGAAGGTGTCGAGGTTACAAACTTTGGACTATTTTTGTTCGAGATTTCCTCTATTTAATGGTCTAGAATTCTTCAAGTCTAATTGTAAGAAGTCGAGATATCACATCCTCTTCCCCTTAGAGGAATCGATATGTCCTCATCTCGAATGAAACTGGGATATTGGTTAGATAGTGATTTTTGGTCAATCCAAGTGGCATCCTCTTCAAGGTAGTCTTTCCACTGGACGAGATACTCTCTAAGGGTTTTTTTTAGAGTCTTCTCTCGCATATCAAGTATTTTTTCTAGTTGAAGTTTGAGAACTCCTTGACTTGGCATTACAATTTGTTGGTTGTTGTACATGGTTTGGGTTAGGAACATAAGCCTTCAGTAGATTGACATGGAATACATTATATACTTTCAAGTTGTTAGGGAGTTACAGCTTGTAGAAATTTGGTCCTAGACACTTTAGGACCTTATATGGCCCATAATACCTGGGACATAGCTTCTTGAATTTCCCCTAAGATAAGGAACTTTTCTTTGGATGAACTCGTATGAAAACCATGTCACCTTCTTTGAAAATGTGTTCTTGCCTTTGTTGATCGACATATGCCTTCTATCGATCCTTGGCAGCTTGAACATCTTGCCTTATAGTCTTTACTTGCTGCTGATCCATTTCTTCAAGCATTTGTCTACTTGCTTCTACACGTCGGGTAGGATTGGAAAAATTTAATGGTGTGAGACAATCTTGCCCATATAGTGCTTAAAAAGGAGTCATTTGAATATTTGATGGTATGATGCATTGTAGGTGAATTCAACTAAGGGTAAGTATTGGATCCACCGTTTGGGTTCCCTATTACAATAAGCTCTTATTATGTCTTCAATAACTTGGTTGACCTGCTCTGTTTGACCATCGGTTTGGGGATGGTAAGTAGTATTGAAGTAGAGTTGGGTTTCTAGAGCTTCGAATAGACTCTTCCAAAAGTTTGAGGTGGAGAGAATTGTGGTCGCTATGATGATTCTCTAAGGTAATCCATGATTCCTGAAAATTTCCTTGATGAAAAGCCTGGCGATATCGGAAGCCTTGTAATTGGTTTTTACAGGAATAAGGTGTGTAACTTTTGTTAACATATCAATGACTACCATTATGGAGTTATTCCTCCTTGTACCGGGGGTAATCCAACTATGAAGTCCATGCTAATATACTCCCATTTCATTTGAGGGATGTCAAGTGGCCGGAGCTTCCTAGGTAACTTGACATGCTCAGTCTTAATTTGTTGGCAGTTTAGGCACTCGATGGCATACTTGAGTACATCACCCTTGAGTCTTTCCCAATAAAAGCTTCTTTTGACTGTATTGAGAGTCTTAGCATAACCAGGATGAGGAGGCATTCAATACTTTGAAGCAGTGCCTGATTGAAGCACCCATCCTATAGCCTCATGATTGGACAAAAGAATCCCTTGTGCATACTAATGCACTAGTTGAAGGCCTAGGTGTAGTCTTATGCCAAAAGGGATCCTTGAAGTTAGATCAACCTATCTATTATGCAAGCCAGAAAGTAACCGACAGAGAACGAAACTACACAGTGATGGAGCTTGAGTGCCTAGCCATGGTGTTTGCCTTGGAAAAGTTCCGACACTACCTACTATTGATACACTTCAAATTCTACGTGGACCATGAAGCCTTGTCCTTGATGAACAAGGCCGATGTGAAGGGAAGAATGATGAGATGGCTCCTTTTTTTTAAAGGAGTTCGACTTTGAAGTGGTTACCAAACCCTATCGCTCTCTCCCCTATTCATAATTATGATAGTCAAAGTTCAACATATTTAGAGGATGGACTGACGGCTCCATCGCACCTTCTTCATTAAACTCAACACGGATGCTTGTCAAGATTTGTAAGCAGTGATGGCAGAAAACTTTAATTTCCCACACAAAGGTACCATCTTCTTGCTCAATCACTTTATATCTCTTGCTCCACCAGATAAGCCTCCCCTGATGATATCTTTGCTCGAGATATGGGTGCTCCAAATAAGGGATTAACCACCCCATCAACCAATTTAAGCTCTCCTGCAGGTCTCCAATCAGCCCCAGCACATGGACCTGCAATGTATTTTTTCGCATTAGCATGCTTAGAAATAATAAGGTTTAATTTTATTAAGATTAACCTTATTCTTAAATTCCACCCCTTGTAGATCAGCTAATAGAACTGTGGACTTATTTTTTCCTATCTGAACTATCTTGTAAGGGCCATCCCATTGAGATTCCAACTTTCTTGGAAATAGCTCCCTACGCGCATCGTAATATAGAACTAACTGCCCTTTTTTAAAAGTATATTTCTTCGCTTTTAGATCATGCAACCATTTCATCCGACGTTTAGCTACCTCCTGGTGCAACAAACTCTGCAATTTGAGCTCGTCCAAGTGGGCTATAGTCGTAAACTGCTCAAATAGAGCATCCTCATCACCTAGAGAATGATTGATTGAGAATCTAATGGTCGGCAACTCAATTTCTAAGGGCAATACACACTCCTTCCCATAAACTAATTTGAATAGGGTGTGGCCAGTGGCTCATTTAGACGTCACATTATACACCCAAACTGCTAGATATAATTTTGTATCCCAGTCTCGCTTCTTTTCGGAGACTATCTTGGATAGGATACCCACAAGCTGCTTATTGGTACTTTCGACTTGTCCATTTTCTTGCGGATTATAGGGGGTCGTCTTGTTATGCTTGATTTTCCAAGCTTCAATTAGACTCTTAATCACTTTATTTAAAAAGTGAGTTCCACGGTCCGATACTATTTCCTTTGGCGGACCAAAATGGCAAATGATTTACTCAAGTAGGAAACTGGCAGTCTCTTTTGAATTGTCATGCCTCGTCACCCGTGCTTCTGATGACTTTGTAAAATAATCAGTTGCTACTATAATGTACCTCTTCTGAGTAGTAGATGACGGGGTGATAGGACCCACAAAGTCAATGCCCCACTTCTCAAATGGAAGGATAGCCATGATTGGCGTAAGTGGACGCTTCCTATTCTCTTGACTATCATGTCTTTGACATGTATCACATCTCTTGACATAGTCAAATGAATCCTGGAAGATGGATGGCCACCAATAACCAGCTCGTAAAGCCTTCTATGCTGTTAACTGCCTAGCAAAGTGCCCTCCACAAGCGGAGTCATGGCACTCTTCCAAAATAAAGGGAATCTCGTCATACCGTACACATCGGCAATAGATATCATCAATACCCTACCGATATAATGTGCCTGCGATCAAGGAAAATTTCAATGCCTACTATTTAATTTTCCTCTTCTCCGATTTTGATAAAGTAGCTCCAGTCTCTCCCATAGAAAGATAGTGCGTTATAGCAGCATACTAGGAGGGAATAGATACCGTATCAATCTTGAACAAAGTTTACATGTCACTTCCTTCAACCACAACCTCTTTTGGCTCTTTGAAATCCACAAGACACTCTACAATGCCCTGAAGCTTCGGCAGCTTGCTCTTAATCTCATAATCAAATTCCTGCAAAGTGATTAACCACTTTGCTAAACGGTCAGGTGGTTGTAACTTATTCAACAACAATCAAAGCCCTTCGCCTTTATATAAAAAACCACCCTCTCATAAAGAATGTAGTGCCTAAACTTCTTGGTCGCAAACACCATCGCAAGGTACAACTTCTCCATATAAGTGTAGTTAATTTTTGATATGCCCAACTTCCGACTAGCAAAAGCTATTGGATGGTACCACTTTTCCTCCTAAATTTGAGCTAAACAGCAGCTAATACTATACATGGTTCTGCTGAAATTATATAGAACATTTTGCCCCTTTTTGGTGCTTTTAAAACAAGTGCTTTGGCAAGCTCTTGCTTCACATCATCAAAAGACACTTTACAAGCACCACTCCATGTAAACTAACAGTTAAAGGACAATAGGTTCATCAGGGGCAACGTTCTTTCTGCCTAGGCATTGATAAACCTCCGATAATACCCTACTTATGAAAGAAAGCTATGCACTTCCTTTGGAGTACGTGGCGGACTCATGGCAACTATGACCTTGATCTTTTCAGGATCAGTCGCAATCCCTACAGAACTGACCACATGGCCTAACAAGAGCCCATAAGGGACTCCGAAGACGCACTTCCGTGGGTTAAGAGCTATGCAAAATTGTTTGCAATGCTCAAAACACTTCTGCAAAATGATCAATTGCCTATCCCTTATGGTGGCTGCCCCCACATCGTCAATGAATACTTTCAGCTCCTCTGGGGAAATGTCTCCAAAGGTCTTGTCGGTTGTTCTTTGCCATGAACCATGTGCATTACACAACCCAAATGCCATCACATGGTACGCAAAGGTACCAAAGACTATAATAAACTTCGTTTTTAGCTTGTCTTGCTCAGTGATTGCCATTTGGTTATACCCTGCAAAGCAGCCCATGGACGAATATATTTCCCTACCCGCTAGTCAGTATGCTGAACAGGGAAGATCAAACCTGCTTTCCGCAACTTCTGTTGTTCCTCGTACAACCCGTCCCTTAATTCAAAAGGCATACGCCTTACTTTCTGACATACAGGGCGGGTACCTTCCTTTACAGGAATAGTATGCACAACTAGGCTGGGAGGAATACCCCGAAGCTTGTCATAGCTCCAAGCAAAGATATCGCGGAACTCTCGAATTAAGGACACATAATCCTCTCTTTCTTCCAAACTGAGAATGGACCCTAATTTAATTGGCCGTGAATCATTTAGCATACCAAGGTCCATCTCAATAACGTGTGCATCTCTTATTTGATCATGAGGCTCTATCAGCTCATTCAAGGTTATTTGATAAATATCCTCTGTAGTGGACCCTTCCTTAGATCCATCACTCGATGACGTCTCACTACCAGATGGATCATCTACTGTTTCTAGTTCAGTGGAGAATAGTGGAGCTCTCTCACTCTGAGGAGACTCAGGGTAAGCATCCACTATTACACAATGGGCACCTCGACCCAAAATCACTCGACCAGCGGGTATATCGACTTGACAGTCTGTTCGTAGAATCCATGGCCTGCCTAGCAAAACTTGAAAGCTAGAACGTCCTGCAAACCTTATCACCCTAAAGTCCAGATAGCATTCCACACTCGCAACTGTAATGTGGACCTTAGTAATGCAACCTTCCGGTTGTCTTAGACTATCATTAGCCATCCTAAGAAGTGTGAAGCCATCTTTTTGGATCTCTAGACCTAACCTCTCCATCAAGTCTGAGCTTATGATATTGATGGAGGATCCAGTGTCCACGATAGCGTGCTCCACTAATATTCCATCCACATATGCTGGAACCCTAGGGCAATGCTTTTCAGCATGATCAAATCGATCTTTCCCCACTCTAGCTATGTCCAAATGTTCTACTATATACCCTATACGCAAGATTTTCTTGAATTCCTTGCGTACTCCTAGAGAAAGTTTAATCAAATGCAGGAGATTCACGTCTGGTTTGACTTCACAAAGGGAACTTGCTAGATCAAAGTCATGATAATTAGCCAAAGTTCTCTTCTCGTGCCAAACCATTCTCTCATTTGGTCTTTCCATCGGCTTTGCTACCTCTTTTTTAGCCTTCACCTTCTTTCTTGGCAATCCTTTATCCTCCTCAGGATTGACTTTACTGCCAACAAGTCAGTCCACCTTCCATATTAGGATTCAGGGCTCTCTTTTCCCTAGCATCTTGTTTAGGGCTTCCCTCGACAGGTTTTACAATTCCTTTGTCACCCTCTTTAATCTTTTAACCTCTTGTTACGGCTCGTAGATTAGAAATTTCAACATCATTGACACGTATAGCCTCAATAAGGCTAACTCCACTGCCATGAGGTAACTCCTCTACGACAACCTTTCCTCTTTGCAGTATTTGCCTTGGTCCATCATCTTGCTGGAGATTATTCCCTTGTGCGCGATGGTTAACTGGACCTGGTTGTTTACTCCCTTATTGGAGAGAACTGATCTTACTCCAATAGGTAGCGGCTAAGTGGCCAGACTTCCCGCAAATATCAGATTTGACATTCGGGCAATTCGTAGGGAAATGTTGGCCCCCACACCACTTACAGCTGAATCTTGAGGGGCCACCCTCTTCAAGGCGTCGGCTCCCTATCAAATTCTGTTGCTTCTTAAGGAAATTGACATCCACAGCTATTTGTCGATACTGTTCAGAGATCATATCAGTGTAGTGCTTCATCATATCCTTAACTTCACCAAGGACATTAGAAGCACTCGACTCATAGCCGTGATTGTCAATCTGTCGTCCCATGGGCCTAACCACTTGATTAGGAATCGGCCGCTGACCAACTGGGACAACATTAGGATTCATTGTTTGGTTTCCACCACTATTTAGTGAGGCCGCCTGACTAGCCATAGGCATAGTCATGCTAGGAGGAGCTGGTAACCTAGGCAAATTCGATATAATACTCCCTCTGCCACTCGTATTAACATGGATTCCCCTTGACTCCCATTGGTCAAGGCCAAATTATTACCATTCCAATTTATCCTTGCTGCATAAGCCGCTTGTAGGCGCAACTCTACTCCTTCTGCTTGGGTAATGGTAGTGTCAATATCGGCCAAAGCAACACTACTCAGCTGCACCTAGATATTAAAATCCAATCCATATAGAAAATATTGGAGCTGTGCAGCCGGCGCTGGAATAGGAATATAAGTGTTAAGTTTGCGAAGAACTTGCTTTAGTTTCTTGGCATATGCCTGGACATTCTCATTTGGCTCTTGGCATCTTACGTTCAAAACACGCAACCGCAACACTACACCCCCACTTGTTGTGGGTTGATTAACTGGAAATAGGGAAATACCAAGACTTCCACTTGCACTCGAAGAGCTACTCGTAACACCTAGGTTACTAGAACCACTGCCACTTATGCATAACGAGCTGCTCCTTTGAGGACAATAGCGTCTTACAATCTCCAACCGCCATCTAGCCCTCTCAGCACATTCTACTTTTAGTATTTCAGCTTGACAGTCCTTGTTAGAGGACATAAACCAACTATTTGGTCCCTAAGAACCCTAGATTCGAGAACCACCACTTGTTGGAGACTCCCGACAGACGCACCATTGATGGGACCTAAAATGGGCCGGCATTGGCTATGGCACTAGTCGAACCTCATGCATATGGCAGACAACCCCACCACATGGCCTCACGGGCCAGGAGCATCTAAATCTCACTTTGCACTAAATGCTTATGACAATTTTGCGTTTGTATCCAATATGTAGTCCAATGTTCACCTTCCCTTCTCCTCAGAGGGAGATCCCATAACATATAGGCATGATGCATCGTAATACACACATAGGGAAGCACCTCTCGGCTGATTGTCGCAGCTCCATTGCGACTCTCCTACACCTCGGGGATTGGCCCCAAGATGCGTCGCTCCAACATATAAAACATAAGGCATAAACTCCACTCTTTCATAATTCAGCATTCTAGGAGATTTTTGATTTGCCTCACAAAACTTTCCCCAACGAAAGCACCCGTCTAACCGACAACTTAGGTTTCTTGTCCTCTCAGCGTTGGTCAAAGTTTATCAATCAATTGCAATCCATTCCAGGAGATACCACATGACATGCTTGATGCAAGGTGTATGACGATTGTGCACAACCATTTTATGATTAAAAAACCAGTCATGTGAGGTGCGAAAAACAGCCCTTTCATGAATTTTAACTAAGCGTTACGTGCTGCGCGCTGCTTTAGGGACTAGCACCGGAACTTCCGTGCTACTAGTCACCTATATTTAATTATGGAACGATCCCTAAATGCTATGCACAAAGAGGAAAATCAGAATTTGTATCTTTTCACCAATTAGATTGTCGCACAAACTTTATCCCCCCCTTCACCATTTAGGTGTTGCTGCAGTGCATAGGTGTAAATGGTTGTTTTGTATCATTTTTTAATGTAAAAACCAATAAACACGTACTATAACAAAAAGGACCAGGCCAAACTGAGGCTTCACCTCATGCTTTAACCTCGCCAAACATTCATGCACATAAATCTTATTTTTCCATATTTTTTGAACGTGAAAACCCTAATTTCCTCTATTTTTCACTATTTTTTCCTATTTATTATTCATGGAAAATATGTATTTTTTGATTTATTTGTGTTGGCTTATTATTTTGACTAAAACTTAACATTTTCTCTGAGTTTATGCCATTTCCATTCCTTTTTTCCAACTCAAAATCGAAAAAACCACTAATTTCCATTGAAAAATGACATTTTGCAGGTTTTAACAAATTAATAACGGCTCTAAATCATTATAGGTTCTACATTTTTTTAGTTACAGCCCTCAAGCATGATGTAAACAAGGTTCAAACAAAAATTCATCGCATATGAACAACATTTGGACCATAAAACAACAAAAACAAGCAAATTTCTTCATAAAATTGGAGCATACCACGTGTCTTGCGTATTGCTTGTTTTTTAATAATTATTCTGGGCAGCCCACAAATCGACCAGAAACCATTCTTTAGTGTTGAATCTCTTTCCTCAACCTCCTCTTCATCTTGAAGCAATCCGATCACAGCCGTACAAGCATCCTTCAGCCCCTCTTCTTCTTGATTTCTTGCACATGAATTGCCTCTATGCAGGAGAGAGAGGGAGGAGAGAGAAAGACTAGTTTTTTATCTCTTTGCTCAGTGCATCATTCATTGATTTGTTTTTGGCGATGGAGGGCGAAGGATAGAAGCATCTCAGGGCCAAGAGGATTCCTCCTGCCTCAAACCGATCAGAAAATGATTAAAAATGGGAAAAAATTGGGGTGAAAAACTGACCTCCCCCCCGCAACATTTCATTTCATGAGCTTATTTTAAGCTCTCAATTAGAGCTTAATCTTAAAACCCAAATTATCTAGTTCATGACTTTTGCTTTCACACTTTCGGCAAGTGGTTTTTTCGCTTTTGGAGAGGCAAACGACATCGGATTCGAGATCCGTCTAGACGGATGGTTCCGTGGCATCGAAATCTACAAAGCTAGGCCCCGTCATGCTCTTCTTGTCTTCTAGACCCAGTAGTCGCTTCACAACCCTGAACCTTGCGAGGATTAAATGGGGAATCAAACAACCTCGGAATTGAGATCTGAGACTTGTGTTGGATTCCTGACGTCATTTTACGTCTAGAAAAACTCCAGCTCGGCCATCTGCCACCATTTGATTTTCCATGAAAATTAGCACTAGTGCTTTAGGGACTTGCCACTTAAATCGTACTGATTGCCACCGTCGCCTTCGATGAAGTCTATTTTTCCCCTCATATTCATAATTTTTTGCTATTTTTAAGCACTTCTTGGCATCAAAAATCATCTATCAGTTTGAATAGAGAATATGCATGTCTTTTTACTTGAGAGCTAAAGATATTATATGGTATTTTGGTCTTGTATTGACAAGGAATATTTGGAATTTTCTCATCATTGTATCATGAATTATTCTTAGTAATATGGAGTTTTTATAGTGAAAACAAGAATTAGAGGATTAGTAGATGAAAAGACATTGTGCATAATGAGAGAACGAGATAAAGACAATGTAGAGAATAGAGTGAACTGCAGTTCTTGATTTCATTGCTAGTAGTTGTATATATACATGGTTCATTAAATGAGGTAGGTGAGCTTCTTCTCTAAAATATTTGAGGTATTTACAGAGTGTATAACTATGGGAACCTTTTGTCCACATATTTGCCTATCCTTATCTTATCCAAAATTTTGTCCTAACATCCCCCCTCAAAAGGATTCCATAGGAAATTTAACTGAATAAAACTACAAAAAGATAAGAGGGTACCACTAAAGATCATGATCCCCCTCCCCGTCAGAGCATGAAAAGGATATGCATTACAATTTTGTGTTTCACGTGGGGAATTGATTTGGTGAGGAAATCAATATCATTATCACAAGATAGTACATATTGAAGGATGATATGGGAATTTTCAACTAATTTGTGTACAAAATGATATCTCATATCAATATGGCAAAGTTTGAGACTTAATTTAGGGCCTTGAACCATAAAGATACATTCTTTGTTGTCAATATAGATGGAAATTTACTGAGGTTGATATCCAAAGCTGATATCCTCCAAGAGTTTCTTAAGGTAAATAACTTCTTGGGTGGCCATGCTACATGCCATATATTTGGCTTCTATAGTAGAAATTGCCACTAAGTGTTGATGTTTGGTGTTCCATGAGGTAGGACCACTTACTAGAGTAATAATGAAACCTATGAGAGATCTTTGGGTAGCAAGGTCGCCACCCCATGAATATACGTGTAAAAGAAATTCATTGTTGTCTTTGGTAAAATTTAGCCCCACATGAGACATGGCCTTGAGGTATCTTAAGGCATGTTTCAACTACCTTTGATATTCATAAGTGGATTGATGCATGGCTTTGGAAAGAATATGTCTTGCATAAGACAAATCTAGATGAGTACATGTAATTAGATACCTTGAGATATTTGAGTGCTTCTATATAAGGAATAGTTTTCATTTCACGGGGGTACCCATTTGAAAGAGAGTGAGACGAATATGGATTTAGTTGGAGATTTTGGGCAAGAGGAGTGACCATGGGGTTACATTTGAGCATGGAATAACGTGAGAGAATAGACATAATGTAGGTGTGTTGATGCATTTTTATAAATGTGGGTGTTTGTTCAATTTCAATGCAAATACAATAATGCATAGGGCCATAATTTGTTATAGCAAATTGGGAGAATTAGTGAGAATTGGATGTCCTTAACATAGAGACCTAGGATAATGATAGTGTTTCCTTGAAGAAGAATATAAATGTTATGATCAGTATCTAGCCTTCTAAATCCATGGTGTATTAAGTGAGAATGAATGCAAGTGTACCATTGCCTTGGTTCTTGTTTCAATCCATAGAGGGCTTTATGCAATAAACAAACATGAGTAGGATATTTAGGATCAATAAAGTTTGGATGTTGAGACATATAGATTTTCTCATTTAAGTAACCATGCAAGAAGGTAGTTTTTGACATCACCATGATGTAGAATAAATCTGAAATGAGTAGCGATGGAAACTAATACCCATAAGGAAGTAGGAGTGATACTGCTAGTTACCTGTATGGACAACTAACATGGATGAGTTGGCACCATGCAATGTGTGTTGGAACCTATCGTGGGCTATTGTGAGAGTGTGGAATGCCATGTTGTTATCACAATTGTTTCATAGGTTTGAGTAGGGATGATTGGCACTGACTTTTGCACAAGGAATGGCACCAAATGGCCATCGTGTCGATGGAATCATGAGCTAGAGGGTACCTAAAAAGATTGAGCTAAGGTAGACCAATTAATTTTTGCTAAATTTAGGGCTTGCCCACATGTGGCAAGTGGTGAGGGAGCTTTAGGATGGGATAAGGGAGAGGTGCATACTCGAGCATGTCCATGAGAAGGAATAGGAAGAGATGATTGTGTGGTGGTGGATATAGTGGCCACGTGAGGAGAATTGCCAGATGATGAATGCAAAGATGTGGTGGCAAATAGGGAAACTGGATAAAGGGTCAAGGATTGATTTGTGTGATGGTGGAACATAGGGGGAAGAGATTAACTTCATTAAATGTTGCACTCCTACCATAAAGGAAGATCTTGTTGTGTGGATCATAAAATCGATAAGATTTATGACCATAGGGCTCACCATATCCTATAAAGATAATTTGTGTGGCTTGGGGAGAGAATTTGGACTTCTGATCTATATTGACAAGGAAGGCAATGCATCCAAATACCTTTAAATATGATAGATCAAGAAGGTGACCAAACCATAATTTGTAGGGAGTGTTATTGTGTAGATGTTGAGAAATGACAAATGATGTATGCTCCAGCAAGAGATGTCCTGAATCCCATATACACAGTGAGGAGAGTGGAACAACCCAACTTCTATAAAGCATTGTACTTGACTATCACTTTCATATGATGAATACAATATCATGATGCTTTCCTCTTTAAATTAGTGTCATTGTCATTGTCAGTCCAATACACAAGATTGTCTTTACGAGTCCAAGCTTCCATCTTGGAACCTAATTCACTTATGTAACAATTGTCTACTCATTGTCCATGTCAACATGAATTTAGTCTTCATCTTCCAACCTCCATATCTCCTGCCATGCTCTAGATCTGATATTTTTACATGGTATCTGAGCTCAGGTGAGCATGGCATAACTCCCTTCTCTGCTCTCTTAGTCTCTCTTAACCTCAGCTCAAGTCTAGCTCATGGTTCCATTTTTCACTTCCATCTCCACTTGACCTTGTGTTTTCCATAGCCAAAATAGCACCTACCTAACTTTGAGCTTATGCATCTCTAAAACAAAAGCATATCTCAACTTACTTCCTTCTAGGGATTTGTTCCCTAACTTAGGGCGCTACTCTGTATCACATGAGAGCTTGACGTTGGCCATTCCAGAGATCAGCATTGTCAGAATTCAAACTCGTTGTTCAAAACTGCGTCATTTACTATCCGTATGATGATTTTCCTCCACGTTATGTGATTTTTCCTGCAAACCATAGGGCTTTTAAGAGAGCATACCTAAGCTCTCTCTAACTCAGAGGGTTTCCCAAATGGCCATCTATATAAGCTGTAGTAAGTAAAAAACCAGGCCCCTATTCTGAAATCCTAAAAGGGCAGCCATAGCCAAGTTCCCTCAAGGTCATAAAACCTTTCATTTTCTTACTCCTCTAAGTCCACTAAAGACTCTATCACTCTGGTCTTACTGAGAACTTAATTTCTAGTAAAGCATCACACTAAATCAGCAAACAAGAATAAGATCAAGCATCAACATCTGACATTGAGCACTCACTACTTGATGGAGAAAGCAAAGTGAGCTTTTTGAATGTTGTTGTCCCCCATGGCAACATTGAGTGGAATGGACATCTCTTTGAACTCGATCAACCATCCTTTATGAAAAGTCATATGGTAAGTAGCTCCAAAGTCTAGGAACCAGGTATATTCTTCTTTGGAGTTTGAGTGAGGTACCCAAACACTTGTGGCTAGGCTAATGATAGTTTATGGTTGATCTTCTGTATCATAATTGCAAATGCTAACAAAATGAGCTTGCCTCTTTGAGTGATTTTTGTTGAATCTATTTTTTTGCCAACAGTCCTTTTCTATATGACCTTGTCATTTGCAAATGTTACATATGAGATGATATTGAGGATTTCTTGAGATGGACAGGGATTGAAATGACTGATGAGACTTGGGCTTGATGAGGATTAGTAAGAATTCTTTTGAAGTTAGATCGAGGAGAAAACTTGGGGTTTTGGTGAAAGGGTTGAGCTCTTTTGTGAAGATGTTTTGGGTTGTAGGTAGTTACGGCTAGGCCTTTTGAATCTTGAGTAGAAGAAGTAGAAATAGTATCTCTCATGACTTGCTCTTTTCTTGATTCTATAGATTAGAGGTTGAAGCTTGAGTTTATCAGTGGAGGTTTGAGTGGTAATAAAAGCTCTACAAGATAGAGGCAAAGAGGAGAGGAGAAACATAGCTTGTAGTTCTTTAGAGATGACTAAACTAGATATTATGGTTTCATCTAGTAGGGACTACCGCTATATCTCTTTGCATCCAATATACACTCCCTCCTTCCTCATTAAACTCAATGGGGACACTAGTAAGAACTTGATGACAATGATGGTAACAGACTCTCCCATGTGAAAGATCCGTCTTGCCACTTAGCAATGTGATAACCCTTACTCCACCGGATCACTTTTCCTTGGTGGTAATAATGTTCTTAATATGGATGCTCAAGATAAGGAATGAATTTTCCCATCCAATAGTCTTGGTAACCTCTACAAGTTTAAGCTAAATCCTGAAGAATCTGCAAAGGCACCAAGTCTAATGTCAACCCCTATACATAATAAGGCTTCATTTTATTGAATTTTACTTTAGTTTTGAACTCTACCCCTTGAAAATATGCTAAAAGAGCTATATAGCCATTCTTTCTTATACGAACAATCTTATAAGGACCATCCCACTTGGGTCCTAACTTGCTTGGCAATAGCTCATGACTGGCATCATAATATAGGACCAATTTACCCTTGGCAAATTTATACTTCCTAACACAAGGGTCATGAAGCACTTTTATCCCCTTCTTCCCTGCTTCCTAATGTAACAAGGCTTGTAATCTAATCTCATCAAGATATGCAAGGGAAGTGAATCTTTTTTGCAATGCTTCCTCTTCACCCAAACAATGGTTTTAGAGTGAATCTTATTATAGACAGCTCAATTTTCAAAGGTAAAACACACTCTTTCCCATATACTAATTTGAAAGGGGTGTGGCTTATAGCTCTTTTAAATGTCATATTATAACCCCAAACAGCCACATATAACTTTTTATCCCAATCACACTTACCTTCGAATACCATCTTAGATTAAATTTCCACAAGCTGCTTATTTATACTCTATACTAGCCCGTTTGCTTAGGGATTGTAAGAGTAGTCTTATTGTGTTTAATCTTTAGAGATTCTATCAAAGCCTCAATCACTTTATTCAAAAAATGTGTCCCACAGTCAAACATAGGCTCTTTAGGTGGACCAAAATGGCAAACAATTTGCTCCAACAACATAAAACTAGTCATTTCCTTAACATTATCCTTCATTGTAGTGTGGGCTTTAGACCACTTTGTAAAATAGTATGTCGCCTCAATGATATAATGCTTTTGTATAGTAAACAAAGGATACACAAGTCAAACAAAGTCAATATGCCATTTCTCAAAGGACAAGGTCACCAAAATGAAATTTAATGCCCTCTTATGATTTTCCCTAACATCGTGTTTCTGACAGATGTCACAACACTTAACATATGCAAAAGCATCCTAGAAAACCATTGGCCACCAATAGCTAGCACATGAAGCTTTGTGGCTAGTAAGCTATCTAGCAAAATAACCCCCACATGCCGAATCATGGCATTCCTCTAAAATGAATCATACATGATCAGGCACCATGCAACAACAATACACCACAACATCCACTCCCCTTTTATATAAAACACCAACTATAATGGAAAAGCGAAGTGCTTGTTGCTTAATCTTTCTCTTCTCAAATTTAGAAAAAATTTCCACTGGATTGCATGTGGATAGATAATGTGTAATAGATGCATATCACAATGGGATTGAGGATGCATCAATCTTGCATAAATTCTCACAGTCACTATTATCATCCCACTCTTCCGTAGGCTTTCCAAAATCTACTAAACATTCAACAATTCCCTACAATTTTGGTGGCTTACTTCAAATCTCATAGTCAAACTCTTCAAAGATATTAACCAATTGGCTAAGCGATCAAAGGGTTGAAGCTTGTTCAACAATAGTTGTAATTCTTTAGTCTTGGTGAAAAACACCACCTTTTCATAAAGAATATAATGTCCAAACTTCTTGGTGTGGCAAACATCATAGCCAAACATACTTCTTTTAAATAACTATAACTTAACTCCAAAATGCCTAATTTTCGACTTGCAAAAGCAATCAAATGATAAAGATGTATCTCTCGCAAATCTAGGATAGGCAACAATTGATACTATACCTTGTTGCAACCATAAAGAGATAGAAAACCTCACCCCTTTTTGGAGCTTTTAACACTAGCGTTTTAGATAATTCCATCTTAACATCCTCAAACACCACTACACATGATTCAATCCATTCGTAAACATGGCTATGCACCATGAGATTCATCAAAGGTCATGAGCGCTCGGTCAATGTATTAATGAACCAACGATAATAGCCCAAAAATGAAACAAAGTTGTGAACCTCCCTAGGGCTATTGGGTTGGCTCATGGCCACAATTACTGCTAGTTTCTCATGGTCAATGGCAATGCCAGTAGCACTCACAACATGATCCAACAATAAGCCATAAGGAACCCCGAATAATACACACTCCAAGGATTTAATGCTATGCACTACTCAAGACAACGCTCAAAGCACTTATGTAAAATGATGAGTTTTCTATCATGGATTGTAATAGGCACCCCAAATCATCTATAAAAACATTAAGTTCTTCAGGGGAGATATCGACAAATGTCTTGCCAGCTGTTCTTTGCCAAAACCTAGAAGCATTGCATAGACCAAAAGCCATGACATGGTATGCAAAGGTACCAAATACTGTAATGAATGTCATTTTCAACTTATCCTCATTAGCTATGGTTTTCTAATTATAGCCCACAAAGCAATCCATGAAGAAGTGCATTTCTCGCCCTACCAACTCATCTAAAATCCAGTCAATAAAGGGTAGAGGATAGTAGCCCTTTACTGTCTACTTGTTCACCTCCTTAAAATCTATGCATAGGTGGATTTGATTGTTCTTCTTCTTCCTTATCACAATTGGTGAGCACCATTTAGTGTGTTCAATAGGAAACATTATACTTGCATTCCTTAAATGTATTAATTCCTCAAAAAGAGGCTCTCTTAACTCAAAAGGCATTTGTCTAACCTTCTGCCTTACTGACTTGCTACCGTCTTTCAATGGGATTGTGTGCATGGCAATAGTAGGGAGAATCCCCTTCAATTCATCATAGCTCCATGCAAATATATTCCTAAACTCATGCAGGAGCAATACATAGTTTGCACACTCATCATTAGAGTTTGATTGGATAGGGATCATTAAGAGTCCCAACATCCCACTCTATTACATCGGAATCATGTTTCTGATATTTTTCCCCTATCAACTCATTCAAACACACTTGATGGACCTCCTCCGTTGTGGAACCCTCATTAGACGGCACTTTCTATCAAGATGCCATCAACATATGTGTCCACCCTAGGGTAGTGTTTCTCCACATGTTCCCACCATTCACTACCCACTCGATTTATACCTATAGGTTCTACAACATAACGTGCTCATAGGATTTTATTGAACTCCTTGTTGCAAACATTAGGTGACAACCGTATTAATTGTATCAAGTTCACATCTAGCTTGACTTTATATAGAGCATTCGCTAGATTGAACTCATGGAAGTTTGCAACAGTCTTTTTTTCTTGCCACACCATCCTCTCTTTCGACTTTCTAATAGCCTTAATAACCTCCTTTGCTTTTGACTTATGCCTGCTCTGAACCATGGGCTCCTCTAAGACACCTTCAGATTTAAGAGGACCCGCCTAGGTACTGGCATTTGCTACCTTCTTGTCAACCCCAATAGACTTAGGATTAGCTTTACTTGTACTTGGGTCGTCCTTCTAAACTTATTTCATTGTTTTGGCTCCTATTGACTAGTCTTACATTGTTAGAGGCTATCTTTCCATGAATCGGAAACACCTCTACCATACTAATCCCACTGGGCACTTGCTCTAGGGTGGCTTTTCCCCTTTGCAAGATTTGCTTAGGACCCTTCCCTTGTGGATTCACATCATTTGAATTATGATTTACTAGCTTGGGTTGTTGATTGCCTTGCTAAGAGCTTGCTGGAGTGAACTAACTCTGCTCCAACATGTACTAGCCATATATCCTGACTTTCCACATATATCACACTTCACATGAGGACAATCCACGGGAGGTGTTGACCAACACACCATTTACAACTAAATTTTGATGGATCGCCCTCTTCACAGCATCAACTTTCTATTAGGTTTTGCTACTTCTTTAAGAAGTTTACATCTACAACTATTTGTCTATATTGTTTAGTTATCATGTCAATATAATGCTTCATCATGTCCTTGACTTCCCCAAGAACATTCAATGCACTAGATTCATAACCATAATCACTTGCTTGATGTCCTAATGGCTTAACCGCCCAGTTAGGTATTGGTGGTTGATTAGTTGGTATTACATTAGTATTTGTCACTTGGCTTGCACTATTTAATGGGCCCTTTTAGCTAGCCATTGGCATAGCAGCATTAGGAGGAACTAGCAGCATAGGTCTATTTTGCATGAGGCCTCCTCTTGGATTAGGGTTTGTTATGGGTGGACTTATTGCATCTTGACCTCCACTAGCTGTAGGTAATGCCAAATTATTGTTAGGACCTAGACTTGAATAGAGATCTACCACCCTAGATACATAGGCCGTTTGTAATTGTGACTCTGTCTCCTCTACTTGTGTAATGGCAGTATCTAAATTAGTGAGAGGAATAGTACTCAACTATACTTGGATGTTGAAATCCAATCCATGTAGGAAGTATTGTAGTTTCACAACACGTGGAATGGGAATAGAGGCTTGCAATTTGCAAAACACCTCCTTCAATTTCTTGGCATAAACTCGAGCATTCTTATGAGGCTCTTGACATATTACATTCAAAACACACATCCAATATTGACCACCTCTCTCAGGGCCAAACTCTCTTCAGAAAGCCACATAAAATAAATCTATCGTACTTATGATTCTAGCTTTCAAGCCATGATACCACACCGTAGCTTTTTCTTTCAAAGTAATAATAAAGAACATCATAAGATGTTCTTTGGTGTCCTCGATCCATCAATTAAACATGAAGGAACTCACTAATATGGAGTTTCGCATCCTCCTCTACTAACCCATTAAAAATGGGTAGGAAAAAACCAAGCATTAGCAAATCTATTGCTCCTATAGGTATCGCAATTTATTGTGCCATCATAACAATCAAGTTTGTCTCCTCCCCCTACTAATGGGCTAAATAAGATATTAATTAGGTCAATAAGATCTCTCACACTTGTGATATCACATGGTTGCACTTAGAAGAATACCTCCTAAGAATATCTACTCTCCATCTAGCCCTTTCAGCTCATTCTTGACATTGAACCTTGGCTTGACGGCTTTTATTACAATATACTTTCTTGAGCTCTTTCAAACTTGCATTCACCTCTTTCTAAGGCTAGAAAACTTTCCCAAAGTCACACATACATTCCACAGAACACTTACAAGGCATATAGAGGATTTATAGAAGCTCAATAGAAGTTCACACAAGATTTCATAGAAAGTCAATAGAAGGCATCAGAACCATATAACTCATACTGAAACCATTCCAAACCATCAAAACCATTCAATGAGCTTTCAAACAACCTCAAACTTCATCAATCATTACTCCATCCTTCCATACAAAAGAAAACAGAACAAAACAGAAGCTATCAAACCCAATCAGAACCTCAAGAGAACCTAACATAACATCACAGAACCTCATATCTCTACTAAAAAATAACATGAGCTTATCAAAACCATTGCACCCTATCCAAAACACTCTGAAAACACATGCAAACCAATTAATCTTCATATAAAATCAACCATTCAATCCTCAAAAATAACAAAAATCAACCAAAAAAAACAAGTCATCTCAGCATTCATCATATCCCTACACTTAATAAGGGAGCATCTTCATGACCTAGGAAAAAGAGAATACAAGTGCATCAAAGAGCTCAACTTGATCTTCTTTAGCAAGCTTCAAGAAACACCATCCAATCATGACCCCAACTTGTAACCTGCATCTAATAAAGAATGTAAGAAAAGGAAAATCCTTTATCCATTAACACATCTTATAAACAACAGAAAATCATGACAAACTTGCAGAGGATATAAGAGGTTACTTCCATCCACCATCAAGTTCCATCTCCTCCTCCATTACAGCTGAATTCAGATTTGGAGGATGAGTGCCCCTCCCATGTTTTTTCAAACTAAATGCCAACGTACCACAAGGCTACCTAGTCCCTTTTCAGTCTCAGTTTGCAAATTCTCCTGTACAGGACACTACCCCTCCTGTTTCTAGCAATCCCGTCCCTTCATTCCTGTCTTATCGTAACTTATTTGCTGCCCAAAGGAATGGATAGCTAGATAAGAAAATTTCCTCATCTTTACAGACAATCCTGGAGTTGGGCCTATGCTTTCCTAATTGATTTCTTGTGTCCAATCTACATTGGAGACTTCCCTTACTTCCTGTCTTCAATCTATTTACACTAGGATTTTTAATTCATTACAAGACAAATTTGATTCCCTGACTAGTCAGTTGAGCAAAGCTTTAGAGGACTTGGCATCTGAAAAACCTACCCTTAGTAACATTCATAAACAGATGACTGAAGCTATTGCTTTGGTGGATTCCTAGAAATCCCAAATCAAAGAGTTAACAACTAAAGTAGCTACCTTGGAATGCAGCTCTCTTGAGAATGAAGCTGAGAATGTGTCTTTAACTAAAGAAAAGAATGCAGCTCTCTTGAGAACATGATTGAGTGAGCTTGTATAAGTTGGGTACTTGTGAGGGTCAATTGCAGCAAGACACTGTTGAATTCCAAAAGAGGCTTATTGAAGAGCTTAACCAACAAATTGCTACTCTCTCTATTCCTCCTCCAACTCCTATAATTTCTTCTGTCTTATCTTCTAAAGAGGAGCTTGACTAGTTGTAGCAGAAGCCTAAGCAGTGTGATGGGTTTTTTGCTAAGGTTGAACGCCTTCAATAGGTGAATGAATTATGTGTAGGATGACTTTACTCGCTATGCTGAATTGGTTTCACCTCCCCCCTCTTTCTAGATTAAGTATAATCAACAGAGGTTTTCCTTGTACATTTCCTTGAGCAATGTGGATTTGGAACCTCTAGAGGATGGGTGGTCAAATCTATGGTCTACAGATTTGCTGAGAGCTGTCTTTGATAGATTCGTGGATGAGGTAGTTTCACATGAAATCGTCTTTTATGTATCTCATAGGACATCTACAAATTCCTGATGAGAAGGATCTAAATGTTTATGTGGGGGATGTGATTTTGCAAGCAGTCATGTATGTTCATTCAGTGGAGCTCTTGTTAATAGAAAGCTTGAAGACTTATCATCAACAAACGTTGTCAAAAAGTTTATTGTTCATAATATAAATCATGGAATTCTTATGAACACAGAAGATCTTTACTAGGATTTATATGAGAAATTTTCATACATAACTCAGTCATTGTTACCCAACAACCAACTTAGATATCACTTAGTTTCATAAGTTCTTTTGTATCTGTCATACAATTTCCAATTGTACCATGTATATTGATAACAAATTAAGTCTATGGGAACCCACAACTTGATCAGCTAGAAGTAATTGACAGTTTGCAGGCTAAGTCACATTGGTTCAAGAGGAAATTTTGGTTAGAAATCAAGAAAAGTGCCAAAAGTCCACTAGGTTCATGTGGGACCTGAAATAATGGACTAAAATGACCTGTAAGTGACCTAAGTGGTCAAAGTGAAAAGTGGGAGCTGAGCAGGATGCAGCCCGCATTTTTCGATGCAAAAGACGAGCCTGCATACCTGTGGCAACTGGAGAAGGATCTGTGGGCTATGGTGCATGCTCCAAAGCATGCAAACTCAAGACAAACTGGAGCTGAAGAAGGAGATACAAACAAGGAAGGTGAGAGCTCTTCTTACCCTTCCATTTGGTATGACGAAAATGAATGGTATGACAGTCCATAAAAGGGGGAAACCTGAGAAAAAGTATTCAACCTACTCTTATGTACGTCTTCTCTCATTCTTTTACCTTATTCATGGTCCAATGAAGCCCGTCTTGAACCCAAGTACTTGAGTGACTTTGGGGCAAGCAAAGGGGAGGATTCTGAAGGTGTATGGGCTGTTATGGACTGAAAAATCCAGTCATAAACAGGGCAGCCCATTGTTCTTGTCCATTTTGATGAGTAAATAAGTGATCTATGTGGTTGTAATAGAGGAAATTGACCTCTTAACATCAAGGCTTTACTTGTGAATGATTAGAGGAGCTTATTCTTGAGATTATGTACACTTTTAGAGCTTGATTATGGGCTGGAAATTACTGCCTTAAAACAGGGCTAAAGTTCAAATTATGCTTTATCAGTGCATTTCATGAGCTTTTGATCTATGTCTTGAATGTACTTGTATCTACCATCAAAATACTTGTTTCTTGGAGTTTTTTCCATCCATGTTCATGAAATGAAAACCATTTGAGCTTACATTTGGAATATGCATTTGGTTTAAATTTGAGATTATCCTTAATGTAAAGACTTATTATTCCTATATGCATTTGATGTGATCAAGACAAAGTTATTCATTCCATTCATGTATGCTAAATAAACATAAAAAGCTTGATATCTTCTTCTTCAACTAAGTCATTTCTAAAACCCAAATCTTGTCAAACCCCAATCTTTCCCCCTTCTCCAATCCTTGAATCCCACACTCTTCTTCTACTCTAAACCACGGTGGTAGACCTTCAACCCCCAACACGACGACAATGTTATGGTGTAGAGCGCTTGCTTGGCATCCGTCTTTGGAGGATGATGCTTTAGAACCTCATCGTTTACAGAGTGTCTTTCATAAGTCTGATATCCATCCATTGCAAACTCCATTGTTGAGCTATATTGCTAATCATCCATTGTTTATTGATTCCTTTTTCCAGTCCCTTAATTTTCATTGTTCTATTTTCCCGTTGGATCCTGCTGATCTTCTTTCTTATTCTCTCATGTCCTATCACTTTCCGTTGTATGTTTCCCTTCTTTCTTCTAGCTATGATACTATTCCTCTTTTATCATTTACTCCTTTTGGATCCCCTCATATTCCTGTTTTAACTATCTGTCCTTTTATTTTTCCGATCCTACATCCACTCCTATCCCTTCTGAACCTTGTCCTATAGTTGCTTCTATTCCTTCTTTTTTCTCAGTGGAATCCCTTCAAATGTTTTTTATGACTTCTCTGTCTTTTCCATCTTCCTTATCCCTTCACTTGCCTTCATTTTATGATTTGTCTTATCCACCTTTGCAATGTTCCCCTCTTATTCCATTACCATCTCCATTTGATTATATTAACCTTCCTCCCCAATCAGTGCTAGATACACCTGGATATGGCAGTGATATTCTTCGTCAAAGGCAATGGACATTGCATGATTCTTTAACAGGATCGGTGATTAACTATTGGCCTTTTATTCCAGGGTCTTGGGAGACATCTGCTACATGTTCAACTTCTTATCTTCATTTTTCTTGAGTGCATGTTCATTCTAAGGATACATCTGTATGCCTTGCTACTCACTTTTGTTGGTATCTTACTTTCATGCATCAACAGTCTTATCTGAATACTCGAAAGAGTATCCCATTGTTGATCCTAAATCCAAATGTGGACGTGATTATTGCTCAAACGGATGTCTTGTATTACTTTGCACAGGCTTTCCCTACCAGGTTCATCATCTTACTGGAAAGGATGTGTTGTTTACAATTTCTACAAAATGTACCTCGGTATTTTGTAGATGAGAGTAAAGTTTTAGAGCATCTCAAGCTTAGCATGCAGTTTAAAAAGAAATATATTTGTCCTGCTTAGAAGTGAATCCTTTTCATGGTTGGATGATCTTTTCTTAATGGAAAAACTTTTTCTTTGCTCTCCATTTTTTGGGGGCATGTGCCATTTAGTCAACCTGATATTGTGTTTATATGAGTTTTGTGTATGTTCTATGATGTATGTGTGGTGTAGTTATATGGTTTTGATGCCTTCTGTTGACTTTCTATGAAATCTTCTATGATATTCTCTTGAGCTTCTGTAAATCCCATGTATGCCTCTATAAGTGTTCTATGGAATGCATGTGTGACTTGGGGAAAGTTTTCTAGCCTTGGAAAGAGGTGAATGCAAGTTCAAAAGAGCTCAAGGAAGTGGAAGAAGTAGCTGCTGAAGACTCAAGAGAAGACTAGAGTGAAGTGACAGTAGTGAGCTATGAAGAGTCATTGTAGTGGCTCTAGTGATCTTTCATATTAGACACACCTCTTGGGAGGGATATTCACAACCAAATAAGGGTTATTGTGAGTGATTATTGAGTAATCTAGTGAGGATATGATGTACTATTGAGAGAGAGAGAGAGAGAGAGAGAGAGAGAGAGAGAGTCAAAGATAGCCAATTCTATACAAGGCAATGTATCTATGAGAGATTGTGAGAGAAAGCTATGGAAACTTTGAAGGTGAATCATATGTAATATCTTTCCATCCAAAGTGGAGTATTATCTTGTATTTTTGGGGTCTATCAATGAATTCTATGAAGAATATGAAGAGTATGGTGGATTTTGTTAAAGTTAAAGCCATGGGAGAATTGTTTTTATGAAGCTGCATGAAGATTTCTTATTCGTGGTGTTCTTTCCTTTGTTGAGATCATATCAAATATGAAAAAGATGGTTATTGATTATACCATATAGATTTTCTTATAGTAGAATCCCTATTTTCCTTGGTGTCTCCCTTGGAGCTCCATGTTTTTGGTGTGCAGTTGGGAAAAATTGCCATCAACAAGCATTAGAAGAATTTGAAAATGAAGGAGATGTCATTGCCAAGAAGAGAAGAATTTGATGGATACTTAGAAAGTTCCTTTCTACCACTAAAGAATTGGAGATTCTCAATTCCAAAGCCACTTTCTACAAGAAGTTGATTCCACAATGGCAGAAACATATTATCATCATGGTGTAGGCTCTATGTGGTGGGCTATTTCCTCTCCCTGCTAAAGCAACATAGACGTGCATCTTGGTAGCAAACTATTTGGGAGAAAAATAAAGCACAAAAACAGAGAGAATGATCATCCATGGGAGATTTGGCATTCATTGAGAAGTTTCGAGGCATCATCAAGTGGGAGATCGTGAAGAAGCTTCAGAAGTTGTGGTTAGTGGAAGTTCACGAAAACAAGAAAGAAAAGAGTTAGTTGGGATTTGTTCGTGGATCCTCAATAGCATGACAAGTGGGATGCATGGTGCACTGACAATCTTCTGTTTGTCCAATTAGCAACCCACTGGAAGCTAGTAGACAGAGTGTTCTTCACAACATACACTATTGAAACCATCAAAAGTTGGCATTACTATGATGATGATACCACGACGATCCTCAGAAAAATGAGTTTTGACACTTTCAAAATGGAATATCTTCCCCTCTATAGTGGTCTGAAAGCTAAATTCAGAGACATTGAAAAATAGAAAGTACAAAAAATGTTGGCAAGAGAGTCCTCTAGAGATTGAAGCCCCTCTAATTCTGTTATGTTGAGTACAAACCAATTCGGTGGAGCTAACTCCCTAATGAATGATGCAATCAAGAGGCAAGCACTAGAACGAGTCCAAAGGTATGTGAGAAGAGAGAATGCAAAAATCAAAGCCAAAAACGAGCTAGCAAACAGAAGCCTCATTTGACGCCCTAGCAGCACTCTTTACAGAAGTCCCCATGGCGACTCAAAGTCCCCTTCCTAGCCAAATCCGTCCTGAAAATATTGATGACATGCCAATGAATGTAGTCACATTGCCCATTTTTAAGGGAGAGTACAATCAAGACCATGATCTTCATGTAGCGGAGTTTATGGCAGCATGTGTGGCTAACAATGCTAGAACCCCTGAGCATTAATTGGCAATATTCTCTGCCACTTTCAAAGGCACGGAGTTTTAGTGGTATGAGAGACAAGCAGCATGAACTTTTGGCACATGGGACGGCCTTCCTTCACTAAATTTAGGCCTAAAGGTTTTGAAGAGCAAATGCAAGAGGAGTTCATGAACCTAAGGCAGCAGTCCTCTGGTGAATGAGTAGAAGCTTATGGCTCGTGATGGAATCTATACTCAAGAGATGGACCAACTATCATTTGGATGAAGGCATCCAAAAGGGAGTTTTCCTTAGAGGCCTACAACCAAAAGTTCTTAAATTTGTGGAATTGAGAAGACCAAGCAACCTGCAAGCTACAATGGAAGGTGCAAGACTGTATGATGAAGTTGAAGCAAGGTTGTCAATGACCTCAGGAAGAGGAGTCCTACCTCCTCCCATTCTAGGAATTGCATATCCACCAAATGCAATCCCAGGGACAATTCCCTACCCTACCCCTAGATGCAAACAGTGCCACACTATAATGTACCGAATCCACAGTGGCCGTCATAGACGACAGTGCCTCAAATGATAGTTCAACACAACAGGAGTGGCCTCAAACAATTCCCCCAATGGTGACTCAACAATAGCAAAATCTTACCAAACTGGAATCGAAAACCCTTGGTCTTAATAGGAGCTTTGAATCAGAACTAGAATAGAGGACCCTGTAGATCAACTCAACCAGTGTATGCAGTGATTACATAAGCTTTCCACAATCCTACTGCAAGTACTCGAAGAGGTGAGAATCTGAAGGACTACCTGTCCAATTCAGTCACAAGCATCAAGAAGGAGCTTATCAATGTGATTACAGAATAGCTACAAATATTGAAGGTGAATATCACCAATATATCCATTCTTGCAAGAGGTGGAAGAGATGTGATGCATTCTAATACATGGTATGGAAAGTGCCATCAAGCGGTGTCGGAGCGTGTAGGATTGAAGGTCAATCATCACTGGGGTATGAGACAGAAAAAGGTAAGAGGATTTGAGAGATTGGGTTCAAGAGAAAGAGAGAGCAAAAATATAATAGAAGGATTTAAATCACTTCACCCATGCCTCCGACTGCATGTAATTCCAATGAGCATAAAGAACATAAACTCATAAGAATCCAAGCCTTTGCCCTTCACACTATGAGCATCCACATAGACATGTGCTCAATGTACTAACTCAACAACCCATCATAAAGCAAATACATTAATCATCTTTGTTATCCATGAACCATACATGAATCAAACTCATGAATAGTCTCTACAAAATCTGAAGATAAGAAGTGTAGAATCAATGTAGGTGGAAAGGGAAACAGTATTATGGAATGATACAATGAAAAGAAATCAATGAAAGAAGATAGATCTCAATTTGGGCTCTAATCATAGATCAACCCCGAAAATTACAATTTGTTACAGCCAATACAAATAAGCATAAATTCTTCTAAATCCAAGCAATATCTTTTAGGAGTAGTCTTCAAGCTATCTTCAATGACAAGTAGCTCAAAATCAAGTGTTTTAGGAAGAAGATCCTTCTGCCAAGCTTCTCATTAGAGTAGGCAGCACTTGCCCTATTTAGGACTACTTAGAATAGCCCCAATTCAGCCCATAAATCAATAAAAATTATCCTTTGAGCAATTACAAGCATAGCCTTGCCTTAAGAGACCAAGATGCATGCACCAATTGCTAAGAATCTCCCTTTTGAGCAAGAGAAATGAGAAGAGAGGTCTACTGCAACTAATTCCCTATCAATGGTTGAATATGACAACCCTAAATCATCCCATATAACTTTCAAGATTCAACTTTGATGGTAGCTCAATCTTCCCCTATCACGGGAGAGCACAAATCAACCAAATGGAGGTGTCTAGCACCCTGTAAGAAGTAAAGAAGAAGAAAAGGATCTTGCTATCCACAAAATCCTTGTGTGGGTTACCTATTTCAGCCCTAAATCAAGTCAAATCCCAATCAAGATAGCACCTTGATGATGCTACAATGCTGCCCTCTCATCCAAGAACTTGTATCAAGCAATAGGTAGCTTCCAATGAACATATAGATGAAGGAGAAAGAAAGAAGAGCTTGTTTCCATGTTTGCTCTATTTATGGCTGCCTATTTCAGCCCAAAGCATTCACATAGAGCAATCAAGAAGCTCCTTTGATGCTCCTCTCACAATGTCTATGCAATGACAGCTTGAATCAAGCCTTCCAATGCTCAAGAGCAATCAAGAATGATCAAGAATGATGATGATGAAGAAGAGAGAATGAGCGTATGAGTTACTGTCAATCAAACCACAGATTTGGATAGCCAAATTTAGTCTTCATTTAATCCATAATCAAAGCAAGAAGTGCATTTGATCAATCTCTTAGCAAGAGCCTTTATGTCCAACATGTAGGTAAGCTCCCAAGTCAAGAATAACCCTTGATGTGACAAGATTAGATGAGAAAGCAAGAAGATGGGCTTCAGCCCACCAATTTACAGTTTTGAATAGCCAATAGCATCCCTTTTTCAACTCTTGAAGTACTCAAGAAAGTGGATTTGATGCCTCCCCTGGCATGAGAGATCAAACTCAGCATATAGATGAATACACAAGTCCAGAATATACCTTCTTCAAGAATGATTCGAGATCTAGAAAGTATGGGCTACTACCCTTAAATACATAGTTCAGCCCTCTTTTGGGCAACCACTTGTGGCCATGGAAGCAACAAATGTATGGAAAGAAGATACAGTTACATGCCAAGTGTTTCCGCCCTTTGATGGCTTGATCCTCTTTCGTGGTTGCATGCCTCCATCTCTCTCAGCTTGCGCCCTATTTCATCAGCCTGGGAACGACCTGTAATACTCAATGTGAATTGCTCTTCTTCTCCTCTTTTACTCATGAGCAATGCCTAGACCCTATAAGTCACACACAACTCATATACTATGTCATATGAAGCAAACCTAGGTGACTTTGTGGACTTGAGGGGTTATTAGCAAGATAGACATCATGAGACACCTTGATGAGCTAAATGAATTGAAAGTACACTTTTTCATCATGATGCTGGGACTCCAAGAGTTCTCCTTTAAGTTATCTAAGTTCTTAGATCCATACATACCATGTTTTATGCTTTACGACTTAAAGAACTTGTTGCAGCTCTAGGCAAAAGATACAAGTCAAGTGTAGAGTTTGGATAAAAACCCAACTTCTTCTTGTGAATTTTCCAAGTTGGTATTGTTATTATCAAGGAGGAAACCCCATCATTGTTATATCATGTCACAAGCTAGTGGAATTATGTGACTTAGGGTATTAAAGTAAGCAAATCATCTTGTATTATGTCTGAGCTAGAAGTTATCATGAGCTATATGTAGAGAATAGAAGTTTAATTTTTTTTAGACTGTGGGCAGAGAACCTCATGACAACAAGACATTTAGCCATTGAATGTACCCAAAAGCCAACCATTCCTAGAGCCTTCTGTTTATACTATTTGAGGAAGAACCATACAGAGGATATCTACTCTCTAAAGGAGATGCACAATAGAAGAAAGAAAGATGAAGAAGCAAGATTCAACTTGCTGGAATCCAATATGACCACCAAGGATATTGGACCAAAGCCTAGGGATTTTTGTCCTATTTTTGGTCCAAGGAGGTTTCCCTCTCAAAGTTACAGAGGACGATAGAGAGATCTGAGGTGGAGTGTTATAGATGTGGAGAAAAGGGACATATCTCATCAAATTGTCCAAACCCTAGAAGGTCCATGGACTACAAGCCCTTATGCAATCGATGCAAAGGGAAGGCCACACTACAAAAGATTATCCAAGTCCAACTCCTGTGAAATCTACTCTTGATACCCAATAGAAGACCTAAGAATCTGCTTTGAATTTGGTGGAATTGGAAGTTGTTGTAATAACGAGTGCAAATAAAGGAGAACCTGTAGTTCCAAAGGAGAACATTCCCTATGCCAAGACAGTGAATTTCAACCTTCCTAGGGAGAAACAAAATAGAACAATGTAGTACAGAGCACTACAAATCCACAGAGAGCCACAAAGAGTTGCAGAGACAAGACCAAAGGTCCAGGAGATAGAGGATGCTGACGTACCTCCTCAAGGAGAAGAAGCACAGATGTTGCCGCTCCTAGAAAAAAAAGAAAAGATAAAAGTGGGTGTGGCCCCATTCCCTAGCCAATTGGAGAAGCCTGTGGATCCAATCAAAGAATGTGACTTGGTCAAAGACCTAGACACTTTTAAACCAAACCTAATATTTCAACAATTTTTTATGTTGTCTCCTGGCTATCAAAAGAAGTTTAAAAGCATATTGACAAGGAGAAGAGACCTACGAATTGCTCCCTCAATAGCAACCAAGTCCAACAAAGCCCCAAAACCTGTGAAGGAAGTGGATGTGGCTAATGTCTTCCTGAATCCTGGAACCCCAAGATTGGCATGTGGATTGAAAGATGCTTTATAGCAAACACATTGATTGATGGAGGCTCATTAGTAAACATAATGATGGATGTGATCATGGAAGATTTAGGCTTGCAAGGAATGTATCCTACATAGTAGCTTATGAAACTGGTAGACCAAAGCAGAATCAAGCCTTTGGGCATTCTCTCATATGTAAAGACAATCTAGCATGAAGAGAATATTGGCTGACATATCTAGTGGTTAAACCAAATTCCTATGGGACCTCATACCCTCTGCTGCTAGGAAGACCTTGGCTTTTTGAAGCAAGAGCAAGGACGGATTGGTTCAAAGGAACCCTAACCCTAGGCAAAGAACCTAATAAGGTGGTGTTGAAGTTGTATGGATCACAAAAAGGCAATGGATCCACTTCCATCGAAGTCTTAACAAACTCCTCCAATGAAGTAACAGATGGTACATCAGGAGATGAAGAAGCTGCCAAATAGATCTTTCCCAAGAAAACAAAGGCGCAATCCCTAACAGTGGGCATTGTAGGCCGACTGTCAAAAGAAGCAAAGCATTTTTCAATGGGTGAATACCTCTTGCCTGAATCCAAATTGACTTTATAAATCACTTCTGACAAAGAGATAGAAGCATGGATATATTGTTCTCCTTGTTACATGGCTCTAGCAGCAAAGACAGAGACAGAAGCAGAGACAGAGCCAGAGAGAGAGACAGAGACAAAAGTAGAGACAGACGTAGAAGCAAAAGCAAAGGACATAACAGAGAGTCTGTTCTTCTCTTACAGAGCCCCCACAGAGGTAGAAATAGAATCTAAAGAGGACGATAATGACTATGCAGAGGAAGAATATGAAAGTAAACTAAAAGAGTCTATCCTTCTCACCGCAGAAGGCAGAGATGAGGAAGAAGTTCCAGAAGCCTTAGAAGCAGAAGATCCCTTGTTGTTCAACAGAATTACTATGGTACCCTTTGGACTGATTAATGAGTCATGTCATAAGAAAAACCTCTATATAAGAAATGGATTAAGTAGAATAAGCCTTCTTTCAGTAGTAGGCCTTGCCACCCTAATCCACCCCTCTCATGAGAAGATGATAACGATGCATCGTGCCAACAACCCCCATCCCTGTAACTTAAAGAGAACTCAGAAGGTTCATATTATGTGACATTCTTGGATGCATCCTTGGAAGACGAGTCCTCAAGACAAGAAGTAACTCATCCCCAATCCAAACCTGAAACTGCTTTTATACCCCTTTTTCTCCCTAAGCAGTGCACTAAATCACTGCCAAAAGAGGACATCAATTCCAATGAATCATCAGAAGAGGAGACTACTCCCTTGAAGGAGTTGAATCTATATCCAGAAACAGTCCGTGGGATATTCATCTGCGAAGTGGAAGGGGAAAAATAATTAACTTTCATGGATGCTGAAGGTACTAAATGTCACCTGAAGGTGGGTATAAATCTTCCAGAAGAAGAACTATTGGTCGTGCATGACCTACTAAAAGAGGACTTAGACATGTTTTCATGGTTGTACAAAGATTTGAAGGGGCTTGATCCCACGGTGTACCAACATCACATTGATCTAGAGCTTGATGCCAAGCTTATGAGGCAAAGACAAAGGCGTATGAATCCAAATTACTCTATCTTAATGAAAGCCAAATTACTAAAGCTCCTTGCAGCTGAGTTTATCTATCCAGTGAAAGGTGAGAAGGTGAGAAGGATTGAAGCTTGCACGCGAGCTATGGCAGGAGAGCAAGAGCAAGAAAGAGAGAGACAAGAAATGGGAACTCCAACAGTCACAATGTGTGACCGGGCCTTCCTTTATTTACTAGTCACTAAAATGAATGTAAAGAATAAAGTGACGTGACGGGCGCCCACTACCTGCAATGTGCAGTGGCGGGTACTGTCAGTGTAGTAATACACGGGGCGGCACGGCAGAGGCGCCTTTACCCCAAGGTGAGAAGGTGAGAAGGATCGAAGCTTGCACGCGAGCTATGGCGGGAGAGCAAGAGCAAGAAAGAGAGAGACAAGAAATGGGAACTCCAACAGTCACAATGTGTGACCGGGCCTTCCTTTATTTACTAGTCACTAAAATGAATGTAAAGAATAAAGTGACGTGACGGACGCCCGCCACCTGCAGTGTGCAGTGGCGGGTACTGTCAGTGTAGTAATACACGGGGCAGCACGGCGGAGGCACCTTTACCCCAACAACCTCCCACTTAAAGGCGAATCTGCCCCAGTGAGAGAGAAAAGAAAAGAAAAAGACAATACAACTATACATAGGTAAAAGGGATGAGGAAAGGCAACATCTCATCCAACGCCCATCAATCTCCTGAGGAAGGCAAAGTGCTCAGTAGTGAGGCTTTTCGTGAGCAGATCTCCAGGATTCTCGTCAGTGGAGATCTTGACAAGGTCAACAAACTTGTCCTCCACGACACCACGTATGAAGTAATACCTCACCTCAATGTGTTTCGTCTTCGCATGGAAGACCGGATTCTTAGCCAACTGAATGGCACTCATAGAATCCAAATGCAGTGTAGGTATAGCATCAATCCCAAGGTTAGCAACTAGACAGCCTAGCCATATGGCCTCCTTGCAAGCCTCAGTGGCTGCAACATACTCGGCCTCAGTGGTAGACAAAGCCGTACACTTCTGAACCCTGGACATCCAAGAGACAGCACCTCCAGCATAGGTGAATACATAGCCAGAAGTGGACTTCCTACTATCTGCATGTCCTGCATAATCGGAGTTAGTGTACCCCACGACCCCTGTATCCTGGCTGCCATAGCAAATACACATATCTGTTGTGCCCTTCAGGTACCTCATGATACCCTTCACGGCATCCCAAGGTTTCCTGCCAGATGTAGCCATATAGCGTGCCGCAACACCAACTGCAAAGGCAATATCTGGATGAGTGGCTATCATGGCATACATCAAACTGCCCACGGTTGAAGCATAAGGGATATGGGCCATCTCGGCCCTCTACTCATCTGTCTGTGGACAATCGGCCTATGATACCTTCACATAAGAAGACAATGGACAGCCAATAGGCTTTAAGCTTGCATGCGGAAGCGCTCAAGGACTTTATGAATATACTCCCTCTGTGACAAGTAGAGGAGTTCCTGATGCCTGTCGCGTCTAATGCGCATACCAAGTATGTGAGAGGCATGTCCCAAATCCTTCATCTCAAAGCTCTTCTTCAGCTGAGATTTAAGAGCATCTAGCTCATCATGAGCTTTCCATGCTATCAGCATATCATCCACATAGAGTACCAAAATAAGCAATGAACCATCACGGGATTTCTTCGTGTAAAGACACGGATCCATAGCACTCCTGCTGTAGCCCTGTGACTGCATAAAGGCATCAAACTTATGATACCATTCCCTAGGTGCCTGGTTCAAGCCATAAAAACTTTTCTTCAACTTGCACACTAGGTGCTCCCTGCCAGGTTCTGCAAAGCCCTTAGGCTGCTCCATATAGATCTCATCATGCAAGTCCCCATGTAAGAAAGCCGTCTTGACATCCATCTGATATAGATCTAAGTCAAGCTGAGCAACCAAAGCCAAGACCAAGCGCAGGGTGGTCATCTTAACCACAGAAGAGAAGACCTCATCAAAGTCTACACCATGCTCCTGCTTAAAACCCTTTGCTACCAATCTAGCCTTGTATGCCGGCTTGGGGTGTCCAGGGGTACTTTTCAGCTTGTACACCCACTTGCATGGCAAAGCCTTCTTGCCCTTAGGCAAGGCAACCAAATCCCAAGTCTCATTTTTATGCAAGGAGTCAATCTCAAACTGCATAGCCCTCTCCCAGGAGTGACTGTCACCCCTGCGCATAGCCTCATCATAAGTGAAAGGCTCTCCTGCATCTGTAACCAAAACATAATGCATAGAGGGCTAAAATCTATCAGGTGGACGTATGTCTCTAGCAGACTGTCTCACTGCAGGCTCTACTGCCTGCCCAGCTACCTGTCCAACACCCTGACCATGAGCATCTGCTGCAGCTGTAGGCTGTCCAACTGGCTGTGCAGGAGCTCTAGGCTCCTCCTGAAAGATCACTCTGTGGATCTCAACCACCTTCTCAGGCTACCTATGCATCTCGTCTTCATGGAAGACTACATCATGGCTGCGTACTATTTTCCGCGCCTGCGGATCCCATAGGCGATAGCCCATCTCTGCTAAATCACCATAACCAAGAAAGATGCATTTAATGCTCTTTGGATCCAACTTACTCCTCTTGTCCTTGGGCACATGGCAGAATGCCTCACATCCAAAGACACGGAGATGCGCATAAGAGGGTGGCTTACCAGCCCAAACTTCCTGTGTGAAGGATGGATTTTAGGCCCCGGAACGTGCCTAAAAATAGCAAAAAAATGTGGAAATGCGGGGAAAAATACCAGATCGCGAGGCGGCGGCTCGACCTAGGACGATTTTAAGCATTAAGTGCTTGACGGCCGCCCGTGCGACACTCCGTGAATTTTCATAATTTTTTCGTGCGCCCGTGCCAATCAGTGAAGCTGCAGGCCTGTCCCGGATGTTGAGACGAGCTCACAGGAATTTTCAGATCGAAGTTCGGAGTCCGGATGTGGAAGATGGCCCGAAACCGGGGTGCCCAAGAGGGGGCCCAAAATGGAAATCCCAAAAGGTGTAAGAGTAGTTGGTACCATCCAAGTTTGTGATGTTAAATATGGCATTATCAGTCGAAGAGGACGCCATAATGCAGGCTAGAAATGCACAGACAATGTAAAACTGCTAGCTGTTTTACTGCAGAAAATGCCCAGAATCCACTTAAATGAGCTCCAAATGGCGAGAAAAGTATGCCAAAAGATGCTGCCCACTTAGTACTAGGTGTGGTACACCAAATCAGGATATTTCAGCATGAAAAATATTGCTCAGTCCACCAATAAATGCTTGCTATAATAAATTTCAGAACTGCAATAATGAGAGCAAACTGTCCCAAAATTGGATCTAATGTCAACTAAACAATGCTAGGTCCAAAGCCAGCATAAAGAGGACAAAGCAAAGCCAAATGACAGTGAAAATACATGAGCATAACACCGAGAGATGTCAAATAGCATCTGCGACCAGTAAGAGGCACACCCCCAGACAATCTAGGCAAAATGTACCTGCAACTGCCAAAACCTGACACAAATAGGTGTCTGCTCAAAAGAAAGCGGATCCAAAACTGAGACTCAGCTCATAAGCATCTTGTGAACCAAGACATATACTCAATGCAACATCCAATTGTCGGAGTATAATCCCAAAGTCTCAATACATCTGTAACTGCTTAATGACATAGACTGTTCCAATACATGTAACTGCTCCAATAGCATGTAATCCCTACTCAAGGTCAAGTAAGCATGCAAGATGCTCCCACTGGCACAAAAGGCGTACAAACGAGCTCAAGGGCTCAAGCAACCCAAGACAAAGTACCAGTGACAAGTGACCAAGTCAATGCATCATACGCTTGTTTAAGTGCTCATTTAGGAGCCAAGGCATATAGGCTGAAAACTTGATGAGTAGGCATGCAGAAATCTGGTGCAAATTCAGCGCAGGCTATCCTGGGAAGTGGCTGCTCCATGTGGCAATGTCGGTGTGGATGGGAGGCTCAAAGAGGCCCCAAAGAGGGCATACAACAAAGCCATGAATGCCCAAAGCAAAGGGCAAGGGAGATATGGAGCTTTGAAGCTTCAAATGATGGCTGCCCCTCTTCTTCCACCTATTTAAAACTGAGAACTGAAGTAAAACCCTTCAAACTCTGATGCAATACCTCAAGGGCAAGGCCCTAAAGAAGCCCAACAATGCCGGGAGGGAGCTCGGGAAGTCGGGGAGTGTCGGAAGCTCGGGAGATCGGCTATGGCTGCCGGGATGGAGACCCAATGCATGAAGGGAGTCGATGCGAAGGTAGAGAAGCATCGAGTCGAGCTCGAGCAAGAGGAAGCCAAGCTCTGACACCAGTTGAAAGGTGAGAAGGTGAGAAGGATTGAAGCTTGCACGCGAGCTATGGCGGGAGAGCAAGAGCAAGAAAGAGAGAGATAAGAAATGGAAACTCCAACAGTCACAATGTGTGACCGGGCCTTCCTTTATTTACTAGTCACTAAAATGAATGTAAAGAATAAAGTGACGTGACGGTGGGCACTAGCCACCTGCAGTGTGTAGTGGCGGGTACTGTCAGTGTAGTAATACACGGGGCGGCACGGCGGAGGCGCCTTTACCCCAACATCCAGTGGGGCCAATACTGAATGGTGTTTCATCCATTGTGGTAGTATCCAAGAAGAATGAAAATTTGTGAATATGTGTGGACTTTCGAAGGCTGAATTCCAATACGAAGAAGGATCATTTCTCTATCCCTTTCATAAACCAATTGTTAGAGACAGTGGTAGGCCATGAGCTCTATTCCCTCTTAGATAGATTCAGTGGATACAATCAAGTCCAAATCGTAGAAGAATACCAATCCAAAACAACCTTCACAACAGAATGGGGAACCTATGCTTACAAAGTGACATAGTTCAGTGTAACGCCCCTGCCACATTCTAACGAGTCATGATGGCTGCATTCCAAAACCATCTGCATAACTTCATTGAGGTGTACCTAGATGACTTCTATGTCTATAGCCTAATCTGTGAGCATTGGGGACACCTAGAGCAGTGTTTTGACAGATATCGAGAGTATGGGATTTCTCTCAACCCCGACAAATGTGTCTTTGGTGTCTCAAGAGTTATTTTGGGCCACATTGTCTCTACGTAGGGGATAGCAATAGATCCTGCAAAGATTGAGAAGATTGCTGCCTTAATAGTGCCAACCAACCTCAAAAATTTGAGGAGATTCCTTGGCCATGTGGGCTATTACAGAAGATTCATTGCGCACTTTGCAACAAAGGCATCCCCCTGCATAAACTTCTCAGAAAAGATGCAAAGTTTACATGGACCACTCATTGTGACAATGATTCAACACCCTAAAACAGTGCCTGATTGAGGCACCCATCCTGCAGCCTCGTGATTGGATGAAAGAATTCCATGTGCATAGTGATGTGTCAGTCGAAGGCCTAGGTACAATCTTATGCCAAAAGGAACCCTCGAAGTTAGATCAACCTATTTATTATGCCAATTGAAAAGTAATTGACAGATAATGCAACTCCATAGTGATTTAGCTTGAGTATCTAGCAATGGTGTTTTCCTTGGAGAAGTTTCAACACTACCTGATGTCGACACACTTCAAATTCTACATGGACCATGAAGCCTTGTCCTTCTTGATGAACAAGGCTGATGTGAAGGGAACAATGATGAGATGGCTCCTTCCGTTTCAAGAGTTTGACTTTGAAGTAGTTACCAAACCTAGTTGCTCTCATGTCATGGCCAATCATCTATTGTGAATCCCTTAAAGTGATGACAAAGAGCAAGATGATCTAGACCTTCTTGATGCTTCCCTATTTCTAGTTGAAATTGTTGCCCCATGGTATGCAAATATAGCCAACCTCTTGGCAACCCAACAGTATCCCCTTGGTATATCAAGCCGTGAGAAAAAGAAGCTTCTATTGGAATCAATCCCCTACACCTTGTTAGGTGGTGCTCTGTACAAGAAAGGAAAAGATGAAGTATTGCAAAGATTTGTTGGTAGGAAAAAGATATTGGAATCATGCTGAAAGCATGCCACGATGAGCCTTGTGGTGAACACTTTGTAGGAGAAGCGACAGCTAGAAAGGCCTTGCTTGCAAGATATTGGTGGCCGACCCCCCACAAGGATGCCCATGACTATTACAAGTGTAGTGATGCTTGTCAATGAATGGGAAAGCCTACCAAATCCAGTGCCATGCCACTGCAACCCATCCTTCCCTTAAAGTCGTTTGAGGAATGGAGAATTGATTTCATGGGCCCTATAGATCCGCCAACTAGAAGGAAACAAAATAGATACATCTTGGTTTGTACGGACTATGTGACAAAGTGGTGTGAAGCCAAAGCTCTGAAGCAGGATGATGGCAATAGCATGGCCCTATTCCTATAGGAGAACATCATCACCCATTTTGGTAGTCCCTTAGAGCTTGTAAGTGACCAAGGTACTCACTTCCTCAACAAGATTATGAAAGAGTTGATAGAGCTGTACAAGATCCGCCATCGTAAGTCCACACCCTATTACCCTAGAGCCAACGGCCAAGTCAAAGTTACCAATCACATTCTTTGCTCAATTCAAACAAGAAATATTGTTGCACATCATTGTGATTAGGATGATCAACTTACAGAGGCCACAAGGGATTCACTAGTAGTAATAAGGAGACGTCACCTGTGTGCAAGAAATATATGAAAATACCCCTTATCTACCCCCTATTTATGGGACCTTACCTTATAAAATATACCTTCCTTCCCTTAAATAACCCCCCTCCCTTACACTCACATGGTACCATACGGTAAACCCTAGTGGACCCCCTGAGACAAAGGCCCTTTGGGCGTATAGAACCTCTCATAAGGCTGCTACAAGACAAACCCCTTTCCAATTGGTGTATGGAATAGAAGCAGCCTTTCCTATTACACTCGAGCTACCCTCTTTGCGTATGGCTATCAAAGAACGCTTGGGAGATGATGAGTCTCTACAACGCTATCTCTTGCACCTGGAATGTCTTGATGAGACACGCAAGATGGCCCTGCAGTGCATGAAAGCCACACAAGCTCGAAGAAAGGCCTATCATGACAGCTTCATCAAGTAGAAGAAGTTCAAGGAAGGTGACTTAGTCCTAGCTTATGATTCGTGATTTGGCAAGTTTCCAGGCAAGCTTCAACAATCATGGATGGACCCCTATAAGGTACTTGCCATCAACCCTAATGGCTCTATCCAAGACAGTCGATGCTTCGGATGGTCCCTTCCTGATTAATGGCTATTGCCTCAAGATGCATTACCCTCCCTAAGGATCCTGACAATCACCACCGATAGCTTACTTATTCCTTGCACAACAGTCGATACAGCTTTACCTAATGCTCCTAATAACCCTCTTGTTGATCTTGATGATGTGGCTTCGTTCTATTAGCTCCTTACAGCCACCTTTCCCCCCTCCTTGGCTTCCTTTCTATCTAATGCATTAGAGGTGGCAAGGATAGTTCTGATACATGGCGTTCCTACCATTCTCCTCTTCCAATAGAAATTTTAAAGAAAAAAATAAACATATATCGGTCATGGGAGAAAATGACTTAGGTTCCTATCATGTGCCAACCTATTCTTCGAGAAAATGTGGAAATACCCTCGGGAATAGGGTAAAAGAATAGAATAGAAAAGAAAAGAAAAAAATAAAAAATAAAAGTAAATTTGTTATGGGAGAAAATGAAGAAATTCCCTGTCATAACAAGCCTCGTTCCAAGAAAAGGTGGCACACATCCTTGGATGGAAAACTAGATGTGGAAAAGGTGGTAACACCCCACAGTCCAAGACCGTTGAATCTTTAGCAGAACTCTTGTAGAAGAAGTTCCAAATCCGCCTCCCTTGGTGCACTAAATTTTGTAAACCCATCAGTGCTTCTGATTTCTCCAACATCCTTGATATTTTCAATATGCAATCCGAGTACCAAACTTGTTGGCTATCTCCCTGGGTATGCCTCTTCATCAATCAATCCACATCGACATCATCAACCAGCTCTGCATAGTTTATCTTCATCAAAAGACGGACCTCGAGTGATGTGAGCTTTCATCCAAACTGGTTGGGGATGTGAGTATGGGATGCCCTCTATATTCATCAATAAAGCATGAGACATAGGGTGGGGTGAGTGACCAGTCCTTGCCCTTTATATCCAACAAAGAGGTGAGATGTGTGAATGGAGCGTTGCATACATGGGATGGGCCTCTCAATGCACAAAGCACAAACTTGTTCCTATGCACAACACTATAAGGCTCCCTAGCCTTCCTTCTCGCATCGTATGCTAGCACAGACAGGTTGCACTGTTGCACCATCAGTTGCGCACAAGGCATACAATCTTTGCACAAGTGGCCGTGAGGATTCAATCAACGGGATGTGAGGAACTGGGTTGCCCTCCTATAATCATCTACAGAGCATGAGACAGAGGGGGGTTGGGCATGATTGATTTTCCTTTCATCAACTGAGAGGTGAGGATTGAGGGACGTTCCAACACTTGGAGACAGGTACGTTTTCGTTTCCCTATGCACACACTGGACACATCTCCGCCATCACTCTACACCTCATTCTCTTTGGTGCATTGCACTCCCTAGCCTTCCTTCTTGCACCTATGCCAAATGGGTTGGGATGCACTATTGTACCATCAACTGTGCACATTAGCATACTCCCTATGAACCATTCCCTTTGTCGATTACTAAACTAGATGTGAGCTACAAGTTTCAATCCTTCTTCTTCAGTCATGGGGTGAGTGACTAATCTATCATTTCAACATGAGTGATTGTCAAGATTGAGAGTTGTATACCTCGCCATCGATGACCTAACCAACATTTCAACATCAAATCTACCTCCCTGGGTGTTGCTGCGTGGTCCCAACCATGCTGGATGAGTACAACATGGTGATCTATGGTACCTCCTACTGACGACTACGATCCTCCATGCAACATCGATGGTTCACCTCGACCATCTACAAATTGGACCAAGTTTTTCTAACCCTACCCCTATTGATTTCAAGAGTCGGTCATGTTTTAAGTGTGGGGATGTATGTGCATCAGTTATGATCCTGTGCTAGGCCCTTATTGCATCGATAATTTGATCTATTAAGGTCTTAAGTGTGGGGACATGTCCCTCTGCGTCCGACATATATACCCTTGTTGAAACATCACTATCGGATGATTTGCATATACCATGTTGTGGTCTTGCCCTAATAGGGTCCCTCACCCACTCACGCATCCTCTTTTCAATCGGTTTTGGGGTTGTTTCTTATCAGTTTTCCTTTTTCGTTTGTTTGGCCGCTTTTTCATGAGAACGCATCCTACGTTCACTAAACTTTCAATGTGATCTTATAGCTCTATTTTTCCCTTTGAATTGGCCATTTTTCCTTTTTATAGCCCCCTATTCCGAGCCACGAATCATGAGTTATTAATTTTTGAAGAAGTTTCTGTCTATTTAATGTATTTCCATGCGAACACACATTTTTTGCTTTAGAACTCCAATCTAATGTGACAATCCTGACCTATATCTTCCTTAGGACCTTTTTCCTACCTATCATTCCCATGTCTAATTTGTTCATTATTAATTTTTTCATCATTTCGGTATTCTCGGGTGCGTTCTTGAATGTTTTTCCATGTGAACGTGCATTAACCACCTCGAAATTTGGTTTTGACTTGATAGCCCTTTCTAGCTTGATTCCCTAAATGAGTTTCCTTTTTCCCCACCCTAATTTGGCATATCGATTTTATTTTATTACCTTTTTCATGCATTTTTTGTGCTTTTATTTTCTATTTTTTCCATGCAAACACCCCTTAACATCATTGAAACTACATTTTGACCTGACAATCCTGTCCTCAAGCTTTCCATGACATTTTTCCTTTTTTTGCCCTACGTTGCAATGCACGAATTTTTCCATATTAATTTTCAACTCAATTTTCGTTGGTATTTTTGCCGTTTTTCCCACGCACATGCACTCTACCATCCCCCAAACCGCATTTGACCTTACCCATCCTATCCAATCCCTTCTTGAGAACATTTTTGTGTTTAGCTTGCCAAGTTTCGATTGCCGGATCCTTTCGTATTAATTTTTCTTTCTCGTTTTGGGTGCATTTTTATGGTTTTTTCCATGTAAATGTGTCCTATCCATGTCAGAACGGCGTTCTCATTTGAGAGGATTGTCTGGCACGTTATTTTGTACACTTTTCCTTCTTTATGTGTTTCATTCCGATGGATGGATTTTTTGGAATTAATTTTTCTAAAAATTTACATTTTGAAATTATGTATGATTGCACCCACATTTCCGCTTCTAATTTTTTAGGCACATTAACGTATCCCTCCTACCGTCCTCCCCCCCATGCGTATTTTCACTTGTCCTCTCAATCCATGAAATGTAAAAAAAATTTACCCTCGCTCGACATACATGTGCGGAACGAGGGCGCCCACGGTCATTTTATTCTACATTTCAACAAAAAACAAAAAAAAAAACAAAAAGCCACACCACAAAAACAAAACACCACACAACACAACAAAACAACAAGCAACATATAATAACTTTTAAAAGAAAACACAAAAAAACCCACCCCAACACACACACCCACACACCTACCCTTGTTTTTTGACCTATCTCCCTGAGTCCCCTACCCACTCCATTAGAACTCCTCCCCCCACTAGGCCCCCTACCTACCCCTCGCCTCTACCCTTCCCTTTGTGGCCCCTCCCCTCAGCCCTCAAATTTGAAGGGCTACCCAACTTTTCATTTAGAAGGTCTTAGAGGACCTCTCCTTTTCTTTTTAAAGAGTTTGGAAGGGCATATAACTATTTTTCTAAAATTCTTACCTTTCTTTTGAAGGGTAATATATGTATCACCCTTCTCTAGAAGAGCAAAACCCCCTTTGAAGGGTGTTGCAACCTTCAAATTTTAGGCCTGCCTCCCCTAGTTTGTGACCCCTTCCCACCCCACCCCCCTCTCACTTACCACTCCCCCCCTCCTCCTCCTTTCCGTTTAAACAAGTGTTGCCCGTTGTTGCATGCTCGGCCACCTGCCTAGAAGCCGCCAATGCCGCCAAAGAAGCCACAGGCCGTAATCGACACCCCGTCCCCGTTGCTAGCTGCGAGAGCTATTGTCCAACGGCGCTGTCACCGCAACGGCGCCCATCAAATCGCCCCGCCCCAACATGCTATTCTCCATTCCTTCTCCCACCTCTCCTCTGCCACCTCCTCTACCTCCCACGCTTTCCTCCCCAACCACCTTCTCCCCTCTCCTCTCCCGCCCGCCATCGACCCCGCCCGTTTCAAATACCCCAACCACCCCCATTTTGTTCACAATTTTTCTTTTAACACTCAACCCAATAAATTTTTTAAAAATAAAAAACCCACATTAAATTTTACTTCATGGATAAATTAAGAGAGGGACCGGTGGGTGCGCAAGTTGTATTAGTATTAGTATGTTTGTTTTTTTTTTAAATCTTCTTCTTGTATTTTTTAAAAGGTTTTTTTTCTTTTTATGGGTTGTGGTTTTTTTTCTTTTCAAATGTGTGAAGTGGTGGTGTGGATGTTAATAAATGTGGGAAATGGTTTTTGTTTAAGTGAAATTTAATGTGGGTTTTTAAATTATTTTTAAAAAATTAGATTGAGTGTTTTTTTTAAATTGTAAACAAAATGGGGATGGCCAGGGTACCTGAAACGAGCAGGGTAGGTGGCAGGTGGGAGAGGGGAGGAGAGGAGGTAGTTGCGGAGGAAAGGAGGGGGAGGAGGTAGAGGAGGCGGTGGAAGAGAGGTGGGAGAAGGCGTGGAGAAGAGCAGGCCAAGGCGTGGTGATTTGAGGAGGGGGTGCACGAGGGAAATAAGGAGAAAGGGGAGAGGGGGGTGCACGGGAGGGGAAAGGTGGAGGGAGAGGAGCGGTTAGTGAGAGGGGGGGGAATAGGCCTTTCTACAAGCTTGCGTGGATTCCATACACTGTAGAGCCATCCTACAAGTCTCATCTAAACATTCCAAATGCGAGAGACGGTGTTGCAGGGACTTGTTATCTCCTAAGCATTCTTTGATAGCCACGCATAGGGAGGGTAGCTCGAGATCAACAAGAAAGACAGCTTATGTTCCATACACCAGTTGGAAAGGGGTCTATCCTATAGCAGCCTTATGGGAGATTTTGTACGCCCAGAGGGCCTCTATAAGTCGATTATCCCAATCACGACGATGTGCGGCTATCATCCTTATCAGAATCGAGCAGAGGATGTGATTGGTAACTTCAACTTGGTCGTTGGCTTTGGGGTAATAGGGTGTGGACTTACGATGGTGGATCTTGTACAGCTCTATCAATTCTTCCATAAGCTTGTTAAGAAAGTGAGTACCTCTATCATTGATGAGCTCTAGGGGATTGCCAAAATGGGTGATGATATTCTCATACAGGAACAAGGCCACGATGTTGCCATCATCCCGCTTCCGAGCTTTGGCTTCAAACCACTTTGTCACGTAGTCTTGTACAGAGCAAGATGTATATGTTCTGCTTCCATCTGGTTGGCGGATAAATAGGACCAATGAAGTCAATTCCCTACTTCTCAAATGGCTTTAGGGAAAGGATGGGTTGCAGTGGCATGGCGCTAGATTTGGTAGGCTTTCCCATTCTCTCTGACAGGCATCATAACATTTGCAATAGTCAAAGGAATCCTTGTGGAGGGTCGGCCACCAATATCCTGCAACCAAGGCCTTTCTAGCTATGGCTTCTCCTGCAAAATGTCTGCCCTCACAAGGCTCGTCATGGCATGCTTTTAATACGATTCCAATCTCTTCTCCTGCAACACATCTACGCAATACTTCATCTTTGCCTTTCTTGTATAGAGCACTACCTAACAAGGTGTAGGGGATTGATTCCAATAGAAGTTTCTTTTTCTCACGGCTCGAGATACTAGGGGGATATTGTTGGGTTGCCAAGAGATTGGCTATGTCTGTGTACCATGGGGTAATAGTTTTGACTAGAAATAGGGACATATCTCTTCAGCTCATTCCATGTTATTGGAATTAATTTGTGGATTCCTTAGCTAATTTTGCTTATGAAGAGGACATATTTTTCAACTGTGGTCCTAGTCCGGATGTTGCTATTGATACTGAGACATGACCTGGTCGCTTGTGGGGGATGTTATCAGATCACGCGTTATATGGCAGGTGATGGTTGATATGGGTGATGCAAAGAGTAGCCAAGACCCATCTACCACTATTATCTTGGACCCATAGGTTAATCAGACGACATGTTATGCGTACGTCTCTTGCTATATATGCAGGAGGTATGGGCCATAATTTGATGCATTTAGCTTAAGGCTGCGAGCCCTATTTTTCCCCTTGGAATGGAGTGTATTTGCGTATATTTGCCTTTTTCCAAGGAGGGATCTCTATGAGCTAGTTGTTTGTTCCATTAGGCCAAGAGGGCTAGTTGATTTAAGTAGTTAATGTCTGATTTCTTTAGGCCAAGAGGGCTAGTTGTTTTCGGGTTTTAATAATCTATCTCTTTAGGCCAAGAGGGCCAATTAGTTTGCAGTGAAATGTGCTATTTCTTTAGGCCAAGAGGGCCCTATCTCTATTTGGTGCAGGTACGTTTAATGCTTTGTTGTTTTAGTGATTGCACCATATAGGTTGACGAAGTTGCTAGAGGGAGGCTTTGCTGCAAAGGAGCTTCTTGTGACCATTCTAGGTGGTTTCGTCCCCTTTTCGAGTTTTTTCCTCAAGCAATTAATGATATATGTGCGGGTGAGGGTTTTCTTTCTTGTTGGGGACCGGCAATCAAGGCATGAAGTCCCAGGTTTAGGTTAGATATGTCTGGGGGAGGTCTGAGTAGTCATTGCCTCCTTTGAAGTGACTAGGTTCATTGAAGTGGAAACAACATAGGTTTCGGCCATTGCCTTGAGTAGGAACAAAGTTGTTGACGTTGTTAGTAATTGCTTTCTTTCTTTGTCCCTGATTATCACCTTGAACTCTCTTTATCTGACGTCTGAATGCTCCTCTATTCGGGTCATTATAAGACCAAGCTTTGTTACCCCTTGGTCTAGACTGCACCTCCTAAATTATAGGTGCAGCTCGAATGAGTGCATCCTGAAGATCTGATGGACGCATAGATTCGAGACGGGTATTTACTGGTGGATTTAAACCCGCACAAAATTTGGACAGCAGGTGTGTCATGTCCATTTGCGGCGCATACTTAAGAAGTGAGACGAATTTAGAGTACTATTCGTCAAGAGTGAGCCCCAACTATTTTAGCTCGTAGAACTCATTCATTTTCTACGTGCGATATGCAGGTGATAAGTATCTTCCTTGCATGGATTTCTTCAGCTTCTCCCAAGTAACGGATCCCTCCGTGATCCCTTGATCCCTGCACCATTGCTTCCACCAAAGCCTGGCTTTGCCAGTGAGTTTTAGCTTGGCAAGCATAGCCTGATTGGCGGGTGCAGTACCGGCTGCTTCGAAGTAATCCTCCATGGATTCAATCCAAATTTCAGCATCTGCTTGGACGAACCTGCCTCTCCCGTCGATCTCGGGGGGTTTGATCTGCTTGAGAAGAAAATTCTTCTCCTGGATTACAGTAGTACTTGATGTAGGAGGCGTACCTGGAACCTGTACCTGGGGTTGTTCCTGGATAAAGGATTCTTAACGTTATTATATGATAATTGTTATTGATTTATATTACATCTTCAATTCTGCTATCACGTAAGCAATGTAGCCACTTAACTTTTTATCAATTCTCATGCACAATCAGACATTGATAAAAAGAAGTCTTATTTGTATTTATATGGGCATCGCCCTTTCAAAATATAACATTTCTTGTGATGATAAGCCAACTGTTACATTTACTTTGAAGAGAACAACGTTGTATTACATTTATCTACAGGAACTGTATAATGGTATGGTTTCGTGTCATGGATCTTCAGGAATCGGTAAGTCATTGGAAGTTCAGGGTATCTTTTCCTTTGGAACCCATTCTTTTCATGGCGCCCTAACACTTTAATCCTGTCGGCGGGGATTACACGGGTTACTTCCTCATATACATATGAGTTCATCTCAACCCTCCGACCTCGAATATGTAAAGTTGAGTTTACGTGAGCTTCCACGAAAATGAACAGATTCACGACTTTTAGGTCTTCCAACCACTTCATCCTTTTTAGGTTGGTTTGTAGGTAAGCAAACCGGTGGGCGGCTATATAGTAGGTTCGTGAGGCACCCGTCCATCTTCGTTCCATGTACAAAGGTGATGGATTATAGATTTGCTCGAGGATGTTCATCATCTCAATCCTTTTTCGATAATGCAGAGAATGCATTGCAGTCATAAACATGACTCGAAATACTAAGAACTTGTTCCATGCTTCGTAATTCTACAAGACAGCATTGAGGATAAGGAAATGCTTGGACAGCAACATTTGCTTTATTTTATCTTATTAAGATTTCATAAAAACAATTCCATTGTTGGTCAGCTCTGATACCAACTGTAACGTGTCCACTTGTATCTTCAGGACACGTCTTTGCAGTCCATCGGAAAGGGTGTCTAGAAAGCTCCACCTGGCACTCCCATGGAATGTTATGAGGTTTGCGATCTAGGGCTTTTCGCGTCTGCCACGTAGCGGAAGTATTCCGGCCATTCCCACTTAGGATTGACCTGAATTAGGGTTTCCCTTATTGTCATTTCCTAACGGCAACTAGCGTCGGACCCAAGCGAACTACTTTATACAGAAATGCCAGGTCCGAAGCGGATTCACACTGCACTTGGTTCAAGGAGAATGGAAAACGAGAGGGATGCAAAGCTCAACCTCTTTGCCATAAGGCATAGTCCCATTCCGTTCCCCTAAAACAGCGTAAATCGGGTTCAATCATAACTCTAGGTCAATGCTTTTGTTGTTCTGTTCTTTGACGATCATCCTGCTATTCCTCGTGATTTGAGAAAAGTTCTCGGCCAGTCGGGACCACCCATCCGTAGAACGGACCCATGGTCCATCCTCCATATTTTCCTCGGATTGTTTTAGTTATTTAATTACCTAATACATTAGTTGGACATGTAACAATCAGCTTCTTTAATTAACCCGTTAGGCACTGGTTCTTCCACGTAATCTTATCACTTGACATAGAAAAACAATATCAGGCAAGTTCCTTATTAATAGGTTATCATATTTATCTTTGAAATACAAAGAGTCCAGCCCGTAGGCTTATCCACAATCCGCGCGAAGGCTATCCAGCAATCCACAGGGATCACTAATCCAAGTTTATGCCTGTAGACTAGTATGCGGGCCTCGAGATCCAATCCCGAGTCACGTTAGCCTCTTGTGCAGGGCCTGGAAGGCGAGGGATTTATGGCCAAAGCCCCCTCTAGCACCAGAGCGTCCTCCTGCTCCAAGTAGCGCTCAATAGAGAGACCTCTTGTGGCGGGTTAGGTCCACTTGCCCGGCGCCGTTAACAACCCCCTTGGTTAGGGTCAAGCAGGCAGTAGGGGGTAATTGAAGCTGCCTCTCCCTTCAGGACTTCAACCTAAAGTATAGATATCCATTTATCTTTTAATTCATTGATCAAACAAAGCCAAACAGTGCTCTAAAATCTGTAGCAAGCACAAACATTTCCATTGATCATTTTTTTGTTGGCAAACTGCTAAGGAATGAATCCTTCCTTTCGAATGCGTCCAACACTCAATCCGGGATGACTTGCAACTTGGCAAGATCCCCTATATCCTGGGTTAGGGCGTACCCTAATAACCGGACTTGGTCAAACCTTAAGTTCATCGGTTATTTCAGTTTATCGATTGGTCTATTGCTTCCAAGAAATCTTCTTTACTCCAGAAAGATACTAAATTAGGATGATTATTCATCCTCTTGCAAGATAACTTGCGTAAGGGCCTACCAACCTAGTTGCAAGAATATGGCCATTCCCTTGTGATCCAATCATAAGATCATATGACTCCGCACTTGCTGCATAAGTGTCGCATCGAACTATGAGACTTATTCTGCTCATTGAACGGAGTCATGAAACAATCTCTTCCTGATTAGACTGATGTCGTTAGACCTAGGGTTTCCAAGTGCCATCTTGTAAGAATCTTAGGGACACACCCTAGTTCACCTTCTAAATATGTTGCACTATCCCTACATTTCAGCGAAAGTGGCCAAGTATTTAAGGTATAGGAGTTTCAGTTTTAGCAATACGTACGATTAGGTCACGTATTAACTTTCTAGTGAATTTCTTGGAATTTAACTCGTTTTAAACGAGTACTCTGCGGTTTAGGTGTTTTAGATTTATGCCAATTTGTTTATCTCTAGAAGATAATTTCGAGATCATTTCCACATGATTCGTTGTCTATGCGTAAATTGATTTTTCAACCCTAACTTACCGATTTGGGATTATGCATAGGTTAGGTTAATTCCAACTAATCTTCCTTTACTTTGCGAACGAAATTCATGCTAAATAGGCAACCTTTTACTTGATAATTTATGCAGTTGACAAACGATAATTTCCTAGAGTTTATGCATCGTAAGAATCATTTCATGCTTTACATTTTCTATGATGATTCATTGCGAAGAGGATATGGGTTAATAGTGCGATATGTAGTTTATACATCTAGGCTTTAAACGAAGTATACTATTTTAATGGACAATAATCCAATTTTTAATTTATTTCAATGCATAAAGCTATTTGCTAGAAATGCATTTATGCTTTCTTTATTTTGCTTGTTTTATTGAAAGTATTAATGACTAAGTTCCTTCGTCGTGAGCATTTAGGACAAAAATATATCCTATTTCTAGTAATTAACCTTGCATGATTGAATTACAACAATATCAAATAAAAATTAGGAAGGAAACCTGGGCTTGGGGTGAGATGTCCACATGGATGCCGGGAGACGACCCTTTCACGGGCTGCGCCTTGGACTTTCTTAGGAGGAATTTCAACCGTGGAAGCAGCTTTACAACTCCTTTTTGATATTCCATCGTGGCTCTCTTTTGCAATAACTTGCACTGTTCGTCGAAAGCAGTTTTAGAAGGCTTCCTCCTTGAAGTAGGGAATTCGAAAAGGGGGATGTTTCACAATCTCTTGCGGATAAGACCCATTAAAGCCATAGGAGGGGCTTAATGGCCTTGTAAAAACTCGCACAAATGGGGAATAAATAAAGTGTGGAATCCCTTATGAGGGGTTTTGAGTGGGAAAGGGAGGTGTTAAAAGCCCTCAACAGTCTCTTCTCTTTTAGGAGTGGGGAAAAAGAACAAAGCTCCAAGGGTATTTTGCATGGGGTTTCAAGAGCACAAAGGAAGGGCTTAAGGGGGTTTTTACGATAGGGGTTTCAATATGCCACAAGGAAAGAGAGATAAGGGAATTTAAACACACGAGGGAGGGGGTTTCAAGCCCAAAGGGAAGGGGCTTAAGGGTTAAAATACGGGGGTTCCAAAATGGCACAAGGGAAAGGGGACTAAAAGAAATTTTTAAAACATGGGGGGGGGGGGGGGGGGGGTGTTTCCAACTACCATGGAAAGGGGGCTTAAGGGGATTAAAACACAGGGGAGGGTGAGTGGTTTTGAAGCCCAAGGAAAAGGGGGCTAAGAAGGCCCCCCCTTTTGGAAGATTCTAAGCTTCCAGAAGCTTACGTGGGGGAGGGGATATTAAGGCCGTCAATCGACGGCAAATTCAGGTGGCAGCATCGGCTCGACAGGCCTCGTCCGTGCGGAGTGCTTCCTCAAGCCCTCTCTCTCACTTACCCACTACTCAGAGTGGTGTCGTGGCGGCCCTCCCGCTTTCCTTTCCTTTCGTCCCCTCTTGCAACAGTAGCGGCAGCCTCTCCATCTCCCTCTTGATCCCCTCATAGCAACAACATGCCATCTCTTCTCCTTTTTTCCCCTCCCTCACGGCGATTCCCCCCCCCCCAGTTTATATAGGTAAGGGGGAGGGACTCCTTCCTCCCCTACATGTCTGCGCCATGGCCACTAGTGGCAGCGAGCTCCATCGAGGAGCTTTACCATGCATTCTATTCCCCTCCCCTTCCAGCATGACAGTTGGCTGGGGAGGGGAATAAGGAAAAAAAATTTGCCATTATTTCATTAAAAGGAATTATCCCTATGATTATCCTACCCTTAAGAGGGTTTCATATGCGAATGGTCTATTTATCCTTTCGGAGTTGTTACATTCTCTCCCCCTTGGAGGAATCGATATGTCCTCATCTCGAGATAAACTGGGGATATTGATGGTTGAGAGTGCCTTCATCTATCCAAGTGGCATCCTCTTTGAGATAATCTTTCCACTAGACGAGGCATTCTTTCAAGGTTCTGGATCTCAATTGTCTCTCCCTAACATCTAAGATCCTGTTAGGCCTTAGTTCAAGGACTCCTTGACTAGGCATTACAATTTGTTGGTCGTCAAGTACATGGTTAGGATTAGGTACATATTTCTTCAATAGGCTAATATGGAGTACATTGTGAACCTTTAGGTTCTTAGGGAGTTGCAATCTATAAGCATTAGGTCCTAGGCATTTGATGATCTTGTACGGTCCACAATACCTTGGACTTAGCTTCTTGCAATCTCCTAAGGATAGGGAACTCTTCTTTGGGCGTACGCGAATGAAGACCATGTCTCCTTCTTCAAAGATTCTATCTTGACGCTTCAAATCCGCGTATGCCTTCTGTCTATCCTTGGCCGCTTGGATGTCTTGTCTTATTGACTTTATTTGGTCATCCATTTCTTCCAACATCTGCCTTGAAGCTTCAACCCTTAATGTTGGATCTAAAAATTTTAGGGGACTTCGACAGTCATGAATAAATAATGCTTGAAAAGGGGTCATCTGAATGCTTTGTTGGTAAGAAGCATTGTAGGCAAATTCAGCCAAAGGTAAGTATTGAATCCACCTCTTCGGCTCCCGACAGCAGTATGCCCTAAGCATGTCCTCCATGACTTGATTTACTCGCTATGTTTGGCCATTTGTATTGTCCATTGTGCGGGCCATAGTTAGACTCCCGAAGGTCACGAACCATGAAGAAGATGGTATATCAAGGACACACTGCTTTCTTGCCGGAGGATCATGAACTCAGGGAAGGTTTCCTTGGACGACCTCCAACACATATGAACGCCACAAGCTAGTACGAGCGAAAATGGTCCACACGGAATGACATCCAAATGGAATGCGGCAGTTCTCAGTTTTCTACGAGTTGCCATATTGGACCCACTTACAGGTCAACCACTTGTTGGATCCCATGCATATTTTCAAGAATGTGGGCAGCTTGTTATGGGATCACATCACAAGAAAGAGAGACACTATAGGGGGACGAATGGATTTGAAGGAGGTAGGTAAGATGGAGGCGCTTTGGCTGTAGTCAAGTGCTGATGGTCGCGTGCAGCTTCCTCGTGCTCCTTGAGTTTTGTCCACTAAAGAAGAGCACATTGTGAAGCAAGTAATCAAGTCTATCTGTAGTTCTCTCAGGTCTGCATTTTCTAAAGACAACCAATTATCAGGGCTAAAATCCCATGACTGGCATAAGATATGTCAGGTTTGTACTAAGAATGGATTGTAATTAGCGTGGGCATTTTACTATTTGGAATGTAGTCATTATTCATAATGCTTTCTCATTTGTGGCAGTTTGTACTACCGATCGCGATCGCAAGATGTATTACTCCAGAAATACGCGGGGCCATTTACAGGTTGTCGACTTTGGTGCAATGGATCTCACAGAAGGAGATTAAGACGTCCTCTATTGAATCCGCAAGGTAGGGAGCAGTGGAGACGGTCTGTCTCTTTGAGAAATACTTGCCTACCAGCATGCTCACGATACAAATCCACCTTCTTGTGCATCTTGTGTGGATGAAGTGGAGATTGCTAGACCTGTCCATGCACAATGAATATTCTTCTTGGAGCGCTTCATGAAAACCCTGAAAGGCTTTGTGCGACAACGAGCTTGGCCAGAAGGTAGCATGGCCGAAGGTTGGTTGGTGTCTGAGGCGCTAGTGCATATTTCAGAATGGCTACCAACCGTGGAACCAGACAATGAAATGCTATGGTCGCTGAAGGACGATGATAGACTGACTGGAGATGTGGTGGTTGGAAATGGGGTAGAAAAAAGAATGGATGCCTCAATGGAAAAGAAGGTGAATCGCTTTTGTATGTTGCACCATGCCTCTATGGAGACGGGGCTCGCCAAGTACCAGATGACTAGGAAAGATCGAGAGGAAGCACGAGATGAATTCCAATGTAGTATGCATCATCGATTGATTCAATATCCCGAAGGCATGGAAGAGATGCCGCGGTTTATGTCAACGCGATGGCTGCATGGAGCTTTGACCGCAGCGTCTCGCGAAGGGACAGAGGTCTCAATGGAGGAGTGGGAATTCTCGAGGGGATGTAGTCCAAAGGTGATGAGGGGTTTAGAATCTATCGTACCTAAATTTTATATGTGACATCTAATTTGAGTGTTTCAATGTACAATACAAAATATATAGTGTAGCGTGGTCACGCGGACGACATTTTTGCGTGGAGTGTATTGACAAAATGCGCTCCACAATGGACTGTGGTATCATGGCAAGGTTCGAGCAAGTGAGCCAATGACGAGCAACGGATCCAAACACAGTTGTGGATGAGATGGAGTATTTTGGGAACTTGCAAAGTATTGTTACGGTGGATTACTATAGCTTCTCCATGATACTATTCGATGTGCAGTGGTTCAAAGTGGTACTTGGAGGAGCTAGAGCAACAGTTCGATGAGGTCCATCTGGATTTCTCGAAATAGATTCCGAAAAAAAATGGACGGATTTGTGCGACACCTTTGTGTTGCCGGCCCATTGTGAACAGGTGCATGGACTCATTTGCTTGCTAATTGTATTACGACATGATTTATGTCACAATGGTTTGAACTCTCTTGTACGTGTTTGTGAACATGTAATCTTCTATCCAAACCCCCGACAACCTCGATGGTGGTATGTTATATCTTCAACTCCCTGAAGTGCGAGAGTATATGATCAAAGCGATGTTCCAAGCATAGATGAAGATAATATGCAAATACAGGGGTCGATATTGAAAGGGGTGGAGACCATCGAAAGCTTGGAGCTAGCATCTACTAACAATGATGGAAATACAGGAGTCCAAGAATTCTTTGAGAGTGAGGTGGACTCATTCTTTTGTGGTGACATGTCTATCGACCTTCCAGTGTATGCGGAGTTGTGTCAGGAGATTAACATGGGACCATAGGATACTTCATACTTGGAGCATCCACTTACTCAATTCGTTGACCAATCGCTTATAAGGGTACATAAGATATGCATTTTAAGTGAGATTTTTTTTAATGATTTATATTACTGTGCTTTGTATGATTTAAATTGATTATTCTAATATCATTTTTTGTCTGTGCAGGTGACATTTTGAGGATGAGTCGAGGGATGAGCGATGAGGAGTTACAGGACATCTTTACATGCATGTCTCCAGACTAGATCGCAAGATTCAGATAGATGGCAGACTAGGAGCTATCTCGGTCTTCGTCAGGGCACTCTACTAGATCTGCTTCAGCGTGATTGGATGCTTCAGCTTCGAGCAGACGAGCTTGACACTCACGACTTGGGCCAAAGGGAGGGAGTGCATCGGGATCAGGGAATGCTACAGAGATACAGAGGCAGTGAGCCCGAGGTCGACATGGGATACAGGTGCGACTCCTCACTCTCATGGCCCTTCCAAGGAGCATGCCTCAAGCTCAGGTGGATGCTGTGGAGACACCGACGCGGTGGTGTTCTTCATCTTGTTGTTCAGCTGGAGCTGCATCACCTCACGGATTTGTCACACCTATGGGGATGTCTACTCCAGTTACTCCGGCTTTTGCTCAACCGTCAGCAGGTGGCACCCCTGTGGGTGCCACTCCGAGAGATATTACCCCCCGTCGGTACGCCAGATGCACAAGGGTCTCTTGGATATGCCCAGGAGCATGGACGCAGATGGGAGAGGACCCATCTTAGACAGACTCTAGGGGGTTATGGATATATAGTCGATAGTAGGTCAAGAGCGATCATCATGAATGATGAGGGAAGGAGGGTGATGGCTCGCATGAGAGAGTTGTGCCAACAAGTTTTTTGGCACAACGTCTTGGATCATTGGAAAAACATACCGGAGGGGAGAAAGGACTACATAGTAGCATCCTTGCACGAGGAATTTCCGGTGCCAGCCTTAGTAGATAGATTCTCTACGGACTGGATGATGAATTGCATGCGTGCATACATGTCACATAGACGATTCGACGCACACAAGGCAATCAAGAGTGGGGCTACAAAGCCCGAGTGGTTAGATGCAGACGACTGGTGACAACTGAGGGAGGAGGCTATAGATTCTCCACGACGTTGGAGTCAGCAGCGCGAGGCGGCGAGGGCACGACTCGAGGTCGGAGTGGTCCATCATCTTGGGAGTGGCGGCCACATGACATATTTGGAGGACTTTGTAAGTTTTTCTTTTGTTTTGCTTGTTTATTTTTTTGAAATATTCTTTGTATTGACAATCATATTTCTAACAGTTAGCATTTTGTTTTCTTTGCAGCACTCCATTACAAATCGCAATCCGACTAGCCTTGAGACTCGATATGCAGAGAGGCACGGTCTCACTGCATTGATCGACCGATTGTATAGACGCGACGGCCCTGTAAGTCACTCATCTTTCTTGTCCCTAGTTACCATGAGATATTTGAATGCATTATTGTATGGTAGACTGATGTGTTGTTTCTTTTTCTACAGAGTCCATTCGATGCTCCTTTGCGACGGGATGAGCTTTCGGGGGATGAGGATTTGTAGCTCGCCCTTGGATCCTTGGAGCTCACACACCTTTATTTTTGAGTCGCCTGATCTATGTAGACATTTTCTATGTATTAGTGATATCCTGTCATGATTGTACCAATCGCTTATTATGTGATCATGTATTTATTTCATGTATCAGTTTTATGATTTCAGTATACAATGTTTTTGTTTGCAAGCGCATTGTACACAGTAGTGCAAAAACTATTTAGTATGGCTCTCATAAAGCACACGTTGCTAACAATTTTTTTTTTCACTGTTACCGTCGCTATTAGAGTCGCAAATTTTATTTCTCGCGTCATTATTGGCATCGTTATATATATCACAAATCGTCACTATCAACGTCGGTATTGGCGTCGGTATCAGCGTCAGTATTGGCGTCGGTATCTACCGACACCAATACCGACGCTAATAGCGATGGTAATAGCGACTGTTCTATAGCGTCGCCAATAACGACGCTTTTTGCGATGACGGGGGAAAATTTTGTTATTTGCATTTTCATCGCTTTAAACATTGGTATAAGGCCTATATCATGTAGTGAGTGAACTGGGAGATCCGTGAGCAGGTGCCCTGCGATTTTACCCCCCTTTTAGAGCCAACGGAGCCATCAGATTTGGGTTCCGGGCAGCAGAGAAAGAGCTGATTTTTCTGATCCACGTTTTTAGTCTACGAAGGAGCTCCAGGAGAACTAATGCCTGGAGATTGCTTCTGAGTAGAGCAAAGATTCCAGGTTCTTTCAATACATATTGTTTCAATTCATTGTGATTTGTTTTTGTCGTATTTACCACTTGGGTATTCTCTATCTTCTCTTCCATCTCCTATCTCTACTTCCTTCTACTTCTGATCCCCGGTGGATTCGACCTTTCGACAAAAACCCCTCCGACATCGCGCTATCCATCTCTACGAGTGTAGTGATGTAGCTCCATGATCCAAGTGCAAGCTTCAAACGAGCTCTATCCTCAAGCTCCACGCTCCAAGCTCCATTGCCGTGAGCAAGACAAGAGAAGAAAAGAGAAGAGGAGAAGAGAGGAGAAGATGGAGAGCTTCTCCACCACGGTCCCTCACCCTCACACTCTCACACTCCCTCTCCCAAGCACAAGCTCAAGCAAGCAAGAACAAGAAGAAGAATAAGAAGAGGAGAGCTACTTTCAGCCACACACAAGAATGAGCTTCTCATTCATTTTTCAACTTTATATACAAAACCCTAAATCCCTTTTTGGCGGTCATCCCCTTATCCCCCTTTCTTACATGGCTGGCCATGGTCTATGCCCTTTTTCCCATTGTCCTCGTATCTTCCTGGCTTCCTTCCTACCGCCCATTTCACTTTACAATTTGCACGGGTGAGAGAGTCGCTCTTAAAATAAATCATGGTGTGCCTTGCGCTCTTTTACAAAAGTATTGGCCTTGTCTTCTTCTTTAGATTTTTCAGATTTTCCACCTTGTTCATCTAAGGGTTAACATCATCATTGGAGGGGGGTGTTGAGAAATGACAAATGATGTATGCTCGAGGAAGAGATATCCTGAATCCCATATACACAATGAGGAGAGTGGAGCAACCCAACTTCTATAAAGCATTGTACTTGACTTGAGTAGAAGAAGTAGAAAGAGTATCTCTCATGACTTGCTCTTGCTTGATTCTATTGATTAGAGGTTGAAGCTTGAGTTTATCAGTGGAGCTTTGAGTGGTAATAAAAGATCTACAGGATAGAGGCAAAGAGGAGAGGAGAAAGATAGTGTAGTTCTTTATAGATGACTAAACCGGATATTATGATCTCATCTAGTAAGGATTGCCACTGTTCTAAGAACTTGGTGGTAGACTGAACTTCATGCTGCATAGTGATAGTAGATAGTTTTTTGAACATGGTCATTTGATAGACAATATCTGTGTGTTCATAGGTGTTCTTGAAGAAATCCCAAATACCTTTTGCAATGGGTATTGCTCTTACTAGTTGTACTTGTCGATCTCTCCACAATGGACAAGTATTTCCATTCTTGCACCTATATCTCTTTGCATCCAATCTCCCGTATTTGCTCCTTCTTGTTCAGGGAAATCTTTCTTTTTATTAATAATATTCCATAGGTTGGCTTGAGATAGGTAGAGTTCCATCCTTAGCTCCCATACTTGATAGTTACTACCATTGAGTTTGTCGATCTTGATGTGTTAGCTGTAAGAGGTAGTGGCATTGATGAGAGCCAAAGGAAGAATGAGAGTAAAGGAGGATTAATAGTTTGTGATTTTGAGAAACATGTGATAAGCTAGAGAATTAGGACTTAGGGATCTAATACCATGCAGTGAAAATAGGAATTAGAGGATTACTAGATGAAAAGACACTATGCACAATGAGAGAAAGAGATAGGGACAATGTAGAGAATAGAATGAACTGTAGTTGTTGATTTCATTGCTAGTAGCTACATGTATTCATGGTACATTAAATGAGGTAGGTGAGTTTGTTTTTCTTAGTCCTTTTGTTCTTAATCCTTTACATACACATTTTGGTTCTTATGACGTGCACTTGAATGTGTGTGTGCGCACACACACATACACACACACAAATACAAATAGACAAACACATAACCTATAAGATATTTTGGACTAGTAGCTAGAATTGGTACTAAAACACACACACACACACCACACATTTGACTTGATAATCATCACATAAATCCAACTTCCCACATATTAATGCACATACATAATCACTCCTCACCTTGTCATGGCACACTTATTCACACACGAATGCATGCCTACAAAGAATCCCCCCTTTTTAAGAAAAAGAATGTACATTAATATGGGATCTTAAATATGACTCGCCTCTTTTTTCTTCTTTCTCCGATTTTGTGGTTGCTCTCTCCCTCCATTAGTGTTGTAGATATATACACACAGAGAATTTTCCTACCGACTTCATCCCTTATCACCTTTTTTTTAGTGTAATATTTCCAATTTCTAAGCCGTGCTCTTCATAAGAACCTCTTCTTAGGAAGCCAAAAGGATAATTTTTTAGAATAATGACAATTTTTTTTAAATTATCCCTCTCTCCCCCAGCCGATGGTGGTCATGCTGGAGGAGAGGGAGGGGAGGCGGGATGATTGAGCATCCTTGTTGGAGCTCATGGGAAGGTTATAGCCATGCGTATGGCCGCGTGGAGGGAGGGAGGTACCTCTCCCTCTGGCTATATAAACCATGGCTATGGAGAGGGGAAGAGGAAAGAGAGAGCCGTCATGATGTTGAGTGGGGAGAGTCATAACATGTTGCTGTAGAGAAGGAGAGTGGGTGGAGATTTGACGCCGCTAGTCGAAGGCTCAAGGAGTCGTGGAGGAGCCATGCTGCTCTGCCGCACCGTGAGGGAGGAGCGCTGTCGAAGCCATCAGCTCGCCCTACCCGCCAACCATTCGCTGTGTGGCCGCCATCTTCAATCCCTTCGCCACGTGTTGAAGCTCCTTAGAAGCTTCAAGGGTGTTGTCATAAGCCCCCTTTCCCAAGCAATTTTTTTCACCCCCTTTTTCCTTCGCAAGTTTAGTCCCTTTTCCCCCTTGCCCCCCCCCCTCCCCCAACACAAAAAATTCTTTCTTGTGGGCTTCCTCAAAGCCTTCCAAGTGGGTTTTAAAAAACCCCCATCCCCGGCAAATGTGCAAAGAAGAAGAAGATCCGACCATGGAAGCAGAGTTTGAAAGGGCAACAATCCATGCCGCTCTACACAAGAAAGGCCCTAATTGCCAGTTCTCTGTGATTCAGACACCGTCAGACTATCAAGATAAATGTTTCAATACCTTGATTGATTGTGGCAGTACACATTCCTTTATCTCACTAGTTTGTGCAAAAAGATTAGGAATAGCCACAGTAGAAGCACCTACCTTGCTTGTGGAATTAGCAAATGGTTGTGAGGTCACTTGTACCAGGCAAACTGCTAAGGTGGACTTCTTTCTGGGAGGAAAGGAGACTTCGGTCCAATTCAGAGTCATGAACCTAGGCATCCATGAGTGTCTACTCGGAATGGATTGGCTTAAACCGAATGACGCCCACATCCATTGTGGAAAGTGCCAAATTTCCTTTCGAAACTTTGAAGGGGAATTGGTTACAACTCAAGGTGAAGCAGGGAAGCCAAAAATTCAATTGGCTAAAGCAACTCAGATTATAAAGGGAGTCAGAAAGGGACTACCTGTCTACTTGATTAAGCTCAATAAGTTAGATCAGAAGCAGGAGTCTAGTGAATGGCCTTCATGGCTAAAGGAATACACGGACGTATTTCTTGAAGAGTTGACAGAACTCCCACCTCAAAGAGAAGTGGATCATGAGATCAAGCTAGTGCTAGGAGCTGCGCCAATTGCAAAAATGCCCTATAGAATGTCCATACCGGAAGCAATTGAGCTGAAGGAACAACTCAAGAAAATGCTAGATCAGGGCTACATCCGTCCTAGCAGTTCACCATGGGGAGCTCCAGTAGTGTTCCAGAAAAAGAAAGATAGAATGCTTCGACTGTGTATTGATTATAGAGGGTTGAATCAATCAACTGTTAAGAACAAATACCCTATTCCTAGAATAGATGAGCTTCTTGATCGTCTTCAGGGTGCAAAGATCTTCTCCAAGATTGATCTCAAGTCTGGTTACTGTCAAATAAAGATCAAGGATGAAGATATCCCAAAGATGGCATTCAACACACTTTGAGTTTCTAGTTATGTCATCCCGGCTTACGAATGCGCCTACCACCTTCAATAGGTTAATGCAGGATATCTTTAGGCCATATCTTGATGACTTCGTACTCGTCTTCTTCGACAATACTTTATTCTATTCTAAACAGGAAGAAGATTATGAACCCCAACTTCAGATTGTCCTTGAGACAATGAGGGCACATAAGCTGTATGCTAAGATGAAGAAGTGTGCATTCTTCAAACGTCAGATTGAATATCTGGGATTCATTGTATCAGCGGAAGGAATCTTAGTGGACCCAGTCAAGGTCAGAGATGTGCTAGAATGGCCAATACCAACAACTGTCAAAGAAATACACAATTTTCTTATATTGACAGGATGGTATAGGATCTTCATAAAAAACTATGCTTTGATTGCAGCACCTCTGACGGACTTACTGAAGAAGCAAACATCTATTGCATGGTCAACTCCCGAACAAACCAGCTTTGATAGATTGAAGCAAAGTTTGGTATCATCACCTATCCTAAAACTTCTAGACCTCAGTAAGGAGTTCGAGGTAGTAACTGATGCTAGCACACTTGCCTTAGGATGTGTGCTCATGCAGGAAGGTCATTCTGTAGCATACTCTTCAAGGAAACTCAAGAGCCATAAAAAGAACTATGCTATCCATGATCTAGAATTGTTAGCTGTCATCCATGCCCTAAAGCTTTGGAGACACTACCTATTGGGTAACAAGTTTACTCTAGTGACTGATCATAAGAGTCTCAAATGGATCTTTACCCAGAACGAGCTCAACATGAGGCAACGTTGGTGTATTGAAGTACTGGAGGAGTATGACTTTGAAATCAAGTACCGATCGGGAAAGGAGAATGTAGTTGCACTCATTCGCAAGGCATTCCTTAATTCATTAATCTTGCAAAACCCATCAATAGCTAGATCTCTAGCTACAAATGTGTCCATGCCAAACAACCCAATACTTGAGCTAGCTAGAGAGGAAGCATGCCATGATACAGCCTATCAAAAGAAGCTAAGATAATTCTCTATCAAGGATAGGACCAAAAGCTACATGCTAAGTATCATGAATTCTCTATCAATAGTGGACTTGTCTACTATAGGATGAGAGTATGTATATCGGCAAGCCAGTCACTTAAGCAGAAGATATTGTGGGAAGCTCATGATTCCCCTTTCTCAACACATCCTGGCTATGCCAAGACTCTCAATGCAGTTAGGAAGAGCTACTATTGGGAGAGGCTTAAAGGGGACGTTCTCAAATATGTCACTGAGTGTTTGTCTTGTCAATGTATCAAAGCCGAACATGTCAAAATGCTAGGAAAGTTACAACCACTCGACATTCCCCAAATGAAATGGGAATTCATCAGTATGGACTTTGTTGTTGGTCTACCCCAAGTTCAGGGAGGATACAACTCCATCATGGTTGTATTTGACATGCTTACGAAGGTTGCACACCTTATTCCAGTAAAAACAAACTATAAAGCCTCAGACATTGCAAGGTTGTTTATCAAGGAGATTTTCAAGCTACATGGGCTACCCAGAAGAATGAGTAGTGATCGTGATTCTCTCTTCACATCACACTTCTGGAGAGCTATCTTTGAAGCCATTGGGACTCAACTCTGTTTCAGCATAGCTTACCATCCCCAAACTGATGGCGAAATGGAGCGAGTCAATTAAGTTATCAAGGATATGCTTAGGGCACACTGCTGTCGTGAACCAAAAGGTGGATCCAATACTTGCCTTTGGTTGAATTTGCCTACAATGCTTCTTACCAACAAAGCATCTAGATGACCCCTTTTCAAGCATTATATGGTCATGACTGTTGAAGTCCCCTAAAATTCTCAGATCCAACCTTGAGGGTTGAAGCTTCAAGGCAGATGTTGGAAGAGATGGATGACCAAATAAAGTCAATAGGACAGGACATCCAAGCCGCCAAGGATAGATAGAAGGCATACGCGGATTTGAAGTGTGAAGATAGAATCTTCGAGGAAGGAGACATGGTCTTCATTCGCATACGTCCAAAGAAGAGTTCTCTATCCTTAGGAGATTGCAAGAAGCTAAGTCCAAGGTATTGTGGACCATACAAGATCCTCAAGTGCCTAGGACCTAATGCTTATAGACTATAACTCCCTGAGAACCTAAAGGTTCATAATGTGTTCCATATCAACCTACTGAAGAAGTATGTACCTAATCCTAGCCATGTACTTGATGACCAACAAGTTGTAATGCCTAGTCAAGGAGTCCTTGAACTACGGCCCGACAGGATCTTAGATGTTAGGGAGAGACAATTGAGATCCAGAACCTTGAGAGAATGCCTCATCTAGTGGAAAGATCATCCCGAGGAAGATGCCACTCGGGTAGATGAAAGCACTCTCAACCATCAATATCCCCAGTTTATCTCGAGATGAGGACATCTCGATTCCTCCAAGGGGGAGAGAATGTAATATTTCCAATTTCTAAATCGTGCTCTTCATAAGAACCTCCTCTTAGGAGGCCAAAAGGATAATTTTTTAGAATAATGGTAAATTTTTTTAAATTATCCCTCTCTCCCCCAGCCAACGGTCATGCTGCAGGAGAGGGAGGGGAGGCGGGATGATTGAGCATCCTTGCTGGAGCTCATGGGAAGGTTATAGCCATGTGTATGGCTACTTGGAGGGAGGGAGGTACCTCTCCCTCTGGCTATATAAACTAGGGCTATGGAGAGGGGAAGAGGAAAGAGAGAGCCATCACGCTACTGAGTGGGGAGAGTCATAACACGCTGCCGTAGAGAAGGAGAGTGGGTGGAGATTTGACGCCGCCAGTTGAAGGTTGAAGGAGTCGTGGAGGAGCCAAGCTACTTTGCCGCGCCGTGAGGGAGGAGTGCCACCAAAGCCATCAGCTCGCCCTGCCCGCCAACCATTCGTCATTTGGCCGCCATCTTCAATCCCTTCACCATGTATTGAAGCTCCTTAGAAGCTTCTTAGAGGGGGCTGTCATAAGCTCTCTTTTCCAAGCAATTCTTTTCACCCCCCTTTTTCCTTCGCAGTTTTAGTCCCTTTTTCCCCTTGGCCCCCCCCCCCCTCCCAACAAAAAATTCTTTCTTGTGGGCTTCATCAAAGCCTTCCAAGTGGGTTTTAAAAAACCCCCATCCCTGGGATTTAAACCCCTTCCCGTGGGTTCCCCCCCCCCCCCCCCACAAAATCTCTCTTAAAGGTCTTTTACACCCCTTACCCCCCTTTTTCAATCCACTAAAGACCATTTAGAACCTTCTTTCCCGTGGAGTCCTATCCGAGGCCTTTAAAAAAGCTCATTAAGCCCTTTTCCCCCTTAGGTTCCCACAAGCTCCCATTAGCCGAGGTTCTAAACCCCCTTCCCTATTGCCCTCTCAAGCGGGTTCTTGTTACCCCGAGATCTTTTAAAATCCCATTTTATTTGCCTTTCCAAAGCAATCTTTTACACCCCTTTTTCCTTAAAGTTTAAGGAGGAAACCTATAAAGCCTTCTAAAGCCGATTCCGAAAGACGGTGCAAGCGGTTACAAAGGGAGTTTCACGTTCGAAGGAGATGGCCAAGATCATAAATTTGCGTCCAAGACGAAAAGGCTGAATTCGCGATGGCTTCTAAGAAGGCACAAGGCGCAAACGCAGGAGGATCATCTCCTAGCATCCATGTGGACATTTCACCACAAGTCCAGGTTTTCTTCCTAATTTTGATTTACGTTGTTATAATTCAATTGTGCATAGATCATTTATGGAGATAGAATGTATTTTTCGATTACAATACTTTGACTAATTTAAAAGAAATAGCCCACAATTGAAGAATTCGGTCATTGGTATTTTGCAAGGAAACGAACAAAGAAAGAGCATAAGATCTCTATGTATTCCTAGCAAGTGGGTTTTATGCATTGCAAAGTAACGAACTTAGATTAACTAATGCCCATCTTTACAAGTCAAAATAATGATAGTACAGTTCGATTATGCATGGAAGGAATAAATCCCATTATTGAACTTTTTTTTTCTCGAAATGACTCTTTAAAGAAGGTTGCTAACAATCGTAGGAAATTGCTAGTTATGGAAATGACTCTAGGCTGCATGAAGAAGATTAAACTCTAGGCAAATGGCATAAATCTCGTTTCAACTGCATAGTTGTTAGAAAAAGGCTACATGGTTCACATAAAACCCTAACGCTTAGTAGCATGAATCTTCAATGCATGTTCTAGAAGAATCAATAGAAGTTATGCCGTAACTTAGCATATGCTTTGATTTCAACCAGAAAAGTAGGGTTTGTGAATCTACTCAAACGTAGGAAATGAATCATATAGTTACGAAAATGGTATCATAAATATCTTCAAGAATAGACAAGTAAATTGGTTTAACCTAAATACCGAAACTGCGAGGGACTCGTTTAGAAATGGTTAAGTCGATGCAACATATCCCAAGTGGTAACTGGAATTTAGCACATTGAGGACGTGACCTAATTGCTCTTATTGCCAAAGCTGAAACTCTTATACCCTAAAGACTTGCCCACATTCACGAAATGTAGGGACTCTAGGACGTACTCATGAAAGACGATCTAGGGTTTTTACCCTAAGGATCGTTCACTAACAGGATGTAACTCGGTTTGAATTTGGAACCACTAAGACCGACAATGTTGGCCTAATGCAATCAGGAACAGATTGTTATGAAGACACCCTAACCCTGTTTCCTATCTAATCATGATACCGTGATTAGAAAACGCCATTGATGGGTAAAATAGTCCCATGGATTAGATGCGACACTCGTGCAACAAGTTGTAGAGTCGCATGATCTTGTGATTTGATCACAAGGGAATGGCCAATTCCTCAAAATGAGATTGGCAGATTCTTACGCAAGTTTATCTTGCAAGAGGATAAATGATCGTCTTGATATAGTACCTTTCTTGGGTAAAGTGACCAAGATACGATGATTAGATATTTGCTTGGAAGCAAAAGACCAATCAGTAAATTAGAATAACATATTTATTGCTAATAGAACTTAAAGTTTTGGTTAAGTTGGGTTAATAGGGTATGGCCCTAACCCAAGGATATAAGGGTTAATAGACAAACCCTTGGGCATCTTTCCAAGTCGCAATTGATCTCGGATCGAGTGATGGATGCATTCGAAAAGAAAGATTCACTCCTTAGCAGTTGGCCAAATAACAACCAATGGAAATGATTGTGCTTGTAACAGTTTTAAGAGCACTGTTTTCTTTGTTTGTTCAAAGAATTAAAGGATGAAAAGATATCTAATGTTTCAAGTTGAAGGCCTGAAGGGAGAGGCAGCTTCAGTTACCCCTGACTGCCTACCTGACCCTAACCAAGGGGGTTGTTAACCGCGCAGGGAAGATGGACCGAACCCGCTGCGAGAGGTCTCTCCGTTGGGCACTACTTGGAGCAGGAGGACGCTTGGGTGCCAGAGGGGGCTCTGGTCGTAAATCCCTCGCCTTTTGGGCCCTGCACAAGAGGCCAACGTGACTCCGGATTGGATCTCAAGGCCCGCATACTAGTCTATGGGCGAAATCTTGGATTACTAATCCTTGTGGATTGCTGGATAGCCTTCGGACAGATTATGGATAAGCCTATGGGCTGGACTTTATAAATATATTTAAAAGATAAATATGATCACCTGTTGAAAAGGAACTTGTTTGACATTGCTTTTCTATGTCAAGTGCAATGATTACGTAAAGGAATTGGTGCCTAACAGGCTAGTAAAGGAAGCTGTTTGATGCTTCTCCAACTAAATGTGGTAGGTAATTAGACAACTAAAACAACCTGAGGAAAGTGTAGTGGATGTGGCCATGGGTCCCCGTCCTATGGATGGGTGGTCCTGGTTGGCCGAGAACTTTTCTCAATCATGATGGACAGCAAGAAGAACATTTAAAGGACACGAACAACAAGGGCGTTGACCTAGAGTCTAAGTTATAATAGTCCTGATTTACGTTGTTTTAGGGGAACGGAATGGGACTATGCCTTATGGCAGAGAGGTCGAGCCTTGCATCCCTCTCGTTTCCCATTCTCTTTGAACCAAGTGCAACGTGAATCCACTTCGGACCTAGCATTTCTGCATAAAGTAGTTCGCTCGGGTTCGACGCTAGTTGCCATTTAGGAAATGACCATTAAGGAAAACCCTGATTCAGGTCGGTCTTAAGTGGAAGCTGCGAGAATACTTCCGCTACGTGGCAGACACAGAAAGTCCTAGATTGCAAACCCCGTGACATTCCATGGGAGTGCTGGGCGGAGCTTTCTATACATCTTTTCCAATGGACTGCTAAGACATGTCATCCTGATGATAACAAGTGGACACGTTACAGTTGGTATCAGAGAGAACCAACAAAGGATTTGTTTTAAGAAATCTTAATAAGATGAAGTAAAGCAAATGTTGTTGTTCTGAACATTTCCTTACTTTTGATGCTGTCATACAAAATTGCAAAGCATGGAACAAGTTCTTAGTATTCCGAGTCATGTTTATGACTGCGATGCATTCCCCGGATTATCGACAAAGGGTTGAGATGATGAACATCCTAGAGCGTATTTATAATCCATTGCCTTTGTACATGGAATGAAGATCGACGGGTCCCTCAGGAATCTACTATATAGCTGCCCACCGGTTTGCATACCTTCAGACCAACCTAAAGAGGATCAAGTGGTTGGAAGACCCAAAGATCGTGAAGCTGTTCATTTTTGTGGAGGCTCATGTAAACTCAACTTTACATATTCGAGGTCGGAGGGTTGAACTGAACTCATATGTATATGAGGAAGTGACCCGTGTAATTTCCGCCGACAGGATCAAGGTATTGGGGTGCTATGAGAAGAATGGGTTCCAAAGGAAAGGATACCCCAATCTTCCGATGACTTACCAATTCCTCCGAAACCATACTATTATCCAGTTCCAGTAGATAAATGTAATACAACATTATTCTCCCCCAACTAAATGTAAACAGTTGCTCTATCATCTTTGAAAATGTTGTACTCCAAAAGGGCTAGGCCCATATGAATGCAATAAGACTTCTTTTTATCAATGTATGTTTTCTCGATGAGAATTGATAAAAAGTTAAGTGGCTAGGATTCTTGGTTCATAGTTTAATTAGGTATGAAATATAAATCATAACGATTAATGAGTAATAACGTTAAGAAACCTTTATCTAGGCACAACCCCAGGTACAGATTCTCAGTTCGCCTCCTACATCAAGTACTATTGTAATCCAGGAGAAGAAGTTTCTTTTCAAGAAAATTAAGCCGCCCGAATTTGACAAGAGAGGCAGGTTCGTCCAAGCAGATGCTGAAATTTGGATTGAATCATCAGAGTTCTGCAATGGGCTAAATTATCCTTTGAATACCCGTTTGGAAACAATGTGCCCAATAGACCTCCAAGATGCTTTGATTTGAGCTGCTCCTATTGTGGGGGAAATACAATTAAAGCCTAGCAATAATAAGTTTTGGAGCTAAAATAACCAGAACAAAGGAGGATTCGAAGGTCAAGTAAAAAGAACCCAAGGCCAATTTTACCAAGGTCAGAAGAAAAATGAAAAATCTAATGCAGTTGGAAATTGCAATATTTCCATGCAATAAAAGTCACTTGGTTAGTTCAAAAGTTAGTTAGTCAATTGATAAGTTAGTAAGATTACTAACTAAAGACTAACTAAGGTAAAAACTAACTAACATTAATAACTAATAATTTTTTAAATTAAAAATATATTTTAAAATAAACCAAGAGTCGTAATCCGACATTTTTCTTGGATTGAAAAAGACCGTAGCCATCCTTCATGAAAGGTACAACGTCAACGAGACTTATTCTTAATACATATGTGTGTTGAAAAACCTTGGTGATCCCTATGAAAAAGAAAGTGGAGGCTTAGAGATTTATTGGTTGAAAATTTTTATTGATCTCTCATGGAGGGAGCTTTGATGTGAATCACCTCAGTCTTTACTCGAGTCTTCAGCAGCTAATTCTTTGGCTTCTTTTAGCTCTTTTGCACTTGTATTCACCTCTTTCCAAGGCTAGAAAACTTTCCCAAGCTACACTCTCATCCATCAGAACACATACAGAAGCATACAGAAGGTCTACAGAAGCTCATCAGAAGCTCATCAGAGAGTTACAAAAGGTCAACAGAAAGCATCAGAACCACATAACTCATACCAAAACCATTCCAAACCATCAAAAATCACTCAATAAGCTTTCAAACAATCTCAAACCCTATCAATCAATACTCTATCCTTCCTTACAGAGAGAAAACAGAACAAAACAGAAGCTCAACAGAAGCTATCAGGACCAAACAGAACATATCAGAACATCAACAGAACTTCACATCTCTACTAATAAACATCATGAGCTTAAAAAAACCATTCCAACTTATCCAAACACTCTCAAAACACTTCCAAACCAATCAATCATCTCATAAAATCAACCATTCAGCTCCCAAAAACAACAAAAATCAGCCAAAAAATAGGTCATTTCAAAGGGACACATTTCACCAAATTGTCCAAATCCCAGAAGGTCAGTGGATTACAAGCCCTTATGCAGTTGATGCAAAGGAGAGGGCCACACTGCAAAAGACTGTCCAAGCCCAGCCCCAGTGAAAAACAGTGCTACTGATAATCCGGCCAAGGCCCAAGAGCCTACCTCCAATTTAGTGGAATTGGAAGTTGCTGCCATCACGTGTGCAAAGAAGAAGGAACCACCTATCCAGAAAGAAAATAATCCTCCTGCCAGAACAGTAAAGTTCAATCTTCCACCAGAAGATCAGAACAGAACAGAGCCTGACAGTGTCGTACAAAGCGCCACAGTGCCACAGAGAGTCACAGAGACAGTTCCAGAGACAGGACCAAAGGTCTAGGAGATAGAAGAGGAGGAAGTGCCACAAGTGGCAGAAGAAGTCCCCACAATGCCCCTGTTGGAAGAAAAAAGGAAAATGAAAATGGGTGTTGCCCCATTCCCTACCCGGTTAGAGAAGCCAGTGGATCCTATTAAGGAATACGATCTGGTCAAAGATCTAGATACCTTTAAACCAAACCTCACATTCCAACAATTATTGATGTTGTCTCCTAGTTGCCGAAAAAGGTTCAAAAGTATAATGACAAGAAGACGTGGCTTAAAGATTGCTCCCTCAACAGCAACAAAGTCCAACAAAGCTCCAGAGCCTGTAAAAGAAGTGGACGTGACTAACGCCTTCCTAGATCCGGGTACCCCAGAGACTGGCGTGTGGATAGAAGGCTGCTTCATTGCAAATGCACTGATTGATGGTGGGTCATCAGTGAACATTATGACGGATGTGACAATGAAGAATCTAGGCCTACAAGGTGTGCAACCAACCCAATGGCTCATCAGACAGGCGGATCAGAGCAAAAATCAAGCCTTTGGGCATTCTCCCATATGTGAAGACTACAGTGGCTGGAAAAGATTATTGGCTAACCTATCTGGTGGTGAAGCCAAACTCTTATGGTACATCCTACTGGGCAGACCATGGCTTTTTGAAGCCAGAGCAAGGACGGATTGGTTCAGAAGAACCTTGACCTTGGGTAGAGGACCTAATAAAGTGGTGCTGAAGCTATATGGTGCTCAAAAAGGACATGGATCCACCTCCTTGGAATTATCTTCTGACTCCCCTAATGAGGCTACAGATGGAACATCAGCAGATGAAGATGCTGTCAAACAGATCCTTCCCAAGAAAACAGTGGCACGTTCCTTAATAGTGGATACTGTAAGCCGACTCCCAAACAATGCAAAGCGATTATCAATGGGTGAATACTTCCTGCCTGAACTAGGAATGACTTCTGAAATCACTTCTAACAGTGAGATAGAAGCATGGATGTACTGCTCTCCCTGTTACATGGCCATAGCAGAGCTAGAGACAGAGGCAGAAGATGAAATAGAGAACTTGTTCTTCTCTTATAGAGCTCTTACAGAGACAGAGATAGAGATCGAAGAGGATATGGAAGAAGAAGGTTATGAAAGAGAGACGGAAGAGTCTATCCCACCTGAAGAGGATATATATGAAAAAGAAGTTCCAGAAGCATCAGAAGCAGACGAGCTCATGCTGTGGGACAGAATGGCGATGGTACCATTTGGTCTGGTAAATAGATCTTCTCATATGCAAAATCTTTATAAGAAATGGGTTAAGAAGAATAAACCATCTTTCAGCAGTGGCTCATGCCGCCCTCACCCACCTTTGCCAAGAAAAGATGATGATGATGCACCGTGTCAACAAGCACCAGTCTCATGATTCCAACAGGCATCAGAGGGTCCCTATTATGTGATTTCCTGGAACCGTCATCAGAAGATGAGTCTTCAAGCCAAGAGGTAACTAATCTTGAAACCAAACCCAAAACGGCTCTAATCCCATTTCAACATCTCAAGAGGCAACCTAAGTCTCCACCAAAAGAAGAAGTTGGTTCTCGTGGAACATCAGATGAGGACACCACCCCCTTGAAGGAGTCGGATCTGTATCCAGAAGCAGTCCGTGGGACCTTCATCCATGAAGTAGAAGGTTAAAGGCAGTTAACTTTTGTGGATGCAGATGGCACTAAACGCCATTTGAAGGTGGGTAGCAGCCTACCAGAAGAGGAGTTGTCAACCTTGTACAACTTGTTGAAAGAGAATTTGGACGTGTTTGCGTGGTCCTACAAAAACCTAAAGGGGATTGATCCCACAATATGTCAGCATCATATTGATTTGGAGCCTGATGCCAAGCCAGAACAGCAACGACAGAGGCGAATGAACCCAAATTATTCCACATTGGTGAAAGCAGAGCTGCTGAAGCTTCTGGAAGCCGAGTTCATCTATCCAGTGGCAAATAGTGAATGGGTCTCACCCTTCGTGGTTGTACCCAAGAAGAATGGCAAGCTTCGTATATGTGTGGATTTCCGCAAGTTGAATTCCAAGACCAAGAAGGATCACTTTCCTATCCCTTTCAGAGACCAACTATTGGACACAGTGGCAGGACATGAGCTTTATTCCCTTCTGGATGGATTCACCGGATATAACCAAGTGTAGATAGCAGAAGAAGACCAATCCAAAACAACCTTCACCACAGAGTGGGGGACCTACGCTTACCGAGTGATGCCGTTTGGGCTCTGCAATGCCCCTGCTACTTTCCAGCGAGTCATGATGGCCGCATTCCAAAATCATCTGTATGACTTTATTGAGGCATATTTGGATGATTTCTGTGTCTATAGTTTGATCCGTGAACACTGGGGACATTTGGAACAATGCTTTGACCGATGCCGGGAGTATGCGATTTCCCTCAACCTCGACAAATGCATCTTTGGGGTCTCTTCTGGAGTTCTGTTGGGCCACATTGTCTCTGCACAAGGGATATCAACAGACCCTGCAAAGATCGAAAAGATTGCAGCTTTGACAGCACAAACCAATCTCAAACAGTTGAGGGGATTCCTAGGCCACGTGGGTTACTACAGAAGGTTCATAGCCCATTTTGCAACAAAGGAAGCCCCCCTGCACAAGCTTTTGAGGAAAGAGGCAGAGTTTATTTGGACGGAAGAATGTGACAAAGCCTTCAACACTCTGAAACAATGTCTGGTTGAGGCACCTATTCTGCAGCCTCCTGATTGGACGAAGGAGTTCCATGTACACACTGATGCATCTATTGAAGGGCTAGGTGCTGTCCTATGCCAGAAGGGCTCCTCGAAATTAGATCAACCCATCTATTACGCAAGCCGAAAAGTCACTGATAGGGAATGGAACTACATAGTGACAGAGATGGAGTGCTTGGCAATGGTGTTTGCCCTAGAAAAGTTTCGCCACTACCTATTGTTTACCCACTTTAAATTTTATGTGGATCACGAGGCCCTGTTCGTCCTTATGAACAAAGCGGATATGAAAGGACGAATGATGAGATGGCTCCTTCTATTTCAGGAGTTCGATTTTGAGGTAATTACCAAACCTGGTCGTTCCCATGTTCTGGCTGATTATCTGTCGCATATCCCACAAATTGCAGACGAGGAGCAGGATGATCCAGACCTCCCTGATGCTTCCCTATTCTTGGTAGAAATCGTAACCCCCTGGTATGCAGACATTGCCAATCTGCTGGTAGCCCAACAGTACCCACCTGGCATTTCTAGTCGGGAAAGGAAGAAGCTTCTGTTAGAATCAGTCCCCTACACCATGTTAGGCGGTGCACTTTACAAGAAAGGCAAAGATAAAGTGCTCAAAAGATGTGTTGCAGGAGATGAGATTGGGATTGTTGTGAAGGCTTGCCATGACAAGCCATGTGGGGGTCACTTTGCAGGAGAAGCTACAGCTAGGAAGGCTCTGCTTGCAGGATACTGGTGGTGGCCGACCATTCATAAGGATGCCTATGACTACTGTAAAAGATGTGATGCTTGTCAGCGGATGGGGAAACCTACCAAGACAAGTGCCATGCCACTGCAACCTATCCTTCCTTTGAAGCTATTTGAGAAGTGGGGCATCGACTTCGTAGGCCCAATCGATCCTCCCACCAGAAGGAAACAGAACATATACATCCTCGTATGTACGGATTATGTCACAAAGTGGTGTGAAGCTAAAGCCCTAAAGTGGGACGATGGTAACAGCGTGGTCCTGTTCATGTACGAGAATATCATCACCCGTTTTGGTAGTCCCTTAGAGCTGGTAAGTGACAGAGGCACTCATTTCATTAATAAAGTCATGGAAGAGTTGACAGAGTTGTATAAGATCTGCCATCGCAAGTCCACTCCTTATTACCCCAGAGCCAACGGCCAAGTCGAAGTCACGAATCACATCCTTTGCTCGATCCTGACAAGAACAATTTCCGCACATCGTCGTGATTGGGATGATCGACTTACAGAGGCCCTTTGGGCGTACAGAACCTCCCATAAAGCAGCAACAGGACAAATACCCTTTCAGCTGGTGTATGGTACAGAAGCTGTTTTCCCTGTTGAACTAGAATTGCCCTCTTTGCGAGTGGCTATCAAAGAGCGTTTGGGGGACGATGATTCACTGCAACGCCCTCTCCTGCACTTGGAATGTTTGGATGAAACTCGCAGGATGGCTCTACAGTGCATGGAAGCCATGCAAGCTCGCCGCAAGGCTTACCATGATAGCTTCATCAAGCACAAGGAGTTCAAAGAAGGTGATTTGGTCCTAGCCTATGATTCACGATTTGGCAAGTTTCCTGGCAAGCTTCAACAGCGGTGGATGGGCCCATATAAGGTATTTGTTGTCAACCCTAATGGCTCTGTCCAAGTGTAGATCGTTGATGCCTCTGATGATCCCTTCCTGATCAATGGATATCGCCTGAAAAAGTACTTTCCTCCTTGGGGATCTTGACAATCACGGTCACCTGATCCTTTCCCTCATTGGCATGGCACTGTCACTCTTATGATGCTACTTCTGATAGCCGTTCTTCAGCCACTCCTGATGAGGTGGACGCAACCCTCTGTCCCCTTAGCCCCACCTTCCAGCCTTGATCTCTAATCTTCCATTTTCCACCAGCGGCAATGGTGAGGTAGGTTTTGACAAATGATATTTCTACCATTCCCTTGCTTAAATTGAAAAACAAAAGAAGAAGAAAAAATGTATACATATCAGTCATGGGAGAAAAGGACTTAGGTCCCTGTCATGCCGACCTATTCTTCGAGAAAAGGTGGAGATACCCTCGGGAGTAGGAGAAAAAGAAAAAGAAAAAACAAACAAGAAACGAAAAAAAATTGTTATGGGAGAAAAGGAAGAAATTCCTTGTCATAGCAGGCCTCGCTCCAAGAAAAGGTGTTTAACACCCTTGGGCGGGAAGCTGGCTGTGGAAAAGGTGGTAACACCCCGCAGTTCATGTTAACTAACTCACCAGCCGAAAATGCTCCAGAAGCAATTTGAAGCCACCTCCCTTGGTGCGCTGTCTCTGCAACTTCATCAGTCGGTCTGCCCCCTTTCACAGACGATCTTTTCTACAACCAATTGAAGTACCAGATTTGATGGCTACCTCCCTGGGTACGCCTCTTCAACAACTCACGACGCGATCTTCATCGACAAACATTTGAGTGATGTGAGCTTTCGTCCTAACCAGATGGGGAAGTGAGTATGGTCGCCCTCTGTATCTATCAGAGTGTGAGACGAAGGGTGGAGCGAGAGACCAGTCTTTTTCCCTTCAAATCAAATGAGAGGTGAGAAGTGTGAACGAAGTGTTGCACGCACAGGATGGGCCTCTCAATGCACAAAGCACAATCTATTTCTGTGCACTGCACTATAAGGCTCCCTGGCCTTCCTTCTCGCACCGTATGCCGGCACAGGGCGGGATGCCTCTATGCCATGACTTGCTTTTACCCTGCTAGGGTCTCTTCCCATTCCACTCGTTCATTTTTCACCCACCCTCGGGGCTGTTCCCTTGCAGTTTTCCTTCATTCCCGGATTTTGCTATCCTGTCATGTGCACGCACCCTATGTTCACCAAAATCCACATCCAACCTTATAGCCCTGTTCACCCCTTTTCATTGACCATTTTTCCTTTTTACCCACCCCTGTTCCGGTGCACGATTCTTGAGTTATTAATTTTTGAAGCATTTTGCGCACAATAGCCGGTTTTCCATGTGAATGCGCTTTCCTTGCTTCGAAACTGTGATCTGACATCATAGCCCTGACAACCATTTTCTCCCTGACATTTTTCCTTTTTACTCCGTGTCATTTTGATGCACGGTTTGTCCAATATTAATTTTTGCGGTTTCTCGAGACTTTTTCGTGCGTCTTTTTGACATTTTTCCATGTGAACCTACCCTGTTTGCATTGAAATTCTAATTTGATTTGACAGACGTGTCCATCGCGCCTTCCCCCACCTTTTTCCTTTTTACTCCACCCTCTTTCAACTTCTAGATTTTTAATTATTAATTTTTACATGTATTTTTTGACGTATTTTTGGTGTTTTTTGCATGTGAACCCCTCCTACTTCAACCGGAACTGCGTTCTAACATGACAACCCTGTCCCACCCCTTCCTGTGGACATTTTTCCTTTTTACTGTATGTCATTCCGGCCAGCGGTTCGTCCAATATTAATTTCCGATCCCATTTTTGGGTCTGTTTTTTGGGTTTTTCCCATGTGAACGCGTCTTATCTCACTCGGAACCATGTTTTGATGTGATAGAATTGTCACACATGTCTTTCTGCGCATTTTTCTTTCTTCCTGCACCTTGTTCCGAGGCATGGATCTTCTGATATTCATTTTCGTTTGCGTTTTTGGACCCGTTTTTTACGTTTTTTGCATGTGAACGCCTTGTCTTTCCCCCAGAACCCCCATTGCGTTTTTTCCCTATCTTCCCCCTGCTGTCCTGCCCAATTTTGTTTTTACGACATTTTGTTTTGATGCCTGGATTGGGAGATATTACTTTTTTCTTGTTTTTACGTGTTTCGCGCGACTCGTCCTGCGCGTGAACGTGCCCGTTTTCGATTTCACGCGTCTCCATGAGCCCCGGCCGCGTCCACGTGCCCCGTACCAACATCCCGGCGCTATTTCGATCCTATCACAACAATTTTTTTTACCCCACCCCGCGCACGCGCACGGGACGGGGGCACGCCTTTCTTTTCTGGCGGGTACCCTTCCCCTCCCATGGGCACCCCCCCTAGGCACCCTCCCATGGGCACCCCCACACCCATAGGCACCCCACCCATTCACCCCCGTGCACCCATCCCCCTACCCTTCCCCCCCGGGCACCCTTCCCTATCCCCCCCACCCCCACCTTTCTCTCCCCGACCCCTTCCCCCCCCAACCACCTCTCTCTCTCTCCTTCTCCTCCCTGCGTTTCCTCTTCTCATCTCCACCTCCATCTCCCTCTCCTTCACGCTCCCTCCTCTCTATCTCCATCTTCTCCCTCCTCCTCCTCTTCTCCTCCCTCCCTCCTCTCACGCGCCTCCTCGTGGGCCTCCTCCCTGCTCCGCCACCCCTCCTCGTGGGCCTCTTCACGCCGCCCTCGCTTGGCGCTGCTGTCAGTCCTCCTTCACGCCTCCCGGACGCGCCCGCCTCCACCACGCCGTGCAGCTCCTGCCCCGCCTCGCTGGGCCCGCCTTGTCGCCTGTGGATGCCGTGGCCTCCTGTCCGCCACCCCGTGGCCTCCTGTCCGCCGCCCTGTGGCCGCCGAGCGCCCTGCCCGCTGCCCTGTTTCCCCCCCCCCCCCCCCCCCCCCCCGCCCCAGGCACAACCCCACCATCCCCCCTCCCAAGCCCCCAATCCCACCCTACCAACCCCACAACCCACCTTACCCCCTTGTAAGCCCATGTTCCCCCCACCATTTTTAGCCCCCCTTCCCTATTTTCACCCTCTTCCACTATTTTTACCCCCCTTCAGATTTACCCACCCTCCACTCCCACAGGCCCGCGTTCCCCCCTTCTCACCCTCTTACGCCCCGTTCCCCCCCCGTCGTGACCTCCCCAACGACCACCTGCCAAAACCAGTAGCAACCAACCGAAAACCGCAGACCTTGCAGCCCCTATTTTCAGCCCCCTGACACACAAACGCGTGGTTGTGCGCGTGTGGTTGTTCGTGTGCAGGTGCGGGAGTCCGCTAGCGGATGTTCACGCGCGGGGACGCGCATTCGCTGGTCCGTGCGGTGGTGTCCAGCCGACTGTTCACACGGAGCTGACACGCAGTCCATTCCTGGGAATATTCCCGGATTTTTAATTCCAAAACCCGAAAACCCTCAAAATACATTGAAAACTTAAAAAAAACCATTAAAAATCACTTAAAATTCAAAAAATTTTACAGAAAAATCTTGAAAAATTCCCAATCTTTCTGCAATAAATTGAAATATTTTTCTAAACTGAAAATGTCAGAAAAAATTTTTCGGAACATTTTAAAATTAAAAATTCTTTTAAAAATACACACAAAATGAAAAAAAATATTTTTAATTGGTAAAAATTCCAATTTAATTGCAAAAAAATTCTTGAAAACTCCATCAAGTTTTTTGCTTATTTTTGTACTATTTTCTAAGTTGAAAATGCTGTGCCATTTTATTCCATTATTATTTTATGGTAAAAATACTTCATTAAATACCTAAATTCATGAAAAATCCTCTTTAATTCCAAACACAAACTGAAAATTCTAGAAAAATCCAGATACCTTGGTTCTTTTTGGATTGTTGATCTACATTTGGGGATTGAACAGTGCGCATTCATTGCATACACATACACCCACTTCTAGGTATTTTTTCTTTTATATTTTTTATTTTTTCCGCTACCCCAAAATCCACGCTTAATTTTTAACATGAATCCTAAACACCACCATGGCACGCGCGCTCGCGCTAAACACACCTTTTTTTTCTAATTAAAATCAACCCGCCGTTCACTTAGCACGCGCTAAGTGTGCTTAAGAGGCACTTTAATATTTTTAATTAAAATGAACCAACCCTCACAAGAGCACGCGCTGGCAAAAAAGCGCTCCACATCACCTTAATTTTTAATAAATGAATTTGCATTTAGAGATCCATTCTGGGTATCAAAGTCCGGGATTCGGATTAAAGCACCGCTTCAACCTAATATTTGGTAATTAAAATTTTAAGAAGGAACCGTCGTTTTCTTGATAAGGTTTATCACTTAATTAAAAATTCACCCATTTCTTAATACTTTATTAAAATGAACCTTTCATTAAATTAATTCTCCCTCAGTGCACTTATTTTTCCTTTTTAATGAACTCGTTTCGTGGGATGGGTACGCGAAGTCTTCGGAGTTGTCTCCATGGTCAAACTTGATTATCAAAGTTGTGGTCATGATATGTGTGGGTTGTTGTTATGTTTTGGTTCAGTTTCTGTGTTACGGTTAAGGGAACGATGTGTAGTTTTTTTTTCTTTATTGCCTGATACGGGGATTTGGGTGTTTGCATGTTGCATAGCATGAAGCTTTTGGTCGCATATGTGTAGAGGTCATGTCGAATTTTTTCTAGACTATGGTTTGCTTGGGGATAGTTGGTCGAGTCACGTTTTACCACCTTGGTTGATATCTTATCCTTGGTTTTTGTCTGTTGCTTTGCAGGCATTCTCTTTGTTTGTCTATGTTTGTGGTGTGTGTGTGTAATCATCTGAATGGTGCCCTCTCGTACTCCTCCCCCGATCTAGTATGTTCCTTTGGCTGTCCATGATTATTCTTTATCACTGGATTCGGACGTTGTCGCTAAAGCGGGCTTGTCCAAGTTCGTGAGTCTTTTTTTCCCACTGGTTCCAGATGATCATTCCATTTGTGACGAGTTTTTGACCTCTTACAGTAAGAGGTCTAGTCCAGTCCGTGGCACTACTGTTCTTCTGACACCGAAGAGTCTAGGCAAGGCTCTTGGTCTGCCATATCGTGAGGAGTCTGTCCCTGCTGCCAGACAATTGTTTACCAATGACATTATTTTGAAGCTGTTGTAGAAGCAAACTCCAAATATTCTTGATCCGAAGAAGGTCATTACCACGTCAGGAGTGGGTGTCTCCATGATTTCCAATCCCCTATGGAAACAACTATGCCAATTCCTTCAGGACAGGTTCATGCTTGCCAAATCCCCATCTCATTATCTTTCCAAGGAGTTGTTTACAGCTTTACGAATAATTTTGAAAGGCATAACCATTGATTGGAATACCTACCTCCTCTCCAAGATGGATCACCATTTTATCTGAGCTACTCGAGGAAATGTGACTAATGTTACATTTGGGTCCTTCCTCTATGTCTTCTTGCTACATGCTGCCCCTGCAAAGGAAGTTCCTTTACCTCCAGTTGATCCTCCAGAAGTTCCTCCTCTACCTCATAATGAAGATGATGATGTGATAATTGAGGATGATGGTTCTCCTCCTCCCCTTGTTATTCAAAGAAAACGCCTCAAGAGGGTGGCTGAGTCAGTGCCTATTTCTCCAGTTCTAGTGACAATTCCTGCCCAGTCTTGCAGCAGCTTGCCTGCATTCCTTCAGACGCCAAATCTTTTAAGAGCCCATAGAGATGGGATGCTCGAACTTACTATTCCTTCTGTTCACCGCCTGGTAATAGGAGATGCTATTCCGTTCCTATGCAAGGATATCCAGAGTTCTATTGAACTTTCGATGACTGCCTGTATCCAGCAATTATATTCTTCATTTTATGATGAAGTTCAACAGTCTAAGGAGGAACTGAATAAGACCAATACTGAGTTAGCCTCTGCTCAGGAGAAATTCTCTGACCTTTGTACGCAAATGGAGCAGTAGACTAAGCTCGTGGATACTCAGAAAGCTGAAATCTCTAAGTTGAAAGCTAAGTTGGCAGAAGCTAGATCTCAAGTAGTTGTTGTAACAGAGGAGAGGGATAAGTTACAGAAGGAGAGTCAAGAGATGAAGGAGGTGATAACTGGCCAAGCAGAGAAGTTTAAATCCACCACAGCTATTTTAGACCAGAGAGTTTGGTCCTAATTTCGGACCCAGAAGATTTCCCTCCCAAAGTTACAGAGGAAGACAGTCTGGCGGTGGTCAGAGATTAGAAGTTAGGGTTTGGCGGCTCGCGGGGGGGGGGGGGGGGAAGCTAGCGCCATCCTTCCTTAATTATCCCTTTAGGTGATCAACCATAGCTAAAGAAACCAACATAATAATAATCACTACGGAAAATATCCCTTTCATTTCCATGACAATCAGTCATCTCAGACCCAACCTTGAAATCATCAAACACTCCCCACTTGGGTGAACATCCAAAACCACATTAACAAACAGCTGAATGCACAACCTCTTGCTTCAAGGCATCACAATCCCATTGTATGCACAATCAAAATTTTAACTGGATGTATCAAAACACTTGCTTAAGGGATTTACAACCTTTTCGAACTGCCAAGCATAACTTGGGTTAATAGTCCATTTGGGGTTAGATCACCAGCTTCAATTAGGCTAGGAGCATATCCATTTGCGATAGTCTATGGCAAGACTGATAAAACAATTAGCAGGCAACTATACTTATTCCTAATGCATCGGATCTTATGAAGGTCTAGGTCTCTATCCATCGGAGACTATCATTTCATGTGTTTCTTTAAATCATGTTTGCACTGAACTCGGTTAAGAGCTTTTATTTTATGTGAAATAATGCGAAGACCTTATCATTTTATGTGCACAAAAGCTATCATTTCATGCATATAGTCTTATGCGAATTCCATACTCTACCGTTTCACGCATGCAACTTAGTGCTTAGAGTAAACAAAAACCCTAAGACTCATTCTTGTTCCATGCATGTCACCAACCCTTTCATCTCTTCCACGAGAAATAATACCTAATTAATTTTAAAACTTAGAACCTGGGTTTGATTCGTGTGTGCTGCATTGGTCGTTCCGCTTGCCTCTCCAGCATTATCGGTGGCTTGGGTGCCTACACTTCCCGTGACTTTCTTCTTGGGAGCCATTCGCCTCACGGAGATTGGGCAGTCCGGACCTTAACAGGTTTCAAGTTGACAAGTTCGGTAGGAAACACCGTTGGATGGGGTCCTTCGCCAAGGGAGTGGTTTGGGTGTGGCTTGTTGCGATTACTCACCAACTCTCACTTCTTTCTTTCTCCCTCTCTCTCTTCTTCTTCTTTTCACTTATTCTCTTACTCTGTCTCTCTCTCTCCCTCTCTTCTTTCTCCACTTATTCTCCTACTCTCTCTCTCTCTCTCCCTCTCTTCTTCTCCTTCTCCCTCTCCCTCTCCCACTTCTTTTCTCCTTTTGCTCCTTCCCTCTCTTTCTCTTCCTCTTCTCTTCTTTTCTCCTTCTACTCTTCTTCTTCTTCTTCTTCTACTACTACTTCTTTCTTCTTTCCTTCTATCTCTTCCTCTTGTTCCTCTACCTCTCTCCTTCCCTCTCGCACTCCTTTTCCTCTCTCCTTCTCCTTCTCTCCCTCTTCTTTTTTCCCCTCACTCCTTTTTCTCTCCTCACTCCTTCTCTCCCTCTTCTTCCCTTCTCTCTTTCCCTCCTTCTTTCTCTTCTCTCCTTCTCCTTCTTTCCCTCTTATTCCCTTCTCTCTCTCTCCCTCCTTCTTTCTCTTCTCTCCTTCTCCTTCTCTCTCTCTTCTTCCCTTCTCTCTCTCCTTCTCCTTCTCTCTCTCCTTACCCCTTCTTCTTCTCCTTCCTTCTTCTCTCCCTCTTCTCTCTCTTCCCTCTTCTTCTCCTTCTTCTTCTTCTCCTTCTCTCTTCTCCCTATTCTCTCCCTCCTCTCTTCTCTCCTTCTATCCCTTCTTCTTCTCCTTCTTCTTCTTCTCTCTTCTCTCTCTCCTTCTCTTCTTCCTCTCCTTCTCTCACTATACATTGGGGGGGGGGGGGGGGGGGAATGCAACTATCAAATGTACGATGACGAGGGTGAAGGGTGCTTTGATGGAGGCCCCCAGGGAGCCCATTTGTTGCCCGCGATGTTGGGGGAGGGGGTACTGCTACGTTGAGGTAGAGGAGGTCGAGGAGCAATTGTTGGAGTCGGAGGGGGGGTGCAGCGTCAGTCGAAAGGGGGGCACAGCGTCAGTCGGAGGGGCCCCGTCATTCACCAGCACGGGAGCGATTTATAGGTGGAGGGGGGGTGGCAAGGTTGTGCCACCCGCCACCTGGGGGGCTGCATGCCCCCCATCTTCCACACATTACACACACACACACTCTCTCTCTCTCCCCACCATGCACATGGTAGGGGGAGAGAGAGGGAGAGATAAAAAAATTTTGAAAAAAAATAAAAGGGGGGGGAGAGTTCTTATGGGGGGCATGGGGGGAGGAGAAATGTTACATGAGTGGTCAATATAAAAAATATAAAAGCCAATATTGACAAAATACTCTTTGATCTTGTTAGACCATACTCTAGGTGCTTGTTTCATTCCATAGAGTGCTTTTTTATGTGGGATACTCTAAATCCTCATAACCTGCTAGTTGCTCCATATACTCCTCTTCTTGTAATTCACTATGCAAGAAGGCATTCTTGACATCCATTTGTTGCAAATTCCAACCTTTGGCTGTTGCCAAAGCAATCACATATCTAATAGTTACCATTCTAGTAACTAGACTGAATGTCTCTTTATAATCTATGCCATATGTTTGAGCATAGCCTTTTTTAATCAGCCTAGTCTTATACTTGCTAACAGAACCATCTACATTATGCTTGATTTTGTAAACCCACTTAAAACTAATAGCTTTCTTCCTTAGGAAATGATACTAGATCCAAAGTCTTATTAGCTTCTAATGTAGCCATCTCCTCATCCATTGTTGTGTAATGTTCCCCTCCCCCCCCCAATGACCCTCGTGCTCCCCCCCATGTCTTTCCCATAAGAACCCCCCCTGGCTGTGACCAGAAGAACCCCCTCCCCCGTGAACAGAAAGAGAGAAGGGAGAGAGAGAGAGAGAGAGAGAGAGAGAGAGAGAGAGAGAGAGAGAGAGAGAGAGAGAGAGAGAGAGAGAAGAGAGAAGAAGAAGAAGAGGTAGAGGGAGAGAGAGAGAGAGAGAAGAAAGAAGAAGAAGAAGAGGTAGAAGGGGAGAAGAGAGAAGAAGAAGAAGAAGAAGAAGAGGTAGAAGGAGAGAAGAGAGAAGAGAGAAGGAGAAGAGGAAGAGGAGAGGGAGAGAAGAAGAGAAGGAGAGAGAGAAGAGAAGATGGAGAAGAAGAGAAAAAGAAGTAGAAGAGGAAGAGGAGAGGGAGAGAACAAGAGAAGAGAGAGAAGAGGAAGAAGGAAGAGAGGGAAGGAGAAGAAGAGAGAGAGAGAGAGAAGAGAAGAAGGGAGAGAGGAAAGGAGAAGAAGAGAAAAAGAAGTAGAAGAAAAAGAGAGAGAAAGAGAAGAGAAGAAGGGAGAGAGGGAAGGAGAAGAAGAGAAAAAGAAGTAGAAGAGGAAGAGGAGAGAGAGGAGAAGAAGAAGGAGAGGAAGAGGGAGAGAGAGAAGGAGAAAAAGAAGAGAAGAAGAAGAAGAAGAGGGAGAGAGAGGAGAAGAAGAAGGAGAGGAAGAGGGAGAGAGAGAGGAGAAGAGGAAGGAGAAGAAGAGGGAGAGAGAGAAGGAGAAGAAGAAGAAGAAGAAGAAGAAGAAGAAGAAGAGAGAGAGAGAGAGAAGAGGGAGAGAGAAGAGAAGAAGAAGGAGAAGAAGAGGGAGAGAGAGAAGGAGAATAAGAGGGAGAGAGAGGAGAAGAAGAAGAAGAAGGTGAGAAAGAAGAGAACTCGAAGAGAAATCAGAAGGTCAATCACAAAGACTCGTTCGCGGTCATCAAGAAATCCCCTCGAAAATGGTGTCCTCTAACCCTCCCACTATTCTTATTGCTCTTACTTAAAGTGCATGATTATGAAAAGTCAGGTGCATGAGTTGCATGAAATATTGACTAGCATAGTACATGAAATATTGTTGCATGAAATATTGCAAATACGGGATGATTGCATGGGAGTCAAGTGGACAAATAGAATGGATTTCGCATGGATTGATGCACATGAAATGATAAGGTTTTCATAAATTTCTACATAAAATGATAGACCTTCGCGTAGAGCAATGTTTAAATTAACCAATAAAAATAACGATTTGCATCTGCATAAAAATTAAACACATGAAATGTTAGTTTCGGTTCATAGGATGCAATTTCTCCAATGGATAGATACCTAGAATTTCATAGACACAAGTCACATGAGATCTGGTGCATTAGGAATTAGTATTCATTGTTAGGTATGAAGAGAGTTAAAGGTCGTTTAGGATGTACTAATATATTAAACGCACCATGTGCATGATGGGTAAGTTTGATCGGAATATTCTGCATAGTACCACACTAAGAGAGATGGATGGGACGCATGCATCTAGACGGTATCCTAAAGGCCTAGGTGAAAAGTATTGCGTTGTCGTACTGCTGCGCATCCGAGCTGTGGAATCCACCAAAAAGTTTGTGTGTGTGACATTTGTTACTTTGTGCATACTTAGATGTTGTGCTTTGCTCTGCCTAAACGTTTTGCCTTCAGTTGGTTCATGTTCAATTTCACAGAAGAGATAAGTGCTGTTTGGGAGTGAATCTGATATTTGTTATAAACAATTTAGAAGGAGAATGGGCTCTAGATATGCAATGAATATGGTTTTCCCGAGCTTCTCAAGCTGTTTGCTTATGCTGAAGATACAAAAGGTGATGAGGTTTACACGGTCTATATTGTGGATACAAAGACAGGATGATCTCCATCGTCCTTTCAAGGCATGGACATGCTTGACTCAACAAGGTCACTTTGATATACTTTTCTATAGGTGCTGGCAATTGTTGCAGTGATAATGGGCCAAGTGCTGGTTCTTTTTTAGGAAGAGCTTTTCTTCTACAATCCGACTTTCTTCAAAGCCTAAGGGCAACTTATGCAGTCGATAATATGTCCAAACTGAGGAATGAGACTATCTTTTCAGACTTGAAATCATTTTCCAAAGATGATTGATAAGAAAAGGCATTTCATCTAGGAAGGTATAATGGCTTGCTTGCTGCCACTGCGTGGAACGAACTCTCTCTGTTTCTTAAGGCGAAACTCTTATCACAGGTACACTCTCATAAAAAGGAGTGATTAATATGTCAACAATGAGAGCAAAACCCTGTTCTGTAGCCCTCAAGCTTTGATTAAAAAAAAAGTCATTTGGAGCAACCAATCCACCTTCAAGGACAAAACTACTTGCACTTCCATAGGTTGAAGTTTGTCTACTGTTCACTTCTCTTCAGCTCTCTTATTCGGGAGGTCACTTTTGATCAGTTGAGTGCCATGCTTTTGACACTGGTGGATGCTTCAAGATGTAAAGCAGAGACTAGAAATATGAAGGCAAATCCAAGTGTTAAGACCAGGACTCAGCTCATGATAGAGAGAACAATTTTTAAGATCTTGTTGATGATTGTGATCGTTGCCAGTAAGATCTTGTTGGTGATTGTGATTGCTGCCAGTTGCATTAGAATGCAACTGTATAGTTGGAGGTGGATGAAATCAAACTTTTGTTCTCTCCTCAAAAAGAGTATAGAAATGAGGGCTAAGTAATAATTCAACTTCTTTCGGTGGTGACACACAGACAGATTTGGAGGATTAAGAGGAGAATTGTTAAGCTTTCTTAGATAATGAGGTGCCAATGTGCGCTTGTCTTACACTATTTCCAGATGGGGGTCTATTTTCAAACATTGTGCTCACAGGAATAGAGGGGAAAGGAAAAAGCAACGGAGGGAGAAAAAGCTAGGGAGGAACAAAGGAGGGCAGTTGTGACAATGAAGGGGGAGATGAAGTTGAAGACGAGGATGAGGCTGGGATGAACTTGAAAATGGCAAGAAGTCGAGGAAGGTGACGGGACAAAGACAAAGAGGAAGCTACAGCCGATGCTCTGTATACGATGATAAGAAGACGATGAAGAAGGAGCTGACTTGAAATATTTTATAGAAAGAGGATTGATTTGTGAAGCGGAATTACTGAGTCTTGAGGGTGGTGAACATAGAATTCTAGGGTCATTTGATTTGCATAAGGAGGTATGTCTAATAATGAATGTTTGTGGTACAATTTATACGTAGCATTGTAGGAGGATAAATCAAAGGTTCTGATTCAATCGATGGAGGTTCCACTCAGAGTGTATATCTTCCACTGGCAAGGTTCATTGAGTTTATGAGAGAGAGAATAGCAATGGTCTGAACATCTCTTTGTATTGATCCAAAGATTGCTGAAGCTCATGTGCGAGTCTTTATGGGGATGGCTTCCATCTGCTTATCCAACTCAAGGTTGCTCCTGTAGCTTTTGGCCATGGGTGTCAGTGGGGATCAGCATTTTGACACGAAACTCAGCCCCTTCCATGATGTCATCAATTCAGGCTGGTACTTGGATGCCAGAGACATTTGTGATGCCTTGGAGCTTGAGGTGGCACCATATTGTTTTGTTTGTCCAGCTTGTTGCTAAAGGACTACAGAAGCCAGATGAATGGCCTTAAGAGGTCCATCTGCTTGCACATATCTATATCTTTGATCTGAATAGTGCAAGGTTTTTATGGAAGCATACACTCCAGATCCGTCCAAAACTTGTTGCTGTGTGGGGAATTGGACAATGCATGTGGAAATATGACCATACTGGTGTTCATAATGCTCTTCAAAGCTACAACTGGAGTCCAACTGTTCAACTGATGATTGCGGCATTTTTAGTTTTTTTTCTTACAGAGGATTATTCACTGAAGATCTTGAAACTGCTATCCACAGCATATTCATTCATAAGTGTTAGTGATGCTGCAAATTTTTTGGGCATAACAGAGGGAGATGCCATTGCATGCACTACCAGGAGGGATGGATTTTGGATCCTGATGATGTTGCATGAGCTCTATTTTGAGCTCTTTTGGAGTGGAAGAGCTTGAGTTGCTTTTTTAGAAAGTTCAGAATGTTGCTGTTGTAGAGTTACCCTTTGATGCAACCATTCTTGGCTGGTTGCTACGCTTGCTGAAGAATAAAAAGATTTTTGTGGAGAAGACATGGAAGGCCCTCATTCTGAGCTTCCCATAATATCTTCTGCTTAAGTGACTGACTTGCTGGTACACACAGCCTTGTTCTATAGTAGACAAGTCCATTATTAATAGAGAATTCATGATACTTAGCCTGCAGCTTTTGGTTCTGATCTTTGATAGAGATCTTCCTTAGCATCTTTTGATAGGCTGGATCATGGCATGCTTCCTCTCTAGCTAACTCAAGTATTGGATTTCTTGGCATAGATACTTTAGTAGCTAGAGATCTAGCTGTTGATGGATTCTGCAAGACTAGGGAATTAAGGAATGCCTTGCGACTAAGTGCATCGGCAACTACATTCTCTTTTTCTGGTCGGTACTTGATTTCAAAGTCATACTCCTCCAGTACTTCTATCCACCGACGTTGCCTCATGTTGAGCTCATTTTGGGTAAATATCCATTTGAGACTCTTATGATCAGTTACTAGGGTAAACTTGTTACCCAATAGGTAGTGTCTCCAAAGCTTTAGAGCGTGGATGGAAGCTAGCAATTCCAGATCATGCTTAGCATAATTCCTCTCATGACTCTTCAGTTTCCTTGAAGAGTATGCTACAGGATGACCTTCCTGCATAAGTACACATCCCAAGCAAGTATGCTAGCATCAGTTACTACCTCAAACTCTTTATTGAGGTCTAGAAGTTTTAGAATAGGTGCTAATACCAAACTTAGCTTCAATCTGTCGAAGTTATTTTGTTCGGGAGTTGACCATGAAATGGATGTTTGCTTCTTCAGTAAGTCTGTTAGAGGTGCTGCAATCAAAGCATAGTTTTTTATGAAGACCCTATACCATCCTGTCAATCCAAGAAAGCTGTGTATCTCTTTGACAGATGTTGGTATTGGCCATTCTAGCACATCTCTGACCTTGGCTGGGTCCTGAGATTCCTTTTGTTGATACTATGAATCCTAGATATTCAATCTGACGTTTGAAGAATGCACACTTCTTCATCTTAGCATATAGCTTATGTGACCTCATTGTCTCAAGGACAATCCGAAGTTGGAGTTCATGATCTTCTTCCTGTTTAGAATAGACTAAAGTGTTCTCGAAGAAGATAAGCATGAAATCATCAAAATATGACCTAAAGATATCCTGCATTAACCTATTGAAGGTGGCAGGTGCATTTGTAAGTCCGAATGACATAACTAGGAACTCAAAGTGCCCATATCTTGTATTAAAGGCCATCTTGGGAATATCTTCTTCCTTGATCCTTATTTGATAGTAACCTGACTTAAGATCAATCTTGGAGAAGATCTTTGCCCCCTGAAGACGATCAAGAAGCTTATCTACTCTAGGGATAGGGTACTTGTTCTTGACCGTTGATTGATTCAACCCTCGGTAATCAATACATAGTCGAAGTGTCCCATCTTTCTTTTTTTGGAATAGTACTAGAGCTCCCCACGGTGAACTGCTAGGCCAGATGTAGCCCTGATCTAGTAGTTGCTTGAGTTGTTCCTTCAGCTCAATTGCTTCTGGTATGGACATTCTATAAGGTCTCTTTGCAATTGGCGCAGCTCCTGGTACTAACGTAATCTCATGATCCACTTCTCTTTGAGGCGGGAGCTCTGTCAACTCTTCAGGGAATATGTCCGCGTATTCCCTTAGCCAAGAAGGTCCTTCATTAGACTCTTGATTCTGATCTAACTTATTGAGTTTGATTAAGTACACAAGTAATCCTTTTCTGACTCCTTTTATGATCCGAGATACTTTGGCCAATTGGATTCTTGGCACTCCAGCCTCACCTTGAGTTGTGACTAATTCCCTTTTAGAGTTTCGAAAGGAAACTTGACCCTTTCCACAATGAATGTGGGTATCATTAGGCTTAAGCCAATCCATTCCGAGTAGACACTCATGGATACCTAAATTCATGACTTAGCCTATTCCTTAGAAAGGTGCATCTCACCTTAGCAGTTTGCCTGGTACAAGTAACCTCACGACCATTTTCCAATTCCACAAGCAAGTTAGGTGCTTCTACTGTGGCTATTCCTAATCTTTTTGCACAAGCTGGTGAGATAAAGGAATGTGTATTTCCACAATCAATCAAGGTCTTGAAACTTTTACCTTGATAGTCTGACGGTGTCTGAATCATCGAGAATTGGCGATTCGGTCCTTTCTTGTGTAGAGCGGCATGGACTATCCCCCTTTCGAACTCTGCTTCCATGGTTGAATCTTCTTCTTTCTCTATTTTGCACAATTGTCTATTGGCAACGTAGGCGATTCTTCCTCTGCCTCGGGTAGCGGCTCCTTAACCATGGCCTATTCCTTGGAAAGGTGGTTGGCGATGTCCTCCACCAAGCTTGGGACATTGCCTCTTGAAGTGACACGGTTCATTGCAGTGGAAACAACGGAGGTTTCGATCATTTCTTTGAGTAGGAACAAAGTTGTTGACATTGTTGGTTCTTGCTTTCTTTCTTTGTCCCTGATTATGACCTTGAACTCTCTTCATTTGAGGTCTGAATGCACCTCTGTTCGGGTCATTATAAGCCCAAGCTTTGTTACCCCTTGGTCTAGACTGCACCTCCTGAATGTGGATTTAAACCCGCACAAAATTTGGACACCTGCTGTGTCATGTCGATCTGTGGTGCATACTTAAGAAGTGAGACAAATTTAAAATAGTATACATCTAGCATGAGCCCCAGTTGTTTTAGCTCGTAGAACTCATTCATTTTCTGCGTGCGATATGTAGGTGGCAAGTATCTTCCTTGCACGACTTTCTTCACCTTCTCCCAGGTAACGGATCCCTTAGCGATCCCTTGATCCTTGCACAATTTCTTCCACCAAAGCCTAGCTTCGCCGGTGAGCTTTAGCTTGACGAGCATAGCCTGATTGGCGGGTGCACTACCGGCTGCTTCGAAGTAATCCTCCATGGATTTAATCCAAATTTCAGCATCAGCTTGGACGGACCTCTCTCTCCCATCAAACTCGGGCGGCTTGATCTGTTTGAGAAGAAACTTCTTCTCTTGGATTACAGTAGTACTTGATGTAGGAGGTGAACTAGGAACCTGTACCTGGGGTTGTGCCTGGATAAAGGTTTCTTAACGTTATTATACGATAATCGTTATTGATTTATATTACATCTTCAATTCTGCTATCACGTAAGCAATGTAGCTACTTAACTTTTTATCAATTCTCATGCACAATCAGAAATTGATAAAAAGAAGTCTTATTTGTATTTATATGGGCATAGCCCTTTCAGAATACAACATTTCTTGTGATGATAAGCCAACTATTACATTTAGTTTGGGGAGAACAACATTGTATTACATTTATATACAGGAACTGCATAATAGTATGGTTTCGGGTCATGGATCTTCAGGAATCGGTAAATCATTAGAAGTTCAGGGTATCCTTTCCTTTGGAACCCATTCTTTTCATGGCGTCCTAACATTTTAATCTTGTCGGCGGGGATTACACGGGTTACTTCCTCATATACATATGAGTTCATCTCAACCCTCCGACCTCTAATATGTAAAGTTGAGTTTATGTGAGCTTCTACAAAAATGAAGAGCTTCACGACCTTCAAGTCCTCCAACCACTTAATCCTTTTTAGGTTGGTTTGTAGGTAAGCAAACTGGTGGGTGGCTATATAGTAGATTCATGAAGCACCGGTCCATCTTCGTTCCATGTATAAAGGTGATGGATTATAGATTTTCTCCAGGATGTTCATCATCTCAACCCTTTGTCGATAATGCGGAGAATGCATTGCAGTCATAAACATAATTTGAAATACTAAGAACTTGTTCCACGCTTCGTAATTTTGCAAGACAGAATTGAAGGTAAGGAAATGTTTCGAATATCAACATTTGCTTTACTTCTTCTTATTAAGATTTCATAAAACAATTCCTTGTTGGTTGGCTCTGATACCAACTGTAACGTGTCCACTTGTATCTTTAGGACACGTCTTAGCAGTCCATCGGAAAGGATGTCTAGAAAGCTCCACCCGGCACTCCATGGAATGTTACGGGGTTTGCGATCTAGGCTTTCCTCATCTGCCATGTAGCGGAAGTATTCCGGTCGTTCCCACTTAGGATCGTCTTGATTTAGGACTTCCCTTATTGGTCATTTCCTAACAGCAACTAGCGTCGGACCCAAGCGAACTACTTTAAGCAGAAACGCCAGGTCTGAAGCGGATTCACGCTGCACTTGGTTCAAGGAGAATGGAAAATGAGAGGGATGCAAAGCTCAACCTCTCTGCCATAAGGCATAGTCCCATTCCATTCCCCTAAAATAGTGTAAATCGGGCTCAATCATATCTCTAGGTCAATGATTTGGTTGTGCGTGTCCTTGACGATCTTCTGGCTATCCATCGTGATTTGAGAAAATTTCCCGGCCAACCGGGACCACCCATTCGTAGGACGGACCTATGGCCCCATCCTCCGCACTTTCCTCGGGTTGTTTTAGTTGTTTAATTACCTAACACATTAGTTGGACATATAACAACCAACTTCTTTAATTAACCCATTAGGCACTGGTTCCTTCACGTAATCTTATCACTTGACATAAAAAAACAATATCAGACAAGTTTCTTATTAACAAGTTATCATATTTATCTTTGAAATACAAAGAATCCAGCCCATAGGCTTATCCACAATCCGCCCGAAGGCTATCCAACAATCCACGGGGATCACTAATCCAAGTTTCCACCCGTAGACTAGTATGCGGACCTCGAGATCCAATCCCGAGTCACGTTAGCCTCTTGTGGAGGGCCCAGAAGGCAAGGGATTTATGGCTAGAGCCTCTCTGGCACCCAAGCGTCCTCCTGCTCTCCAAGTAGCGCTCAACGGAGAGACCTCTCGCGGCGGATTCGGTCCACATGCTTGGCGCGGTCAACAACCCCCTTGGTTAGGGTCAGGCATGCAGTCAGGGGTAACTGAAGCTGTCTCTCCCTTCAGGACGTCAACCTGAAGTATAGATATCCATTTATCTTTCAGTTTATTGATCAAACAAAGCCAAACAGTGCTCTAAAATCTGTAGCAAGCACAAACATTTCCATTGATCATTTTTTTATTGGCAAATTGCTAAGGAATGAATCCTTCCTTTCGAATGCATCCAACACTCGATCCGGGATGACTTACATCTTGGCAAGATCCCCTATATCCTGGGCTAGGGCGTACCTTATTATCCCGACTTGGTCAATCCTTAAGTTCATCAGTTATTTCAGTTTTATAGGCTGGTCATTAGCTTCCAATCAATCTTCTTTACTCAAGAAAGATACTAAATTGGGATGATTATTCATCCTCTTGCAAGATAACTTGCGTAAGGGTTTGCCATCCTCGTTGCGAGAATTTGGACATTCCCTTGTGATCCAATCACAAGATCATAGTGACTCCACACTTGTTGCACAAGTGTCGCATTGAATGGAATCCTGAATCAATCTGTTCCTGATTACATTAGGCTAACGTCGTTAGACCTGGGGTTTCCAAGTTCCATCTTGTAAGATTCTTAGGGACAAACTTTAGCTCACTTTATGATTACATTTCATTGTCCCTACATTCAGTGAATGTGGGCAAGTATTTAAGGTATAGGCTTTTCTTGGAATTTAACTCATTCCAAACGAGTACTCTGGGGTTTAGATGTTTTAGGTCTATGCCAATTTGCTTACTCTAGAAAATAATTTCGAGATCATTTCCATATGATTCGTTGTCTATGCGTAAATTGATTTTTCAACCCTAACTTACCGATTTGAGGTCAAGCATAGGTTAGGTTAATTCCACTGATCTTCCTATACTTTGTGAACAAAATTCATGCTAAACAAGCAACCTTTTGCTTGATAATTTATGCAGTTGACAAATGATAATTTCCTAGAGTTTATGCATCATAAGAATCATTTCATGCTTTGTACTTTCCATGATGCTTTATTGCGAAGAGGATATGGGTTAATAGTGTGATATGTAGTTTATACATCTAGGCTTAAATGAAGTATACTATTTAATGGATATTAATCTAATTTTTTATTCATTTCAATGCATAAGGCTATTTGCTAGAAATGCATTTATGCTTTCTTTATTTTGCATGATTCAAGAAAAGTATTAATGACTAAGTTCCTTCGTCGTGAACATCTAGGACAAAAATATATCCTATATCCAACAATTAACCTTGCATGATTGAATTTCAACATTTAAAAATTATGAAGGAAAACCTGGGATTGGGGTGAGATGTCCACGTGGATGCTGGGAGATGACCCTCCCGCGGCTATGCCTTGGACTTTCTTAGGAGGCATCGTAATTGTAGTTTTTCCATCGTGGAAGTAGCTTTACAACTCTTCTTTGGAATTCCACCGTCGCTCCCTTTTTGCAATAGCTTGCACCGTCCATCGAAAGTAGTTTTAGAAGACTCCCTCCTTGAAGTAGAGATTTTGAAAGAAGGGGTGTTTCAAAATCTTTTGTGGATAAGACCCATTAAAGCCATGGGAGGGGCTTAATGGCCTTGTAGTGACTCGCACAATCGAGGAATGAAAAAGGTGTGGAATCCCTTAAGAGGATTTTGAGTGAAAAAGGAAGGTGTCAACAACCCTCAACATTCCTCTTTCTTTTACATGTGGGAAAAGAAACAAGGTACGGAAGAGTTCCAAGGGGTATTCTTGCATGGGCCAAGGAAAGGGCTAAGGTAAAATTCTCTTGGGGAAAATGGGCCCTATAGAATCTTAAGGGAGAACTTCAAGAAAAAAAAGTAGCCTTTAAAGGCTATACCTTTCGGAATGAGGGAAAGGGCCTAAGGGCCTTTAAAGACAAACTCGAAAGGCGAAGGGGGTAAACCTAAAACCCATAGAAAGGGAGCTAAGGGAAATTAAACACAGGGGGGAACACGGGGGGGGGGAGGGTGGTTTTGAAGCCAAGGGAAAGGGGGCTAAGAAGGCCCCCCCATTTGGAAGCTTCTAAGCTTCCAGAAGCTTATGGGGGGGAGGGGGAGTAATAAGGCCGACTGTCAGTGGATGAAGGCGGCTCCTATCGGTGACGTGGCAGCCCATGTCAGCGCAGAGTGGCAGCCTCCCTTTGTCTTCCTTCAAGTGGCAGCACCTCCACGGGGTCCTCTCTACTCAAAAGGCCTTCTCTCTCTCCCTCACAGTTTCAGAATAGCGGCCCTCCTCCCTCCTTTCATCCCCTCACCGCTTGGTTTAAATAGGAGGGGAGGGGGATCCTCCCTCTCCTACACGGTAGCACACATGGCCTCAGCACCTACATGGGTGCCAGGGTGCTGCATCCCGTGGCTTTCCTCCTTCCCCTCCAGCGTGACGTCGGCTGGGGGAGGAGGGGATAAATTTTTTTTTAAAAAAAATCCCCTTATCCTTTCTAAAACTAGTTTAATTCGGGATGTTACATGGTAACTCAAGTGAATTAGGTTCCAAGATAGATTATCTTGGACTCATAAACACAATCTTGATTTACTCAATTAAAAGTACCATTCATTGAAATGAGTGCCAAGTACATGCCTTTATAGCTTTTTGGATAGTACCACTTTTGCTCTCTGTGCTTATGGGATTTCAAACATCTCTTCCTAGAGCATACATCATTGTCTCTCTCTCATACAAAGGCACTTATGGGCAAGCCTCTTTTGGGCACATATTCAGCCTCTATGGGCATACATCATTTGCTATTCTCAACAAACTTGAAGAACTCGTTCATCTTTTGAGTTCTGTATGCACGTGGTATGTACCTCCCCTGCATTGCTTCCTTTAGCTTATCCCAAGTTATTGTGCTTTCATTGTGATTGCTTGGTCTTTACACCATGTCTTCCACTAGAGCCTAGCTTCGCTGGTAATAAGCTTGAGCTTATCAATAATAGCTTGGTTTACAGGTGTTGTTCCTAATGCACTGAAGTAATCCTCCATGGATTAAATCCATACTTCGGCATCAACTTCAATAGTATTCCCTTTTCCGTCAGATTCTAGTGGTTTAATTTGTTTGAGAAGAAACTTCTTCTCTTGTGCCTCCGCTGGGCTTAGTGTGGAAACAAGATTTTGGTTCTGCGCTTGTCATTGTATTAGGTTACCAATTAAGACCTTTGGGTTACGATTGCATTTACACATCTCTTCATAACGTATCTCAATGTGCAGATTATTTTTCATCAATACTTAGCAACAAATCAAATGAACATAAAATTCTTATTTATCCATAAAGAAGCATAAGCCTCAAGTACAATTATTCGGGAATAGATAGAGATTGGCTGGGATGATTTTTTTTTCAGGAGATACATCAACACTAGGTTAATAATTTCCTATTGGATTCAGTTACAGGGACATGATAGTAATATGGGTTTGGGGAATGGATTCTCGGGAAGTGATAAGTCATGGGAAGTTCAAGAAATCCCTGTTTTTGATAGCCATGACGTTTTTTTCACCCCATTACTTTAATTATATCTACTAGCAAGGCTTTGACCACCTCCTCATAGACATAGTGATTCTATTCTACTTGCTGGCATTCGATGTGTAGGATCTTATTTGCACGAGCCTCATAGAAGATGAATAACTTGATGATCTTCAAGTCTTCCTTTTGAAGATAGGCGAGTCGATTGGCATCTATGTAGCAGTAACATACGCTCCAAGTCCAATGCCTTTCCACATATAGTGGTGAAGGGTTGTAGAGTCGATCCCAGATCCCCATCATGCCAGATCATCTGCGATAACTTGAAGAGTTCATAGCCATCCTAAACATGATATGAAATACGAGGAAGTTGCTCCATGCCTCGTAAGTTTGGAAGCGACAATAATCCACAAGTGAGTAAAAGGAAAAAATATTTGAGGGGTTGAGAAATAGAAATGGCAGGAGATGGAAGTGGAACAAGTAAAAGAGGATGAAGAGATGGGTAGGAAAAATCATAAAAGGAGGAATAAGTTAAAGAAGGAGTGGCTAAAAATTTAAGTGAATCAGTTAGGAAAGGTGTTAATTGATAAACAGGAAAAGTAGAAGATATATGGATAGATGGTGAAGGGCATGGTGGAGAAGGGAAAAATACTCTATCTTCGATAAAAGAACAATAGGTAAATATGGGAATTTGAGGAAAAGATTGACGTTGGAAAAGAAGAGGTAAGATTGCTGCTGAATTAGTTTGATAAAGGGAAAGATAGGTATCGTAGCGATGAGCCATTTGTTGATAGCACAATAGGCTAGGAATAGAGGGACCTAAGACAGATCTTCTCTGGTAGACATTGAAAAAAATTGAATCAAATGGATGGTTTTTGGAAAGATGAGCTAAGAGATCCACCCTCAGTTGGTTAGTGCTCTGTACATAAGTAGAAGCTATGTTCTGACATTGATTCAAGACCATAGAATCAATCATTGTGAGTGCTAGGAATTGTCAAGGCAAATAGCCACTTTTGAGAAATAACACTCGAACATGTCATCTATTCGCAACTCCAAATAGTTGACATACAAGACAGCTTGCAAAACCACATACCAGGCCATATCTACTTCATCTGGAATCAACAAATCACCCCGTAGATACATGTAAGACAGCAACATGGTATCCGTCCTCGTCACAGAATCTTCAAACACCATACTCAGCAACTCAGGAGACCAAGCCGCACTCCAACCATCCTTTGGAAGAGGAAGATCCATCATTGAAAGCTTCATGTAAAAGACCTACTTCTGCAATTGATAGTGGACAAAGAAAGAATGGTCCGGAGGAACATACTCCTCGAAATGCTCAAATGTAGACCATAACAAATCCATCCTAGACTGCAATCTTTCCACTTTATCTTGGAACAAAGGACACAATGTGGCCTGTCTCTGGAGAACTGCCAAGTCCTGCTTAGAGATAGAAGGAATAATAGGAACATTGGGGCTTGGAGGAACAGACCGTGACTATGCCAGTTGGTCTTGCAATTGCTTAATTTGGGAATCTTGTGTTTTCACTATGTCATGAGCAGTCTGTAAGGCTGAGAGTTTTGCATCTAAAAGAGCCTGAAACTCTTGAGCTTCTTTGGACATCCTCTCTTTCTCCTTTGAGAATTTAGTGACCTTTGATTGAGCTTCTGTTAACTGAATCTTCAAAGAAGATATCTCTTCTCTTTGGGTCTCAATCATTTGGATTTGCTACTCCATCTGCTTAAACAGATTTGCCAGTATGTCTTTAGCAGAGGCTAGCTCCGATGTTGCCTTATGCAACTGGTCTTTGGACTGCATCAGTTCTTCATAAAAAGAAGCATACAGCTGTTGAACACAGGTTGTCACTAAAAGTTCAATCAAACTCTGGATGTCTTTACAGAGGAATGGAATGGCATCTCCCGATACTAGACTTTTCAGGGAAGGGACTGATATGTCCAACTCTCTATGTGCTCTGAACAAATTGTTACATGTGAGGTAAGCAAGGAGGTCACTCCCAGATGTAGCAGGAATTGGACTGAAGGAAGAACTGAAGGAGTTTTATCTGCTACACGCTTCAAGCGCTTTCGCTAAATGACCAATGGAGAAGGGCAATCAAGATCCTCTATATCAATAGGTTTTGACTCTTCTGAAGATGGAGGGGGAGGTACTGGATTAGATGGAGGAGGTGGTAGCACACCCTTCTTTAGGCCTGAGTATGTCAAGAAAGCATACAAGTAGGATCCATATGTGACATTTGTAACATTTTCCCTGGCTACTTTGACAAAATGTTGATCCATCTTTGTAAGCAGGTAAGTACTCCAATCAATAGCCACTCCTTTTAACACCATCTTGGAAGTTGTAAAGAGCTCTTTGGACAAGTAATGGGATGGTGTTTTGGCAGGCATAAACCTGTCTTGGAGGAACTGGCAGATCAACTTCCAAAGAGGATCAGTGATCATGGAAAAAGATATGCCTAAAGTGTGGATCACTTTCTTGACATCCAAAATTTCCTTGGTCTGCTTCTATAATAGCTTGAAAATCTTATCATTAGAGAATAATTGTCTAGCTATAATAAAGGGCTCTCCTTTGTAGGGAAGAGACAAAGCCTTCCCTAACCCTCGGGGTGTCAACACCATGGAAGCACCATGAACCAGTCCCGACTTTTTGTTGTATGATGCAAGGAACTCATCACACAAGGATGGATCATCTCGAATCAAGGAGAATGAAGCAGCCACGAAAGTCGCAAGTCCTGCTTTCGCTATAGGCTCAAAAGCGATTAGGGAAGAATAATCCCTACTGACTAGCGAGACATACTGGATAGGAGGAGGAGCGTGAGGTACCATTCAGATGGAAAACACACACACCACAACATAGACAATCACAAAGAATGCGTGCAAAACAACCAAAGGGCTATAAAAAAGAAATCAATCACAAGAAGGACACACATACACAAACGTAGCTAACCAATTTACCACCCCAAACAACCCACATCCTAGGAAAAATTCGGCATGACCTCTACACATATGCGACCGAAAACTTCATACGATGCAACAAACAAGTATCCAAAACCCCGTATCACGCAAGAAAGAAAGAAAAAACTACAAACCGTTCTCGTAATCGTAGCACATAGACAAATCATAATACCATAAAAATGTACATCATGACCTAACCATAACCTTGACCCACAATTTCAACTAAAAGGACTTTACGCGCCCATCTCACGAAGTGTGTTTATTAAAAGGGAGAAAAAAAAGTGGAGTGAGGGAAAATTATTTTAATGAAAGGTTCTTTTTGAGAAATTATTAACATGGGTGACATTTTATTAGGTTATAAACCTTAATAAGAAAACGTGTTCCTTCTTAAAATTTTAATTACAATTTATTAGGGTGAAACGATGCTTTATCGAAACCCGGACTACGATTCCCAGACTGGGTCTCTAAATGTAAATTCATTAATTAAAAATTAATAGTGATGTGAAGCACTTTTTTTTGCCAGCGCGTGCTTTTTTGTGACGGTTGGTTCATTTTTATTAAAAATTAAGGTGTCTCTTAAGCGCACATAGCGCGTGCAAAGTGAACGGCAGGTTGATTCTTTATTATTAGAAACTGTGTGTTTAGCGCGAATGCACGTGAAAAGGTGGGTGAATATAGTTCATTTTAGCAATTAATTGTGGTTAAGGGGTAATGAAAATAAATAAAGCTCACAAAATAAATACCTGGTAGGGGTGTGTATGCAATGGACTGAAGGCGCACGGAGTAGTCTCCCCAAATGCAATGAATCCAGTCAAACAAAAACAAACACCACTGTGACTGAAAAAAATAAAGTACCTTAGTGTTTTTGTTTTATTTGGATTTGATTATATATATATATTTGGATTTGATTTTATATATATATATATATATATATATATATATATAATTTTCTAATTTGTTTATGGTTTTTTTATTTTTATTTTAGGTGTGTTTGTATTTTGTATATTATTTGGTTTGGTTTATTTGTTTTTTTATTTTTTTATTTCTTATTTTTTTCTTTTTTTAATAATTAAATCGAAATATATAACACATGAATATGGTATGAAGTGTAAGAGTGGAATTTTCAGTCACCTAGCAAGTGTCAACAATGTATGTTAATTCATCCATGACTTTCCAACTGATTTTGAGAATTTAAAATGAAATTTTATGAAGTGTAGGATTAAAATTAGGATTTTTTGGCTTCAAATAATATTTTTGCCATTTATGGAAGCATTTTCAATTGAAAATTTATGGACAAAAGAGATAGGGGGTTTGTGGAATTTTTTGGAATTTATTTTTGAATTTTTACTAATTTTCAATGAATTTTACTCATTTTGCATGTAATTTTGAAGTAATTTTCAGATTTTGAATTTTTTGTAATTTTTTAAAATTTTCACTTAAAAATATTCCAAATAGTTTCAACAATATTGGAAAGTTTTCAAAAAAAAAATGTAATTTTTTTTATTTTAAAATGAAAATTTGGAATTTTCATGTGTTTTCTATTTATTTTTATGTATTTGTGGGTTGGAAAATAAAAGGCGGTACCCCGACTGCGTATGAACAACGAAGGATGACTGCGTGTGAATGGCTGACTGCAATACTCCACCGCACGGACAAGTCGGAAGCGCGTCCTCACGCGTGAACGCCTGCTAGCACACCGGTACATAACGGGAAAATAACGGAAGAGAAAAGGCAAGAACGGGGGCTAACTGAGTAGATTGAGTAAATTAGGTTAGCTTAGTCTAAGAAAGTCAATTAAGGTAATTTAGTTGAGTAAATCAATTAAGTTAGTTAGGTTAGTGTAGTTAGTTAGGTTAAGTCTGGTAAATTAGGTTATTTAGGTTAAGTCTAGTAAATTAGGTTAGTCTAGTTAGTCATGTTAACTAGGTTAGTCTATTTGGGTAGGTTAAGTCTGGTTAAGTCTAGTTAGGTCTTGGTAGGTTCAGTAAGTCTAACTAGGGTTAGGAGTCTAACTAAAGGTCAGTTAATGTAACTAGGGTTAGGGAGGCTAACAATGGTTAGGTCAGACTAACTAGTGTGAAATTAGGCTAACTAGGGGTTAGGTTAATTAACTGTGGGTTAGTCAATCTAACTAAGGTCAGGTAATTTAACCAAGGGTGAGTTAGCTAACTAGGGTTAATGTAGACTAACTAAGGGTGAGTAGGCTAATTAGGGTTAGGGGTCAATTAACTAGGGTTAGTGGAAACTAACCAGGGTTAGTGGTAACTAACTAGGGTTAGTGAAATTAACTAATGGTTAGGTTAACTTAACTTAGGTTAGGTTAGTTATGACTAAGGTGAGGTTAGTTGTTACCAGGGTTGGGTGGTTACCAGGGGGTGGGAGGAGGAGGAGGAGGAAGAGGAGGTGGCAATGGTGGTGGAGGAGAAGGAGGAGGAGGAGGAGGAGGAGGAGGAGGAGGAGGAGGAGGAGGAGGAGGAGGAGGAGGAGGAGGAGGTGGAGGAGGTGGAGGTGGTGGCGGCGGTGGAGGAGGAGGAGGAGGAGGACATGGAGAAGGGGGAGGAGGAGAAGGGGGCGCTGATGGAGGAAGGTGATGGTGCAGGAGGAGGCAGGCGCGGTGGCAGCGACGACGTCGGCGGCGGCAATCAGAGGCAGCAACAACGTCGGCAGCGGCGGCAAGCACAGGCAGCAATGGCGAATGGGAAGCGACGATTGTCGACAAGGCAGCGAACGAGAGGCGACGACGGCAATCCTCAGCATGGTAGTGGCGTCATAGGGTGGTGAGGCGGCCGAGGGGGGGAGAGAAGAAGGAGGAGAAGGAGAAGAAGAAGAAGAAGGGAAAGGAGAGGAGAAGAAGGGGAAGGGAGAAGGAGAAGAAGGGGAAGAAAGGAGGGGAGGACGAAGAGGAAGGAGAAAGAGAGGAAGAGGAAGGTGGGGACGCGGCACGACAACGACAAACAGGTATGTTTTTTTCTTTTTCTTTTTCTTTTTCTTTGTTTCTTTCTTTTCTTTTCTTTTTTGTTTTTGCTTCTTCTTTGTTTTTTCTTTTTTTTCTTTATTATTTTTTAATGTCTTTGTTTTCTTTCTGGGTTGTCTTTTTTGTTTTTTCTTTTCTTTCTTTTCTTTTGGTGTGACTTTGTTGTTGTTTTTTGTTTGTTTTTTTTAAAAATTAGTTTTTAAAAGTTATGTATTATTATGATTATGTATTCGGTTGTTTTTTTTTTCGTTTTGTGTCCTTATTGTTTGTTTGTTTGTTTTTTTTTCGTGTCATTTTTCTTTTTTCTTTTTCTTGGTGTTTTTTTTCATTTTTTTATGTTTTCTATTTTTTTAAAAGTTATGTATTATTATGATTAGAAGGTGGCGGTGGTGGTGGTGGAGGAGGAGGAGGAGGAGGATGAGGAGGTGGCGGTGGTGGTGGAGGAGGAGGAGGAGGAGAAAGAGGAGGAGGAGGACAGGGAGAAGGGGGAGGAGGAGAAGGGGGCGCTGACGGAGGAAGGTGATGGTGCAGGAGGAGGCAAGCGCGGTGGCAGCGACGACGTCGACGAGGAGGAGGAGGAGGAGGAGGAGAAGGAGGAGGAGGAGGAGGACATGGAGAAGGGGGAGGAGGAGAAGGGGGCGCTGACGGAGGAAGGTGATGGTGCAGGAGGAGGCAGGCGTGGTGGCAGCGACGGCGTCGGCGGTGGCAATCAGAGGCAGCAACGGCGGCAGTGGCGGCGGCAAGCAGAGGTAGCAACGGCGAACGGGAAGTGACGATTGTCGACAGGGCAGCGAACGAGAGGCGACGACGGCAATCCTCAGTATGGTAGTGGCGTCACAAGGTGGTGAGGCGGCCGAGGGGGGGTGAGAAGAAGGAGAAGAAGGAGAAGAAGAAGAAGGGAAAGGAGAGGAGAAGAAGGGGCAGGGAGAAGGAGAAGAAGGGGAAGAAAGGAGGGCAGGACGAAGAGGAAGGAGAAAGAGCGGAAGAGGAAGGTGGGGATGCGACACGACAACGATAAACAGGTATTTTTTTTTCTTTTTCTTTTTCTTTTTCTTTGTTCTTTCTTTTTTTGTTTTTTTTTTGTTTTTGCTTCTTCTTTGTTTTTTTTTTCTTTATTATTTTTTTATGTCTTTGTTTTCTTTCTGGGTTGTCTTTTTTATTTTTTCTTTTCTTTCTTTTCTTTTGGTGTGACTTTGTTGTTGTTTTTTGTTTTTTTTAAATTAGTTTTTTAAAGTTATGTATTATTATGATTATGTATTCGGTTGTTTTTTTTTTCCGTTTTGTGTCCTTATTGTTTGTTTGTTTGTTTTTTTTTCGTGTCATTTTTCTTTTTTCTTTTTCTTGGTTTTTTTTCCTTTTTTTTCTGTTTTCTATTTTTTTGTTTAATGGAAAAAGAAAAATAAAAGAAAAAAATAAAAAATGGGTGGGTAAAAACACACCCTCATCCCGTGCGCATGTGCGGGCGGGAGTAAAAAATTTGCAGTGAAACGGGGTAGGGACGGCAATGTGCGAACCACATACGCCACGGGGGCGTCCCGAGGCACGTAAAAAGTGCGACACGAGAAACGCGGTCACATGGGAAAAAGGAATAAAAATTAATAAAATGCAAACCGTTCGTCGATTCAAAAATCCGTAAAAAGGAAAAATGTGTTGGGAGACGAGGGGAAAAGGATGGAAACATGCAACATCAGGTCCGGGGCAAAATCAGGGTGTTCACATGGGAAAAACACAAAAAATACTCCTGAAAACACATATGGGTATTAATATTGGAAAATCTGCACATCGGAATGAAGTGCGGAAAGAAGGGAAATTGTGCAAAATAAGGTGTCCAACAACTCTATCATGATAAAACATAGTTTCGATTGAGATAGGACATGTTCACATGGGACAAAACCTCAAATATGGGCTTAAAAATGGACTCGAAAATTAATACAGGAAGAACCGTGTGTCGAAATAGAGGACGGTAAAAAGGAAAAATGTTCGAGGGAAGGGATTCACAGGACTGACACATCAAAACTCAGTTTGGGGGAAATTAGGAGGGGTTCACGTGGAAAAAACACAAAAAGCACACCTGAAAACACTTAGAAAAAATAATAACTAAAAATCTGACAGTCGGAAGAGGGGGATGGACAAAAGAAAAAGTGGGAAAAGGCTGGTAGGACATGGATCTCAAATTAAACTGGAATTTCGGTGAAAGTAGGGCAGGTTCACATGGAAAAATGTGAAAACTAGGCAAGAAAAGGGCCCAAAAACCCGAAAAAATTCATAATGGATCAACCGTGCGTCGAAAGGACACAGAATAAAAAGAAAAAGTGTCAGGGGGAATGGGTAGGACAGGGCTGGCACATCAGATCAGGGTTTCGAAGCAATAAAAACGCATTCACATGGAAAACTGTCCATTTTACGAGAATTGCTTCAAAATTAATAACATTAGAATCGTCTGTCGGAACAGAGGTTGGTAAAAAGGAAAAATGGGCAGTTCCAAGGGACGAACATGGCTATAAGGTTGGATGTGATTCTTAGTGAACGTAGGGTGAGTTTGCATAGAAAAATCACAAAACAAAGGATAAAGAAAAACGGTCAAGAAACAACCCCGGGGACGGGGTGAAATAGAACGAAAGGGTGGGGAAGGGACCCCATCCAGATAAAATGAAGTCATGGCATAGATGCATGATCACAACAGGGTATATGCATGGGGATATGCAACATAGACGCGCAGGGACGCGTTCCCACACTTAAAACCTTAGCAGGAAGGGTAAATCAAATATCAAGGATCTGGTATCTCACATCAGACCAACCACGACGTCCCCACACTTAAGACATAACCATCACTGAGAAGCAGAATGTGTAGGATTAGAAAACCTTGGCCCATATTGCCGAGGAGGAATGTCGACTATTGAGGTTGCATTTTGTATCGTTGTCAGCTGCAGGAGGTGACAAGGTGTCTTCACAGCTCACGGTCTTCGTGATTCGTGGCAGGGACCACACGGCAGCACCCAAGGAGGCAGATGGTTGAAGGAATCGCAGGAAATTCGTTGATGACGAGGGATATTGCACTCAACTCACGATCACTCAAATGGATTGAAAGAGCATTCACTCGCCCCATTACTAACATCACTCGAAGAAATAATGATGAAACCCAGAGCTCACACCCGGTTTAGGAATCGACAAAGGAATGGTGCAAAGAGAGTATGCCAGGGTGCACAATTGATGGTGCATCAATCCGTCCAACCCGTCTAGCATAGATGCAAGTAGGAAGGCCAGGGAACCTTGTAGTGCAGTGTGCAAAACAGAGTGACGTGTCCTGTGCTGATGGCAGAGACCCATTCAATGGGTGCATAGGGAAACATAAACATACCTAACTCCAATGGTCGCAACGTCCCTCGATCTTCACCTCTCGATAATTGATTGAAGAAACACCAGTCACACTCAGCCCACCCTCTGTCTCACGCTCTGTTAAAAGATACAGAGGGCAACCCATTCCTGAAACCCGTTGATGTAATCCTCACTGTCACTTGTGCAAAGGTTGTATACCTTGTGCTCATTTGATGGTGCAACTGTGCATCCCACCCTGTGCCGGCATAGAGTGCAAGAAGGAAGGACAGGGAGCCTTATGGTGCAGTGCACAGGAACAAATCGTGCATTGTGCATTGAGAGGCCCATCCCATGCGTGCAACACTTCGTTCACACATCTCACCTCTCATTTGATCTCAAGGGAAACACTGGTCACTCACCCCACCCTCTGTCTCACGCTCTGATAGATACAGAGGGTAGCCCATATGCACATCCCCATCTTGTTAGGATGAAAGCTATCACTCAAGGGGTTGGTGATGAAGATCATGACGACTATGGTTGTCATGAGGATCTTGAAGACGAGGCATACCTAGGGAGGCAGCATACAAGTCTGGTACTTCAATGACTTGTAAGAAAAGCCGTCTGTTAAGAAGGGCAGACGGACTGATATTGCAGAAACAACGCACCAAGGGAGATGGCTTCAAATTACTTACTGGAAAGGTTCTGCAGGTGATGAGTTAGCTATCCTAAACTGTGGGGTGTTACCACCTTTTCCACAGTCAACTTCCCACCTAAGGGTATTTCCACATTTTCTTGGAACGAGGCCTGTTATGATAGGGAATTTCTTCCTTTTCTCCAATACCAATTTCGTTTTTTTTTCTTTTTTCTTTTTTTTTTGTTTTTCCTTTTTTTTCATTAAGAAAGAGAATGGTAGAAATACCATGTGTTAGGACCAACCTCACCACCGTTGTTGGATCATATGAGAAGAGAACAAGGTCGGGTTGAGATGTTTCTGCGAGGGGTTAGCAGAACGAGATCGCCTCATGAGGAGAATCATTAGGGCTATCAGAAGTACGACGAGAAGGACAGTGCGCCGCCCAAAAGAGAAAGGGTAGGTCGACTGTGATTGTCAAGATCCCCAGGGAGGGAAGTACTTTTTCAGGCGATAACCATTGATCAAGAAAGGATCATCAGAGGCATCAATGGTCTGTACCTGAACAAAGCCGTTAGGATTGATAGCAAGTACCTTCTCTTTTCTTTCTAGTAAAGTGTCAATGTCACTGTCCATATACAAGATTTTTTATATGAGTCCAAGTCTCAATATTGGAACCTAATTCACTTGTGTGACAATTTGTATTTGTCAAGGTCAATGTATTCATGAGTTTCTTCTTCCTCTTTCAACCTCCATAGCTTCCGCATCTGCCATGCTCTAGATCCCACACATCTTGACATGGTATCAGAGCCCAGTTGGGCATGGCATAACTCCCTTCTCTACTCTCTTAGTCCCTCTTAACCTCAGGTCAGCTCAAGTCTAGCTCATGGTTCCATTTCTCACCTCCATATCTACTTGACCTTTCTTGGCAGCCATAGTTAGACTGCACCCTCTATACTTTTAACTCATCACAGTGGATTGTACAGACATATCCTTAGGCTGAGAGCTAAGGGTGGTGTCATCTCCCGTATCTTGGACATCTAGAAGCTCAGATGGAGATAGAGATTGGGATTGAGTAGCTGCAATTGAAGACTGTTGTTGTGCTTCTTGTGTCTATTTAGGGAAAGAGGGTGTATGAGATTTGGGACTCCTAGGTGGACTTGGCACTGGCTGGAAGATGTTCTCGTTGTTGTTGTTAGAAGATTTTGCCATTTGCTTTGTTAAATAATCAGCCTTATAATGAGCAACATTACCCATGTGGTGCTCATTATCCTCTTTTGCCCTTGTTGGCTAGATTGGCCCATTGAGGTTCTAGGATCTCTATTTGTCTTTGTTGGAGTATGGGCTTTTGGTAGTTGTTTTGCAAATGAAAATCTATGCTTGTGTAGTGCCATTATTATACTAGGATCTAATTCGGAGGACCTCTCACGGCACGGATTTTCTCTCGAGCCTACTTGGGGGAGGTGCGGAGGGGGCAGGGGGTTAGAGGAGGGTGACCCCCCCAGCCCCCACAGGGCCATTACGCTAAACACCATGTGCAATTTGAAGGACCGTTCGTAGCCAAGTTTTGAACTACTTGCTCTAGATTTCAGCCCAATGATAGATCTGTAATGTACTTTCAGCTCTATATGGTCTCTAGGTCTGTATTTTCTTATTCTAGTTTGTTAGTCCGATTCTCAGAATCAGACTGTCTGATTCTAGGTGGTCCCACTTTCAGAGTCGGATAGCTCGACTGGACTAGGTCTGATTCTGAAGAGTGGTTCGATAGGTAGTTGGGTCTGAGTCCTATGGTTGTGGTCTGACTATAGAGTGATCTGATTGTTATGCGCGTCCAAATGGACAAATGGGGTTTCCAATTGGATGGGTGGTCTGGTTGGGAAAGGTTATCTGATTGGACGGTTGGGTATTGGATTGGATGGTTGGGTATCCGATTGCACGGCTGGTCCAATCGGACTAAAGAGCATGGTACAACTGTCAAAGAGTGTCCAACCAGATGGGTGGTTTGATCGGACCCAGAGTGGCGGTCCGCGACTCCTCGATTCGAATGGTCTGATTCTCCTAGTCGGACGGGTCCGTCCGACTGTCCGACTCTAGGAGTCAGACCAAGAGAGAGTGGTCTGATTTTGAATTTGACAGCACAGTGCAATGATTTTTGGCTGATTTCTCCTAGTGCTCGTCAAGGCCCCCTGTCGTACCTTCCAGATCACATCAATGGCATATAAAGAAGATTCGTACATACTTGGATTGGTTGAAAACACCAGAATCAAAGTGCATGATCTTCTCTATGATCAATAGGTCTCTCTCTCTCTCTCTCTCTCTCTCTCTCTCTCTCTCTCTCTCTCTCTCTCAAGCTCTCTCTTTCACTCTCAATGTGCAGAATTGAGCTTCTTCCCCCTATCCTTGGGAGTTTAGGGTACTGCCTTACTCAGTCCTTACCTCCCAAGTCACCCTCCTTAGTCATTAGGACTAGAAGCATATCTTTTTCCATGTTTTAGCTTGCTATACAGTAGCAGAAACCCTATTGTGTGCTCACACTATTTTGCTCCTATCCTACCTAAATGTAAACAAAAATCATTAAAAAAACACCTACACTACTCCATCCTGCTTTTTCAAATCCAAAAAACCAAAAACCTACTTGCCAATGAGATCGAATACCTCGTCAAACTCCCTCACTTCCTACCTATCTACCTCAAGCACCGAGTCGGAAAAAACCCTATTTCAATGCTACATTATTCAAAGTGCGTAAGCACTCAAGGCTTGAATCTGATTGTCCTAGCAACAAAACCAAAATGTAGAGGTGATGAGCTCAAGCTCAACCACCAAGACCCACAAACCGCTTATTGTTCAAGCATTCCAAGCCAAGCACTAATGGCTACCTCTCACATAGTTGATGCGCTATCCATCTCTACGAGTGTAGTGAGCTTATCTCCATGCGTGATTGAGTTGCGTCCTCTCTTGAATACTCTAGTAGCTCCACGATCCAAGTGCAAGCTTCAAATGAGCTCCATCCTCAAGCTCCATGCTCCAAGATCCATTGATGTGAGCAAGACAAGAAAAGAAACGAGAAGAGGAGAAGAGAGGAGAAGATGGAGAGCTTCTCCACCACGGTCCCTCACCCTCACAAACTCACTCCCTCACACTCTCACACTCCCTCTCCCAAGCACAAGCTCAAGCAAGCAAGCAAGAAGAAGAAGAAGAAGAGAGCTACTTTCAGCGACACACAAGAATGAGCTTCTCATTCACTTTTCAACTTTATATACAAAACCCTAAATCCCTTTTGGGCAGTCATCCCCTTATTCCCCTTTTTTACATGGCTGGCCATGGTCTATGCCCTTTTTCCCATTGCCCTCCTATCTTCTAGCTTCCTTCCTATCGCCCATCTACCTTTACAATTTGCACGGGTGAGAGAGTTGCTCTTAAAATAAATCATGGTGCGCCTTGCGCTCTTTTACAAAAGTATTGACTTGCACTTTTTCTTGCATGCCTTTCTCCTTGATTTAGGACTTTTTTGCACTTCTTGTGTTTCCATATTTTTCTTAGTGCATCTTCATCTTCTGTTTCACTTTTGTCTTGGCCTTATCTTCTGCTTTAGATTTTTCGGATTTTCCACCTTGTTCATCTAAGGTTTAACATCATCATTGGAGGGGGGTGTTGACAAATGACAAATGATGTATGCTCGAGGAAGAGATATCTTGAATCCCATATGCACAATGAGGAGAGTGGAACAACCCAACTTCTATAAAGTATTGTACTTGACTTGAGTAGAAGAAGTAGAAAGAGTATCTCTCATGACTTTCTCTTGCTTGATTCTATTGATTAGAGGCTGAAGCTTGAGTTTATCAGTGGAGCTTTGAGTGTAATAAAAGATCTACAGGATAGAGGCAAAGAGGAGAGGAGAAACATAGCTTGTAGTTCTTTAGAGATGACTAAACCAAATATTATGATTTCATCTAGTAAGGATTGCCACTGTTCTAAGAACTTGGTGGTAGATTGAACTTCATGCTGCAGTGACAGTACATATTTTTCTGAACATGGTCATTTGATAGACAATATCTGTGTGCTCATAGGTGTTCTTGAAGAAATTGTTAGATATGATCAATGCCCCACCCTCATTAGGTGCTACCAACGATCCATGGTGCTCAAAGTTGTAAGGCCCCCATTATGAGGAGAAGCCAAATGTGAGCCCGGACATTGGTTGAGTCCTGACTTGTATATCAGATGAGGTCTATGTGACCGGATGGCAAAAAGGTGACCGTTGTGGGTCTAATCTTTGGGTTAGACGGAGTGCTTAAGCTGGTAGCAACTCGAGGCGCATTGCATCGAGTTGCGGTGTAAGGGAGTTAAAAGGGGCCCCTATTGTGGGGTCCGGGGGTCACGGAAGCGGGCCCTGGCTGGGGGGTCCACTGGCCCCCCTGGCGGGGGTCCAGGGGCAGCGCCCCCGGCCTGATGGTAAAGGGAATATTCCCTGGAATATTCCCTAGCCGACTAGTGGAGGCTCATATGGTAGGTCGACCGACCTAACGACCTTCGCGGGCTATAAAAGCTAAACCCCTTCGCAGCCATCTCTCACTCATCTTTCACCCAGTCAGAGTTGTTGTTCCAGCTAGCCTTAAGCTCTTCACCTATCTTCTGTCTAGATCGCCATCTAAGCTTCACACAGTGGAAGCGCACGGGTGGACAGAGCCATCTTTGTATCAGTTGTTTGGAGTTAAATAATTTACTGATTCTCCTCTTATCTGTTGTGTACTCTCTATCTCTTTCTCAGATTCTGTTCGCTGCACCGTGTAATATTTTACAGAAATCCCAAATACCTTTTGCAATGGGTATTGCTCTTACTAGTTGTACTTGTCTATCTCTCCACAATGGACAAGTATTTCCATTCTTGCACCTATATCTCTTTGCATCCAATCTCCCATATTTGCTCCTTCTTGTTCAGGGAAATCTTTCTTGTTATTGATAATATCGCGTAGGTTGGCTTGAGATAGGTAGAGTTCCATCCTTAGCTCCCATACTTGATAGTTACTACCATTGAGTTTGTCGATCTTGATGTGTCAACTGTAAGAGGTAGTGGCATTGACGAGAGCCAATGGAAGAATGAGAGTAAAGGAGGATTAAAAATTTTTGATTTTGAGAAACATGTGATAAGCTAGAGAAATAGGACTTGGGGCTCTGATACCATGTAGTGAAAATAGGAATTAGAGGATTACTAGATGAAAAGACACTATGCACAATGAGAGAAAGAGATAGAGACAATGCAGAGAATAGAATGAACTATAGTTGTTGATTTCATTGCTAGTAGCTACATGTATTCATGCTATATTAAATGAGGAAGGTGAGCTTCTTCTCTAAAATATGTGAGATATTTACAGAGTGGATAACTATGGGATCCTTTTGTCCACATATTTTCCTATCCTTATCTTATCTAGGCTTTTATCCTAACAATTCTTTGGTATCTATTTTCCTTGTCACTCATCTCTTATCTTGCTTAATCAGAAACCTTTGTGGTTAGTATAGCTATTCACAAACCCCTCCCCCCACAGGCACCTATAGGTGTATCTCTTTGACATTGTGGCAAACTCGACATGGGGCAAGGTTAAGGTTCAAATATGGCAAGTGACATCGATACAAAAGGTGACTACACTACAGGGTGCTCCACTAGTTCCTCAATGAGAATGACACCCTTTGATGGCTACTTTGAGCTAGAGTTTGTGGATGCCAAAAGTTTCTCTAGCAATCATTTCATTAGATCCATTAATAATGCTTGTGGCAATATACGCTATGCTCCCAACAAATGGAATGTTGTAACGTGTCCACTTGTATCTTCAGGACACGTCTTAGCAGTCCATCAGAAAGGGTGTCCAGAAAGCTCCGCCCGGCACTCCCATGGAACGTTATGGGGTTTGCGATCTAGGGCTTTCCTCATCTACCACGTAGCGGAAGTATTCTGGCCATTCCCACTTAGGATCGACCTGAATTAGGGTTTCCCTTATTGGTCATTTCCTAATAGCAACTAACGTCAGACCCAAGCGAACTACTTTACGCAGAAACGCCACGTCCAAAGCAGATTCACGTTGCACTTGCTTCAAGGAGAATGGGAAACGAGAGGGATGCAAAGCTCATCCTCTTTGCCATAAGGCATAGTCCCATTCTGTTCCCCTAAAACAGCATAAATCAGGTTCAATCATAACTCTAGGTCAATGCTTTTGTTGTTCATGTTCTTTGACGATCATCCTGTTGTTCCTGGTGATTTGAGAAAAATTCCCGGTCAACCGGGACCACCCATCCGTAAGACCCATGGCCCATCATCCACACTTTCCTCGAGTTGTTTTAGTTATTTAATTACCTAACACATTAGTTGGACATGTAACAATCAGCTTCTTTAATTAACCCGTTAGGCACTGGTTCTTCCACGTAATCTTATCACTTGACATAGAAAAACAGTCCAGCCTGTAGGCTTATCCACAATCCGCCCGAAGGCTATCCAGCAATCTAAAGGGATCACTAATCCAAGTTTCCGCCCGTAGACTAGTATGCGGGCCTCGAGATCCAATCCCGAGTCACGTTAGCCTCTTGTGTAGGGCCTGGAAGGCAAGGGATTTATGGCCAGAGCCCCCTCTGGCACCAGAGAATCCTCCTGCTCCAAGTAGCGCTCAACAGAGAGACCTCTCGCGGCGGGTTCAGTCCACTTGCCCGGTGCAGTTAACAACCCCCTTGCTTAGGGTTAGGCAGGCAGTCGGGGGTAACTGAAGCTGCCTCTCCCTTCAGGACTTCAACTTGAAGTATAGATGTCCCCCACTCTCACACCCAAGTTAGGAATCGACAAGGGGGATGGTGTAGAGGGAGTATGCCAGGGTGCACAATTGATGGTGCATTCATGTATCCAACCCCATCTGGCATAGGTGCAAGTAGGAAGGTGGAGCCCCAAGAGGAACACCAAGGAAAAGGGATTCTCTTGCAAGAAAATCTATCTTGTAACATCAACAAGCTTTTATTTCATTCTTTTGATCATCAAAACAAAGAAAAAAGCAAATCTTCACGTAGCATCATAGTAGATTTCTCCCACAGATTTGATAGAATCAACCATAATCTTGAACATCTTCATATAATCCATCAATAGAACAAAGAACACAAAACAATACACCATCCTTGAATGGAAATCAATCACATAGTATTTATCTTCAATGTCTTCATAGTTTTCTCTCTCAATCTCTCATATACAGTTAGACTATTTTGATAGAATATCTCTGGATCTCTCTCTCTCTCTCTCTCTCTCAATAGTACATCATATCCTCACTTCAATACTCTCATAATAACTCTCAATAATCCTTCTCAGGTCATGGATGCACCTCCCAAGAGGTATGTCTGATATGAAGAGTCACCGGAGCCACCAAAACATCACTTGTCTTTTCTTCTAAATGACTTTCAGTTCTATCTTTTTAGGATAATATCTAAAATATACTAGTTTTTTTTTCCCAAAAAGCTAATATTTTTGGACCATCCAAACTATACACATTAATACTAGTGATTAATATGGCTGATACTGACCTTCTGGGATTTGAAAAATTTGGTGAAATGTGTCCCTTTGAAATGACCTATTTTTTGGCTGATTTTTGTTGTTTTTGGGAGCTGAATGGTTGATTTTATGAGATGATTGATTGGTTTGGAAGTGTTTTGAGAGTGTTTGGATAAGTTGGAATGGTTTTTTTAAGCTCATGATGTTTATTAGTAGAGATGTGAAGTTCTGTTGATGTTTTGATATGTTCTGTTTGGTCCTGATAGCTTCTGTTGAGCTTCTGTTTTGTTCTGTTTTCTCTCTGTAAGGAAGGATGGAGTATTGATTGATAGGGTTTGAGATGGTTTGAAAGCTTATTGAGTGATTTTTGATGGTTTGGAATGGTTTTGGTATGAGTTATGTGGTTCTGATGCTTTCTGTTGACCTTCTGTAACTCTCTGATGAGCTTCTGTAGACCTTCTGTATGCTTCTATATGTGTTTTGATGGATGAGAGTATAGCTTGGGAAAGTTTTCTAGCCTTGGAAAGAGGTGAATACAAGTGCAAAAGAGCTAAAAGAAGTCAAAGAATCAGCTGCTGAAGACTCGAGTAAAGACTGAGGTGATTCACATCAAAGCTCTCTCCATGAGAGATCAATAAAAATTTTCAACCAATAAATCTCTAAGCCTCCACTTTCTTTTTCATAGGGATCACCAAGGTTTTCAACACACATATGTATTAAGAATCGTGTGGTGGGAGGACTTGCTTTAGCTATTGTGCCAAACACACACCATAAAGACAAGAGGAATCTCACTCAAGAACAGAAGAAGAGAGATGGAGGTCAAAAAGTTTTCTTGATGGTTTCTTATTCTTCTAAAGTAAAGAAAAGACACAACATAAAGAAAAGTGGCATGTTAAGTCAAAAAGTGCATAATTGACTATACTAATCGATTGTCACTATAAAGCCAATAGGTGCAATAAAATAAATATAATAAGTGATAAGTCAGTGACCATGTGAGGATCATAATGATCACCGATGTGCTAAGTGTAGACGTACAAACCCATCTAGCCAAGCAGTCCATCATCAATGTCTACATGTGTTGAGCTTGCCATCTCAACACTCCCCCTCAAGCTCAACTATATCTTTGCAACTCCAAGTAAGCTTTGAAACTTTTGAAGCTTCTCTACGACCAATGCCTTTGCGAAAATATTAGTTATCTAGTCTTGTGTTCTGATATATACCAAGTCAATCTCTCCTGAAAGTATCTTTTGTCTCACAAAGTTGTAACGTACCTCAATGTGTTTTGTCCTAGCATAGAATACTAGGTTCCTTGCTAGCTATATGCTACTCATGTTGTCATAGTGAATGACAGCCGACTATCTCCTTGCACATCCAAATCACCCAATAACTTTTGCAACTATACCACCTCACATGCTGCCATAGTAGCACCTCTATACTCAACTTTGTACTCCATAAAGCAACTATAGGTTGCTATTTTTTGCTTGATGTAATTATTGCACTACCAAGGGAAAATCCCAATATCATTGTCACCTATAATAATCAAGTCATCCACATAAATGACTATGATGACTAAACTTGCATCTCCCTTTCTCACATAAAGTGAGTTGTAACGTGCCCGCTCCTCAAATCACGGGACACATCTTAGCAGCCCATCGAGAGGTTTATCTATAAGACGCCGCCTGAAACTCCAAGGAATGACATGGGTTTTGCTAGCTAGGGTCTCTCGAGTCACCCCCGGAACGGAACTTATCCGACCGTTCCCACTAGGATCGACCTGAAGACCGGGGTCCTAGCCGACATTGTCTAAGGACATCGTTCGACCTTTCCTAACATTCCTTGTTAACATTTCCTTTGAGGAAAGCTCTCGGCTAACTGAGACAACCCTTCCGTAGGATAGACCCAATTGGTCACATCCACCATGCTTCCCTCGAGGGTTGTCTTAGTTATTTAATTACCTACCACATTATGTTTGACATATAAAGGTAGCTTCCTTAATTATCCCATTAATCACAGGTTCCTTTACGTAATTTAGGCCAAAGACATGAAGATAAGATAAAACAAGATCAAACACTTCATTAACTTATCTTCGGATTAATGTGTGTCTCCTGCCCATACAGGAGAATTAAGTGCTCCTTTCTGCCTCCGCAGAAAAAAAATCCTTCCGTCTTCCGGCAATAAAACCCAGAGGTTTATCCTTCCATCTTCCGTCTTTTGGAAATAAAACCTGGAGGTTTATCCTTCTAAGATTCCATCTTTTAACTAGTATCAAGGCCTCAAGATCCCATCTCGAATCACATAGAACACTTGTGTAGGGCCCGGAGGCATTGGGATTTACGGCTAGAGCCCCCACTGGCACGCAAGCGTCCTCCTATGCCAAGTGATTTCCACGGAGAGACCTCTCACGGTGGGTTCAGTCCACATTCCCGGCGCGGATTCATAACCCCCTTGGTTAGGGTGTTGAGTGTTGAAATGACCTATTTTTTGGTTGATTTTTGTTGTTTTTGGGAGCTGAATGGTTGATTTTATGAGATGATTGATTGGTTTGGAAGTGTTTTGAGAGTGTTTGGATAAGTTGGAATGTTTTTTTTAGGCTCATGATGTTTATTAGTAGAGATGTGAAGTTCTGTTGATGTTCTGATATGTTCTGTTTGGTCCTGATAGCTTCTGTTTTGTTCTGTTTTCTCTCTGTAAGGAAGGATGGAGTATTGATTGATAGGGTTTGAGATTGTCTGAAAGATTATTGAGTGATTTTTGATGGTTTGGAATGGTTTTGGTATGAGTTATGTGGTTCTGATGCTTTCTGTTGACCTTTTGTAACTCTCTGATGAGCTTCTGTAGACCTTCTGTATGCTTCTATATGTGTTCTGATGGATGAGAGTGTAGCTTCGGAAAGTTTTCTAGCCTTGGAAAGAGGTGAATACAAGTGCAAAAGAGCTAAAAGAAGTCAAAGAAGTAGCTGCTGAAGACTCGAGTAAAGACTGAAGTGAAGTGATAGTGGTGAGCTATGAAAAGACACTGTAGTGGCTCTAGTGCCTCTTGATATTAGACATACCTCTTGGGAGGTGTATCCACGACCTAAGAAGGATTATTGAGAGTTATTATTGAGTGATTGTAGTGAGGATATGATGTATTATTGATGGAGAGAGAGAGAGAGAGTCAGAGATAGCCAATTTTATGAAAACAGTGTGATTGTATGTGAGAGATTGAGAGAGAAGACTATGAAGACATTGAAGATGAATACTATGTGATGTATTTCCATTCAAAGATGGTGTATTCCTTTTCTTTCTTTGTTCTATTGATGGATTTTATGAAGATGTTGAAGAATATGGTTGATTCTATCAAATCCGTGGGAGATCTACATGATGATGCATGAAGATTTATTGTGCATGGTGTTCTTTTCTTCATTGTGATCATATAAACCCTAATAAAAAAGCTTGTTGATGTTACAAGATAGATTTTCTTGCAAGAGAATTCCCTTTTTCTTGGTGTTCCTCTTGGGGCTCCATGTTTTTTCTGTTTGAGGTCGGTGGGTGCTGTCAGAGCTGCAATCTTTTCGATCTTTGCAGGGTCTATTGATATCCCTTGTGCAAAGACAATGTGGCCCAATAGAACTCCAGAAAAGACCCCAAAGATGCATTTGTCGGGGTTGAGGGAAATCGCATACTCCCGGCACCGGTCAAAGAATTATTCCAAATGTCCCCAGTGTTCACGGATCAAACTATAGACACAGAAGTCATCCAAATATACCTCAATAAAGTCGTACAGATGATTTTGGAATGCGGCCACCATGACTCGCTGGAAAGTAGCAGGGACATTGCAGAGCCCAAACGGCATCACTCGGTAAGCGTAGGTCCCCCATTCTGTGGTGAAGGTTGTTTTGGATTGGTCTTCTTCTGCTATCTGCACTTGGTTATATCCAGTGAATTCATCGAGAAGGGAATAAAGCTCATGTCCTACCACTGTGTCCAACAGTTGGTCTCTGAAAGGGATAGGAAAGTGATCCTTCTTGGTCTTGGATTCAACTTGTGGAAATCCACACATATACGAAGCTTGCCATTCTTCTTGGGTACAACCACGATGGGTGAGACCCATTCACTAATTGCCACTGGATAGATGAACTCGGCTTCCAGAAGCTTCAGCACTCTGCTTTCACCAATGTGGAATAATTCGGGTTCATTCGCCTCTGTCGTTGCCGTACTGGCTTGGCATCAGGCTCCAAGTCAATATGATGCTGACATATTGTGGGATCAATCCCCTTTAGGTCTTTGTATGACCATGCAAACACGTCCAAATTCTCTTTCAACAAGTTGTACAAAGTTGACAACTCCTCTTTCGGTAGGCTGCTACCCACCTTCAAGTGGCATTCAGTGCCATCTGCATCCACAAAAGTTAACTGTCTTTCACCTTCTACTTCACGGATGAAGGTCCCACGGACTGCTTCTGGATACAGATCCGACTCCTTCAAGGGGGTGGTGTCCTCTTTTGATGTCCGACTAGACCCAACTTCTTCTTTTGGTGGAGACTTAGGTTGCTCCTTGAGATGTTGAAATGGGATTAGAGACGTTTCGGGTTTGGTTTCAAGATTAGTTACCTCTTGGCTTGAAGACTCATCTTCTGATGACGAGTCCAGGAACATCACATAACAGGGACCTACTGATGCCTGTTGGAATCGTGAGACTAGTGCTTGTTGACACGGTGCATCATCATCATCTTTTCTTGGCAAAGGTGAGTGAGGGCGGCATGAGCCATGGCTGAAAGACGGCTTGTTCTTCTTAATCCATTTCTTATAAAGATTTTGCATATGAGAAAATCCATTCACCAAACCAAATGGTACCATCACCATTCTATCCCACAGCATGAGCTCGTCTGCTTCTGATGCTTCTGGAACTTCTTCTTCATATGTATCCCCTTTAGGTGGGATAGATTCTGCCATCTCGCTTTCATAACCTTGTTCTTCAATATCATCTCCATCCTCTTCTGTCTCTGTCTCTGGCTGTGTCTCTGGCTCTGTCTCTGTAGGAGCTCTGTAAGAGAAGAACAGGTTCTCTGTTTCATCTTCTACCTCTGTCTCTGGCTCTGCTATGGCCATGTAACAGGGAGAGCAGTACATCCATGCTTCTATCTCACTGTTAGAAGTGATTTCGGAAATCATTCATGGTTCAGGCAGGAAGTATTCACCCATTGTCAAGGGCTTTGCATCTTTTGGGAGTTAGCTTACAGTATCCATTGTCAAGGAATGCGCCACTATTTTCTTGGGAAGGATCTGTTTGACAGCATCTTCATTTGCTGACGTTCCATCTGTAGCCTCATTAGGGGAGTCAGAAGATAATTCCAAGGAGGTGGATCCATGTCCTTTTTGAGCACCATATAGCTTTAGCACCACTTTGTTGGGTCCTCTACCCAAGGTCAAGGTTCCTTTGAACCAATCCGTTCTTGCTCGGGCTTGAAAAAGCCATGGTCTGCCCAGTAACAGAGGGTAGGATGTACCATAAGAGTTTGGCTTCACCACTAGATAGGTTAGCCAATAATCTTTTCCAGCCACTGTAGTCTTCACATATGGGAGAATGCCCAAAGGCTTGATTCTGCTCTGATCCGCCAGTCTGATGAGCCATTGGGTTCGTTGCACACCTTGTAGGCCTAGATCCTTCATTGTCACATCCGTCATAAAGTTCACTGATGACCCACCATCAATCAGTGCATTTGCAATAAAGCAGCCTTCTATCCACACGCCAGTCTCTGGGGTACCCGGATCTAGGAAGGCGTTAGCCACATCCACTTCTTTTTCAGGCTCTGGAGCTTTGTTGGACTTTGTTGCTGTTGAGGGAGCAATCCTTAAGCCACTCTTCTTGTCAGTATACTTTTGAACCTTTTTCGGCAACTGGGAGACAATATCAATAATTGTCGGAATGTGAGGTTTGGTTTAAAGGTATCTAGATCTCTGACCAGATCGTATTCCTTAATAGGATCCACTGGCTTCTCTAACCGGTTAGGGGATGGGGCAACACCCATTTTCATTTTTTCATTTTTCTTCCAATAGGGACATCATGGGGACTTCTTCTGCCACTTGTGGCACTTCCTCCTCTTCGATCTCCTGGACCTATGGTCCTGTCTCTGGAATTGTCTCTGTGACTCTCTGTGGCACTGTAGTGCTCTGTACGGCACTGTCAGGCTCTGTTCTATTCTGATCTTCTGGTGGAAGATTGAACTTCACTGTTCTGGCAGGAAGATTATTTTCTTTCTGGATAGGTGGTTCCTTCTTCTTTGCACACGTATGATGGCAGCAACTTCCAATTCCACTAAATTGGAGGTAGGCTCTTGGGCCTTGGCCGGATTATCAGTAGCACTGTTTTTCACTAGGGCTGGGCTTGGACAGTCTTTTGCAATGTGGCCCTCTCCTTTGCATCGACTGCATAAGGGCTTATAATCCACTGACCTTCTGGGATTTGGACAATTTGGTGAAATGTGTCCCTTTTCTCCGCATCTGTAACACTCCACTGCTGATCTTTGACCACCGCCAGACTGTCTTCCTCTGTAACTTTGAGAGGGAAGCCTCCTTGGACCAAAATTAGGACCGAACTCTCTAGGCTTGGGTCCAATATCCTGTGTTGTCAGTTTGGATTCCAGCAAGTTGAATCTTGCGTCTTCTTCCTTCCTTCTCCTATCATGCATCTCCTTCAGAGAGCAAATATCCTCTGTATGGTTCTTCCGCAAACAGTAGGAACAGAAGGCTCTAGGAATGGTTGATTTTCATGTACATTCAGTGGCTAAATGGCCGGCTTGATGACACTTTCCACACCAAGTATTTGACTGCATCACATCTTTTCCTGCTCTTGCCACATTGGATATACTAGCGGTATTCACTTTCAGCGTCTGTAGCTGCTCTGTAATCACATCCATCAACTCCTTTTTTATATTTGCAACTGAGTTGGATAAATAATCCTTCAAGCTTTCTCCTCTTGAGGTACTAGCAGTAGGGTTTTGAGGAGTCTCTGTAATCACGGCATAAATAGGTTGGGCCGGTGCAGAGGGGTCTCTGTTCTGATTCTGATTCAGAGCTCTTGTTTGAACTATTGGCTATTGGCTCCAGTTGGTAGGGTTCCACTGTCACTGTTGATTTGGCATTTGGAAAATTGGTTGGGACCATTGTTGTTGTGGTTGAACCATCATTTGAGGCATTGATTGTGGCCACTGTGGATTTGGTGCACTCTACTGTGATGCTGGGGGCATCTGTTGGTAGGGGTAGGGGACTATTCCTGGGACTGGATTTGGTGGGTACATCATTCCTGGCATCAGAGGAGGTAGGACTCCTCTTCTTGGATTCATCGCCAATCTAGCTTCCACTTCATCGTACAGTCTTGCACCTTCTGTTTGCAGCTTGCAATGTGGCTGGTCTTTGCAGCTCGACAAACTTACGGACTTCTGGTTGTAATCCTCTGAGAAACACCCCCTTCTGAATGCCATCATCTAGATTATGGTTAGTCCATCTCTTCAGAATGGATTCCATTCGTGAGACATAAGCTTCTACTCTTTCTCCAGAGGACTGACTTAAATTCATAAATTCCTCTCGCATCCGCTCTTCAAAACCTTCACGCCTGAATTTAGTGAGGAAGGCCAACTTCAGGTCGTCCCATGTGCCAAAAGTTTCTTGCTGCTTGTCTCTCATACCACTGAAACGCTGCGTCCTTGAAAGTGGCGGGGAATATTGCCAACCAATGCTCAGGGGTTCTGGCATTGTTAGCCATACATGCTACCATAAACTCTACTACATGAAGATCGGGGTCTTCATTGTACTCTTCCTTAAAAACTGGCAATGGGACTACATTTCCTGGCCTGTCATCAATATTTCCAGGACGGATCTGGCTTGGAAGTGGACCTCCAGCAGGAGGAGGAAGGGCTTGATGTGCCATTGGGACTTCTGTAAAGAGTTCCGCAAGGGTGTCAAAGGCGGCTTCTCCTGCGAACTCGTTCTCGGCTTTGATTCTTGCCTTCTCTCTTCTCACGTACCTCTGGACTCGTTCTAACACTTGTCTCTTTATTGCATCATTCATCAGGGGGTTGGCTCCACTATGTTGTTTGTACTCCACAGAGGGATAACAGAAGGCTTCAGTCTTTGGAGGACTCTCTTGCCAACATTTCTTCTACTTCTTCCTTTTCAACGTCTTTGAATTCTACTTTCATGCCACTGCACAGAGGAAGGTATTCGGTTCTGAAGGTGTCAAAATGCATACGTCTAAGCATTGTGGTGGTGCCATTATCATAGTAATGCCAGCTTCTGATGGTTTCAACAGTGTATGTTGTGAAAAACACTCTGTCTACCAACTTCCAGTGGGTTGCCAATTGAACAAACAGAAGACTGTCAGAACACCAAGCATCCCATGTATCTTGCTGTTGAGCATCCACGAACAAATTCCAACTCTTTTCCTTCTTATTTTTGTGAACCTCCACAGACCAAGACTCCTGAAGCTTCTTCACAATCTCCCACTTGATGATGTCTGGAAATTTCTCAATGAATGCCAAATCTTCCATGGATGGTCATTCTCTCTGTTTCTGCTCTTCAGTTTGTTCCCAAATAGTTTGCCACCAAGATGCAAGTTTCTGCTGCTTCAACAGGAAGAGGAAACTGTCCACCACATAGAGCATGCATCATGATGGTGATATGTTTCCGCCATTGTGGGATGAAATTATTGTGGAAAGTGGCTTTGATTATGAGAAATTCCAACTCTTTAGTGGAAGAATGAACTTTACAAACATCCATTAAATTCTTCTCTTCTTGGCAATGCCATTTCCTTCATTTTCAGCCTCTTCTGGTGCTTGTTGATGGCAAGATTCCCTGGCTGCGCACCAAAAACATGGAGCCCCAAGAGGAACACCAAGGAAAAGGGAATTCTCTTGCAATAAAATATATCTTGTAATATCAACAAGCTTTTTTATTAGGGTTTATATGATCACAATGAAGAAAAGAACACCAGGCACAACAAATCTTCATGTAGCATCATGTAGATCTCCCACGGATTTGATAGAATCAACCATATTCTTCAACATCTTCATAAAATCCATCAATAGAAAAAAGAAAGCAAAGGAATACACCATCTTTGAATGGAAATACATCACATAGTATTCATCTTCAATGTCTTCATAGTCTTCTCTCTCAATCTCTCACATAGAATCACACTGTTTTCATCAAATTGGCTATCTCTGACTCTCTCTCTCTCTCCATCAATAATACATCATATCCTCACTACAATCACTCAATAATAACTCTAAATAATCCTTTTTTGGTCGTGGATACACCTCCCAAGAGGTATGTCTGATATGAAGAGGCACCAGAGCCACTACAGTGTCTTTTCATAGCTCACCACTGTCACTTCACTTCAGTCTTTACTCGAGTCTTCAACAGCTACTTCTTTGACTTCTTTTAGCTCTTTTGCACTTGTATTCACCTCTTTCCAAGGCTAGAAAACTTTTCCAAGCTACACTCTCATCCATCAGAACACATACAGAAGCATACAGAAGGTCTACAGAAGCTCATCAGAGAGTTACAGAAGGTCAATAGAAAGCATCAGAACCACATAACTCATACCAAAACCATTCCAAACCATAAAAAATCACTCAATAAGCTTTCAAACAATCTCAAACCCTATCAATCAATACTCCATCCTTCCTTACAGAGAGAAAACAGAACAAAACAGAAGCTCAACAGAAGCTATCAGGACCAAACAGAACATATCAGAACATCAACAGAACTTCACATCTCTACTAATAAACATCATGAGCTTAATAAAACCATTCAAACTTATCCAAACACTCTCAAAACACTTCCAAACCAATCAATCATCTCATAAAATCAACCATTCAGCTCCCAAAAACAACAAAAATCAGCCAAAAAATAGGTCATTTCAACACTCAACAACCTAACCAAGGGGGTTATGAATCCGCACCGGGAATGTGGACTAAACCCGCCATGAGAGGTCTCTCCGTGGAAATCACTTGGCATAGGAGGACGCTTGGGTGCCAGTGGGGGCTCTGGCCATAAATCCCAATGCCTCCCGGCCCTACACAAGCGTTCTATGTGATTCGAGATGGGATCTTGAGGCCTTGATACTAGTTAAAAGATGGAATCTTGGAAGGATAAACCTCCGGGTTTTATTTCCGGAAGACGGAAGACAGAAGGATAAACCTCTGGGTTTTATTGTTGGAAGACGGAAGGATTTTTTTCTGCGGAGGCAGAAAGGAGTACTTAATTCTCCTGTATGGGCAGGAGACACACATTAATCCGAAGATAAGTTAAGGAAGTGTTTGATCTTGTTTTATCTTATCTTCATGTCTTTGGCCTAAATTACGTAAAGGAACCTATGATTAATGGGATAATTAAGGAAGCTACCTTTATATGTCAAACATAATGTGGTAGGTAATTAGATAACTAAGAAAACCCTTGAGGGAAGCATGGTGGATGTGACCAATTGGGTCTATTCTACAGAAGGGTTGTCTCGGTTAGCCGAGAGCTTTCCTCAAAGGAAATGTTATCAAGGAATGTTAGGAAAGGTCGAACGATGTCCTTAGACAATGTCGGCTAGGACCCCGGTCTTCAGGTTGATCCTAGTGGGAACGGTCGGATAAGTTCCATTGCGGGGCTGACTCGAGAGACCCTAGCTAGCAAAACCCATGTTATTCCTTGGAGCTTCGGGCGGCGTCTTATAGATAAACCTCTCGATGGGCTGCTAAGACGTGTCCCGTGATTTGAGGAGCGGGCACGTTACAACTCACTTTATGTGAGAAAGGGAGATGCAAGTTTAGTCATCGTAGTCATTTATGTGGATGACTTGATTATTATAGGTGACAGTGATATTGGGATTTTCCCTTGGTAGTGCAATAATTACATCAAGCAAAAAATAGCAACCTATAGTTGCTTTATGGAGTACAAAGTTGAGTATAGAGGTGCTACTATGGCAGCATGTGAGGTGGTATAGTTGCAAAAGTTATTGGGTGATTTGGATGTGCAAGGAGATAGTCGGCTGTCATTCACTATGACAACATGAGTAGCATATAGCTAGCAAGGAACCTAGTATTCTATGCTAGGACAAAACACATTGAGGTACATTACAACTTTGTGAGACAAAAGATACTTTCAGGAGAGATTGACTTGGTATATATTAGAACACAAGACTAGATAACTAATATCTTCACAAAGGCATTGGGTGTAGAGAAGCTTCAAAAGTTTCAAAGCTTACTTGGAGTTGCAAAGATATAGTTGAGCTTGAGGGGGAGTGTTGAGATGGCAAGCTCAACACATGTAGACATTGATGATGGACTGCTTGGCTAGATGGGTTTGTACGTCTACACTTAGCACATCGGTGATCATTATGATCCTCACATGGTCACTGACATATCACTTATTATATTTATTTTATTGCACCTATTGGCTTTATAGTGACAATCGATTAGTATAGTCAATTATGCACTTTTTGACTTAACATGCCACTTTTCTTTATGTTGTGTCTTTTCTTTACTTTGTGTACATTGTATCGAGTATTGAAGAAGAATAAGAAACCATCAAGAAAACTTTTTGATCTCCGTCTCTCTTCTTCTGTTCTTGAGTGAGATTCCTCTTGTCTTTATGGTGTGTGTTTGGCACAACAGCTAAAGCAAGTCCTCCCACCACGCGATTCTTAATACATATGTGTATTGAAAAACCTTGGTGATCCCTATGAAAAAGAAAGTGGAGGCTTAGAGATTTATTGGTTGAAATTTTTTATTGATCTCTCATGGAGGGAGCTTTGATGTGAATCACCTCAATGAGTCCAATGCTATTTTCATCCAACCGACATTTGAGAAGATTGTCTTTCATGATTCAATAAAGGCTATGTTCTTGTTAGTCACCTTGCTTGACAGTTGGGATACTTTCAAGATTGTCACGATTAATTTCACACCTACATGTAGTATTACAAGTGTTAATATTAAGAGAATTTTACTCACTCAAGAGATGAATAATTGAAAAGATCTAGTTACTCAAACCAAAAAACATATAAAGCGAACAAGAAATATGAACAAGCAATTATCAAAGCAACCATAGCTATAGTCTATGATTTCATAAAGGTAAAATGTAACAACCAGCAAGGCACACCCTTGCAATGGTGATGCAAAGTACACAGCCCTTACAATGGTGTGAGTTCTAAGAGAGAAGGAAACCTCAACAAGTTTATTTGTTTAGTGGCTAAAAGATAATGGACATGTAGCTCCCATAACTTCGTATACTCTCTCTCTCTAGCATTAAGTCTTAAACTTTATTACAAGCCTACCTAGCCCAACAAAGCTTTGTCCTCAAAGCTTGTAATCAAATTTACAAGGAATATAAAGGATATTGTGAGGAAGTATATCCATATAAACAGATAAATCCATAAGCTAAAGAAGATCCCATAAGTGCTGAAATCATGCAAAACAGGGTAACCAATAGGAGAATTAGCATAATTTGATGTAGACATATTCAAATCCATCATATGACATGTCATTAGAAAATAGACACAAAGTAAAAGGTGGTTATCCATAGAAGTCCCATTTTGACTAAGTTAAACCAATTAATTTCACTATAACAATTTAATACAACAAGCTATCCTATTTAGAGATTCACCGTTCTTCATGCAAAAGCCATGGAAAAGAGTGAAGGTAGGAGGATGGTTGCAAAGAAAACTCTTCAAGAAAGAGGAAAAAACCGCCATTTAAGAAGATATTTCAATAATTTTTAGTTCCTCAAAACTTTCTCTCTCGTACCAACAATGACTTTTTCTAGCACATAAATGATAAGACAATATTCATCCTTAGAGGTAACTCTTCCAAAACTATAATGGTTGGACCCACATACTTCTAGAGTTATAATATGAGTATAATTCTTAATGAACTGCCAATAGAAAGAAGATAATCCAAGAAAACCTCTCAAAGATGTAAAATTTGAAGGGGTAGACCAATTCTTCACACAATGTACCTTCTTTGGGTCCACTCTAATCGCACTCTCACCAACAATATGGCCCAAATATTTCATCTGATCTTGCATAAAAGAACACTTGGATTCTTTGGCAAAAATTTTATGCTTACTCAAAGTGTTAAAATACGTCAGTGATATGTTGTAAATGCTCTTTCTTGGATTTACTATGTATGATGATATCATTGAAAAAGATAAGAATTATCTTGAACAAGAATGCCTGTAAAATCTTATTCATGAGAGCCTAAAAAGTGGCTAGAGCATTAGATAGACCAAAAGGCATCACAAGAAATTGATACAAGTCTCTCTTAGTTCTAAATTTAATTCTTATACTCATCCCCTTATTTTATGTGAATCTAATGGTATCTTGACTGTAGATTGATATTCATATAAAGACCTTGTCATCCTTGAGTTCATCTAGAAGATCATTAATGCGAGGAATAGAATACCTATTTTTAATAGTACACTTATTCAACTCTTTGTATAATTGATGGACATGCAAAATGTCCCATCTTTCTTCTTTAGTAAAAATATATAGAGGCAAAAGGTGATTGACTAGGCTGTATCAAACCCATTTGCAACAACACTTTAACCTATCTTTTCACCTCTTTATGCTCAAACTTGACAGTATGTAAAGAGGTTTATTTATAGCCTTAGTATTAGAAACTAAGTCAATTGGGTGATCAATCTCTCTCTTGGGTGATAATGAAGATGAAGACTAAAATATATCTTTGTATTCCTCCGACAATTTACTTAATGCTAAATTCTTCTTCTTTTGAGTAGGTGTAGGATTATCTTTATTCTCTTTAGAAAGAAGAAGGGTGAATATACAAGAATTAGTATTGATTTCTCTCTTTGATTTATTTATGGGAATGAGCTCCATATGCTTGTGATCCACTCCATACAAGGTAATTGGCTATCCAATCCAAGAAAATTCCAACTGCATGGCATTCAAATCCATTTTAAATTTGCCTACTATTTTCAACCAATCACATCCAGGTAGTATGTCAATGGGTCCCATTTCCAAGGCTACCAAATCATCTTGTATAATGCATGATGATGAAAGCTCAATAGGAGTATATGGACACACTTCATGGCTAGCTACAAAAGTCCCATTAGCAACGTGTATCCTCAATGGCGCCTCCATTTTATAAGTAGTAGCTTCAACCCTTTCAAAGATTTAGTATTAACAAAACTATGTGTGTTGCTCGTATCCATAAGAATATAGGCAACCTTGCCATTAATAAACCCTTTGAGTTGAAGAGTATTTTCACCTCTACTACTCATCTATGCATCATGAGATATAGAACAAATTATAGAAGCCACACTTAAAGTACAAACCTTTAGTATACATCTCCTTCAACTTGTCACACACTTTCCTTGATAATTATTTAATGTAGTTTTTCCTCCTAAATCTATCCTTTTAAAATCTTATGAAAAATCAGCATTAGACCTAGAATTCATTTCCAATTTTGTGCCATAAACTATATGAAAAGTTGGAACCTTACTTTAAGAACTTCAGAACCTGCACTCTTGTCTAAATGGCTCCCTTTGCTGGTTGATTTTCTATCCCAATCTAAAAGGCTGTTTGCAATTGAAGTTCCCACAATTTTGGGTTGAAATGATAACATGTCTCTATGATACTTTTGGTTGTATTGGTTAGCGAGTTGAATTGCTTCATGAATATTTTTAGGCTGCATAGCACCCACCTCCAAAGAGAGATGTAAATCAAGCCCCTAGATGTATTTATTCAGCTTGGCTATATCCATAATAACTTCTATATACATGGAAAAATTCAAGAATATATTGGAGTAATCCCTCATAGACATTCCCATGTGCATCAAGCCATACAACTTCCTTTGTAACTTTTCCTTCTCTATTGGAGAGACAAATGCATCAAACATGACCCACTCAAATTCATCTCATATACCAAATTTGTTCCCAATCTTTTGTATATACCTCCACCAACTGTGGTCATAACCTTCAAGGAGAAGGGCTAAGTGATAAATTTTGGCTTTATCACTTCTTGGTTAAAGAGTAAAGTACATTTCAAGCTTGTTGATCCATTATTCCCACTTCGTAGGTGAGGAATTTTCTCCCTTGAAGTTGGTAATGTTGATCTTCTCCTTATACTAATGATCATTGTATGGGGATTAATTAGAGTTGGGCTATCCAAAGGATTGTTATCTTCAAGAATTTATAATCCATGATTTTTGCCTTTGTCCATGTTGATTTCTACCAAAACCTTGTTGAAATGACTAACCATTTCCTTGATTAGAAGATCTTTTAAACAAATGTCACTCTCTTGAAGGTTGATAATTAATAGATATTCTTGCATCCTCTTGTCTATCATCATGATTCATCTTGGCATGGTAGGGGGTTGAGGATAGAATGGCTTGTAGAAAGGATCACATTCATGCTCTTCATCATCTATGCATACTTCCTCCTCATACCTATTGTAATTACTTTGAGTGAATTGAGGTCTTGATGTGTTCTTGGGTTGTTATGTATTAGGCTAATGTGTATCTGTGATTTTAGACAATTATACTTTCTCAAAGATTGTAGGATCAATAAGTGGAGTGGAATATGCATGTTTTGGGAGTGAAACACTACCAATTATAGGTTGTGCTTCTTGTATTTTACTTTTCGAATCCCTAATAACATCAATCAACTCATTAAATTTACTATCCATACTATCAATTGACTTGTTAAACATGTATATACCCCAAATAATTCCCTCATTCATGCTGCTCAACTCCTAAGACAATTGTTGGTACTCGTTAGAACCTTGAGATACATGAAACTCTACATTTTCAGGACAACTTTGTTGAGCATTGATAGCACTAGTGCCACATCATCTTCTTAGTTCTGAGTTGGACATGTTAGACTTGTAAGTCTTGATATCTTCATTAAAAGTTTCCAAGATTTAATATTTTCTTTTGTTCTTGGCCATATTGCCCTATCTAAAACTAGTTCAATACACCTCTCCCTTATCCACCACATATATGACTCAGGGTAGTCTCTGCATTGTAACAAAGCATACAAGTTATTTGAAGTAGCAAGAAACTCTCACTATAAAGAGGATAAAGCATAGGAGACTTACATTCGCCCCCTCTACATTCAATAACTTTGCATATATTATTCTCAAAGCATTTGAAACCTCTCTCCAGGAACAACTATGTACATCATTTTGCAATGGGACCTCTTGAAGCAGAAACTTGAAAGGTCTCTGAGGATCAACAATGCTTTCAAAGCTGGTGAGCCATAGGTGAGTGATCCTCCAACTGCAGAAGAGACAAAGGCATGGAAGGAATGGAATGCAAAAGAAAAAAAGTTCATGTATTGGCTGTCTACAGTAATTAACAATAATATGCTGGGACATATTAGAAATGTAGAGAATTCATATGCAGCTTGGACCATACTTGAAAGTATGTTTTCTATAAATACAAAGGCACGAAAGATTCAACTCAAGCAAGAGTTGAATACATTGAAGAAAGGGAAGATGTCTATCAATGAGTATGCATTGAAGGGAAGGAGCATTGCAGATTCCTTGGTAGCGATTGATGCAATGCCCGATGATGATGATTTGGTGTCGTCTACCTTGGGTGGACTTAACAATGAAAAGGCTTGGAAGTCTTTTGTAACTTCTGTATATGTCAAAAAGCCATTTCCAGATTTTGATGAGTTGGTCTCCCTTATGATCACTGAAGAGATCAACATGCAAAGTGAGACATCTGAAAGAAGTGGTGAACAGGTCTAAGTTTTCTACTCCATTTCAGGAAGGGGATGTGGCAGGTTCTCTTTAAGAGGCAGTGGTACAGGACGTGGTAGTGACAACCAGCAAAACAGATTGAATTAGCAATTTGGTGATATGCAGGTTTTAGGAGGTCATGGTAACTTTAGAGGCAGGGGGAGCTTTAGAGGAAGAGGTGGATGGCAGAACAGAGGTTCTAACAACTCTGGTATTGTGTATCACTACTGTGACAAAACAGGTCATATTGCAGCCCAATGTTATGCTAAGAAAGATGATATTCATAGTGGTAAGTTGTAGCAAGGAAACTATGCATCGTCTTCATGACAGAATGAAGACCAAAATGAATGTCTGTTTGTTATGCAGTATATACTGAATGCTGTTACAGGAAAGGGAACACATGATGATGTTTGGTATGTTGATTCAGGTGCATCCAATCATATGACCAGCCATGCAAAATGGTTTGGAGAGATGCAGGATTTGCAAAATGCAGGTTATGTGCAGACGGGTGATGATTCATGCCACCCAATTTCACACATTGGAAAAGTTTCCTTGTCCTTGCATGACAGTAAGACAAAGAGTCTTTCAGATGTATTACATGTGCCATCTATTACAAAGAACTTGGTGTCAGTCGGTCAGATGGTAGAGCAAGGGCTGCAAGTCAGATTTAATACAAAGGGCTGCTTTGTAGAAGACTTCAATGACAAGTGCACTTTGGTTGCAAAGGGAAGTAGAGTTGGACGTATGTTTACTCTCGATGCTGGAATTCCTACTATGAATGCTGCTATGTATGCTAAAGGAAAAGGTGTTGTTGCAGATATTGAAATTTAGCACAAACGCATTGGACATGCAAATGTACAAAGGCTGAAATTAATGTAGTCTAAAGGGTTGGTTACAGGTTTTCCTACATTTAGAGTTGCAGAATTTCATAAGTTATGCGAAGCATGTCAGTTTGGTAAGCAGGCAAGACAACCCTTTTCACATGACATAGATGTAGGCATAAATATTCTTGATGTTGTGCATACAGATATTTGGGGGCCTACACAAAATGTATCTCTTGGAGGTAGTTCATACTTTATCACATTCATTGATGATTGTTCTAGAAAGCTGTGGGTATATTTTATGAAGGAAAAGAGTGAAGCGTTTGAGCACTTTAAAACTTTCAAGGCTGCAGTTGAAAGAGAAACAGGCTTGAAAGTAAAGTGCTTGAGGTCAGTTGGAGGGGGAGAGTACCTCTTGAATGAGTTCAGTGATTTTCTGAGGTCTCATGGGATAAAGAGACAATTCACATGCAAGTATACCCCACAGCAAAATGGTGTTGCAAAAAGAAAAAACAGGCATATTGCAGAAGTTGCGCGCGCCTTGATGGCTAAAAAGAATATGCTTAAGCATTTTTGGTCTGAGGCTGTTCATACTGCTGTTTATATTATGAACAGAACTCCCACAGCTGTAGTTCATGGGATGACTCCTGAAGAATGCTTTACTGGAAAGAAGTCTGATGTATCGCAATTGAAGGTATTTGGCTGTGTTGCATACGTTCATGTGCCAGATGAGCTACAAAAGAAGCTTGATCCAAAGGCAGAAAAATGTGTCTTTATTGGATACTCTTTAGAGCAGAAAGGGTACCGCTATTATAACCCTGTCACATGTAAGTTCAGAGTGAGCAGGGATGTCATCTTTGATGAAATGAGCAGTTTGTATGCATCTAGTGGTGATGCATTGGATGATGATGATGATCATGATACTCATGTGCAGGCTGAAAAGCAAGAATCACAGAATCTTAGTGGACCAGAGACATCATCTGGTAGTCCATGGTCTGGGAGACTAAGGAGTAGCTCTACATCTTCATGTGCATCTAGTAGCACTACAGGTAAAGACAAATGAAAGAATAAAGTGTCAGATGGCATTGATGTAGTTCTTGATGGAGACTCCAGTGGCTCAGAGAGCTTAGATGATGAGCTTGGTATTCCTTCTATCAGGACACCAGATGTACAAAGAGCT